>NC_081826.1:206069579-207269579 GCF_030867095.1 Alligator mississippiensis
GATGAATAAGAAAGATTATGAAAATGACATGTACTGTAATAGTTATGTTGACCTAGGATGCATATATGGAATAGACAGAAGACAGTTAGGGATAACTGGGCAGTTCTATTTCAGTCATCTTTAATACAAAAAGATCAACTTAATCTAGTAACTTATATTCATACATTATCTCCTTTAGAGATCTTGCGCAAAGCCTGGAAATCATCAATTTTGCTCCATTTATAAAGAGAACCAATCTAGCAAGCAGTATCTCCGTATCTCCACAAGGCATATCTCCACATCAGCACCTTAATGAAACTAAATATTCTCAAATTCTACCCACTCCAGGGTGCAAGGCAGAGGACACTCTTAAGGACACAGCTGCATCTGGACACATAGGGATTTAAGTGTGTAACTCAGTTGTGCTAACAGGAGTCATGCATGTAAGCACATGAGCATCAAGTTGAGAACATACTCCATTAGATATGAAAAGAAAAGCAGTTGCAGACAAGTTAAAGCTAGCATCCTAGTGGACGCAGTTCTAGCAGGTCAAAAGGAGGTCAGCTTTGAAGGAGAAATCCAAATGAAATATAAACATGGCATTGTGGAAACCAGACAAATCTCCCATAGCTTTGTCCAGCCAGCACTAATCTAGGCATCAGCTGTGGAGCATAATCTAAACAAAAGGATCAGTGGGTTCATACATCTGGAAGCTGTCATATTTTGGAGCCTCCCAACAGTTATACACAAACTGAAACATCCAGTTGCATGTACAAGCTTTTAAACCTGTTGAAGGGTCAAGAATTGTTACGTGCCTGCCCAGTGCAGCATTACTACATTTTAGAAACCCACAACAAAGTGTATTTAATAACAGGGGGTCTATTTAATAACAGGAAAATCGAAACTGGTAAAGTAAGAGAACTTAGTTAAGAGTTGCACTTGGGGTGGCCTTAGGTTTGAGAGACCAATCCTCTAAAACCTCCAGATGCTGAGGGTCCCATGGGGAAGAGTGACCCATTCTGCACAGAGACAGAAGCCATTTGCTAGGTATGGCTTTGGCCCCTTTAACAACCCCTTGTGTGATATAACTCCAACAGGAGGTCCACCTCCTTCAGCTGCTAACAGGAGGAACCCAAAGGAAAGCAATGCAGCATTCAACTGTTTTACTGCATACCTGGATTGCTGCAGCAACTGTGCTGCAGAAACTCCCTCCATCTTCAGCACTCCTTGGATCACAAAGATTCATATGGAGTGTAGGAGAGTGAATGGGGTAGATGGTGGAGCAGTAAGAGCTTCCTCTCAAATACAGACACCATATTGCATATACACTATCAGAGAGGAAGGGAGGCAACCCCGCTCCATGCATGGATTCACAGGGGCAGATCTGTGCCTAAACATTACCCATAAGGTACAATGTTTAGAAATAACAACCAGCTGGCTTTACAGGAACTCAACAAATAAAAAATATTTATATTTAAATGCAAGCACCCAAACAAAAACTACATCAGTTTTCCATCAAATTCAGAACTCAAAAGGTACCACTACTAGAGAACAGGATCTCTTGTAATTCATGGACTAGGTACAGCACAAAGTATAGCAATGCATTTCTACTTATCTGTTATGGTTTTGTACAAATCTCAGGTATAATCCTTGCAGCACTGAAGTCAATGAGAGTTTTGCCATCAATTTCACTAGGGCCAGGTTTTCACCCCTTATCTTTGCAATGATGTAAATAGTAGCCACACATGTGGTATTTTCAGTATTCCCAAAGTATTTAAGATAAACATACCTTATCTTTTAAGGTACATGCTTTCTCACACGGACTCATAAGTGTACATCAACCCTGATCTAAACAGGTGATATCTAAAAAAAGATGGTAGCTCAGTTTCTATGCCCATTTGAGCCCTGGCTTCTCTAGAACATGAGTTCAGCTGTACTGACTGGGTTGAGGGCACCAGTGTCCTTTGATTTAGTTTAAATTTAAGAGGCTACAGTCATATTTCCAGTGTAAGCAAAGCCTTTTATCCATTTCCACTTAACACTTTAATAGATTAGAGATAGTTCAAATATAACAGGAGTTAAAGTCATTTAACACATAAATGTACATTCAGTTTAAGTATTAAACACTTTAGTCAAACTTGAAAATAGAAGCATTAGCAGAATAATTCTTCAATTTTGATCACAGCTTGCTTTGAAAAATAACAGTATAATATTAGCATGACTTTGCTACTGCTACTTCTGAAAGGCACTCTGGAAGCACACAATTCTTCCAGACAAAATGGGAGACATTAAATTTATTCCAATAAACAGACTTTTCAGTGACCCATTATACCTACTGGGAGAATCAACTTAATATCAGATAGTGGGAGTTTACAGATTGAGCTACTGTATCACAGGAACCTTAGTATTGTGTTGGATTTGGTTATAATTTTCTGCAGTCAAACTGATTATGTTAAATATTTGTTAAAAGCTTTTAAAATTATTACTACTACTACCACCACCACCAGAAAGCCATTTACCAAATATATAAACAAAGTGAACCAAAAAAAGAGCCTTCTGTGCTCTCTCAGAGTTAAATCCTCTTTCATCCTTTTGCTGTGTGGAAGGGTCCAGTGGTCGTAAAATGTCAATAGAGAAGATACCTCAAGTCAGAGCATGCTCTATGGCATGCTGCTGGGATTTAGCAACAGAGGAAGTTCTGCTCCACTTTGTATCAAGGCAGTAATGCAAAACATAGGCACAACTAAAATGAAGTTGCTCTGGTGCTATAGGGAAAGTACAGGCAAAAAGCAGGGAAGCCACAATAGTTTTGACTGGGCCAACTTCTGTGTCTGTATTCAAACAAAACTTACGTTGACTTGGTCCACTGAGAGGGAGGTGTTCCTTGGCAGCCGCAGACCCACAAAGATCTTTGTTACCACTTGTCCTTGTCCCTCCACAAGCAATAGTGTAAAGCAAGGCAGCACCCCTGTCTTCAACTGCACCTGAGTTTGGTGTGTCAGGTTATGCAACCTGAGAACCTGGGTACAGTGTTAGTCTGCTCCTTTCACTCTGTTTTCCACCCTTCACCCCATGGCCAAGGGGCACAGGTAGGTTGGTTTCCTACCACTTTGAAGTGGCAAAAATAGGGTAATCTCATGATAGAATTTAGGGCAAGCTTGCCTCAAAGAAAATGTGCTGATCGGCACTGTGGGATTTTACTTTGCAAGCTATATCCATCTGCCTTGCACAGTCAATGCTGATTCAGTTGTGGTTAGAATGAGCTTGATTTGCCCCAGGTACTGAAGCGGAGTACTCTGTGTAGCAGGTGAGCCAACCCCCTCCCTTCTCCAGCCTAAGGAGAACAGCTCTGCATATCAGACGCAGCTGGCCTTATGGTTGTCATTGCACCTGTGACAAATGGTTGTCATTGCACCTGTGACACAAAATGTCATTGCACCTGTCATTTCCCTGTGACACAAAAGGATCACCTGTACCACTGCTGCCTTCTTTTCTGAACAGCAAGATCTCTATTGTTTCTAGCTTGGACACTGCATTGAATATTGAGGTTTTTTCTGTAATCTCCTAACTGGAGGGTAAGAAATGGGGGTGGGGGGCAATGAAAAGGAAAAAGCAAGCAAGGTAGAACAGTCAAATGAAGGTGGGATGAAAGAGGTCAAGAAGAGGAGGAACATTTCTCCCCTTTTATAATCTCCTTCAACCCTCAATAGTTGTCATATTTCAACTTTCGAAAACCAAACTGTTTCTTTAAAACTGGCAAATATGTCCTACTTTCACAGCATATAAAAGCTGTACCTGTTATCCATCTCTTCTCTTATGAAGGTTCTTACAGCCCCCACCGAGTGGTATCTGGGCACCTTGCTGATGACATATGCACAACTCCTTTCAAAAGCCAAGTCTTTTGCAACAGTATGCACAGATAGCAGATAGCAAGCAGTTCATAGTTATATAAAAGTCCTAGTGTCTGTGTTCCCATTAGGTTAAAATGGAGTTTCATGAGGCCCAAAACTAAAAACATCCTGGTGTTGTAACTCCTTTCGATTAGCTCCGAGTTAATAAAAGGGAGAGTCCTAGTTATGGCAGAATCTGCAATGATGGCCTATTGGACAAAGGGGTTTATGGAGCAGTTTGAAGGAGTGTGACAGTGGGACATAAAGGAACAACTCCTGGACAGCAGCAAGAGTGGAATCAAGTTGGAAAAAAAAGGTTCCTCTAAGATACTGTTACTGCCAAGAAGTGATTCAGGGGAAAGCCACTCTGGTACCAGAAGGCACACAGAAGGCCAAGTGTGTTGGCACAAGTTGTGAAGGAAGGAGACTAGTGAGAGAAAGCTGCAAGAATGAGCTTTTAAGAGCTGTTTTTCTTTTTCTTTCTCTCTGAGAACTTACCCACCAGGTGGGTTTTTGCAACTCTTATATAAATACTTCAGCTGTAATAGCTTTAAGCATACAGTACTAACCATTTATCTTAGAATCTAGAAGATCTCAAAACTCATTCAAATTTCACACTCACTATAAATTAATTGACTTAGGATTTTTACTTTAATAGTTTACTCCTAGCAAGCTTCAATGGGATATTATCTTTTATGTCCCAAGGTATTCAGAAATGCATTGCTGTACATCAAGTACATAATGTACATAATGCATTACTGTACATAAAGCATATTAATTGCTGGTATTTAGACTAGAGACTCCTTTTGGGGTAATCATTTTAAAAAGTTTTAGCAACAAAATACAACTCATTTTATTGCACCTGCCATGTAAATCTATTTTAAGAAATTCACTGTATTTGGCCAATGATGCTCTGTACATTCAAACTGTCTTATTAAACAAAGTATAAAAGCAGAATAAAAGATCTCTTTTAATAAATGGATCAATTCTGTTTACTGCCTGTTAAAAAAGAGCTTTATTAAGATCTAAGAGGCAGGAAACTGCCTTCTTTTGTAGTGGTACAATACCTTGCACACTGTGTACTATAAATAAGAATTTGGCAGACTAGGAGTTAGGGCTATGTGTGCACACACATACACATACAGGGATTGGGTATTTGAGCATCAGTTTCCAACACTCAAACACAGGAGGAACAGCATTTTCCAAACTACCTCTTGCTATGCCTCTCTTGACTCTGTTCCTCACTTTGCCCTCTCTTTTGTTTATACTTTTAACCACAGAAATATGCAACTGCTATTCATTTGGTTTATTTGTATAGCACCCATGTTCGTGACCAGAACATTTATATAGTCTCTATTGAGAAAACACAAAACTTAGCCAGACATATCTGTTGATGGTCATGGGGTGGTAGTCTGGGAAGACTACAAGTTAATTTAATTTAAATTAAGAATATTCTTTCATCTTAATTAACTAACCTTTTCAGTAATCTAGGAATGTAGAGGTTTCTAAATTCAGAGTTTTAATGTTTACATTATTTAAACTCAGATATGAAACCTAAACCCAATAAATCTGAAGTTTGATAGGTCAACTCATAATATAGCCAACTGTACTAAAACTTCATGTACACATGAATAGTCTGAGGTTTATTTAGGCTAGATTTTTATACTGGGGAAAATATTTATTTTCCATGAAGCAATAATGACATAAAAAGAGGTCAAAGCAGTAATTAAACCAAGAGGCTATACTGCAAATTATATTTTTCCATAAGAAACATGTTTCCACTATGGGCACGTCACACACAAACTGTCAGTGCTGTAATCA
Organism: Alligator mississippiensis; assembly: GCF_030867095.1. NCBI lineage: Eukaryota > Metazoa > Chordata > Crocodylia > Alligatoridae > Alligator > Alligator mississippiensis. The sequence continues at coordinate 206,075,270 of NC_081826.1, forward strand.
GGCAGTTTCTTGACATTAAGCGATCAGGAAAAAACAGGTGGGACAAGATGGGACCACCCTTCCTAGTGGGTGAAGACTAGTTACAGCAGTATCAAGATGCTAAATATTCTGGAGCACAGAAGAAACAGTGCTCCAGGATATCACAATCAAACGTTATCTGTGAAACACCAGAGACACGAAAGCTGTGGAACTTTTGATTTTAAATGCTTCAACCAAATCTTACAAAGGGTTAAGAGATTTTTTAAAAAAGAAGAAAAAGAAAAAAACCTGTTCTAAACCTGTTTGCGGAAGTAATAAAGAAGGTTAGCAATGGCTGATGAGTTGCACTGACATCCCCGCTGCTGAGTGCATGTCTCTCATCTTGGACCATCATGCAGCTGAGCAGGGGGTGCCAGATTGGACCCACTGTACTTGGTGCTGCTCCAATAGACATGCATACGAAGGTTTAGTTAGCAACTAAATTCTTACCCTCACAGACTGCTCCACAGACTTCATCCTCCTCCCAACAAGCTCAGTGGGACGTTTGCCAGAAAGGTCAGCAGGAAAGGAGTCTGGTCCCATATGCCATGCTCCATCCATAAAGCAAGACAGGCTACCTCCATGGTCTGCTGGTAACTTTCCTTTCACTGCTTTCTCAACACACACAGAGCCATTCAGTAATGACTGGCTCTGCAATCTTCCATATTAACTTTTTATGAGCCAAATTCTTGCTGTAAGCTACTTTGACGTACATCCAGAGTAAGTCCCACGGTCCGCGTAGGTAGTCTGGATTGACACCAACGCAGTGTGAAGGCAGAACCTGACCTGGAGCAAACACCAGTTTTGCCAGAACCCAAAAAATAATTAAAAAAAACCAAAACACCTCAACAGGCTCCAGCCACCTCTTCCCTTGCAATGGGCGCAAATCCAGAGAGACACCCTTGACCTCTCTTGCATCCCCAAAGGAAGCATCAGGCCCCAAAAGGGTTGGAGGCGCAGGGAGTGAGGAGGGTTTGGGGTCAGCCCAAACCTTTTCCCCAGCAGGCAACTTTTTTTTTTTTTTTAAAGTTACATGAAAACTAATGACACCAACACTTCACCTTTGGCAAATGGATCTAGGCAACACTTCCACTGGTCACACATTGCTGCCTTGGCTGGAATAGCTGGATCTATAGTTAAGACAAAAAGAACCCCCCCTCCCCCAGCAGAAACGGCCCCCACCCCCTGAGGGGGCTGCAATCTGCTTTGCAAGCCGTCCCCCTGGGCGCCGCAGCCTGGCTTGCCTTTGCCTCCCTCTCTTTTTTTTTTTTTCTGTTTACCTCGAGACAAATGTCTCCCCCCCCCCCCCAGCTGAAAGCTGTCCAAAAAAACAGGACCACACACGCGCACAGCCCCGCCGAGCCGCGCTCATCACGCTCCGCCTGCCGCCGCGCCCGCTCGCGGGGCGCTCGCGCTTGCAAAATGGCGGAGGGGCAGAGGGCGGAGGTGGGCTGCGGCCAGGGCGGGCGCTGCTCTCCCGCGGGGGCCGCGCTGCCAGGACTTCCCCCCGTCCTCGCCGGCCGCCCCGCGCCCGGCCGCGGCCCGGTCCCTGCCCTGGCACCGCGCACGCAGCCCGGTGGCACAATCCGCGCAACGCCAGTGAGCCCCTCCAGCCTCCCTTACACACCTTCCCCAGGCCTCCCCGCCCCGACCACATCACAGCAGCCTCTTTGTAGGCTTGCACCTGGCTTCCAGCCAACTCACGAAAGCAACCATCAATTCCCCCCCCCCCCCCCATCACCTCAGTGTGGCTGCTAGCCACATTAAAAAAATAATAATAAAAAAAAAATATATATATATATATATATATATATATATATATATATATTTTATTTTTTAAAGGCCACATGCAAACTAATGACACCAGGACTTCACCTTTGTCAAATGGCTCTAAAACAGTCTCTCGACTTCTTTTGTACCGGGACCCATTTGTAAACACCAATGGCCGGTCTCCACCCAGTGCCCTTTGCTTCCAAACCACTGCCCCCCATAGGGTGGCCACCATAGAGGGCATCCCCGTTTTCTGCTGCTCTGTCCTCTATTGATATGAAACCCAGCACCTTTATGTCCTCTATTTTTCTCTTCTGAGGACATAAAGGTGTCCAGTTTTATACCAAGAGGACAACTGGACTGTCCTCTATGATGGCGACCCGAGCCCCCAGGTCCCAGCCTCACAGTGTGTCCCCAAGCAGCCCCTTTGCAGGCTGCAACTCTGCCAGCCTTCCAGGGAAAAAGCCACGGTTTCCCACTTTTTTTTAAAGAAGAACCTATTTTTGATGCATTTTTCAAGTGTGTTTGCAACCCTTTCATATATTGTTGCGACCCGCTTTTGGGTCTTGACCCACAGGTTGAGAAACGCTGCTCTAGCCAACACTTGTGGCCTGGGTGACAGGCTGGCCACAAATTGCTGCCTTGACCTTCATGGGGGGCCGGGGGGGAGGGGGGAGTAGTGAGCTCCAGAAGATCCCAGCAAGGATCTCTTCTGGATCCCCTGAGGTGCCCTAAGGAGGGCAGAGGAAAGAGAAAGGGCTCCCAAGAGCAGGGACCAAGTCTTACCTTCCACCCAGAGCTCCTCCACGTTGGTCTCGAGATTAGCTGCCCTTAATCCTACAGCGAAAGCCCCAAAGATGAGGAGGCCGACAACCAAAAACTTGCCGCAGTTTTTTTGAATGTAACAGCCCAGTTTGAATAATAGTCTTTGAAACTTCGCTCTTAGCCACAGCGGTGCTTTTCTTCCAGTCGCCTTCCCCTGCAAGGCAAGAAAAGGGCAGCCATTGAGAGCCTGGGACAGACAGATAGACACCCACACGCACAGCGTGGGCATGCTTTTTTCCTCCTTCTTAGCAGCCTCCAAGCATCATCACATCTTCACGCAGGAGTGCCAGGAGCCTCAGAGCATCCATGAGCGGGGACATGAAGAGGACAACCTGAACCCTGGACAAGACACCTTGGACTGCAGCCCATGTCTCTGTGGAGCAGCCCTCCAGGCACCGGACACAGTGGTGTGGACTAAGACGTGCATGTAGACGGCTGAGTCTCCTATTCATAAATCAATACCCAGGTTTTGGGTGACATCACTGCAGGAGATCCGGATAAATGAGACAGCCTCTGCCTGCCCTCCCATCCAGCCCATCCCAGCCTTGCTGCAAGCAAGTCACTGCCATCAGTTCAGCAATACAAATCAGTGCAGCTCTGTAATCAAAAATTCATTCATGCTGGCAAGATTGCCAGCACAGGGGAAGCAAGAATCAAAGCAGATGAATCTCAACATGCCAAGAAAAAAAAAATCAAATCAAATCCCCCTTTCCTGTTCTTGTTACATCGGTAAAGGGGGTGGGGGGAAAGCTGCATTGTACCAATTTGCTGCCGATTCCCCCCTCCCCAGCTCCCGGCCCCGACTGTGTGTGTAGTAAATGACCGACCCACGTGGTGAGCAATGCTGCGTGATCATAAGCTTAATAGTCATTCATTTCCATAGAGTTTGGAGACGCTGTGTGATCGGAATGGTGAAGCAGAGCAGCCATCTGTAAGTTACGACAATATTTGTGAACGGAAGAGGGCAGCCACATGGATTTTTTTTTTTTTTTTTGCCTTTCCACTTCTTGCAAAGCCTTCCCCCCCAAAATAAAATTAAAGAAATCTGCTGCCTGAAATGAACCGATCTCCGAAGAAAGGCGATGCCTCCTCGCTGGGGTTTGCTAGGAACCTTTTTGCCTTGCAAAAGGGAGCGATCGGGACTATTTGGGGACGAGGGGGTTGTTGTTTCAGAGTCAGTCCCTGCGTTTGGAGCCTTTCGATATTAACAATAAAAGCGAGGATCCGGGATCATAGAAAGGGGGGAGAAAGGGGATGGGGGGACCTGACCTGCAAGGCAGATTTAAGGTGGCAATTTGTTTACAACTTTCACTTCTCCTCCAAGCGCCGGGGGTTTCAACAGGACAAAACTTCCTCTCCTCCAAGCCTGCTCCCTTCCGAGAGCCGCGATGCCCCCGCGGACTGGAAAACGTGACCGAAGGAAACCCCCGTCTTTTCTTTGCCCCCCCCCCGGAAAAAAAACCCTCGATCTTTTCCCGATCCCCATTTCCCGTCGGAAGCCGGGGCTGCCAGGCAGCGGCACAGCGCTCCGCAGGGATGGGGAGCAGCCGGGCACCCGAACCGAGAAGAGGGCGACCCACAAAAGAGGAGGGCAGGCGGCAGAGGGTCCCGGGCAGCGTTGCACGAGAGCAGCCGGGGAGCACCCCACCCCCCCGGGGGCAAGGAGGACGGCGAGGAGGGCAGGCTCTTCCGCACGGACTCACAGACGTCCCCCTCTTTCTCCCAGCATTTTATTGGTGGCTCTTTCATTCCCATCTCCTCCTTCCATGCAAAAAAAAAAAAAAAAAAATAGACACCCCCCTTTAAAAAAAAAAAAAAGATCGCTGGAAAGACACGCACACACAGACACCCAGAGGCGCGCGCACACGCACGCACAGCCAGAGGCTCATGCACCTTTGAGATCTGCTCCAAGGCGAAAGCTGCATCGCAGTAGCTCGGCCGCTGCAGACAGTCCAGCTCGGGCGCCGCAGCGCGTCTGGTCCCCCCGGTCCTCCTCCGCCTTCTGCTGCCGCTCCCCTCCGGCCCCTCGGGGTCCCTACAGCCACCGCCAGCCCCGCCGCCGCTGCTCTCCGGCTCCGAAATGTTACCAGCCGAGGCCATGTTGCCGCCGCCGGGACGGGGCTGCTGCTGCGGCGGCTGTTGTTGTTTGGGCGACCCGCGGGCTGGCTCGCCTGGGCTTCCCCGCGGCGCGCGGCGGCCGCGCTGGGGCGATGCGGGGGCACCGGGGGCTGGCTGAGCTGGCGGCGCTTCTCTCCGGCTGCTGCTGCTGCTGCTGACAAGCCACCTCTTCACACCGCGCGGGCTGCGGCGGCGGCGGCGGCTCCCGGCGAGGCAGACCCTGCGCCTTCCATTGCAACATTTCGCGAGGATCCGGGGGGCTCCGCTTCCCGCATCCAGCGTGTGTGCGAGCGGGGCGCGGGTGAGTGCGGCGGCTTCCCCCCCGGCCCGGGATCTGGGGGTTTAATCCTCCCGCTTCCACTTGGCTTCTCGCAGCTGCAAAGAAACCGGGCTCCCCCCCTCTCCTGCCCCTTTCCCCTCCCTCCCTCCCTCCCTCCCTCCCCGCCGCCTCGGTCTTGCTCCGTGGAAAAGCAAAGCCAAGCCGGGCTGGGGCTCCTCCGTGCTCCCCGTGGAGGTGCTGCCGCTGCCGCCGCTGCCTCTGGCCGCGCGGTCCCAGTCTGGCTCAGGGCAGAGCTGTCTCTGAGTCCCAGGGCGGGCGGCTCCGCGGTGCCCCTCTCCCTCTGGACGTGTGTGTGTGTCTCTCTCTCCCTCCGTGTGTGTGCAGCAGCAAGCAGCAGCTCCTTGATTCAATAGATGAGATGAAGAAGAAAAAAAGAACTCTCTCCATTTGGATAAAGAGGAGGAGGGGTGAAGGGGGGGGAGAGGAGAGAGAGGGGAAAGAAGGAGAAAAAAAAAAAAGCCCTCAAATCCCGCCCCTGGGGCTGTCAGATGGCTGGGCTTTCTGGGACGCGATTGGCTCAGGGAGGGCAGAAATTACTCAGCAAACATGACTATTATTAGCTGCTTAGCAACAGCTCACCAAAGTAGAGAGACCACCCAGGCAGGCAACCCTTGTGTGTGCATCTCCAGCTTCAGGGGGAGCCTTAAAGAGATCCAGCCTTCTTTGCATGCAATACTTCCATTAAGGAATGCCTCTCCCCCCGCACCCCCTCCCCACCTTTTCTTCTTCATTTTCTTTTCAACAACGGTTTCTTCTTTTTCTTTTTTTTTCTTTTTTTTTTTACGAGATGCTTTTAGACAAACACGCGCGCAAGCCTTTACTGCACATCCACCTTCAAAAATATATTTTGCTTTTTTTTTAAAAAAAAAGAAGAAAAAGAAACCCACGGAACGATTTCTAAAGCCTTTAAAAGAAAATCCTTTTAGAGGCACCTTGGCCTCAAGCTGCAACAAATACTGGGAGGTCCGAGCTGAATTCCCAGGCTTGCACAAATAATGACAGGGTGGTGGATACTGCGAGGGAAAGTGCCAATTTTTTTTTTTCCTCTCTCTCTCTCTCTCCCTCCCTCCCTCTCTCTTTTCTCCTTTTAACTAAAGAGGAGACAGATCCTTGCAAGAAAGGACCAGTGAGGGTGGGGGCAAATAATAATTAATAATAATAATGATGATGATGGTAATGATGATAACAACACACCATGGAAATTTAACACCCAGAAGAAGGGATGTAAAGCCGGGCAAGGAGCCCGCGCGGTTTAACTGAGCGTGGGGGTCCCGAGCCTCACTCTGCAGCAAAGTCCGCTTAATACCTCGCCCCCCCCCCCCCCGCCACAATTTTTTTTCAATGTCAAGTTCAGTCCCCAGAGGCTTTTCACGCTCCGCGTGAATCGCCAGCTTGTTTCGGGGCTATTTTTATTTGTTGGCACCCCAAAAATCAATGAGTTGCTTTTAAATAGATACTTAAAAATCAATGCATTGATTTTGGGGAGGGGGGAAGGAGATGCCCGTGTAGGGAGATGCTCCCCATCGGAAACGCTTTTAGGGGTGCAAGGGGGGGCTGTGCCTCTGTACAGGTTGCAGGAGGCGCTGTCACCCCGGAGGTGGCTTTTGCACCGCATTGCCCCCCCCATCTGCATGCATTTCAGGGACTCCCCCTCGTGCTTCTGCACCCCACCCCCCAGCCTGTACCACTGGGATGAGGGGGGCAGGTCCCACTCGGGGCCGTGTCCCTTTAAGGGGCGCGCGGTGTGTGTTCATTGAAAAAAAAAAAGAACGCGCGGGGGGCGGGGCCCAGCGGCGTCACGTGACACACGGGCGCCTGGGCCGGACTCCTCAAGTGCGCGGCGGGTTCGGCCGGGCCCTGAGGGTTCGGATTCTGAAAGGGGGGTGGAGATGGTACGACCCGAACCCGCGCTAGGCGCCCACACGGTGCCCGGGAGGGGCAGCTGCTCGGTTGGCCTCTGGCGGCCGGGAGACGTGCCAGACGAGCCGCAGTACATTCCAGGGGGCGGGCGCTGCGGCTCGCGCCCGCCAATGGTGCTCCGGGCTGGGCGCTCCGGGCCAATGGCGAGGCGGGGGGAGCCGTCCCCATTCAGTCTGCACAGCTGTGGTGGCGGGGTCGGGTCGGGCCGAGTGGGGGGGTAGAACCTGCTCCAGGGAGCGGGCTGGGCGCGCGGCTCCCGCGCCGCGGGGCCTCTGCGGAGTCGCGCGCTCTGCAGGGGGCGGATGCATGCAGCAACCGGGCGTGCAGGGGGCTTGCATGCGGGTCCCAGCACGGCGGGTGGGGGGGCAATGATCTCCCCTCTGCTTCCTGGTGCTCCCTGTACCACCCTGTCCCCCCTGCGCGGGGGCCGAGGCGCCAGCCCGCGGGCTCTGCCTCCTGCCTGGCAGCTTCGCCTCGGTAGGCCTTCCCGCCCTGTCCCGGCGCCTATAAATCCTGCCGGTTGGTGCCCCCAGTGTAATCGGGAGGCTCAGATTTAACAAGCGGTGTCTTAATCTCTCCCTCTCCCCCTGTGGTCTGTTTTTTTTTCATACCCCAGAGATGAATTACTGCGAGGATCTAATTGGCCTTGTTTCTGCCGCGCTTTAAAAAAAAATGGAGGAGGAGGAGGAAGAAGTGTCAGAGTAAAAGTCTGTCTCGACTTGGGTGGTCAGGAGCGGTGGCTGCCCCCAATTTGCCTCATTGCTGATGCATGCGAGTGCTGCATTCCCAGCGATAATGTTGTTCCTAATCAATCTGCCCTTATTTACATTTGTAAGCATTGTTGGCTTTAATATGCATGCCCTGCGCATGTCACCGCGGCTCCGCACCCGGGGCTCTCCCCCTCTCCTTTCTTTACCCTAAACTTCAAGGATCCCACAGATCGGAGTGGTGATAACACGCCCGGCTCCTCGCCTGCAGGAGGCCTTCCGAGGTGGCACCTCCCGCCGGCACTGCTCTGCCTTCCCCCGGCCCGGCTCGCTCCCCCCGGGTGGGCAGGGCCCGCCCAGTTGGCCCCTCCGGGTGCCTGGCACCAAGGACCCGCCTTCCTATATGCCCCCCTGGCATCCCGGAGCAGGAGCCTTGCAAGGGACATCGAGAGGTCACATCTAGTCCAACCCCCTGCTCGGAGCAGGACCATCCCCAGCTGGATCATCCCCAGCCAAGGCTTTGTCCGCCCGGCACAGATGCCCGGCAGAGGAGTTCAGCCCCGAGGGGTAGGGGCTGGGAGGTTGCTGATGGCTTCACGGCGACTCTTGCAGCGTGTTAGGGGGCTTCCCCCCCACCCCCCATCACTGCTCTGCCTGTAGCATCCGGTTACATGAATAAAGGAAGGACATTGAAAGAAAACACCTGCCCTCCAGATTGTTTGTTTGCCCGGCAGGAACAAAACTGACCTGGAGGGCGCTCACTCGCCTGTCATTTTTGTGCCCGGGGGTGGTTTTGCCCCCCACACCCGCCCCGATCTCCTTTTGGCATCCAGCTGTGCCGCCCAATAAGGCCTGTGGGGGGGAGGGGGGATGTCCTGCCCCGCTGTTGCAGCCCTTTGAATGCAATCGCCAAATAAACCCTGTTCTTGCTCCCCACCCCCCGCCCGGTCCTCCTCCCGGCAGAGCATCTCGCCCGTGTGTCTGGGCAGGTGCTGCGGGGGGCTCAGGGCTGGGGAGAGGGAGCCCGGCTCGGCTCTTGCCCTCGCTCTCGCCCTCGCCCTCCCTCCTCGGGACTAACAGGCGAGGGAGGCTGCTCGAGCCAACTTGTCAAAATAATGCGGCTAATTACCCCTGATCGCCTTTAATGGAGAACTGCTCCGCGCGCCACAAAGAAGCAAATGAGCGATCTCCAGCATCAGCCAGGCAGCGCAGGGCGTTGCAGCCGCCCCCGCTCCGGGCAGCCTCCTCCGGCTCTGCAGCCGCCGGGGGATCCGAGCGGGAGCAGCCCTTGTCATCCTCTCGCACACCCCAGCATCGCCTGCAAACCGGATCCTTTCCCTGGCAGCCTGCCCTCAGCCCCGCAGTGTGCACCGAGGGGGGACAGTCCCCCTGGAGAGCTTTTTAGCCCTTCTGGACCGCACCCGGGCTCTGTAACCATACACCTCGGCTCTCGCGTTTGGCAGGAGGCGCAGACCATTCATTTTCCTGATCTCTGCCATGGGGTCTGGCAGGGGGGGAGCAAAAAAAAAAAAAAAAAAAACAAAGAAAAAGCCGAGCGACACGATCCCTTTGACCCACTGCTGGAGCAACAAATTTATTAGAGATATAGGCGTGAGAAATGAAAAGGAAGTAAAACAATTCAGGCTCATTGTGTGTCTTGCTTTCATACTGCTAATCCGGTTTACACATCACGCCTACATGTCTCAATAGGGCTTTATAGACTGTGGCAAAGGCAGGAGAAAATAAAAGGTGTGTGTGTGTGGATGTGTGTGTGAAATAAGGCTGAAGGCAGGGAAGACCAAGACATTTTAATTCCGAGAGAGCTGCCTTGTCAAATTTCTATCTGCCGGCCCCTGAAAGCCAGCAGACCTTTCCAGGGCCCCCCTCTGTCCCCAGCCCTTCCCGACCAACACGAACTCCTGCTCAAATATATTGTCAGATTAGAATCCATCTTCACAATGACTGTAATAGCCCTGTCCAGAAATTAGATATACCTATCAAGCTGGTGCTGAAATGATGTGAAAGACCTCCGACCTGACACTGGGAAGCGCTAGGAGCTGGCAGATGCCCACCCTGGCCACCGACTCGCTTCCTGAAGTTGCCCACCACACCTTTCCCAGGACGGGGCTGCCTCTGCTCCCCACCCCCTGGCCTGATCTAGTGCAAACACAAAATAGGGCTGAACGCTGCCCACCCCATCAACCTCCAGTGTCTGCAGCGGGTGCTGGGAGCAAACCAAGAATAAGGCTGGCCAGAAAACCCAGCTCCTCTCCTTTTGCTGCGAGCGGGCACCAACTGGCCCAAAGAAACCGTGCTGTGTGGGTGAGGTCCAGGACTTCCCGCTCCCGTGCCAGCCGGGGGATTGGGGGAGCTCAGCACACGAGCCACAGAGGAGGAGAAGGGGGAAGTTCCTTCTTCCTGCGTGTGCCCATTTCACAGGAGGCTGCACAAAGCTTCCCCCAGGCGCCAGGACTCCCTCTCTGCCCGCGATCGAGCAAGCCCCGAGGGCTTGTTGGCCTCCCCTGGTGGCAGATGCCAAGACACCAGGTGACCCGGGTCACACCCGCCCCCCGAGACGCCCCGGCCTCGCCGCCCGGGTGCTCTCCAGCCGGACCGAGGCACAGAGGCATGGCCCAGTCCCCGCCAGTGGCGCCCCGAGCCCAGCCCCGGGCCTGTGGCCTCGCAGCCCGGGTCCCAGCCGCGGAGAGAAGTTCCCTCTGGCTCCCCCCTCGTCCGGAACCAGCAGCCCGGCGGGGGCTGATGAACGGAAGCCGGGGCGGCGACCCTCCCAAGCGTGAAAATGGGATCCCCCCACCCAGCACACACCCACCCACCCACCCACCTCCCCGGGCCACATCCCGCCACCCCTGCGAGCCGAGCAGCAGCAGCCGGCATCCCCCCGGCTCCAGCAGGAGAGCGGCGTCCCCTGGCAGGGAGCGAGCTGCCGTCCTCCCTCCCTCCTGCTCCAGGAGCCAGGTTGCTCCCCAGACCCCTTCCCCTCCCTGCTCCCCCCACCGGGGCTCTCCCAGGAAGCAGCCCCGTTACACGCGATTTTCTTTTCTTTTCTCTTTTTTTCTTAATGGCAAAGCTGGTCTCGTACTCACCATCCTTCCCCTTCTCACGGGGAGCAGCTCGGTGGGAGTTGGGGAGCTGACGGGCTTGCGAAATTGCATTCAGCGCCGAGGGAGACTTTGATATCACATCGATTTCGTGTCCTGCTTTCTTCCCTTTCTTCCTTGGCCCCCCCCAGCCCCCCTCCCTTCCTCGCTTTCTTTTCTGCTTGGACCAAAGGAACTGAAAGTGTAAAAAAATAATCCTCCTAGGTTGCAGGCATTCTGCAGAGTGCTGGAAAGGCTCACAATTACATGCCTGTTTCTATTAAGCAGCTCCATCGTCCTCCATGTGGGTGGTCTGGCTCTCAATAGGCAGGACCTGTCAGGGTCACGTGATGAATCCGAAAACTTTACCCCTTTACAATAAACTCAAGGAAAGCAAAGTAAACTCCAGGAACGTGCTATCAGCAGAGCCCTCCTGGGTAAACAGGCAGCTCCCTGCTTCAGACCCCCTTCAGCTCCCAGAGGCCAGCTCAGGAGACAGTCACTGCTGTAACCTCCCAGGCCTGCGATGGACAAAGAGGACACAGGATCCTCTTTTCTTTCTCCCCCCTCTAGGCTGTTCCTTTCAAACCATGGCAGTCCAAGCAGATCTCATTTCAGCTTGTAAGGAGCTTGGGTGAGCTCCCTCAAGCTGCGGAGGAGGTACAATGTGAGAGGTGCCAGGTGTTGGAACGCAGCTCCCCTGGTTTAAATAAATACCCAGTCCCATGGATATGAAAAGAAAGGAGATGGACAGTTTTCCTCTGGCGAAATGTTTACCAGTCCACCCGGTGCTGGGTTGAAAGAAAGCTTGGGCCTGCAAGATTTATGCCGACGCTTGTCATTTTTGCTAGGGGTCACTAGGAAGTTACTTGTCTCCTGGGTGGCGAAACAATGCCAAACCCAGTGATTAGCCCCTCTGAAGGAACATCTGATTATTACTTCTAAGGCAATACACCCCACTCTGTGATGCTCTAAGAAGCACATCTCCTCCCTTATTTCCCCCATAGGATACTAGCACTATAAGCATTTAGTGATGATTTAGTATCTTGCTGTCTCCATGTAACATGGAAGAAGTTGCTTAGAGTACTGCTTAACTGCTACAGAGTATTGCACAGCATGAATGTGGAAGAAGTCTCTGAAAGAGGTTTCATGGTTTGGTTATGAGAGATGTGAGGTCTGCTAATTCTGCTCCGTCATCAGGTTGTACATTTCATTTGCTCAATAAATACAATCTCTTCATGATAAAATGGGCCAAGAAGTAAATGAAGTGTCATTTGTATGAAATGAAATGTTTGTGTCCAGCTGTCAAGATTTCTTTATATTGGCCTTCAGTTCAGAAACTCTGCTTACCACTTTTCTTTGTGCAGTTTCCATGTGAGGGTTTTTTTAAAGATCCTTCTAACAATCTTATATCTGGAGTACTCTTATTATATAGTCCCATTCATTGACAGTAACTTGCATTTTTAAGGTTAATCCATTGTCTATAGGGTTAAACTTTTCAGAGTTATATATGACAAACTCTTGGGTTATCTCTATATCAGAAGGCTTTAAATGACATAATTCTGGCCATATCTTTATTTGCATAGGACCAGACTGGGCACAAAAATAATGAGTAACAAAGATATTTCACTTGTGAAACAAATATTATTTTGTCATGGAAGAGGGCATCTGTACTTTTGCTGTAGTAAGGACAAAAAGGTGGTAGGGCATGGAAAAAAAGTCTCAAAGGATGTTTTTAAGAGTGGCTGCACAATATATATTACTGTGCTTCTACATCTGCACCCCAATAAGAAATGATGGAATTAGATGATCAAAAGCAGAAGGCAGCAGGATGATCCAGAGATTCATAGACTACAAAGCTAGAAGGGACTGTTAGGATCATCTGGTTTGACCTCCTGTATCAAATTGGCCATTGGATGTCCCTAAGTATAATTCTTTTAGATCAATATCATACCCTTTAGAATAAAAAAATACCAAATCTTCATTTAAAATTTCCAAATCATGGCAAATGCACCATGACCCTTGGTAAGTTGTTCCAATGGTTAAATACTTCTTTTCAGAATGTATTATCTCCATAAAGCTCTGCCGTGGAAATGCATGCCTAACCATGTTAGCCACGAAACCATTTTTAGTAGGAGGAGGCAGAACAATGGAATAGGAGAGTAAAGTAGTAAAGAACTGTGCAACTCTTATGCTAAGCAAGAGGGGATGAAGGCAGAATAGTACTTCAACATAAGTATGGAAAAGAAATGGAGAGAGGTGTTCTATGGATGGATGAAATTAGCATGAATATAGAAAGAGGGATGAAACTTGGATCTTTATGTCATGAAGGATCAGAGGACACACTATCAGAATATGATGATGTTATAGAGGCCCAAACGTATCACAGTGAACCAATAATAAATCCCAGAGACCTCATGTTCTCTCTTCCTTACCACTTACAACTTCAGTGAGAATTGTTCTTGCCCTGGGAAACTGTTCAGCAATTTTTAGTCCCAGCCCAGTGCTTTACCCACTGTAACCATACTGCCTACTCCTAAATGAAGAAAAACTGGAACAAGTAATATTGTCAGGAGATGAAGGGATGGCACGATCTGACAGAGAGGTACAGAAACATAGTAACGTTTGAATGAAGATTAGATGCAATATTGCAGAAAATGAGATAGGGAAGCTTGACAATCCACCTGGTGGCATCTTTCTTTGTTTTATAATACAGGCTTTTAAGCATCGACTAATAGAATAATATGGCTAGAAGGGACCTCTGGAGGTCTTTTAGTCCAACACCCTGCTCACAGCAGGATCTTCCTTGACTAAACCATCCCAGCAAAGTCTCTGTCTAGGCTGCGCTCAAAAAAGTCCGAGGATGGAGATTCTATAACTTGTCTGGGCAGCCTGTTCTAATGCTTAACCACCCTCACAGTGAGGAAGTACTTCCTAATACCCAACCTACATTTCCCCTGATGCACTTTGAGACTATTGCTCCTATTTCTGTATACTGTGACTACAGAGAATAGTCTACCCATTTTCTTTATAACCACTTTTCAGGTACTTGACTGTTATAAAATCTCCCCTTGTTCTTTCTTTTTTCAAGACTAAATGATCCTAGTTCTTTCATACTTTCCTCATAAGGCAAGTTTCCCAGGCCTCTAACCACTTTGTCTTTCTCTGTTGACTCTCTGTAATTTGTTCACATCTTTGTTGAAGCAAGGGGCCCAAAACTGGAAACAGTAAAACAGAAGTGAAATACAGAGCAAATCTGATGTTCTTGCTGCAACCTGCATTTTAAAATACCTCTATATGTTTTTGGAAAAGAGTAGACCATACTCCTCCATCTTTGTTTACAACATCTAACAGCTGTAAAATCTCATGACTCGGCTTTTACATAGGCATTATTTTGCAATACAACATTAATAAGGCTTTCAGGGAAATTTACCTTTATGCATCATTAGGTGAAGTGAGAATTTAAAGTACTTAAGACTACCTCTGAAGGGACCCATTAGAAGAAAAGCTTTGTTAATTACTTAAGGGACTTAGAACTCAAGGACCTAGGTTAAAGAGACTGCTAAAATCATATTGCTAGTCTTTGCTCAGGGAATTGGGAAGAATTATTAGGGGTGGATCCTTAGGAGATGTGAGTTGACATAGCTCTACTGAAATTTCAGAGACATGCTGATTTCCACCAACTGAGAATCTGTATCCATCTACTTATTTTACAAAAGGGTCTCTAATATCTATTTTTTTGTTCTGAGGGCCTCACTAAGCTAAAGGATCAGGTGGCAGGTGGAGGATACAAGGAGTACCGGCTCCACTCGTGGGTGAGGTAGTTAAGTGAGCCATCATTGGAAAACACCAAGATTCCAGGTAACTTAAAAAATAGTGCAGTTATTGCTGAAAATGCAAACAAAAATCATATTGTCTGCCCCCACAGAAAATATGCTATGCTAAAATATGGGACTTCCTAGTAATGGAAAAACTGTCCCATCAGGTTAGATTATTGGAAAGAGACAAAAGAGTAATAAATATTTAGAAATATGGATTCCATTCCTAACCTATTAAGAGGACAAAGATTCACCACCCAGTAATCCAGAATCTGTAGCCAGGTTCTTTGACTATTAATGATTATTATCAAAAGTTAATTGCTTTAAATACACCTCATTATGTTGATCATAGAGGTAATCATTTATACAGATGTTGTATATTATTTCCTTTGCAAAGATTTAATAACTTCAACCTCATGTAACCATTATATATTCCTTCTGTGTTGGAGCTTTGTTTCTGTAGTTGCTTGGATAAAATAGTTAAACATAAAATAAAAAACAATGCAGATGATAAACCAAGCTCCCAGTCCTGCATGCAGCTATGAAGGAGATTCAATAAAGGGCTTGCACTGAATTAACTTCTATATTTCATCTTATAATCACTAGAGGAAAAGATGAGGGCAAGGAAATTTTGAAAAATGGAGCACCAGAGGCAGGCTGATTATTTGGTCGGGTTCTTTACCTCCCCACGGCTCTATAACTACTAATTGTGGAATGTGTTTGTTTTCTTTCTGAAAATTGGCTCCTTTCACAAGAACACTGTTGTGGCCCACAGATATGGTGCAGATTGCTTATGAGGGACTGAAGGCTTGGCCTGGTACAGAAACAAGAAATAGAAGCAGCACTGTCATTGTTGGGGTCTCATCTAGAACCCCAATAGTGCAGACATATTGTAGATTTGATGAGGGCTTGGAGTAGATGGATTTTAATGCAGGGGATATAGCAACATAGGAAAACAGGGGTGAAAGGGACAAGGTCACCTTGTCCAGCCTCCTGCTCAAGGTGGGTTCACCCCTGACTAAACCATCCCAGCCAAGTATCTGTTTAACCTGTTGAAAATTTCCAGAGTTAGAGACTCCACCTGAGAAACTGGACCTGCCACTTGCTAGAGTTGAATTTGCTGCTGTTTGGGCTATAATTGAAAAGTAATTTAAGGGATTGTAAAATAAGAAGGATTCTGTTATGGGGTTGTCACAGCGGGGTCCTCTAGGAGGGCCGTGGTCTCCTTAAGGCCCTCTCTCCGTGCCAAGTCAGCCCAAGGGCACCCTCAAATTCTCACCCGCCACATCTTGCTGGTAAACATGATTGGGAGGCTGCCTTATGTCTCCTTGGGCCCGTAAACTCCTGGACCCCTGGGTGCCTTGGGGCACCCTAGCCTTATGGGCTACGCGTGGCTCCTACCAACCCCTAGTACCACACCCCAAGCCTCGCAGATGTACCGGACCTCAGTCCGTCAAAATACATACCCACTCTCCTGGGCCTCCTCTGTGATCTAGCCCACTCCAGGCTCTCTCCTCAGGCTCACTGCACTGCTATCCCCTCTCCTCAGGGACAACTGCAGCACCACACCCTTGTCACTCTCTCCCTGGGTCTCCTCTGATATACAGCCCCCCACTGGGACTGTCGTCAAGCCCTCTCTGGGCCTCCTCTCAAATAACCCAGCCCACTACGGGACTTCCTAGCAAGTCTCCGGTCCTTTAGGCCCACCACACTGCTACCCTCTCTGGTACAGGCTCACTGCGCTGCTATCCCCTTTTGCCGGGGACAACCACAGCACCTTGCCCTTCTGCTGGGGTGCTGTGCCACTAACCCCTTCCGTCGGGGGTCCACCGCAGCACCCTGCCCCTGTCTGAGGTCTGCTGCCATATTAGCCTATGACCGGGCTCGCTATGCCCATCTTGGGCTTTTCCATAAGGCACTCCCCCTCTTCAGGGCTCGCCATGCCCACCTTGGGCTTCTCAATAGTCCCCCCCTTTCTCTGGGACTCGTTATGCCCCATGCTGGGCTCCTCTAAAGTGCCACCCCCTCTCTGGGGCTCACTGTGCCCATGCTGGGTTTCTCTAAAGTGTGTTCCCCCTTTCCTGGGGCTTGCCACACCCATGCTCAGGCTTCTCATCACACCCCTCTCTAGGGCTGGGGTCTACACACCCCACAAGTTGTGCCCTTACTGGCGCCAGGGTTCTCACGCTCCATGAGCCCCCTATGAGGCCTCCTCCAACCCCTACAGCCTCACCCAAACCTCCGGTGTAATACAAACACTACCAAAACAAAACACAAGCTTCCTGGCTATAACTTAACTTAAGGCCGCCTGGCTGTAACAACATAGTTCCTGTGTCCCAAAGCCACCATCCATCAGTCTGCTCAAGCAATACTCACATCCTAGCTATATGAGCTCCTGCTCCTTTAGCTGCTGGGCTTTATAAGGGCCAGGCCCTGCCTCCTACAGGCAGCTGACTCTCATTAGTAGTGAGTCAATCTATCTGAAGTTGCCCTGGCAACTCACAGCCGAGCTCATCATCCCTGCTAGGGCTTTTCCCCAGCAGTTTTCCCCTCTCTAGGAGCGGGGCAGCGAGGTGCCCCGTGACAGGGACAAAAACCCTGGCATGGATTATCTTATTTAGGGGTTTATGGAGCTGACTGGATCATATGTCTTTTCCCTGAGCCTCTCCCATGTCTTGGATCTAACCCTTTCCAAAGCTGTCACCTTCTGATCTTTACATTTCTAAGTTTTGTTGCCCTTCTTCTTTTAACCAACAGGTGAGAGATGGATCTTTTTGAAGTCCTGAGGCTTTGCTGCTGTTAGCTGGATATCCCAAATTTTGTAAGGCGGGTATATTTTCTTTGAACGGGTCTCCCTTGGCCCTCACTGTGAGGCAGAGAACACCGAGGAGAAAGAAGAATTTAAAGAAAAGGTGTAAGTTATGACCAGCCATATTCAGATCCATACCATCTTCCTCATGCTCAAAATGTTTTGATTTTTTTTCCAAAATCCATCCTGGTGATTCTCAGACCTTCCAAAACATGTTGTGATGTATACCAGAGGTTCAGATACAGAGTTATCAGCATCCCAACACATGTAATCTATTCTATAACTTGGGGTTAAAGCACTATGTGACACCATATGGCCATTGTAGCAGGGCCCTGGGATGTGCCTCCTCCTTTAAGGGAGAAAGCAGTCTAAGAGCCTGCTTGCAGGTGGCAAAGGGGAGTTAATGAAGGACACACCTGGCTGGACAAGGGCTCAGACTTCAGCTATATAAGCAAAAGAGTCTTCACTGGTCAGTTAGTCTTGCTCTGGTAGCTATGGAGTGAGGAGCCCCTGACAGCAGAACTCCTAAACTGATAGTAGCTCTGAATGAGGAACTCTGAAATGCAGGGAACAAGGAAAGGTCTCTGGAGCAAAGAAGGGCTTGGTTATATGGGCAGGTAGCCCTGTTTTATCTTAAGCCTAGGGAAGGCTTGATTGCTTGCCAGAGGACAGGTATTCATTATTAAGCTGTCCTACCAGTTTAGTTTTGGGCCCTGCAAGGGCAGGGAATGCTGGCTTGGAGGGCCAGTAGCCTAGCAGGGGCTGAAAGTGGGGCTTAGCCAAGGTTACAGGGACATAGAGAGTAAGGACCTGGGGAGCCATGACCCCCAGGCCTGGAAAGGGCTGGGAGTATGATCAGAGGGTCCAGGGACAAGCAGGGCTGAGAGAGAGTGAGACCCAAGAAGGTCCAAAGACAGAAAGAGTACCTGAGTGTGGGACCCGGAGGCTCAGGAGTTGAGGATTGATGGACATTTGGACCAGAGGGTTCATAGGTCCAGGGCTGGAGCAAGGGTCAGACCTGGGTCTACGAGTCTGAGAGGGGCTGTGGGCTGGACCGGAGGTCTGGGAACCCCAAGAGAGAGGGGCTGTGGGCTCTTATAACACCAAATGCCTCAACACAATTACAATGCTTTTGTGCTCACCCGAAAAATAGGTCATCATAAGTATCTCAGTGAGAGAACCAAGTCAAAAAGAAATCTTAGATGTGCTCTTCTGAAAAATATGCCATGTACTTGTTGCATGGAAAGCAACAATGCTAGCTTAGAGCCACTAATTAGTAACTAGGTATTATTGTATCTCTTGGGATAGGCTCCTTGCTTGGTGATATAACTTACCAATGAATCTGAGGAAGAGGGGTAGTAAGAGGTTCACGTGGCTCTCAGACTTATATCTGGTACCTCTGATATGTCTGTTCACACTGCTTTTACTGCAATTGTTCTTAAGCCTTGTTGTGCTTCCAGATTTAAGTCTGCTTGCAAATCTTCTCACCAAAGTAGGTTTGCTTAATGAAGAGCATCCTCTCCAGGGACAAAACTGATGAGGCATTAGAAAGACTGTGCTCAGCCCTCATAATGGACATGACTTATTCCTATTGGTTAACAGCATTAGAGTTCCTCATACCAACTTCATACAGATTGCCAATTAACTCTTTTACTTCTTAGCCTGTAGAACTAGCATATCCAAATAACCAAACGTCTTGTATATTCATTTAAATGTTTGAATAATGATTGTCCTGTAGTGCTAAGTATATTGTATCATTGCTCCTTCCAAACTCATTTTATACACTTTAGTGAACCTGAATGAGCCATCTTTTCTTTTGCTGGGCAGAGGGATGCACTCAGGCCCTATTCCTTTGAGGGGAAAAAAAGGCATTGTTCTTATTTAAGAACTGGTATTATTGAAATCTCTGGAAGCACTCCCTCTTGCATACTGTTGGCATCATATTCTCAACATGGAGGCAGTTGTTTGAGAACTTGTATGAAGGGGCCAAAATACATAAATATTATCATGATCACATACTGCCTTGTGCCCCTCCTGTATATAGCAGAAAGTTACACAAAGGCACCAGCTTTGCCTCCTCCCCTTTGCTTAATTGGACTAATATCTTGGAGGAAAACTAATCTTTCATTCTTTGTGGGCGATTTCCTTGGCAGAGTAGCACACAGAAGCACATAGGCTTTGCCTCTAAGATCTTCAAGGAATGTCAAACTTATATCTTTCAGCTCCATTCCCTTCTGTCTTAAATCTTAGTGGTATGTTATGTTTCCTTTCAATATACTGTATATTGGGTCTTCCTTCATATCTGTGTATTTTGGGACCAAATTGTTCTTTAAAGCGAAGTCATGGATCTCTATTTGCCAGTATATCAAGTTCTTTATATTTTGGCCCTAAGTTAGATTTTTCAGCTGGTTCTGCACATAGGAATACTCTATGGTCATTTTGAGTAAGTCATTGCCATATTACATATTAGCTTCTCTGAACAAAACTGCATTTTGCTAAGTTAGACAGTACAGTTTTTTTCCCCACAATGTTCTGCTTGCAAAAACATCACCTGCTTCAGGTGGACCTGCTTCATCCATCTAACTATGCTTCCATCGACCTATCACCAGCAATTTATACAACTCTCCCAGGCATACAATAGCGTTTAAAGTCCTTTTCTTGTGTAGAAAGTGCTCTTTGTGACTGCTCCTAAGCCTTTGTTTGTATTGTCCATTCATGTTAACTGTACCTATCATCTCAATTGGAAACCAGTGCAAAGAAAGTGGTGATGTCAAAGTCAGTACTACCTGATGCATGGGTTCAGATAGATGGAAGTAACTTTTGGTCTAGGTATACTGAAGTAACCCTTGTGCTATTTCTTTCGGAGATGGTATTCATATCTTCGTATTTCACTGGATCAAAAGTGGACCAGAAGTTTTTTAAAATTATCCCATTGACCTTTTTACAGCCTAAGCTACAGCCCGCCTTCCATTAAGTAATAATTAAGAGACATGGTCTGGAATCTCAAGGGCTTATATCTGTTGCCTTCACCAGTATACACTAAGCCCAGGCCCTGCATATTTTAATATGTATTTTGCACAATGCTCTTTGGGACATAGACAATTCCAGCCAGGCTGGGGACAGCTGAGAAGGGCTGTTGTGCTGAACTGCTCCTGGAGTAGCCCAAGTGAAAGTCTATGACTCAGGGACTCAGTGCCCACCAGCCTTGGAAGGAAAAATGCTGTGCTCTCCACAATGGTGGGGGCATAACTGTATTTCTGTGTGCATGAGGTGGTGAGCCAGCACTTCACCTATTCCTTTCTGCCACCCATAGAGGGAGGGGATGTAGTGACTCTCTGTAGCTGGCACCCCCTGCTTCCTGACTAAATGTAGCTAGTCAGGAACTCAGGGCGGGTTGACTAGGCCACAGGATATCCATTATTATAAATGGTATTCATCTGTACTATTAAAACATAGGAATTCCCTACTACAGGAGACAGGGAGCACCTATCCCTTTGTCTTGTCTCTGAGAGTGATCACTGATCATTACTAAATAGTTCAAGAGGAAGGCCTAACTCTTCTTTCCTCAGCATGAACCTTACAGCACAATCTTAGTGGCCAGAGAACGTAAATCTAACTGGTCCTTGCTGGTGAATTTATGCTTTCAGGCACGATCACTGGAAGATTGTTCTTGTCATTTTTTTCTTAGCTAAGTAACCACAGATTTTTTTCATATAGCTGTTTGCCTCAACATTATCCAGTCTTGCATTCTGCTGGTTCGTTGCCTTTTAATTTAATCAAATACCTTCTTTTTCCAAGGGGCAGGAGCACCAGTTTGGCTTGCCCCCTCCTGTTCATTGAATTTGGGTAAAAATATTGTTTTAAGACTTGTAACCCAAGCTGCTTTTGCGGTATAGAAATTCCTCTTAAATAACAATGGAACAATTTTGCCTTCTTTCTGTAAATTAGGAATGGAATGCACAGAGTAGTAGTAATAATAACAATAAAAACAAGAACAATGCATCACAAAACACACATTCTACATTTATTTTGGCAATTGTAATTTCATTGGACTAAATTATGGTAATATTTAACAGCCTAATAGTAAATACATTAATAGAGCCTTAGCAAATATAGCAATAGCTATCATATTCTGCTCTAAGTAGCGTGGAAGACTGACTTTTTAAGTAAGAGATATACAATATATAAATAGCAAGAACCAGTTATGTCCAGTATTGACCATTCAGCTGTCAGCTGTAGCAAACTGTGTGGACAAATAGCATAGTATGTATAAAAGATTATAGCTATTTTAAGAGATTATGATTATGGGATTATGAATCTTTTCTAAAGAGTGGTTAATTTTTTACCATTACTTCTATTGCAACCTTGAGCCTTCCATTTGGAGATGAAAAATAACCATGATTTTGTATAGGAGATTAATGATCTTATTATTATGAAAAAAATCTTCAAGGGATGCTTCAAATGACTAAACATGGTACTTTTTTCTACTTATTACATATTTATAGATACATATTTTCTTTTTCTCTAAGTGTAAACCTGATCCTATGAAGTATATAGTTCCCTCAACTTTCATTGATTTCTGTGGCAGCATAAAGATATCAGCACCTAACCATAATGGGCCTTAAAATAACAAAAAAAATTGTGTAACTCTTTCAGAAAGTCTCAGAAGCATGTTTCCATCAGTCCTCATAAGCTAACCAAGATCAGGTTAGGTCAGTGTTTGAATGGAAGGGCTTTCAAAAGTTTCCATGGGTCTCAGTCAAGCTCCTGTTGACTTTAGTAGGAACTACTCAGTTTTAATGGTTGTAATTAAAGATTGCAAACTACTATTTTCAGCATTAGTGGATGTAGTCATTTTAGGCTTCCTTTATGGTTCATTAATTATTAAATAATAATTTCAATTCAAAATCTGAATTTAACAATTAGAGTACATATATACACACAATGAATTATATATATATATATATATATATATATATATATATATATATATACATACATACATACATACATATATATATACATATATATATAATAAATGAATGAATGATATATAATTCATTAATTTAGTATTCTATCATTTATTTATTTATTTGATGTTACCTAGATCTATTAAGAATGTGTATTCCAAGTTCCAGGTGTCAGTATGCCAAGTAAAAAAAATGAGCACAAAATGAATGAATTGTGAACTGCACTTGAAAGAAATCTTTGTTTACTTCTTCTATAGTATTAAAACTTCCAAACAATATTTGCTCACCTTATCAGTTAAAAAAACCCCTAAAGCCCCCAAAGTAAAACAATAGAAACTTCCACCCCCTCAATCCCTTTTTGTTGGTTTGTTTTTTGCTTTAGAGCTAGACAGTTCATTGGGTAAAGAGAAATGAAATTCCTTTTTGGTATATTGCTACAGAGGACAGCTTAGTATATAAGAAACAAATTCAACTTTCAGAATTAACATTTTGGTTATTGTTGAAGCATGCTTGAAGCAGCTGCGGCATAATGCAGGTATCAAAGACGGTCTGAAAGAGATGGACAGCTCCAAGAGAAGAGAAACCATGTGTATATATACCCTAGAATTGATATTAAGAGGGAGGTACATGCATCATTTTATGTCCTCCCTTTTAAACTTATAGCTTAATATAAAACACCCTGAACAGCTGCCATACATAGATGAAAATTATTTATTACAAATATTGCTTATGAATAGACAAAGTTGTTTTCATTGGAGGAATATGTCAGAGAACCATGAACAAGCACTTTGTACTTTTTTTCTTGTTTTACTTTTAATTTTCTTTCTTTTTTTTTTAAAGAGCAATCACTCCTTGCTATAATGGATTATTCCACCATGAGGAAAACTAATCCCCTTCTCTTCAGTTGCCAATCAGAACTCAACAATGTTCCAAGAAATCCACAAGATGACACTCTTCACAAGATAAGGGAGGTTCAGAGCATGGGGGAATCCTCCATGCTGGCTGGCTGGCGAGGGAGTCCTGATTTATGAGGGTTTCAAGTTGCCCTGGAGTGGTTCCTGAGATTTCAGCACCTGTGCCATAACAGCACCATTTTTTCCTCTTTCATTATGCAATAAGCTGTTGACCTATAAACTGAGCAAAACTGACACGGAAGTTATATATGTATCACCAGGGAGTCATTTTTAACTCTTATTCCTTAATAAATGTCCTTGGAACTACTTTTTTATATGGGAGGAAAAGCATGAAGTACATTGAATAAGAAAGCCCTCATAGCCAGAATTCCTTTTATTTTAGTATAAGTTACCACAGTACATAGAAACTCCCTTAGCTGTTTAGCTGACCATAATGTTTATATGAGACCACAGCAAGACTATGTTATGAATGTATATTTTTAAATATTAATTCTGTTTTTAAAGAGAAAAAGAACACATCTGTTTGAGCATAATGTTCTACATATTAACTTTTCGCTGTAAATACAACTCAGGATGAAGGAAAAAAGTTGTCTGGGATACCACAAGATATAGATACAATCATTTAAGAATACATGAAATGGCCATTCCTTCTCCAAACTGATCTATATCAAGTCATTTGAAAACATAATGAGCTAAATTGTCTGCTGACTTTTATCCGAAACGTAGTCCTTGAAACTACACAGGGCATAAATCAATGGAGAATTTGTCCCAGAGTTCCAAACCAGAGAGGAGATTACACAGGTCTGAAGTCAATAGTATGCAGAAATAATTTAGGGCCTTAGGATCTCACAGTTTCAGCAATGACTAAAATGATAACTGGTGAGGAAAAGGAGGCTAAACTAAAAAGTAGAGGTGGAAGAACCTTGACATATTGTAGAAGGTTGATTTAGACAACCACCTCTAAGTCTAGATATGAATTTGAAGGAAAGTCTCTTAGGGGCTCTACTATACATGGAAATTAATTTGAAGTAGAATCTGAATTTATAATGCAACAGCTATTTCTGAATGAACACTCGTATTCCAGAATAAAGGGGCCACTTTCTTTCAAAATGAATTAGGCTAAACTAAAAGAAGCCACTCTTATTTTGGAGTGTCTGTACCTGCAGCTATTCATGAATAGTTCTGGAACAACTCCATGTGTAGACAAGCTCTCACATTGTGCTTAATTTAATGGGGTCTCCACTCTGACTGGGGCTTTTTTGTGGCCCCCCCATATCGATAGTAAATAATAGTGTTTGTTGTCTACAGTGCTGACCCATAGAGAGACTGTATCCTATACCATGCTTAATGCAACGGAACTGCAATACAAATAATTCATGATAACTCTTAATAATAAATGTTTGTGTGCTGATCTAAAACTGCTACAGATCTCTTCAGTTTGTAAAACTGGGCTGTAAATCTCATGTGTAGAAGAGACTGCTTGAAATTTCCAGTACTTCTTGCTGCTGGACAGGCTGACAATCCTGTATAAACCAGTTTTTCTCATGGCATTTCAATACTTCCAGTTCAGAATCCTGGCAGGACCCTGGATATCAAGGGTTAGGCAAAAATGTAAAATAATAGTAATAAAAAACAATTACAAAGTTTTTTCAAACTTCCAGAAAGGTCTCTTCTTTGTCTGCTTTGAGCTCATATTCATTCTGAACTGATCTGCTAGTAATTTTGGGTGTGACATGACTAAAGGGGGGAGATGTTAATTGTTTTCTCTCTGGAAGAAGCAGGAGATTCCAAGGGCAAAAAACAAAATGTAAAGCAGACGCTTCTTAGGATCACATTAGGGATTATATCCTAACTTTAAGAGGCAAATAGCACTGATTAATGGGTATATTTGGCTGGTACTGGTTGAGTGGTTTTCAATAGTTGCCTCAGCTTAGTGCTTCATGAAACTAAGCTGCAGCTTTGTAATGTAAAGGCTGCTTTTTAACAGTCAGTAGGCATAAAGCACTACAGAAATGAAGGGTCCTTTAGAATGAATTTGGGACTCATGGAACATTATTGAAATTGTTTTAAGATTTTCCTTTTTAAAACAGTTTATCTTTGAAGATGAAGAAAGAATGTCTTTGTCTGTGATTCACAAGTTCATATATGGAAAAGTTTGCTTCTTTCATATAGACAATAATAATGAAAAAAGACGACGTTGATGTACGGTATAGTAAATACTATTTATTACTTTTTACAAGGGAAGACTTATGGTATACTATACATCAATCACTTCAAGATGAGAACAGACCAAAAAACCTATCAGAAATGTTGAAAAGCTTTTCTCTAGAGAGCACGACTTGAAATGTCTTTTGCATACAATAAAAATAAACCTTGATGAGTTTAGATAGTGTTAATCTCATGCAGTTTTGTCTTCAGCCCTGGTTTAAGTTAGATACCTAAATAAGTGCCAAGTTTTCAGTGCTGAACCCTTGTAACTCCCACGTGTCATGACCCAAGGGTATGATTTTGTGTGTGCTTCGGCACTGCAGAATTATTTCCCGCCACGAGGAGCTTTCTTTGCACGGTGCAATTCTCAGTTGCATAGAGAAAACCCCGATGCAAAGGAGTTCCCGCCATTCGCATGCAAATTTGTTTCCCACTATTGGCTGTTTCTAAATTATTCCCACGTGGCGGCCAGCGATTGGCTTGCTAGCTGTATAAGAAGCTTGAGCGGTTTCTGCCCAAGTTGGAGATCTCCGGGTAGGACCTCATTTAGGAGGACTCCACATCCATCTTGTGGAGAACTCTAAGCGCTGTGGAGCCTAACAAACCCCGCGTGTGCCTTAGAGGAGGATACAGGGGCCTGATCAACCTCTAGCCTCTCCCCGTCGCCGCCTGATCCCTCGACGTACCCTTCCCTGCGCGCTCGGTCCACGGAGCCTAGCAAACTTCGTGTGTGTGTGTATCCAGAGCTCTTTCCGGGTTTAAGAGGCTCGAGTTTTCTATAGGTCTTGTTCGTGCGAGTTTTTTTTTCGTTTGTAACTGCAACTTAAGTGAAGTTTTTCCTGCCTGCACCGTGACCATCTATGGTGTAAGTGAAATAATCTTTAATCAACCGCTACGCGTCTGTGCCTAATTCTAGTCCGCCGTGCCGAATTCCCCGACCCACGTGCCAGGGCTGCTGGCCACAGCTTGCCGCGCGCCCCTGAAAGCCTCGGACCGCTCCCGGCCTGCACACCATGGACTGAGATACTGGTTGTGCACCATTCAAATCAATGATGAATGGGTGTAGGATCAAGATTTAAGTGATCTGATCAGTACGTTTGAAAATATGGTCAATCAGATCTTTAAAGGTACTTGGGAACATGGCTCCCACTGAAACTGATTAAAGTTAAGACACCTAGCCACCTTTAAAAATCTATCCCTTAGTTGCCTAAATATGGATTTAAAAGTGTACCTTTAGACTCCTAGGGTACCTACACACATGCTCAGGAATGGAGGTATGGGAAGAGGGCATTTTAATTAGAGCAGTTCCTGTTAGTATTAGGTGTTACTATTTCCTGTTACCATAGGAAACTGTTAGGTTACTATTTCCTGCTGTTACCATTAGCCGCGATGTTAAAGTAAAACAGTTGCATCCACTTGAAATTACCCCTTGAGAATTACATTTGTGTTTCCTTATATAGATAAGGAATAATCAACTCCTAGTCACTCAGTCTCTTAGCAACTTATTTCTCTCTACAATTGATTGTAGACATTTCTGAGAAAGTTCATGAAACCATTTAAAACATACTCTGATTAGAGAAAATTACAGTTCAAAGTTTTGGAAACATTAGAAATTTGAGAGGATTAAGGCAGCTGAGAGGTTCCTGGGTTCCTCCCTGTATGTTAGCTACTTATCTCACAGTTCATCTCTCTTCGATTATTCATTTACAAAAGATATTACCTTAATTGGAGTTTATTTGGAGTGGGTTTCTCAGCTAAATGTAATAGTGATACTGAGATGAAATCCCTAAAGGATTTCTCTGACAAAAGAGGTTTTAGATGTAATATAAGGTAGAGCCACATAGATGCTAAGGTTGGTACTAAATTCTCTGTAACTTGAATGAAACAGTGTTAAAGTATCCCCCAAATGCCATGAGAATCTGGCTACACTGCTTCCAGTTGAGGAGGAAGTCCATATCGAACACTGCACCATAATTTATGGGCACCATAAATTGTAACTGTCTAAAACAGATTGTACAAATATAATAGAAGTCACAACCTTCACATTCATATACTTCACATAGCAAATCAATCTATGGCCCTCCTATTTCTATTTTCCAAACCCTCCCCTTAAGTGTATGGAAAATATATGATGAGAGAGCATTCAGCTGTCATGACTGAGCAAGCTGTCGGCCCCAAACAACTATTCTAGCTGACATAACTGTTCTGATTTAACTTGCAGCAAGGCCCAAAACCATGCTTGACCCACTCAGGATTGAGGTGGGCTTGATTGAAACAGTGGTGGGGGAAAGCCACTGAATATGATTGAAAAATACATATCAAGAGATACAAATAATAAGGAATAAGATTTTGATGGAAGCCATGCAAGATCACAGTTAGATTTCAGCCTCCTTTCCCCTTAATCCACCTCAGACAACTCCAGTTTAAGAAAAACTTCTGCCTCAGAAAGCACAAGAAACATGTTAGCTTGATCATCCAAATAAACACAGGTCTTGGTAATAAAATTTCAGCTATGCTGGCAAGATTGGGGCTACTGTTATACTCCAATTTTCTATAAACATGAATCTGTTCCCATGAAGACCTAATGTGAGGTAGTCCTTACATTGCATCAGGGTAAGCTTAAATTCTGGACCTCATATCAACGTACAGAAATGTGGCTGTCGTCATACAGAGTGAATGAACAATCTTGCCAGGCCTGTTGTCTTTAAAGTCATGTGTTATACTGCTGTCTGCAAATATCCACCAAACTTGATCTTTGTTGGAGTGCTTCCAGAACTGCCCAAAATGTTGTGAAGTTTCAAATACACAGACTGCATACGCCAACTTTGGCTCTTGACCTGGGAACTTATCCTTTGGCTCAAAACTCTTGCAGTCCGGTCCTCCAGTTTCTTAATTTGGTGCTTATAAGCTTTAGTATCCTTCAAGATTCCTTGATTGACAAAGCTTACATATTTTAATACAAGCTTGCATCTATTTAGATGTATTTTAATGTTGAAATATCCCATTGCTGAGAGTCATGAATTATTCATTAATATGGGCCATGGTATTTGGAGGTCATCCAGGTGCTAATGTAAAGTGTCTGTATTATGCTTGTTCATATCAAAAAATATTTGTAGTAGGTCAGCAAAAGTAAAATGGAAAGAATGTCAAGTTGACACTGTTCCACACGGAGCTGTAGATGGAGAAGCATTTGCAGGGTTAAAGGACTCTTGAATTTTCTTTCCTAGATGGCATGATAGTACTTAACACAATCTCACACAGATAAGATACAAAGAAGAGAGGAGAGAAAAATCAGTCAATAGGAATGAACTGCAAAGTATTCCTATAGCATCTAATGAGCAGGAGAGCAATTCAAGCAGAATTGTAAACTGACAATTAACCATTTAGTTGGTACTCTGACCTAGATCAGGGCTGTCCAATTTCAAAGCTCCCTGGGGCCACATGCTCCTGGGGCTGCATGCCATGCACTCACCCCTACCCTTCAGTCTGCTGCTGTGCCATGCAGGTGTATGAACACAATCTTCCCCCCTGCAATGCATGCCTTTATGAGCACCCCCACACTGCTGCACTGTCAGGTGCAACACCTTGACACATGGCCCCAATTACTCCACTCCCCTCCTGTGGTGCAGCCCTATTCACCCTTAGTTCCCCTTGCTCCCTCACTGCCCTGCTCCCTGGGGCAAAGGCATGAAGCAGCAGCTGGGGCAGGGAAGGGGGAGCCTGGAGACTTCAGCTTCTATTGCAGCCAGAGGATTGGGGGGAGTGGTGCCCATGTGACAGCCCAGAGACTGTACATTAATTTCTCATGGGCTGCATTTGGCTTCCAAGCCTCCAGTTGGACAGTCCTGACCCAGATCACCAATCAGTCAGGTGCCTGCTTATATTATCTGACAAAATTCAGTGCTGGAGAAAGCTGTTGGTTTGACAGCTATGGAGACTGAAGTCTTCTGTCAATGGAACGAATACAGCCTGGGCAGAATTAATGTAAACTTCCCTACATTGCCTCATCATTGGGCCTTAATCCTGACCTTGACAGAAACCATCTAGTAGTAAGAGATGAAATCATGTCACAGGAGTCCTTGGCCTTTCTTTGGATATCACCAGCATGGGTGACAGAAGGAATGCTGATTTTTGTGATGGAGACACCATTTTGCTGGAAACTGCCCTTAAGCCACCAAGTCATTAAACACATGGTACAGGCTACTGGATACCCTTCAGAAATGGTAAGGACTCAACCTAATTGAACTGCAGCTGGTGATTGGGAAATAAAAGCCCTATGCCATTAATGACCCATTTCATCTTTTAGTTCTGTTTTTGCTGCCTAGAATGGTTTGGTTAGGTGAGCTTACTAACTGAGACTGGATCAAAGACATTAAAGCAGATAACAAAAATAGTCAAGTGCTTTTTGTCAGGGACTCTAATCAGGCAGGCCAGCCTGGGTTAAGTACCTCAATAGCTACATCTGCAGTAAGCTTCAGCTAATGAACCCTACCTCAGTTTAGGAACAGTGATCATCCTGATTGGCTGCTAGGCAAACTGCCCATCCATTTAACAGCAGCTCGGGCACTGGATTTGCAGTTCAGACAAGAGTTTTGCTGTGGCAAGTTTCCTGGTTCCTGACTCTGGATTTTGGCTTATTTCTGGACTTTGGCTTTCCCAGCAGATCTGTTCTCTGGCTCCTGATCCCTATTTGGCTGTTTTCAGACTTCACCCTGTGGATTGGTACTTGTCATCCAATTCCTGGATCCTGAGCCTGGACTGTGTTGTGGACTCTGCTTCTGGATTTCCCTCTGGTTTTGGTATATGCCTCCCACTCTCTGACCCAGCCCCAGGCCCCTGCTTGCCCTCAGGGGTTTAACCATTAGGTTAGACTGCCTATTCTTCAGCATCTCGCATTTTGCAATCTGGTCAGGGCATCAAAGAGCACTTCATCAGCTTTTGTGCAACTTGATGTCATGACGCAGACTAAGTTGTAGAACACTAGTTTACATGTCACTTAGTCTAATCTCATTTCATTTGCCCTGTCATGACTGTCACGTCCTGCATTTAAGTCCAATGATCTGCCTGGTAGTGACTGGATATGATTATGCAACTCATCTGGAGTGCTGAGACGCATCTCTAGATGTGAATTCTCAGTCACTAGTACATCAATTACAGTGAGTTACCTAACATGAATAAATAATGTTCATATCAAATGTAAGTTTCTTACCCTGGAAGCTAAAAAAGTGCTTCACTAGATGTTCAGGACTGGACTCTTAATAAATCATCAGAACAGATTATTGGGATTTTGACTGTTTTAGGTGCCAGGAATCTCTGGACTTGGGACCTTGTCCGACTATAGCTGTATTTCAACCCTCTGAACCTTTGCCATAGCTTTTTCAGTACCACTTGATTGACAAAGAAAGGCACACACATCTCAGCAGTACTCATTCATCTTGTAGCTTGTATTTTACAAAGCACCAGCGTAAAAAATATCAGCTTTTCTTTGACAGAACCATTCTGCTATTTCCTTAACATGACAAAAGTGTTGGCCATTTCCCCATTATTACTCTCAACTTCTTAAGTCATAAATGACAAACATTGTCTAATTCACACTATGAAATGTGATTCATAGTTTTGATACAAACAGAAAGTCACCAACTTCTTTCCTTTCTCCCTCCCCCTAGTCACCTTTTCCCCAAGAGACCCTGGGCATTGTATCTGCATAGTAGCACAGGATGTTGTTATACTTGGCTACTCATGTTGCATAAATGGTTACAGAAATTAGGCCCAGCTCTGATCAGTCTCCTGCAGATTCATGCAATCTCCTGTTCACCTGCAGACTCCTATTTTAATGCCCATAGAATTTCACAGTAGGTTTACTACCTGTGCCAGTATTTACAGGTGTACATGAATACCAACCCGCTTCAGTAATCTGCTCTCTGTATTGGCCTACATGGTGCATTGAAGGATTTCAGAAGTTAATAAGTCCAGAGGAAATAGGCAGGCTCAAGGAATTAAGTTGTGAATGTAACACTACTTGAATCATTCCATTTCAGCACTCTTTCATAACACTCATTTTCATGTCAAGAAGTTTGAAAGAATTTAATCAACATGTATTTCTGCTTCTAGTTTAAAGAGTCATTCAGCCTGGGCGGTCACCATTTGATGAGTGTGTACATTGCTAATGCAGAGTTGTAAGGATGATATGCAAAACAGAAGTGTTGTGAGAACACAGTTCTCCAAGATGGCCTTAGTGAATATGCTAATTTTCCAGATGTTTTAAAAGGAGTATACCTTCATAATAAACATATACTTGTTTCCAGTTGAACTTAAAAGCTTGGGTGCAGAGATACAGCTATCAGACAGATAATATGGTACTACTCCTGAAAGAATGTAAATGTGAAAGTGTTTACTGTTTCTTCAGTCATCCTGATGATTTACAAACACCTTCTAAGTATCTCTGGCTTTCATTAAACTTATGTTAGTCCTGGAAAACAATTTGTTAAGGATAACTATTCACCCTTACAGTTTTTAACCACCTTTGAAATAACTTCTGTTTTAACTCATTGAAGCTGGCCTTGGAAAACAGCTTGATTAGGTTAATTAACAGAAAATTTCATATTACAGGAACAGACTATTAAATCACTAGCAAATTTGAAAGAAGCCACAAAGAGAAAAAAAACAAATATTCTCAAAGGGTCTGATATTCATTTGCACGAAAATCCCTTTATACCACTCTGGCAGTGCAAGGAGATCTTAAATGGGTGCAAATGTAGCTTCCATTACATTGCCAGAACAGCATAAAGGAGCCTTATTATAGCCATGCCCAAAAACTTCAAGTCTTCTGATGAAACAAATCCATTGTCACATACTTTAGTTAGCAGTATACTTTAATGCATTCATTTTCAAATGTTTTTTAAATATTTTTTTTTATAGCAAAACATCTTAAATAAACTTTAAAATACAGAGCTATACACTTAGCAATAAATGTTACATCTATGGTTAAGTGCTACAAATGGCAGTCCTTTAAGGCAACTACATATTTATGCATATTGCATGATGAATACAATAAATGTGAATGTAAATACCTACAGTTTGTTTGGCTGTGTTAATTCATGATGAACAGGGATCCTGGTTTTCTCTGATAAAAAAAGTGCAAACTATCTGATTAAAACTCCCCAAACTCACTTTTTCTTGTGATTAAAATGAAACACAAAACTATATAAAGGTGTCAGTTGAACATAATGTTGTATTGATACATTTACAATTTAAAGCAATTTGGAAGGCTGCCAGTGCCTCAATCACTGTAATAAAATAAATCCTAAATGCTTATAAAGTTTGGCATTTGATTTTGGGTTTTTTATCGTGGAAAATCAGAGCTCCCCCTGCCCCCTTCACTAACCAGGACACGGGTCCAGCTGCAGGCGGGGTCCCCCCCAGTTTTGTGGCGCTGAGCAGCCTTGATATGCTGGTGCCCTTCCCATGCCAGTGCCCCTCACTCCCAAGCCACAGCCCCCTGGCCCTTTTGGTGCCCATCACTCCCTACCCACAGCCCCCTGGACCCTGCTGGTGTCCCTCACTCCTTACCCACAGCCTCCAGCCCTCCTAGCTCTGCCAGAGGGGGCCCCACAGCTGCTAGGGCCAGGAACCCAGGTCTGCAGCCCCCTGCTTTCCACTGAAGCACCCGACCCACAGCTGCCACATGTGGGTAATGGTGGTGGCTGCTGCAGCAGAGCAGAGCATGGGGCCCAGATCCTCCTCCCCCATGGGTGGCACGGCCAGAGCACAGCTTGTGGGGGGTGCAGGACACATGTGGGCTGCCTGCTGTGGGCTTGGGCTCCCCACCCTGCTGCCCTCCCCCAAGGCCCTCTGTGACCCAGCAGTTGAGACCTTGCATGTCAGGGCAGAGTGGGGCTGGGCAGGGAAGCTCGGTGCTGCCGCTGTGACCCCGTGCTGCCATGGTGAGGCACCCCCTACCCTCCCAGCAGCAGTGGGAAGTACAACTTTGTGCCACCCTCCCCGCTGCTGTCAGGCTGGCAGCAGGGTGCCTCACCATGGCAGTGCAGGGCTTGCAATGGTGGCACCAAGTTTCCCTGCCCTGTTCTGTCCAACTGAGCTGAGTCTCACCTGGTGGGCTGTGGAGGCCCAAGCCTGCAGCAAGAAGTCTGCCCTTGCTCCACTCTACATACAAATCTGGGGGGACATGTACTCCCCATGCCCCACCCCCAGGACTATGCACAGTGGTGGGGAGCTAGCTCCACTCCCAGGATGAACTGCCTGTGGCTCCATCCTCACTCCTGCCTTAAGTTGCCAGGAGTAAGGGGCACCTGGATCCTCCATCCCCGCCACCCGGATGAACCGCCTGTGGCTCCATCCTGCTCCCTGCCTGGGTTCTGTGGCTGCACATTTCAACCCTGGGCCCCAAGCTGTGCAGTAGCCCCCACCTCTAGTCCTGCCCAACTCCCTCCCTCTCTCACTATGGGGGCCTCAATCCTTTCCCCTGCCAGACTTACCTGCTGGGAGTTGCTCTCTAGGCTGCCTTGATGCCATATGCATGTGTGCACATGCATGTGGCACCACCTGCCTGATTACCTTCCTCCTGCTCCCCCCAACCCCTTGCAGGCTGGAACTCTGCCAGCCTGCAAGGGGCAACCCACCGTTTCCTGTATTTTTTTCCTTTGAAGAAGAAAATCCGAATTTTTCTCCTTAAACTGAGAAAATCTGGGTTTTCCTGTGTTTTTCGATGGGGAATGGAAAACCTGGTTCCCTGATGATGAATCTGGTTGTAGTTTTAGATGTATAATGCAGTGCCTGGTTTTCTCTTGCAGATACCCCCTGCAATAATTTCATAAGGAAGTGAGCTCATTGTCTCCCATGCAAGGCCTTTTATAAAATGGTAGGGTTCCCGTTAGTGCCAGTAACAGAACACTGAACTAAACAACATGCTCTTTTTTATTTAGCTAGCTTTGTTTTAACTACTGAAGTATTTATCTGTCCTGGTACATAATATAATAATTACTATTTTTCCTACATAATATAAGAATTACTATTTTCCCAACAGCCTCCAAATAATAAATAGTATAAAAATAGTATAAAAATATATAAAAAAAACAGGAATGGGAAATCATTATAGAGTGTGGCTTTTGGCTTCTTTCATTGAGGCAAAATATATGGGTGGTGATGATGGTGCTGTTGCTCTTACTAACTCAAAACACAAAGCAGGTTAAGACCACACGTTTTCCGTACTGAATTCTGACATGGCCTAAGCATGGTTGTGTATTGCTCCATACATTTGCTCAGAAGGATGTGGTTGAAATTGGCTTTCCCTACTCCTTCCTTCTCAGTCGTGCCACTCTATAGTTCCAGGTCATGTCCAACTAGTGTTGAAGTCACCAAGGAGAATGGCATTGTCCTCCTTGTGAGTATTAGTCAGTATGTGGTCAAGGTTGGAGTAGGTTCTTTAACATCATTGTCAGCATCAAGCTTTGGGGCATATGTGCTGATGGTGGCATACTGGTTGCTCCTAAACTTAAGATGAAGGGTCCTAAGACGTTTGTTCTGTAAGTGACTGATGAGCTGATTCTTGATGGAGAAGCCAATGCCATGAATGTATCTATCCTGGGCCAGTTTCCCCTTTCAGAAAAAGGTGTAACTTCCACCCTCTTCCTTCTGCTGACCGTCATCCTGTCATCTTGTCTCACTCAGAACTTCAGTGCCAATGTTGTATCTTACTAGTTCCCTGGAGATGATGGCAGTTCTTTTTTCTAGTTGTTTGTTGTCTTGGTCATCCATTAAGGTGCAAACATTCTATGTTGCGAAAATCGTTGTCTTCTTATGATGTTTTTGACTGTAGAGAGAATGAGTCTTCTGGACATGGTTAGTCAGACAGGAGCAGATGAGACAGATTAGCTTTAGGGCACCTTTTCTAACCCTTTCCCCATGTGGGGTGAGCAGAGGGGATCCTGAATATGACTGCTCAGTCACAGTAGCAGCTGCCAAATTACATTCCTGTCTCAACACAGGTGCAAGATGATCATCATGCTACCACCATCTGCATACAGATTCGTGGTTGGAAACTGCTGGATTCACTAGTCCTTTCTCCATCACCACTGATCCATCACTGCATAGCTTTTGGAGGGTGGTTCAGGAAAGCATGTTGTTTTGTGTGGTAGGAGCCTGCATGTGACTTTATTTAATGCAAGGAAGCTGGTGCACAGAAACAGCAACTGCATGATCATGATAAGGTGGAGATCCAAGCCCAGTGGCAAGGGAGAACCCTAGATGATAGGAGACCTTCATCTTACTGCAGCCTTCTTTCATTTTTACAGCCATTGAGATCCTGACATCTTTTTCCTGCCTGATCTGCCGCTGAGGACTTGGGGTTGGACTGTGGCTTGTCTGGAACCTCCCCTCAGGTCTGTTCACCATGGGTGACCCTGCCAGAAGTATAAGACTCTTCGAGACATACCTTTGAGTGGTCATTGGAAACACTACAAGGTCTCAGTCCATGGAGAGACCTTTGTTGCTATGGTGGACTGAAGTACAGAAGAGTTATGAGTTATGTGACTTGTCCAAGGCCTCACAGGAAATTTCTGGTGGTGCAAGAATTAGATACAGGGAAACTACTAAGTGATTCTTATTTTTATACATAAGATGTACTCCACAACAAGGGTTGTCAACCTTTTGCCATAGATGCAATATATGCTGCTCTTTGTGACCTGAACTGCACAGCAGGCCGCGAATCTCTATCACCCTGGAATAGCCAAGCCACCTGTTCTTACGCTTGCCACTAATCCATGTCCCCAGTGGCAATGGGCAGGGGTAAATTCTGCAGCAAGGTGTGAGAGTACATCAGGGAGGACTAAGGAGGGGGATATGGATGGGGGAATGGGTAGCATGGCACAGCTGCAGGCTGCCAACCCTCTGTGCTGCTTTAGGTCAGATATGACCTTCACGGGACTGATTCAACCTCACTGCAGGCCAAATCCAGGGCATGGGCCATAGGTTGCCAACTTGTGCCCAACAATATTCAGACATACTTGCCTTATGTTGGTGTAGCCTGGCAACAGGTTATTTAATATATGTTAACATATTTAACATCTCATCTAGGATAGCTTCCAGAGTTTGATGACACTGAAATGGAAGAGCCAACTTTCTCTAGTATCCAGATAACGCATCATTGCAAAGTTAATAATAACAGACTATGAGTTAAGAGCAAGCTGAATACCTGGTAGGGAACAGAGAAAGGTAGTTAGCGGTGTTAGTCTGAACTCAGGCGGAAAGTAGGGTAGAGATGAACCTTATAGACTAGCTAGATTTAACATGCATATGTTTTTGTGAATCCAAGCTCACTTCTTCAAATACTGTGGTAGGGAACACAGAGGAAAAAGTATTTGGAATGTGCATGTCATATTCAACAAAAAATAATTTCCTCAGTACTAGCCTACTATTTTTTCAATACTTGAGAAATGGAGCTATACCTAGCAATATCTCAGGAGGAGGTGTACCAGTAATGAGTAGAGAGGGCCATAAACTTGATGAATGCAGACATACAATGCTTGACTACTGAAACACATGAGTAGCTGCACAGTATTCATATAAATGTTGTTCCTTATGTAACAGGCTAGCAGTATTAGGAACGTACTCATCACCCTGATAAAAATGTGATGGCAGAGAATCAGGACTAACACTATCCTATTATGAACTGTCAGTACTGTGTTCACAGCAGTGATAAACACCATGGGTGCTCACGGTATGAAATGATGGGACACCAAAAGCAATAAGTGCAACAGCATACAGTTATAGATCTATGCTTTTGTATAAATGTATATAGATTAATGAATTAATTACTAGTTAATACACATAACATATTCATATGTACATTAAGTAGCAATATATTTCAGGAGGTTATATTGTCATACTCCAAAAAAGTAAAAGCTATTGTTATGACAAGTCTTCACAAAAAATACCATCATCAGAAGACTCACATGGAGCAGAGTGCACTTATGTATTTTTACATAATGCCCCACTACCAAGTATATGTCACAAGCTGGATGCTTAACACACAATGGTTAACACACAATGCCAGGCAGGCTCAAATTCCTTCAGCTGAAGCTGGGGGGCGGGGGGCAGTAATACATTGTCGCTGCTGCTGCAGTTGCAGTAAACAGAGGCAGCACATGTTTTTGACCACAACAGACAAACCAGTCAGATGGACCCATCTACCAGGTAACTAGAGGTTGCCTTCTCTGTTGACCTTATTTTGCACAGCATGAAGAAATTCTGTTCTGTTGCCTATGTAGGAAAAGAGGCTCTTGGGAATGTTTATATTGCTTCTATGGTTCTCTGGAGAATGCCTGTTTATCCATTCTTGTCTCCCTGGCCAAACATAGAGATGCAGTGGTGGACCTGCTCCCTGTGACTGCTCTCAAGCCTGTTGGAGACAAAGATCTTGAGAGCATCTGCAGAGGGATATCTGGAGTTGAGTGGCTTCACTGCTGCCTTTACAAGTTTGGTGCATGGACAAAGGAATGGATGGGCACAACATGCTTGAGAACACCTCTACCTGAAAGCATTGTGGTGGTGGGCATACCCTTTGTGTTCTCTTTCTTCCCTCCTCAGGCACCAATACAAGGCCATAATCCCAAGACTGTACAAACCTACTTACTACTTGCTATAATAAAATCATCATGTTCTTCAAGGCTTGGTCTTTGATGTCATCCTATCCAACAGTTTCATTAACAACATTGGTACAAGAAACAGAGGTGGTCTTATGAAACTTGTAGACAACACAATGCTACATTGATATTGCCAATATGGAGGAGGATTGGATTATTATCCAGGAATATTTAAATAACTTTTGGATGGGAGCCACAGAAGTGGTATGAAATAACTTTTGCTAAAAGATAGCAGCTCATCATCTGGAAGTAACAGAAGAGGTACTTAAGTATACTGGTTGATTATAGGATGACAATCAACTTTCAGTGTGATATAGCTCTATAAAAAAGGTTACTCTATTAGGCAGATTATTTTAGTTTGAATGAATGGAATATTGATATGACCCCACATTGAGTATTATATACACATTTGGTCACTTATGCTCAAATAATATCAGGTACAAAGAAAGTCTACTAGGATGGGTGTTGGGAATGGAGAGCCTCTCTCCTGAGAAGACATTAAAAGAGTTTGGTTTATAAGGTTTAGCCATATGAAGGCTGAGAGGGAATACAAATATATTCCTGGGGTGAGTATTCAGGAGGAAGAAAACCTAAAGAACCATAGGGGCACAAGGTCAAATGACTACAAACTGCTCATGAACAAATTTAGGATGGTATTAGAAGAAGGTTTCTTCTGATCTGTGAGGAGTGAAGTTTTGGAATGGTCTTCAAAAGCTATTGGAGAAAGGAACCTGACTTGTTGTAAGATGGAGCTGTACAAGTTCATGGAAAGCATAGTTTGATAGGATATGGGTATTTTGGGAGCAATAATTAGCACATGTGATATATGAATTCAAATATTTGGTATGTCCATGATGAGGTTAAAAAGAAGTTTCCATCAAGAAGGTACCTGATAATCCTAGGACTCAAGACCTTTGATGGTAGCCTGTAGAAGCCAGGAAGTATATTTGTCTCTATAAACGCACTATTTGGCTTCTGGGGGTTTTTCTGTCCTCCCCTGAAGCACTGAACAATGGTTTCAGCTAAAGATGGGTGCTTAGCTGGTATATGCAAGTCCTCTTACCAAAATTTAGAAGTTGTCTTTCAGTTGTCTTGTTGACAGCAGAAAATCTTACACGGACCTATGACAGCATCAGAGCCTAAGGGTGGCTGTGATGCCTCCTGGTAACCATTCAACTCCAGTCCCTACTCTAGCTCCCTGAAGTACCCTCTGCTTCTCTCTTTCCTGCCATGCCTTGGTTTGGGGAGGCTTGGGGAAGATGCCCCCAGGGCCCTAGAGTGATCTCGCTCTAGCTGCACTTTGCCTCTGGGATACTATGCTATGGCCCTCATAGCCCTATTAGTGTCTCAGGGCACCAGTTGATTTATGGGCTATTTGTGGCCTCCTATAGCCACACACATACTTTGAAGATGTTACTTTAATTTGTCCACTGGGTCTAGTGGCCCTATCTGTTAATTAACCTACCAAACCCTCCCAACCTGGCCTACCAAGCCCCTGGCCCTGGCAAGGCTCTTTTCTCCTTGGGCCCCTAGCTCTAGTTTGGCTTCTACCCCTCTTGGGCTTTGGCTCCTTTCTCCAGGCTATTGGCCCCCTTGGTTTAAGCCTGATCTGGCTTCAGCTCTGAGCCTCTGGCCCCAGTATGGCTGCTGTTACTTTATCCCAGCCCTCAGACCCAGGGTCCCTGACCCTAGGCTAGGCTGTCTCTTGCTGAGTGTCTTGCTAGGCACCCCTCTGTGGCCACCACACCTCCTCTGTAGCCACAATCTGGTCCTCCAGTTAGTCTAATCAAAACAGAAACACAAGCACAACAGCTGTACAGTAAAAATCCTCCTCACACTGGGTCAGTACTTCCCCTGCAAGCTATATATCCCCTGGCACTTTTCCCTTGCAGCTCTCTGGGACAGCTTGGATGCTGGGCACTCCATCTCCTGCACCCATCTTGCTCAGGAGCTCCTCTCCCTGTATCTTGAAAAGAGACTAATTGCCTTGTCTC
The DNA here is from genome assembly GCF_030867095.1 of Alligator mississippiensis. NCBI lineage: Eukaryota > Metazoa > Chordata > Crocodylia > Alligatoridae > Alligator > Alligator mississippiensis. The sequence goes on from NC_081826.1 coordinate 206,115,438, forward strand.
AGGCACTGCCCATATTTGCCTCCAAAGCCCTACCCCTTCCTGCTAGGTGGCTCTCCAACCACCCACAAGGGTTTCTGTTTTGGCCTAATGTCCAGCTTGCCCTTCTCTGCTGCAGTTTATCTTGTCTGTTTGTAGCTCTTTGCTTCTGGACTGCCTAGATGTCTGCCCCGTTTGCTGCTTACTGTAGTGCAGCTAGCTCCTGGCATAGTCCCTCCCCCAGAGGTAGCTCCTATCATGGCTATTACTGGTTTGCTTGCTTCCCAGCATCTAGTCCTTGCTTAAGCTGCCTGTTTCACCCAGCAAATTTAGCTTGCTGCAGCATCCCCTTACAGTAACAGGAGCCTCTGGCTCCCTGTTACAGGGCTCATTCAAGATCTTTAATAAAATTATCCCAGTATCTTAATGGGTGTGTACACGCCTACTAACTTTATGACAGTTAAGCTGACTTAACTTTTTAAAGTTGATTTAACGGTAAGAGCTTACACATATGTGGAGCAGAACACAGTGCAAGACAGTACATCCTTAAGGTGTGTTATCTTAAATAATACAGAGGTGTATTATCTTGAGTCTCATTAATTAAGTTGACTCATTAATTAAAGCTGCCACCATGTCAAGGAGCTGTGTACACTCTGACATGGCGTAAGTAGCCTTAGTTCAGTTGACTTAATTAAGTTGTCTTATTTTAAGTTGACTTTATATGTATGTATGCACCCAATGCTGGCAAGTTTCTCAGGACACCTATATACAAACACATGCTCTGGTGTGTTCTGATTAGAAAACATTGGAGCAGACTTGATTAATCGAGTGCTGCAGGGTCTCATGTATTCAGCTTCCCTGTGTTTCAAAATGGTGTTGGGAGCTCTTTAACTAAAAGTCGTTGAATGAGCTTTAGTTAAAGCGCTCCTGCTGCCATTTTGAAACACGGGACGCTGAATACATGAGATGCTGTGGGTGTTTTAATTAGAGTGGCTCCCAAGAGATGCTTTAATTAAAATGCCTCCCCCCCACCCCAGAGCACATGTAAAAATGCCTCTAATTTATAAATCACTGTTGAACTTCTTATTGTAAAATAATTATGCAGATACAAATATAATTAAGTTTTCTTTATTCTTATTTTCTGCCATAACAACAGTGCATGCAATTACTAATGTTACAGCATATTTATACTATACTTTCATATTGCAGTGATGCCCTGCTAATACTCTATTTATAATATAACAATCAGTAATTAAATTTTGTGAAACATTTACATTTAAATATAGGTAGTTAGCACATACTGCCCAGAAACAAATTAATAATTAGCATATAAAACTTCAAACCACTTCAATTTATAACCTGACCCTTTTTCTGAGACCTAAATTTTGAATTGTAAGTTTTATAATAGTCTATTTGGTTTGTATGTTTTCATTTATGTTTTATTTTTCAAGCTTTTTCTTTATATATGAAGTGTGTGTGTGTGTGTGTGTGTGTGTCTTCCTTATATTTCATTTGTGAGCCTCCATAAAATGTTAATAAATAGAAATGCTTAAAATGCAATACCATTTTAAAAGAATACACTACAGTGAAGCTCTTACTGTGCAGCAGCATTTCAATGTGATGCTTCCAACACACTTACTGCCTAGTTCTATATTTAATTAAACCAGCCTGTGAGCGTAACAGAGAATGCAACGTCTATGTTTTTGAAGATGGTCCAGTGTGCATTCCACATGGACCATGTGTGTGGTCCTTTCATGGTCAGAAAACAATATTCTTCTCATGTCCTTCTATGTTTGCTGTGGCAATCTGCAAGCTGGCTGTGTACACATCCAAATGCTGAACACAAGTCATTTGTTTGCAGATTCACAATGAAACTCTGCAGTGTCCATCCTTCCTTGTTATTAATGCTATACACTTAAGATCATATTATACTGTAACAGAGCTACTGTGAAAGCTCTGTAAACTTGCTTGAAAAGCACCCATCAATGTCACCAAACAGTGCTACAGGGCAGTCTTATTCTGAAGGGGAGGGGGGGGGGGAGGAAACAGTTTAGTAATGCTTTATATATTTAGTATTTGTGAATAATTCTTATGGTTATGCTAAGTCAAAAGCTTGTTTATGCAATTTTCTACTTTTTTTCTTACAAATGTTAGAAGAGAAATAAAGAGAACTTTCTGTGCTCTTAATGAAGGACAGAAAAACAACCTGAACCAAAAAGAGGACTTGAAAGAATGCTATTCACCAAGTTAGGGTTGCCCAGAATTTTCATTCAGACGGTTTAAAGTCTTTAGAGTTGGCAACTGAGAGTCAGATTCAGTAACTGGACTACAGAACTGAGGACCTTACACAGCTGAAGTACTGGAAGTTCAAAACACAGGCAGACTAAAACTGTAAAGGCAACCAAAGAAGACCATAAGAATCTGGAAGCTAGAATAATATTAATGATCTCTCTTCAAAGAACTTAGCCGATTGTTTCTTAAAACTAAAATTTTGGATGTATTGAAATGTTATGCTTCTCCGTAATAAGATGTTATGATATCTTTGCACAGTCTATCCTATATCAAAGTAAGGTATTCTGATCCAAAACTCTAAAGTTTAACTGGCTATCCTTTAAAACTTTTCCCACTTCTTTACTGTTGAATAAGATCTTATTTATATGCAAGATATTCATAAGAACTTAAACCAGAAATAAATCCCAAATCAACAGAACAGAGCTACTTACAGTAGTATTAGGGCCTTGTTTTGATTATATACTAACCTTGTGCTCAACTCCAGTTTGCCCTTTTACCCCAGCAGATGTCAATACATCCATAGTTTACTATAAGTGCCATGTGGTGAGGCGGCCACTACACTCTGTGCTATAGAGCGTACCACAAAGTAGCTTTCACCGTATTGCTAGTGTAGTGACTACACAGTGACAGTTGCAGTATTGTGATCCTCTGATTTTTTTCACAAGTCCACTGGCCACCCAGTCCTGTGTACTACTTCGCTATTTATCTGTGGTCTGACCCCTATCTGTCTTCTTATCTCTCTGCTCAGCATTTATGGTCGCACCCTGCTTACAGTTCTCTAAGTTCACCCATCTCTGGTATTTGAAAAAAGCAGATCAATGGGCCCTGAAAATACAATTTATCAGGAAGCAGCCACCTGTCGCTTGGTGCACCTTAGACCCAAAGGGAGAAACTGTAAGAAGAGTATAGGATTGAGTTGGCCAGAGGGTTGTGCAGGGAGAAGGTAAAGTATGAGCTCTCAGCAGCCCAGTTACCTGTTTTTTTCATTTAATTTCGTTTCCTTTCCTATTTTTTTGGTGAACTGGGTGTGTGCACAGAAGTTCACTTCTCAGGCTGGACAAATGGAGGCTGCTATCCTTGTTATTATTGTATGTACTCAAATATATGGAAAATGTATGTTTGCCATAATTTCCCAGGTATAGAATCTAAGTATTGGAGTTTGCCTTGAATTTCCCCACTCCTACTGCTACACCAGGGAAAATAAGTGGGGGGTGGAGGGGAGGAGAGAAATTGCCCCCTTGCCCTCACCATCTTCTTCCTTCCACAGCCTCCTCCCCTCTCCTCTCTGGCAAACTGTGCTCTCCCTGAGCACAGGGAAGTGAGGGGTAAATTTGAAAACACCGCCTTTGAAATAAACATGCCTATAGTAATTTAGTTCATCCAGAATTTCTGTATTTTACCTTTTTTGAAACAATTTCAAGTTTTAGCACAGATATTCCATAAACACACTTTTAAGCAGCACTTTTGTACCTACTTATTTATAGCACAATGAATAATATTAGTCCAAAGTCAAAGGGCTCATGATTTACCATATCGTTCATTGGGCTGGGCCCCAGCAGAGTCAACAGTATTTCAAGCCATGGTGACCCTACAGCTCTGCACTGTTCAGTATGTGTGTGTAGTCCAGATACCCCTCACAAAGGAGCCATGTGCTAATTACCCCTCCACTCACAACTGGGACTGGATGTTCTTGTCACAAGTCCTGGGATCCTCCAACAATTTACATGAAGATAAAGTGAAGGAAACCTGGTCCAGTTCCACCTCATGGGGAGCGGAGCCACACTAATAATATGTAACAGGCTGAGAGAGGGGCAGCAGAGGGATTCTGGGTGAACTGCTGGGTGCCCCATTTGGTGATGTTTGCCAGACATTTAAGGCTGGTAAAGAAACAGGAATCATTGGAAATGGGAAAGAAAGGCACAGCTCAGCTGTGGGAGTGAAGAGGAAGTCAAAATATAGTCCATATAGTAGATCACCATGACTTTAAAAAGAGTCAGAGCAAAAAATAGTCATGCTCAATGTTGGCTGTATTTAATCAACTTCATAGCTGGCTCCCAATACTGGGTACATGCTGCTTTTAATGACAGGCAATAGGCCTGTGTGAAGCAGCAGGTATTGAATTCAGATTTGGATTTGGGCATGATTCAATTCGGAGATTTGAATCATGAGTGACTGGTGCTGCCTTAGTCAAGCGGGGCATAGGCCCCCTCTGTGACAAGTCCCACTGACTGGGGGGGGGCCCTCCCATGGGTGATCCTGTGGTCCCGGGGGTGGGGGTCACCCTGGGCAATGCTGTACCGGCCGATCGCTGCAGTCACTCCTAGAAGCAGCCACAGCCTCTCCCAAAAGTGGCTGCAGTGAGCGCAGCAATCAGCCGGTGCTTGCAGGGGGGGCACCAGCATTCTTGCTTCCCCCCCCGCCCATCACCTAAGTGGCGAGCGTGGCTATCAGGGGGTGCACCAGCACTCTCAGGGGTTGCATGTGCACCCCCTTGCACCCCCTACATATCGCCACTGATTCAAATCACTGTCCTGATTCAATTCAGCCGAATTGGATCCAAAGATTCAGCACCACTTTGGAGATTCAGCCATAGACTACACAGGCAGCAGTCCTCACCATGCTGGACACAGCTGCCTCCAGCTGGTAAGTCTGTTGTGAGTGGAGGGGGGAGGGAAGCGGCATGGGGAGGGCAGATCAATGCCCCCACAGTGAGGGAGGGATTGGGGCTGGGACAAGCTGCCTAGCTGTGGTGGGTGGGGGGCGTGGGATGTGAGCACGGCAGCACTGGGAGTGGGGGCTATGCCTTGCTGCTGCTTGCCCAGCTGGGATGGAGGGGAGGCTTCCAATTCGATTTGGACCTTTTAATTGGTCTTCCAATTTGATTCGGATTCAGAGATTCGGCTGCTGAATTGGTCTGAATCTCTTCTGAATCAAATCGGCTACCGAAGCTTCACACAGCCCTAATAGACAATGTATTCAATGAGGTTTCCTTGTATGTGAATGTAAGGAGCTTGAGCCCCATGCTGCTTGGGGGAAAAAATCCTCATCTTATACCTGAGTAAATAATTGTGTGTGTTGTTAGATTAGCTTCAGTTTGAGGACAGGTGAATATTATTATATTAGTCTCCTTCATGTCACCTGCTCCTTCATGCATAATCACTCAGTTAAAAATGATGGACAAGTAAAGAAAGAAAGAGAATGAGAGGGAGGAAAATAGCAACTTACAGCATCTCCATACAGTATCTTTTTGGTGTGCTTTACTTTGAGCCTATGATTTTAGCTGTAGTTTGAGTGTGAGTAGAGGCAGAATCAAAATACTGAACCAAAACCCCCAAATACAAAAAACTAGCAGCCATCTCCCAATCCAAATAAAAACTGCCTTAAAAGTATGCTTCCAGGTACATGCTAACATCCCAAACCACCCGCTTATTAAGAGACACTACCATTAGTGCAGCAACTGGATGAGAGTAGTCCTGACTTTTCTCTGTTATTTGGAGTGGGATAAAATAGAAATTTTCACTCACTGAAATTTAAGGCAAGTTTGAGGTTTCTTTCTAGGGCAAACAGCCCTCTGCTGTTGTTGTAACTGGCAATCCTTGACCAGTCATTCAGCAATTTATCCGTCACAAGAGACAAAGTTTTCTTTGGCATAAATGGAGGATCTCATCTTCTCTGCATACAGTATCTGGCTTTCCTTCCAGATTTATGGGCAGGACATATTTTAGACTATTCAGTATCATAAGTGATGAGGTGAGCTCTCAGGAATTAGGATCTCCATGTAATTGCTTCCAATTACCATGGACTACAAAATATGCTGAATTGCTCCTGGGAGACTCAACCACTCATCACCAATCACAAGATCACCACGCCATCAGCAGCATCAGTGTCACTCTACCCACCCCATGGGCCAGAAGGAGAACAGGCATGCTGATGACTTAAACAGCCCCTTCTTACCACCCCCAACTCCTGCCTCCCCATACATGCCACACAGTAATGCTGCCCAGGGGTCTTGGATTGGCATCACATGCTGCATGCCATACACACTGGCCCACCGGCCCCATGAGCTACACACAGCACATGGAGCCTGTCTGGCACAGTCTGTACACTGTGGGGGCTGGAGCTGGCACACATGCTGTGGGGCCAGTCTGGGGTGGATGCCATATGCAGCATGTGCCCTGGACTGGCCCCATGAGCCCATGCAGCTTGGGGCTGAGGCCAGAGCAGGCTGCACGCCGCACGTGAGACTGGTCTGATGTATGCAGCCCACCCTGGACAGGATTGGAGTTGGCACATGCTGCACTTGGTGTGTAAGGCCAGTCTGGGGTGCATGCTGCATGCAGGACCCACTCCAGACCAGCCCTGTACACTAGATCTGGGGCCAGTCCAGATTGGGCCCACAGACCATACCCAGTGTACAGGGCTGGTCCACTACATGCAGCATCTACCCTGGATCAGTCTTGTGGGGTTGAGACTGGTGTGCATCCTGCAAGCCACTCATGGGATCAGTCTACACTGGTCCAGCCCTATGTGCTGGATCTTGCATGTGGGGCTAGTCTGTGAGCCTAGTCCAGCCCCATCCCATCCCATCCCATCCCATCCCATCCCATCCCATCCCAAACTACTCTTCTTTAAGCTCTTGAGCACTGTAAACCAGGTAGCATGCCCCAATCTCACATACAGTATTAGAGACACTGTAGTTCATACATGTCAGCACTATCTTAAATGTAGTTGGCCAGAGGTGCTTTCTACCACATTTCTGCAGTTGTTCTGCATGCAGGTAAACTGGACCTGGCAATGCACATCAGGAGAAACCTTTATCAATCAGGGTAGCAGCGAGTCTCCTACAATCGCAACTGGCACACACACTCCATTGACGACTATGTTGTAAGGGAAGAACAACGCAGTAGTTTGCGCACCTTGAAACAAGCTAGCCTTAGCAAATAGTATCAAAAACACTGCCAGCCCATCCACAGTATTATGGTAAGATTGTCCTCAGGGACACGTTAACCTTATTTGCTTGCACTGGCAGACACAAGATAGATATATGCATCCCCATGTATTGTGCCTGTGTGGTTTGGGAAGCCCATCCAGTCACACCTTACTAAGATTTCAAACAATTATAGGAAAGTGGGGCTGGAAGGGACTTCATGAATTCATCTAGTGCAGCTCCCACCTCAAAGCAGGAACACCCCTGACTAAACCATCCCAGCCAAGTGTCTTTCTAACCTGATCTTGAAAGTTTCCAGGGATGAAGAGTCCACAACTAATCTAGGTAGCTTATTCCAATGCTTGACCACCCTTGTAACAGAATTGTTCTTTCTAATCTCCAACGTAAATTTCTTCTGCTGCAGTTTGAGGCCATTGCTCCTAGGCCTGTCCCTTATAGCCACAGAAAGATGTATTTCACAGGTATTTCCAGTTCTGACAAATATTGAGAACAACACAGAATTAGTTGCCTTGAAACCCTCAATGACCACTAAAACAAGTGAAAATTTTGGCAACCCCAAACTAATTGCTAATTCATACATCGTTTCCATAGGGAAATATCATTTTCCACAGCAATGCATTTGGGTGCAATGCCATTCAATCCTGGGGCTGGGGCTGCATATAGTTCCTAAGTAAAGAATAAGAACACCTCATACTTCTTTTTTTTGTTTCAGGTGATACAGAAAAAATATATCTTATCTAAGAAATTTACCAAATACATCTCCCAATCCTTTACACACCAGATTTAAAGTAAAGGGAGATAAATCATGTCAATCTCAGTATTTACCAATGCATATCAGCCATGAGAGTACTGGACTTCAAAGAAAATATATATTTTATATAAAGTAATACCCCTAGCAACAGACATCAAGGCAATCTCTTATTTTATTATTATTGGGACAGCACAGCAGGAAGGATCACATTCTATTGAACAACAACAAATGATAATCTCACATCAAGCATAATGATTTGTCCATATATAGAGAAATATGAAATACAAGTAACATACTGCATAATCAGAAGGCCAAAATGACTTTTGTTAAATTGGAAATGTTTACATCAGTTTAAACATGACTAATCTCAGTTTAATTTATGACAGTGCCTCAGTAGCTTAAACTAAATGGAGAGATGCTAGCTTTAAATTGATTTAAGTGTGTTCTTGAAGGATTTGCACTAATTTAAAACACAGTTTTAATTAAACATTGCCACTGTGTGTGTGTAGAAAAGACCTACATTTTCCAATAGCACAGTAAGAGATAATGAAAACAGAGAGAGCACATAGAGGAACAGAAAAAGAGGGTTAAAGGAACAAGATATTACCTTGTATATGGTTATGGACACTTTGTAAAACTTCCTTTTAATATTAAAAAATAATTTCTTAGATTTCTGTATAAGGTTAGCTTTCTTTTTGTGTCTCTGAGTACAGAACTCAGAAATGATTAGACTGAGGGGATCAAAAGGTAAGTTAGATAGGTGAGTAGAAAAGGTAATGATGAAAAGGAGTAGCAGTGTGTGTGTGTGTGGCTAGGAAGGAGGAGGGACACAGTGAGAGATAATGTAAAGATAAAGGCAGTTTATAAGAGAAGATGAAACAACTCAGTGGACTGAGGAGAATCAATTCAGGTCTGATCCATAGCTCCTTGAAATCCACAGTGTTCACAGACTTGAATGGGCTTCAGATCAGGTCTTAGTGAAGTGAATTAAATGGCAACAGATGATCAGTGCAATTGTGTGAACATGCTTGTGGTGGGTAATGTGGCACTTCTGCTGGAAATAATAACTCAGAATTTCCTGATTCCTGAGTATGGAAAACATCATGCTTAATGTTGCATTATTATATATTTTTTCTTAACTGAATTTTTCTGAAGGAGAGAAAAAAGAGATGAATGGATCAGAATATGCAAATCTTAGATCCTATGAGAATTTAATCCTAGTTCAGCAACCTCTAGGACTGGATGTTACATCTGGCAAAATATGCAAGACTGTCAGCTGGAGAAGAAAGACTAAAACTCTCTATTAGATATTCAGGGATGCTTCTAATGCTATCTAAAACATGGGAATGTTTCTTATTATCTAATAAAATAAATACAAAGTAGGGGGACCACGGAAAGAGATGGGTCTATGGCAGTTACTCTAGTTCACTCATATAACATTTTTATGTTTAAGTGAATGTCTAAGTTGGTTTATACACTGCACAAGTCTCTAAATATCTACACTTGTGATCTAGAATGTCTCAATGTTTGTGTTCTGAAATTTTTAAATGTGACTCACATTGACTTCTGTTGGAGCTGTGCACATTCAACAATACTGAAAATCGGGGCCAGGTGGTGTATTATTGTCAAAGGATTTACTCTCTTCCTTTTAAATATGTCAAAAACATTTATTCTGCACTGATAACCCTTCCTGCACATCAAAACTTAAGTATTAAAAAGTTGGTTTTGAGCTACCTGGGGAAAAAAAAGAATCACCAATACAGACTTTGGGGAAAATGCTAGGTTTTCATTTTTTACTTTAGAGAATTCACACAACCAACATTCATTATTTTTATCAGTTTACAAACATTTAATATTGAAGCTTAAAGAAATTTTAACCCAAAGACTAACTCATATAAAAATAATAATAAATGAGGATCAAGTTCTTGAAAATGAGCTCTGCATGACATTGCCTATATATCCATAATCCATATCTTGCTGTAAAACCAATTCATATCTAAGATCTCAGCTCTGTTCTCCCTGTCTGAGGATCAGGATCTGTGTACTGGAAGAAGCAAGACCGTGGGTAGTTTTCTAAATTGTACCACTGAGATTCTCAGACTCAAGGTATGTACAAACATTACATTTAGACAACTGTAACCAACTTTGCAATCTGAATGGACCAGTATGCAAGCATTCACAGGGCTTTGGTTGGCCTAAAAATGGCACACCTGATCTCATGTTAGCTCACCTAAGAGGTGAACTACTGGAGACTGAGAAAAGGTTAATCCAACCTAGTGAATGCTTGCACATGTTCACAGCCCCAGGGCTGGAAAAATGCAGCCAGTTGTCACAGCCCTGGGACTGCCACACCCCCACCATTCCCTATCTGATTCTGCCAGCCCCTTCTGCCCCACCAATTTACTTGCTTCTGGCTATCTGCATCTCTCCCTGCAAGCTGAGAATGCTTGCATGTACCACTCCAGCTCAAGCTTAGGGAATCATAGAATCATAGAAAATTAGGGTTGGAAGGGACCTCACGACGTCATCTAGTCCAACCCACTGCTTAAAGCAGGACCATCCCCAACTAGATCATCCCAGCCAGGGCTTTGTCAAGCAGGGCCTCAAAAACCTCCAAGGATAGAGATTCTATTTACTCTCTAGGTAACCCATTCCAGTGCTTCACCACCCTCCTAGCGAGAAAGTTTTTCCTAATATTCAACCTAAACCTCCCTTGCTGCAACTTGAGACATTTGCTCCTTGTTCTGTCATCTGTCACCACTGAGAACAGTCTAGCCCCATCCTCTTTCGAACCTCCCTTCAGGTAGTTAACAGCTGCTATCAAATCCCACCTCAGTCTTTTCTTCTGCAGACTATATAAACCCAGGTCCCTCAGCCTCCTTTCATAAGTCATGTTTCCCAGGCCATGACTCATTTTCATTGCTTTCCACTGGACTCTCTTCAACTTGTCCATATCCTTTCTATTGTGGCGGCCCAACACTGGACATAGCACTCCAGATGTGGCCTCACCATTGCAGAATAGAGTGGAATAATTGCTTTGCTCAATCTGCTGGCAGTGCTTTTACTAATGCAGCCCAGTATGCTGTTAGCCTTCTTGGCAACAAAGGAATACTACTGACCCATATCCATTTTATTGTCCTTTTCTACAGAGTTGCTACCCAGTCAATCAGTCCCCAGGCTGTAGCAGTGCATGGGATTGTTTTGTACTAAGTGCAGGACTTTGCACTTGTCCTTGTTGAACCTCATGAGATTTTTTTTGGCTCAATCCTCCCATTTGCCTAGGTCACTCTGAATCCTAACCCTACCCTCCAGTGTATCTACTACACCCCCCCAGCTTGGTGTCATCCACAAACTTGCTGAGGGTACAGTCCATCCCATCATGAATGACTGGTGGCTCCCAAGACTGGGGGGGGGGGGGGGGGCAGCACTTCCACCACCAATACTTCCACTGCCGATGTGCTGCCAGCAGAGTCAATTTCAAGGTAGGCCAAAGTACTCTCTGTTAGAGGGGGCACCAGCACTCTCAGGGGGCACACATACCCCCCGTGATCCTCCCCATGCATTGCCTATGTTCTCCAAGTGCTTAGAAATGGATTCTTTGAGGCTCTGCTCCATGATTTTTCCAGGGGCTGATGTGAGGCTGATTGGTCTGTAGTTCCCTGGATACTCCTTCTTCCCTTCCTTAAAGATGGGCACTATATTTGCCTTGTTCCAATCACCCAGGACCTCCCCTGATGGCCATAAGTTTTCAAAGATAATGGCCAGCAGCTCTGCAATCACATCAGCCAACTCCCACAGCATCCTCAGATGCATTGTATTCAGCCCCATGGACTTGTACATGTCCAGCTTTTCTAAATAGTCCCTAAAGGCTGCTCACTTTCTCTTGAAACTATGCTGCCTGGTGCAGTAGTCTGGGAGCTGACCTTGCCTGTGAAGACCAAGGTAAAAAAGGCATTGAGCTGTTCAGATTTTCCTTATCATCTGTCACTAGGTTGTCTCCCCATTCAGTAAGGGACTCACACTTTCCCTGCCCTTCCCCTTGTTGCTTACATACTTGTAGAAACTGTTTTTGTTCCCTTCATGTGCCTTGCTACCTGCAACTTCAACTGCGCTTTGGCCTTACTGATTTCATCCCTGGGTACCCGAGCAATATTCTTATACTCCTGCCAAGTTGTTTGTCCAAACTCCCATTTTTGTGTTTAAACTCACCAAAGAGTTTTCTGCTGAGCTAAGCTGGTCACTTGCCACATTTGCTATTCTTCCTACACATTGGGATTGTTTGTTTCTGCACCCTCAGGAAAGTTTCTTTAACATATAACCAGCTGTTCTGGACTCCTTTCCCTATCAGACTGGCTTCCCAAGGGATCCTGCCCATCAGTTCCCTGAGTGAGTCAAAGTCTGCTTTCTGAAGTCCATGGTCCTTACTCTTCTGCTCTCCCTCCTTCCTTTTGTCAGAACCCTGAACTCATTCTTCTCATGGTTACTGCTGCCCATCTTGCCATCCACTTCTACATCCCTGTCGCAGGGCACGTCAGTGCCTGGCTCCTAAGGAGTGAAAACTGTCTGGGAGAGAGCCCTGGCCGAACATAAGGGGGACAGCTGCAGGTTGCTGGGGCAACTAATGGGAGTCAGCTGGCCAGAAGGGGGCAGGGCCTGGCCCTTATAAAAGCCCAGGGCTGAGGCCAGGCTGGCAGTTCTCTGCCAGCAGCCGGAGAGGCAGGAGCTCACTCAGCCAAGCTATGGGGAGAAGTCTGAGGGGCAAGTACAGCTCATGATAGTCCTGAGAGGATTGGGCACTAAAGGTTTAGCCAGGGGGCTTTATGTTTGTGTTACAGCCAGGAGGCTTGTGTTTGTTTGGCTCTGTTATTACACCCGGAGGCTTGGGTGAGGCTGTAGGGGTTGGAGGAGGCCTCAATCACAGGGACCCCAGAGAGTGTGGGGTGCCCTAGCGCCAAGAGGGCGCATTATTTGAATAGCGCCAGGGAAGACGCAGCTCGCACGCCAGTGCATGAGCGACTGGTGGCGAGGAGCGCGGCCAGTGGGTCACGGGCGCAACCGGTGGATTGCAGACGGGGGAGACCGAGACCCCGGATTGCGTGCGGGGTACATAGACCCCAGCCCCAGAGAGGGGCAATTGAGCCCAAGTGGGGGCATAGGACTTATAGGGACCTGCAGCAGTGTGCGGGGACCCCGGCGCCCAGGAGGGCGCAGCATACGGGGTGTATAGACCCAGCCCTAGGGAGGGGCATTTCTGAAGCCCCAGCGTGGGCAGGGCTAGCTCCCAGGACGGGGGCCATTTTGTGAGCCCAAGCGGGGCACAGCCAGACGGCAGTGAGGGCGCAGTTTATAGGGGCATAGACCCTGGCCCCGGAGAAGGGCGATTGAGCCCAAGTGTGGGCATAGGGAGCCCCAAAAAAGGGGGCAGCATAGTGAGTCTCCAAAAGGGGGCAGAAGAGAGATGACAGCACTTACATCTGCGAGGCTTGGGCTGCGGTATTAGGGGAGGTTGGAGCCGCAGAGCGCCCCCCCCCCCCGGCATCGGGGCATTATAATGGGCAGCCTCCCGCTAATTAATTAATTAACATCAAGACGTGGCAGGCGAGAAGGCGGGCGGTTGCCGCAGGAACAGGTGAGCGGGCCGCAACTTGGCTCGGAAGTGATGCCTGTTACAATCCCCCACCAATTCTTTCCTGGTTTTGAGCAGTAGGTCAAGAAGAGCACAGCCCCTAGTTGGTCTCTCCAACACTTGCATCAGGAAGTTGTCTCCATTGCTCTCCAAAAACATCATGGATTGCCTGTGCATTGCTGTATTGCCCTCTCAGCAGATGTCAGGGTGATTGAAGTTCCCCATGAGAACCAGGGCCTGTGATCTGGAAACTTAAGCTAGTTGTCTAAAGAAAGCCTCATGTGCCACATCCTCCTGGTCTGGTGGTCTACAGCAGAAACCCACCACAACATCACCCTTATTGCTCTCCTCTCTAATGTTAACTCAGAAACTTCCAACAAACGTACCTCCAGTTTCAAACTGGAACTCTGAGCAATCATACAGCTCTTTTGCAGACAGTGCAATTCCTCCTCCTTTCCTCCCTTACCTGACCTTCCTGAAACAGTTTATACCCATCCATGACAGTGCTCCAGTCATGCAAGCTATCCCACCAAGTCTCTGTTACTCCAATCACATCATAGTTCCTTTTCTGTGCAAGGACTTCCAATTCTTTCTGCTTGTTTCCCAGGCTCCATGCATTCGTGTACAGACACTTGAGATGATTAGCTAATTGCCCTACTTTCTCAGGAAGAATGAAGCCTCCCCTGCTTCCTGCTCCTGCTTCTGCTTCCTCCAGGTCCCCTGCACTTACCTCAGGGCTTTGTTCTCCACCCCACAGCAAACCTAGTTTAAAGCCCTCCTCACTAGGTTAGCGAGCCTATCTGCAAAGATGCTCTTCCCTCTCTTTGTGAGGTGGATCCCATTTCTTGCTACCAATCCTTCTTGGAGCAACATCCCATGGTCGAATAAGCCAAATATTTGCTGGTTACGCTACTTGTGTAGCCATGCATTGGTCTGCAGGATGTGTCTGCTCCTGCAGAGCCCTTCCCCTTGACCAGAAGGATTGAGGAGAACATGACCTGTGCCCCATCACCCTTGTACCCAGAGCCCTGCAGTCTTTCTTGATTTGCTCAGGGTCACCCCTGGCAGTATCATTAATGTTCACATGAATGAGCAGCATGGGGTAGTAGTCAGTGGGTCAGATGAGTCTTGGTAATCCTTCTGTGACATCTTGGATCCAGGCTCCAGGCAGGCAGCAGATCTCCTGGGACAACATATCAGGCCAGCAGATGGATCTTTCTGTCCCCCACAGAAGGGTGTATCCAATCACTGCCACGCATTGCTTCCTCTTCATGGCAGTGGTCTCGATCTTCCTAGCCTGGTCTCTTCCACCAATGAAAGGCACTCCTTCTGCTCTGTTGCTAGTGCTCCATATCTGTTGTCATGGGAAACCACTGCACATGGGGATGAAAACTTCTTCTTGCTGCCAGAAGATACCTGCAGGAACCTGAGATGGGTCCTGAAAATGCTTGTTTGCACCTTAGGACTGCATTATTTTTGGTGGAGTCCTGGGATCATGTCAAGCCAGGGCAGAATTTGGTAGCACGTAACTCCGATGGAGTCATATTGGAGAACAATGAGGCACTAGGGTCACAGAACCATCATGGATGCACAGAGCTTCTGCATATGTCTCTCTGGTTCCCATTGGTTTCTTTGAATCTAAGAGGTAGACAGCAAACACATAGCAAAATCCATATATATATGGATATATATAAATAATCTATCTATCTATCTAATCTTGAGAAATATGTAATCTATAAATCCATATATATATAAATAATCTTGAGAAAGAAATAATCTGACACACATTATCCTGATTTCCTAAATTCTAAGTCCTAGACAGCAGCAGTATTTTCCTTCTCAGCCCCAGTATGTAGACTCATATAGTTCTTTCTCTTTTTGTTGTGTAACTTAGTTATGAATGTAGATAGGAACAAAAATCTTAATAAAAATTATTGTTTGTTAACATATATGTCAACCTTCAAAAATCAATTAAAGAACAGTTCAGAAATACTCTTTCCATTCCCTAACTCTTTGTGTTACAATCTATCTTGTGAGTTCATAACTAAAAATATTTAAGACAGACATCAGCATGATGGAGGTTTAACAAAGAATATCCTTGCCAGCCACTTCCCATTCTATTAAAATGGAAAGCATTATGTCTAGGGCCACCCTGGATTTATTGACCTTGAAACCACTACAGGGACTGAAAGTGACTCTGAAACTGTGAGTATAAACCTTCTTTGTTGTGTGTGTGTGTCAGAATGTCATCTTTTGGGATAATCATCCAAATGTGGTGCCTATCGAGATGTGGCTGATTCAATCATTGTGCTCCAGGGTGGTCAGCCTGTAATTTAAAGATTCACTGGCCTCATGTAGATAGCCACAAATGGAACAGCAACCATAATTACAAGAGGCTGTTCCACTAATCCATGGTTAACAAATGTTAGTTAAAAGATAAATAAGCCTTACGCAAGCATTTCCTGGAGCTATATGAGCCTTGTGTTTTCATTTGCTTTGACTTCACTCTTCTTTGGGGACAGGAACAAAAAATAAAAATAAAATACATTTTGTAATCTCATTTAATTTCAGTTGTTAGCAATCATAGGGAGTCTTTGAAGCAAAACCATTTTTACAATTCATGTTTTCTATTTATATTTAAAACAAAAAAGTAAAGTAGTTCAGGTAAGGCTGAGCTCTGCTAAAATTTCTGTTGTCAGTTCTGTTGTCTATCTTGTTTCTAATCTTCACTGTTTACAATAGGGAATAGGATGGCTGTAGGAATTCTTAACAGCAAGCAAGTAAAACAAACCTAAAAGGCTAGTTTGCCTTTGTAAAAAAGACAGAAAATTACTGGAACAGTTGTGGTTTTCCTCTCCTTATCATATTAGTCCTTGGGCTTTTTTTTTGTATAGGACTTTATTCTCCTATTTGACCTACAGTAATAGAATCTCCTCAGTTACAATTTGTTCTATTGTGCTGAAAGTGACAAACAGTCTCAAGCCTCAGTGCAATTTAAGCAAGACAGATTATAGAGCTCTTGTGATTAGGCAGCAACAAAACAGCATGGGAACTGCTATACTGCATCAGTTTAGTAGTCCATTTAATACAGCATTCTATCTCTGATGTTGGCCACTGCCAGATGCTTCAGATGTAAGATGACTCCTAGTTTAACCTACTTACATGAGAAATTTCTTCCTAACCTAAATCAGATAGCAGTTGTCTTGAATTTTGAAAAATGAGGATTTATTGCTTTAATTTTTTTTTATCCTGTATAATGTAACTGTGGATGTTCTCATTATCCATATAAATGTCTAATCCTTTCTTGAATCTTACTAAGCTCTTGGCCTCACACACAAATGGTATTCTGCCATACCAAAATATTGCTCACATCACCAGGGAACTTTGCAGTTATGCAGGAGGGACAAGAAAGAAAGGAGGTGCACCACCTAAAAAAGGATCCAAAAACAAATAAAGGATTTAATTTATTGAAACTAGTCACTTGTTTGATTCTTCTCTCTCAAACCTATAAACATGTTAAAATGTTGAGGTAAACAGTGTATGATAAAGCTAATTGTGTCAGTCAGTCTATTTTATTCTAGTCTAGTCTAGTTTAGTCTATTTCTTATCCCTAATCCCGAGAAGTCCTTTGTTTTATATTAGATTTACACCACTGCAAACATATGTAGGATACTAATACACAAGTGGCATATAAAATGTGCAGACAGAAGTGCAGCTCCCAGGTCTAACTCATGGCACTTCACAGAAAGCTGTTGGTTTGGGAGAGCTGGGACTGGAGATTCAATTTGGAGCCAATCTAGGGAGAGATAATCATCCAAGTGTGATCTAGGGCATCTCTGCAGCCTCTTCCCCTAGCTCTGCATCCCCTCTCCCAGCTCCTGTACTGTCTCAGGATGGGAGAGGGAGAAGGCAGGGAAGGGAAGTCTGTTTTGGGGTTTCCACAGCTGTGATGGAGTGAGGTGGTGGGTGGATGGGAGCCCTCCCAAGGTGGAGCTCCAATCCACCCACCCTACCCTTCAGCACCAGCTGGGCAACCCCCAGAATGAGCTGCCTCCTCCTCTCCCTTCTCCCCTTCTATTCTGAAAACAGTGCTGGGAGCACATGCAGACACAAGTTAATGAAGGTGTTCCACTTTGGGGTGCCTTCATATCTGAACCCTCATAGGTTCAGATTTTTGCTGGATCAGGACCTGCTAATACACTCTGAAGCCAGGCACTTGTGTTTGGTCATTGCTGTAGAGCGCTTTCAGGGAGCAGATTGAGTGAAAATTGTCACTTCTGTTTGAGCCTTAGGTTTCTAGCAATGGAGGGAATTCACAAGGAATTAAAAAATTAAGTTAAAAAGTATAGATACTAAAAACCTGCATGCATTTTCCTTTCCTCTTCCTAACCCATTCAGTCATTTTATCTTTTCCTTTGACATCAAATTTCTTCCAAAAGCTCATGACTTTTGGCACTATCCTTTCCTGCAACTTCCAGAGATAATTCTCTCTCTCTCTGTTACCCCCACCTTCATACCTTTGTTTAATCCTCCCTATTGAAGCAGCTTAGCCTTGTCCAATGCAAATCTTGTGCAGAGTATGGGAAGTTTCTTGGTCAGTAGAATAAGCGATGACTTTGGAGGCACTTCTGAATCTAAAATGTACTAGAAACATGACTTCAAGACCTGACTTATGGCTTACCCAACACAGTGTCCACAAAATCATCAGGGCAGCCTGATACAGAGAAAAAAGGAAGGAGGTTCAGTGGAAGAAAATAAATATAGTGACTTACTGGAAAGAAGGATAGAGGGAGCTGATGGAGGAAGATGTGTTATAGGCCTAATGGGGGAAACAGAATTTGAGAAAACCTTAGAAGCTTCTGCCAGGAAGTTCCATAAATACTGGTAATATTTTCGATGGAAAAAGTGAATGCCATTTGCTTTAAAAAGAGCAAGTCTCACAACTCCCCAGAAAGGAAAGGGGCCATTGCTATCTCCAATTAAGGCTGAAGAAAGTAAGGCACAGGGAAGTCAAGGTCCTGATTTCTGAAGCACTGAAAATCCACAGCTGCTTTATTCCCTAATTCTCCAGTGTTAATCTGTTTACTGTAAAGGACTACTAATGCAGTGGTTCTCAACCTTTTTAGACTCAAGGCACCCTTAGGTAAATGCCAGCTTTTAGTTTTCACTTGTTTTTGAGTACAGAAAAATAACAGAGCAATTCTTCTGTTGCAGAAAACTCAGAAAGACCACAAAAGTCACAGTGTTTCTGACACCATGGATTTTTTTTTGAAATTTTTGGGTTTTGGAATCTCTGGGATTCCCTGTCTGAGAATCACTGTATTAATGTCAATATCAGAGAATATTTCAGGGCATCTCAGTTGAGCTGAATGCCTATAGTTCTGAGAATCAAAACTTGTGGAAGAGCTGATATCTTTTATTAGACCAACTAGATATTTGCCAACAAATTATTTGATTTATTTGCAAGCTTTGGGGCACAGTCACCCTTCATCAGGCATAAAGAGAAGGTAAATTAAAAGGGAGGCAGCACCCAAATACCCACAAAACATGTTAAATCTAATCCACTTTTCAATTAAAAAATGGGACATTTGCCAATGACCTCAATGGAAGCTGAATTGTGTCCATGTTGCAACATTAAAGGTAAGATTCAGCATTTACTGAGAGATCTAAGCACTCAGCTGCAAGCCTGGTCTGACTTTATATTACAGCTTTTAAAAAAATCTCTGCCAGCAATCTTTGCAGAACTGCTGCTTACATGCTGTAGCATACCTATATTAGAGCCCTGTACAGGGTTATACTCTGAGAGAGTATACAGAGAATCTGTAGGAAAGTGAAGGATTTATGCTTTAAAGATACGTGAAGTGCTACACGATCCCTAAATGTCAAAGTATTTGGTTTCAGAAAAAAAAAGAATGAAAACATTTTGGAAAACTGGCTGGGTCACCAGGATTCATTTCATCAGCAAACAATATGACTATATTACGCATACCTACAAATCCCACCAAGCAGATCCACATAGTCGACCTTGGCAGCTGTTGATAAAAAGGACTAAAATATTGTTATTAACAGCTGGTCTTCAGCAGCTTCTCTCTGACTTCCTCAAGTTATCAGCCTGGCTGCTGTTCCATGTACCAGGTAGAACACACTTCCTGAGCTACTGGATGTACCAGGTACAACCTTTCATTCCCCGATTTCAGTGGTATGTTAATGGCTGAGAGAGAGCGTAACAAGAGTGATGTAGGATTAACAACGAGTTAAGAATTTCTTTTAATTTTCTATTATACCTTGATCTTAAAAGAAATGGAATGATTTGAAATAGAAATATCATCCGTGAAGTACAAAGTGAGAATTTATCAGAATGGATAAACTGAATTACTGAACACAGATTTTAAATTCAGTAGTCATTAGAACGTATATCTGTTGTTGAGGGCTATGTTAATGAAACAGAAACATCCTATGGTCAATAAGATGTGATTGAGCTTAAGTACCATTACAACAGTGATATAACCCTCCAAACAAGAACACATTATGTAAATATTCAACCCACTGGATAAATAATGTCTCATTAAAAAAAACAAAAAACCTCTCATTTGTGTCTCTGTAGTCGATTGCAGGCACAAACAATTACAGCTAGATGCTGTCTAATTGCACTTGCCAATCAAGTAGTTAAAACATTTAACTGCTACGATTTGTATCCATAGTTAACTGTACATGCAAGTATTTCTAACTGTAAAACAAGGGAAATTCAAATTTTAAACCAAACCCTGAAAGGTCTTCTAATTATTAAGCCAACGTGACAGTGGGTTAGGAGCTGAATAATATTTTGCATTTATGCCAGAATGTATAAAAAAACTTGCTTAGGCTCAAGTGGCACCTCTGTGGTCATTTGGGATTGTCTGAGGAGCCAGCTTTCCTCTGCTTGCTGGTACATTTATTTATTAATTTTTTGTTTTCAGTGAGCTCGTGAAAAGCGTGGAGCCTGAAACTGTTGCTTAATCACCCTGCTTAAGCCCAGGGAAGACATTAATCCATGTTTAAGAACATGCGGCTTAATGGCTTCCCTGGGCTTAATCAGCGTAATTAAGCTATGGTTTTGGGCCATGTGGCAATCTGTGGAGAAGGGTGGGACCACCAGGGCCCCTTGACCAATTAGAGGTGTGTGTGTGGCGGGGGGGCCCTGCTGCACTTTGCCTGCGGAAAAGGTGGACAGCCCTGGGATCTGTCCACAAAATCATCCAGCCACCTCCTCAAGCTTGGTAGACTTCTAATTATATGCGTCTGGAGTGCTTAAGTGGATTTATATGCAAGCCAGCTAGGAATAGGTGCCTTGCACATTTTTTCTTTTTTTGTTTCTTGGAGCTTCAATCTTACCTTTACTGAATACAAGGTGATGCCACTTGTGACACTGATTACTATATCTAGTTTCATTTCCTTGGAAATCCAAGGCCGGCACTTTTGCGTTGCTCTGAAAGTGACTCTTTGAATTTTTATTTGAATGTGCATATTTGCATGTGCAGTTATGAGAAACTGAAAGAAACTTAGCTTTTCAATAGTATTTATGGAGTTAGGCAAACTCTTGCTGTTCATATTCCTTCCAGTGCAGTTTCTCGTAGTAAACCATAACTTTTCATTAGAAAATACTTTTAACTGTCCCACATGCTGGTGGTACCACACATAGTAGTTTCTGAGGTAATGGCTGTTTCCTTCCTTCTTCTGTTTACATACAAATTCACTGAGAACTTACTAAACATTAAATTACATTCTAGGGGTTGCTTAGGATAGCATATTTTGAAGACATTACTTTCAAGAAAAACAGGCTAAGAATTCATAGTAACTCTGAATGGAAATATTAACACTTAAATGGTACTATTTTAATGTGACTTGCCAGATTAATTAATAGTTCTTGTTGAATAGGATCATTTCAAGTGATGAATTTCAGCCCTTTAAAGTGACTATTCACTAAAGAATTCAGGTTAAAAAATTAATGTATTTCTGGATTTCAGAACTGTTTTCCACTCTCTTTATTTGGGTACATATATGACTCTTATCCTTGTAGTACCAGGGCATCTCAAACTAGTCAATTTTCCTCTCAACAGCTTTGTGAGAAAGGGATATTATGTCAATTTTACAGATATGGGAAAGGTAGGTAATTTGTCTAGAGCCATACAGGCAATTCATGCCTGAGCCAAGAACTGAATCCCATGCATTATCCTATACATTAAACCAGTAGTTCTTATACTTTTTAGATTCCAGACACTCCTTGTTAGACTCAAGGCATGCCTCAAAAATGGCATTTCTTAGTTTTTACTTCTTTTTTGACTATGGAAAAATATAGAGCAGTTCTCCTGTTGGAAAGAACTCCACAGGTCAGAATGTCTTTTCACTATGAGTTTCTATTCTAAATCTCTGGGCATGGCCAGATGAGTACAGATGTATGGTATGTGATGCCACAGAAGTGTCTGCAGTACCACACATGCAGGCGTTCCCTGCACTGCTACCTTGAAGTGTGGGAGGGAGGAGGAGGTTTGACCCTGGGAGGTCCTGGGGTCAAGAAAGCTCACACCAAAAAAAGCAGGGTGGCATGTGTGGCATCAGCGGGCACTGCCCAAAACTGGAGGTTGGCAGGCTGGAAACACACTTCAGTTGCTGGCCAGGCTTTCTGCTGCAGCTGCAGCCCTGGGAGGCCCCCAGAACCCCAGGTAGGGCTGCTGCGGCCAGCACAGTTGCTGGCCTCAGCCTCCCAAACTCCACCTGGGGTAACCTGCCACGCACCAGAGTGCCTGGCACAGGTGTTCCCTGGGGACAAGCAGCAGCAGTACAAGGTGTGTCACGGCTACTTGTCCCTGGAGAAACAAACAGCTGCAGTTTTCTGAAATGAATGTGGCCTTTGTGTTTAGCTTGTGAATCATGTATAGTTATTTGCACGCTTAACTGTGCTAATATTGCGTGGTATCCTACATCATCCTTATAAGGATCTCTCAGCACCCTGGTTGAGAATTGCTGCATTAAACCATCCTTATTTTCTAGGGGAATAAGTGGTCATATTTTCTGCTCCTTAAATGGATGAATAATGCTTTGAAATAGTATAATGATGGGTGGCTAATAGTTAGAAGAACCCTTTGGCTACACTTTTGTGCAGTTTCCTTCATTTGCAACCATGGCAGATGAATATTTGTGAATAGAATATAGCATGACCTCATGTTTAACATTTTCCATTTGAGATGTATATTTGAAAATCCCTCTGCAATCATTTTATTGTTGCTGTTCAGCCAGTTCTAGTAATGAATAAATTCTCTTTATCATTTTAGGGTGAATTTTCAAATTTATGATAGGGACTGTCATCTAAGTACACTAGCCCAGAAAACACAATTGAAGATACAAAATTAACAAGGCATTCTACAGGCTTTCACATTCTTGAACACATTCATGACATCCTACTGCCTTGGTTCCTTGCTGTTTGCACTGGAAATGAGGACACCAGCTCAACCTAGGTCAGTACCTGGGTATATATGGTGATTGTATTTGCTAAATTACCATATCTTCTTGCATACAACACACCCCAAAATAAAACACACACCTTGTTTTTGGAAGGTTGTATGTAGAAAAAAGATTTTTTGAGAGCCATTGATGATTGTGTAACATAAAGTCCTCTGGAAAACAGTGTGTACAGGAAGTATGGCATGAGGTACTTCCTAGTTTGGTACACTATCTCCTGCAATGCCACACTTCTACTCTATGTTCCCAAGAAGATTTATTCTAGATCCCCCAAGGTAAGGTCCCAGACCCTTGCAAGGGCAATAGCAAGATTATTATTTTTCTTACTGTAAGTAGTTCTTCATATAAGTTCTTGTAAATAAAGTTTTGTTTCCACATCACAAGCCTCATCAAGATATCAACAGCAGCTCACTTGCTGCTTTGGGTACAAGTTGCAGTGCTCAGCCAATAGTTACAGCTGCGAGACGGTTAACAGAAGACTCTGCCCCTTCAGTGTGTTGAGCAGACAAAAGCAGTAGTTATCTTGGCAGCTGCATGGTGTGCAATGTCTCCAGGACTGCTTCTTTGCAACTGAAGAAAATGGCTTGCCCTATTAAAACACACAACACAAATATAGGGGGCTGTTTCTGAGGTGGGCATGAGAAAGGCACATGTTGTATGTAAGAAATATGGTATCCCCCCTCGCTTGCAGCACTCACTAAAATCAGCATGGCTCTAATTCCATGCCAATTTAATTTTTGTCTTCACTGAAAACTGTCTGGAGGGCTTGTGTAGCATTAACATATATAGGTTTTCTAGAAGATGTTCATGTGTGCAAAAAGAGGCACTTGATTGTAAGGGGATAATGACTTTAAAAAAGCAGAAGCATCCAGTTTCTTTGAGTGGCCTCTCTTCAGCATTTTATATTACCTGGGACCAAATACCACTGACTCACTCATTCTAAAGACAGACTAGCCTCTACTCTTTCAGCTTAGACCTGTAAAGGAAAATCTCCTCCAGATAAATTCACTCCCAGATTCTCACTCAGGAGCAAAACTCTTAACACCTCAGGTCGTGTTGGCTTCTGTAAGCCACATCTGCAGTTCTGTAAATTTGCCTCATCTGGGTTGGCTTATGCTTAAGGGAAATTCTTGCTCTCAGATAGTGCTTGTTTGCTTCACACATCTTGACTTCGGACACATGCGGCCACTTCCAGGTAAAAGATTATATTATTTTGACAGAGAAGAAACACCAACAAGTTCAACTGAGGGTTTCCACTTTCACTGAAGAAAACTAATTTGCCTTTTCAGGGCATGCTGAAAGGATAGCTTCTATTTTTTTTGCAGAGGAGCTATGGCTTGGGAAGACAGATTACCTCTGAGAGAAAGAGAAGGCAAGGATGGCACTAGTCATCCTTACACTCTGACCACATACTGTAGTGCAGGGGTTGTCAACCGGGGGTACGCATACCCCTAGGGGTACATGGAAAGGTGATAGGGGGTATGCGTGGGGAGGCAGGGATGGAGCAGGGTGGGGGGAGTGTGGGCCGTGGTGCCCCCTGCAGGCTGCACAGATGCCGCCTGGCCGGTGGCTCCAAGGGTTGCTGACGGGCAGTGCGTGATTGACTGGGTGCAAGGCCCATCAGCAACCCCGCGGAGCTGCATGTGTGACTGGCCATGGGAAACTGGGGCATGGCAGCGGTGGCGGCGGCAGTGTGGGGCGGCAGGTGGCAGTGGTAGCGTGGGTGTTGGGTGACGGTGGCGGCCACTGCCATGTAAGCTGCCCTCCCCACCCCCCCGTGTGTGTGAACCCCTCCCATCTGCAAGTCCTCCCTACATGTGAGCACCCCCCTGCGTGCCATGTGAGCACCCCCCATCTGGCGACCACCATCAGAAGGGGTACATTTGTTAAAAAAGGTTGAAAACCCCTGCTCTAGTGTCTGCAGAGAGAAGCAGAGAGAGGTTTACTTTGCTTTCCTGAGAGGTTAGGCTGTGGATCCCTAAATGTTGTCAAATAAGGTACCTGTGGGAAACTGTTTTTCCTACCTACTCCCTCTACCTCCCACTTGCCCCTGCTCCTTGAAGTCTAAAAGGTTGGGGAAAAAAACCATGATTATTCATTTAGACCTGTGAGCCTTCCTTTCTGTGTCAGCCTGCTCAAGTCTAGCCAGGCACTGCATAAACTTCCTTAGACAGCTCTGCTAATGCATTTCTGATTTGCAGCATCCAGGCAGCATCCAGGCCTCTCAAGAGCAGAAAGTGTTGAATTGTGCCAAATTCTGTGGTGGTTTTTTGATGCGGACCAATGCCAATTAGTGCTATGGGCCTTTTTTCTTTATTCTCATCCAAACAACATTAAAAAATGTAAGTATTTGGTTACCCTTATTTTTCTTGCATGCTCATACTTCCTCTATGTAGCCCATCACTCCATTTATTATCATTTCTGACTGACTTAGGAAGCTGGGAGAATCTGTGCATTACGCCAGGATAAACTGCTGTAATTAATACTGTGGTTAGAAGGTCAGATGGATTCAGCAAAACATTTGGGTGGAAAATCTACAAGGCAGATTCAGTTATGGTCCAGTTTTCTAAAGTCTGGGCAAAGGAAGAATGAAAATAATAATAATAGTGGAATATCTGGAGTGGTTTTTCTGTTATGTTCATTTTAGGCCAACAGCTTTATGTTCCAGGGACACCCTGTTTTTCATTTGGAAAGGAGTCTAGTTCTGCATTTTTGTATACTTAGAACTTTGTGAAGAAAAAACACAGGAATCTTCTTTCTTTTACTGTGGTAGTACCTAATTTTATGGCTTTCCGTGTGTGGGTATTCCTTTCTTATGTGAGTAGGACCAGGACTTCAATGAAACCAGATATGAATACTTTTTAGAAGGATCAGGATGTAAATGATGATAAACTCCACAGACTCTAATTTCCACTCTTCAACAATTCAGCCTGATTGCTGTATTTCAGTTACCTGAAAACGTGTATGCAGGTTCTTGAATTGCTTTTGAGAAATATCTTTCTGACAGAAATGAGCAGAAATGACAGACTATTAAGTCCTGTATATGGAGTGATGGAAAGTGTGGTGAAGGCCAGTGTAAATAGTGTAATTATTTGGAACTTCTTAATTCAATCCATAATTTTATTATGGAATACATAATAGAAGAAAACCAAAAAGAATCTGTGAGTTAAAGGTGCATAAAGCAATAGCACACAGGTTAAAAAAAAATCCTGACAAATCTGTGGACAATTCTTAATCTAATTATAAAACAGGTGCATGAAAGAAATACAATAACTTGCACTGTTTATCTAGGGTTTTGTGACGTATTTAATGGAATGTGGCATGACGTTGCATTCAAGTTAGTGGTGTATGAGCATTGTCACCAAGGCTGAAAAACTGCTGAGCAACTAAAATCAAATGCTAAATAGTGTTATTTATTTTGAGTTAGGTGTTCAGTGCAGGCTGAAAGGATCAGTGTACAATAAAGAAGCTGTGATAGTTGGACCTATGGTGGTATAAATTCATAATGACCTCCTATAGAATTTGGCCTTATGCACATTTGTCTACACTGCCACTAAGTTTCTGTTGAGTTATGCAACCTCTGAAATGATCTGGCATGCTTGCAACATGGGGAAAACTTGCCACTTTGGGTGGGGCTCTGAATGTATTGTTTTCTCCAACTATTTTTGGATTGATGTGTGACTTTTTGACATGGAAGAAAAGAATGAGATAAGGTAGTCATATAGGAAGGGAGTTAACTTTAATGGTCATTTTTGTCAGAGATTGAGAAGCCACAGGTGATAGCCATAGTTTTGCAGGTAAGGCTCTGTAAAAAAAAAAAAAAAAAAATGCAGCTCACTGGTTTTCAGGTTTTTGTTGGCAAATGCCTTAGGGTTTGTCTTAAAACACAATCCAGAATATGTTAGGGTGTGAAGTTAAAGTGGATTAACTATCCTTGAGGAACACTATGGATGGACACACTTCGTCAGGAACGGAGAGCCTTCCAAATGATCTGAATGCACTTCCAGTTTGGATTAAGAATGTTCACCCCTGGAGTTAATGATTAACCTACACTTACTCCCTATATAGATAGGTATTTAGGTCTAGTTCAGGTTATATTTGGAAAGTGGATCTAGAAAATGTATTAATCAAAAGAGAGAGGAACGTGAGAAGGAAAGAGAGAAAACTAAGGTTCTTAACACGAGTGTCACAAAGGCATAAGTTGGACAATTCAAGTCTGCCTTGAAGACCTGTAAGTTCTTAAGTCCAGGAAGTTGCTTGTGGGTTTGTGAACCTTATAAAATAGACTTGACTTGTCAATAACACAAAACCTTTCTTAAAAAATTTCTTTGACAGACTGGATTGTAAGGTATTCTAATGTTTATAACTCATTGTGTATTTGGCTTAATTTTTGTTAAAGAATACCATTAAACTTACTGAGTGCTATTAGTGTACCAAGCATAATGTAAAACTGTAATGGGCCAACAGACCCAAGTCACAAAACATGACTGTGGAGCTGGCTTATTGCACCAGGAATTCATAGCTTTAATTCACCTTTGTCCCTTTATTTATATTCATGATACTCTTCTGTATACGGGTTGGCTTCAATGAAGAGAAGTGTTTACCTGTTGAATGTGGCACTTTCCTAAACTGACCTGACTATGCAGAAAATGCATTTATTGAATTTTGACACCTTTGGTCTTGGATTACTTATTACAGGCTAGAAGACTTTGTAATGTCAGCAAAAAACCCTCTATTAACTACACTATCATCCATAGCAATTAATTTTTTTCTGAAGTCTTGTTGTCACTGTCTTTTATAGTATCCCTTTAAACTTTAGAGTGACACTTTTTCCTTTTATAACACAACCCTAGTATTTAGCTAGGTAATGGGATTTATGATTTTGTTTACATCAGTTGCCATGGCAATCCACCATAAAAGATCAGTTGCCTGGCAACTTGGTATTGTGGAGTTGCAATGGAGGGTGGAATTTTTTGTCTCTCTGAAGGGAGGGCTTAAGGAATAATGAAAACTTCTGCTCATACTTCTCATGAATGCTTTTATTTTCAAGGTCAACCAAATGTTTTTTCAGTAAAGACTAATGCACTTTTCTTCAAAAGATGCACCGTAAAATGTTTCTCTAAGATTATCCTGTCTCAGAGCGAAGGACAACCAGCTTAAGAAGTTTTTATTCTCTCCATGCTGCTGCAAAATAAGGTTTAGAGTAACTGTGGGACAGCCATAATGAAGCAGGTCTCTTATTTACTGGCTCCTTCTGCATTCATTAACAAATGAGCTACTGTACATTCAAAAGTATCACTGATCCTAAGATCCAAAATGTTCTTCTGTGGTATATTTTTTCACTTTTAGAATTGTCTCGTCTTTCATCATTTAATGGGTTTTATCAAATGTGATACTGTGGAAGTGATGAGAATTCAGGAAATGAGACTTGAAATTCCTCACCAGGTTAAAACTTGCCATTTTTAATTGGTGTTTTGACTTGGTATCTTTTGGAATATATATGGTATGTGTATACATGACATAAATATATAATTATAAAACCAAATTTGAGTGCAATGTGTTGATAAGAACAAAAAGTGCACTTGAATAAGCTAAGTGTAAGTGAACGTCCTTCTTTTTTTGCATTTCTATTCCCAATTTTGTTTTGAGCCCCTAACATTTTTTTTACTTCAGAATGATTTAAATCTGTATGCTGCTAATTGACAAATTCTACCATGGCTGTGGTCAAACCTCCATCCTATTTATATGAACAGACAATCTAATTGGAGGTGATAAAATGGCTTTAGCACAGGAAATATTTTTTAAAGACAATGCAGAAATATTATTGTACAATGAGCATTTCCATAATCCAAACATACACCCCACCCACAGTGACCAAGACTGTGCTTAGGCTACTTAGCAATAGATAGTATGAATGGCAACTCAAGCACACATATACCAGCTGCTTAAGCATGCCTATGTTATCAGGCATCTTGAATGCTCTTTAGCAGCATTCCATAGTGACAGTTAAGGTGAGAACTAAATATCTTGACAAACAACTGCCAGCAAGATGAAAGGGTGCATATTTTTAAAAATGCAAATATAAACAGTTGCACTGTATAATTAATGCCATCTGGTGGGTTCAAAATGGCCCACATCACCAGAAGCAGCATTCTACAGATGCCTGCTGAGATGCCTAGATGCCATGATGATTCTTTCACTTGACTTTGTCTTGTAATTTTTGTCCTCTGTGTTATCATGTCTGCATACTATTACAATGATTCTTTATGGGCATGTTCTCTGCTAAAAGATCCTAATGCTGACCAAGTTAAAGCAAGTATCCTGAGCAAAACTCTCTCTTTGGGATTAATCTACACTTGAAAAGTAATTTTGGGATAAGGAAAGACATGAATGTAAAGTACATTAGCCATTACAGAATAACTTCATGTATACCCAAGACCACTATTCAAGAATTAAGGGATTAGGAACAACACATCTAAGAACACTTTGAATTGGTGACACTTTAATAGGTTTGGTACTATACAATTTACACTCAATAAATTATATCAGTTATATTGATACTATACCCATACTGCTCCCCTGCTGAAGCCAGAACACTTCCGAAAAACAAGTCTGACCCACTCAGTTCTGCTTTGTGTGGTCCCAAGGTCCATGGCAGACCTTAAAGTTAAGGCACTATGAAATCTGATGCAGAATCCCAATGATTGTGCTTCCTGCCATGCCACACGTGCATGGCATGAGGTACAGTTTTGGGATCCTACATCAGATTCCATTGCACCACATTGCTGAACCCAGGTACCCCCTGCCTTGGGAGTAGCAAGCTTGGTTCCCAGCTGGAGAAATGCATGGTGTGCCCCCCCAGATGGAAACTATGAATAGTTGAGGGGGCACTCTCAGTCTCTGGAGCATGCAGGAGTCTTGGAAGATTCTCTTGTGCCCCAGAGCCTGGCCACTAGCCACAAGTTCAATTAGAGGCATGATAGGAGCCAGCCACAGAGGTATGACACATTTTGCATAATAACTTTGTGGCTTATTCCTTGTTTTATTACACCATTAATTGGTTGATTGTGTGGCCAGGTCACTCCTTAAGATGTGGTTAACCAGTTAATCACGTCTTAAGTGTAACATCTGTCAGGGGCCCAAGTCTAGCAGTTATGCATCACAGAGGTGTTCTAAGCATGCACCCTAGTGCTGCATTAAGGTCCTCTTGAGCCAAGATACTGATGGAAATGCCAGTTGTTTTCCCCTGTGAGTTATTTCTTCCCAGAGCACAGCAGTGCTTAGTGGAAATTAGCATGTCTTTGTAGCAGTAGAGATGAATCAGGCTGTCTATAGTCAGCATTCTTGGACTGAGTCTCTACTCACCTCCTAACTTACACAAATCACTTCATTTTTTTCTGTGGTCTGGTTTTCCCATTTGTAAAAGGAGGACACAAATACCCACCTTTTTAAAAAAAGCACTGAGATTTCTCTTTGAAACTGCTATATATTTGGGAGAACATTTTAATTTATTTATTACTTTTTAAGAAGGGCTGTGCAGGAATATATTTAACTAACACTTCATACGTTTCAAGGCTTCCTGTTGTTCAGCTAGCCAACTGGTTTGGAGTAGCCAGGTCTCTGGGTACTCCATAAAGCTGGAAAGGAAGCATTGAAGGAAAGGTATAAAGCAGCTGGGAGCATTGGGAAGTGGCATGGGTGTATTGCACAGTAGCTTCATCAGCCTGGATATAGAAAGAGAGGAAGCTGAGGGTAATGTTCCCTCAGTAGAAATTCTAATCATCTAGATCATAAAGGTCCTTTCTGACCTTAAAATCTATCTAAGAGAGGTTCTACGCTTGATCGAGTCCTAAAACTGGGAAATGAAGCAATTAACGGAGAAAGCAGTCAGAAAACAGGTGATTTTTTTGGTGCAAGTATCACATAAAATAGTGGTCTGCAGATTTCATGTGTCACTGTATATGTTCAACAAAGACATTTTACATGGTTTGTGGAGTCTTTAACAAACCTCTGCAATGGCAGTCCATCATTCTATATTCACAGTTGCCAGCCTTCCCCACCTTCTTTCCCCAACCTTGGACACTGTAAAAATCACTTTCTGAATCTTTATGGGTATTATTCATTTTGTTCTCCCTCTTATAACTAGGCTCAGGTAAAAAGGGTATTAAATTTAATATGTCTACTCTGAGAAGAGTGAAACTGTACAATCATAGACCACCTTCCCAGCAACACCCTCCTAGCCACCATGGATGTTACCAGCCTATATACCAACATCCCACACCAGGATGGCATCCAAGCCTGCCTTACATATCTACAGGAACAAGATTACAACCCAGAATACAGACCCAAAGATATTACTGACCTTATACACTTCACCCTCACACACAACAATTTCATTTTTAATAACCAACACTTCCTCCAGATGATGGGAACAGCTATGGGCACCAAAATGGCCCCACAGTATGCCAACTTTTTTATGAGCCACCTGGAAGAAGACTTCGTCAAGAACTGCACCATCAAACCCTTGCTATATTTAAGATATATCGATGACATCTTCATCATTTGGATTGAAAACCTGCAATCTCTGATTGAGTTCCATCAGAAATTCAACAATCACCATCCCTCCATCCAACTTTCTCTAGAATACTCCAGCGCCAACATCTCCTTTTTAGACATGATGATCAGTATCCAGAATGATAAATTACAGACCACATTATACAAGAAACCCACAGACCAACATACATATCTGCACAGAACCAGCAATCACCCCAAACACACCAAAAAGCTGTGATATACAGCCAAGCCCTCAGATACCACTGAATTTGCACGGAAGAGAACACCCGGGATTGCCACCTCACCAATCTTAAAAAGGCTTTCACCCAACAAAGACATTCCTCCAGAGAGATAGATTGCATATTTGAAAGAGCCACCCAGATACCACGTGAAGAACTGCTGCAATACATAAGAAAAACCCTCACAAATCGCACACCGGTGGTTATGATATATCACCGCTCCCTTGAACCCATATGGAAAATCATCAAACAATTGCAACCCATACTGGAAAGAGATCCTATTCTTAAAGAGATCTTCCCAGAGCCACCTATCCTAGCTTTCAAACAAACATCAAACCTCACCAACCTCATCACCAGAAGCAAGCTTCCTCAGACTCAGAACACACTAAAAGGATCCAGACCGTGCCATGACAAGAAATGCAAAACCTGCCAACACATCTCTACCACCCCCACAATTACTACACTCCACAACAGAGCCATCAGCATTCCTGGATCTCACAGCTGCATCTCCAGAAATGTAATATATCTCATCCAATGCACCAAATGCCCTCATGGGAAATACGTAGGTGAGACCAAACAACAACTGCACACCAGAATGAATGCATACCAGAAATCTATCATAGACATGAATACCCAATTTCCTGTGGGGCACATTTCTCACAAGAAAACCTCTCTCTCTCCAATCTCTCAGTCCTGATCCTCAAAAGAAACTTATACAACACTTCCCAGAGACGAGTCTATGAACTCCACTTCATCAACCTCCTGGATACTAAAAATCATGGAGTAAATATAGACATTGGATTTATGACACATTATAACCTGCCTGACACCTGACTTCCCAGGTACTTCTCTACTATTCATTCCCCTTCTATTCCCCCCACCCCCCCAGCCTGTACCTTATTTCCACACAATCCTGATCTTGAATACCTCAGAATCACGTACACTCAGGGATAGCTTTAGTCATGCAGGATTTAAACCATATTGGGCTTTATAGTTTGAAATCTGCACCTATATTTGGGCCTTAGCAGGGGTACAGGGCTGTTAAGAATATATGTATTGTTAAATTCTGTTACCATCTTAATTCCTGTAAGTGATTTATCTTGATGCAAACGCCACGTTGTTTTCTTGCCAAAGCAGATAGCATGGTGGGCCATCTGTGCCTTGCACCTCTTTCCAAACTGAGGGGAGTGCAGAGCTGAGACCTGTAAACAGGTTCTCTTTACTTATACTACAGATTACAGGAGATTAGCTTTATCTAGTCTATAAAACTCAGTTCAAAAGCAAATACCTCCAACAAAATGCAAATATAGTCTTGAACAGCAAACTTTCAAAGCTCTTTATTCATCAGATAAAATAAGATCAGGGAATGGGGAGAGATTGTCTCTGAGAATTTCTAATGCCAAACAAAGCCAGATGTCTACTGGTTCAAATCCAGGCCATGGTGTCTCTGAAGTGGTATTACTTGAAGCCCACATGAAAAAGAATGGGTGGACTTGGTCTACCCCCTTGTAGTTCCAACCAGGGAAACTTGTTCCCAAACTAAATGCCTCCCAAATGTCCTGATACAGTCTGGATAAAGTAGTGGTGGTCCCATTGTCACACAGGTTGGGATCTCTGTTAGCTAACATGCTACTTCCTTTAATCCACTTCAATTATCAAATGCCCCAAAATCTTCTTTTTTTCCCTCATCAGAATTTTGAATACTGAAAGCTTTTGAACATTTTTAATATGTTCTGATCTTGTCTCATGCTTCTGCATGAGATAAGATCCCTAGTGCTTTCAGCATCAACTTGGCTATTGCTTTGAATAGTGCTTCACTCACAGCTGTGGAAACAATTTCTAAACAATTAGAAAAGTCTTTACACCCTTAAATCCTAAACTGAGAAGCATTCATTGCTCCCCATGTATATTTTCTAAAAATAAAAAGTTAATAAGGGGTCTGGAGTTAGATGATATGCTAATGAAATTGTGCGCATGTCACCACGATATCGATAGACTTACGTTAGATTTTTATCACTTCTTAGGAATAGCAGGAGAAAGTCTCAAAATGTTTATTCCACTGAATTTAGCCCTCTCTTCTTCTTTTGCTTCTGCTTCTCCTTCTTTGCATCCACTCATTATTAAAGATTTTTTAAAATTCTCATTTGTTTTGGAAGCCTACAGAAAAAGGTGACACTATAAGCTCAGATCTCTCATCAGAGAAGCAAGCGGATGACTGAGGAACTTTCCTTTACTTCTCCCTTTGCTATCTCTCTTCAGAAGGCAACAGTAAGTAGTCAGATCATGGGAATTTTAAGCTTTGGAAATTATTTTAGCAGTTCCCTTTTTAGGAATAATCCCCAGTTTGACAAAGTTACAGTTGTGCTTCTGCTTTAGCAAGAATGCATGGGCCTAATTTTCAAATCCTGTATGAGGGTGAGTTAGAGCTCCATTGATCTACAGTAGTGGTGCTCAGTCTATAGCACGCAGGCCTGCGGAGCCCACAGGTTTGAAAATTTGGCAGCAGGGGATTAGTGGCAACATTAATTGGGCTGTTGCTTTCAGTGCTTCCTCACTGCCAAATTTCCAGACCTGTGGGGGCCTGGATGATGTGGCCCCATGCTCCAGATTGCACTGGTGTGCAGGGTTGATTTGCTGCTGGATATGGTATGTGGGGTCAGTCTAGATATGGCATACGAGTATAAACTGGTGTGCTTGCTGACTGATCCCAAATGCCAACCTCATGATGGATCCAGCCCACAGACCAGCCCCATACAGAGGATCCAATCTAATCCTGTGCCACTCATCCAATCTGCAGGATCCTGATTTATGAAGAAAGGCTGAGAGAACTGGGAGTATTTAATTTGGAGAAGAGAAGACTGAGGGGGGATTTAATAGCCCCACGTGGAGCTGGGGCAGAGAATGGACCTAGACAGGTCTTAGTGGTAGTAGATGACAGAATAAGAATGGTCTCAAGTTGCAGCATGGAACGTTTAGATTAGATATTAGGAAAAACTTTCTCACTAGGAGGATAGTAAAGCACTGAAACATGCTACCCAGAGAAGTTGTGGAATTTCCACCCTTGGAGGTTTTTAAGACTTGGCTGGACAAAGCCTTGGCTGGGATGATTTAGTTGGGGATGGTCCTGCTTTGAGCAGGGGGTTGGACTAGATGACCTCTTGAGGCCCCTTCTGACCCTAATTTTCTATGAGTCTATGATAAGGAAATATTTGAAGCATTTTGGTCCCATTTGCAAGATTTTCTGCACAACTATGAAGTCTCAGGACTAACTTTTATTTTTCTTACAATGAGAGCTGGGTTTCTTGTAATCTCAGCAGCTCAAACTTTAGTGTTGTGAGACTCAGTGAAAGTTGACAACATTACTTTCATTGTACCTTGTAGCAAGCAGACCTTCAGTTAAGCAGCTGACTGTATTTGGCCTATCTATCTAGATATCTTAGTTGGGGTTTTATGGGGTTTGTTTTTGCTTGCATCAGTGCCAGAATTGGAGACTCCTCTTCCTAGAGTAGGTGTAGCAAAGATGTGGACCAGATCTGACCTGTGGACCCCTATCATCTGGCTGCTAGAGCTGCAGCCTGTGGGTCTTGGAGTTGACTCACAGGCAGTCTGCGGGGTGCACCACATGGCCCCATGCACCAAATATCTTGCTTATTCTGCCCACTTTGGGACCACACTACACACAGCACTCACTCCAGCACATGGCAGCTCCATCACAGATCCAGTGGTACATCCCAGAGCAGCCACTATGTCCTAGAGCAGCAGTTCCCAAACTGTGGGTTGTGACCTCATGTGAGGTTGCAATATCAGCAGATGGGATCACGGGAGTGGGGGGCTGTGGGTTGGGAGTGAGGGGCTGAGGAAATGGGGTCATGCTGAGGAAATGGGGCCATAAATGGGGTTATGCTAAGGAAAAGCTTGGGAAGCACTGTCCTAGAATATTCTAAGTGAAATTCTGTTCCTACTGAAGCTGTTTTGCTATTAGCTTCCAAAGGATTTTATCCTATTTTCCAGGAACTAGGGAACAAACACTGATAGAGCAAAATTCCTTTCTCAGCAAAGAATGTGTTTAAGCATTATGGAATGACTTGTGCCCTCTTTTATAATTATTTTACCATTTGTTTTAAAGTTGTTTTTTAACAAGAGAAAATAAAAACAAATGTGAAATTATTCCATTCTTTTCTTCTAAAAGAAAAAATGTGTGTTCTGACTCTGCCAGCTGCTTATTGTGATAAGTTTTTGTGACATTTCACAAGTTAAACTAATAAATTTCAGTCCCTCTAATCTTCACCAACATTTATATAATTGTTATTAAGGTAGTAGCATGATGCATTGTTGATCTGTTTGGCAAGCTTTCCTTCTTTTCATTGTTGTACAAATTTGGTGGGTGCTGTAGCATCTGAGTAAGAGGGTAACTGATACTAGTTATGCCAATTAAGTACAAATAAAGCCTCTTTCATGGCAGTCTTCTTCATCCTCCACCTTACTCTATGCTATGAAAAGGTCTACTGTGCTTATTAACTTTTTAAAAAGAAGGGCCCTTCTACTTGTTTCTGTTCTGCAGTGATTGTTGCCAGTCATTTCAACAATGCAAAGTGCTGTGGTGCTGATCTTGATTTAAAACCTTTACACTAGACTAAAAGTCAAGAATGATTATTATCTGCAGCTGGACTAATGAGTCCAGTTTTGGGCGCCATACTTCAGGGGGGATGTGGATAACCTTGAGAGGGTCCAGAGGAGAGCCATTCATATGGTTAGAGGCCTACGGGTTAGGGGTCGGACTCGATGATCTGCTGAGGTCCCTTCCAACCCTAGCATCTAGACTGTATGGTGATTCAACCTGTCTCTGTTCCTATTTGGACTGGATCAGCATTTGTGATGAGCAAATATACTCATTTTTGCTTTCTGTAATCACATCAAATGGCCAGGATAGTCACAGAGGTTTTTTAAAGAAAATTAAAAATTAAAATTAACATTTTATTTCACAGATATGCTTTCTGATTTCTGTTTGCTTTTGTGACAAAAGTGATATGATGCATGTCTATTTTAGCACTGTGGAGTCAATACAGCTCTAGAAAAATGACTTTTGCATCAGCAACCCATTTGTGAACTAACTCCCAGACTCTATACAGAGCATTTACAGAATTGTTGTCAGTACTCAAGTCGGAACAACAACAAGGAGAGGGAGAAAAGCTGAAAAACAATGCTAAGCTTATCTGAAGAGAGGATATATTGACATGACTAGTTTTAAGAGGTATTAAAACTTCCTAGGTCCATCATAAACTTGGACACTAACTA
Source organism: Alligator mississippiensis (assembly GCF_030867095.1). Lineage (NCBI taxonomy): Eukaryota > Metazoa > Chordata > Crocodylia > Alligatoridae > Alligator > Alligator mississippiensis. Next base: position 206,152,613 of record NC_081826.1, read on the forward strand.
GCTCTGAAATACGACATTCCTCCTCAGAACAGAAAGCTATCTGCCATCTTTTATTATTGGTTAAATAACTTTATCTCTAGAGATAGGGTAGTGAATGTACATTCGGTTGGGTATCTTTCTGAGAGAGAGGTGGGTGGTGACTTTGGGGTTTTGAGATTTCCACCTGCTACCCTCCTTATTTATCTTCCTATTATAATTTATCCCTTTACATCCTGAAAGATTAAGAGAGAAAAAGAAAAGGGAGAGGAGTGGGGAAAGGGTAGACTTTTTCTAAGCAAATACCTTTACACTACCTCTCTGCTTTTATCATGTTCCATAAGCATACTGACGCAAGGGGGGATATAATATATTGTAAATCAGACATTCACAAGTAAAAGCACTAAAAAAGACAAACTGTGGGAGGCCCCCTCTTTCTTTAGGACTTCCCTAATCCCCACTGCCACTCCCCACAGATATCTTTCTTGTTTTAATTATCAAATGCTCTTCTTCAAATTTGTAGCAATTTTTTTTTCTTTTCTTGCAGTAAGGCACAATAGATTTTCTTCTCTCTTTTTTTTTTTTGCTCTCTCTCTTTCTAATCATGAGGTAAAAAATCCTGTTGACCACATGCTATAATTGTCAGATTGTACAGCTTCAAAGCAATGTGAAAAGTCTCTTGAATGTGCATGTAGCACATTCTCTCTATAAGTGTACCTAGCTAATGCTGCATGGAATGGCCTTGCTACTAGCAATTCCATATCTACCCATTGCCTTTTCCAAGTAAACATCAGCTGTTCTACATCATGGCAGACCAGTCTCTCAGGGCTAACAGATACCAAATATTATACTTCTGAAAAATATATTCAGAAACTGTATTTTTCATTTTCACTTTCCTTCCCATTTTATAAACTGTTTTTTGAGCATCTCACTAGAGGATGAACAATCTTTATTTCACACTTTTATTTCCCCTGCTATAATATTTAAGGTTTAAGCCTGCCTTCAGGTACTTAATGGTACCTAATGATGACAACAAGGGAACCTTGGGAGCCTAAAACTGTGATTTTCCAAATACATGAGAGAGAGAGAAAGAGTGCTTTTAATTCAGAAAATTGTACATGTATACGCTGTGCCCTGGAGTAGTTTACTCTGACTCAAACTGCTCCAGAGTTTTAATTCAGAAACCAGAAGTTTGGTTTTAAAAGGCATTTGTCAGAAGATGTTCAGTTTATGCTTCTTAAAGAGCTTGTCCATTAAAAAAAAAAAAGAAAAAAAAAAAAGAGTTCCCATTTAAATGAATATATCCACATTTTAGCTCTGAATAGCCTTAACACAGAAAATGGTCCTCTCTTCCCTGCAAAAGGGAATAGAATGAGAGAAAAGAGTTTGAATGAAACTACTGTTTCATGAAATCCTGATCGAGTATATGAAAATGTAGGTAGACTCTTGTATCTACTTGGCAGTCCTCTTGATTTATAAGGAACTCTGCTCAGGCATAGATGTTTGATCACAGGGAGCAGTTTGCAGATTCAGGGCTTTAATTTTGCAACAGACTGAAAGAAAACATAAGTTTTTTGGAGATGCACATTTTGTTACACTGTGGCCACATCTACACATGCAATTTACTGTAGAATAGACTAATTAGCTGCAGAGTAAAGTGTCACCATCTACACATGCAATGCTATTAGACTGCAGTAAACTAATTAACGCCACAGTAAGATAGTACTGTCCCTCAGGGACAGTAATTAACTGTGATTAAACACATCTGCAGATATTCACTGCCGTCGGTCAGCTCAGCCAGCAAGGGGCTAGACTCCTGCCTGCTCCCTAGCTACATGGCTCCTCACTTTCAGCACCCTCATGCCCCAGCCAGCCCCTTTGCTGCCCAACACTGCCACATGGAGCCCAGGGCAGAGCAGAGCAGAAGTGTCCCTGGAGTAAACTACTCCACCCTGGCTCAGATTACTGCTGTCATGAATGCACATGTACATGCCGTGCCCTGGAGTAGTTTACTCTGACTCAAACTGCTCTGGAGTTTATTGCTTCAAATTAATTGCATATGTAGATGTATACTGTGGCCCCTTCCAGACATCAAAGCACTTTGAGATGCCACAAGAGGCATGCTGGGAATGAAAAAATGTTCCCCACACTGCACATTTGCAGTGTGGACTCTAAATTTGATACCAGGAAATCCTGATGTGACAGCTATGTCAGAAACATGTGACAGCTATGTCAGAGACAAACAGCAGGCAGCATAATCGTACCCAAAAAGAAACAGATTGTAAATTAAGCTAGGACAAGTTTGACTATGATAAGAAGAAACACTGAGAAAGAAGAATCTTGGGACCTAACTAATCCTCCTAGTGCTGTTCATGTGCAACTCCTTTTGACCTAAAAATTGCACACAAGGGACACATCCAGACAAGCGAGGACTTGTAGTATATGACGCTGCAGAACCATCTGCAGCACTGCATGTGCCACACATACGGGTATTCCCTGCACTGCTAATTTGCACCCCAGGGTCAAAGAAACCTGCACCTTAAGAAAAGCGGAGTTGTGCAGGTGTGCGTCACCCAAAACTGGAGCCTGGCCAGCCAGAGCCATGCTCTGGCTGCCAGCCAGGCTCCCTGCTGCAGGATCGCTGTAGCTCTTGCAGGCCCCCAGGTAAGGCTGGTGGGACCAGCACAGTTGTTGGCCCCAGCCTCCCCTACCCCACCCAGAGCAATGTGCCATGTGCCAGAGTGTCATGCATATTCCCAGGGGACAGGTAGCAGTGGCACACATTGTGCTGTTGCTGTTTGTCCCTGGGGAAATGTATGTTGCCACTCATGGGGATGTGTCCAAGGAAGGTATGCAGGATCTAGACTGTAATTTGCTGTCCACTGTTATATGACAGATTCTCCTGAAGAAAAGCATCAACCTTCATAACAGTGAATAAGGCTGATCAGCTTCTAACATCTACTAAACAATAACGTTCTCATAATAAAAATGTTTGAGAAGACAATACCTCTGCCTTGAAGAAAGTAACATTGGGTCCAGATCTTGTAACAAGAATCATGATGGTGAATCCTTGAGCACCAAAGTCAATAGGACTTTCTTGACAACGGATGGCCTTTCTCTGAGGCACCTCTTGCACAAGTGGGGACTAAGCGGAGGCATAATTGATGAGGTATGTTAAGAGCTTGCAAACAGTTGAAGCGTGTGAAAGAGGAAGAGGATAATTTGTGGCAAAGTAATGGACTATAATTGGGAGCAATGAGAGGAAATTAAGAAAACAGGATAAATTAGGTTGAACATCTTGCCAATGAGATCTATTATGCTGTGGAATAATCCTTGTTGGGAAAACAGTGGGAGACTTTTTGCATGGTAAAGTTAGTCTTAAACAGTACAGAATACTGATAAATGTACTCATGGAATTATCCTGCACATGCAGGAAGAGGGACTAGATGAACTGCAGACATTTCCATTTTATTATTCTGTGATCTAAATCAAGTTTACAATTTGGTGTGCTGGGCAAAGAATGTGTGGTCCCTTGCACCTGCCTTGGTGCCAAAAGATTTTTTTTAATTTAATCCAAAAAGGATACTTTGAAGAAGTTGGGGGGAGGGGTAAAGGGAGGCAATTTTCTTCCTTCTCTTCTCTACTCCAACCACCCTATTAATCCATGCTCAACTAAACTGGAACACTTAGTGATTCAGATACAACAACCAGGCCTCAAACAAACTTTTCTTTGTTTTATTAGTTTAACTTCCAGGCAGCTGAAGCTGCTACCAAACCAATTTCAAGTGAGCATTAGAAAACTGAAGAAACCAGCAAAATAAAGCAATGGATCAACATACTATTTTCGATTGATGATTAATTAGATTATAGTTTACAGTGGCCAAATGGTTTGGAGATGAATCTCCCCTGCACTGGTTTCTACCAGAGGTCTGCTCCTTAGCTTGCTGAAAGGGTTGTAACATGCAGTACCTTCTCATCTGGTTTCCAGCAGTTCAAATTCCTTGTGTTGTTGTCTTCTGGCCAGCATACATAAACAGCTCAGGACTGCCCACCCACATTTACTGTGAACACAGATTTTAGCCATTTGCTAGCACTCAGCTGGATTTTCTTAGTAGTTTTCAACATTTTCTTAAAATGAGTGTGATCTGCTTAATCATAATCAAACATCTTAATATCTATTCGTCTGTACGTAGAAATAATTATAAACACAACAATGTATGCTCTCTGCATATAGATACATGCCATGAGGCCAGATTTGCATGGGTTTAGCACCTATATCTGGGGTTAGATGTTTTGTAGAGAGTTTAGCTCCCATTTTGGCAGTAAATTGGGTTCAGATATTCAAAAGAGCTCTGTTCCCATTATGCCCCCTGTTATCAGATTTCCAGAAGAGCTCAGCACATTGGCTAAAATGCAATTGGTCAATTTAAAAAATGACCCCAGCGTTGGACATTGAGCTCTTTTGAACATTAAGCCCAATATATTAGTGTGTAAATGCATGCATGATTATAGTAGCAGGAAATAACTTCAGTGTTTACTGTGTACGTTATACTTTGCAGTAGCTTTGGCACTGAGGATTCATACTAATGTTTTCTTAAGAATAAATATAAAATGGATGACACCTGGCTGCAGGGCAGCACCATGAAAAAGGACTTGGGAGTCTTGGTAGATCATAAACTCAACATGAGTCTGCTGTGTGATGCAGACGCCCAAAAGATAAATGAGGTTTTGGGACAAATCAATAGAAGCATTAAGTGCAAGACATGGGAGATGATAGTGATACTACTCAGCACTGGTTAGGCCTCATCTAGAGTACTGTGCGCAGTTCTGGGCTTCACATTTTAAAAAGTACGTGAAGAAGTAAGAGAGGGTGCAGAGGTGGGAAACAAAGATGATCAAAGGCTTGGAAAGCAAATCTTACAAGGAGAGGCTGAAGGAGCTGGTTGTGTTCATCTTGTGGAAAAGTTGCATAAGGGGGACATTATAGCAACCTTCAGATATTTGAAGGGCTGCTATAAGAGGGAAAGCATCCTTTACTCTCTTGCTGCAGAAAGGAGGATGTGGATCGATGGCTTGAAGTTGCAACAAAGTAAGTTTGGATTGTATATCTGGAAAAACTGCTTCACTGTTAGAATAGTGAGGCAGTGGAATAGACTGCCTAGTGCATTTCTTCCATCACTGGAGGTGTTCATGAAGAGGTTGAACAGCTACCAGTCAGTGATGATTTAGGGGTGCAGACACACGTGACTATTTTCACTTGATCTAGCCACAGAAAGTAATTTATAGCCTTGACCAAACACAAGTGTGCAGCTGTGGACAGCTTAAAAATGGCTGATTGGGTGAAAATCTGACCCCTCGTTGCGTGAGGGGTCAGATGAAGACATTTCAAAACACAGCATCATTTGTAACTTCTGTCTGCACTGCCTGCCAGCCTCAGGATGTTTTCAGAATGGGAGGGGGGAAAGAGAGCGGGGAGAGTTCAATCTGGGGGGGGTTTCAGCTCCTGTTGGAAGGTGGGGTGGGTGTATTGGAGCCCCTTCCTAAGGTGGGAGGGCTCCAATACACCCACCCCACCCTCCAGAGCTTGCTGGGGAACCCCTAGAATGAGTTTCCTTTGCTTCCTTTCCCTGTTCCCATTCTGAAAACTTTGCAGCCTAGCAGGGACAAGGGGCTGTTGCTGGCAGCCAGCAGCTAGATTCCCCTCCCCCTGGAACCAAAAGTGAACTTCTTTTTGTTCCAGGAGATGATTGTAACTCAGAACGCTTCCTGCAAAGTGTTCTCAGTTAGAGTGGGGAGCTTCACTTCTGTCTGCACCCTAGGTGTTCTACTATGGGTATTTCAAATGCTTTTGGGCTTTGCTAGTTGCCCCCCTGCCCACTTTCCCCTTTTCTTTTATATGTGTCAGGGTATTTTTAAGCCTTCTCAGAGGCATTGAGTGTTGGCTATAGCCAAGGCTGGGGACTTTGCCTGGGGTGCACCAATGCTCTTGCTGGGACCAAAGCCAGAGCTTCCAGCTAGAGGGTCTTGCCCCTCTGCTCAGGGTCAGACCAATCACCATATTTGGGGTCAGGAGGGAAATTTACCCCATGGTCAAATTGCTATGGACTGTGGGGCTTTTTGCCTTTCTTTACAGCAGGGGTGCGGCCCTCTATCTGGGACCTCTTGAGTATATATTGACAATATTTTATAGAAGCAGGACCTTGGCTTCCATGGTTCCCCTGCTTTACTTGTGGCAGGTTAGGGTGTTAGGTGTATGTTGTGTCAGGCTTGATGGTAGTCTTATGTAGAGTTTAGATTATGGTTGTATAGGATGATTTGGATAGGGATGATCCTGCCTCAGGCTGAGGGTTGGGTTGGACTAGATGACATCTGGAGGTCCCTTGTGCCCCTACTTCTCTACAGCTCTGTGACTCTTCCCAAGCATGACATGCTGGTGACTAGAGTTATTTCCCCACACCTGCCTAATCCACCAGAGCTCAGTTCTTTTCCTAATGAATGTCTCTTGCTTTATCTCAATCCTCTGTGTAGTTGTAGATTTCAGATAAGACAATTAACAATATTGTTTGTTTACTACTTTTGGCATGCATCACAAACACATATGGCACATGTTGCTAGAATATCTGTACATAATTTTTATGAGGGAAAGAAATTTGCCTCATCATTTTTTCTTTACATATTTGTAAACCAGTAAGTTTATGCTTGATATCTCACAGCAGCACAATATGTGAAATATGTGTGTTTTGCAGCTGTTTTATAAAGGCTGGTTAGTAGCATTCATTAAGTTTAAAGATGAAAAATAATTTCTGTTATAACCTTAGTAGGGGTGGAGTGTTGTTGTAGCTGTTAGGTGTGTGCAAAGCTGTTAGGTGTGTGAATTCGCTGATTCAGATCACTGTCCCGATTCAATTTAGCCAAATCCGAATCTGAAGATTTGATTTGGAGAATCAGTGATTCAGCCATAGACACAGCTTTAAATGTTTTTTTCTACATACTTTGAGGTACCAGGCTCAGGTCGTGAATGCTGTGATGCTGGGACAGATGGAGCATCCCACAGGAGCATGGGGGGACCCCCTGTGTGTTCGGCAGTGGACCCCCCCCGTGCCTCCCCAGCTTGGCGATTGGCCACAGGCGGATCCTAGGTGCCCCCCCAGACCGAGGAGGCACCAGTCACTGAGCCAGCGGGATGAGGGCCCCCCCTGCCCCGTGCATTCAGCAGCGGACCCAGGAGTGGACTGGAAGTGCTTCTGGTCCACTTCTGGGTCTGCCGTTGAGTATGCTGGAGATGCCCCCACACTCCCTTGGGATGCTCCATCTGCCCCACCATCTCAGCATTCAAGAGCTGTCTCGTACCTTGAGGTATGTAGAAAAAACATATAAAGCTTTGTCTCTCCGAATCAAATTGGAGAGATTAATGGGTCTCCTGATTTGATTCGGATTCGGAGATTCAGCTGCTGAATTGGGCCGAATCTCTGCTGAATCGAATCAGCGACCAAAATTTCACACAGCCCTAGTAGTTGTCTTGTTATTACCTTGTGTTTTCATATGCTTGTTTTGGAAGTTGAGTAGAGACACCATTTGGAAATCTTCATGTTTTTTCTCTGGTGAGTGGATTTTGAGGAAAGTTTGAGCAGTCTCCTTGGCCAATTTCAATTCAATGAAAGTAGAGAAAAACATGTTATTTCCCATCCAAAACAAACAAACAAACAAAATCCAACCAATTGTTTAAACAGCTCTCTTGTAGAATGGCTACATTTAAGGCTGTTGAATCTCAGCACATATTAATCAGCACCTTGGTACAGAGCTCAGGCTTTGCTGAACTTGAAGAAATCAAATGGTATTGTTTTTTTGAAGTTACAGGCATTTGAAAAAGTGAGCTCCAAACATGCAAGCTAGATTTGGACAGCATGTAGCACTGAAAGCTTAAAAAGGCTTTGCACTGATGTATAGTTGCTATATGCATGGTTTCAAAACTGGCTAAGCAAGCAGCGGTAGATAAACTTTGTTAGTAAGTTCTGCAAGGCACAATTCCTTGTGTCTGAGGAAGTGGGTGGCTGTAGAGCAAGAGGAAGGTTCTAGTGCTGGATTGAAGACTTCTACATATGAAATCAGGTGATGATTACAACTGACATTAGGAGTACTCCTCCCAAATATATGTCTAAATTCAAAGCAGCAAAGGTTTTTTGCATGATAATAACTTTTATTGGATCAACTCTGTATAGTTGAGAGAGATGCTAGATAAGCCATTGAGAATAAAGTACCCTTCAGCTCTGGGTCCAAAATCTTGTCTTGAATATCTCCCAAGTATACAGTTGGTACAATAAAAGTAATCACCCTAAAAATCCTTGCTTCCTGCATAGTTCCTGGACTTGGGCTGTCCATGAGCAGCCCATGAGCCATTAAATTGTGGTCGCTGGGCTTCCACCTGGCCATGACTCCCCCTATCACTCTGGTTGCAACAGCAGTTGGTGTGTCTAGGCTTCCCCTCCCTCTTTCAGCTTCCATATTCTGTGCACCTTTCCCTGGGGGCCAGTGCTGTAGTGTAACATGGCACAGGGCACTTTGGGAGAGGTTGCAGCTATGCAATATGTGATGCAGCAGTAGGCAGGGGATGCTCATTAGGGCTGTGTGAAGCTTTGGTCGCTGATTCGATTCGGCGGCGATTTGGCCTGATTCAGTGGCTGAATCTCCAAATCCATGTATCAGGAGACCCTTTAATCTCTCCAAATTGAATTGGAACCCTCTGAATCAACTCGGGAGGTTTGGAAAGATTTGATGATTTGGACGTAGACAAAGTTTTAAATGTTTTTTCTACATAGCTAAAGGTACCAGGTGGCTCATGAATGCTGCGATGCTGAGGCACATGGAGTGTCCCACAGAAGTGCGGGGGGGCCTCCAGAGTGCTTGGTAGCAGACCCGGAAGTGGACCAGAAGTGGTCCACTTCCAGGTCCACTGGGGAGCATGCAGGGGGGGGGGCCCCCATGGCCAATTGCTGAGCCAGGGTGGGTGTGGGGGGCTCCCTGCACACTTGGCAGTGTATCCGGAAGTGGACTGGAAGTACTTCCGGTCCACTTCCAGGCTCACCGCCAAGCATGCAGGGAGCTCCCCTGTGCTCCTGTGGGCCACCCCACCATCGCAGTATTCACAAGCTGCACCTGGTACCTCAAGGTATGTAGAAAAAACATTTAAAGCTTTGTCTATGGCCGAATCACTGATTCCCCGAATCAGCATCGAATCTTCAGATTCAGCCAAATCGAATCAAGACTATGATCCGAATCAACAAATTGAATCACTGTTCCCTATTATGGCCAAATCCAAATCAAATACAGCTCATTTTGCACACCCCTAATGCTCATGTGGGCACATGGTGCAGTGGTGGTGGTGGAGGAAGCGTCATTTCAGTAGTGGGAGAGGGTGCCCATTGTGGCACCCACTCCAGCTGGGGCTGGGATGCAGGAGCATGGTGCAATGGTGGGGGGCATCCATGCAAAATATGGCCCAGGGGGCCTTGAGCCCAACTAGTGCAGTCTGTGGGGTGGGTAGCTCTCTCTAGTGTGGCCTGTGAGATGTGCAGCCCCCAGTCACTTAGAGGGTGTCCTGAACCATCATGTCTCTAACAATACTCCACCCTACTGTGTATATTCAAATTAAACAAACAAAACAAATGATTGTTATAAAACCTCTAAAAAGAGTTTGTCAAAATAACACCTTATAAATAGACTTTATACATTTTTCCCCCAAATTTTTATCCAGAGAGTTCTAGATTTTAAAAAAATCAAAATATTGATACACTAAAATTAAGACATACCAAAAGAATGTGTTGGTTTTGATGAAATTGTCTGAGAAAAAATAAAAATGAAGCATTTCATTAATGTTATTGCAGAACTTTTAATTTGCAATTTTATAATCACCTCATTATGAAATATTAGAATCTGAATTATAATTTAGAAAAACTGAAACAAAATTTTAATGTAATTTTTAAAAAATCACTTGGACCCAAAATAAGTGTTTTGTAAATTTGGCTCCCCAAAAAATGTCTAAATTTGACAGTTTGTTCTGATTCAGAATGAAAGCAAATTTTGCAATTCCTGGGTTTTTTTGGGAAGTAGAAACTCTAATTCCCACATAGATCTGCTGTTAAATTGATAGCTATGAAATTAACTAGTGATTTTTAGATACTGATTGGGTTTTGCCAAGAGGATCTGTTAGAAATTGGGAAGAACTTTTTTAAATGTAGGAAATCAAATGCCAATTACAGCAACTGCAAAAATGGAAATCATGTAAAAGATTAATATTGAGTTAGGAAACCAGATATATCCTCTTAGTAGAAATAAGTGTAGGTCATAGTCCTCAGGTACACAAGCTCAGCACTTCCAAAGCTAGAAGAGGCTAAAGTGGCTCTGAACTATAGTACTTAATCAGTTGAGGGACAATATGAGCACAAGCTATAGAAGCCTTGGAAAGTTCAAAGTAAGGCCTACTTTGGTTTAGTTCTAGACTTAGTGGCAGTGGCGCATCTATATGTGCATTAAATTTAGTCCCTCCAATATGAGGTGCTAAATAAATGTGCATTAGGCTGCCCTAATGTGCAGTACTGAAAGCATACATTTTTAAAGTGGTGCTTAAAGCACAGTGGCCTATTTTACTGCACATTAGCATAATTACATGGTTTTTTACGTGATTCTTTAAGGTGCAGTAAAATAAGCTACTGCTTATTCAAGTGCACGTATAGACATGCCCAGGAGGATCTTGCCTGTTGTGTCACTCAGCCTTCCCAACGACTATGCATGGTTTATAAATGCCTCTAAGGGATTATCTTTAATTAAGCTTCTTGTATACTTAATCCTGAAGCTTACAGCCAGGTGCCTGTTTATTTATCAGTAGACAGGATGCAAACTGAGTATCTGGCTCACATATAGATCATATGTAAGAGTTGATCATAGTTTCTGGGAGCACTGTAAATTTGGGGAAAAGTGGCAGGATCTGTATTCTTTCTTGAATGGTTAAATTCACAGAATGCTAATAATATACATGAAATTAATTTGCAAATAAGTTTTAGCAAATCTTCCTGTAGCAATACTCTTGGATCACTTAAAGTGCAGGATTAAAGTCTCGTGTAGGGTTATCATAAATTTCTTTGCACTTGCCTTGCCAGGAAGGTTTTGCTGCAAGTTAATATTTTGTTGACTTAGTTTTGTCCAATTTTCATTATTAGGTAATTTTGGTATAAGGATATTGTTAACAAAAATTTAACAATATCCCATCAGAAATTGTAAGCCTGTATACATTTTTCCCCTCCCATTTGGGATAAGAAAATATTTAAATTTGTTACCATATTTAAATTTTATTTGTGCTTTGGCAATCATAAAGCTTTCGGTGGCTAAAAATCTTATTTTAATTGGATCATCTTTTGGAAAATTCACAGGCTGCTTTCTCAATTTTGTTCGAATTCATGACTACCTACAGAAATAGTGATGTTTCTAGTTGCAGTTTCTCTGTGGTTCCTTTCCCCTTTTTATGTCCTTGTGACAAGGTATTTAGCAGAATTCCCAGATTCATTGAAATCTGATACTGTGGCTGCACAGTGAGCGCTTCATTGGAGGCTGCACTGTAAGCGCATCTGCTATGGCTTCTAACTTGTAACCTCTGGGCTGCCAAGTGTGGCTTAGTGCCTACACCACCCCAGCCCCCTTCTCTGTGGTAGAAGAAGATGGGATACAAATAGAATTATAAGAAAACAATGAAAAATAGTAAGTCAAGCAAACAATTTGAGCTCATGCTTAAATTCAAGCACATGGGAAATACTATTGTTGAAAGCTAAGCTTATGTTAAAGTGGCTTTCTGGATCAGATCCTGAGAGCTAAAAATATAGCCAATGTGGGGGATGCTCTTGTAAAAAAATTTTTCCTTCCTTCAAATTGGTAACAGAGAGAGAATGAATATCAGGAGAGAATGAAGGCCTTTAAAACAATGCATATTAGTTGAAGTTTGGATTAGCAGGAAGATTTAAATATAAATGAAACTTCAACAAACCCTGTCTTGCTTTGGATAAGAGTGGTTTTGGATAAATGAAGTGCTTCTGTGAAAGCTTTTTCTTCTTAAAATTGTTATTGGTGTTGGTGGGAAAAAAAATTGCAGTGTGATGCAGTATACTCAGCCATGGACCTTAAAAGGAGGGTTTAAGAGCCCAAGGTGTCATGGACACTTTGAGCTCCGGTGATTCTGACACCAGGAGAATTGGGGAATTTCATAGATTTCATAGACATTTGGGCTGGAAGGGACCCCGGAGGATCATCGAGTCCAGCCCCCTGCCCAGGGGCAGGAAGTCAGCAGGGATCATAGGATCCCAGCAAGATAAACATTCAAATGTCTCTTGAAGGCGTTCAAAGTGGGTGCTTGAACCACCTCCGGCGGCAGTCTATTCCAAACCTTGGGGGCTTGGACAGTAAAGAAGTTCTTCCTTATGTCCAGCCTGAAACGGTCGCAGAGGAGTTTGTGACCATTTGATCTTGTCATCCCTTGGCACATTTACAGTGCTCCCAATTCCTCTTTGTCAAGCTGGGATAGTGAGTTGCATAGTCTACCAGGACCAGGATCAAGTGACACCTGCTGGTGCTCAGTTCCAAGGGACCTACTATGTCTACCCCATGTGTTCAAAGATGTAATGACCAGGGGTAGGGGTACCATTGAGGCCTGGTACTTCAGATGTGGGGCTGTTAGCTGGCACTCTGGGCATGACTGGAAGTACCTCTTAATTTCTTCATAGATCTTTAGCCAAAAGAACCAGGCAAACTCTCTCTCCTGAGACCCACTCGCAGGCCCTCACTGGCAGGATTGGTCTAAACTGCTATAACATCACCAGCCCCACAATTTGTGGCAGAATTGGTCTCCAGTTTCAGCCACTGGTTGCACAGATCCTTAAGGCACTGTGCCACTGCTGCAGGCTGAGAGTTGGCACAAAATGGCTTTGCTCAGTACTGGCTTGTGTTTGTTTCTTCCATGAGGCCCACACAATCTAAAAAGGCAGATTTCAGAGTGTCATAACTGCATGCAGCCTCAGCTCCCTGGGCTTTGCCAGCCAGGTAGGGCAGTACCTGGTTACACTGGTTGTGGGCTTACTGATACACCTCAGCTACCTTCTCAAAAGTGTCTTAAAAAAAGAACAAACCACCACCACCAACTTTTGGGCTCGTTATCTGGGCCCATTTTTGTAAGTGTTCCCCCTGCGTCTGCTTGGATCCAAGATACCCCACCCCGTGCATGCTGTATTTCACCTGTTCCAACAGCAACAACTTGAAGTGCTGCTGTTCCTCTTCCATCTTTTGCTGGACCTGCTGCTGCTGTTGTAAAGCTTATTGTAGCTGCTGATGCAGCCATGAACGCCGTGTGTCCCTGGAGGCTGGGGGGGACGCAGCAACCGTCCGCAGGTGGTGGCGGCAATGGTGGTGGTGTGGCGGTGGTGAGCAGGGAGTTCCTGCAGGCAGCCACAGTGGTGTCGGTGGCAGGTGGTAAGCGCCAACCGTTAGTTGGTGATCACCCACAGGTGCTGCTGGCAGCATCGGCAGCAGCTAGTGGCAATCGGGGACCACCCACAGACGCCACTGGCAGTGTCGGCAGTGGCAAGCAGTGAGCGCCTACAGGCACCACTGGTAGTATTGGTAGCGCTTTTTGCAGGGGGTGCACCGCCAAATTCAGGGGGTGCATGTCTACCCACATGCACCCCTATGTGTCATCAATTGATGCAGCCCCTCCATCCATTTTAGCATGTGGTTCAGGGTCAGTCCTGTTGGCTGTCATTGGAGCCTGCCTGCATTCTCCACCACCTGGAAGCAGATTACCACTTGTAGATTTCTTCAGGCAGGCTTTTGCTCCTGGATGAGCTCCTCAGGTGGCTCCAGCAACAGTCTTTAAAACAAGCAAATAAACAAAACCTTGTTGTCTCATCCTGAACTCAGGGAGGGGTCCCCTGTAGTTACGGTCTTCATGAAACAGCCTTGTTCTCCATGTATTTCAGCAGTTATGCTTGTCATTGCTTCTCCCACATTTGTACTGTCTGGGTGCGTCCCTATGAGTATGCATGGCATTTTTCCAGGGACAAATAGCAGCGGCACTGCTACTTGTCCCCATGTCCACCCCTGCCTGCACACTGTGGAGCATGGAAAGTTGACCTGGGTGAGGTAGGGAAGGCTGGGGTCCACATCTGTGCTGGCCCCAGCAGCTTTACCTGGGGTCCTAGCAGCCTCCCAGGACTGTAACAGTGGTGAGCCCAGTGTGTGGAGTTTGGCTGGTAGCCAGAGCATGGCTCTAGCTGGCCAGACTCTGGTTTCAGGTGGCACATGCTGCTGCCACATGCGCAGCATCATTTTTTCTTTGGCACTTTTTTTTTTTTTTTTTTAGATACTGGGATTTTCTGGTTTCTAATTTTGCCCCCCCCATGCTGCAGATATGCATTAGATTAACATGTACTACATGCATTTTGCAGTGCCTTAAAAGGCTATGAGGTGCCACAAACCACATATTCCCACTTATGGGAATGTAGCTGCTATGGCCCTTTTTTCTGGGATTTTTAACTCCCAATAAGCCACCCCTCATTAATAGCCTTCTCACTGCTGCCACTACTTAGCCAGGCCGGTTGGCTTCTCTTATGGGGCCCAGCCCCCCTGTTACAAATGTGTCACGGCTGGGTCCTACAGGAGGGCCGTGATCTCCTCAAGGCCCCCTTCCCGTGCCAAGCTGGCCCCAGGGCACCCTCAGATTCTCGCTCGCCATGTCTTTGACGTTCAAATATATAAGGGAGGCTGCCTTTTATGCCCTCTTGGTCACGTCTTGATGGACACTAAGATGCTGTGGTTTCCCAGACCCCTCGAGGGTCTGGTCCTGCAAATGGGTGCTTCGGGGCACCCTAGCCTTATGGGCTATGCGTGGCTCCAACCACCCCTTTTACCACGCCCCAAGCCTCGCAGCTGGAATAGACGTTGTTACAGCCAGGTCTGGCCTCAGCTCCTAGAGTTTATAAGGGCCAGGCCCTGCCCTTTACAGTCAGCTGACCTCCTGGTTGCCCTGGCAACCCACAGCTAGGCTCCTTATTCCCTGCTAGGGCTTTTTCCCCGGCAGTTTCCCCTCTTTAAGAGCAGGGCACCTAAGTGCCCTGTGACAACGTGCATATAACAATCTGGTCTGGATTATGCAAAAATATACTAAATTAATCTATTAAATTATTCATTGTAATTTATTCAGTTGGCTCCAGAAATCAGTAGCAAGAGTGAAAGCTTGGAACTTCAGGATTCTTGTGTGCGTGTATGTGTACATGAGCACATGTGTAATTATATCAGTAGAGTAACTAGGGGTTGGTGAGTGGGGCCTGAGCCAAAGCACTGGCTGATTTATTATTTTGTAAACCTTTGTGTCCCCCCACAAGAGTCTCTTTTCTAAACTGAATAGATCTAGCCCAGTGGTCTCCAACCTTTTTAAGTAGAAGATTACCTTTGGGATTTAAAAGCAACCCAAGATCTACTGTGCACCACCTCCCTCCCCCCTCCCCACCCAGCAGGTAAGTCTGTGGGGGCGGGGGGGTAGATCTATGCAGAGGGAGAAAACATTATTTGGGACATGCCTCCCCAGCAGGTAAATCCCACCCAACCAGGGCCCCACTCAACTTAACCTTGCTCCTGCCTCTGCAGCACTATCCCAAACTGCAGAGGCCTCAATCTGGCCCCTGCCCCTTCCCTTCCCTTCCCTCCCCTCCCCTCCCCTCCCCTCCCCCATGGTCTGACCTGCTGGGCTGGGGTATGTGCATTCATGTACGTGGGCACTCAGCCCCACACCCCAACCTCAGATTGATTCTAAGAGGCTCTGAGATCTACCGCAAGGGACTCCAAGATCTACCAGTGGATCAAGATCCACTCGTTGGTGACCACTGATCTAGCCTATTTGGTCTCTCCTCTTATGAAAGCCCATCCATACCACTAATCATCCTTGTTGCCCTTCTCTGTACATTCTCTAGTTCTTTTATATCCGTTTTCAGGTGTGGGGATCAGAACTGGGCACAGTATTCAAGGTGTGGATGCACCATGAATTTATAAAGGAGCATAATGATACTTTCAGTTTCATTTACAATTCCTGTCTTAATAATCCCTAACATTGTGCTTTCCTTTTTTGACAGCTGTTAATTACTGAGCTGATGTTTTTAATGAACCCTCCACAATCTGACTCATAGCTCTTTCCTGTGTGGTAACAGCTAATGTAGAGCCCATCGTAGCATAGGTGTAGTTTGGCTAATTTTTGCCAAGGTGCATCATTTCACACTTATATACACTGAATTCCGTCTGCCATTTAGTTGCTATTCTCTCAATCAAGCCAGATCCTTCCGTAGTTCCTCACAGCCCACCTTGGTCTTTACCACTTTGAATAATTTTGTGTCATCCGCAAATTTGGCTACCTCACTACTTACCCCCCTTTCCAGATCCTTTATGAATGTGTTGAACAGCACTGGTTCCAACACAGATCCCTGGGGGGCCCGACTGGTTACTTTCCATCACAAAAACTGACCATGTATACTTATATTTATACCAACCCCTTGTCAATTCACCTGTTGTGTATTTTCCAAACTATGAATTCTAAATTCTCTGGGACTGTTTCTGTGTTGTTTGTATAGCATTAAGCACAATAGAGCTCTGGTCCCTAGCTCCTGCAGGGTAGAACTAATACATAAAATTCATTAACCCCAGGAAAGAAGTAATCTTGTATAATCTTGTTCTTTATGGAAATTATGAACAAGAACACTGAGGGAATAGAAACAAAAGGAAGCTGCTTAACATTTATGTAGAAAGAGGTAGAAAAGAAATTGGAGAGAGGATGCAAGAAATCAAGAAAGACATTTCTGTTAGTTCTGTACCAGCTGTTCTATATTGGCGGCTTTTAATAGGCTTAGTTCTTTATTCAGATTTGCTAAATAAAAGGACACCCATTCCAGGTAGTAGGGTCCTTTGACAAATTATAAATGAAACCTAATATAAAAAAGACACTAATTTTTACCTACAGAAAACATTGCCTCAGGTATAATAAAGATTTAATTATCTCCACAGGCAACATCATCACCAGACTCCACCTATAGCCATCCCCGTCTCACCTGTCCCCACTTTCTCACAGGCAAGGCAATGGACCCAGTAGTAAAATGGATACCATTCTTGGCTGTTTATGTCAGCAGAAGCAGGGACTTTTCCCACTAGTGTTAAGATGTGATAAGCAAAAAGTACTATTCAAGTTGCTGGTAAACATGATTGACATATTCATCTAAAATGGGCCGAACTCCACCTCTTACTCTGATAAGAATCTCATTGAAGAGACACGTTTTGCAAAGTATATTCAGCAAGGGTTTTCCCTAAGTAAGGACTTCACAATGAAACCCAATGTTTCCACTACACTCTACCGATTTTGGGAGCTATGAAACTGCATCTCAAAGCAGAATAGGCTGCAGTCATTATTTGGGTTATATTCCTTTGTTTATAAGTGTGAGTGGGTTTTTTTATTTAGTTACATATTTCATGTTGCCCATTTGATTTGCCTTCCCTGCTGAAGCAAGGCTGATTATTATCTGTAGCACAGGAAGGTCATGCATTTCAACCATGGTCTACAGTCATGGACAGACATTATATCTTAGTGACATTTATTCTATTTAGTCTTTGACTGAATTTCTTGAATGGTATGTTAGCATAGCATACCAACATTGTTTTCATAGTCCTACACAGTTGCATCTTTTTAGACTGAGCTAACTCCCTCTCATCTCCAAAATAAAGGGGTAATGAGGGGCTATTGATTAGGTCTCAAACTAAAGATGAACTTTTAGGCTCTTTTCTTTCAAAACGAGTGATTTTCCTTGCTCCTGTGGGAGAATCCTGGCTCCTTGAACATCATAAATGTAATCAAACTGTCATTCTGCTGCTTGTGGTAACAAACACAGAAAGTGCAACAGAGACAGCTTTGCATCATAGATTAGTGGGGTCCATTTAGTCTGAAAGGCCATTTGTGTAAATCCCAACAGAACTGCAGACCATGTGGGAAGTGTGTTTACAATGACTCAAGAATCCATTTTTTCTGACTGACTTGTTGCAGAAAATCCAAATGAATCATAGGCTTCAATCTGATTTGAACCTGGGTAAGTACTCTTTCTTGAATGAGCAAGTGTTACTTTGCACTCAGTCTGCACAGTGATGTGAAAGGATCCCTGTTGCTATAGTTGTTTTATTGTTTATAGTGTATTATATTTTTTAAGTATTTACTAGGCCACCCAGTCATTGCCATATAGGTGCCCTAATACTACAATAGAAGTATTTTCTTCCAAACTGTGAGTTTTTGCCTGGGTCAAACCAGTTAGCCTGAAGAACAACAAGTTGGCAAGACCCAGCCAGGGTATTGCCATAGTTTTTGGCTTGTACAAAATCTGAACAAAGAGAAACAGATTAAAAACCTCTATTAAGAGACTGTTAAAATGTATAGTTAACACATGGCTTGGTAGACCGGGAAGACAATACACGATCCTGCACATGGTAGTTACTTAGGTACACATTTGGATATTAATGTAATTTAAGGATACACAATTAAGTCATGCAGCCTACATTAGCCTGGAGTAAAGTGGTTAGGAAATGTCAATGCGATGCTATGGAAAACAAAGAGGCAGGACCCTGCACATGGTAACTGCACTGTCATAGAGTTGTAAGGTAGTAACACTTTAGTAGACAATGGCTTAGCATGTTGTGTACAATTTATGGGGTGGGAAATATCCACTGTGAACAGAGCCAGATGCTGGTCTTAACTGATGTCAACAGAAAATCTTCAATTGCTTCAGGTGGTCCAGAGGTGGGCAGGCTCAGGCTTTAATAGATGTTAATGAAACCTGTATTCTAAAGCTGGAGGCTTGTTTTATGTCCTTGCCACAGCTATCATCCTGGGGACCAACAGTTCAAATGAAACCCTGAAACTGGGGAGAGGGGCAGATTTTGGAATCTGAAACATTTGGGATTTTAGGGCTGATACCAGTTTCTTGAATTTCTCTTGGAGGCATATTGACAGCCAGTCTAGAAGAAGAGATTTGGAATTCAAGCCTAGTTGAAGTCTGTCAGGGCTTTAGTTTGGTCATAGTGGGCACATCTACACATGCAGTTAATGGGCAGAAAGCTTACTGTGTAGTAAAATACTGCACAGTAAGCTTTCCCTGAGAACTCACTACACATGTGCCTATCAGGAGCAAATTTGTCCAGTTTTAGAGCTCGTAGTTGCCTGCTGCAGGGGCAGGGACAATGTCACAGCCCCAGCTCTGAGATCGAAGTTGGGGCTTGCCAGATGACTGCTGTAGACACAGGGGACAATGTCTCAGCCCCTGCTTCGAGATTTGAGCTGGCCCTGGCAGCAAGCAGCTGCTGTGGCAGGGGACAATGTCCCAGCCCTGGCTCTGATCTCAGAGCTGGGGCCTGGCAGCTGATTGCTGCAGGGTAAGGGGACAATGTCTCAGCCCTGACTCCAAGATCAGAGCTGGGGCCCAGCACCTGCCTCCTGCCAGGGCAAGGGACTTTATTTCAGCCCTTCTCTGATTGGTCAATTGGAGTGGGGGGTAGGAGCAGGCAGCTGCCTGGAGGAGGGGATATTTCTCTCCCCCCAGGCTGCCTGGGTTGGCTGGGAGCAATTTGCTCCTGGTCAGCTATGTAACCATTAGCTGATGTGCAGTAAATCTACTACCAAACCACCTGTTAGCCTGTTTTAATGCTCAGTAGCTGCTGCACACAGTTACATAGTGATGCTTTACTGTTCAGTAGATTACTGTGTAGTAAAGCATCTTGTGTAGACAGACTCAGTGTGGTCCAAATTAAATCAATGGGGGCGTTTATACACGTGCTCCAGGAGTAGGGGGAGACACTAATTGAAGTGCCTGGAGTCACATGTATCAGCATCCCCACGCTGAAAAATGTTGGTGGGGGCACCTTAACTAAAGCTTGCCGAATGAGCTTTAGTTAAAGCACCCCCACTGCCATTTTTTAGCATGGGGACACTGATATATATGACACTGGAGTCTGTTGGAGCATGGTAATTACCATGCTCCAGCAGACTCATAGATTCATAGATGTTAGGTTCGGAAGGGACCTCAATAGATCATCAAGTCTGAACCCCTGCATAGGCAGGAAAGAGTGCTGGGTCTAGATGACCCCAGCTAGATACTCATCTAACCTCCTCTTGAAGACCCCCAGGGTAGGGGAGAGCACCACCTCCCTTGGGAGCCCGTTCCAGACCTTGGCCACTCGAACTGTGAAGAAATTCTTCCTAATGTCCAATCTAAATCTGCTGTCTGCTAGCTTGTGGCCATTGTTTCTTGTAACCCCTGGGGGCGCCTTGGTGAATAAATACTCACCAATTCCCTTCTGTGCCCCCGTGATGAACTTATAGGCAGCCACAAGGTCGCCTCTCAACCTTCTCTTGTGGAGGCTGAAAAGGTCCAGTTTCTCTAGTCTCTCCTCGTAGGGCTTGGTCTGCAGGCCCTTGACCATACAAGTTGCCCTTCTCTGGACCCTCTCCAGGTTATCCGCATCCTTCTTGAAGTGTGGCGCCCAGAACTGCACGCAGTACTGCAACTGCGGTCTGACCAGCGCCCGATAGAGGGGAAGTATCACCTCCTTGGATCTATTCGTCATGCATCTGCTGATGCACGATAAAGTGCCATTGGCTTTTTT
Source organism: Alligator mississippiensis (assembly GCF_030867095.1). Lineage (NCBI taxonomy): Eukaryota > Metazoa > Chordata > Crocodylia > Alligatoridae > Alligator > Alligator mississippiensis. Next base: position 206,173,304 of record NC_081826.1, read on the forward strand.
GATGGTTTTGTCACACTGCCGACTCATGTTCATCTTGGAGTCCACTAGGACTCCAAGATCCCTTTCCACCTCTGTGCTACCCAGCAGGTCATTCCCTAGGCTGTAGGTGTGCTGGACATTTTTCCTCCCTAGGTGCAGCACTTTGCATTTCTCCTTGTTGAACTGCATTCTGTTGTTTTCTGCCCACTTGTCCAACCTATACAGGTCTGCCTGCAGCTGTTCCCTGCCCTCCGGCGTGTCCACATCTCCCCATAGCTTTGTGTCATCTGCAAACTTGGACAGAGTACATTTCACTCCCTCGTCCAAGTCACTGATGAAGACATTAAAGAGTATCGGTCCAAGGACCGAGCCCTGCGGGACCCCACTGCCCACACCCTTCCAGGTCGAGACCGACCCATCCACCACGACTCTCTGGGTGCGACCCTCCAGCCAATTCGCCACCCACCAGACTGTGTAGTCATCCACGTCACAGCCTCTTAACTTGTTCACCAGTATGGGGTGGGATACCGTTAATCAGATTTGCTCTTTCTCTCTGTAATTACAGTGCATCAGAGCAGCCTCGCTGCTTGTGTATAGGTGTTCTGGGAGTCTACCACTGGAGTCAATGGGACCAGGGTTTGCCTATCTGGCTGTTGTTATAGGGTGTTTCCTTTTGGTTAGGCTGTCTCCAAGCCACTGCTATGGGAGTTCCATGGCTGGATCTCACCAGCCTGTCGTTCTTTCAGGGTAGTTGGTTAGTCATGGCACTGGGACGCAGGCACAAAGCTCTTTCTTTGAAAAAGGTTTTTTTGTTGGTTTTTTTCGGTCCTAGAGAAACAGTAGTTAGATGTGTTCTACTGCTGGAGCTAACACTTTGGGCTGGCCTTTAATTGTAAAGTAGGGGAAGAACATGCTTCATTACTTGAGCTCTGAAGTGACTGACCTACATAACCATGGCAAAGTTCACTTACCCAGCTTGGCAAGTCCTATCAGGCTCTTACCCCTTGTCTCCCTTGTCAGAGTGACTCCCTTTCATTAAAAACATGGACACAATTTACCAAAATTGTCCCTTATGCTGTACTGGGTCCTCTAGGTGCTAGCACCATACAAATACTAATAATACTGTAAATGGTTAATCTGGATAGCACTGGCAGTCACTTACTTGTAGATCTGTAAACAATTAGGCCAAATTCAGCCCTGGTGTCAATGGGCACAATGCCTGCTGACTTCAATGGAAATTGTGTCCTTATGCCAGGGTTGAATTTGGACCAATGATTTGTTGTCCTTGTTTTCATAAGGGAAACCAGATAGTTGGAGATTTCAATATGGTTAAATTTCACAAGGCAACTTTTTGAGCCAAATGTGGTTTGTGCTTCAAGTGTGACACTAGAAAATAAACATAGTAAATAACAGTAAAAACCTTACTATAACTGTTTTGCAGCTTCAACTATAAGGATTTTCACTAGGCATCTTTCACGTTTATAAGAACGTTTGCAATTTTATTTTCTCTCTCTTTCTTTCTCTCTCCCAAATCTACATTAGTGGTTCTCAAACATTTTGCTTCCTGAGTCCAGCTTAACAAGTGCAATTGACACAACCTCTGGAACCATTAGTAGAGAACCCGTAACCAGAAGTAGACTAAAATGCATTTAGGGAGCTGCTACGTTGACACAGGGCAGTGCCATGCATAATTCTGCAAGTTAGCTCTGCACACATTCCCTCCCAAGCTGGAAGCAATATAGCTGTGCTAGTAAATGGTGTGCTCAGGCTAATCAGCCTTGCTTCTCATTAAATATAATTATTGTCCAGTTGCAAACGTGCCCTAATCTGACTATACTGCTCCTTGTTTGGGAAATAGCATGTATAGAGCACTTCAGTGTCTCAGCATGACAATACCAAGTGCTGTGGAAATGTTTGGAAGGGGTTAAACTACCTCTGAAACCTCCCTTATGTGTGCCCTTGCAGCCCACCAATGGCTCACTAGTTACTTTGTATGCTGGCTTCCTAAATATAGGATTACAATGATCTTTGTAGATTTTGTATATTCATGAAACCACCAAGAACAACTCCCAGAATTTCTTTCTTACTCTAGGATAATTCAGTTATGTTTTGAGTAGCACTCTGGATGCATATGCTGCTAGGCAATTGCTTGGAATACAGCCTCAAGTCTAGTGGGGATCTTAACTTCTGCTCCATCTTGGAAGAAAGAAGAGGGAGCTTATGAAATCTTGCTTTAGTGCTTCCAGTAAAATTATTTGCGTCTCTCCATCCTTCTTCCCATGCTTGTTGTTTCTACCTGTATTAAAGCAACACACTAGTTAACAAGATGAACACTTTTAATAATATGATGGATATATTACACAACACATTTATTTACATTATTAGGGCCCCTGCTACACGTTACATATATTATGCAACTAACTGGCTAATCACACAATAAATTTAGACCAGCTACATGTGCAAAGTAAAACCAGTCACAGCTGCAAAGTAATTATCACACAATTACCTGATAAATTGTGCAAGAAATGTAGACCATCCACATGTACAAAGCAATTATCACATGATAAAAATGACTAGCTGTAAAGAAAAAGCTAACTAGCTATAAAGTTAGTGCTTGAGAAGGTATGACAACTCTATAGCTGGTTTCTACCCAGCTTTAATTTGAAGATGTAGCAGGCCCCTAGATAATGTAAGATGATGATTAACACTAATATCTGTATGCTGTCTTTTCTTTTACATTCTTTATTCAGATTATTAACTCTTCTAGGAATCAGATTTTTTTACCAAATTCCTTTATATGTCAGTCAGTGAGAATACTATACCATATTTTGTCTCATGCAACACACCCCAGAATAAGATATATACCTTAGTTTTGAAAAACAGAATGAAGAAAAAAAGATCTTTCTTTGAAACTATTGGCTACAAATGTCCAACTTGGGATCCTTAAAATTCTGGTTTATTAGGTGGATTGAAGCACTGTAATGAAGTTAAATCATAAACCTTGGCGCTGGTCCCCCCCCACACACATGCACACACACAGTAGCAAGCTACAAGAGTCAGGTATACCTATCCCACAGGTGCTGGAGTCTGCCATCGATGGCCAGTCGAGGCTTTTTCCAGCGTGGTGTTATCCTCCAGAAGGGGGTCGCTGGCTGGTCCTTCTGGCTGGACAGGTCAGGTGCTGGTCAAGTTGGAGATCAAGAGGGCGCCCCTGAGGGTCACTTTTCACTGCTTTTTATCTGTCCTTGGCAGACTTTGATGACTCCCCAGCGTGCGGGCCGGGAGCAGTCCGAGGCTTTCGGGGGCGTGCGGCAGGCTGTGGCTAGCAGCCCTGGCACGTGGGTCGGGGAATGCAGGCCGGCGGACTAGAATTAGGCACGGACGCGTAGCGGTTGATTAAAGATTATTTTACTTACACCGTAGATGGTCGCAGTGCAGGCAGGAGAAAACTTCGCTTAAGTTGCAGTTACAAAACTCGTACGAACAAGAACCGTAGAAAAACTCGAGCCTCTTGAAATAACTCGGAAAGAGATCTGGATACACACATATGAAGTTTGCTAGGCTCCGTGGAATGAGGGCGCAGGGAAGGGTTCGTCGAGGGATTAGGCGGCGACGGGGAGAGGCTAGAGGTTGATCAGGCCCCTATATCCTTCTTAAGGCACACGCTGGGTTTGTTAGGCTCTGCAGCGCTTAGAGTTCTTCACAAGATGTGAAGTCCTCCTTCTCCTCCTCCAGATGGTTGTGGAGTCCTCCCTTGTGGGGTTCTCCTTGGAGTTCTCCAACTCGGGCGGAAACCGCTCAAGCCTCTTATACGGCTAGCAAGCCAATCGCTAGCTGCCACGTGGGAATAATTTAAAACTGGCCAATAGTGGGACACAAATTTGCATGTGAATGGCGGGAACTCCTTTGCACCGGGGTTTTCTCTTTGCAACTGAGAATTGCACCGTGCAAAGAAAGCTCCTCGTGGTGGGAAATAATTCTGCAGTGCCGAAGCACACGCAAAATCATACCCTTGGGTTATGACACCCAGTTTTCAGGTTTGCCCAATCCAGGGGTCGTTGACCCTCGTGGGACTTCCCCCTCGGTGGCTACTGGATGGCATCTGTCAGCCCCAGGGGTCGTCCGCATGTACGTGCAGGTTTGGGAGTTTGTTGATGACTTTTGAATAGGGCTCTGGGAGCAGTCGATCTGGAGATATTCAGCCCAAAAGTTGGTCCCCGGAGTTGATTAACTCAGACCAGGGCTTCTAGCCCTTGAACAGTGATGTTTAGAGATCTCCCGGTTGCTACATTGTCTTCTATTGATTTCTCCCGTTGGCTGATCTGCGGTTTCCCTAGGTGTTAATTACTGTCTGCTACTGTGTTACACATTCAATCACTGATTCACTCGCTCTTTCAGGGGCCCGCCTGATACAGGGAAGCAGCAGTTTGACTCCTGCCCTTGTTAACATTGTTACTAAACACATTTATAGTTGAAAGTTGAAAGGTGAGGAGGATAAAATATAAGCTACAAAAGTAATGCCATGGCACACAAATAGATAAAAATACCAAAATACACGGGGAGATACAAATTTTAAAACACAATTCCTTACTTGAAGAAAAAGTAGAAGAGGAAAAACATATCCAAGGAGGGGAGAGCAACTGCAGGCAAGAAGAAAAGGCTTTCTGCTACATAACTACTGGTCACAAGCATTAAGTAACTGGGCATATCTACATGTGCAAGTAATATCACATGATAAACTCTGGCATAGTTTGTGCCAGAGTACACTGTTCCAGGGTGTGCTTGTACACATGCAAGTGGGACAGCAGCACTTTGAGCTGGAGCAGAGCAGCCCTTGGCTAGTAGCAGGCTTGTGGGGTCAGCTCTGGGCTCTCAGTGGCAGTGTCAAGCAGTGGACAGGCTGGCTGGGGCATGAGGGTGCTCAAGTGTGGGGCTAGACAGCAGGCAGCCCCTGTACTTTGGCATCCTCACGTCCCAGCCAGCCCCTGTCACCATCTACGTGTGTATTTCAGTGTAGTTAAGTACTCTGCTGTAAGATAGTACTGTCCCCAACAGTACTGTCTTATGGTGGAGTTAATTTACTGTGCCTTAATACCAGCACACACATAAACGGTGATGCTTTACTGAGGAACTAAATAGTCAACTCTGCAGTAAAGTGCACATGTAGATGCACCCACTAAGTAGCAACGGCTAGGGAGCTCAGTTTGTTGTGCTGTTCCCTGTGAAGCATGTGCAGTGTTATTTATTTCCCTTTCCCCTCCCCCTCCCAAAGCTTACAATACAGAAATTGCTATTATCGTATTTCCTTGCTTATAAGGCACCCCACATTTTCCAACAGTTGATTTCTAGAAATAGGTTCATGTGGTTTGCAAGAAAATATGGTATATACTACCTAACGTTTCATTGTGACCCAGCAATAACATTCCTTATAGGAAATGCACGATTTGGAAAGGAATTAAGTGCTAGTATTCTTCCAGTTGCAAAGTGTTCTTGTCCTCAAAACTTGACAGGATGCATTCTAATTCCTGCACCAGATGCTATGGACCATATTTAACTTTGGTATAACTCCATGGACTTGACTGGATCTGCCCTAGGGATTAATTTAGCTGTGCATATTTGAACACTTGATACTGCTAAATTTATGTTAAATACAGTACAGGTCCAAAAGACAGATGGAAAGATGGACAGAAGTGTCAAGGTCCTTTATAATCAGGGATCTGGGTTTTCTGTTTGCTATGGAAAAATGTAGTAAAACCTGGATTTTCTCATTTTAAGGAGAAAAACCTGAATTTTCTCCTTTATAGGAGAAAAACATGGGAAACGGTGGGTTTCCCCTTGCAGGCTGGCAGAGTTCCAGACTACAAGAGCTTGAGGGAGTGGGAGAAGGGCTGTCAGGCAGGGGATTCCATGTGCATGTATTCATGCACATGGCCTCCATGCAGCCTGGAGAGCAGCTTCTGCAGGTAAGTCTGGGGGGTGAGGGGGTTGAGGCCCCCTAGTAAGGGTTGGAGTTGGGCAGGGCTGGGGCTGCTGCTCAGTTGGTGCGGGGTATGGGGCTTGTGGCCGGGGGACAGAATACCTGGCCACAGAACCTCAGCGGGGGGTGGGATAGAACCACAGGTGGCTTGTGCAGAGGAGGCTGGCTCCCTGCCTCTGCATGCACTCCTGGAGGGAGCATGGAGGGCATGCTCCCCCCAGATTTGTGTGTGGGAATGGGGCAGAGGAGGGTGTGGGCTGCTTACTGTGGGCTCAGACTCCCTGCCCTGCTGCTGTCTCCTGGGGCCTCTGCAGCCCAGTGGGCAGAACCTGGATGGCAGGACAGAATGGGGTGGGAGGCTTGTGCCACTGCTGGGAGCCCTGAGCAGTCATGGCAAGGTGCCCTTTGCCTGCTTAGCAGCAGTGGGGGCAGTGGCTACTGGGCAGGCAGGGGGTACCGCCATGGCAGTGCAGATCTCCCAGTGGCAGCTCCAAGCTTCCCTGCCCTGCTCTGCCCTGCTGCACCAGGTCCCACCTGATGGACCGTGGAGGCCCTGGGGGGAGAGCAGCAGGGCAGGGAGCCCAAACCCACAGAAGGCAGCCCTCACCTGTCCCCTCCATGGGCTCGGCTCTGGCCATGCTGCCCGCAGCGGGGGGGGAGCCAGGCTCCATGCTCCACTTCACTGCAGAAGCTGCCACCTTCTGTGGGTGGCAACTGGAGCTTAGGCACTGCTGTGGGGGGCAGGGAGCTGCGGATCAGGGTCCCTGGCCCCATAGCCCTGGCAGCTGGGGACTCCCTCCAGCAGGGCTGGGGGGAGTGGGGGGCTCTGGGTGAGGGGCATGAGCAGGGCTGTGGGGCTGTGGGTGGGAGTGAGGGGCAATGGCATGGGCAGGGCACTGGTATGTCAGGGCTGCTCAGTGCCACAAAGCAGTGGCAGGTGAAAGACGCTGCTAGACTTGTGTCCTGGTGAGCAAAGGGGGCAGGGGGAGCTCTGATTTTCCATGATAAAAAGACAAAAATCAAATGTCAAAATTTATAGGTGTTTAGAATTTATTTCATTATAGTGATCAAGGCACTAATAGGCTTCCAAATTGCTTAAAAATGTAAAAATATCAATAAAACATCGTGTTCAACTAATACCTATATATAGTGGCATTTCATTTTAATCCTGGATTTCGGGTTTTTTAATCAGAGAATTTGCAGGGTTTTTAAAATCAGAGAATTTGCTATTTTTAAACAGAAAATCAGGATCCCTGTTTATAATAGTTTAGAATAACACAAAACTCTCTGTCCCATATGCTGTACACACAATTAAACCCTGCTCTTTTGAAGCCAATGAGAGACTTGTCATTAACTAGATGAGGACAGGATTTCACTTATACTATTTAAATCCCCAAAATACAAATTGTAAATATCACTTAATTGGTTATTAGGAGCTGAAGGAGAGACAAAAAGATAATGAGCTATTGATTTAAAATACAAACATAAACTGGACTAAAACATTAAGATACTGCCTCTTAAGGATCTGGCACATTTTTTTCTCGTTCTGTTATAAAATAACATTCAATAAATTATACTGAATAAAGTTAGACAGGGAACTTTCACATTACAAATTGGGGGGAAAATACTTAAAATAGATTTTTAATCGAAAATTAGAGCATTTAGAAATGAAGAGCTATTTAAAAACGTGCATGTAGATTTTGTTCTATATCTTTGCAAAATGTAACAAAGTTCTCTTTACCCACATCAGCACCACCAGCAGCAGCTCTCTGTGGGAGGTACATACGCAACTGTTGGAAAAATAACTCTTCTGTTTTCTATTGAATAGCTTTTGACCAGGTGCAGATGCCAGATGCACGACCTTCTGCACTTCAGAAAGGTCTGGATCACTTCTGTTGCAGAGGGGCTTTTAGATCTTTATATAATGCACAGAGTATGCCCAGGATTTCAGTTTTTTATAGGAGCAAATGATGACTATTTTGGTGAAAAAAAGAAGAGGGGACAGGGGGGCTGCCATGGAAGGCCCATGAGATCATCTTTTGTTGTTAATTCTGGAAGAGGTCTCTAAATATGGCTGGATGAAGACAAGTGTAGGCTAGAAGTCTGAGCACAGGAATAGAAACCAGGAAATTTCTAAATTTGGCGCACACGCAGTGTTTGTCCATGGCCAAGGCCAAGTTAATGTCTCTGTTTCACCTATAAAAAAAGGAGGGTAATACTTATTCTACAGGGGCATGAGTGATTAATCAATTAAGATTTTGAAAATTTCTGAGGCTGAACAACTATTATCCTTATAAGTTGTTTTTTTTCCCAGGAAAGGCCTTCACATTCTGGTACTACTTCTACATTTTCCTACATTCAGTTACATTTTCTTCTTCTGACTCTCTCCCTGTCCCCTTCAATAGACATTTATATTCTTTCTCCCTCCCATTTTCTTCTTTCTTCCAAGCTTATCACAGATTCTGGCCTGTTGAATTCTCTCCTTCCTTCAGTCCCTATATGAATCGCAATTCCCTGACTTCCTCTTTCTTCTCGAGTAGTCTTCCTCAACTTCACTGATATTTTCCTTGCAGTATCTTAGCAGGTTTGTCACTTTATACTTAGTTTAGGATGGAGTTCCCTCTTTTTTCATAATGTCTAGCTCACCTTGTAGTCAATATAATCTGCAGCCCTACCTCTTCATGCTCTTCCATGATCCCAAGCTTTAGATGGTAACTCTTTCAAAGACAACCCATGAAATCTATGATGTGATTGGAAAAGGAAGAGGGATCTGTTGCATACTGGGCTACCTTTTGGAATGAGCAGGAGGTAATTTAAAAGTCCTTGGTGACTGAGGGGGAGAAAAGGCTAAGTTTGGTTTGAGGGTGGGATTGAAGTTTAGACTTCTACTGATTTTCCCAAACTGGTTCACCCATCTTTAATTCAAAGGAGGATTTTAGTGGTCTGATATGATTGCTCCATAACTTTGACATCCATTGAATTCAGTGGATGTTTCATGTATGAAGTGGCTGTAAAATCATATATATAGTTTTTGAGAATAATTAAGCCAAGCAGCAAAAAAGACTTAAAATACAACAGCAACCCAATAATCACAAAAAAGTGCAGAGGACAGAAAATACTATGTTATATTAGTAATTATATTATATATCATATTTGTTATGAACATATTAGAGAGAGTTGGCAGCCATGTTAGTCTGAAGATAGGCAGAAGGCATGGTAGATTTGTACCTGATAGGCTAACTAAATCAGAGATATATAGTGTCAGCCTGTTTCATTCAGGCCACTAGCTGAGGGTCTGAAGTTATTCCCTATGCCCAGGAAAACTCAAGACAAGCACTTTCTTTCATTGCGAGACTTAAGCAGGGTTTGTTACCTGGCCTTTTTACATACATTATTCACTAGATTCTTGGGGAGCCCAAATTATGCATACAATTTCCTGCCTGCCAAGGGTGTATCTGCTTATCAGATCAGAAGTTTTTTCTGATCTAATTATGACCAGGAAAATATTTACATTTTTTCAGACATAAACATTACTAATCCAATATCCTAAAGATACTGTCTCTCATCATTTGATGATATAAGCCCACTGCTTATGAAGACTTATGCCATACATCTCTGAATTAGTTTATAATGTGCAAATCTACCGCACCTTCAGTATAAATATATTAAGCAGGCTTCACATAAGATTTCCTATCCTTTCTTCTTTTACCTATGTTGGAAATACCCTAAAAATTTCATCATCAGTATTGAGAGATGCTAAAATTATCCAAATTAATTTTCAGAACGTGTCCTTAGTTTTTCCAAAAGCATAAAGTAAGAATTTAAAGCATTTTTTCTTTCTATTGAAACCAATAACCAAACTTCCTTTTAACATCTTCTTTTGTATGGCTGATGTAGATACAGAACAGCCAGTAAAATTGTACATTTAGGTGGTTGAGCCAGACAATTGCATCAGGAGCAACAGAGTATGTCGTTACGATACCTCCTTCATATTTGTGGAATGGGCATTAAGTTACATGGTCTGTTCTGAGTGACCACAATCTCACACTGGAGAGTTTTTAATTTTCCATTTGTACATCAAGTATCCACATCTCCCATGGTTTGTGCAGATGTGGTATAGAATTGTCCATGAGTGTCACTGAAGATCAAATCCAGGGACCTTCTGCACTGGAACTATCACAGAGGCTGCTTGCAGACATTTAAAAAAAAAACAACAAATGTCACTTTATTTTAAACTTGGTGTATTCCCACACCAAGCCCTGCTCATGCCCAGAAGAGGCAGCAGGAAGACTAGGTGCTTTAGTGGGGACTTTTTGGTGCTTTTATCTAATAGCTGATTTAATCAGCTTTAGCTAAAAGTGCCAAAAAGCGCCGCTGAAGTGCCTGATCTGTACAGACACTAGAGAGATGGATCGAAGTAACGCACTGCTGCTTCCGGTAAAGAAGATTTTTTGTTTGTTTGTTTAATGTCTGCAAGCAGCCAAGATGTTCCAGGGAGTCCCAAATAAACAAGCATCCTCCATCTGAACACTGAGGGACTTTCCTGGGCAAAGTGTGTGTATTTTGTGAATATACTAAAGATGCATAACATCAACATCCTTGCTCTCCAAGAAACCCATGCCTCCAATGACCAACAGGCCAGCCACTACCATGTATTAGGATACAACCTTACAGCTAGCCACTACTATCCAAAAAATGGCTTAGCCATATATGTAAAGAACACCATCACAGATTTTGATATCTTACCCCCAACTGAAGAAAAAAACACTTTCACCACTGCCATCAAATAGCGGAGTTGCACATGACCAATGTATACAAAGCCCCTAATTCAGAATGGCCAAAGCCTGCACTCCCAAATGCATCAATCTCAGCCCTTTATATTGGTGACTTTAACAGCCACCACACTATGTGGGGTTATGAAGCAAATGAAGCTGACAGCAAAGACCTTATGGATTGGATGTCTATGGAATATCTGCAACTGCTTTTCAATCCCAAACAGTGAGCAACCTTCCACTCAGCTTACCAACAACATGACTATAACCCAGATCTCACCATTGTGTCTAACAATCAAAGTGGGATCACGCTCCATGCATCCTGCAATATATTCCCCAACAGCCAGCATAGGCCCATCATTACTTACATCTGCATCAGGATCCCCGTGACTTTGTCCAAATGGATCCCACAGTGGAACTTAGCCAAAAATTACTGGGTCTGCTGAGAGAAACTGTTGAAAAAGTGGTGACCTAAATCCCTGTGACACTGGAATGTTACCACTGGTTCATTGGCCTCCAGATTGATGCTGCCGAGAATAGTGTCTCATGTGGCTTCTGGGTGGAATATACTCCCTGCTGGACTAAAGTGACCTAGGACCTGCTCTGGCAGTACAGTCAGTCAGGCAACCCACAGATTGCATTGGCCCTGCTAGAGTCTTTAGATTCAGCTGGATGCCACAGATGGATTCAGTGTGTTGAAGAGCTGGACTTTCCACATTCTAGTCAACATGCCTGGCTCTATTATGCTGCCTTGGAGCTGCTAATCCTGCAGAAAACTGGACCACAAAACTCCATCCCAACTCTGGATTTACAACCCAGTCCTGATATTCTGCTCTGGGTGAGCAAAACCTTCAGAATGACCACAACTGTTCCAGTTGATAATAGGTGAATTTTATTGATACACAGTGATGGGAAATAAGAGTAATACAGGCAAAGCAAGCAAGATGATTAAAAATACATTACCCAAATTCCCTGGAGCCCAGAATATACACAAGGTGAGTGGTGTGTCTGTGTATTTTTTTCTCCTCTGATGACTCTTCATTTCTGGGCACCATTGATTGGTCTCCTTGTAGCCATCATGCTGTCCATGTTCTGTTTTGTCAGCCAAAATCCTATCTTTATAAACCCATCACATGCACACACCTTGATTTGGTTGTTTCATTCCAAACTGGAAATCCCAAGGGTTTTTGCAACCAGGCCCCATAACCCTGGAGCCAGGAATTTCCCAGGATGTGTATGCCTGTTGGCCTCCCAATCCCTGTCTGCCTTCAAAGCTGTGAACATGTGTGGCAAAGAGGCTTTTAGAGATTAATTAACTGATTAATTAATTAACTTAACTTAATTAATTAAATTAATTAATTAATTAAGAAATTAATTAACCCTTGCCATTGGTATTAGACCATTGTTCTAATACAATATCTACTTTACCTACAAGCCAATTCTTAAAAACAAACCTCTAAATAATTTTCTAGCCATCAAACTCTATAGCTTCTAAATTGATAGACAGTACAAAAGAACCTCTCAACAAAAACACAAAGCAAGAGGTCAATCATCAATTAACACTGGATAAGCTCCTACTGCCATTAGCATAGGTGAAGTGCAGGAGGGGTTAACTGCAATGAAGAAGAGGCAGTCAGTGGAGATGGTATCCTCCCAGAATTTCTCCATCATCTAGGCCCCAAGGGACTATAATGGTTGATGAAACTAAACCAAAACTATGGGATCTGGATGTGTACCAAAAACATGGTGGGAGGTGATGGCCATTGCAATACTCAAACCAGGTAAACCGATCGACTTGGGAAGCTATAGGCCAAGGTCACTTCTTTGCATAACCTACAAATTCTTGGAACGTATCATCCTAAGGAGAATCAGCCCTTTTATCAAGCCAGTGATTCCTGATGAACAAGTGGGATTCTGGCCTAAGTGAAGCTGCTGTGACCAAGTTTTGACCCTTGCAATGCACATCGAGTCTGGATTTCAGAAAAAATCCAAGACTGGTGCAGCCTTTGTAGGCCTGTCATCAGCCTATGACATGGTCTGGATTAAAGGTCTAACACTGAAGCTCACAAAGATCATACCTTGCCACCAAACACTACACCTGATATGGACATTGCTGATCAATAGGCGGGCTTTGTGTCCACCAGGTGACAGAGTCAACTTGTCCTGGTTCCTCAGCAATGGACTGCCATAAGGCTCAGTACTCACACCAATGCTCTTTAATGTATACACAAGGGATATGTCTCCAACAAAGTAGTGCAGATTTGTATATGCAGAAGACCTTGGGTTGGCAAAGCAAGCAACTGTCTTCAATGAGACTGAGTCCACATTGAACAAGGACCTGAATACTATAGAGGAATATTTTCGGAAATGGAGACTCAAGCCAAACCTTCTCAAAACAACAATTACTGCATTCCATTCATAAGAGGAATGCTAAGCGTACCCTTAAGGTAACTTTGTGCGGCAACACTGTGCAGTATGACCCCACTCCATCTTCTCTCAGAGTGGAGCTGGGCAGCGTGTTAACCTTCCATGACCATCTGAAAAAGGTAGCTGCCAAGATGAAGATAAGGGTCAATTTGGTGCAGAAATTGGCAGGCACAAGCTGGGGAGCATCAGTATCAGTATCACGGACATCAGTGCTAGCCCTTGCATACTCCGTAGCCAAGTACTGTGTACCAGTATGGACCTGAAGAAACCATACTTGACTTGTTGACATCCAACTCTGCAATTTGGTACACCATTGGACCCCTCAAGTTGACTCCAACACCTTGGCTGCCCATGCTGTTGCAAATCGCTCCTCCACCCATTCATCATAAGGCACCAACTCTGAGGAAAGTCCAGTGAATTAAGGAAAACACAAACATCTCCCCATCCACCAGGGCCTCAATGATGCCTCTCACCATTGCCTAAAGTCACGCAAGCCCTTTTGGATTCATGCACTTACCCTTCAACAACGTGACTTTAATCCTGATGAGACTTGGAAAACTGAATAGAGTTTACAGGAAGTCTTTTTAACATGCGTGGGGGTGGAACATGTGATCCGTAGTGTAGCCCAAAATAAAATGAAAACAATCCTATTGATTTATTTTTGTATCTTTTTTTCATGAGCAGCTTTCTTGTTCTGTTATCAGAAAAATGCTGAATGATGCTATAGTGTTTAGTCCCACCTGATTAGAATTCTGTTAGATGTCAGAATCAGGAATACTTTTTTGAACAGGGGCAAGAAAATGGTTTGTGTCTACTAAATCTTCTAGAGGACAAATTAACAAATGGGAAAGATTAAAACAGAAATGCTTGGTTTTCTATTTGAAGAAGTCATAGAGCATGATGTCATTCAATGTTATTAATATTTAATGACTTTCAGAGAGAGCTCATGGTTCACCCCTCTTTTCCCTCCCCCCAAAATTCACAAAGTATTTTAAATGCATCAAGTGATGAGAAGAATGTAGCTCTTTACACACAGTTGGTCTGTTTTAAGTTCTTTTAATTAAATTAGCTAAATAAAAAACACAGAGCTGTTTATAGCTTCAGCTTTGGATTTATTTTGTTTTAGCAACAAATCTGTTTCCACTCTGATTGGCTAGGTTGATGCATAACCCCCTTTACAAAGAACATTAATATCGTGACTGCACCTGAATTCTGTGCTTGGTTTGGCTAGTTACTCTTTGAATGGCAGTTGACAAGGTGCATATGGTGAATATGCTCATGATCCTGTAGAGTCATAGAACGGTAGAGCACTATGGTCCTGTTCATTTAAGTCTATATGTCTGGTTTTTAAATGTTTGTGTGCAACTGAAATGAAAGGGCAGAGAAATTCACTTTTATATGAAAATGAGCAAAATCAGCATTCAGTCTCTCTATTCAGTTTTAGAAAATTCAAACAACTCTGGCCACATTAAAATTATGTAAGTGGAAATGTACTTAGACAAGAGCATAAGGAAGGTTAAGGTTTGAAGAACTGATATTTGTCAAAATATTATTTTACATAGTGGGAAAAATCCTAATTTCTTTTCCTGTACAAAGATCCTCACTGCAGCCAATAGGTCTACCTAAGATATTGTAATCTTTGGGTTTTTATTCTACTAGTTTCATCCTTTATCTCTGATTGCTCGTTCCCACAGGTTTATTGGTAGAACTTTCTTCTCCCTTCCTGTACATGGGGTATGAATTGAAGAAAAATATATAGTAATAAAATATATGAGTGTCTTTTGAATTGAATAACAACTTTATTGGCTTAATTGATACATAGTTAAATTAGCTTGGATAGAATTTAATACATCACCTGGACAAAGGGGAAGAGATCTATGTTGTATATCTTGACTTTAAAAAAGCCTTGATCTGGTATCCCATGATCACCTCTTGGCTAAGCTGGCTAACTGCGGCCTTGACCTCACCACCATGTGCTGGCTGGGAAATTGGCTCCGTAGTAGGACCCAGAGGGTGGTGGTCAATGGGAGCCAATTGTCTTGGTGTGCTGTGACCAGTGGGGTCCCTCAAGGCTGTATCCTAGGGCCTATACTATTTAACATCTTCATCAATGATGTGGACATTGGTGTCAGAAGCAGACTGACCAAGTTTGCTGATGACACCAAACTCTGGGGCAAAGCATCCACACCTGAGGATAGGAGGGTGGATCTGGACAGACTCATGAAATGGGCGGACAAGAAACTGATGGTGTTCAACACTGAAAAATGCAAGGTTCTCCACCTTGGGAGGAAAACCTGCATCATGCTTATAGGCTTGGTAGTGCTACACTGGTTAGCACTACAGATGAAAAGGACTTGGGGGTCACAGTTGACCACAAGATGAGCATGAGCCTGCAGTGCGATGCTGCAGGTATTAAAGCGAGCAAAACGCTGGCTTGCATCCATAGATGTTTCTCAAGCAAATCCCAGGACGTCATTCTCCCATTGTACTCGGCCTTGGTGAGGCCGCAGCTGGAGTACTGCGTCCAGTTTTGGGCTCCACAATTCAAAAAGAATGTGGATAAGCTTGAGAGGGTTCAGAGAAGAGCCACGCGTATGATCAGAGGTCAGGAAAACAGACCTTATGATGAGAGGCTGAGAGCCATGAGGCTTTTCAGCCTGGAAAAGCACAGGCTCAGAGGTGATCTGGTGACCACCTATAAGCTTATCAGGGGTGCTCACTAGGATCTGGGGAACGTCTGTTCACCAGAGTGCCCCATGGGATGACAAGATCGAATGGTCACAAACGCCGCCGCGACCGATTCAGGCTGGACATAAGAAAGAACTTCTTCACTGTCCGAGCTCCGAAGGTTTGGATAGACTGCCACCAGAGGCAGTTCAAGCACCTACCCTGAATGCCTTCAAGACACATTTGGATTCTTATCTTGCTGGGATCCTATGATCCCTGCTGACTTCCTGCCCCTGGGGCAGGGGGCTGGACTTGATGACCCTCTGGGGTCCCTTCCAGCCCAAATGTCTATGAAATCTATGAAATTTTGATGAATTTCTGCCTACTTCTATCAATAAAATTTCATAGAATCATAGAAATGTAGGGTTGAAAGGGACCTTAGGAGGTCATCTAGCTCAGCCCCTGCTCAAGGCAGGGTCATTCCTATTCAAACCTGTCCTGGACAAGCGCTTGTGTAACCTAGTCTTAAAAAAACACATTTTGAACAAGTCTCTTATAATGGCTGAAACAGCTTGCCACAGCTAAAGAAGGGGTATAGGGGCACTGTCTATGCCCTGTCACTGAAAGAACAGGAAGCATTTGTTAAATATGCTCAAGAGGTTTGTTCTAGATGCTTGCAAAGGACTGATATGCGAGATACTGAGCACCACACCTTCAAGTATGCTCACTGCTCATTTTAGGCTCTCTACCTGGTAGACTCATCTCCTGGCTGATTGCAGTGGTAAAAGATAACGGGAAGTATATAGATACAGATATCCCTTATTTCCTCAATTTTTCTATCAAATATTGCTTTATAGGGTGGAGCCCTGCTTTATAGTTTTCTCCCATTTGTCTAGCCTAATGCTGGATCCAGTTAAGTGTCTCACTAGAAGGATGGCGATGAAGGGGGGAAATAGCATCTGCTAAACTTCCTGGTCTATCCTTTAGAACAAAAGATTTACTATAGAATGTCCCACTTCCTGTGTCCATTAGAGAAGAAATGAAGGAGGAAAGAAAGTTTTTGACTTCTAGAGACCAGGGACTATTTTCCTACCAGCTGCACAAAGAACCAGATGTGGTTTTCAACTCTCTATCCTCTATTTTCCCTGATGCCTGCATCCTGGACAGTGCAGAGTAATAAATGAAGACCACAAAAGCACTTTACACACAGGAGTACTGAAGCAAGAAAATAAAGTTGGCTTTTTTTTTGTTCTTCTTTATCTCCCAGCCTTGATTACATAGCCTGAATAGATATCAGAACTAAATATCACTATTGTGTGACACAAGTTAATTTCTACTTATTCCTGTTGTTGCACTTGAATTCTCTCAGTCTGTCCCTTTTTCATTAAATGAAAACAAATAATATAAACCAAAATAAGGGCCATCAACTTAATTGTTAATGGAGTTGCTTTCTGCTCACACAGCCGTTTCTTTATTTCTAAACAGTTGCATTTGTAGTGGCCTTTTGAGCTACTGTGGTGGATCTGGTCTTCTGAACAAGCATTTGCTGCTTTTTGTGGTTTTCATGCACTGTTAGTAACATTCTGGATATTCTCAAACAATGAGCTAGCATGCTTACTTTAGGTTTCCTCCCTATCTCCTGTTGAATCTGCCATCAGGTGTGTTTCTAACATACAGTGTAACCAGGAATTCCTAAAATAATGAGACAGATGCACATTCTGTTGCTTCAGTAACAAGAGAAGACTGTAACTCATAGGAAACTTAGGTATTGATCAAAGATTGGAATTTTTCAATTATTGACCACACTCATTGTGCATGTTTTTGGTTTTGGTTGGACTGATTTATTTTTAGAGAAAAAAAGGAAGGAAGATTTGCTTTATAAGGTAAATGTAAAACTTTTGCTAAATATGTTAGAAAGTGTTCATTTATTGGTGCTATTAAAGACAATAACAAAGGGCACCAACTATATCTTTCTTTTCTCCAGCCACCATACCACTTCATGAAAACTCAGTTTTTCTGTGCAAGATACTGGTATTTTGGCCACATGAATTTCCTACCCTTCCTCTCCCCAACCCAATTATCTTGTTAGGATCCATTATCCTATATTCAGCATTGGCTAAATGCACTCTTGTTGACTCAAATGAATTGTGCAAGCCTTGACTAGAGGAGGCTTGCTATAGTACAGTGTAGTGCATAAAAGCCCTGTGTTCAGGGAGTGACATATTTATCATGTCTAGAAGAGCATCCACAGTTCAGTTGCAAGAGCATTCCCATTGTTAGATACATTGTTTGACCTTTTCTTTATCAGAGAATTTCTTTTTGTTCTGAAAAGGATCTCCTGGATTATTGACTCCAGTCCCCTGCTGTGAAAGCACCACACTATAAGATTCTTTTCATAAACGTATCAAGCCCTATCTTAAAAACTGTTAGTATGTTTGCTCCCAGTGCTCTGCATAGAAAGCTGTTCCAGAACCTGATTACTTTAATGATCAGGAACCTTCTTCTAATTTCCAAACTAAACTTATTCATGGACAATTTATACCCATTTGATCCCATTTGATTTGTAAAATCAGTCAAACCCTTTAGGTTTAATGAGGAGGACTGCAGAGAGTCCCTAAGGATTTATATTTATTCAAAGCTGTTTCAAATGCTCTAAAAGTTTACCATAATGTTTCTTAATATTAAATAGAATAATGGTACAAAATATTGTTTTAATTAAGCACTGCTTTCAGTAGTGAGCCTTATTACTGCTTCATGTTTGGCACACAATGGAGATGTGAAGACATTCTGTTCTTTTAACAGCAGGACTATAAAAGATCAACGTTTCATTGGTTGTCCTGTTTCCTATCGCCATGAAAATGGACACTGCAGGAACTGACTGCAGATGTGGCGTATTTATTATTATGGGGAGGTTTTGCAGCATCATCTAATGAAAGACTAGAGGAGTTGGGTCAGTGAGAAAAAGGGAATAGAATAAAAAAAGCAGAAAGAGTTTGGCTTTTCTTTCATATGGTAAAGTACCATTTTATGCTTTTTTGCCACACCCTCATAAAAACAGGTTGAACAGTTTAGGAAAGATATATAATTGACAACATGAATCTAGTAGCAGAAGTTGGATGTTGCAGACTAAGAATGGAAGGCTGAAATCACTGAATTATTAAGTAAGACTAAACCACTGTTCTCCTTAGTTTTAAATTTATGAACACAGTAACAGCTTTTTCTATAGTTACTGTAGTAAAAACATCTGACAGGAACTACATGTCTGCAGAAGTACAGTAGATTAATACATATTCAGTCCTCATGGAAAAAACAGCATTGTGAGTGGAC
This sequence comes from Alligator mississippiensis, assembly GCF_030867095.1. NCBI lineage: Eukaryota > Metazoa > Chordata > Crocodylia > Alligatoridae > Alligator > Alligator mississippiensis. The sequence continues at coordinate 206,192,453 of NC_081826.1, forward strand.
ATACTATGAGCCTTGCAACCTCCACATAGGCAATGGAAAATGTGTGTGGTTCCCCACATCCCAGCACACACAGAAGTTGTACATACACATACATGCCTCCAAAGACATTCACAAAGCCATTGGCAATGACAATGGGAAGCAAGTGATATGGTGGCATGCCTTGTTACAAATTTAATGGAAGAGCCAAAATAGGCATGCACTGTATATATAACCAGTTGAGGATGATGAATCATGAGATTATGAGCATTTGTGCCTGAAGTCCTGGAAGACAGAAAGAGGGATCATTTTTTCAGTTTTCAAATGCTATGGTGATTAGGGCCCACAATTATCTACCTGCACTAACAGATGTGGAAGTACTTGGATCGTTATAACATATTGTACTTGGCAAGGGGTATGGAAAACCACTGAATGGAGGTAGCAAAGCAAGGTAGCCTGCTTGCTGGCAAGCACAGATTGATATGAATTGATGACACAGCACAGTGGTGTATACTGAAGTCAACATCCATTGAATTTTGGATCAAGTTTTAAATACCTGGTCTTGGCTCTCAATGAACTCAGTGGCTTGGTCTGTGCTTTTTTAGAGATAACTATGTCCTTGCAACCAAATTTTCTTAAGACTTTTATGATTCTCAGAAAGTCTCACCAGTAAAGATAAAATAACAGGAGCTGTAGATAGACTTTTTAGCATTAGGCCATGAAGTAGACCACCTGTCTTTCATAAGAGCTGAGAAACATCACAAAGTTGTCTACCTTCAGGAAAAGCTAGAAGATGCATCTCTTTGCCACATCCTTCTTATGGTATTAACATGACTTAAATAAAACACAATACCTCACGTCTTCAGGTTCTTAAAAAGTTGCAAAGAAAAGTTAAGAGAGACTGCAGAATAGTCTGAAAAACAGGCAGGAAAAGAAGAGATTTTGGGTCTATGGATCAGACAGCCCTGTGGTTTAATATAGTTGTGTTAAGGGCCCAATACAGTGATTTGAATATAGTTCTAAATGCTTAGTTTGGGCAGAAACCCTTTTTATAGGTAGCTAAATCCTATATCAACAGGTGGTAGCATCAGACACTACATAAATGGTACTGCTCGTGAAAAATGTTATTTGCCTTTGTAGACAAGGTTCTTTGGGTAAATATATCTTTTATTAAACCAAATAAATAGTTGGAAAAATTGTTCTTTGTAAGCTTTTGGACACAAACACCCTTCTTCAGGCATAGGGAAACCAACAAGGCTACAACTAACACTTATCTTTGTAAGCACTTACATGATTACATCTATAGGGAATCCACTGAAATGCAAAGTCTCTTTTATACTCTTGTGCCTAGTCAAGAATTCCATATTTTTAGATAAGTTCTTATTCCTTGGTCTGCAAACTGGTGAAAGTAGTATTACAGAAAATAAAGATATTAAACTTTCTGTTTTTTCAGGATTTATGTTAATTGGAATAATTTTTTTTGCACTTCAAGTTCTGAAAGCTTTTAAAGGAAAAACTGATTTTTCTGCTGTCTTGAAGCAGGAGATTATATTTTATGAACCCTTAGACTACTTTCTCTATTTTAAAATTTGTGTCTCTAGTTTAGATTAAATTTTCTTTTCTTTCATGCTCCTTCAAACTAATCTGAAATGATCACTCTATGCTTCCCCCCGCCCCCCCTCTAGGCATACTTCTCTGGAGGATATCTCTGGTTGGCTCACTGCTCTAACAGAAGAGACAGGCTATGCATTTTGACATATCATTCTTATCTTTAGAGAAGGTAAGAGAATTTTTAGATTGCCTACTGCATGATGTTACAGTTCCATTTGGTGCAGAAATGTTGGTCACAGCTACTAGGTGATTAGAAACATCTTGTCAGCTGGTAGAACGGAACTATACTTAGTTAAGGACCAGGCAAAGAACCATGAGTTGGATTCACAAAAGAATTTTGTTGCCTAATTGCCATTTCGACTCAAGTCCAAAATATTTAGATATTTAAAACTTAGCTCAGATACTACCTAACTCTGGAGGTTCCTACATTCATTAGACAGCCAAGGGAACAATGCCCTCAGTTTCAACCAATAAAGTTCTCAAAGCATCTAAAGGCTGTACATACCCATCACTGTCTAAATCTTAACACTGTTGAGCAGCTAAATACCTATCGATTGGCTGAACCCAGTTAGGGTGTCAAAACTATCATTTGTCTTGCATTTGGAGCCTGATCCTGTAGGCTGTAGGAGCAGCAATAGATTTGCTTCATGCAAAGCACAGACATAGTGGCACTGTCTACTTTTACACCCAGTAATTGAATAATTAGAGCTAGAGTACTCAGCTGGGATATGTGATACACACTTTCAAAGATCTACTCAGTCTAGGAGGCATTAAACCCATATGGTCAAACTCCTATCTGCACCCTAACCGCCATAAAGTATTCTAGGGTTGAACGCTTTGAGTGTTTTGTGTTAAAGTGGATCTACTTTGTATTAAATAAATAAATATGCATTAATCTGGAACAATGGGAGAGGGACTGAGACAGCCTGCTGGTTAGGGCATAATCCTCACAGGTAGGAGATATGGGTTCAGTGAAGATGTCATATCAGAGAAGAGATTAAGCCTGGGTCTCACACGCCCCAGATGAGCATTATGGCTATTGAGTAAACGGGAGGTCCATCATCATTTTCTTTTTCTCTTTCATTTTGTGAAAGTCAGCCTTAACTATAAGAGAGATCTCATGTCTAGATCCACAGAAGTACTTTTAAGTACCTTGCCACGTAGTGGAATCTTAAAGGGAAGGAGGTCCCTCCTTGAAGCCTGGTATTAGGATCTTAAGTTCCTTAGGTGTTTCCTATTAACTAGGGGTTCTAAGGAGTCTGGAAGCTGGGAGTCTCGCTGGGATGATATTCTTCTGCACTACTCACCCACCAACAGCTATGCAATGAAGCACTGTTTACCCCAAAGTAAGCCATGCTAAAAGAGTCCCACTGACTTTGAGAGATCTGCTTGACTAAGGAGTTTGCTGGGAGTTCTGAATAAGTTCCATTTGGGGTTTCTGTTTTGTGTTTTATGTGTACATTATGAAGAAAAAAAATCTGTTTTTGGTATTGTGTGTCAAGTTTTTTGCCTGAAGATATCATGATTTTCTTTTCTGAGGGTTTGAGTATGCATGAGTAATATTTTGTATAACTCAGAAAATCCAATACAAGCAAAGTAAAAAAAAAAATAAAGAAGAAAACACAACACCTAACCAGATCCATGCAGAAGCCAAATCTATTTATAAAAGGGCAAAAAATAACTATGAGAAATTCTGTCCTTTGGCTCTGCATGCAGACTGCGACCTTTAAAAACAATCTTTTGCCTGTGGTGGTTCTTCCTGCCAGCCTCAGGGACTTCTGTGGACTTTTACTGACACTAAATATTACTTTCCCCGTAGAGTAAAGCCTTGCTTATTGCTTGGGTTTTGACTGGTTTCAGCCGCTGTGTAGCAATAAGCAAAACCTTAGGAATCAGAATAAGGCAGTAGGAGTTGTACAATGTTGATCTGAAACTAAAGTTTTCATTTTTATAAAGAATATGCTGTCAGGAGCCAAACCATAAAATGTTGATGTATTTTTTTGGGAGATTCTTGGCCTGCATGCATAAGTGATGTCAGATTTGTGGTCATCGAAGAAGTGTTGATGATTGCAATTATCTCGGAATCATTTCACTTGTTCAGTTAGACATATTTCCTTTAGGCTGTGCGACAATAGATGCCAAGCATTTGAACGCTGGGTTCCATACAGCATATCCCTTGATCTGCCCCAAGACAATCTTGCATTTAAAATGAAATTACTTTTTTTCCCTTTCAGACAGCTCTATTATATGTAGCTATGAACCTCCAGAAAAAAAGAGCTAAATTCAGGCTGACCTTATTCAACCCTAATTATAGTAAACAGTTTTACTGAACTTTGCCCACAATACTGATGTAGGTTTACATCTGGGCTGGGCTATATTACTTTGAGATGATTAACGTAGTTCCTTCACTTACAAAATTAACATGGAAACGATTAGCCCTTAATATTGGTTATAAAGACTGCTATTTAGACAAAAGTTTCAAATGCAAAACTTGCAATCTATTTAACTGGCTATGGATTTAAGTCAAGCAATTAAATCAGTTGCCTGAACCTCTTCCAACTCCCAGCTTTTGTCAAATCATGGAAGAGATCTTCTGAATTTAGGACATTTATGAGAACAAGACCCTTGTTTTTCTTTGGTTTCATAACATAAACTTTGGCCATTTGTTATATGACAGGCTTTCTGGATTTGGTTTCAGAGCAAGAGGCAACACAGACATAGTCTTTCTGGAGCTGGTAGGCAGCCTTTGACTGGGAAAACCCCTTTGTACTCAAACTGATTTCTCTTCAGCCTTTAACATTACTGATTGTATGATGTTGACGGAAGTAATTGATATTATGGGAGTAAATGGGGCATCCATTCACTCTCACCAATGAGATCCTAGGTAGTTATGGAGAGAGGCACTAACTCTCCTTACCAATGAAATCCCTACTTTGCAGGGTCTCATAAAGCAAAATGCCATCTCCTCACTCTTTTAATATCAATCTGCATGAAATAGTAACAGAAGCCCAGGGGACACCATAAGCTGCCATCCACAATTATGAAATCACAGCCAGTTGTGTGTCTTTTTTTTTCCTCACCGGCAGAGAGCTCTCAGTGGCCACATCTCAGCAATGTGCAAAATGGTCAGATGGAACCCAAACTTGACCATATTTTCAAAATTTGTCCTATAGTAACAAAACCAATCCCTTGAACCCTTTCTACAAACAAACAAATAAAACCCTTAAGGGGGAAATTTCTTGGAGTCTCAGAACAGCAGAGACTCCCTATGCCTGAAGAAGGGTGACTGTGCCCGAAAGCTTGCCAAGAACTTTTTTCCAATTACTCAGTTGGTCTAATAAAAGATATCACATCTACTCAGAGAACCTTGCCTGCCCAAGGCAAATGAGAGCAACTCTTGATTGTATTTATACAATCCTTTTCCCTTGTTAGATTTCAAAGGGCTTTTAGTGGGATGGGACTATTGGTTATAAACTTGCTCAAGCAGTTTGACAGTAAAATGTCCTGTCTGGTTGAAAACAAGTTCCCCACATTGAGGAATACATAAAATGACAATCTTGGCAAAATATGAATTTTTCAGAAGAGTGAAGAAGGCTGAAATCTAAATAAGTGACAGCTGAGGAGCTAACAATGATTAATAACTGATTTTATAGGGAATGAACTATGACATTTTCCTTTTGTAAACAAAAGCATTCAAATTAGCTTTCCATATGTTTCAGTTTCTAGATTATTTTCTCAGAAACATTAATCATAATAGCCATAGTCTTGATTAATGCACTTTTCTTCCAACCTTGCCACTTTCATGTGCAAGTAGAGAATTATAGGAGATTCCAGCAGGTGTCTGGAATATGTTTGTGACACGTGAGAGATGAATTTAGAAAGAAATAGACAAAAGACACATCAGTGTCAGGTTCCTTAAAAGCACATATTGTAGTATTCATTAGATCTTGAATTAATATGCTGAATTTAGGTTGGTTACACATTTACTCTAATATAGAATCAGATAAGTTTTAAACCTATAAGAATCACCCGTCATTTGGACAAAATCTAAGATAAATGCTGTTGTCACTTTTATGAATGACATGAAGTATAGATTTCTACAACAGGATTCTGTATAACCCTACAACATACCACTTTTCCTTGAACCTTATCTTAATTCTTTGATGGAGTACAGGGTGGAGTTCTGTCTGCTCAGAACTCTTCAGAAACCATTACATAGAGTTAAACCTATTTTATATAAAATCCTGATATTTAGGTGCTATAATAGTTCCCAGTCAACTTTCAAAGAGAAAGTCCCATATATTTTCTTAGTAAAACAAACATTTAGGGGAGAATTTTAGTCCACTTTGGCAGCGTCCAGACAAGCGCGGATGTTTGTTTCCCTGCGGACAAGGAGGAGTGACACATTTTGTGTCGCTGCTACATTTTCCCTGGGAACACCCATGCCACTTGCAGTCTGGCGTGTAGCAGATCACCCTGGGTGGGGTAGGGGAGGCTGGGGCCAGCAAATGCTGACCCTATCAGCCTTACCTGGGGTCCTGGGGGCCTTGGGGAGCTGTAGCTGCGGTGCCCCAACAGCAGGGAGCCTGGGTGGCAGCTGGAGTGTGGCTCTGGCTGACCAGCCTCTGGTTTTGGGTGGCTTGTGCAGCTACTATGTCCACCACCCTGCTTTTTTTTTTTTTTTTTTGGAGCGTTTTTTTCCCCCTGATCTCCTAGGATCAACCCCCCTCCCACCAAAAAAAAAAAAGTGAGGTGGCACTTGTGGCATGCAAAATCAGAGCCAGGCCGGCCAGAGCCACACTCCAGCTGCCAGCCATGCTCTTAGCTGCAGAAGCACCACAGCTACAGCTTCACCAGCCCCCAGGGCCCCAGGTAAAGACTGCCGGTCCCAGCCACCCCTACCCTGCCAAGAGTAACCTGCCACATGCCAGATGGCACATGGCACAGACATTCCCCAGGGACAAGTAGCAGCAGCACAAGATGTGTCCTGGGCAAACAAACATCTGCGTTCATCTGGATGTGGGCTATGTGTTCATATAACACTTAGCCACCCACATAATTCTATTTTTGGCACTTATTTGCAATTTGCAATCCTATTTCACATGCAGCATGGATGCGCAAGCTGTAGAATGAGTATTGTCTTGACTCTTTAGAGCTTGAGCAGAAATGTAGTACCTGCTTTAACTGCTGAACACCTAGCTTTCCCCCTCCCCTCCACACCCAGCCTGGTTAGCTTAACCCTTCGAGGGTAAGTGGATATAGCATGCAACATGTGGATCTGGGATAAAAATGTCTCATACAGTTTCAGAAACAACAGAAAATGCTCAGTAAGTGCCATGGTGTATTTGGATTTTTCTGTGTCATTTTATCTAAGGTGTCCTGCTTTGATATTGGAACATATGCAAAACACAGAGTACTACAATTAAAATCTAAAGAACATAGGGTTCCTTCCTACCACTTTTCCCCTCCTTTTTTTCTGGGCCAAGTGACATCAAATGATACATAGATTCATAGATTCATAGATGTTAGGGTCGGAAGGGACCTCAATAGATCATCGAGTCCGACCCCCTGCATAAGCAGGAAAGAGTGCTGGGTCTAGATGACCCCAGCTAGATGCTTCTCTAACCTCCTCTTGAAGACCCCCAGGGTAGGGGAGAGCACCACCTCCCTTGGGAGCCCGTTCCAGACCTTGGCCACTCGAACTGTGAAGAAGTTCTTCCTAATGTCCAATCTAAATCTGCTGTCTGCTAGCTTGTGGCCATTATTTCTTGTAACCCCTGGGGGCGCATTGGTGAATAAATACTCACCAATTCCCTTCTGTGCCCCCGTGATGAACTTATAGGCAGCCACAAGGTTGCCTCTCAACCTTCTCTTGCGGAGGCTGAAAAGGTCCAGTTTCTCTAGTCTCTCCTCGTAGGGCTTGGTCTGCAGGCCCTTAACCATACAAATGGCCCTTCTCTGGACCCTCTCCAGGTTATCCGCATCCCTCTTGAAGTGTGGCGCCCAGAATTGCACGCAGTACTGCAACTGCGGTCTGACCAGCGCCCGATAGAGGGGAAGTATCACCTCCTTGGACCTATTCGTCATGCATCTGCTGATGCACGATAAAATGCCATTGGCTTTTCTGATGGCTTCGTCACACTGCCGACTCATGTTCATCTTGGAGTCCACTAGGACTCCAAGATCCCTTTCCAATTCCGTGCCATCCAGCAGGTCATTCCCTAGGCTGTAGGTGTGCCGGACATTTTTCCTCCCTAGGTGCAGCACTTTGCATTTCTCCTTGTTGAACTGCATTCTGTTGTTTTCTGCCCACTTGTCCAACCTATCCAGGTCTGCTTGCAGCTGTTCCCTGCCCTCCGGCGTGTCCACTTCTCCCCATAGCTTTGTGTCATCTGCAAACTTGGACAGAGTACATTTCACTCCCTCGTCCAAGTCGCTGATGAAGACATTAAAGAGTATCGGTCCAAGGACCGAGCCCTGCAGGACCCCACTGCCCACAGCATTCCAGGTCGAAGCCGACCCATGCACCTTGACTCTCTGGGTGCGACCCTCCAGCCAATTCGCCACCCACCGGACTGTGTAGTCATCCAAGTCACAGCCTCTTAACTTGTTCACCAGTATGGGGTGGGATACCGTATCGAAGGCCTTCCTGATGTCTAAGTATACAACATCCACCCCTCCTCCTGTGTCCAGGTGTTTCGTAACCTGGTCATAAAAAGAAACTAGATTGGTCAGGCACGATCTGCCTGCCACGAACCCATGCTGGTTTCCCCTCAGCATAATTTGTCCTGCCGGGCTCTCACAAATGTGAGCCTTGATAATTTTTTCAAAGACTTTGCCAAGGATGGAGGTGAGACTGACTGGCCTATAGTTGCCCGGGTCCTCCTTCCTCCCCTTCTTGAAAATGGGGACCACATTGGCCCTTTTCCAGTCCTCCGGGACTTGGCCCGTGCGCCACGAGCGTTCGAATATTCCCGCCAGTGGCTCTGCAATGATGTCGGCCAGTGCCTTCAGCACCCTCGGATGGAGCTCATCCAGGCCTGCCGACTTAAAGGCATCCAGTTCTTCCAAGTGACTCTGCACCATCTCAGGGTCTACGCATGGTAGTCTGGCGCCTTGCTGCTGCCTCTCTACAATCCCAGTGAGAGACTTGTCGCACCCCTCGCTTAGGAACACTGAGGCAAAGAACTCATTGAGGAGTTTAGCCTTGTCCCCCCTGTCTGTCACCAATTGTTTCTGCCCATTTAGCAGGGGTCCTATTCCTCCCTGGGCCTTCCTTTTACTCCCTATATATCTAAAAAACAATTTCTTGTTGTCCTTTACTTGGGATGCCATCCTCAGCTCCATGGTAGCTTTGGCCTATCTAACTGCCTCCCTACAAGCACGAGCAGAGGAGGTATATTCGACTTTGGTGATCTCTCCCTGTTTCCACTTTTTATGTGCTCCCCTTTTGGCCCTTAGGCTGCCCTGGATTTCTGTGGTCAGCCAGGGAAGTCTCCTGGCCCCTTTCCCTCTTTTACCTCGCACGGGGATCATCTCGCTTTGTGCCCGAAGGATCGTTTCCTTAAGGCACAGCCACCCTTCTTGGGCTCCCATCCCTTCAAAACTCCTACTCTGCAGTGTGTCTTTGACTAATCGCCTGAGTTCATTTAAATCAGCTTTTCTAAAGTCTAGCACTTTCACCCTACTAGTTACCTTACCCACTCGACGTCTTATGGTGAATTCTATTATTAGGTGATCACTGTCCCCCAGATGGCTACCGATCTGTAGGTCCCCTACCATGTCATCCCCCGTTGCCAATACCAGATCCAGTATGGCATTCCCCCTAGTGGGACCATGTACCTCCTGTGTCAGGTGGAGGTCCTGTACACAGGTTAGATACATTATAACACCTGTGAGTTATATTTGCATTGAAGTTTTTTATGGTTGTTTCTGCAGTCAGTAGCCATTTTTTCCACAGTTGAAACTGCTTGTGTGTGAAAAAGATCTTTTACTTCAGAATGACTAATTTGTGGCATCTTTACAAATTCCCCCAAAAGAAAGTCAACTGACATAGAAATAATAAAGGGGAAAATCATGATTTCAGGTTAAAAATATAAGGAGACTTTGTATTATGTGTACTACTTGAAAGTATGAGATTATATATATGATTATCAGCCCCAGAGGATAATATAATATAGTATATATTTATAGAGTAGATGGCGATGGAGGAAAGCTGCACTCATCCCATTCTTTAGAGAAGTTTGCATCTGATTCCTGGTTTTGGTGTGGTAAAACAAAAACAAGCAAAAACACGATTTGAACAACATTTGCAATTACTTGACAACAAAGGGCCAAATTCAGACCTGAAAAGTAAGATGATGCAGCTCCACTGACTTCAGTGGAATGTAAAAAGACATTTCAAGACCCTTCTTTAGTACATTGTAGCATTCCATGTTAATTCTTTTTCAATGGCTTCAGTGTTAACTTGGAAACTGAACAAGTTTAAAATGCGTTCCTTCTAATGGTCAGCACTGCAAACAACTTGACAGCAGAATATTCTGCCACATATCATCAGTAACAATAAAAGATTCTGCACTTCAAATTTAGCTGACCATTTTATTGCTGACGCAAGAGGCAGAAGAGTAATGGCTCTGTGGTGTTATCAACAGTGAAAACCTATGGAAGTTTGGGAATTCAGAAAAAAACAATTCAAGCTCATAAATTATTTTCCCTGAAATGTAAAACCTTTATTTCCCTTGTTTTGTTTCCTTCTTTGTGCAAGGAAAATTTGTTTGGGGATTTTTTAAAGGAGGCTTTTCTGAGGGAAAGCCCATCCGCAGGTTATAGGCATAGAAGAACCTCAGTGTAACTCATATAGTCTTTATTTTTCATTTTGCATGTCAGGAGTTTATCATCAATCAAGGTAGGCAGGTGAAATATTTCTACAGCCTCATGTATTGAAATTTATCTTAAAATTAAGTTGTTTTAACGTCATTGAAATAGTTCAGTGTAGTTAAATGGCAAACTGTTACACAGTTATTGATGTAAGTGATGATTGTACAGTGTTATAAACAGCTCTTAGAGATGACAAATGGCAGTCAGAGATATTTGTTTAGTATTATGGGGCGCCATATATAACCATCTTGTTCACCATTCACTTCAAGCATAGTAAGTCCCTCAAGCAAGATAAATTGGCTATGTAAAATATTAGCATTTTCCCAAAATGTTAGGACCTAGTGAAATTTTGTATTACATTTTATGTGTTACCTCTTTATTGATTAAGTGGTGATGATAGCTTGTAACTGAAGGAAGAATCAGGTTCTTAGTAGCTTAATAAAGGATTTTATAAGCTGATTTTTATATATATATATATATATATATATATATATATATATATAACTGTTAGAACTGAGAGACATCAAGCTAAAATATTTCCTGTAAAGAGAAGAAAATTAAATTTTCTCTCTGCTGATATCTGTCTTTGAAACTAATTTTCCAAAAAATGTTCCAAGAGAAGATTCAAACAAGTTTTCTTTATGCTTATCCACTGCACATTCTGGATTTCTTTTTTGTTTTTGTTAAGTATAATTTATCACTTTTAAAGCTGTCAAACAAAAGCCATTTCTGTTAAACACATGGTGGCAAATTTCCTACAGCAAACCAACTATTGATTTGGCTTGTCTTTTGTTTAGGTCAGCTAGCTTTGTAGTAAACCATTTTTCTGGATGACTAGTAATATAAACAATGGGTTTATCACAAAATAAATACATACAAATTACAGCTTTCCATTTGACTGTATCAAAAAACATTTAGTAGGCAATGCCATATGTTCTTCACACACACACACACACACACACACACACACACACACACACACACACAAGTATACAGTGAGAAATTGAAACAATCTTAGTTTCAGGGCCCTCTTTTCTGTTGCTTTAAGTTCACATGAATCCTTACTGCACTGTCAGATCTTCCACAGTGCAAATTGCTCTGGGTGTTCGCTCTGTCTTTTATGTTCCTTTTCTGGTGCTGAACTCTTACATGAGATGTTAGCAAGATATCATATCAAGATAAATTTACCTATAGTTTTCAAATAGGACCTTCTCTCACTGTTATCTATGATTTGATAGATTGCTCAGTATATTGTGATTGTGCCATGAAAGTTTAGATCATATGCATACACGAGGAACAGTTAAGAGGGCTTGCTCTCTGCTTGTTGGGCTTCTATCACTTTCACTGGTATAGCATGACTGGGAATTTTTTCCTTTGCTAGCAACTACACAGGATGCAAGGCAGTGAGAAGTCAGAGGTGTAACAAACAGGGCTTGTGACCTGGACAAACGCTGTAGGAGAGCAGGGCTTAGGGAAGGCAGGAAGGTACAGGGGGCTGGGGGTTTCAAGAATTGGGGTGTGAGGCCTAGGGTGGCCATTGTTCCTATTTTATACAGGACCATCTTGTTTTTAAACCCTTTGTCCCCTGTCCATGTCTAGATGAGGAACGGCCAGCACAAAGTCCTGTTTTTCAGTTCATTGGTGGAAATACATGTCAATCATTTGTCTTTGTGATTCTATTGGCTGTGTCTATAGGTGTCTATAGGTAGGGCAGTGCATAGCCAGGAGCAGCAGGGCTCTGAGCCAGGCAGGGAGGGAGGGAGGTGGCCTTGTGGTGTGCCTGCCCCTTGCTGCTTACTGGTGAAGGGGCACAGTGGCCCCACGCCTTGCCACTGATTGGCAGAGAAGGCAGAAGCACAGCCCCTCACCACTGATTGGCCAAGGGGACCAGTGGTGTCCCTCTCCCCCGCCAAGGGGATGTCCTGTATTCCACCACCAAGAGGATGGCCTGGAGGCCACAGGAGGCTTAGCTACATCAGAGACCCAAAAACAGTCCTGCATGGTTGCTGCTGCTGCTGCTAACACTGCTACAGAGGGGGCTGCCTGCCCTGACAGCTGCTGCAAGAGTAATGCTGTGCTTTTGCTACTGGACTGGTGGGATAGGGAGTGATTCTTGCACCTCTCCTAAGTTGGCATGCATGGCTGGTGCCCTGCTTACCCACCTCAAGTTACACTATTGGAAAAATCACAGTCCAACCAAATCTTAATTCTGAATTTTGGTTTGAAGGGCTAGAGGTCAAGTGTTGATTAACCAACTCCTACTCAAGTGAGTGAAGTTCTGCCATTGCCTTCAGTTACACCTGGAATGGGCTCAAGCAAGTATTCTCATGGCACAGAAAAAAACTGGAGTGCTGATACATTTCTCGCAAAGAATAATAAAATCAAGAATTTTTAATAGCTAACTTGCATGTGCCTTGGGAAATTTGTTGTTGCTTGGCTTTTCAAAAAAGTGCATACTTTGAGAAAAGCAAGCCAACATCTATCATTTCCTTGTAAATCAAATGTTCTTTAAGCAATTAAACATGAGTTCAGAGATTATAACATATGCTACAGAAGTGTTTCTTTTTTGCTATAAATAAAGCTCACTTTAATTCTCCAAGCTGCATCAACCATATAAAAATCCTAATACTTATCATCATTGTCTTTGCTTTTGCACTGCCAGTGGTAACTACAAAGAGTAAAGGCCTGGGCTTGAAGATGTGGATGGAACATGTGAAAGGCCTTGATTTAATGCTTTTAAAATTCTGTCAACTTTGGTCATCCTGAACGAGACAGATTTGTCTTCTTTTTTCCCAAGTAATATAGGAGTGATGTTGTAGCTGTGATGGTCCAGAAATTATGTGGGAGGCAAGAATTGTTTAGGATGGTATCTTTTATTGGACCAACTGTATAGCTGGCATAGTTAGACAAGCTTTTGAATACAAGATGTTTTTCTCCAATAAACATCCACAAAAATTGCATTTTTCTGTGGTTAAGATTGTATAATAGCATGATATAATTTCCCATGGCAAAGTTCTCCTAATAAAATTATAGTCCAGGATAATTAATGGCAAGCAGCTTAGTGTCCCAACATGCTCTCATGATGACCCACACCTTCTGTTTTTTTTCTTTTCTCTATGTCTCATCTAAGCTGTATTTTCTCAAAGGAGTATTCAGTCTATCATTAAAACATGAAGGTTTACAGAAGGACTCTGAAAAGGCTTCAACTTAATTGGTGTCCAAAAACTCTCTGTCTGCAAATCAAAAACAAGAGACATTTTACCTTTTTTTTGCAAACAAAAAGACGTCAAAATAAAATATCACCTCTGGAACAGAAGCAACTGACTTTTATGTTCTCATCACAAAAATGGGAGATCTCCACTGGTGGCCTTTCTTATTTACACCACACACATGGCAATCTTTGACATTCAGTTCCCTTAATATAAACAGAAAGATACAGCCTCCCTCTCCTGAAGTTAATGAATTGAATGATAAGGCATTTTCACATACTCCCTTAATCCAAAAGCCTCATGGTTATACAATAGTTGTTCAGATCTGCAAAGGAGGTGTGTTAAAATTAACATAAATTTTAGATTTCAATCCAAAATAAATGGTTATTGAAAATTATAGAGCTGCTCTTAACAGAAGACCCCTGTCCACATGGGGGTCTCAAGCCAAATTAGATAAACTAAATTTAATAGTGGATTAGACCTGAGTTTAGCTTAATTAAAAGGTAATTGTAAATGGTCCTTAGTGTTGCAGTAATAAATTTGGAACTGATCTACCTTCCTTTTAAACATTAATAAGATACCTAGTAAAGGGGCACTAATGATATATGATATTCAACAGATTTCTGAGGGACTCGATCAAAGCTTTTACAGTATAATATGGTATACCAATTGGAGCTAGTCAAGAATTTTCAGATGCAATGGTTTTTCATCAGAAAATGCCAATTTGTCAAAACTGAAACTTTCTATGAGGGTATGTACAAGCACTACATTTAAATCACCCTAACCATGCTTAGGGCTATCTAAATGACTGGGTTTGTAAGTGTTCACAGGGCTTAGGTCGTCTTTTAAGTAAAGCATCCTTTTCTAAAGTTGGTTATCATCAGATGAAAACTAACTTTAGATTGCCATGGTGATAACCTGACCTAGCAAGAGTTAACCTGGCCTACCAAACTCCTGCACATATTCACAGCACAGCCCTGGGGCTGGGAGGTCCAACTACTTGCCACTGCCCTGGGGCTGTTCTGTTTTTAATACCACCCTCCCATCCCAGACCCTGACAGGTTTCCCACCACCAGCCCCAACTTCCCGAACCCTTGCCTCCCTCCCCCAGACCAGGCACCCCTGCTGCAAACCTGCCAGCCTCACACCTCCTGATTTTACTTGCCTCCGGCTGCCCGCACTTTTTCTCCAGGCAAGCAGCAAATGCACACATGCTGTGATTCTGACTCAAGTTTAGGCAGTTTCAACTAAATTGCCTAAACCTGAGCCAAATCTTGCAAAAGCTTGTTCACACCCTGAGAATGTATGTTCCAGTTTTTTACTAGGATGGAATTTCCAGTCCAAACCACAGAGCACTATCCCAGGATAGCCAATAGCCCAGTAGCCAGGATGCTCTCGTAGAGTATGGAATTCCCGATCGGCATGATTTGTACCAAAAACTTAAACTTTGCTCTCTCGCATCCCAGGTGAGTGCTCTGGGCAATTGCCTATTCTATATGCATCCTTTCTTTCTTTCTTTCTTTTGCTCTTTTGCTCTCTTTCCCCCTCTCTCTTCCTCTCTTCATTCTCTTCTTTTGTATTACTAACACTGAAAATCTAAAGACATTGGGAAGTGTGTGAAGGGCCACCAGTTTGTCTTAAATAGAAATGGGAAAAATCTAGCATCTCAAACTTTTGTGGGATTGAAAAGTTTCCTACGCAGCTCTAATATTGATTTAAACCGAGCTGCTGCTCATGAAATGCTGTTGGTTTGTATAGCTGTATTTACAATTTGGTTTTGCTTGTTGCTGGAAGTTCTTGAATGAGGTTTAGCAACCGTAACTTCCTTACTTCTAATATTTGATTTGGCACCTTCTGTAATAAAGATTTATGAACTGAAACAAGAAAGCTGAAGCAAACCAAGATGCTTTGTGGGGTTCTTTTTTATTTTATTTTTTATTTTGGGGTTTGTTTTTTTTTGCTAAAACTAGCTTCCACAAGATACTTCATGCACTTTAATTTTAGTTTCAGTTTTATTTTTTCACATGAATATAGTGCCAAGAAACGTGACAGACCACAAGTCTTGGAGAAGGAAATCCTATTTGTCCCCAGAGCAAAGACAATAAAGTAGCTGTACAAGCTTCTCCACATTGTCTCATCAAAGTACTTCAACACAGCCTTTTGTACAGACCACCTAGAGACTGAGCAAGTAGGTCAGTCTCCCAGGCATTCCTTGGCTGCTCTGTTGAAACTCTCAAGAGGGGTGCCAGCTGATTTTTGTAATGCATGCCCAGATGGAGTCCAGCAGCTCGTTAAATGTACACGCACACACAATCACTGTCCAAGCAATCTGGATTTGAATTTGGCATGGCTCTGAACACTATTGGCAATCCTCGGTAAAATCCACTCAGTCCTCCTTGCTTCTCCTCTGTATGCATTGATTGCAAGCTTCCTTCATAGCTTTGTGCATATAAACCTATGTGTAAGAATGACCAAGTTAAATTCTCTGGCTTGCAGTGTTCAAGAGGACAAACTAAATGTTCCCATTTGTCCCTTCTGGCCTTGAAATCTGCTAACGTATTAAAAGGTCTCAAGGTCTAAGTAAGGCCTGGAAGTAGATGTGGTGCAGATGTCTTCCTGTGCACCAGCCAATGGAAATGTTTCAGTGTGGTAATTTTTTTTAGAGGTCTTAATATGTTTGTAATGCCTTAACGTTTGTAGGCATGGATTCTGTGCTTAGCAAAAAGGCCAGAAGGGAAGAACAAAAAGCTGACATAAAGAGCTTCATACAGGCCTGTAGCACGTTATGTAGGTAACCAGAAAATACTGTAATTTTTTTCATATATAGTATGAACCTTGATTTTGAAAAAAACCCAACTTCAGTCAAAGTAAGTGAGTGACCATAGATACGGAGCTGAGCCTGCTCTTGGGGCTGTGGTCAGCCCAGCATCCTGGTTGGGTCAGAACTAGCAGGTGGATCCAGAACTAGCACATGATCCCAGGCTTGCTGCATGGTCTGAGGCTTGGCACATAGCTCTGAAGGAAGTGCATGGGGTTGGACCCAGCATGTGGTTCTGGATTTGGAGCACTGGATCCATCCCAGCACATGGCTCCAGAGCCAGCATGCAAGGTCAGACATGACATACCAAGTCTGGGGCCATGTGCCAGGTTGGCCAGGATGCACTGAGCCTGGTCACATACTAACTCCATGTACCAGCCTGATCTGGCATGTCATTGGGTAGGGAAACTCCCTATATGTCTGGAAATTTAGTGATGGGGCCTCAGGCAAAGGAAATAGTGATAGCATTAATTGCCCTGGCTCTCATAGCCACAGCAATCAATGCTGCTACTGCTCCACCTCTCCCCTGCCAATATTCTGGACCCCTGGGCCCCCTTTTCTTCCCGTATAATGAGCACCCCGATTTCTCCTAACTGGTTTTGGGAGGAAAGGCGGAGGTTATATGTGAGAAAATATGGTAAAGCAGGGGGAGCTCCATTAATCTCTGTGTGAGATGTCTTGGGATAGTTAAGCAGTAAAGACAATCTACCAGAGAAGCTAAAAAAAAATACAGAAATAATCCAAACTTTAAAAAGTGCTGGGAATTAGAATCAAAAGGTCTTCTACCTGCTTTCCAGCTAGATGGGGAAAATGATAGCCAGCAGAGGCTAATAGGAAGAGAAAAGAAAGACTAACCCCCAGGTAAAATGGCTGTGGAACTACAGAAAGTACTGAGGACAACGGCTAAGTACACACATTCAAAAGGCCCTTGGTGGAAGCACTCTATTGCATTTTATTTAAAACACTCTGAACCAAACAGATGTTAGTTGTTTGCGGAGGACGGGGGACTTGCAGCCTGCCCGCACTGGCCACTGGCGATGCTCTCTTATGCCTTGCAGGAGGCTGCCAGAGTGGCCCTTCTCCCCAGCTGGTGACTGTCAGCAGCAGCTGGGTTGAGGGGAAGAGACCCTGGACCCCTCTCCCTGCAAATCCCCTGCCTGGGCTGCACTGTGATCTGGCCCAGCATGGGCAGCTGCCAGGTGGAGAGACCCTGGAGCCCTTCGCTCACCACTGCCTGGCCAGGGCTGCTGTGAGGGGGAGAGACTCTGGAGCCCTTCCCCTGCAGCTCCCCAGAGCCACTGCCTGGCTGGGGCTGATGCTGGGAGGGGAGACCCTGGACCCCTTTCCCCATAGCCTCCCTGCCCAGGCTGTGCTATGGCACAGCCTGGCAGGGACAGCTGTGGAGAGAGACTCTGGAGCCCTTTTCTCACAGTGCCCCCGGCCAGGCTGCAGTGAACCTTAGAGTCGGGATGGTTGCAGGGACAAATCTGGGGACAGCAGAAGTGGCAGCAGCAGTTGGCAGGTTCCTTTTCCTGTTTCTGGGTTGGTCAAGAACACCGTGGGGGACCAAGCAGGCAGGCGAACCTACCTGCTGCTGTCACTGCTGCTGTCCCCAGCTGAGCCTAGCTCCTAACACATCTTGCACTCCCCCTCCTCAGGTCAGCAGGGGACAGTGGCACTGGCAGGTGTGGGGGAATATGGGAGAGGAGGGCACCCGTCACTGAGCATGGAGGAGAAGGGAGGGGGGAATTCTTACCTTATTTACGGACTTTAAAAAAGTGCCCAGCTGCTCCTTTAGTGTGGTCCAAAATGGGGGTTGCAACTGTGCCACCACATGCTCTCTGGATTTACCTTTGCTAATAGGTAAAAATGAAGTCCAGCTCAAATTGTGATGATAGATATAGGTCAATCATTGAACAAAATGTTGCTAACCAGTGATCATCTGTTTCTCTTGTGTTTTTGTACAGCTATCCAGTGAAATGTTGAAAGACCATTAAGACGTTAGCTTGCTCAGCTCACAGAGCAGTCTTGACTAAAGACACCAGGCTGTGGTAAGGCCAAAGAAATGGGTTGGAAAATTCATGGACGTAGGATGTACATCTTCCCCTACATATTCCATTCCATGTTTCTTATAGCTCTGACCTTTATTCCTCTCTGAGTTTTCTGCTAGTTTTGCATTTCTTTTTGTCACAGACCAACATGGCTACTAAATACATCCCTGTCCTTTCAATAGCATTCATCTTCTCAGCTGAGAAATCTGATAATAGAGAGAACTTCTCAAGCCATACCTACAAATTAAAATTGTTATGCTTTAAGGCCTGTTCAATGGCGGTGTTGCCAGTGGGCTGTCCTAGAACTAGGATTGGGATTTTAGTGAGTTGTATGTTATGAAATGGGAATTTTTAATGGACTTTGAAAGGTTTTCTGTGGGGATCCTGTACAGGCCTTAAATTGCTGTGAATTGGGATTAGGGGGAAAAGTGAAAAGACAAAAAAAGCACTTTCTCTCTTTTTTTTTTAATTTCTCATAGAAAACAGTGTTAGAGACAGAGAACTCCCATCACAAACAGGTTTTTCAAAAACACTGACCCTTCCAACACATAACAAGGAGTTGGAGTGCCGGACAATACTCAGTTCTAATTTCCTGATCCTTCATCAATCTTGCCCATGCCCCTGAATTTCAGAAATGCTGAGTGCTCAGAATTCACCATGGCACAGACCTCAGCTGGAGTTGTGGCTACTCAGTTTCAGGACATTAGGACCAAACTGTCTTAAATTTTGAACCTGAATATTGAGGGACCCAGAACACTGGCCACTTTTGAAAGGTTAGGCTCTGATCTTTGTATACAAACATTTTACTCAAGAGCGTTTAACCCTAAACTGGCCATAACCTGCTCAGCAGTCAAAAGTTTCTACTTCAGTCTAACATTTCTATTTCCACTCTGGTGCTATTTCAAAGAAATTGCACTTTTTAATTTACTGTGCTTAAAAGGCAATGTTTGAGTAATTGAGTTTTTATGTATTTTTTTTCTTTTAGTGTCAGTGTTGTGTAAACTTTTCTACAGCTGGCATTATTTATACAGCTATGTAAACTATGAGCGGGCTTCATTTCATATGTAGAATTTCTGAAGCAGATGATAAAACTAGCAAAATGTTCACCCTAATGTTACAGATCCCCCTTGTGATTTCTTGAAAAGCATACACTATTTATACTACACTTCTCTGCAGGCCAGATCCTCCTCAGCAAACCACCTCCCTGGTTACCGCGCCCTACGTGCAGTCTCCAAACTCAGCTCATCTTTAAACTGTAGATTTTGTAGTGCATTATGGCTTATATGCTAAATGTCCTTCTGCCTTTCCCACTAGTGAGATCAAAAGCATGTGCTAGTTGGGTACAGATTCTCTATGGCAGTGTTTCTCAATGACAAATCACTCCCCAGAAAAACAAAATCCACTTCTCCCAAAACCCTGCCATATGTTGGCAAGGTCCTACACCTTACCTATCTTCCACATTTGTGCCCGAACAGACACATAAACAATCTTTGCTAAAACAGTTTTTTTCATAATATTACATTTCTTTTAGTTCTTTCTGACATGGCTTGAGCAGTGAAATAATTAACCAGGTTGGGATTTAACATATTAAAATTGCCACCTGATTTAGTCCTTAATGGGATGAATGAGGCAGTTTTGAAGTATTATTTTAGGCTCTCTACAGTAGAGGCATTTAATGCAACCCCAACAGCTAGAAACTTCCCTTCTTTTAAAAATGAAAGCTGGCCCTTTGGAGAACGATTGTATTGTTGCCAGCTCTCCTGATTGCATTGTGAGTCTCATGATATTTAGTTTTGCTCTTACAGTTCCAGATACTGGAGTCTTGTGATTACGTGCGATTCTCTGCTTTCACTAAAATAAATAAATAAATAAATCTCTAGCTCTATGTGGTGGTGGAGAAAAAGCTTGAGAGCATAACCTGAATATATCCTGAAGGCTCAAAAACCAAAAGGCAAATTAAATGAACCCTGAATAATTTTTACCACATAATGTTAAGCCAATCTCATGATTTTTTGGGGGTCTGACACATTATTTTTAAATTCTTGAGTTTATTACTGCAATTGAGAGCTGTTTGCCCCTTTCAACTGTTCTTTTGCTGCCTCTCCTCCTTTTGGGAAACACTGCTATTTTAGTTAATGTGCCTCAGAGAGTTTACTTTAAAAAGTCAGAGTTTTAATTTATAGTGTTTAGTTTATAGTGCCTCTAGGTACAAGGCAAGAGAGAATTTTAAAAAGCAAATCAAAATACAAGATGCAGAAACAAATCCCTACTGGACTTTAGATACCTAGGCTTGCTTTAAAGTTGGATATAATTGTGAATGAGGAAATTATTAAATATAATAGTGAAGATATGTCTTAGAGCTAGTAATACCGCCTTTATATGACTTCAGTCCTATTGGCTGGGAACTTGCTGGGAAGTAAGAGCTTTTAGAACATGATTCTTAAAAATTTCTGCCTCCTTCCTTGGGCTTGGTCTGAAGTCTCACAACCCATAATGCTTCAAAAGGTGAATTCCACCAAGTATATTTGGGTTTATGGGAGGCAGCATAACTGGGGCTGACACTAGTTACTGAGTTCCCCAGTGCCAAAAAGCCTGCAAATTGGTTTAAAGGTGAGTGCTGAGGCAATTTTTTAAAGTTGCCTTTGCATTTTATTGTGCCATAGTGATTTACAAAGTTGGCTGGGTAAGCTTGGGGGGTGGGGGTGGGGGGAGTTCCTATTTGTTTTTTACATTTCAAATACTGAGTCCTCACTTTCCTGTGCTAGGTGCATATTCTAGCATCTTTGGAGTTTCTGAATAGTTGTATGATTTTTAACTACTTCCTGCCCTTGCCGAGGCAGGACACTGACAGTGCCCTCGCCCCTGTTTTATATATGGTATGTTAAGGGAAGCATAGAAACATTCACCCTTGCAAAAGGAACTTTCATAAGAGGTTGAGACCTGGGGCATTTTTCCCCCAGGAGAAATGCACTGAAGGCTGAAGGCTTGTATACGTGTTGTTTCTACCAAGAGAATGGCTATTTTCTCAGTAGAAATGTAATGCTTGTACGTGTAACGCCTGTGATCAGGGTGTTCACTATGTTTTCAAGCACTGTGCCTGTTGTTTGCATGAGAATGTTTTTCATACAGCTTTGTTTGGAATAGGCTTGGTGGATGCTTGTCTAGAATGGTTTAGATTGGGATGATCTTGCCTTGAGTAGAGGGCTGGACTAGATGACTACATATATTCTAGCCCTACTATCCTATGATTTTATGATCAATTTACAACATTGGCATTTGTGAATGGTAGAAATTCACAGAAAAACTCATTTTTCATAGATTCATAGATTGTAGAGTTGGAAGAGACCCCGAAGGATCATCGTGTCCGACCCCCTGCCCCAGGTAGGAAAAGGACCAAGGTCAGACTACCCCAGCCAGGTGCCTATCTAGCCTCCTCTTGAAGATCTCCAAGTTAGGTGATAGTACTACCTTTCTTGGCAGTCCATTCCAGATTCTGTCCACCCTTACTGTGAAAAATTTCTTCCTAATGTCTAACCTGAATCTACTCTCCACTAGTTTGTACCATTATTCCTAGTTACTCCTAGGGATACCCTGGTAAATGGCACATCTCCAACTCTCTGTTGTCCTCCCTTGATAAACTTATGGGCTGCTACAAGGTCTCCCCTCAGACAGCTCTTGTGAAGGCTGAAGAGATCCAGATCCCTCAACCTCCCCTTGTGGGGTCTTGCACGGAGGCCACTAATCATACAAGTGGCCCTCCTTTGGACCCTCTCCAGATTCTCCACATCCCTTTTGAAGTACGGTGCCCAGAACTGGACATAGGACTCCAACTGCGGCCTGACCAATGCCGCATAGAGGGGGAGCATCACCTCTCTCGATCTGTTGGTCATGTATCTGCTAATGAATGATAAGGTGCAATTGGCTTTGTTGATGGCTTCATTACATTGCCGGTTCATGTTCATCTTGGAGTCAACTGTGACTCCGAGATCCCTTTCAGCCACTGAGCTGCTGAGGAGGTCATCCCCCAACCTATAGGTGTGCTGGGGATTCCTCCTCCCTAGGTGGAGTACCTTGCATTTGTCTTCGTTGAATTGCATCCTGTTTCGTTCTGCCCATTGCTCCAACCTGTCCAGATTGGCCTGTATCCGCTGCCTTTAACACTTAACAAGGAAGTTTATTAAAATAGAGAGAAAATAACTCTTGGACAGCCAATGGGTTTGTGTAATTACATATGCTACTGTTCTGAATCACCCCCCTGCATTTCTACTCTACAGCTGCTCACATTTAGCACAGAAGAGCAAGCATTGTTGCACTATATTATTAGTGTTATATTATCCCAATACCCTGTGTGAATTTGACCTATTCTGAATATGCATTTATAATTGGAATGGTAACTTCACCTACCTTAAAGTTGCCTAAAGCTTCAAACAGATGTTGTCTTGTGCTGCCAGAAATTTTTTTATGCAAAGCAAATGCAAACAAGGCAAATGCAAACAAACATCCATGCCTTTGGCCAAATTTGTGGCTGCAACAAAAGGTAGTATTAATTTGTACTGCTATTTTGTGACGGATGTTTATTTGCTTGAAAACAGTATTGAATGGGAAGCCCTGAGCCCTGAAGTTCTGTGCTCTCTAGCCACTCTGGGCAGGTGCTCCTGGGGTTTGGGGGGCCGGGTCCTGCATGACTTGGGGATTCCCCTGCAGGAAGTGGCAAGGGCCCGACATTGCAGACCAACAGGCCATGTTTGTTTTGTTCACTTGTTTTGAAGTGGATCAACTGTACCAGAACACATCTGACATAGCTGATCCACTTTATTTGGCAATGTCTGTTTATAGCCTAAGGCCAGGTATAGAAGTTACACTTATTGCACGATGAGTGCGTAGAAAGCGCTGTACAGCCATAGCCAAACAGATGGTCAGGGTTCTGTAAAAATGGTGGATCTTGCTTTAAGATAACCCTGGATGGATGTGGTATCAGACTTCAGTGCTGTAGGTTAGAGTGCCATAACAAACATCTGTACCACATCTCATTCCAATTCATGGTAGGTTGCATTCTGTTGGCAACCCATTGGACTTTGCGGCACTCTGCTCATGCTGCTTCCAAGGCAGTGGTCTAGCCTTGGCCAGGGCTCATGTGGTCTGTCTGAGCATGGGGCTGGCCCCACCCCCAGGCTGTCAATGACCAGAGTCAGTAAAGTGTCTATGCCTAGGCCCATCCACATCCTCCCTCTGAGTAGCATAAATCAATCCATCCACACAAAAATAAATGCTTATTGCTGAATTTCTCTTATTGCATATTGTTATGGGGGCAGATGAGCAAATGCCAAATGGGGGTTTGCTGCTATTTTGCTTCTGCTTACAGTTTAGCTGTCTTAAGAACTGATTCAACTGTACTGATTTCTGGCAATGAGCAAGTTCCCTAATGGAAATAAAAAAATATACTTGTACATGCCCAAAATGTACATCAGCATGCTTACAGACACTATTACGTAGCAACACTGCTTTGGGGTCTGGGGAAACTGAATGCATGTGTAAAATGTAGACTGTGAGAAACATTTACACTGCCTGTGCTCAATACAATGCAGGACCAAAAACCAATTAGTCCAGCTCACAGACACAAAATCCCAGAAACCTTATATGCATTCAATAGCTCAACGCCACTTGTACAAGATGCAAAACTTCTTATTTATTCCTGTCTGTTTGAACTCTGCATTGTACTTGAAGTGGCCTCTGGGACAGAGCATATGGACTTTGCTCTGGACTTCTCCCATCAAAACACACTCTTGGTCAAGCAGCGGGGATTTTACTGGCACTTCAGGCACATCCAGACAAGTGTGTACGTGTGTTTCCCTTGGAACAGCTAGCAGTGGCACATATTTGTGCCGCTGCTAGTTGTCCCCGGGGAACACTCCTGCACACATGATCTGGAGGAGGCAAATTGCCCTGGGTTGGGAAGGGAAGGCTGGCCCCAGCAGCCTTACCTGGGGTCCTGGGGGCCTCCCAGGATTGCAGCAGCAGCAGTCCAGGTGCACGGAGCCTGGCTGGCAGCCAGAGCATGGCTCTGGCTGGCCAGGATCCAGTTTTAAGTGGTGAATGCTGCTGCCACGTGCGCCGCCCCACTTTGTTTTGCCACACTTTTTTTTTTTTTGATACTGGGATTTTTTGGTATCTAACTTAGGCTCTGAGCTCCAAATATGCAGCATAGAGAATCAAATCATGTATGTGGGGTATGTTTTGTGGTGCCTGAAAAGCCTTTGAGGTGCTGCAAAGCGCACATGCTTGTTCGTGTGGACAAACCCTTCTTTGTTTTGACTGGCACCATCTAACTCTTCTTATATAACAAGACCTTATGCCTTAACATAGGACACAGGCAAGTATTATTGGTCCCATTTTACAAAGGGGGATAACTGAACATCTGAGAGTTATTTGTGAAAATAATGGAAATTGACCCTAGGTTTCTAATGTGGTAGGGACAAGTTTAGCTTCTTCACTTCAATGCCTCTGAAAATAACTGTACTAAATCTATGTGCTTGGCTGAACTAAGATAGTTATCCTTAACCAGGGCACTGCAGCACCTTGGGATGCTGTGAGCTTCTTTTAAGGGTGTCACAAAGTATCACATATTATTAGCATTGTTTGGTGTGCAAGCACTTGCACGTGATTCACAAGATAAATCTGAAGATCATAGAAGCATACATAGAAAAGTAGAGCTAAAAGGGACCTCCAGAGGTCATCTAGTCCAATCCCCTGCTTGAGGCAGGTTCATCCCTAACCAAGCCATCTTACACAAATCCATTGTCTAACCTATTAGCAAAACTACACAGTGAACCCTGACATGACTACAAGACATAACACCATAACCTGTCACAGGTAAAGTGGGGTTGGTGACCAATGCCCTGCTGTTTAAAATATGCTCAAGAAATCCAAAAAGGGCCATGCCCCCTCAGTGCAAAGGCAACACTCCCCGCCCCCCCTCCCCTCCCGCCCCCCCCGGCACCCAATCAATACTAATTTGACTATGAGGTAAAATTGTTTCCTGGCCCCAAATGTGGTCATTGGTCTGACCCTAAACAAAGGGGTAAGGCCCTCAAACCACAAACATCCAGGCTTTAGTCCCAGCAAGAGCAATGGCACACCCCCAATCATAATCCCCAGCCAACGCCCAACGCTTCCAGGGAAGGTGAAAAAACCCCCCTGACCCAGGTAACAACTGGAGGAGAAAAATTTCTTCGTGGTCCCATGACAACCAGCAAAGCCCAGAAACACGGGGACTATAGATAATAAGTACATAGGCATAGCTACTCCTAGATCATCCATGATCAATGCTTATCCAACCTCTTGAACACTTCCAGTGATGGAGAGTCCAAACTTGCCCTGGGCAATTTATTCCACTGCCTCACTTTTCCAACACTGAAAAAGCTTTTCCTGATATCCAATCTAAACCTATTTTGCTGCAACTTCAAGCCATTGGTCTGTGTCCTGCTCTCTGCTGCAAGAAAGAAAAGGTGTTTTCCCTTTTCTTTATGGCAGCCCTTCAAATATTTGAAGACTGGTATCATGTCTCCTCTTAAGCACCTTTTCCACAAGCTGAACATTTTTGTTGCCCACATCTGGGCCCTCTCTAACTTCTCCATATCCTTTTTAAAATGTGGAGCCCTAAACTGCATGCAGTACTCTAAACGAGGCCTAAACATTGCTGAGTAAAGAGGCACTATCACTTCCTGTGTCCTGCATACTTCTGTTGTTGCATTCCAAAACCATAGTTGCCTTTTGGCAGCTACATCACACTGCAGGATCATACTGAACTCAAATATGAATCTATAGTCAAAAACACACTGATTTGTTGTGGTCTTTCTGAGTTCTTTGCAGCAAAATAATTGCTCTATTATTTTTCTATAGTCAAAAACCAAGTGAAAGCTAAGAGCTGCCATTTTCCAAGGGGGCCCTTGAGTCTAAAAAGTTTGAGAACAACTGCACTTAGGTATCCTACGTCTCAGTCCTGTAATATAACCATTTGGCATTGTTTCCCTCCTTGGCCCCATTAGTACTTGTACTCAACTTTCTGCTGCCACATACTTATTTGCCAGTGAGTCAACAGGTGCCCTTGATGGAAAATCTTTACTTTTTAAAAATAATTTTAATGTAAAAAAAAAACCTCTAGAAATTTCCATACAAAACAAAGCATTATAATAACATGACCAGTACTGTCAAGTATTCAAGTGTTAGAAATTCTGAAACTGTGGAAACCTTAGTGACATATTGTAGATACGCCTTATGATACATTCTTTAATTACAAGGTCCCATTTTATTTTTTTCCCCCTTTCCTCAATCAGTGTACAGAATGGGTTAGTTTAAATGCTACAGCTTTGGCATTTACTATTCTCTGAGTGCTTGATTCTGTAACTTTAAAAATATTTCAACACAGGTTTTAAATTTAGTATAAAATACTGTGCTAAAAAATACACTTTTTCCTAACAACAGTAAAGTGAAATTAAAAAGAAAGTTTTTATTTAAATAAATTGTGGAGAATTAACCAGAAAGGTCAGCAATTTATAGCTGAAGATATTACTACAATATCCTCTTAAGCCATAATTGGCAATTATTCTGTCTTAGCAACTTTGCAAATTGCAGTCAAAGCCTGCGTGTGTACATTTGGGCATCTGTGCATGTGTGTGTGTGTTTGTGCACATGCACATGGGCATGCTTTAATAAATTAAAAGGAAATGGGAGACTAGAATATATAAGAGGATGCTGGTGCTGAGATACAACTATATCAAGTCTGTAAATAGGTTCTAATTTGTGGAAAGCTACTCATGCCAAAACAGCTTACCATTGACATTTACAGTAAGGATAAAATATTCAAGTGTGAGCATTTGGAATCATGCTCTGATGTGGTTTCTGTTGGCTGAAACATCTCATCTGGCATGCTTTCTTGCCTGAAATTTTAGAAACATATATAATGAGTAATACTGAAGGATGTTTATTGTCATCATTTATTCATCCACTCCTAACACTAGTTGCAACTGAAACTGGAAAAGTGTGGGGGGGGGGGGGGGAAGCCAAATTTGGAGATGCAGTTTGGAAGTTATAAATATATATTAAGTGTTAACAGAATATTTCAGCAGATTAGTGTAATTATGGTAGTTACAGATCGCATTATTAGATCACACAG
This sequence comes from Alligator mississippiensis, assembly GCF_030867095.1. Classification (NCBI taxonomy): domain Eukaryota; kingdom Metazoa; phylum Chordata; order Crocodylia; family Alligatoridae; genus Alligator; species Alligator mississippiensis. The sequence continues at coordinate 206,220,167 of NC_081826.1, forward strand.
GTCTGTTTTGTCTAGACATTTAGCCTTGTTGCCTGATTCTTTCAAAATGGTTCATATTTTGCTTCCTATGTACAGATATAGGTTAATTTATTTCAGCTCAGTCATTTGGTTCACGTCCCTAAAATGGTTTTAGAAAAATACTTGAACTTGTAGAATCTGTTGGAAGCCTTCTTGGTCCCTTGAAATCCAAGCATTATAGACAGCAGGCTCATTTTATTTAGTGTTGACCTACAGCATATATTCTTATCTTGGATGTTGTGAGTAGGTGTCACAGGCTCATGACCATTGGCCCTCCAGTTCTGCTAGATGGGAAGGGGTCTTGCCTAGGTCTAGGTAGAATGGGCAGGGGGTCCCCATGTAGAAAAAAGTTGAGGTTCCGTGGCCTAAAGTTACAGATGTCTCAGTCTGTAAAGTCCTCTCTATCACTTTGCTTTCCCTTATTTCTATTTAAAAGATCACATTAATCCTTCTAGCAAAATTTAAGAGGGCTGACAATTATTCTGGCATTCCAGGAAACTTCTGAAGACTGGTTTTTATCATTCTGTAAACAAAAATGAGGTCTCTTCCCCAAAACTACAAAAGTGTCCAGGTGAAAGGGGATAGAAAATTTCCTTGCTGAACTACCTCATAAAAGTATACAATGACTACATTTTTGTCACCCCATAAGCCCACAGAAATGGCTGTCAGTGCCTATCTTTTAAATTAAATTACTGGAAGGTATGGAGCTTAGAAGTGTCGGAGTGTCCCAAACTCAGCACAGTGGTACTGGACTTTACACACATAAGTAATCATTTACCTGAGCAGAGACCAACTGTGTATTCTTTTGATGTTAAAGGCATCTGTGGAATATTTGGGAACCTAGCAATTGCCAGAGTAGATCAACCAAGTGATCCATTTAGGTCAGTGTGCCTTCACTAATAATTGGCATCCTCAGGTGCTTCTGAGGGAGTTGTAGTCATTTAGAAAGGCACTATGGAATAACCTGCGCACATGGAAAGTCTAAACATCACTAGTTGGAGATCCTAGCTTATCCACTTTCTAGAACCCAGTTAACATGTTTCACTATGAAATAACTTCATCAAAGCTCTAATGGTGAGCAGCAAAAGCCACAAAATAAACACTTCTGCCTATACCATCCTATTACTCCATCCCTCTGTCTTAGTAAAACATAATGTTATTTTTGAATTTCGGCCCATTCTGGAATGCCCCAGCTGCTTAAAATACTCCATAATTGCTTTGGATAAACTGTTCTTTTTCTTTCTTTTTTTTTTTAAAACATAGGTTTTGCTAATTCTGAACTTTTAACCCTTCCAAATGCTGTTTACAGAGCAGCAAGCTGTAACTGGGGTAGTACTTTACATGGACAACACAAGTTGATACTCTTAATTGGAGACTTTTACAATATCTTCGTATGTGGGCACTGGCCTTCAAAACAAAGAGACCACACATGCACAAACAGAGGCTCCCATAATTGCCTAACATTTTCACCACCTGTTCTAAAGCCACGTTATCAGATGTGAAAGGAGCAGTAAAGAACAGCTTATAAGCTATAAATGGAAGCAGCTATGTCAAGGAGCCGATAAACATTTTGGTGCAAATTATTTTTGCAGACTCTGTAATTTACATGACAGTCAACTGCTTTAAAGGATGGGTTTCAAGTTACAGGATGTCACAATTGTTGTTTTGGGGTGTGTGTAGGGGGGAGAATGCATTTAGGTGATATTTCTTGTTTAACTGATTCTGTCAGAGATAATACTATTTTTTCTTTGCACTTTCTGATTCATCCGTACCAGAGTATGCTGCTCAAATGTGACAAGTTTTTCTTTTGAACCATGCCACAGACTTCCGGGGTATTCTTTTAGTCTTGCAAAGCTGATATCTCAGCCCTCACCATGGCTGGGATGAGCCCATATAGTCCTTAAAAAAGTCATCTTTCATCTGATTTAGATGGTATCAAAAATAAAGGAAAGAAGGATATTAAAATGTATTAATTTATGCAAATTAAGGCCTCAATCCTCCAAATATTTTGTAATATATTTTATGCATGTGAGTTACCCCAGTAGTTTAGAAAATCACTGACAAAGAACCGAGTCTCCCTGAATAGCATGATTGTAAATACAGCTGTAAGGCCTGTTCTTTCTTTTTAATTTTGCATAAGGGTCTATCTGACCGAAAACATTTGCTGCAAATTATAAACAAATAAGAAAAGCTTGTGTTAAATTTATAGAGAGTGTTTTCATAACAATAATTGGTTTGGGGGATTCTCTTTCCCAGTTTTATTATTAGAATTCTTTACATGGGTTGCAGGGTAAGAAATGAGCATTTACTGGGTTATCATTACATCAGGGGTGGGGAAAATGCAGCCCACAGGCCAGATGCGGCCTGCCAGCCCATTCTATCCAGCCCATGAGGCCCCTAAAATATTTAGAAAATTAATACTTATCTGCCCCTGGCTGCCTGTCATGTGGCCCTCAATGGCTTGCCAAAACTCAATATGCGGCCCTCCACCTGAAATAATTGTCCACCTCTGTTATACATAGAAGCATATATTAATTGTGCTTTTCACTTGAATCTGTTTGCATTTGGGAGCTGGAAAGAATGTCCATAGTAACTTGCTAAGCATCTGACAACAGGTAGGGTGCAGGTGCTAAGACCACTGTATATCTGGCTGACCAATACCATTGAATGATATTTTTGGATTCTCCCATGTGCATTGTATCCAATTCTTGTCTTGCGTTATAACAACACTGCAAACTCACTGGAAAATGGTCAGGTGGTGTGTTCCACATGGCACCCCGCACCACCCCCAGTCCCGCCAGTTAATATTTTCTCCTGATGCATATGTCTGGCTTCATATTTTTCTTGAGGCCTTCAAAATTCTTGAAACTACTGATTACTGGTAAAATCATCAAGCCACTCATTTTATAATGATCTCCACACCAAACTGAATACTAAATCCACCAGATAAGGAATATTGCAAAGTTATTCTGCAGTTTCATTTTATTGAAAAAATACTTAATATGCCCTTGTCTGCAACAGCAAGAAATTGATCATATGGGCATACCTATTTGGGCAATCCAGTTCTAACTGTTCCACTCCCTCCCTGCTCTCCAAAATGAACAGCAAATTATTATTTGTATTATTAGAGCACATAGGTGCCATTCCCCCCTCCACCCTCCCACTGGGGTTGTGGGGCATGGCAGTAGCATGACTGGAACTGCATTTGGGGGGTCTAAGCTCCATTAGTCCCAGCCTTCTGCCGCCTATGAAGCCAGATCCCAACTAGTGCAGATGACGCTCACATGTTTTTAACCATTGTGCCGCAGTAACATTAATATTGACTGGGCGGTGCTGTCACATGGCGTGAAAGCATGGTCTAGAGATGATGGTTTGAAGTCACTGTTGCATCAATGTCACAGCCTACTTGGAAGTGGCAGGTAGTCAGAAAAGAAATATTAGGCAAGGGAGTCTGTAGAACATGGAACTGCTCCGTCTATCATCAGAAGAGTTATAGACCCCAAAATGACCAATACATATTGTCACATGTAAGAACATTTTTAATCTTATCCCTGCTAACCAGTTTTATTGCCTGAAGTATGAGGATTTTTGGCCCTTGTAATGTTATGCTAGAGAGTATAAATGCTTAAAGTCCAATGATGACTCTCTGTCATACCAGGACACCACAGCAAATCTCTGATTTTGATTGTTTTGCTTTCTAACCTAAACAGTCTATTCATCTATTCTTATAGAGAATAAAATACTATTAGTTGCCAACATGGAATGAATTTACATTAAATGTAAACAATATAATATTCTTGAAATAACTTTAAGACTGGACATATAAATCAAATAAAAAAAAAATCAAAGCAACAAAGGAATTAGCTGTCAAAAGAAACATATATAGTCATCTGAGGTTTTTGCTCCACAAATTTGAGATAAAGTTGTTAAAACATTGTTTACATATGAATGCCAGATAAGACCAGCCCTGTTAGGTTACAAATGCAACATAAAACAGTATTTGTAGGGAAAAAAGTCAGTTCTGGAGGATAGGGAGAGGAAGACTTGTTTTATAAGGTTACAAATAGTGTGAAAAGTGAAAAAAAGAACAAAAATATTTCAAGGGGCTTTATAAAGTCTTTTAAAAACATTTTGTTCAGTGTAATTATCCTCATGCTCCTAAAATATTATTTAAAAAATGTATTCTTTATGCTAGCACTACATAGCAGTACAAGGTAAGAAAATCTGGAAATTTTTGTTTGTTTTACATTATTTGTATGAATTCGGCATGCCTAAGCATGAACTAAAAGCCACCCCCATACCTGGTTGAAGCTGTAGAATAATTTCTACAATGATCAATGAAAGCAGCTTTAAATGTGACCAGTAATATTGCAGAAATAAATGAAACTCCCTTGAGCAGAGCCTGCAGCTATGTGGAATATTTTGCGATGTAGACTAATGCCCACTAGCATTTGCTGGGAGCATCTACACATTCATTAATGTGCCGTAACTATGGTGCATTAAGTTTAGTACCTGTAGTAGCATTAGCCCAAGCGAACACTTTTTAAGTTACATTAATGCACATAAGACTAAATCTATTGTGCATTAGTACATTAACACGGTTTTTGCCAGCCATGCTAATGGCACAGTAGAATTAGTCTTCTACACATTAAGCATCTCATGTAGACGTTCTCACTATGAGTACTCACCTAATTCATTTGTGACTAGATATGGACCTTTATGACCTGAGCCCATTCCCACCAGCAGCCTAAGCCCAGGATACGAATGCAGCTTGCTAACATTGAAAGGGAAGAGAATAGACCCACTGCAAATAGCTTTGAAAGACCAATCCTCATATTTCTTATTCAACAAAAAGCCCACTGAGTTTTAGCATGAACCCTATGTAGTTTAGTTTATCTTTGGAATTTCTATCAAGCTCTGTTATTATGTCCCTTTGTCTCAGCACTGGTATAAAAGGACCTGGGTTGACAGTTATGGCAATTTTTTAAAGTGAAGCTATAGTTTGTTGACAGGAAATACAAGTTGTTATAAATGGGATGAACAGAAAATCAGGATGTGCTGTAGCACTTACATTCAATCCCTATTAACTGGAGTGGGTGAAAACTTTGCTAATGAGTTTTTTACATGAATATTTTACTATTTTGTTTCTGGCATTTCAAGCCACTCCTAGTTTGCCTGTTGGCTAAATTTGACAAAATGACTATTTACACATGGAAACCATGTGAAAGCTGAAAGCTGTAGACTGTAGCCCTGTTGGCACCACACTACCAGCTTTCAGTACTAGTGTCATTCAGCTATTGAATGTAGTCCTTACTGTGCCATTATACTGGCCTTGAACAGCTGGTTTCATGCTCTTTAAACAGAGCTGACTTATTCACATGATATACAGCTAAGAGCTGTTTGTGTCATTCTAGTTTTTGTTCCAGTGCTGCTTTTATTAGTAGGTAGAAACTTCAAGCTTACCATTTTTACAAACAAGTGCTAGTACTTATATATTCACTCCCCTGATTACCCCTGTACAAGAGCTAACTGTTTTTTGTGAGATGGGCGAATTCAGCTTAGGGGACCATTTGTATGTTTCTGGTTATAGGGAGGAGGGGAATTGTCTAGGGTGATAGAGATTTCCCATGCCCCAACAAGATCTGCTGGTTTTGCATGTATGAAAGATGTATTTTAGGGCTACTTGCCTACAGTGTTTTGTTAACTTAGGCCCTCCAAGCTCTTGCACTTTTCTAGTCTTTCCGATTTAAACTCACCTCCTTCCTGGAATACATTCAGTTTTCTTGGAACACAGTTAATTTTCCATCAGTAAAAGTTCTTATTAAAAATTCACAAAAATGTGTCAATGCTTTTGGCAAAATGGGCTCATTTATAACTTAAAAACAAAGTGTGAGAAATCTTAAGGTGTAAGCCGTGTCACTTTTCATTGCAAATATTTCACATGCCTCTAACAAGACACTCTTAGTTGAACTTGGCAATGTGTTTTCAGAAGAAGTTGACCAGTTGAAAAACATTTAATTAAAAATACTTCGCAGAAGTATACTGTTTCAGTGGCTATTATCTAAACTTCCTGAGCTAACTCCTGCCTTCTTTCTTTCCTGTCCCTCTGCTTTTATTTCTGCCAGGTTCAGTCCCAATATCTACACTAAGAAAAGCACTGTACACCTCCCATACACCTTCTTATAGTCTTTGGTTGGGTGCTCATTTAATGTGTTGCCAACTCTGGTAATCAGGTGTCCTCAAAATGCCTTGCAGCATTATGTTAATGGCTGAGAATCACAAAATGTAGAACTTTCTTCTAGAGGCAAGGATTTCTTTGGGTGATATCTTTTATTGAGCCAACTGCATAGCTGAGACTAAGTCAGACAAGCTTTCAGATGCAAGACACTCTTCTTCAGGTCTGAAAAACTTTCTTCTAATATTGAACAAGAAGCTTTGTTAAAGAAAAAGAAGGAAAACTGTATTATATCTAAAGATTCCTTGTGTGTCTCTGTCTCAATTTTCAGCCCAGTTTCTTACTACCTAGCTTCCTGCGAAAGTTTTAAAGAGACTGTACATGCATCTCTTCAAGTTCCCCTTTACTCTGGGAAAAGCCTGGAACATGTGACAGAAGTCTTCCCAGAGAGTGAATGCTGAATCTCATAAGTCTCCAAAAGAAATATATCTGTCTAGAAGTATGTTTCAGTACTCCTAAGGAGAAGGGGAAGAGCTGGCCTAAACAAGATTTTAGGTTCAGTTTCTTAATATCTTGCCTGATTCTTATTTTGTGAACTACTTAGTTTTTCTTTCTAGTCATGATTTGTGGTCAAGCAAAAGCAATAGCCTTGTGTTCCTGCATATCTCCAGTCAAAAACTGTATCACAAAAAGCTGTTGGCAGGTCTGAAGAAAGTGAAATCTCATTTGTAAATAAAACTGATTATACCAGGGGTGTCAAACATATGGTCAATAGGCTGGATTTGGCCCATGGAGCTGTTTCATCTGGCCTGCCAGTAGTTTAGTGGGCTGCCAGAAGTTGCAGGACCTAGCCCGTATTTCATACACAGAGTTCCAGGAAATAATAAAGGGACACCGTTTTGATTACAAGAATGTGGATCTTTATCAGAAGAGCCAGAGCTACCGTGAAATTCTCCAAGCACAATTTGCTTCCTGATGTCACACTCCAAATCATCCCCACTACAACTTGTGCTCTAACCTGAAGGAACCTGCAGGTTGTTACTGCCTGCTGCAGAATTTGGGGTCCCTAGGCCCCAGTGGACATGGCCATCAGTGGTAACCCCCAGCACTGACTGTGCTGCTCCCTGGATGCTTGGCACTGTTGCACACCCCCAGCTTCATGCTGCTTCCCAGCCAGAGCCCCACATCATTGCACAGCCATGGCTTCATGCTGCGGTGTGGCCAGAGTCCCATGTGGTTATGCATCCGCAGCTCTGCACTGATGCCTGGCCAGAGCTCCATGCTGCCACCCGAATGTGGCCCTGTGCTGCCACCTTCCCCCAGATCTGCACTGCTGCCTGGATCTGGACCAAATACAGTCACTGCTGGCCCTGTGGATCCAGGCTGCAGGGACCCCCTGTGGTCCAGATCCGGCCTGGGAGGAGTTTGAAACCCCTATATTAGAGCTTCTGAAGGAAAACTGGAGATGAGCTCAGTGCTTGCAGTTCCTGTGGGTGCTTCTTACATCTGCTTCTAGTATGCACATCTCCCCTGGCCTGAGTTTCTTTACACAGAAGATTTTTCAGCTGTAGTTCATTTGGAAATAATGTACAAAGGTGTTCTCTTTGTGAAGTACAGTAGGGTTTAGCGTGCAATATTTAGACAATCAGTACAGAGTTAATGATTATATACTGGTTTCACAGAGCTGTAATTAAAGAATGTCAAACTCCTTCCTCTCTTCCTTCCAGCACATCTGGGAACCCACCTATTTCAAAAAGCATTTCACATACAATGAGCATATGCTGTTTGCTCATAATGTTGTACTGCTTGTGCTTTTAAATTTATAGGATCTTGGTCTTTGTCTTACATGGTCTGCTGTCAGAATAACAAATAAAAGTTCCAAGGAATCCTCTGGCACTGTGTGTGAAGTGGAGATTTTTAAGATGTTTGCTGAAAGACAGGCTGTATAAAGGATTTGTTTTTATAAGCATTTGTGTGTGTGTGTGTGTGTGTGGGTGGGTGGGTGGGTGTGGGTGTGCGCGTGTGTGCATGATCCCTGTGTGTGGCCTGCCTCTGTGAATATAAAGTGCCATTTACCCTGAAGGCTTTCTAAACCACCCTCTATGTCTGTGTGGAAAACATCTCTCTGTACTGTAACTAAGGAGAAATAGAAGAGAATGGTTATTTGTCAAATCTTCCTTCTGTATATTCCCATCCGTGAGCCTTTGTAAACATCCTTTCTAGTCTGGGTGCATATTTCTCCCAGCAATGTCCCAAAGTCCTCTAATGTCATAGCATGGGCACAAGGGACGGGGGTGGAGAAGCATTCTTTCTTTTAATCTATTTTCTCTCTTCTCATGTAGTAACTATTTCCAAGGCCTCCACCCTTTTCTTCCATTTTATTCGCAACTTGGGGGTAATGTGCAAATGCTGTAGTTGTTTGCCCTTGCATATTTCCCTCAAACAAAATATGACTACTACCATGGGCGACTGGTGCCGCCTTAGTCAGGGGGGGCACATGCCTCCCCCCACCCCCACGACCAGTTCTGCTGACCAGGGAGATGTCCCCCACAGCTGATCTTGCTGCATGGGGGGGGGAGGGGGTACCTCTGCGGCCAATTTTGCTGCCCAAGGGGGGCCCCCGCAGCTGATGCTGCAACGGCTGATTGCTGCAGTTGATTGCTGTAGCCGCTTCTGGGAGCAGCTGTGGCCACTTCTGGGAGCGGCCGCAGCAATTGGCCAGTGCTCGCAGGTGGGCACCAGCACTCCCGCCTGCCCCACCGCCCATCACTTAAGCGGCAAGTGAAGCCGGTCAGGGGCTGCACGTGAATCCCCTATGTATGACCACTGACTACTACATGCTCACTGGTTGGGATACTCATTCCCTGATGCTTTTCAGTGCTTTTGTAAAGGCTGCTGTCCCGTAAAGCAGAGGCATAGCTAATGTGTTTCATATCCTGTGCAACATTCTCCTGCACCAGAGGGTGGGGGAGCAGGGAGAAGGAGTTTTACCTGCCCCAGTTTTCCCTGCAGGTGGCCCCTGTGGCCAGCCAGTGCATGGCTGCTCCAGCCCAGTCCATCTCCTTCAGTCAGCCAGTGAAGAGTTATTCTGCTGCAGCAAAGACTGTGGGGGGCAGAGGCGGCATTCTGATGCCCACTCTAAGTCAGCACCCTGGGCTAGTGCACCCTTGTTCCTCTTAGTACTGCTACTGCCACAAGGCCTCCCATGTCTGGACCTTTTACAGAATTAAATCGAAGCTCTGCATATAGGGGCCTCGCAGGATTACGTCCTGAAAACAGTTTTGTTACATCCTAGCAGATTACTCCTGTTAAAGGCATTAAATGAAATTGTCACATGCTAATAGCTCAGAAAGTGGTGTCACATGGTCAGTTTAACACAGTACTTAAGTACCTAGGCCACAGGCATGCTGGTCAAATTGCTTAGAACTCAGGGTGCAACTGAAGTCAGCTGAAGTCAATGGCCGTACATAGACATTACACTCAGACCTGTCTAACTGATTGGAAATTGATCTAAACCCATAACTGTACAAAAGTCTGAAACACATAGACTGGTCTAAAAAGGGCACAAGCAGTCTAAGATAGACCTGGTTTGTGGTATACTCAAATCAGATCAATCTAGGTAAGACCAGTACATTGAGCTTCTGTACCAATTCAATAAGTTTTGCCATTGGTCCCAATAGTGTCCAGATTTCTTCCTTTGTGTCTTAGCTTTTATAAAATATGGATAAAAATGCCTCCGCAGCAAAGATTATGTATTTTCAGCCTTGATTATAGTAAAAAATATTGTCCCTATTTTACAGATCAGGGTTTTTATACCAACTATACAGCTCCTATACAATTACCAACTTCTCTTTACTTGCAAACTGAGTAAATCTGATATGAAGTTATTGATAGATGATGAACACAGAATCTGAGATGTCAATTTTAGAGTTATTTTCCAGGTGCTTCAACTTTTTTTTTAATTAATCCTATTAGTAGCATTACAATAATTGTACTTTAAGGTTATTTCTTTGGCATTGTAAATGACTGTATGATATAGTTTCATAGTAGCTAGGGTCAGGAGGGACCTGAACATATCATCTAGCCTGACCCCCTACCACAGGGAGGAATGAATGCTGGGTTCACAAGACCCCAGAAAGGTGATCATCCAACCTCCTCTTGAATTTGCCCAAGGTAGGGGCGAGGACCACTTCCCTGGGAAGTTGGTTCCAGATTTTGGCCACCCTAGCTGTAAAATATTGCCTTCTGATCTCTAACCTAAACCTATTCTCCATCAGCTTATTACCGTTGTTCCTCATCACCCCAGGTGGTGCTGGGGAGAAAAGGGCTCTGCCTATTTGCTGTTGATCCCTCCTGATGGGCTTGTAGGTCCCCCCTCAGCCTCCTCTTGCTGTGGCTGAACAGGTTCAGGTCCCTCAGTCTCTCCTCATAGGGCCTGTCCTGCTGCCCTCTCACCAAGTGGGTGGCTCTCCTCTGAACCCTCTCCAGGCTGGCCACATCCCTTTTGAAGTGCGGTGCCCAGTACTGGATGCAGTATTCCAACTGCGGCCTGACCAAAGTCACATAGAGGGGGAGTATCACTTCTCTGGACCAGCTTGAGATGCACCTTTGGATATATACAAGTGAAATCAGATTCTCATTAGGTAGTAGTTTTAGTTAACACAAGACTTCTTGAAAGGAAAGCCTTGTATTGTTTCAGAAATGCAAATGGTATTATTCCATTAAATTCTGAATATTGCCTTGTGTCATTGATCTATGTGGGAGGTAGCACCAAAAAAAGAAGAGCTGGAGTTTGCTACTTTCTTTGAAACCATACAAAAATCTTAAGCAGTATAATTTCTGCTTTCTTGACACAGGACTACTTTGATTGGCATGAGCTAAGCAGGACTGGGCTGAGTCTATACTTGAATGGAAGATTACAAATGAACACTGACGTGCTGGAGAAAGTGGTGTTGGTGATTCAGTAGGTGGCACTCTGGCTGCATCTACACTGGTCAATTTGGGATCTGTGACTCTCCATTGTTACAGCTGGACACTGATGTAGAAACAGTGGAGGCTGCAGTTCTCAAGAGGCATTCCTACTATTACATCATCTAACTGCTCAAAGTAGACATCTGTTTTGCCCTTTTCATGTACTTTGCTGTAGCCGCCACAGTAACAGCTGAAGAGATTTGAGCTCTTTGCACACAAACTTCCCTTTACTCCACCACACATCAGACTCTACTGATGCTCCTACCAGTGAGGAGCTGCAATGGTATGGAATTTATAGTTTCAGTGTTTGGCGAGGGAGTTACAACCTCTCACTATTGAACCAGTGTCACAGTTGCGCTAGGGGCCACTGTATTGCTGAACGTGTCACTTCCAGAAAAGTTGAAAAAAAATATACTATGTTAAATAAGGGTCCCACAGTACTCTGCAAGAGGACGGATGTTGGCCCCATTGCACTGCTCATATTCTAGGTGGGGTAATTGCAGTCTCTCATTTCCTCTGTGCTTTCAGAACAGATAGTGCATTCTCTGCCTCTCACTGTTGATGGTGTTTCATGCTCTGTCAAACAGCAGTTGCATTCCACCCCAGAGCTGGCTGCATTTCATTGGTGGGTTGGGTAGGTGATTTCCTTCCAGTTTGTTTGAAAAGTGCTTTGTGAGGTTTTCTGAATGCCAGAACTATACAAATGCAAGATGCTCTCATCTCCTAAGCAAGAGCTGGCAACTGAAGCATGTAAATCAATATACCTATTATCTTACAACCTTTTTTCATTTTGCTCTTTTTGTTGTCAAACTTCCTGCCTCCTCCTTGCCAGCTCCCCCAAGTTGACAGTGCCAATGCCTGAGACAGCTCAAAGCTTAGCAGTCACTTGCATAGCATATGTATTGATAGCTTTGAATTCCTGAGCCAGGGATAAATGTTAGGGCTTTGCTCTTCTTGTGACCCTCTTTCTGCCCAGCTGAATTGGAACATGTGTTTCTGAGTTCCCTCTTGCTTTTTTCCATTTCTGAAAAATTGTAGACAAACCATTGGCATATTGAGGAGATATTTATAGTGCTGTCAACAATCTAGCTTTGTTAAACAAACACAAATTAGGAACCCATCCTTGGGTTGCTTCACTGTCAGTTTGAATACAAGTTTATGTGGACTAGTGTCTTCTGCTAAAATTCTTTTGATTGCTTATGAACTGTCCAGCAGAAGTGATGCAGCATAGGCAAGAAATTATAAATCACTACAAGGTAAATGGTGCATGTGCAAACCTGGTTGGGAACTATACTAGCACTATACTTAGGTTGCTATATAAAATGGAGAAAATTGGCAGCCTCTGTTGACTACCAGGGCCAGTGCTACCAGAGGCTAGGTACGTTGTCAGTGTAACATGGTGCAGAAAGGAGGGTACTGAATAGCACCCATTGATGTAAGATTCATGCAATAGCACTGGCCTTATTTTAAAAATAATATTTAAATGACTTTCTTTTCACTGAAAAAGGCATCTCAGTTAATATTGTTAAGTTGGGATGGAATCTCTCAAAGAAAAATAATTCAGTAGAATGATTTTATTGAATTATATTAATATCAGTATCACCCAAATTCGTTCCTTTGATTAATATAAATTAGAGGGCAAATTCTAGAAATAAATAGTCTTTAAAGAAAACTGATTTCTTAGTTACAATTAAATCTCTTGTAGGTATTTACAGAACACCAGTCACCCCTGTAGCAGGTCAGAGGGAGACTATCCTACCTTTTTATTGTATTAAACAAAACATCATTAAATGCAACAGGAACATTTTTAGAAGCACTTGGGACTTACATTTCATTGTCCAAAATGCTTCAGGTGCTGAGGAGTTTTTCTTTTGAAAGTGGGATGTACACACCTAGTCATTTGGGAGTTTTTTTAAATGTTTCGCCTAAGATCTTTAAAGATTGGTGTTTGGATGAAGCTCCTAAGTATTTAGGCATGTAAGTATTTAAAAGGTCTGAACAGCTATATGTACTGCGTAAGTTGGTTAAACCAGGTAAATGCTACCACAGTGGGTGTATCTACATGTGCTTATTTACCGCACAGTAGAGGTGCATGTCTACATGTGGACACCTGTACTGCACAGTAAACACAGTGACTTATGCTGACTTGAGCTTAAATTTAATACCTGCATGGTGCATCATGCAGGTATCAAATTTATGCCTGATTAGTCACCGTGCAGTAATGCACGTGTAGTTGAATTACTGTGTAGAAACCCAGGGGGCCTCTCTGCTGGGTCTGTCCAGCCACTAGGGGGCCGGCCTGAGCCCAACCCCAGGGCTCTTGGCTGGCCACCTCTCCTAGCTTCAACTTGGAACTAAAGTTAGTCCCAAGTGCTAGCAACTGGCTCTGGCTTCAATTTGGGACTAAAAATAGTCCCAAATTCTGGCAGCCATGTGGTTGGAGGCTGGAGCTCCTCCTAGTGGCCATAGGGGTACATGGCAGGCTGCTCTGACCTGGGACTAAATTTAGTCCCAGGTTGCCTGCATGTGTAGATGTTGGGCTATTCCCACTAGCTGTGCAGTAATTTACTGTGCAGTAAATTTAAACTGGTGCAAATGCATGTGTAGACACACCCAGTGTAATTTACTCCAATTTAAATAAATTCAATTGGCAGGCTTAGGGCCAAGAAGCAAGCAAAGAACAGGACACAATATTAAAATTGAAGCCTAACGTCTCGTAGATTACTGGATCACCTTTGTCTTCTATCACCATCTATTACTGTCCATATTCCATGAAGACAAAATCTTGGGTATATGTAGCTATTGTCCAAAATTACACCTTAAATTAGCAATATAATTGAGGTTCTGGTTTTGGTGCTTCTCAAATTATGACAGAAAAGAAGTAAATCTAAATCATCCAACCCCCATTTTGTGGCTTTTTAGGGGTTGCAGTTTCTATGTACGCTCTCCCTTTCCAAAAGGTACAAATTAGAGACCTAACAATACTATTTTAGTTGGCAGGTTTTTTCTCTTTTTATGTGCTAGACACATGCAAAACATATAAGCTGATGATAGGATGATGAAATTGGCAAGTCTTCATGCAGGGCTTTTCTCTTAATGAAACTGCAAAGCGATTTGCTAGTAAGCTTCAAGCTTAATTATAAAGGCCTTGATCCTTGATTGAAATCAGTGAACAACTCCTTTTACTAATATTGTGAGCAGACCCCAGCTCAGCTGCTATTTTGTATATCTGAACGCTCAATTTATCTCTTACAGCTGATCTACCAGATCCCACCAAGCACCTCATTTTAACAGGAGGAGCATTCCTATCAGTTCGGAGACTGATCACACTGCTTTAACCTTTTGCTCTGAAAGCAGAATCTGCACACACACATACTGAATTTGCTTCCTCTGTACACTTTCCACATGATAGCATCTATTCTGGAGATTCAATGCAGATGACCAGGTTTCCATAGATTTTTGCTTGATCATGAAAACAATTATATGAATGTAATCAAAGGATCACCTTTCCTCACATGAAAACTATACTTTTTACTGAATATGCTAATTGCATTTCTCTTGTCTTAGATTAACAAGGAAGTTAATTGTAACAGTAGCAGATCTATCAAGATATGTGAGGACCAGAATCACATGGTGCTAATAGTGTTACTCTTTGATCCCCATTCTGCCTACTCTTGTTAATACTCAACATGTTTACAGGCTACAGTAGGCACATGTCAGTACAGTAAAAGCCCTGATATCCAGCAATTTACTAGGTGGCATTTCCATTAACTGGAATTTTCAGCTGGCTGGCCGGATGCAGGGGAAGGGAGGGGTGGGGGGAGCTTGCAGGCATTCTCTGTCACTGCCACCCACCACCCTGTGCTGCCACCACTCTGCATACAGACACCGCCACCCTTGCCCATGCCTGCTCTGTGTGCGGTCATTGCCCCCCCCCCCCCCCCCCCCCCCCCGTGTCCAACCGGAAACCCCTGTGCCTCAGGTAACCAGCATTTTTAGGTTACCAGCACCCCCATTCCCCGCTCATGCCAGATAACAGGGCTTTTACTGTATTTTGTAGCAAGGACTGTTTCTTGTATGTATCCATAAAGTCATGCACATGTAGAATCATAGACAATTAAGGTTGAAAGAGACCTCAGGAGTTCCTCTAGTCCAATGCCCTACTCAAAGCAGGACCATCGCCAATTAGATCATCCCAGCCATTGCTTTGTCTAGCTATGTCTTAAAAACCTCCAAGAATGGAGATTCCACAACCTCTCTGGATAATGTGTTCCAGTGCTTTACTACCCTCCTGGTGAGAGAGTTTTTTTCCTAATATCTAACCTAAAACTTCCTTTGCTGCAACTTGAGACCATTGCTCCTTGTTCTCTCATCTGCCACCACTGAAAACAGTCTAGCTCCATCCTCTTTGGAACCACCCTTCAGGTAGTTGAAGGATGCTATTAAATCCCCCCCTCAGTCTTCTCTTTCTAGACTAAAATAAGCCCAGTTCCCTCAGCCTCTCCTCAGAAGTCATGTGCCCCAACCATTTCCATTGTTCTCTGTTGACTCTCTCCAGTTTGCCTACATCCTTTCTGTAGTGGACACAGTACTCCTGATGTGGTCTCACCAGTGCTGAATAGAGGGGAAGAATCACTTCCCTGGATCTGCTGGCAATGGTCCTACTAATGCAGCCCAGTATGCTGTTAGCCTTTTTCACTTTTGGCTCACATTCAGCTTATTATCCACTGTGACGCCCAGGTCCTTTTCTGCAGAGCCAGTTGGTCTTCAGCCTGTTCTGGTCGGTGCATGGGATTCTTGCATCCTAAGTGCAGGATTTTGCACGTGTCCTTATTGAACCTCATTAGATTTATTTTATGCAGTGTTATATTAAAAAGTTCAATAATTTAATATCATTGTATTGTTTTAGTCATGAGAAGCCATATTTGAGATCTGCCCCTTCCATTTTGCTTTTGCAATGCTGCAGGAAGGCAGATTCAGTGAGCAGTATGAAATGGTTACCTGTCTGTTCAGATGCCTCATGTTCCCCTGGGGATAGGATCACAAATCTTTAGATTTTGGGCAACTTTCTGCTTTTTTCATGACTTCATTTTCTTCCTTTCATGAGCTTTTCTAAAAGGAAGGGCCTTCATGATCAATTTGCCTCTGGCTGAAAAATTTGCCGCAACACAGAAGAAGGTATACGAGGAAGATCAAGTGGAAAAAAGCAAGATATAAAGCCAAAAGGCTTTACCTCCCTAAAAACAGAAAAGTCCATTTTAATAATGCCAAGAAGGATTGAAGTCCACTCCACAATTCTAAGATTTTTTAGAAAGACCTTTTTAGCCTGAGCATATCACTTTAATGAAATGGGAGGAGGGATTTACAGTCAGAAAAGTTATGTTTAACAAACTAGGTAATGGGATACTGTACTTTTAGGAAAAAAATAAACCTTGTTTGATGTAGCTGTTAAAGAGTATACTCATTTGAAAGCTCTCTGATGGACCATGTGCTCAATGAACAGTTGTCCAGGTTAGAGAAAAACACAGCTAAAGCTGGCATTTAGTTGGCAATATGAGCCATGAACTCTCATCCCTAGGGTTGGATCCTCCAAGACGGAACTGAACTGTGCTGGACGAGAGGGAGACGGTGGAATTTCCCCCCTGCCGCACCTGCCTGGAGGATAAAAAAGCACATTCAGTCCCCACGAACCTCAAGCTGGTCTCCTTCACCTATGAATATTTGAGTTCATCTTCTAACAAACCACATGAAACTGGCAGTTAAAACTCTTTAAATTTTTAAATTCTTTTTAAATGCTTTTGCAACAGCTTTAGCTACTCAAGAGATTGAAAGCAATCTTACCTTGATTTTTTTTCCTTGTATTTGAACAGGAACCAATCCTTTGTATATTCAAATTACTTTATGAAGGGTCAGTGGCAAAGTCAGCAAAAGGTTATGTTTCTTGCTGAAACTTCTGCTTTAAACTATATAGGAAATTGGCTTATTTCATTTAAATGGATGGCAGATGTTTAGATTTTACTGAAAGACAAGGAAGAGAACTCCAGCCTTGGGAAACTCAACTTTTAACTGCAGTGAAGTACTTCAGAGAAATCTGTTCTAGGCTGTGTAAACTGTTGGGTGGTTTCTACAGTTTGGGAGTAGAGAAGCCAACATTTAGTTCACTTAAAGCCTTTCCCTCAAGGCTTGTTTTATTATACAGAAAACAACTATAAAAAACACTGAGCTTCAGTCTCCAGAGGCTTTCCCCACAGTAGCTAGCCAAGACGGAGAAGATGCATCCTTCCTCTTAGCTCTCCTAGGCATCCTGCCACAGAGGGCTTTCCCTCAAAGTCTCATCTCAACTCTTTGCCTTGTCAGACTGAGCCAGGTGCATTATTTTATGGAATCCTCAGTAGACCATCATGTAATGCCTAGTTAGCTGAAACATTCTGCATCCTGTGCCTCGATGTACAGGCTACAGCTCCTAGCAGGAGTCTTAACAGATTTCATTCTTTTAACAGAAATGCTCGTGGTGTCTGGGCTTGCAGCCCTGCTTACTGTTGCATGATCAATGAAACTTGTATGATTTGCCATTTGGGGCAATAGTGCAATCCCTCCTTTCCCACAGGGCAGAAGAACTTTGGAATGGGAGTTTCAAGAGTAGCTTTCAGAAAGTAATCAGGCTTCAGAAATTAAGCAGGAGTCATTTACATCAGTATGTGGAACTGAGATCCAGGTTTCTGCAGCAAGGGCTTCTGGTGATTCCATATGCACTCAGGGGCTTTGCACTGTTGGAAATATCTTCTGAGACACTCTAGAAATGTTTACTTAATAGGTGAATGATGAGACTTCTTTATAGTGGAAGTCCACCCTCCAGGATCTTTTAGAATGTAAGATAGTGGTCTCCGTTTAAAAGGCAACATTTGAAAAAAAAGTGTAAAAAAGGAATAAGGGAAATATGGTAAATTTCCAATATGAGAATGGGGGTAAACATTGACTTTTAATGGTAACCACTCCACTAAAATATCTTTAAGACTTGATTTTACCTTAGACTAACCTGGAAACCTGGAAACATTTCCTCAGGAAAGACTCTTTGCATTACAAGTGCCCAGTGAAAAAGAACATATGTTAGTCTTTACAGACTACATAGTTAGATATATATAGAAATAAAGGTGATAGAATCTAAAGAAGTCCAACCTGGAAAGTGTCTAGGGAGTATGGAGGCAAGGAGTTTTGTGGGTGATAGCTTTTATTAGATCAACTACATGGTTGGGATAGTTAGACAAGCTTTTGAATGCAAGGCATGCTTCATCAAATCTGAAACAGTAGACCAATGCAGCAAAGTCTACCACGGTATCAAGCAATGGATGAAAGAAGTAATTTCAATGCAGCTAGATTTTGAGTGTTTAGGGTATGTTTGTAAACCCTCCTTTGCAAACCTGAGCACACCATCATAATATAACCTCCACCAGCTCATGTGGAGGAATGCGTCCATGTCTATTCCAAGCCCCACAGTTCCTTCACTGCCTACTTTGTGGGACCAGGTGTGCATGAGTGGATGGGGCTTATTTCTAAGCAGCTCAATCAGGAGGTGGCATAGACTTACCATTGGAGATCGTCTTCAAGAGAGAGACTAAATCTTGGCCACTGACCATTTGGAGTGACCCTGCTCACCACAGAATAGACCACCACATGGACTAAGAAATCAACTTTCCAGTGACAAGCAGGATACTTTACCAAAATGAGTCAAGATTTTTGAAGAGCCTAGGGAGATTGAGTTGATCTTGTCCCTTTGCTGGGTGGAAGGGTGTCTTCATTTTTCCCCTTTATCTGTGTAGCAGCAGAACAGCATCAAGGTGGTTCTTCTAGACTTAGAACCTAGGTGGTCCTAAGTTCTTTTCCACCCCTGCTATCTGGGTGAGATGTCCAGTTATCCGCTTACCAAATACTCAAGTCATAGAGACCCATGCAGCCTTGTAACATAAAGGGGGGCAGATCCTATTTCCACACGCTACTATTCTCAGATAGGCTTCAATGACTGCAGACATGAGGGCAGGGATTGTCCATAAGGGATGAGCTGCCTCTATCAGTATCAGTGTAGGTTAGCTCTGAAATGTCAGTTTCATTGGACCAGATTTATAAAGACATTTAGGTCCATAATTCCAGTTGATTTATTTTTATAAGAGACTGATTTCAAAAGAGATTGGGCGCCTCAACTTCTTTGAGGATCTGGGCAAAATTTGTATCTATTTTAATCCTTGGGAACTCATCTGTGGCTTTATTCTTCTCTCGTGTTCATTTTACACTGGTATATTTCCACTGATTTCAGCAAACTTACTCCTGATGTACCATAGCACAGGTGAGATAATCAGGCTTAATGTCTACAAGTTCTCAAGGCCTGAATTCTGCCTGAGCCTTAGATGCATCATGGCATGCTGGAAACATACTGATATACTTAAATATTTCCATTGTAATCAATGGGACTAATCATTTGGTTAAGTTCATGAGTAAGTATGTGCAGAATCAGGGTCTTCGAACAGTGGGCAACAAGTAGAATAATTTTGCCATCTGGTCCTGGAGGCTGCTATTGAAAAATCTATTGACTATAGCTGTCATTTAGGATTTTGTAAATGTCCTTTATATCATGATACAGTAACCAGCTAACTTCTATCTGTTCTTTGATAAGATATCAGATTTTTTGCCCGATCTCATTTCTAGTCTATCTGGAATTCAGTAATATGTCTGATTTCAGTAATGCATTTCCACACAGAAAATTATTAGTTAAGCTGAGAGAACACGGGGTTTTATATGAGCACTGATGCAGAAGAAAAGCAAGAAGCTATATATCTATATAGGATTAGAAAAACCCACATTTTAAATACACTTTAAACACTTACTGGAACTCCTCGGGAGCTCCATGCTTGCTGCTGTCAGGCTCTCGCCGCCACTGTCAGGCTCCTGCCAGAGCCGCCAGAGCCATGCCCCTTCTCCCCAGCCACTGGGGGCACTGCATTTATGAACACAGTGCCCTATTTGCGGATTTCACCATTTGCGGGGATCACAGCAACATATTCCCTGCAAATGGCGAGAGTCGCCTGTGTATATATATATAGAATAGGGCCAACTGTATAGTTGGGAGAATACACACACACACACACACACACACACACATATAGGACCAACCGTATAGTCAGGAGAGATGTTAGGCAAGCCTTTGGGTACAAAGTTGCCCATCTTGCATGACCTAAAGGGCACTATTATAGGGGACTGCCAACTCCTGTTACTGGAAGTGAGCAACTACAGTGTTACAGAGGGCAGGGTACAGGACACAGCTTGCAGGAAGGCTAGCTGCAAAGCTGTGAGCCTGTTAGCCAGAGAGGCAGGTGACAGATGCAGGCCATGAAGAGGCAGACCAAAGCAATAAGCCTGCTAATTGGTAAAAAAGGGAAACCCCTGAGCCTGTCCCTGAGGATCAGAAGTCAGGTGATTGGGCTGAGCAAATGAATGCATCATAAGGCCACATAAGCCTGGCTCCTAGGAGGAAGCCTCAGATTCCCCAGGCTATGCTGGCTGAAGGAGCTCCCAGCACTGAGTAGAAAAGCAATATTGGAGCCTGGGAGAACTGTGAGTAGGCCCAGGGGGGGTCTGAGATGAAAGAAGCCAGTGGAACTTAGTAAGAGTTTTTGGGAAGAGCTTAGAAGAAGGCACTCTAGCTGCAATGGATCATGCTTGGGTTTTGATTTATGTTACTCTTACACTCATGAGGCATGGGCACGATGCTAGGGGAGGTTGGAGGCCACAGAGGGCACCCTTGGGAGGGGTGCTGTTATGACTGTTCTTAGGGGAGAAGCACATCCTAGCAAGCAGAGTAAGGGGTGACAAAGTCAAGAGGCCCAGGACTTTTGGGAACGTGCTGCCAGAAGCCTGGTGGACTGTGTGAGGGGTGAGCAAGCCTGGTGGACTGAGTGGAAGATAAGAGAGCCCAATGGATTGAACACAGCAGAGCAGGACACCCAAGGCCACATTGTGGTTCTCTGTAGGTAGCCTCTCAGAAGTCACAATAACAAGAAAAGCATGGCGGGTGAGGATAGGGTGGTTCCTGGAAAGAGACCAGATGGAAGGAACAGAATTAGTACAGCCACCAGGGAGTGCCATAGCCACTCTGAGGCTGGGACTTTATTTCAGGCACTTTCTGCCCAAAAGTTTGTCTAACATCTTTCCCAACTACACAGTTGGGCCAATAAAGCATATCACCAAAACAACCCTTGTTTCTCACATATTTCCGGGAGCATCAAAGTTACAACACGTTGACCCTACTAAAGAAAAGATGACAATGAGTTGTGCTAATAAAATATTTTTTTTGGCTGGAAAGTGCTTACTAGTTCCTCAAGAACTGATTTAGGATTAAGTTTCTTTAATATTTTTATCAATGATCTTGGTACAAAAATTAGGAGGGTGCCGATGAAATTTGCTAGTGACACAAAGTTGGGAGGCATTGTCAAAATAGAGGAGGATCAGTATATCATGTGAGATGAATTAAATGGCCTTGAGAACCAGAGTAATAAAAATGGGCTCAATTTTCAGTGGTGAAAATGAAAGATCATGCATTTAGAGAGACTAGCAACACAAATTTCTGCTCTAAGATGAAGATTAAAGGCTGGAAACAAATGTATTAGTTGATCTCAGGGTCACTATAAGCTGCAAATGAGATGACCGGATGCTTCACATGATTTTGCACAGAGATACAGAAGTATTAATGCCATTGTCCAAGCAAGTGGTAAGACCCTTCTGGAACTCTGCAGATAGTCCTAGTAACCTGTAATTAGGAACAATGAATTCAGACTGAAGTGGAAACAGAGAAGGACTACTATGGTGATAAGGAAAAGGGAGAGTATGTCTAATAAAAGAAGATTAAAAGAACTTGTGTATTTTAGAAAAATGAAAGTTGAGAGGGGATAGGATTGTTCTCTATTACTGTGTTAGGGGGTAAACACCAGACGTGGAGAAAATACTTAAAGGAAAGAATAATATTGCTACAGGAACAAGTTAGGAACAGCCATGAGTTAGACTGAAAATTAGACAAAGTATTCTAACTATCAGAGGACTTAGGTTCTAGAACAGCCTTTAAGAGGAGAAAAGGTTATAAGAAATCCTTAACTAGTTTTCATATAGAACTTGGTAAGTTTTAATACAGGAAACCCTCACTATTCGTGGTTTCGGCATTCGCTGTTTCAAATATTCATGAATGCCAAACCCGCATTTTGAATACACTTTATGCACTTACAGGAGCTCCTCGGGAGCTCTGCGCTTCCTGCCGCTGGACTCCTGCTGCTGCTAGGCTCCTGTTGCTGCACCCCTGCCATCATGAATACAGCGCCTTATTTGTGGATTTTGCCATTTGCGGGGGATACGAGAATGTATCCCCTGCGAATGGCGAGGGTTGCCTGTAATTAGATTATAACACATAGTGCCTGCCATAGTCAGGAACTGGGCTCCATGACTCAGGATCCCCCTTTCCATTCTAAATTCCTACATTCGTACAACTTCAAAATCTATCTTTTGAGGGTCTGCTACTATCATCAAGATCATAAAAGGAGTTGGACATATCAAAAGTGTTCCTTAGGCTGTGGAAGTACACCAGGTATGGTATTCACGCACTTCCCCCCTTCTCCCCGCCATTAACCAGTGCCAAAAACTGGGGGAAGGGGAGGAGATGGATAGGGGAACATTTGAAATAAACACTTCATGAGAAGTTTTATATTAGCATGACCTCTGGAATAAGCTGAATGTAGCGTGTCTGAGTCCGGATTCTTGTGCAGGATATTCATTCATATGTATAGAATTCTATCCAGTTTCAACTGCTACTGTAGCTTAGCTGCAGCCAAAAGAGACTCAAAAGCCTTTCATGAAGAGACAGATGAAACAGACAGTTATACTCTCTGGCTGGCATGCTCACTTTGTCTCTGCTGCTAAACAAAAGGTCTCTGTACGAGGTCACTGTATAATGAGCCACAGTTCAGTTGTAAATACATTTTCAATGTTTCCGTCCCAGTGCAGAACAAAGAGGAGCGTCCCAATTCAGGTCAACACTTTGCAACATCATCATTTGATGAGAAAAATAATTTTTGTCATCAGTTGTCTGCTAAGCATCCCCGTTTCATGGGAAGCAGGCTTCCTGATACATTTGACACTGGCTGTGATGTCAAATGCCTGTCACTGCCCTCTTTAATCTTAATTGGTGATCTCTCCTTTGAGCTTTGTTGTATTTCTGCACTCAATATATATGAATCAATCCTGTTCTGTTTTTTCTTTGTCCCTCAAAATTACTTCCGATATCATTTTGGGGATTTCTTTTCTTAGGGATTTGCCCGAAGGAAAGAAAAAAAATCAATTGTAAAATGTCAACAAGAGATGCCTGGCTGAGGAATAGAAAGATCACTGAACTGTCCTACAGGAAAACAGGTTTCTATGTTCATCAGATCCCTACAAGTATACCATTTAACTCTTCAAGTTCTGCAGCCACATAAAAAGGTAACTCTTCACTCATGCCCTCTTGATTAAATTAGGATTTTGAGGCTCACCCAAAGTCCTGTATTATTTGTTTTATTTCCTGGGATGATTCTCAGGATTACTGGATTTAAACTACCATCATGTTACCTTCATCAACTGTTTATTCAATGTTATTAATACAGTGTTTAAGAGCAATCCAAACATGTTACAGTGCCCTGAAAAGTGCTAGAATTACTACATCAGCTTTACATTTGAAGTGGCCACAACACAAAGTAGAAAAGGCTTGTGTTTTATGAAGGCAAGGCTACGGAGGAATACTAATTGCTCACTTTGTATTTTAAAATAGTGGCTTACTTGATATTAGTCTCTTAAAGGTGTAAAATATAGTAAACAAAAATCTCTTCAGAGCCTCATAAAAATGTTACAAATACGTATCTAGTTCTAGAGTGGTTTATGAGCAAACCACTCTAGAATTATTAGGTTAATTCAGATTAACTCGCCTCAGTTTCAATACACTTTTTTTAGGGTGCGATTCTGGAAAACTTATTTAGAACCCTGGGCCAAATTTGGGCTTCAGAGCTTCTTGCAGGCTGGATCTGGACTGTTGGGTTAATGGTGGTGGTGTTAATTCCTACACCTGCCTGAATCACTGTATTGGTGCAACCAGCACATGGGAGTTTATGCCATCCCTGTTCTCCCCACCACTACTGAACTGTGTTCTTGTAGGAAGTGGGCCATCCTGGCGCTGGTCCAGGCACTGGCCCACCCACTTGTCTAGGGCAGTCCACCCACCTGCCTCGCCTACCATGCCTTTGATGTAACTGAAGATGTTCCTAGGTGGGAGGCTGCCCATTTAATTGCCCTTATGCCAAGGTGAATACATGGCTCTGAAGCTTCCCTTAAAACATGTCCCATGCGTTGCAGCTGGCATCCATATCCATCATTACTCCCTGGCCCCTTAGCTGGGCCATCATGCCCCTGTTGCTGGGGCTTTTGTTTTCCCATGCCCCCACACTGGGCTTCTTCCCAAGCCCCCACACTGGTGCTTCTGGGCCTACTGTCCCTGGGGCCTCAGGCCTCATTCAGTGGGCCTTGGCCTTGTGCTTTTCTGTCAGGGATGTGCTCCCCTAGCCTTTCCCCTCTACAGGGTCACCCACAAGGCAGAGGGGGCTGAGGCTTTCTGGTGCCCTATACTCGGCCTTCACTGGAGAGGCACAGATGTAGCATTTCCTGGAAGTTGCCCTGCCACAAGCATCCCCACCACACCATCCTCCCCAGCAGGGTGTAGTTTAAATCATGCCCCAGGACCAGGAACCTCCTCCAGCCCGTAGTTCCTACCAAGGTGTTCTGGGAGCAGCAGCTGGCTGGGTGATGCTGCTCCTTCAGCCCCTTGCTTCCACTGCCAGCTATGCTCTGGGGCCTAGCCTTATAGCCAGGCTCCCAGCCTCTCCACCAATCAGGTGGCCTCCTGCCTAACATGTGACTGCTTGGTTGGGCCTGCTCCCACCAGCCGGCTGCTTACTGCCTGCTCAAACCCCTTCAAGTGTCAGGCACAACCTGTGCTCTCTCACAGTCCTCAACAGGGATCTTGACCCAAAACATTTGGTGGCTGGGTGAGCAACCGTGGCATTAATTCCCTAGATAATGGCTGTACTGACCCTGACTGTGGCAGCCTTGTGGGTTTAACACTGCTGCTGTTGCTAAATGTCCAGCCCTGGGGGGCTAATGCAGAGGGGAGTCTTTCAGACCATGAGAAGACCTGAGGGCCAGATGATCCATCCTGCCTGTGGACAGTATATTTGACAACTTTATTCTATGGAATAGAGGTTACAGTATGAATAACATTCACAGCTGGACTTCTACTAAGCGATTTATTATGACTTGTAATAACTGCCCCTGTAAACTTCCATATTTTCTCACATACAACATGTCTTAGAATATAATGTGTGCCTTCATTTTCAAAGGCAGAATGGAGATGAGATTTTGTCAGAATTACAGCTGCATTAGAGCAGGGACAGAGCCTAACTTTCAGCTGACTTGCCTTCCCTTTCCTGGTTAACTAAAGTTAAAAATCTAGCTGCTCCTGAAGACTGGTCTCCATCAATGAATCTATGATTTCTGAAAGAGCTAAAGAGTCTCTGGGGCTCTGAAGTAGCAGGAGCATTTAGGAGCAGTTAGCAGAAAGTAAAATTGTCTTAAAAAAGGTTAGTTTGATAAGCAGACTATCAAAACCATTAAAAAGGAGAGATGATTGTTAACACCTCTTAAATGAAAAATAAGGAGCCATTAAGTCAATTGACTCCCTCAGCTGCCTGAATAGTAATTGCAATAGCTGCTGCACTGTGGAGCAGGAATCAAAGCAGGGTGATTCTATCCTAGTCAGAAAATCATCTTCGCTGCTTCCCTTGTTTTGGAGGGGACGATTTTGGGTGGAAAGGTATGTGTTGTATGCGAGAAAATACGGCATTTTGGGTACTTTCTAGAACACTTAGCAGAATTAAGAAAGAAAATGAATAAATGTTATTTTATTTATTGAAAGATCTTACTACTTAATTTTCACAATACTGTTCTGAACTGGTGATAGAAGTGAAATATTTTCAGCTGCCACATTTCCAATATCTGCTAAGTCTTTGCACCTACAGTACTAACATAAGTCATTTGAAAAATATATACCTTTTGGTTCCTATGTAAAGAAATATGCAGAGACAGATTTTCTTAGCAAATTCCAACACTAACATAACAGCACATTACAAGGTATTTTATACCAATATAGAACAAGGTTACTGTGCAAAATATTTCATTTTTAGGGACACGACTACCTTTTAATATAGTTTCATAGTTTCATAGTAGTGAGGGTCAGGAGGGACCTGATCAGATCATCTAGCCTGACCCTCTGCCACAGGCAGGAATGAATGCTGGGTTCACAAGACCCCAGACAGGTGATTATCTAAGCTCTTTTTGAATTTACCCAAGGTAGGGGCAAGAACCACTTCCCTAGGAAGTTGTTTCCGGATTCTGGCCACCCTAAGTGTAAAATATTGCCTTCTGATCTCTAACCTAAACCTATTCTCCATCAGCTTATGACCATTGTTCCTTGTCACCGCAGGTGGTGCTGGGGAGAAAAGGGCTCTGCCTATTTGCTGATGATCTCCCCTGATGAGTTTGTAGACAGGTACCAGGCCCCCCCCTCAGCCTCCTCTTGCTGAAGCTGAACAGGTTCAGATCCCTCAGTCTCTCCTCGTAGGGCCTGTCCTGCTGCCTTCTCACCAAACGGGTGGCCCTCCTCTGAACTCTCTCCAGCCTGGCCACATTCCTTTTAAAGTGTGGTGCCCAGTACTGGACGCAGTACTCCAATTGTGGCCTGACCAATGTTGCAGAGAGAGGGAGTATCACCTCTCTGGACTGGCTTGAGATGCATCTTTGGATGCATGATAAAGTATGGCTGGCCTTGCTGGCTGTGGTCTGGCATTGGCGGCTCATGTTCATCTTGGAGTCAATAATGACTCCAAGATCCCTTTCCACCTCTGTGCTTTCAAGAGGGGAACTCCCCAGCCTGTATGTATGCTGTGGATTCCTTCTCCCAAGGTGCAGCACCCTGCATTGATCTACGTTGAACCCCATCCTATTCTCAGCTTCACACTTTTGTAGTCTGTCTAAATCTAGCTGCAGCCTCTCTCTCCCTTCAAGAGTGCCCACCTCACCCCACATCTTAGTGTCATCAGCAAACTTGGACAATGTGCTTTCAACCCCCTCGTCCAAGTCTCTGAGGAAGATGTTAAACAGTGCGGGCCCGAGGACTGAGCCCTGGGGGACCCCACTGCTCACATCTCACCAGGTTGAGTATGACCCATCCACCACTACTCTCTGGGTGCACCCCATCAGCCAGTTTTTTACCCATCCAACTGTGTGGGTATCAATGCCAAAGTCACTTAATTTATTAATGAGAATGGAGTGAGAGACAGTGTCAAAGGCCTTCTTAAAGTCTAGAAAGACTACGTCCATGGCGACACCATCATCCAAGAATTTGGTTACTTGGTCATAAAAGGCAATCAGGTTGGTCAGGCAGGACTTGCCTTTGATGAACCCATGCTGGTTGCCCCTGAGCATGATCTCCCCTGCTGGCCCCCCACAGATGTGCTCCTTCATGATTCTCTCCAAGATCTTCCCAAGGACCGAGGTGTGGCTTATGGGCCTATAGTTACTTGAGTCCTCCTTCCTCCCTTTCTTAAAAATGGGGACCACATTAGCTAGTTTCCAATCCCCCGGCACCTGGCCAGATGACCACGAATGCTCATACGGCCGGGCCAAGGGCTCCATGATGACCCCTTTCAGCTCCCTCAACACCCTTGGGTGGAGGGCATCTGGACCTGCAGATTTAAAAATGTCCAGCCCTTCTAGAAGATCCCTAACTACATCTGCACTGACCCAAGGCCTGACAGAGCTATATAACTCTTATGCTTTCTTCATTCTGAGTTTTTGCATATTCTGTCTGCCCTTGAGCCTTATACTTCTCGAAAATGTGCACCTCAGCTCACTTTCCATTAACTATGAGGGTTCAAATTATTTACCAATGGGTAGTTTCCCTGAGTCCAGCTAGATGGCCACACCTGATTTAGAGTAAATGGTAGTTGCCTTTATTTTAACACAGAACTGAAGCCAGTGATGTACTATTTGACCTTTAAATAGTGATGTGCTGCCAAATCTCTAACAACAGTTCCCTCAGAAAATGCCCTGATCTTTAGAGGCCCATGGACAATAATACTGAGTAAGTAACATGCTGTGGGAAACAACATACTTTGCTGTTACTGTCAGCCTCAATTGTAAATGATAATTTTCTGTGGCTGCAAGTGATGATGGAAGGTGTTGCGGACAACATATAGCTTGAAAGCCATTGGTTGATATGCATGCCCAGCAACAGAAAATGAGGGGATTAGGGAACTTTACCAGCAGAAATTTAGGCATTGTTAAGATTAAACAGTAATAGCTTTATAATTGACAGAGGCACCTTACAGTTGGACTTCCATGCAGAAGCTTATCTGTCAATAAAAGAGGGATAAGTTACCACATCCTTTTAGTTACCACAGGATAGGAACAGGAATGCAGGTAGTTGCTACAGAACAGCTGATGCACTGGGGATATCCTTAGTCCTCTGCTATACAGAATCCTGAGAGCCATGTGCATTTCTTTCTGGGGATCCAGAATGGAGGTGGTGGCAAGGAAGAACTTATATGAAAAGAAATGGACCGGGGGCGGGGGGATGCCACACATCCCCCTATTCCTGCAAGCATGGTACGCAAACCAGATCTGCAAGCTGGTGACTGGGCAGATGACCAAAACAGCCTGTCTTTTCAAGTATTTTGCAGGTCACCTACTGAGACCATAGGGGGTGTACACACCAGCCAAAGGGAGACCGTGTACCGTGGAATACCCCTGGTTCTACAGTGTGCTAAATGAGCTCCGGAGCAAGTACAGGCTACAGAAGGAAAGCCTGGTGACTATGACTAACCACAGAAAGATACAGAAGACAGTCAGACAAGCTATCGACCATGGAGCTGCTCCCTGAAGACAACTGCCAAGCCACCTGGGACCAGATATTTCACAAGGACCTATGAAAGGACCACAGAGACTTGAACTGGCTAATAGGTCACTGCATACTCCCAGTGAGAATGTGGAGATACAGAGAGGGGCAAGGGACTAGTCCCAACTGCCCCAGGGAAAGCTGTCAAGATGAAAGCGAGACTACAGACCACGTCCTATGGAGCTGCCCCTATGCCAAGGGAGTATGGAAAAAGGTAAGCCAGCTCTGCGAAGAGATGACAGAAGTCAGGCTGATGACAAGGGAGGCGGCACTGTATGGACACCTGACTAAACAGCAGGGGTCCCAGACAACCTGCTTCAACCAGTTTGTGTCCTGCATCAGGAGTGCCCTGTGGCAATGCAGGAACCTTTTGATGTACAGACACAGGGAGCTCGAGGAAGCAGACTATGTTAAAATGTTTCTGAGCAAACTTAAGTCCTACTACCAGAAAGCAGTGGGAGAGGACAGAGAAGACACTGCCAACTCCACCTGGAAAAGAGACACTTGGCAAAGGCTGTTCAAGGACCCCCCCCCCCAGGAGGGGAAGAGGAGAGGGAGAAAGAAAAGGACAACAATGCAACTGGACCTGGAGACAGCGAGGAAGACAGCAACAGGATCAGCAGCAGCAGAAGTGACAGTGACATCGACAGCAACAAGGACAGGGAATGAACTGAGAATGTAAACCCCAAATCGGGGCTTGGACTGTGATAGGGTTGGGGAAGGGCAGCGGGTGGGTGTGCGGGGGCGCAAGGGAGCAGGTGTGTTCATTTATTGTAATGGGTGGGTGGTTTCTTAATGTGGTTTAAGGTGTGTGATGGAAGGCTTTATGCTAGATGATGTATATCTATAGCTATATCTATCATTTTTTTTTAATGCAAACAGAGCCCAGATGTAGAGTTCATACATCTAAATTATCTCTGCAAAGAAAAATATTAGAGTCTTAACATTTAAAAATATATGCATAAAGACTGACTTTCTTCTTTAAATTGCTACCTGGGCCCTAAGGCAGGACCTGTTGTTAAGGGGTGGATGTACCCTCAGTCTTCCCAGGGCCTGAGAAATCTCAGTAGCACGTAATGTAGAATTCTGCACATCTCTTTTGACCAGAGTGGCTTCCATTTGCAAAGCTCCACAACCATCCCATGTCTGTGTAGTAGTTGTGGCTCTGTAATAAACCGTCTTACGAAGTGACTGAAATAAAACCTACCTTTGCATCTGTATATTTTCTTTTCCAATATGTTGGAGTGTAAAAACATCAGGCTAATATTTGTTCTTAAAGGCTGACTTGTTTGCCAGCTATGTTTGCTATTTATGTTTCTTCAGATCTCAATTTCAAGAGTTTTCTTAGTTTATAGCTCTAGAGAACTGGAAAGAAATACTGAGAAGGACAAAATATAGCATTTGAAGCCCAACCAAACAGCTATTCTAGTCCAAAGCAAACAAACAAATCCTGTATCAAAAGCTGCATTATTTGTGCTCTATTAATTTGTAACCTATTTAATCTGTAAGTTAGAGCATGTCTTTTATAAAAAAAAAATAACTATTAAAAGTTTTTCATTTAAAAACTCATTCATTGGAGACTTCATTTCACCTTAACTAGTCTTTCAAATACATTTTTGGGGAGATAACAGTAAGAAAAATTGCCCTTGCTTTTTCTTACAACGTAACTATTATTTGCAATTCTGCATATATGTATATATATATATATATATTTTTTTTTTTACAAATTTCCATTTGAGTGTTTGTGTTTGTATTTCAAGGGGCTCATGGGAGGATGAGAAGGTGTCATTCATGAACAACAGATATAACCACCTATGGGGATTGCTTTAAAGTTGTAAAATTTATTGAGCCAAGTTCTGCTCTTAATTGTAGTTATGTAAAATAGAAGTCAGTGGAGTTCTTTTGGATTTACATGTGTAAAAGACTAGTATTTGCCTTGTGAAAATACATAAAAACACTACTTATTACAGCTTGAAAAATCTCATAAATCCCATTACAGATCCTATTATCAGCTTTGTTTCAAAATATAATGTGTGCAAGTCGATTTTAACTGTTACTAACAATGAGCCACAGACAAAAAATCCATGTTAGCTCTAAAGAGGTGTTTAATTATTTTAGCCCTGACTTATTTTAGCCCTAACTTTACACTGAGAAAGGTACCTTACCAAAGTCCCCTTACTGAAGTTTTTCTCATGTGAGGGGATTACATTTCTACTAACACTCTTTATAAAGCTCTTCAAATTTTTGCAAAATAATCTAGCTTGTCCTTTATTCCACAAGCAATTACTTTATTCCACATATAAAACTCCTAACAGTCATTATATATCAAACAATATGTTGATAACTGGATTATCAATGGCTTTCTGTCTAATATTGTGTAAAATTAGCTGCAAGGTATTAATCATTTCTTAACAGAGGCCTTAATACTTAATACAGAAGGCCTTTTTCTCTGTATATGTTACCTTTCTATTTACTTTGCAGAGGCTATAAATGTGGTTTGATTGATTGACTAGATGGTCTTCTGAAATGATTCTTTACAACTTCTCATGTAAACCCTGAACTGAAGCCCTCTTATAATGCCCAGCACTATTCCCAGACTACCAAAAACTGAAAGTTCTCAAAAATCAGAGGGAAGCAATTTTTCCCTCTCAATTTCTGTGTAAAATAAGAGGTCTGTACCCCTTTGTAGATTATTCATAATATATGTATTAATAATATAAAGAATTTGGCTATAGATTTAAATAACTTTTTTCATCCTTTTTCACTAGTTACGAGTGGAATCTTTTTCCCCCCAATAATGCCAAGCCAAGGAGATAGTGGATATTGTCATATAAAATAGGTCATATTGTAGCTCTTTAGCTTTCTAATATTTTTAAAACAAACCCATTGTATTGTTTATTAAACATGTAATTAAAAATCCCATGCCACATTTTGTTAAAAGACATGGTTGAGTAAAAACACAGCTTATCTATCACCTCTTCAAGCAGTACCCAGTGGTCAGATTTGAATAGTCCAATATAAAGCTTGGCCAACTTAGACTTCATGTCTCCAGCTGTGGAGCAGGATATAATCTGGTGGTGGTGGGTGGAAGGGAATGGCTCAGACTGTAAATGTCTTCTAAATATCAAGACTCCAGATTTTGCTTGGAAGTGCATACAAAGTCAGTGTAGTCTTTGCAGAGCTGGTACACTATGTTCCCTGTGGCTAACACTGCTATGAAAGAGTCTGTTATAGTCTGTACCAGCTGTTGCTAATGAACTTCACCATTTAGCCCCATCCAGAGATAATCCAGTCTGGATATGTTAAAGGCAGGGATAACTGTGGCAAAGTCAAGCAAAAATAATGATCAGTATGCAAGTGAAGCCACCAGAAAGATGCAAAGAATCTTGATCATTGACCCCATCCTAAGAAACCTGGATTTAGACATCAGTTAATGAAAATGGTATGGCACACTTCCTTCCGTGTACTGATCAAATGAAACAGCATTACCCTCAGCACACAAAATATCCTAAGGAATATGGGAAAATTCATCCTAACTATAAGACATGTGGTGGGAAAAGCAACACCATCAAGGAAGGATTTAATACTATTCTGAATTGTTTCGAGGACCTGGAAAGAGAATTAAAGATGCAACAGATAGCCTTTTGGTACTACAAATGAAAAAATGGAGAAAGCTCATACTGAAAACTAATCTGGTTTACACAGGAGTGCTCATATACCATGGTGATGAGTGTTTAGGAGCATAAAGGAGAATCTTGGATTCACTGTACTTTGGAATAACCTTTATGAAGAGAACCTTTTGGATAAAACAAGTTTCCATGTAAAGGGGAAGAGAGAGACAGACTCCCAAGCCTGAAATGGGCAAGATTTTTTGTATTGGCCTTAAATTAAAAACTTAAATGAAAACCAAAGCATAGAGTAGAGGGCAGCCAATAGTCGTTCAAACAGCTCTTAGTTAGTTCAAATTAACTCCAATAATTTTAGGAGATGCATTCACATGAATAATGAGGTTGAAGACAGATTTAGTCTGAAACAGCGTATAATAATGAAAACTATTAAAACATTACATATCAATATACAATCACATGAATGAGAAACAAGGCAAAATGCAATAGAATAGTTACTAAATGAAGAAGAGATGTAACTGAAAGCTAGTGAGATAATTCTCCCAACAGGGATAAATACAACTGTACCATAAGGTGAGAGAGAGAAAGGGATGACCTCTCCAACACCAATGGTGGGAAAATTATTTGAACCAGGATATGAAGAATGCAAAATAAAGGAGAAATCACATAGGCTCAATTCTCTACTGAGCTGATACAGAGCTAAGGCATGGTGCTGAGATGGATATAGGTGAAAGCAAGGAAAGACCTTCTGCCAGCTGAGAATCAGGATTAAGGGAGCCTTGCTCCATCTCTTCACCTGACCTGTCTTGTCCAGCATGACCCCAGCATGCCCCCTTTCCACTGGG
Source organism: Alligator mississippiensis (assembly GCF_030867095.1). Taxonomy (NCBI): domain Eukaryota; kingdom Metazoa; phylum Chordata; order Crocodylia; family Alligatoridae; genus Alligator; species Alligator mississippiensis. Next base: position 206,253,869 of record NC_081826.1, read on the forward strand.
TACCACAGATATGCTGGAGGAGGAGGCAGCAGTAGAGCCACTTCTTCCACCTTTACACCAACAGAAATTTTCCCTCCCCTGGCTTCACTTTGTGCTGAATTTACCAGATCAGAGAATCCAGCCTAGGCTCTCTACTTCAGACCACCTGCACTGGAGGATAGCAAGAACAGAACATTCTTGAACTAGTTCTTGGAACCATAGGATCATGTATTCATGGAAAATTGAACGTCCCAAAACCAAGGGGCAATGAATGAAAGAAAACAAAACATGCATCACAAAAGAGGTTCACAAAGTACAAACTCCAGTTCAAGGAAGTACGATTGTTGCGATTCTTATCAACAAAGAGGAAATCAGTGACACACTTATTAATCTTCCTAAGGCAATGCAGTATTCTATAATATTCTACAGTGTTCTATAATAATGTTGCAGGACAATGAATCTTATTATCATGATACTTTCAGAATTTGGGGTGATTACTTGAGTACATTACTTCTAAGGTAAATCTTTCAGCAAAGAAATATTAAAATCCACTGAGGCAGAGGAAAGTTGGGGAATGATGTAAGGCCATATTTTGCTACCTTACATCAGGGCAACTACTTGCACAACAGAGTATTACTTAAGGTAAGTGAAGTGGGAGCATCAGCCCTGTGACAATTTCAGTGTACCTTTGTTTATTGAGGAGCTTATTCTTGCCAGGAAAGTAAAATGTTTGTATCTCTGTTATTTCTTCCAGCACTAAGCAGCTTAGAAGATATGTAGAGTGGTTTCTCCTCAACTTTTTGTGAGAGGCAAAATCCAGGTAGCCAGTTTCCACACCTTTCTATGCACGTATTGTACAATACTGACCAGAATTTGCCCTTAAGGATTTTATCCAAAATTGTATCAAAATTTGATTTGCATTACTGTAATGTTATGATGTAAAAAGATTCTTGTTTCTGAAAGTTGTCTGAAGTTTACAATTAATGGAGAACCTATTTAGTTGAATGTTTATCATCATAATAAGAACCATATATACTTTATTGCTTATCAGAAATAGGATAACTGCTATTAATATTTTACCTTTATTGAAGCCAATGTTTTTAAGAAATATCCTTTTATACATTGCATTAACATTTTGCTCAAGTTGAATTTAACCAAACTGGGCTTAGCCAGACTTCTGACTTTTAGTATGTAATATGTTGGCTTTGCTAGTTTGATAGAGAAAAGGAAAAATTAGTCTTACAGTTGTATGATCAAAAATTATGCTATTTTCTTGGCTTATTCTTGTAGAATATTTTAATAGCTCAGCGAAGAACAAGTACTGCTTGAGTGTCAGTCCCATACTATACTCAAATACTATGCCTTACACCTGAAGGAATGGGTGTTTGAAGATCACAACATCAAATCAGAAACCAAGATCATGGTTTATCATTCAAACAGTTGTGATCCCTACCTTGCTGTACAGAGCTGAGGCATGGACATGTACAGGAAATAGCTAAAGTTGTTGCAGAAGTACCATCAATGCTGTTCGCAGATGATCCTTTAATCCTTTGGGAAGACAAACGCACCAATGTTGCGGGGCCAGCCACGTATTTAAATATCCAACTCCAAACTCCCAAAGCAAGTTTTATTCTCCTAGCTCAGCCTAGGTATCTGCTCAAGAGGAAAGGAGAGAAAACACTTCCAGGATGTTCTCAAGGCCAACTTAAAAAAATGCAACATTGATATCAACTCATGGGAGGCTATGGCCCAGGACCACCCCCATTGGGAGTAAGAGTCTGCTGGAAGAACCTTGGTACTTTAAAACCTCATGATAACAACAGGAGATGAATAAGCGGGAGCAGCAGAAATACTGTCTTGTGGACTAAATCAAGAATCCAGCACCACCACCCCTATGTGGAAACACGTCCCAGCTGCAGTAGTCTGTTGATCCCAGTTGGCCTCATCAGCCATCTTCGGGTGCATGGATAAGATAATCGTGGAAGAGAATCATCCTTGATTTTGAGGGATTGCCAAAGACTATGTCTAGTGGACAGGGCATATTTGGAAAACTAGCATTTGGACATGTTATGCTGCAAATTATGATCATCGTATTGTCATGAATTTCCTGTGGGAAATCACAACCTGACAAGTTTTTTAGAGGATTCTGGTAGTCCCTTTGTATTGTAGTTATTATTTGAGGATCATGGTATTCGCCAGGCAGGTAGCATAACTAGAAGTGGGTGAGTAGGAAACCAGCCACAGGTGCTGATTTACAGGGTAGTAGCACCAGTACGTGGGGACCTCTCATTGTAGTAGCTACAGCTAAGTTCTTTGAGTCTACAGGGTCAGGAAGACTTTCTGGTGCTTGCCACCTTCCCTAGCACCTGCCTCAAACCTCCACTCTCCAACATCTCTCACCAAACTGCTAATTACACATCTGTTACCAGGCAGCCACGATCCCAGTTTCATTTTAGATTAGTTTTGCTTTTAGATCAAGATTTAAAACTTCATATTTGGACAGGAAAGAATAAAATATAAACTTAGGTGCAATCCATCATTTGTGCAGGGTAATTATTTCTCCATTCTTAATTCCATTTATTGATGAATGACTTCAAGGCTGCAAATGACTCAGATTAAAGAACAAAATGCTCTTAAAATCAATCTTAAGGCTGGCTCATAACCAGGATAGGATTGAGAGACAGAAAGGGAAGAAGAAACATGGGAGCTTGAACTGATATGATAATGTATAAATGCATTTTCTTTTCTAATCCCAAACTTGCAGAGAGCCTCTCTGGCCCCTCTTTTTCCCCACCCCCCTTTCCCCTCAAAATAACCTAGTGTACTGTAAATTGTTAAGGGTCTTGAACTGACTTGTCATATTTGGCATAGGTTTAATTAGTTTTGGCAAATGCTTTTTAGTGACTCATAGGAGGGTTCTTTCAGTCTCTTTTACTAACAGATGTACCATTTCCTGTGCTAAAAGCAATGACAACAGTGTCACATGGTTATAAAATTGTAGGAATTTGCTGTTCCTAGTCCAATAAAAACAACTTGCATAAACAAAAAAAGGAGACATGAACAGATAAGATAGAAGCACATTGACAGAAATGTTTAGTCACAGAAATGTGATCTTTTGTCACTTCTTTAAACTATATGTATTGAACTAGAAATCTGAATTATTCATTATATTACCTTGCTGACTTCTGAGGGCCACAACTATTTCTTGTAAAAATCACCATTCTGCACTTAGCTTGCTTTCCCACCTTGCAATGACAGGTTACACTAAACATGTATAAACTGGTATCACTTTAAACATCAGTTCTAATGTTGTACTCTAAAAGATTTCATTCAAATGTTTTGATTATACAATAAGACTTTTGTCTTCATATGTTAGGGTTAAAAAAGAGACTTGCTTTGCTCAGCAGTTTCCAAAGCAAGATAAAGTGTGGGGAGTTGTCAGGAGTGGATCCAGAGGGCGGGTACAGTGACACATTTACACCCTGCTTTCAGGTAGGAGCAATAGACGAGGACTTGTTATTAAGTCCCCAAAGTAGGTAAGTATTTCTTCCTCTCCATGGTCAGAGGCACTTCTCCTCCCCTCCCCTACTGCCACTGCTGCTGTCTCTAGCTGACTTGGAGAATAGGGGAGCTCCAGAGCCACTCCTGACCTGTTCTAGCTGGGCTGCTCTGGGGCCAGGGTCAGTGGCAGTGGTGGTGGGGCTGTGGCAGGCAGGTTCCTTCTCCCTGCCCAGTCCCTCGGCATGCTCCCTACTAGCTTGGGAGATAACCAGAGAGAGGGAACCTGCCCATTGCCACTGCCACTGTCCCTGGCTGAGCTCAGCCTCCACATACTCCTTGCATCCAGGTCAGCAAGAGACAGTGTGGACAATGGACAGTGGCAGCAGTGGTGGGGGAGGCAGGGAAGGGCAGAGGATGTCACTGAGCACAGAGAGGCAGGGAAGGGTGGCTGAGAGGAGGGAGAAATTTTAAGATCCTGAAGCAAGTACGAATGCTTACTTTAGGGTCTTAAAACAAGTCCCCAGCTGCTGCTCCCACAGCAATCTGTGCACCCTGGTGAGGAGGGAAGAGGCTGTCAGAGGGGGTACAGACACCCCAGCAGTGCCGGTCACTGCTCCCACATACCCCTTAACAAAATCCTGGATCTGTCCATGGGGGCTTTTTGTATACATTTTATTTAATTTCCTTGTCCACTTAGAACCAGCAGCAGAGATGCTGGAAGTGGGACAGCAGTAAATGAAAGTCAGGTGACAGGACCCGGCAATTTTTCTCCCAGGAATGGCCCGCTGTGACACACACCGTATCTGTGAGCAAGCAGAGAGTAAGTCTGAGGATTCCAGCTATGTACTCTACACTTGCCCTTCTGCTAGCTGCACAGCCTTCTTCAAGAGGTTTTGTAGGGCTGATGTCTCTCATATTCTCCAGTTCCTGAGGTTTCCTGAGCTGAGAACGTGGTAAGTTATCACCAACTTGAGCAGAGCATATGCCACGAAAAAGCATTTGCACCTATTTGTTCAGATGAAACCTGCAGATGTGATTCAGTATTTTGTCACTTTTGATCTGTTTTTCTGTTAATGTTCATAAAAGGAGAAATGTTTAATGACCAGAAAAAGAAAATCCTGTGAACACCTCCTGGGAAATGTGCTCTTATGGTCATCTGAAAAAAAGTGTTGATACTTCCCCACTTGTTTAGAGAAGTTTCACTTATTCAGTGGGAAAGCACAGACAATACTGTGTGACTTCAGTGGGCAATGACACGTCACAGACAACTCCCCAAGGTGTGGTTTGTGGGGCCTGAAAGGGAAAGTGTTCCTCGCTGCTGTTTGTGCTTTGACTTAGAGATGGTTGATTTTTTTTGGTTTAAAATTCCCACAAAACACTTTAATGAAATCTTAGGAAAATGTGCTTAGGAGATATTGTCAGACAATTTTGTAACCAGTAAAATGAATCTGCCAACTTTATCAGTGCTGAATTCACTAAAACAAGAAAAACGAAGAGAATGTATTCATCACATAATTACAGTTAAAGATTCAGATGCAGACAAGTTGCCACTGGGAGATATAATTAACACCTCCCTGCATCAGTCAAACTGCCTGTACCAGAGAAGGCAATTCACCACCGTTGTTTCATAAGAACTGTGATGGCACAATTCATCCTAGCTTTGCCTCCTTCTGGAGTGTGCTATTGTGGTTTGAGGCTGCTCTGGTCTCAGATAGTCATTTCACAGTATAAGCCAGCATAGTCCCGGACATGTATATGAGCGTATGCTATTTGTATAGCACCATAAACATGTGCAACATCCTCAAAAAGATATTGCAAGAATTAATGAGACAATCTGAACAGGTGGAAATAGGACCTAAAAGTAGATGTATATGGTTATATGCTCTTTTTTAATGCTAAAACTTTTAGGTCACTACGACAAGAAAGGAAAATTGTCAAGGAAAGAAAGAAAATGGAAAAGAAGGCAAGACTGAAATGCAGGCATGGATTGATATGCTGCCCCATATCCTTCTTCTGGAATAACCTACTTTTATTTTTTTCCCCATCACACTGTCCTTTTTCTCACTTCCGTTTTTACATAATCCTTTTGACAAACTTAATCTATTGTTGTTATTGCTATGGGTTATTAGGGCCTAACACTGCAATATTTACCCAGGCAAAACTCCCACTGCCATAATCATTTCTCTCACTTCAATGCTTGGGAAGATCCTTCGTATTATAAGTGACAGTGTGCAATTCTTTTAACATTTAAGCACAGTTATATCACAAAAATCAACTTTAGTAATGCTGGCTAAAGTTTTTAAAAAGAGGAACCTAGACTTAGGTAACTAAGAATGGGGCTTTTCCCTGCAGAGCACCTATAATTACTATAATTATAAAACTAACTTTTGGCTCCACTTGAATTTTTGGCCAGTATCTTACTCCTAGTTTGGTGTTTTTGCTAATGAAAACAAAAATTATAAATATGTGTGTGTGTATATATAAATCTGTATATAGATCTGAATATGTATATATGTGAGTGTGTGTATGTTTATATATAATCATATATGCAATTTTGTTTTCATTAGAAAAGTATTCAGTCGAGGAGTGTGAGACGTGCATATTATAAGTCCTACACTTTGATCCATTATATACCATATAAAGAATGATGGTAGGATTATTTTAAACCCATAAATGTTGGGTTGATGTGTGTGATAGTTTCTTCCTGTCTGCTGACACTGGGGAAAAAAACAGTCAGATTCTTTCCAATTACATGAAACAACAAGTAAAAAGATTGGTTTTTATTCTGTGGAATTTTGGTGGTGTAAGAAACAGATGGCTATAAACAAGATCCTAATATTATAATAATAAATACCCTATACTTCAACTGGGTCTTACATCAAAGAATTGCAGAGCACTTTAGAAAGAGTGAATGAATTAAGCTTCTCCAGAGTGTATGAAACAGCAAATCAACTTCTTTGGAGATGAAGAAGTAGAAGAAAGCTGGAGGTCTTTTTTTCCGCAGAATTTTGAGTTGTGAGCACCCAGCATTTCTGAAAAAAGAGGCCCGAAGCACCTAAATGGGGGAACACTTAAAAAAGGGCAACCCAAATCAGTAGTCAATTTAGGAAGCATTGGTCTAAGTGATATGTTTTGGAGTGAGGTTCAGGACTTCCAGCCTTAAGCATTAGTCATAAGTCTAACTTTCTGTCCTTTTAAAGCTGAGCTTTTTTTTTTTAATTATTTTTAGAAATTTTGGAATTTTTGCCTTAAATTCTTTTTCGGTGTATTATTTTTGGCATGTGAATAGAGGGAACTGGACACTTCAAATCTCTCCATAACTGTCATACCACATTACAATATTTACAATGGAAACTATGTGAACTATGTGGTTATTCATTTTCCTATTTCTTCATTATAGCCAGAGAAGAAGGCCTCTGTAGAAGCTCTTGGTTTGGTTATATAAAGAAACTGAATGAGATAGGGCTTGTTTCTTCAGGAGAATTACCATAGAGAACAGGAGCCAATTTATTTTACCTGTGCACTTCAAAGGTATAGTCAATCTAACACTACATTCAAATATGCTTTCCATAACCTAACATTACTGTTGGAATTTCTTCTTTTTTCTTCTCTCTTCTTTCTACACCTCAAGTTCACTCCATGCAGGATTAGATATTAATCATGGAAAAAAGGACAGTAAAATAATTCTACATAAAAGAATGTAAATGTATTATTTGCACAGACGGGCCTGGATCTAATGGCTCAGGAAGCACTTACTAGTCCTACATTCCTAAATGTAGCTTTATTGGCAGTCCCTTGATACAGGGATGACAGTCTTCTAGTAAATCACTGAGTCTGAAGGTGACTGAAGAGATGGATCTGAGATTTTCATGTTTAACTGAAGATGTGGCAAATAGTTCTGGGAGGAAAGAGTGGATTCTGGTGATGTTAGGTTACAGCTCTTTTCCTTTGTCTCTCTCACCTATGTGCCTCCATAGGGAGCTGAGTTTGCTTGAAATTACTGATGCCTTGTTGTACATCAAAGCACCACTGGGGGCAATTCAGTGCACAAATCTTCTAGGTATTGATGTTAATATCACATTTCTTAGATTGGTCTTCAAGGTGTCCTCAAATCTCTTCTTTTGCCCACTTCGAGAGCAGTGACCATTGGTGAATTGGGAATACAAGATCTGTTTCTTGAGCTACTTGTCAGATATCCTTATGACATGTCATGTCCAATAGAGTTGGTGCCATAGACAATGCGTAGGGAGCGCATGTGTGGGGGAGGGCATGTGCCCCCCCTGAGATTGGCCACTGCCAATGCTGCCACCGGCATCTGCAAGCAGTCACTACTCCCCCCCGCCCCACACCCACCGCTGCCAACACCGCCACAGCTGCCTGCGGGTAGTCTCTGCTCGCCCACCCTTGCTGCCAACATCACCACAGTCTCCTGCGGGCAGTCTCCACTTGGCCCGTCCTTGCTGCCAACGTCACCACGGTCATCTGAGGGCAGTCCCTGCTTACCACCGCCACGGCCCTGACACCACCCGCTGGTGGTCACTGTGCCCCCCAGCCTCAGATGACACAAGTCATTCATGGCTGGTGCCATAGAAACATGATGTTAATGGTGGCTATGGTTACTTGAGCCATGTGACAGTCCACTGGGCCAGCCAGGAGTGGGACCAGGGATTGCAGGGGTAGGGGCAGAAGCCATGAGTCAGAAGCCAAATACCAAATCAGGCTCAGGATCCAGGCATCAGTAACTTGGTTACCAAATCCAAAGGACAATCCACAGGGTGAGGTCCAAGAATGAGCCAAACTGGTGTCAGGAGCCAGAAAACAGAACTGCAGAAAAATCCAAAACTGCAACCCAGGAACAAGCCAAAAGCAGGGTCCAGAATCAGGAAAGCCAGGACCATTGCCAGGAGAGGAGCTACTCAGAGACTGGAGACCAGTATGTTGTGTGCAGTAAGGCTCAGGTGCTGCAGGAGTTCCTTAAAGCAGCCCCATAACTGATCAGAGGGAAGGGGCTTGGTGTCAACTGGCTTTGATTAGTTGTAACTGTCAGTCACACTTAGCAAGGGCTGCAGGGCAGAAGCCTGACTGAGCTTTACCAAGCTGACTCAGGCTGCAGGGCAGGAAACTTGCTGATGTTCATTCTTTTGTCCTTCTAATTGATACAGAGGATTTTCTGAGGACATCACTGACAGCGACATTCAGAGGCTTTCAGGTGTTTATGATATGTTGTCCAAGTTTCACATCCATACAATGGGGCAAGAATTACAACAGCCTGATAGACAGAAGTTTGGTTTGGGTCCTAGTGTCATGATCTTTGAAGACATGATTTCAGAGATGTCCAAGAGCAGCACTGCCAGTTTTTATCTGGTGTTGAATATTGTCATCTATGTTTACATTTTGGGAAAGGTGGTTACCCATGCAGGGGACATGCTCAACATTTTCCAAGAACTGTTTTGTAATTGTAATATGTGGAGCTGGTTGGTTTGGGATGGGTTGGTAAAGGATCTTCATTTTCATAAAATTGATAATGAGTCCAGGCATTTCATACACTTCACAGAAACAGTTCAAAGTGACTCTCCAACCTCCCTGATGATCTTGATTCCATTGATCACTGAAAGAGCTTCAAGAAAGCATCTATGAGGGATGTGAAGAATCTCTAGGCTTCTCCATAAAGAAACATCAGGGCTGGTTCATTGAAAATGATAGGGAAATGCAAGCTTTCACTGGCAAAAAAGGAGAGCCTTCAAAGCTTGCCAGAATGACATCATCTCCAAACATATCAAGACATCTATTGCCACATTAAGCCTAGAACCAGAGGAAAATTCATGACTGAAAGAACAAGTGGTGGGAGGGCAAAGCAAACGAGATTCAAAAGTATGCTGACAGCCACAACATGCATAATTTCTTCAGTGCAACCAAAGCTAGCTATGGATCAAGCCATTGGTGATGCATAGGGGGTGCACGCGCACCCTCTGAGATTGGCCATGCACCCCCTGGAAGTGCCAGTCATGAAACCGCCAGTGCTGGTGGCAGTGCACTTCTAGTTTTACCGGTTTCGTTGCTGGTAGTTATGGGCTCAGTGATCGGCTGCTGGGGGGCCCTCCCCTCCCCCGTCGGTGATCTGGTGCCCCCCCAGACTTGGGAGGCACCAGTCGCCCATAGGTCAAGCACACAAGGAACTGTCCCCTCTGATGTTCAAGGATGGATCAGCACACCTTAGAGACAGCACCACCATCAACTCACAGTGGAAGAAACACTTTCAAGAGCTTCTAAACTGAGATTAAATGTCAAACACAATACCATCCTAGTCATTCCACAGCACCTCATTAAAAATTACTTTGCAGATCCACTAATTTATCAAGAGACCTTGGAAGCCATTTGGCAGATGTAGAAAAATAAGCATGTGGTTCTGATGGAATACCAGATGGATTGTATAAGCAAGGTGGGAAAAAAACTCTGGAAACATGAACAGATTCCTAGTGGCTTGAGAGATCCCAGAATTGTAACTATATTCAAAAACGAAGACCTGACTAAGGCCTTTGATTCAATCAAATAGAGGCTCGGAAATGGACCCCTTCATTATTAGAACGGCAGTCAAGCAAGGATGTATGATGCACCAACACTCCCTTTTTCAGTTATATCACAGCTATTCCACATCTCATTATCTGGATGGGAAACACTTTAACAGCAACCAGTCTTGTTCCAAATCCAAGATAACCATCATCTCCGTTACTGATCTTCAATATAGTGATGATTGTAGAAGAGCTATATGTATACTGAAGAAAAGATACTCCCTTGCAGACTTATCATTATATATATAAAGTGCATAGCAGACCTCATATTTCAGTTTTCTTGACCATCTGTAAAATATATATTATTTTAATTATTTCTGATGTAAGTACAGTGTTTATATTGTTGACATGTTGAGACTTGCTCAGAACAACTGACTCTAGTTTTGCATAAAACGAAAACATATGATGGCAGGATTCAGAATTGCCAACCACAGTGCATGGTGTTTTTAGACTGTTTGTAACACACTTTTATATTTTCTTAAATTGCTTTCATCTTCCCTTTCAACCAATCAGCCTGTTCTGGTCATATATAAACTGGGCCCAGTTCTGTTCTCTGTTACAACAGAACAATGGCTAGTAAACTCAATGGGAACTGCATTAGTGGTGCTGAGAAAAAAAAAATGTCAGTTTCCACAGGCTCAATGGGAAATCTGAAGGCAGAATGAGGAGAGCATAAATCCTCTAAATAGTATTTGTTCTGGGGCATAATACTGTAAAATACTTGCTTAAGAATAATCTTTAAAAACATGCAAATGCTAGAGACACCATGATCCTTGCGCAAATGGATTTATTGTGCATACAATTTATTAAACAAAATCTTTTTTGTAATATTAACCTTTTTTGTTATTTTCTTCTTACAGCGGCTTACAGATGACAGAAAAACTTTCAGTGTAATGTATGAATCATAGAAAAGCATCTATTCTGGTCTTTCAAGATGACCACAGAATCACAGGACTTTAACTTATATTTTCCACAGGATACTAATTTGGCTACAGTAGCATGCGCACATGCAGGCATGTACAGATGCAAATGAACACTAGACAAAAATGCACAATAGACAAAAAATATATTCTTCCTCCAGACTTCCTGTACCCCAAAAGCCAATAGATTCCAATGTCTGCCAGACTGAGCCATTGAGGGAAGAGATATTAAGAAAATTAAAATCCACATAATCCCAGCAGTTGTGAGTCACACAGCTGGAGTGTTTCTGAACAGAGCATATATAGGTAACATTAAGGTGTATTACAAAGCTTTCAGTTGTTGTGGCAGCACTGTCCCAGGGCAACTCCAGTTTGAATGACCATGCCTCCTCCTCTTTTCTGCATTTCAGCTAATCCAGGTTGATGTGACCTAGCTTCGAATGAGATCACATAGAAATCCCATCCCCTCTAGGACAGTTTAAGTCCCAACTAAGCACAAAGAAGCAAACCCTCCCACTCCTTCTGGGTTTAGCCCTCAGCAGACTTGTGTCAAACCTTCCCAGGCTGCGCAAAGCACCAAGAAAGCAAACACTTCCACCCTGCCTCAGTTTTGGCAAGCCTAACCCATTCATTGGCAGCCATACAAGTGATCATGTCTTGCTGGGCTCTTCTTCCCACATAGGAGGGTTGAGCAGGAAGCAGTCTTCTTGAGTCCTGGCTTTCTTGCATTTTGCTCTTCTACAGTAAAATTAAGTCTTCTGCTCTTCCCACTCCCAAAGCAGCTGAACAGGGCCCTCCCTTTTAGTACCTCATAGAATGCCTGATACCTATTAGGGAAGATTAGACCACCCAGCAGGCCACTGACTATACCCTGTATCCTTTTAGGGGTCTGCATACCCTATCACAATGGTATGAATTTGAGATGTAGGCTTTACATGTAGTATAAATGTTAGATAAGCCATAACAAATGAATAGAAGTGAACGTACTAGACCATCATGCAGTTTGTTTGTCACTAATGTTAATGTAGAACCACTTCAGAAATGCTTTACATGGTTTGCAGTTTTTACTGGTAGTCTTTCAGATCTCTCTCAAGTAAAGATAAACAGACTACAGACATTTTACAGGCAGAGGGAGGGGATAAGTGTCTGACATTCTTTATTATGTCTGGGAAATTCCAGTGACAGAAATGAGGCATCAGCTCAGTTGAACAGTCCTGAGTCTTAGCTATGGATGAGGATTATGCTGAACAATTCTGAGCAAGTGAGTGTGTCGGCATGTCTACGCCATGCCTGCGCATGGACTGTATCAAGTCATGAAGACACGCGCTTCCCACTAGCTTCAGCTCCACCCTTTCCTCTTGCTTCTGTTTCATGAATAATGAGTGCTGAAAAACTGGAGTGTGGGCACTGTTAGAGTGGCCCTGTGTGTACGCAGTGGCACTCTAGTAAGTACAGCTGAGACTAAGGAAGCCCAAGATTGGTAAGGGAAGTACTTTTGGGCAAATTCCAAAAAACAGCTATGTTTTTTCAGCACTGTGTGTATGCGCACGCTGTGGTAGCAAGTGGTTGGGGTGGGCTTTCATGTGGCTAGCAATGTCCAACACATTGTAGCTATGCCCCATGTGTGTATATGTACAACTATTGAAAGGTTACATTTTGCTGCTTTTATGATTTTTGGCATGGGGCCAGATGCATGCTCATCGCAGTATACATTAAAAACAATGGATTGTGGGGGGAAGGGGGGACAGGACTCTCTGCCTTAGGGATTATGATCTACCCAGGGACTATAGTCTACTAGCTCTACCCTATCACAAGATCCCACTCCACTGGTTGTTCCACTGCTGGGTAAACTGTCTTTAGGATCACTTTGTGCCAATAGCACAGGATAAAACTAACAGTTCAGCCAAGGATTGGAACCTGTGTTTTTAATTACATAAAACAGGGCTTCAAGCTGTCAGTGCCTTCCATATCTAACTTATTACAGCATCTTGCAACAAAAATCTCCATTGTATACATCATTTTTTTCTGGTTGCTGGCAAAGTTACTATAGATTGGCTTTGATAGCTGTATTACAGATTACAAGAGTACATCATTGTTGATTCTTAGTTGTTCTGGGAATAATTGGCTACTGTACATTTGTTTCTATTGAACTGACTACCAATAGGGAGAGGTACTGAAACAGGAAGCACTGATAAAGTAGGAACAAGTACTGAGAAGCCAGGAACATTATTACTGAAGTTTTTGCCAAATCGTCCTGGTTCCATACATGACACATACATCTTTAAAATATCACCCCACAGCCAGATGTTTAAATAACAGCCCTCCAATTCTGGTTGGCTGCTTGATGTAATTGTGGGATTAATTTGTCATGGTTTATTATGAAGTTACTCAGTTTTATTTACATAACAGCCATTTTTCATGAATGTTATTAACATACAAAATCCAGCACATGATAATCTATTGCAAATTCTAAAAGCAAACATGTTTATTGGATGAAAAGTTTTTGGAATTCTTCATGTAAGAGTGGATACCTGTAGAGCATAGGAGGTGCACTCCCTCTCTCACCAATTAGGATGACCATCATAGAGGACAATCCAGTTTTCTGCTACTCTGTCCTCTATTGATACGAAACTCAGCGCCTTTATGTCCTCTATTGTCTATTGACATAAAGGCGTCCAGTTTCACGTCAATAGAGGACAGAGGACAATTGGACTGTCCTCTATGATGGCCATCCTACTCACCATGGAAAGAACTGGTAGAAGTTTCATAGTTTCATAGTAGCTAGGGTCAGGAGGGACCTGAACAGATCGTCTAGCCTGACCCCCTGCCACAGGCAGGAATGAATGCTGGGTTCACAAGACCCCAGACAGGTGATCATCTAACCTCTTTTTGAATTTACCCAAGGTAGGGGCGAGGACCACTTCCCTAGGAAGTTGGTTCCAGATTCTGGAAGTGCAAGTCATGTTTTCATGTCATGCTTACTAGAATTGTACTGGGCACATCCAGTAAAAACTGTGCTGTTGGAGGCTCCATTATAATATTGACATAAAAACACTGGTTTATGGCCAGGTGTTGTCAGTAAATAGACGATTATACTTTGCTTGCAAGAGTCGGGGTGACTTTCCTGGGCTTCTGGACAAAATCTAGTCAGGAGTATTCAGTTACATTTCATCTATGTACATTTTACATTCACTCAAACTGTACAGTAACTTTAGTTCCTGACCCATACATTCATCTATGGCTAGGGAGTGCATAGTGCAGTTTAGAAGAGGACCATAAACATGGTCTTTGCACTGCACTATTCTTAGCAGGTTGTGTATGAGGTTGGTTTCCTTAACACAGCCAGTTTTCCCCATCTTCCAATAATCACCACTTGGGGATCAGTGGAGCACAAGAAAACTGTCTTTCTCCAAACTGGAACCCCCTACTAGGAACTGGAAACAGAGTGACTCAGGTAGCCCATCTGCATTGCAGCAATCTTTTTGTGGCTGGCTATGCTGGATTTATGGCCAACACCTGTCATCAGTGTCTCAGAAAACAGCTGCACTGCACTCATCTGGACACCTTCCTCTAAACTACTGCATAGAGTTGATGGTTCTATTATAATATTTCCTACATCCTACTCCAGAAGCGGTTATATTTCAATGACAGGTAAAGTGATTCTTGTTTAGTTTTAATTCTGTAGAACACTTTGAGGCTTGTGAAGGGCAATATATAAATCAGTAAAAGTACTAGAAGTGCAAGCTCTTCCTGAAAAAGTAAGTGAGAGCAGGAAAAGGTCAGAGGAAGCAGTAGCTGAAATGGAAATTCTGTCAGTGGTATATGTAGACATTTTCTCTGATTTCCAGGGGGAACCAAGAAGCAAAATAGAATATGAATGATGAAGTGTTTGAATTTTCCACTTGCATTTTTCCTTCTTACACGGTTATTGTTTATATTGTAGAATATGGTTAATGTGGAATTTCTCCCTTTTATTTCTTTACTGTGGTAAAAGAAAGGTGAACCTAAAAGAATATATTTATGATCTAATAATCTCTACATCTTCTGCCTTTTCCAATGCACACAGCTTCCATTTCAGATACAGCTTCTCTTAATTTTCCCTATTTTCATGTTTGATTTATTTTTGGGTGCTATTCACAAGCCCAAGGGGAGATGGGGTTTGGCTGGATGACCTAAGATCTATTAGAGATTTACAAGACCTAACTTCCAATCCTCTCATCCCAGTCGCACTGTATGTGGACGATCCCTATGCTAATTCATGGGGAACAGGATGCTTTCTTCTTGATCCAAAGTATTGCTTTAGATACATGTCCTTGAGGAAATGTTGACTATTGACTAGAAGGAGCTGACATCTTAAACTAAAATGAAGCATTTTCTTGTCAAAGAGCAGAAAGGGCCACAGGATCAGATGGTGCACATTCTCTCTGGTGGTTCTCAGTTAAAAAGAGAGTTGCTGTTTCCTCTCACTCGGCACCTAAGTTGTCAGCCCAGTTATTGGTGTTGTATGTCTAGCAAATGCAGAGTGATTTCTTTTGGCTGCTGACTGGGATTCTTCTGTAGGCTATGTAGTTTGGAATCTGTATCTTTGTAGAAATAAAAATGTCTGGCTAATGTTGCTGATCTGCAGTACTCCAGTTAGTTTTCATGATAAGTTTATGTAACCATCCTGATGGATATATGACCTGCAAAGTACCCATGGGAAGGTCAGTTCTAGATCCTGACGACATACTTGATGGTGTGATAAGAGATCCTATGGCTTGAATCAGAGCCCTAAGACATCAGTGTGCTCTGGATCAGGTACTCTAAGTCTGCTCCTCTTGATGACTGTGAAAATCCTGAAGAGTTGAACACTACTGACTCCCACTTGTATTGAAATAGGTGGTTCCTAACCAGTAGCTGCTCTTCTCAGACTAGGTGTCTTTATTTTCTTGTTTCTTAGTGGCAACGCTCCAACCCCCACCCCTCACACTTGTTGCTGTATATACATAAAACAAAGATTGTCCATGATCCAAACAGCTTACAGTCTGATATGGGAGATGTACCAAAAAGCAGATACAAAAACAAGATTGGGAAACCACAAAGGAATGATTGTGTCTGCTGGATGAGCACTGATTACAGCACACATGAGCTTTCTAATGAAATAATAATGTTCAGGCTGTGAGGTATATTGTAGGCATCACAGGAGGAAGCATTTGAAAGAGGACAGTTGTAATGTCGATATCTACCCCTTCTGTCTTTTCCTCTCATATTGCTAGCTCTGATGTCCTTAGCTAATTGTTCCATGAATGTTCCCTCACTTATATCATCAAACTTCAGGTAGATGTTCAAATGATGTATAGGGATCTGATCAACAACATTCTCATTTTTCTCATTCTTCTGTACCCCATGAAACTTCCCCTGCTAAGCTTCAGGCTTTTCATTTAATGACTGGCAACTTCCTATGCCTTGTCCTCTTGCATTTAGGTCTTCTGAAGCCTTTAGAGTCCTTCCCTCACATCCTACATCATCTCAGACTAAGAGACCTAAATATTGGGATTCGGAATAGAGGGTTGAGAGACGTCCCTGTGTAAATGGCTGAAGTGGCAACCTGTTCAACAACATCTTAGTTACTAAAAACGGTCATCTGTATTCTAATAAACTTTTAAAAAAACAAAGTGGCTGCATCTACACAAGGCGCTATTATGCAGTGGTTACTATGCACTTATTTAGTACCAGTATAAACAAATGCTAAGTAAATGTGCAATAACCTGAGCTGCTGGGCAGTAGTACTGGCAAATGCTTTTTTTTGTGATGCTACTGCACAGTATTTTAATACACTGCACAGTAGTCATGTCACAGTTTTCGCCACACAATGCTACTTCTGTCAGCATCTTGTGTAGACGTGGCCAGTGAGAAAGAAAACCAGGGCACCACACTGTAACAGAGAGCCCCAGGCTCCCTGTTACCTAGAGGGAAGGCAGCCCTGCCAGAGAGCTCTGCAGGCAGGTAGGGTGCAGTTTGCCAGGGCAACTTGCTAATGGGTAATTAGCCAGCACCTGCAGCGGTCAGATGACCAGATGCAGGCAGCACCAGGGGAGCATATAAGCCCAGGGGTAAGATAAACGGGGGGCAGCCTCTCCCTGGCTGCCACTAGGGAAGGAGTCCCTACCCAGAGTACTGGGTTAGTAGAGGCTTATAGTCTTAAAGAGGCTGCTTCTACTGTTTTACTTATGTTATAGCCCAGGGGCTTGAATTTATGTTGGCATAGACTGGTGGTTTGTGGATGAGTCTATAGGGAGGTGGAAGCTTCATCAGTGTCCAGGGGGGCACTTGATTGCCTTGAGCCCTCCCAGGGGCAGGCTCAGTGCTTACAGGCTTGGTGAGCCACAGAGGGGCCAGGGGCTCAGCATACAGAAGCCAGGGGCTCGTTGCCTAGAGAGGATAGGGGAAGCTAGTACCTCAAAGCCAGGTCCTGCCCAGTGAACCTAGCCTAGCAGGCCTAGCTAGATTGAAGGGGCGGAGGCTGAGGAGGCCAAAGCCCCAACAGAGGGACATTGTAGTAGTAACACCCGTGAGGCATGGGGCGTGGTAAAGGGAAGGCTATGGAACTATGCAATTAGCCCATAAGGCTTTGTGTGCCCTGCTGGGCACGGTAGAGCACAGAGGCCCAGCCAGGGACCTGGGGGCCAGTGCAACTGAGGCCGAGCAATGGTCCATGGGCAGCCTCCTGTTATCTATTTATATTCCATCAAGGTATGGCAGGAGAGATAGGGGGAGTGCCCTAGGGGCGGAGCAAGGCATGGTTGCGGAGCCACCAGGGACTGTCACGGCTTCCCCTGGGACCCCAACTTGTTACACACACAAATCCCACCCCATAAACTGCAAGAGAGAAATTTCAAGAAGGGGCCTAACTGCCCCTCAGCTGCAGTGGGACATAGCGAATTTGCATTTGGGTTTTTGTAGAAGTGTAACTTAAAGGACAGTGCACCCTCTTGTGGATGGAAATGGTATAGCTGGTTCTCCTCTAGTGCCCCGGTGATCGTTAGTCAGTTTTGGGGTGTCAAACATATGACTGATGGGCTGTTTCTTCCAGTCCATGAGTTAGATTACCGTACAGCTAGATCGACACCTCTACTCTAGCTGTATGGTAATTTCATGTGACTCAGTCCTCCAACCAGGTCATCTACAATATCATCCTTGCAATGTACAAAGGCAATCTCTCAGGATCCTGGAAGACTCTTCAGCTTTTATCTTTGGTTAGAAAAAACAAGAGGAACTCTAAGTCCCTAGATTCAAATACAAAATGAAAGCTGGATGCAATTAGAGCTCCAGCTCTGTTCCAAATTGCTCTGAAATCCTGACCTCATTTTTGGCATGTCCCACAGATGTGCCAGATTGAGGCTGATTATGACTAGAGAAGTTCTTCTTGGTTGGCGGGGGAAGGGATCTGCCCCAAAACTTACTCCCAGCTCAAGCTTACTCCCAGCTCACAAGGTATTATTGTCCAAACCTCACTCATCCACCTGTCATAAGAAGCAAGCCATGTTGCCATGTACTATTCCTATGCAATGTTGAACTTGAAAGCTGTGTGACTGGAGAGATGTGCTTCAGTGTACAAAATGTAGGAGGAAAAGGCATTTTCTTTGTAGTATTCGGCCATTACACTATGGTATGATTGGTACCAAAGTAAAGAGATTACTTAACAGACAGTGGGAGCATCTACATGTGCATTAATGTGCCTTTTCTAATGCACCTTAAATTTTAGTACCTCCAATATGAGGTACCAAATAGATGTGCATTAGGCTGCATAATGCATAGTAGTGCAAGTGGACACTTTTTGTGTGACACTTAATATACAGTAGTATTCTACTGTGCATTAACATATTAGCGCATTTTTTACATGCTGCTTCAATGTGCAGTAGAATAGGCTACTGCACAGTAAAGTCCAAGTGTAAACGGACCCAGTATCTAATAGACCCTATAGCTCAGGGTCTATGGGCTGGATGAATGGCATGGGGCTGGTCCATGGGTTGGATCAGGCCCATTGACCCCACCTGCATTTTTAATCCAGTGCATGAATCGCCTACCCAGGCTGGTCTAGGATGCTGGGCCCAAGCGCGCACTGCAAGCAGCGTAGCCCAGGACCCAGCCCCACCGAGCACTGCATGCATGTTAACAGAGTCGCACCAGGGGCCAGACTGTGGGGCTCTGTGGGCTGGATTCATGCCTCAGTCCATATGCTTGACACCCCTGCTGTAGCCCATTTTACTCTACGGGTCATATTCTGTTCCACCTTGTAAGCACATGAAGCATGATTCTATTCTATCCTGCTCAAGTTCCTGAAGAACAATTAATGCAAAAAGTGGGTGGGTCCTCCTCCTTGATGATTTTTTGTGACTTATGGATCAGATAGGTAAGATGTAGTGAAGTTACAGAAGTAACATGCATTAATAGATATTCAGGATTTGAGCAGGATGGAATAAAATTGCATTTTCATTTAGGAGCTATGTCCGCTTAGATGCCTAATAGGTGGAACAGAATGTGGCCTTAAGAGTTTTGTTCTCAGTCACAGAGTAGGCGTGTTTTATGGGGCATAGCTCTCTGCTGGGAAAGAGAATGTGAAGTTACTCACCGTTCACTTTCTGAGAAATGAATGCCTTTAGGTACACAAGACAGACACTTATGATGTAGGCTGATTTTTTTTTTAATGAAGTGTGGATTGAAAAGTATCAGCTGTTGGTATTGGATGTTTTGGGTTATTGCTCTTCCCTAGATCTAGAGAGATTGCAATGCTGGTGAAACCAGGTGCAACTTGCACACAGTATGTGACAAGGCCAGGGAACTGTCTCATCTAAATTCTCTGTGCAAGGGTTATGGCATGTCATCAGAGTTTGTATATTGATAATGCGGGGCTTAAATTGGCCTTGTCCCCACAGTATATCCAAGGTAGGAGATATTCATTTGCTAGTTTACAGATGACAGGACAAGACCAGTTCCTGGACTGGAAGACTGTCTTGACTTCTTAGGTAGATATTTCCATTTGCTACCAGACATGAATATGTGTTTTGAACATATTGCTGCTGGTGAATAAGAATGTGGCATATCAGTCACTGGGACATTGTAAGCACCCATGCAGGTCAGAAAGGACAATTCAAAACTGGAAGAACCAAGAAATATGTTGGGAAGCCATTTTCCCTCAGAACTCTGGTAAGAATGGCATCTTGTCAATAACCTTTCATAAGGTCTAAGATACTGTTACATCAGGTAGATCATAAGCATTCTGGTAGCTGGTTGGCTCACGGCATAGGGAAACACCTTGAATCTGGAAATCATATTTATGTTTTGAAAAATCTTTGCAACAATGTATTTTCAGTTTTTATACTTTGGGACAAGGGCAATGCCAGCCATTCCAAGGTTTGTCTAGTTCCAAATAGAACATGGCCTCTGAGAATGTTTTTTCACATTCCTCTGGCATAGGGCCCAGGGGTTCTCCCTAAGTGGTTGTCCTGGGACTGTGTCAATGTGAATGGTAAACCTCACTATTTGGTCATTTGAGGAGGTAAATATAGTGGTGAAGGATTTGATAAGCAGGAGTATTTGAGTCCACTGCTCAACACTCTGGAGATCAGCACTTTGAGGTTCTCAGCATCATTGTATTAGCATTTGTTGCCTTTGTTCTAGATCTAGTGAGTGAGGCATTATCAGCATTCCTGGTTTTCAGTAAATTCACATGAACTTGCTCAGTGTCTTTTTACTTCCTTGGCAGGTGGGATTTTTAATCTGCAAAGCCCGTTTATCTTACTGTCTTCAAAAGTACCTGCCAACTGGTTAAAAACTTAGATTCAGTGCTCAGAAGCACTTTATCACCCAGCCTGAAGATCTGTAAGTGGTAACCTGGCTGTATTTGAACCTGTTGTGAGTGTAGTTTTTTGTTCCCTAGCAATTAGCTGCAGGCCCTTCAAGTGTTGGCTACAAATGTCCAACTCGGGATCCTTAAAATTCTAGTTTATTAGGCGGATTGAAACACTGTAATCATAAACCTTGGGGCTGGTCCCCACACACACACACACACACACACACACACACACACACACACGCACACACATACACACACACAGTAGCAGGCTACAGAGTCAGGTATACCTATCCTACAAGAGCTGGAGTCTGTCGTTGAGGCTTCTTTCAGCGTGGTGTTATCTTCCAGAAGGGGGTCGCTGGCTGGTCCTTCTGGCTGGACAGGTCTGGTCGAGTTGGAGATCAAGAGGGTGCCACTGAGGGTCACTTTTCACTGCCTTTTATCAGTCCCTGGCAGACTTTGGTGACTCCCCAGTTTTCAGGTTTGCCCAATCCAGGGGTCATTGACCCTCGTGGGACTTCCCCCCGCCCCACCTCGGTGGCTACTGGACGGCATCTGTCAGCCCCAGGGGTCATCTGCATGTACGTGCAGGTTTGGGAGTCCATTGATGAATTTACAATAGGGATCTGGAGATATTCAGCCCAAAAGTTGGTCTCTGGCGTTGATTAACTCAAGCCAGGGCTTCTAGCCCTTGATCAGTGATGTTTAGAGATTTCCCGGTTGTTACATTGTCTTCTATTGAGTTCTTCCGTTGGTTGATCTGCAGCTTCCAGGTGATAATTGCTGTCTGCTGCTACTGTGTTACACATTCAATCACGTTACACATTCAATCACTGATTCACTCGCTCTTTCAGGGGCCAGCCTGATACAAGGAAGGGCAGTTTGATTCCTGCCCTTGTTAACATTGTTACAATGTATAATTTACTTATGAAACTAAACACATTCAGTTGAAAGTTGAAAGGTGAGGAGTATAAAATATAAGCTACAAATGCCATGGCACACAAATAGATAAAAATACCAAACTACAAGGGGAGATACAAAATGCACACACACAAATTTTAAAACACAATTATTGTTTGTTGAAATGCATATTGGACGTGCTAGTTGTCTTTAAGCCTAGTCCTTCTCAAACTTCTCAAATGAGGTCTAGAAATCTCTAAAGTTATCAGCCATGTAAAAGTTGGAAGGGAAAGAACTTAGCAGAAGTGTTACATTGAACACCAGGAAGAAAATAACGGTTCCCAGTGCCTTGGCCCAGAGGCCATGAACCTCTTTAGCACTGCTTTAAAGGTTGGTTGAACTTCTAAATTAAACTGAGCATGTAGATAGTATATGGACATCTTTAGGAAGCTTATTTTTGGTAGGGTACATAATGCTAATATGAGTCACAATAAAACAGGTCTCCTTGTACTTGAGTATTTCTGGGTCTTTGTGAGCTCCAACCAACAACCATTTTCAGGTATGTTTGTCTCTAGGTACTGGGTAACATAATTGTAGCAAACAATGAAATCACCTGACCTGAGAGAACAAGGTCCCATGGAGAACTAAGCCAGGCAGCAGCATGGGACAGCATGGCTCCTGGGAGACTGTATGATACAGGCAAACAAAGCCCTTTCTGGAGGCAGTCATTTTGGAAAGGGGAAAGTGGCTCCCCAGACATCATGTGATATGGGCAGATGAAGCCTGCTCTGGAGGCAGCTGTTTTGGGGGAAAGGGAGAGCTGTAAGAGAAGCCCAGAGACTGAGGGGGAGGTTGGGCACGGTGTCACGTCCTCAGAGCTGCGAGGGCCCGAGAAATGTGCAGGCTGCACTGCGGGCTAGACGGTTGGAAAGCCCAGCTGCAGAGCCTCTCTTGCTCCTTTTCTGCTGGAAGCCTGCCTAATCTGCTTGGAGGAACACCCAGCCCTTCTGGAGACCCCCAAGTAAGAAGGACTCTTCTCCAAGACCCTGTGTGGTGTGAGGTGCACTGGGGGGAGAGGGACTGGAAAGAGATTGATCCAGCTCCCCATGAGCTCTGATGGGAGGCGGAGCTAGGAGACATTAGCCCTCCTCACATAGGGCAGGGCCCATGGGCGACTCGTAGGGAGGGTATGGGGGGGCATGTGCCCCCTTGAGATTGGCCGCCACCACCAGCTTCTACGGGTGGTCGCTGCTCACAACCATCCTCCCTCACCACCACTGTTGCCAGCGGTGTCTGCGGGAAGTCCCCGCTCACTGCTCACCACCACCCCCCGCCACTGCTGGTGTCTGCGAGCAGTTCCTGCTTGCTGCCGATGCTGCCGCCTACAAATGGTGCCCCCCCCCACCTGCCCCCCCCAGTCTTGGGAGGCATTAGTCATTCATGGCAGGGCCCCTGTGAGAGAGTTCAGACCCAAGGGTGGGGACAAATTTTGACTGCCAGGCAAGTGGGGGTGTTCGGGTATAGCCAGGGGAGATTGCCAGAATCTCTAGCCCAGACCCTCCTCCTTGTGTGTCAGGGGACAAGGGTCTGGGCAGGGTAAGCTATTTTACAGGGATTTTGGTGAGGGAACACCTGCTTGTAGCACAGCAACCCCTAGGACACATCTTGTGAGATCCTCACACCAAAGACCTATCCATGCATCCCATGGTAGGGGCACAGAAGCAGCTCTGCCTTCCCGGGCATTTGGTCCAGGCTACCTGTGTACACATATCATCTGAAGCCATCATCATGTGCAACGTTATTGACTGAGGGTGTGAATAAGTTTCTGACAGTTGAACAGTTGTGTATTAATTAGTTGCTTCTTCTTTAAATAACCCTTAGTAAATAAAGTGTACATAGTTGTACATTGTGTGGTGTCTATTTGATGGTCCAGGGACACTAGGTGCCTTCCTGTGAGGGTAACCTCCTTCACCCCAGAAAGGCAGGTGGTTCCAGACTATGGGCACCTTTAGGGATCTGGACTTAGGTTGTGGCTTTGTGGGTAGTCCCGCAGCCAGGGATACATAATTTTATAATGATATGGATGTGCTTCTGCCCAGCAGTGCTCCTAGTAGGTCCATCTTAATTCTCTCAAAGGAATTTCTATCAGTGGGAGGGGAACTGGGGCATTTTGGGGATCTCTTTTGGGTGCAGTCAGCTGGCATTCTGGGCAGGTACTCCCTGTCCTCTTGGAACATGCCAAAACAGGGAAAATGATATGTGGGAAAAGGTCCTCTCCCAACCCAGTTGCCCATATGAGCCAAATGCACAAGTGCCTGATGATTCAGGAAGGAGCCTAGAAGGTGGGGTCCCAACTTCCTAGCTGGATTGTCTCATGCAACACAAGAGAGACACTTGTTATAGAGCACAAGAGAGACTTTGCCATTAGTTGACTGTATGGGATTTCACCAGGGCATACGCAAAACAAAATTCTTGTAAGTATAGCTTATTCCCCCTGGCCAGGCTTTACCTCAAGCCTGTTCAGTTCTCTGTTCTCGAGGTGCACCCTTCCTCCCCGTTCCTGGAGACTCATTCACAGTCATGAAAGGTCTTCATTAACTCTTTCACTTCTGTTAATGTCCTCAGGTGGTATCTCTGGCACTGTGGTTGGGAGTATTTGTATAAATGTTTCTGCTAGTGCTGAAACTGTGTCCCAATCTGTTCCTCAGGTCACAAACATGGTTAGCAATGGTTCCCCCCCACCTACCCTTTTCTTGAGCTGCTACTGCTATCCAAGCTACTTGGTAATATGCTTCTGCCTGGAAGCAATGGTGATGCATGTCCTTGCTAATATCCAAGATAACTTTTTAAATAAAAAAATAATCCTGTGCATACAGCAGATCAAGTCCTTCATAGTCAGGATGTGCTGTTGGGGTAGGGGCCATTAGGAAGCCCGGGCCCTCTGTTATGAGGTGGTTAAAAATGCCTTATGATAGGCTTCATCTTTGTAAACTTTACTGGTGCTGGCACAAGAACAGGTCCCAGGCCTGTGGTACTGATTAATAGACTTCCAGCTGCCTTGGCTGACTGCAACCCCACCAGAGTTGCTAGGTCAGCTGTTATTGTTGGTCCTCTTGCTAGTTTGCCAGCTTATGTCATAGCTGCTGCTGGGCATTCAGGAGTTCATTGCTATATTATCCGTTGTTGCAACAGCAGCTGAGTCTGCTGCTGCTGAGAGGTAACCACTTTATTTGCTGCCCTGGACCCACACCACATTTGTCTACGTTTCTCTTGCATGCAGATGTTCGGTTTTCCGGTACACCAGACCCTACGTCTTGTTTGGGAGCCTTTCCTGGATTGTCCACCATGCATCATAGTGTGACTGACTAGACAGTATATATCCCCTTATGGCTGGAAGTGACATAGCAGGCTCTCTTCTTCTGTTCCTCTCCCCCCATCTCCCTTCACCCACATAGCATTTCCAGCTATGTTGTGGCTTACTTCTTTCTATGACTTAACCTGCTTATTGGGCCTGATAGAGTCTAGTTCCCTGCAGGAAGTAAAGCAGCCCAACTGAAGAACAAATGGAAGAAATGATTTCACCATCCCACAAAAGGCCAGATTAGTAAAGGCAAAAACAAAATAAACAGTCTGGGTACCTAGAAACCTCTCCCTCCCATCCTCACTTACAAGAAAAAAGAAAGATGGACAGACAACCTTTCTCAGAAAGCATGGACGGATGGTACTCACAAGTTTTCCCACATAAAGCAACCTTGGTCTCAAGGCTGGGAAGGCCCATTTCCTAGGTCCACTTACTTTAGAAACCTCTCCTCCTCCCTGAGCTGGAATCCTTACTTTTAAGGTCCCATACACAGGCTTGATAGGCTCCACAAATGACATGGATTGGGGTTTATTTTTGACCACTGAAGATTCTTAGCCCCTTCTTGACAGGTGGGGACATCCATCCTACTGCAGTTTTATTTATTATAAACTATATAATATGTAATAGATAGTAAAAGACTTGGGGGGGGGGCAAAGAGTAAGTAGAAAATCATTAAGTATTGTGCAATGTTGAAATTCCAGAAATTGCATTTGAATTATTTTTATGCCCTTGGGACAACAAATGTCTTTCAGTTCCATTCCTTTTCTCATCAGGAAATTAAAAATTCAAGCCCCAACATTCCAGATGAAGTATGTCTGCTTTGTGTTACTACTAGGAATGGAGCTGTACCTTCTGTATCGTTATGTTTATTATGCATGGTGCTAGGACCCAGCAGGGACATTTTAGAATGTAGGTTGATTTCTATCAGATAGCAAATTTGCATAGTGTAGTGCTGCAGGTTTGGACAATGAATTTCTACTTGTATTCACTGTTATTTCAGTGCTCAGCAGTAGGAACTGAACTGCAGAGCCATTCACCTCACAACTGTCAATATTCCCTCAGGGCTGGGGAGCTCCTCATGGCCTGTGTTGGCAATGATCAAACGTTATTACCATTTAGCAGCTGATGAAATGTTCCATATGCAATGAATTGTTGGTTTTAGTCCACTTTCCAGGGGAGAAATGGCCACACCAAAAACCAACCAGTTCAATCAGATTAGTTTAATTAAATTGTTTAGACTACTGGAGTCGTTCATATGAGTCAGGTTGTGCAGGACTGGGTTCTTTATTGCCGTTGACTTTGTATGGCCTCTGTCCATGGTGCCAAGTAGTGTAATATTTCATCCACTTTATGTGCTGGATAAATGGCAGCACACAGGACTAGAAACTATGAATACGTTAAGGTAAGGTATTTGATGAACCTGATAGTTATATTTAACAGATTAATCTCCTTTCTGGGAAAATCCCAAATGAAGCAAGTTACAACTAGTTATTTCCTCTCTTAAACAATACCATTTTGGATTTGTAATTTACGTTTTATATGTATAATGCTACATGTGGAGAAGAGGGCCTTGTTCCAAAAGTATATAATCTAAACAGACCAATGTACATCCACATAGAAGACAGCATGAAAAATGACAGTGACAAACTCCTATTATTTCCAGCCTATGATTCTGATAAATCTTCATTTTCTGTTTTTTTCTTGCCTTGCTTATCTACACACATTTGAAGGAAGGAGTAGGGATAAAAGTGCTAATGGTAAATGGGAAGAAAATGCAACTCAGAGTCCAAAGTTTGGAGCCCTTGCCTAGGTCATTTTCCACAAAGCAGAAGAAAGTAGGGAGGGAAGAACTGAATGAAGATAACAATGAACTTCTCCATTAGAGTCAACCAGATTGTTTCATACTATTAACCAAACAAGAAATGATTACTTTGATCTAAATTCAGGCTCTACTTAAATTAATGTTATATGTTCCATTAATAACATAAGACTATGATAGAGCTAGAAGTATCTTGATTTGAGGGATTGATTTCTGCCTTCCTTCTCTTTCCTCTGTCAGCTTTCCCCCTGATTTGGAGGAAATATATTCAAACAATAGACAATTGGGACCTGGGTGAGACTTGATCATAATATCAATATTTTACTTGGAAAACAAGGAATTCTGGAGGACTCTGATAATGCCAAGTCCTATGTTACACCCCAGATGCACCAGCCCTGATTCATCCAACAAAGCTGTATCGCGATATACAGGATATAGAAACATACCCAGCAAGATCTTAATATAAAGATTGGGGCTTTCTCCGCATATTGTAGCAAATGGACCATGGTAGCTTCAAATAAACTTTAAAAGCAAGGATTTTTTTTTAAAGAGTGCAATAATAGTAATTTTTCTCTTTTTATTTTTATGGTATATATTCAGTTTATTTCATGCTGCTCTTCCATCTTTAATAATCTGTGTTCTGCAGAATTTTATATTGAAAAAGTATAAACACACTAAAGAGTTACAGGAAGAAACTGGAAACAGTGGCAACTAATGAAGCAGGGTTTTGGAAAAACACACCAGATAGATGAATATTGAAATGAGGACTAGTGGAATAGTTAACAATGTCAATACTGAAAATTGTAGCATTAGATTTTCAAGTTAATGCTGCCTTTAACTGACAAACATTTTAAAAGGGCAGACGGTGATACTTCACTTTTGTTGATAGTTTTAGTTAAAATACTGCTATAAGTATAATCCATTCTTATTGCCACTTAAAAATTGTAAATGTGAGGACTTGTCCAAGTGTTCCGCCATGGCAAGGACGTGCATAAGGGAGCCAGAACGTGTGTTGTTTAGCACAGGGAAATAAAAATCTTTCTGTAACAGTGTAATGCATGTATATTAGAACACAATATCAAAGATTTTTTTATCAACAAAGCGCTTAACTTACTGTGATCTTAACTCAGATGCCTTGAAAGAACTAAAATAAATGCTTGACAAAAATGAAGGGCTTAGGCAAAATTTGTCTGCGGCTTGATTTCTACTATGTTAAATTGGCATTTAGCCTCTGAGCATTGGTGAAAAATAGTTTAACACACCATAAATAAATCTGTTCATACCAGGAAAAGATTATACTTGAACCACCATGCTAAGTCAGCCACACATAAGCATGCTATCTACGCATATATACGGCATTCAGTCACTCTGAGCAATCTTTCAGTGTAAATTCTTGAAAAGCAGAATGACATCAAAGCAGCAAAATGTTTCAAAGATTCAATAATACAGATTGATTTCTTCTTATTATTCAGACGTGGGGGTTTAACTGACAAATTGGATTTTATTTCCTAGTTAACTATATCTTTCAATGACCGATCATCATCCAACCCTGAAATAAATGTTACCTGATTAAAGTAGTAAAGGTTAAAACATTTAAAACACATGCTATAGATCTCAAAAAATCAAGTCAAGATGTGTAAGGGTAAGAATTATTAGAGGATTTATGAAATCTGCCCCGAACAAATTAATTCATCAGTTTAGCCAAAGGCCTGTCAATGAATTCAAGAGCCTTTCTAAAAGGGAACATCTGTTGCATATTTAAAGGTTCTGTTTATAAGGGAATGTAGTGGATTATTCCTTCTGGGAAGGATACACAGTTTACATAAATGTATTTGAAAATGAATTTGGAATTGGTCTTATGCCTTTGAGGATCAGGGGTAATCCCTGGAGGATTCTAACATTATATTAGTCCCCAAGCCTTCTCCGTGACTGAGGAGAGCTAGATTTTGTTTGAAAATGATAAATAGCTGCATAAATCTGGATAATAATATGGTAAAAACAAATCATTATTGTACAATAGTCAATTCTGGCTTTTCATTTGTTTAAAGCAAAGAATTAAGACCATACAGGTTTTGTTAGGAAAAAGGTGGAATGCTTTCTGCCTTTTTATATTTTTCCTGATATGATTTACTACTATAGACCTTATTTTGGCTAAGCACTTAAGTACATGACTAATCCCATCATTTTAAAGCAAAGCACTTAAGCAGGTACCTAAGTCCCACTGAAACCAACAGAATTTAATTATTTGCAAAAGTGCCTTGCTGTCTAAGGGTGAGAATGGTCATATAAATAAGCATGTTGCTGATTTCAGGTCTTAGTTTGGAAGTGACAAATTTGCATATTAAAGTACTTTGGAACAAACACCCGATTTGCTAAGAAATGGGTTTTTTTGTGCATGCCCACAGCTTTTTAGATATATTAATGTATAAAGGATTTACAGTAAAAGCTGTGATAACTGGCATTTTACTAACCAGAATACTCTATTATCCAGCATGCACATGAAGTATTTCTTGAGCAAAGCTGAGGAGAGGGGGGCCACGAGGGCAGTGGTTCTCCTCTGCGGGCTCCGCAGGTGCTGCCTAGCCAGCCAGCCATTTGGCGGGGAGGGGAGAAGTGTGCATGCAGCATCCACCACCGCTGCATCAATTCCAATAACTGGAATTTTTAGACAACCGGCACCCTCCTTACCCTGCTGTGTGTATGTGAGAGAGATATGTTTGTGTATATGTGTAATATATATTCGCTCTACAAAAATTTAGACACACACACACACACACACACGCACGCGCATGTGTGTGTGGCTAAATTGTTGTAGCTACCTATTTCATACTTTTGTACTTTACTTAAAGGGTATTCTAACTAAGAATAATATGAATATAAACTGCAAATATTCTTGCTATTACACATAAAACATTAAAGCCCAGCTTAGTTCTAAGACCTTCTACTATCTCCATTTTCCATTAGGGTCAATAATATTCATTTATGGCTATGGTCTCAACCACTTTAATACTGTTATACAAATGCCTTTTAATCATTAATTAAATTTTAATGTGGGACTTGATGGAACTGATGTGATTGAAAAACTATTAAAGTCAACAGAAATTGACATCACTTTCAGAGATTATCAGGCCTGATTATCAGGGATGTTGAGCACTTGTTACACCTATTGACTGAAGCAGGGGTATTGGTTGATTAAGCCCTACAGCTGTCTATATATGTGGTCTGGGGTGTGGGCATTTTAATTAGAGCAGCTCCCGGACAGCTGCTCTAATTAAAACACCACAGTATCTCATGTATTCAGTGTCCTATGTTTCAAAATGGCTCCAGGGGCACTTTAACTAAAGCTTGTTCAATGAGTTTTATTTTAAAGTATCTCCATCACCATTTTCAAATGCAGGATGCTGAATACGTGTGACGGTGAGGCACGCTGAAACATAGGAGACTTGATTAATCGTATTCTATTTAGAATGTGTCAGGGCACATGTATAGACATGCTACATGTCTTGCCCAAGATCACCCATGCAAATGGGTGATCTTGGGCAACAGAACCATATCATCATCCTTCATGGCCCATCTTTGATGCCTCTCTCTCTCCAGGGCCAAAATGAAGAGCTAAAGTCCAGATAAAGACTTCAAAGTTTAGCTAAATTCTTGTTGCTTCTTCCTGTACCACATTCAAAAAGTGTGCCCCATCCTTTCTGATGTCAAATTACTCATCTATGTTCTTATCTCTTGATTCTCTTTTTTCTCAAGTTTTTGTACATTCCCCAACCTCCTCTCAACCTCTGCAATCCATTCCAAATAGATGATTCACTTCAGTGATTCTCCACTTTATTGTCCCTAAAGGTCAGTTTTTCCACTTCTCACTTCCAAAGCAGTTTATATCACAAAGGTCCTGCCTCTTGTATACCTTTGAACAGGTATATATTTAGGTTGACTCCACTCTTTCCATTCCATCCTATCTTCAAATCATGTTATATCTTCTTCTATAACAAACCTTTCTGCCTTTTTTCTTCCCGCTCATGGTGCTTGAAAACTTTCCAAAATCTGCACGCCAAACCTCCACATTAGGATGAGTTTCTGCACTATCGCCTAGAAAAACAAAATATGTTCTGTTTTAAAAAAAATGAAACTACCTTAGAGTATTCTTCCCTAAACGGAGAAACCACATAAATACATAATCTTTTTTCCTCATTGCCTCTCCCTTTCCTGCTGCATGTTACCTCTTTGCTTGTCTGGCAAATCTATCAATTAGACTGTAAACTCTTTAGAGCAAAGACCCATAGGCCGTGGAAGGGAAAAAACTGGAGCATTGTGGGCTTAACTGCTCGACAGTTATGTGGGTAGGAAGCTGCCTGTGGGGTAGGACCCAGAGAGTTCTAATGAACGGATCTGTGTTATCCTGGTGAGAAGTGGCCAGTGGTGTCCCTTAGTGGTCCGTGCTTGGTCCAGTGCTTTTCAACATCTTTATCAATGATTTGGATGTAGGAGTGAAGAGATCACTGGCCAAGTTCATGGACGACACCAAGTTATGGGGCAGTGTGGTCATGCTTCAAAACAGGCTGCAAATACAGGCGGACCTAGACAGGCTGGCAAGTTGTGCGGATCGGAACTACAGGAAGTTCAACAATGAGAAGTGTAAAGTGCTCCATCTGGGGATGACTAATCCCCAACATATAGGCTCAGTGGTGCCAATTTGACTAGCACCATGACTAAAAGAGACCTAGGGGTAATAATAGACCATATTATGAATATAAACTGTCAGGGCAATGCTGTAGCCAGCAGGGTAAACAATACTCTAGCATGTATCAACCGATGTATCTCAGGCAAAACCAAGGAAGTGATTCTTCTGCTTTATTCAGCATTGGTGAGACTGCAGCTGGAGTACTGTGTCCATTTCAACAAGGATGTGGAAAAGCTTGAGAGAGTCCAGAAAAGAGTCACTTGTATGATCAGACTTGCAAGGCAAGCCATACAAGGAAAGGCCGAGGGACTTGGGACTCTGCAGCCTAAAAAAGAGAAGGCCGAGAGGGGACTTGGTAGCAGTTTACTGCTACATATGGGGAATATATCAAGGGCTCAGCGAACAACTGTTCACCAAGGCACCCTTGGGAAAAACCAGGAGTAATGGCCACAAACTCCTGGAAGACTGTCTAAGGCTTAACGTTAGGAAAAACTTCTTCACAGTTAGTGTCTCCAGACTGTGGAGTAAGCTCCATCCAGAGGTGGTGCAATCACCCATTGGCGACACGTAGCAGGTGCATGTGGGTGCACACCAGCAGCACTTCTGGTTTTGCTGCTGGCACTTCTGGTTTTGTGATTGGTTGCTGGGGGACCCCCCCTACCTGGTCGGCTATCAGCCGCTGGTGCCCCTCCAGTATTAGGAGGCACCAGTTGGCCATGCAATCACCTACCCTGGATATCTTCAAGAGGAGACTAGACGGTTACCTTGCTGGGGGGTCACCAGACCCCAGTTGTCTTTCCTGCCTAGTACGGGGATGGGGTGGCTGTACCCAATGATCTTGCAAGGTCCCTTCCAGCCCTTACAATCTGTGAATCTATGAATCTTATAAGAGGTTCAGGCTGAAATACTACAGCTGGAAACAACTTAATTTAAATTAAATCACTGTTCTCCATTGATTACTTGTGTTTGATTGCTTAACATTGAATCAATTCCCTCACAAAAATAACACTGATATTGAATTTTTACTTATTGCTTATATCAGCAAATATATGTGAGATTACAGTCCTGCAGTGCATGGTGATTTAACAAGCTTGGGTTATTGATTAAAGTCTGCTCTGGGGTGCAGTATTTAGTGAAGTAACTGTGGTGAGCTTGGGTCACTTTTTGGGGGAATATAATTTGCTTTACAAACTGTGCACATGCTATTTCTACACTGCAAAACCTCAATGCAGAAAATCCATGACCTGTGTATTGTTTTGACATGATGAAATACTATAAGCTGTGATTCTTTGCCAGATGCTGCACAAAAATTGCACTAAAACACTGACATTAAATCACCGTCTTTGAGAAGATGGATTTGGAAAGAGATGAGATTATTTCTAGAGCATTCCATGAGTTATAGACTTCTACTTTGACACTTAATACTAATTACCAAATACACCTAATAGACTTACAAGTGCACCTAATAAAGATTAACAGAACCTAAGTCAGATAACATGTAAGCACTTTTGTCATATTTTTCCTGGTAGATAATATGCAGAAATAAAATTAGTAATTTGAGTTAGTTCAAAACTAGGAAATTATGTTAGAGATGGGTATGAGTTGCATGTTCAGATTCAGATTGCAAATTCAGTGTTAATGGATCTGTTTTGCTTCTACCTCTTTCATGGGGGCCTCTAAAATATTCTGTAGACAATGCAGACTATAAATATTTTTAAATAGTGAAGGCAATAACAGTTGGAGTGAACTAACCTCATAGGAGTGATGAGTTTTCCATTTGCTAAGACCTTTAAAACCATGATTGGGTATCTTTCTAAAAGATATTGTATAGCTCAAACAGAAGTTATACAAAGTTTCCTGGGTAAGTTTCTGAGAGGTAGTTTGGCCTGCATTATATTCAGGGGGCCACACTAAAGGATCAAAATCATCCCTTCTTATTTAAATATCTCTGAAAATGTAGAAAATTAAATTGATAAATATTTCATTATTCAAGAATAGAAAATATTTGAAAGTGAGATTTTTGAGATATTTTTAAAATTGGAGATGTGCAGAGATTGGTAAAATAAGACAAAAATGCAAGGAGGTGGTTTGGGCATGAGGAATATGTGTGATTGAGATGTTGTGCTTGTGTATTAAGGCCTGTGAATGAAGACTGCATTAGTTGTTGATTTCCTTAATTTTCTGCTGCATTTGGAAACCTGAACTGTAAGTTAGCAAAAGAGGGTATGTGCACAAGATGCATGCAGACATGCTTTGTGTACGTGTGTATAAATATATATAAGCACCTATACACATACATACATGAATGTATATTTAGATAAACAAATATAGATGATTATCTTTCTTGGATTAAACAACAAGTTTTCTGAAATCATTTTTTTTCATGTGTTAAGAGAATGTGTAGGGCATAGCAACTTTAAATAGCATTAACCAAATGAAAGGCTTCCACAGCAACTTGTTTTTGTTAAAAGTAATACAGAATATTACTCTATCTAGTACTTTATCTGCAAAATTGTCCTTGATTGGAGTTAATTTAATAATTCATTTAATTGTTTTGAAGAGCTGTCTTTCTATCATGTCATGTTATTTCTGTTCTTTTCTTTTTTGTTCAGATTGATATCAAAGTGAGGATTTAAAAGTAGACCATTTGTTAAGTTTAGCTTTAAAGGCTGCCTGTAGATGTGCAGGGAGCCTGCTCTGGCATTTTGTAATTACAGTGCATCAGAGCGGATGTGATTAATCCACTGGCAATGTGCAGGGGGTGCACACAGGTGCACATGCACCCCCTGAGCATGGCAGTGCACCCGCTATGACAAGTCGCTGTCTGCGGGAGCTCCGTGCTTACCACTGCCGTGCTCCTGCAGCCGCGCTTCCACCGCTGCCATGTCCCCCCCAGCTGCCGGGGGCACATGGCTTTCATGGATTAATCAAATCTGCCTGTGCGTGCTAATTAGTGCACTCCAGCAGCCTCCACATCTTGTGTATCAGTGTCCCTGTGCTTCAAAATGGTGGCAGGGGCACTTTAACAAAAGCTCATTAGATGAACTTTAGTTAAAGCGTCCCGCCCTCATTTTGAAGTGTGGGGACAGGGATGCACAAGAACTGTGGGTGCTTTAATTAGAGCAGCTCTTGGAGCACATGTAAAAATGCCCTAAATGTCCCTTGCTCACTGCCACATCAGATTTTATGAAATAACCAGTAGGTTTGCACTAGGTTCAGAAGTCCAAGTTTCGGACTGAAGTTTTATTTCCAAATGCATTTCATATTTTGTTGCAAAATAGCCCTGAATGTATTGCTTGTATTTCTGCACTGATGCATTTATTAGACTGAGTGCTGATTCAACAGAAATAATCTCTAACCTTCTGGTCTCTGAAGTCTGTAGTTTCTGGCTCCACAGAGGTCTGATCCTCCTAATAAAAAAAGGTCAGCCTAGTGCAGAAGTCAAACAAAAATGCCACCATGAACAAAAATATCCCCTCTTCTCCATGAATGCACTGCATTCTGGGTGGTTTTGCAGTTCCCAAATGCTGAATTCTTTGGCTGCCTCTAATTTACCTCTTTAATATATTTGTAGACCCTTGTCATGTCCTTTTGTTTAGGCAAGCTACTTTATTTTGTTTTGTGCACTGTGTGAATAATGGCTGAGAAATAATATAGGGGAGGGCCAACTTATAAAATACATTATATTTTATTCAGAATGTGGAGTCAAATTTTGCAGTTTAAGCAGCCTTTAAAATCTTTTACTTTAACTTCAGGACTGTTTTTTATAAATCATATGGGGAGTGTGTGTGTGTGTGTGTGTGTGTGTGTGTGCGCGCGTAGAGCCTTTGCATTCTAAGTTATTTTAAAATCTCACAGTTAGAGACCATTATGGCTGGAACAGTTAATGAGGCAAATGACTTAAACGCCCCACAAAAAGAAAACTCTATACTTTGTGGGATCTAAAATGTATGTCTTCAAGTTGGTGGCTGTCTTTTTTTTGTCAGCATTTATGTTTACAACAGCAGGTACCAAATGGCAATATGTCTACACAGAAGCAGTGCAACTTTCTGATAGGTATCTGATTGTAGTGGTGCTTCTCACACTGGGATTCTAATATGATGAAATTAGTTGGTTGTCTATACAGGAATAAAACACAGTGCATCTACACAATGAATCGTCTATTCCATATTTTATCATGTCAAGTGAGAGAGGTACTCAGAAGAATCAAAATGTGCATTGTTCTCCTTTTCAGAACATGGTTGCATCTCTTTTGATGTTGGGAGGGCTTTCAGAACAGGGACTCCTGTTGACTAATACAGGCAACTTGACTATATCAGCTAAAAAGATGAAATTAATATAAGCGCTAGATTCTTGAGAAAGGATTTTATTCTATTTTTGCTTTTCTTTTTTCATTGATTATGCTCTTTATTTCCTTTCATATGTGTTGTCATCAGTGAAAACAACTGGCTAATTGAGACCAGGGGGAGTGAAGACATTTTTTTCTAAGGCAAAAAAGGATTACAGGAAACCAAACTCAGCTGTAATCTCCATAAAGCATTTCTACGACTACTATTCCTGATGGAAAGCTCTGTTCTAAAACCATTTTTATTTGTAAAGTGAAATGTGTGACACATAATAAAAGATCCTCTGAAGAATAATTATGTTGATTCAGTTTAACCAGGCCCAGAGCATGACTCAGACTGATCCACCAGTCTTCCAAGCATTCGTGTGCTTTTTTTTTTTCAAACATACAGACACAAATATCTGTTACAAATCTAGTAGAGCTGACAAGCCTCATTATCCAATCCCCACTTCAGGCAATCATGAAAGCTGAGTGTTGCTGACATGATCCATCTATGTACACTATTTATTTAAGGACGAAACTTCAGATTTTCCTCAAATCACCCTTTAACCAGACACTTTGGGGAAATGAATCAATACTTCATAACACTTGTGGAATCAGTCTCTTGGGTTTAGTCAGACTAAGCAACACATCTTCTGGCTGACAAACATTAAAAGACAGTTTAGCAACAGGTAATAATAATCAATCACAGTATCAAGGCTTCTGAAAGTTTAGGAAGATTTAGATTTGAAGAGTGGGCAAGTCCCCTGTTAGGAGAGAGTGAGATGACAGTGTAAAAGATATATGGTTTGTCGATTTAAACTTGTTAAATGTCATGTATTTTCTGTATGGAAATCTCATGCAAAGAGCTCCTATAGCAGCCTAGCCGACATGTCCAGATGTGCATTTTCATTTCTGTGGACTGGGAATTGTAGGGTAAGAGAGACTTGCTTGGGGGGGAGGAAGCAGGTGGAGAGCAGGAGAGGAGATTGCCCTGAACTGTTATTTGATTACAGCTACTAAACAACCCACTTAGAGTGTAGGGTGCTATCTCATAAGGTGCATGATTTACCCCTGCAAGGCATGCCTCTCAGACCCAAGATTTTGTCTCACAGAAATGTTTATACCTCTTCTGGTTGAAGGTGTTATGGACGGGTTATCAAAACTAATAACTAAGCAGGTGTATTAATAGGAAGAAGCATGCATTTGATAAAGCATTGCTTATTGTGCATGTCTTTTTAGTATTGGGCCAAATGTTGAATCTGCCTTTGGAAGCTGATTTAACTGGAAGTAAGAGCTCTGAGAACATACTTATCTGTTTATGCCAGGGCTGAGTTTGGCCCACGACCTTCCTGGGTCTTTACTGATACACACACACTCAACTGAAGAAGAACATGTGAAATACTGCCCATGTAGCAAACTGCCTGTAAGAGAGACAAAAGCACCCTCTGATCTGTTAGGTGTTTAGTCCCAATCCTGGTTCTGAGGTCACTCTAGCAACACTTTTTATAGTGCTCTTTTTAGTTAATATCACTCTGCTTAACTTCATCGTCTTTAATTTACAAAGTTTGAAGGCACCTAAGTTTCTCACTGAGTGGGATTTGTGGATGTTCACATTCTCCTTTTTTTCAGACAAACCTGTGGAGATTGACCGGTCAGAGGTACCCTCTGAGGGTCTGATGGCAGTAATCTCTTTTCATGTCAACCTCACCTTTCAATGGTTATGAAGTATGACTGTGTTAGACCTGAAATTATTTTGGTTGGTAGTTTTTCTGGGAGCTTAACTCAACTTTCTGTCTCTATTTGGTGCCTGCCTGCACATAGTCCTTGAATTCTCTAAAGAAACCTAAATCAAAATAAAGTCAAATGTGAATAGAGTTCATATATAATACAGGTTTTGGATAAATATTTGAACTTTAAAGAACTGTTAGCAGCACTGAACCTGATTTTTTACAAAATTTTCCATATATGGTGTGAGATATTTTAGACAGCATAGCAAATAATTTATAGCTTGAGCTGAAAAGAACAGATTTCCTGGAATCATGGCATTTATACTGTTGTTGGGGCCGAGGGACTGTGGCCAGCAGCCCGGGCACGTGGGCCAGGGAAAGTCGGCACGGCAAACTAGAATTAGGCACTGACACGTAGAGGTTGATTAAAGATTATTTTACTTACACCGTAGATGGTCGCGGTGCAGGCAGGAAAACCTGCTTGCGTTGCAGTTACAGATAAACACACATGGAGTTTGCTAGGCTCCACCGAAGACACACACACACGGAGTTTGCTAGGCTCCGTAAAACGAACCGGGCAGAGCTCTGGATACCAAAATGAGAGTCCGAAAGGTGACTCTCGACAAGTGCGCAGGGTAGGGGTACGTCGAGGGATCGGTCAGCGACGGGGAGAGATTCTTGATGGCTGATCAAACCACCATTCGGTCCGAGATAAACGTAGAAATCCACGAGATAATTGTGGACTCCTTGCCGGAATTCTCTCGGATTTCTCCCGGAATTCTCGGAATCGGGGTTCTCAGGATCCTCCTGAGATTCTCGGAGATCTCCGACTTGGGCGGAAACTGCTCAAGCCTCTTATACGGCTAGCAAGCCAATCGCTAGCCGCCACGTGGGAATAATTTAGAAACAGCCAATAATGGGGAACAAATTTACATGCGAGCGGCGGGAACTCCTTTGCACCGGGGTTTTTCTCTCTGCAGCTGAGAATTGCACCATGCAAAGAAAGCTCCATGTGGCGGGAAATAATTCTGCAGTGCCGAAGCGCACACACAATCATGGGTCATGACAACTGTAAAATCTTTTAAAGATATACTATAGGTATACATCCACTCATTTACCTTTCAAAATATTTTCATCATCATAGGCCCTGGTCCTAAAAGGATTCTCCATAAAAAAGGCCTCTTCCAAGTGGTCCATATTCTTTATTGCAGGGTTTGGCAAAGTTTTGCTGCTATGGGCTGCTGCTGCTGACCCAGCCATGCTGTGGGCTGGAAATCTCCATATCCCAGAGCACCCAAGCCACCTTCAGTTGCCTTCATTGCTGGTTCCTGCTTCCAGTCACAATGGAGAGGAGCAAGTTCAGTGGCAAAGGTAAGTGTAGGCACAGAACAGCAAGGAAGGTTGTGTAGGGGGGTGCTGTGGAGGGGATGGGTGTGCCATGGATGCTTAATGTCACCCTGAGCTCTTTGCAGGCTGGATGCAACCTCTGGGTATTAGTTTGCTGACCCTTGCTTGATTGTTAACTTGCTGACCCTTTTGCACCTGATGGCAAAAGAGACAGATCCTGACTTATCATCCAGGAGATAATTCCCATGGTCAAGGGAAACTGCTGGCTTAAAGCTTGGCAGAGGTTGTACCTCCAGTAGCCATATCCATATAGATGGGTACCAGAAGAGAGACGGGGCCTAAATGTAGTGGGGAATTGAACCCAGCAACCGAAATGGGAGTTCTGCCCAATTAAAACTTACTTCTACTCTTATTATGGAAGCTTTATCATTGACTTGGGTTTAAATAGGATCAGGTCTCTGGACCACTGAAATTATTGAGTCTGCTGTTTACTTATTACCTAAACTAACATGTTGGACCAAGAACTTTAACTTACTTGATTCTACAGTGAAGTCATGATGCTGCATTTGTGACATCCCTGCAACGTGTTATGTTCTATACAGAAGATTATGAGTTCACCACAGAGTCAAGTTGAAGAGCAGCAGCACCATGCTGGAGAGACTCCTTATTAAACCCAAGTATTTCCACATAGAATATTAACGTGACTTTCCTCTGGTATTGATGTACCTATTCTTCAAGCATGATTCAATGTGAAAATTCTGCTTGGAAGAAGTGTTGCCTACATTCTCACTTATTTTCCAGGATTTTAGGCAGCTGATGTACATTAAGTATCGAAGGTCACTGTTTGGCCAAGGAAGCATTTATTTTGTTAATTTTTTATCTGAAATGCTATCCTGTTTTCAGCTAAGGTTTTATGAGGCTATGTTTCTTGTCACATTCTTTTTGAATGAATATAGTTAGTGAAGAATTGCCTGTATATTTTTTTAAACAAAATAATGTATTGGTACTGTATTGCATTTAATTTTTAAGCAAACTCCTCCTATTTGCAGGGGCCAAACTTTTGTTTGCTGTTACACAGGTTGTGTTAGTGCTTATTCATGGCTATTTTCCTATTGGTCTAATATAGTTAGTTACTGAAACATAAGTAATATTTCATTAACTGCTATTTGTACCAAATCCTGGCCCCAGAACAGTCAAAATAATCAGATGGAAACATCTTCCATCCCATGAACTGGAGATGTAGGAGTGATTTTTAGTCATTATTGCCATTTGGCTGCAGTAATACTGTGGTTCTACTGGAGGGGGTGGGGGGCAGTGGGAGAATAGCTGGTGGGATCATTTAGGGTGCCTGTAGATGTGCGAGACATCTGCTCCGATGCATTGTAATTACAGCACATCGAGCAGACTCGATTAATTGAGTCAGTGGGAATATGCTAATTAGCATGCTCCAGCAGACTCAGCATCTCTTGTATCCAGCATCTCCGCATTTCAAAATGGTGGTGGAGGCCCTTTAACTAAAGCTTGTTGAACAGGCTGGCAGGCTGATCCCCTGCCAGCTGAGGGTTGCTCCACTCCAGCTCAATGTGCTGTGGTCTTGGGCGCACATGTAAACGCTGCACGTGGGAGAAATAAACTGGGGCATGAACTGTGCCAGAGTTTATTGCTGCATACTAATTGTACAAGTAGATGCACCCAGGGTGTAGGGAACATTAGCAGAGCATTCCTGTTCACTGTATCAGGTGTTGTTACCATATGCAGGATATCTGAGCCTTAGTGCAACTGTACCATCTTGTTGCTGTAAAGCATAGTTTCTCAACCTGTGGTACGTGTACCCCTGGGGGTACGTGAGACACAGGCAGGTGGTACGCAGGTACTCCAACAGTCTCTCTCTTGCCCCTTCCTCCTTTCAAAACTATGGCAAAAAATTTGGTGCACTGCACTTTAAATTCCCCAGTAATAATTTGGCATGCTGCACTTTGTGTGGCACTTGATTCAGCCCTCCTAGCTTTGGCTAACATCACCTCTAGCCCAGGTACATATTTAAGTTGTGCACCCCTGGTGTAAAAGGTGGCAACCCTATGCACACCAGATCAGACATGTGTCATATCACAGCCTTATATACACAGCCCTTCTTCCAACATATGGCACACATTAGTCTGTAAATATAAAATCCCCTGGAAAATTGAGTGTTGGGGTAGTTATTAAAATTTTCAGAAGTTAGGGGGTACTTGCTACTTAAAAGGTTGAGAAACACTGCTGTAAAGTACTTGAGCTAGACCAGAGTTTACCCTTTAATTAAAGAATAAAATTAAACCCTATATGATTATAATTTGATGTTCAATAAAATACAACCCAAGGGGAAGAAAAGAAAAAGCTAAAGCCAGATCTACAAATGCTATTTTTTGATGCTGCACCTGTTACCTGAGGCATTTAGATTTGACAAGATAACTATATTTTGTTAATTTGTGCCATAGATGGAGAGATTCACAAATAAACATAATTTCTATATTACAAAGAGATCAAAATTGCTTTAAACCCTGCCCTCCCCCCAAAAAAGCATGGATTCTGCAGCACAGCAAGTAAAAAAATGTGATCAGTTTTAATGCCTTATGATTTTACTTTTGGCATAAGTGCTTAATGCAAAACTGCTACTAAATCCTTGATGAGCATGAGGCAAGTCTTTCTTTCCATCGCTTTTATTTTTGCAAGAGCAAGCTAGTTTTCCGATTTTTGATGAAGTAATTAGTGAGATGGTTTTGCATCCACAGAAACTCTTCTACTAAGGAATGCGTTCCTTGGTTAGGGTATGTTTGGCCTGTACTGAGTAAAATATGCCATACAAAATTGTATTTTATTCCACCTATTGGAGGAGATTCACTATAATACTGCCTTTCCTCTTCGTAACACCAAAACAATCCTATCCAACCTCTACCATAGTATCATAGAGTCACACTGCTAATTCCAGGAATTATGTTAGCAACAGTATTATCATTATTATATAAATCTATTCTTATTATTATTTTGTTTTAGCGTATTTTTTCCACTCCTGTTTCCTATAGATAAAACTGGCAGCTGCATTGGGATGAATGGCATTTACTGTAACAGTTCTTTTTTGCCCCAGTCTCAAAGGCTGCTTTTATGGCATTTGCTCAAATCCAGTTGTCCTCCCACATTTCAAGCTGGATTGAAGATTAGAGTACAAAGACAAGAAAAATAAAGACTAGCAGGGTAAACTGGAAGCCTAACTAAAAACACAGGCCAAAAGAACTGGCAAGTAACACTACTCAATAAATTAAAAGGAGGACATGTTTTCTTTGTGAACTCTAATATTCAAGTGGATACTTATCACTAGGAGCCCTAAAAACATGGGGGGTGGGATGTCTAATCTTGCTGCCATATAAAGAACCAAAATGAATGTATTCTGGGCCTATTCATTTTTTCCCCAAGGAAATAATATTCTATAACTTCAGCTGGTTTCACTTATGAATGTACAGAAGCCTCAGAGAAGAAAGAAAGCCATCAAGTAGGGTGACACTGTATTAGCTCTAAGACTTGATTCTAAATTTCTGAAATGTCAGTATTGTACAAGTGAACTGCATTTACTTAAAAGCAATATATAGCAACATTCTCTATTTTCAGAACCCTCAGCCAGAAGGATCATATTAGTCAATAGTCAGGCTAAGATATGGCAGGAGCACATGCAGACAGTAACATATATTAATGCAGTTAATTCAAGTAGGTAAGAGTTTTTTTATTAAACTATTTTGGAAGGTTTTCTTGAAATAAACTCAACATTGTTTGGGGGATCAAAGATGGAATTTTTCATAATTCTCAAGTCCTTGAATATAGTTTATTTTGAAGGGCTTTTTTGTGTGTGTTGGGGGGGGGGGGGGGGGGGAGATCAGAAAACTTCAATTTTCATGTGTAAAAATGTTATGGCTGAGTGTTAATTTTCCCCTCAGATTTGTGTTTGGAGATCATATGGAAGAATGTTAGGACCAAATTCAGGTGTTTGTAAAGTAGTATAAATTAACACTCCTCACACTTTGACTTGTTAAGACTTCCTTATGTATTCCATCAATAGTAAGACAAGTTTCAGCAGCTTGTAAGTGAATAGTTATTATTCTATGAGTTATTTTTCTTTGTTTTGTAGGTATGATTAAGTAAAAGAAAATTCAAAGAAATTACTATTCTCCACTTCAACTGTATCACACTAGGCTTCTAATTCAAGTATTAAGATGAAAAAGATACAGAAGTTAGTTATTGCTTTGTCTAGTTTGAAAGTTGGTGCTAGATACCCTGAAAGCCAATGGTAGCTAGAAAAAGTATTACTTAAGGTCACAGAAAAATATGACTGGAAGGGTTCTCATGAGATCATCCAGTCCCACCTCCTACTCATGTACAAGTATAGCATTTCCAATTGCTTTTAAACAGGGATTTCAACTGAAAGGATATACAGCCACTGCTGTGGGTGGGAGAGAGAAGTGAAATAGCTACAAGAATCCAACTATCAGCAGTCTGCCATCAGACTTGTGTCTCTGCGTAGAGTCCACATCAGCAAATAATTCACTATACTGCCATCACATAATAGGTGTATTGCAGTACATGCCAAATGAGCATCATAGCTAAAATCAAGCTTCCTGCTGGTATTTATACATAAATCTTCACTGTGCAAGGACTTCTTTCTTTTTAAACAGTGCATTTGGATACTCTTCTCAATATTGTCTATGTGTAGTTATTTAGCTAGCCATCCATCACAGTGCTGGACCTTATTAAAAAAGGTCATACTATTCAACAAGCTGGTTGATAACAATGCTTTCTGTTTTGTCTCAAATGATTTTTTTAAAGGGATTAGCCAGAGGAATCAACAGCACAAAACCCCAAGTTCCCCCTGCCCCAGTATGAACAGCAACATTGGCACTAGAAAAGTCTACAGTAAAATGGTGATTGTTACAAAATAGGGACCAACAGATCCATATGCTATGACAAGTCAGTATAGCAGTCTCCCAAGTTGAAGTTGCCTCTCCTTCAGCACCAATCCCTTTCATAGTCTTATACAGATTTTTAAAGGCAAACATAGGAAATGAGAAAGTCCATTGCCACTCTTTACTACAGGGAAACAGAATGTGTCAGGTCTTTGTTTTTACTGGGTATGTATTTACACCAGCTTAAAGTTACTGCTTAGTAAGTTCTGGCCTGTTCCCACTTGTTCTGCAATAATGTACATGTGCAGGCATTAAGGTGCATTTAATGCTGTGTGTGGATGAATTTGGGACTAAAATTTGTCCCAAGGCAGTCCACACACACAGCGTTACTGCTTAGTAAGATATCTACATGTGTGTTACTGTGCAGTAACTAATTGGGTGTAAATTACATAACTTACATAACTTACTGACCTGCAAGTCAGTCTAAGTCGCCATATTTACTGCATGGTACAGGTGCGCACATGCCAGTACTGCACAGTAATTCAGTTTGGTTGCACAGAAATACAAGAGCAATTCTCATGCTGCAAAGAACTCAGAAAGACTGCTCCAAACTCCTAGTTGAGATCTCTGGGGCCACCTTGTGAATTGCACTTGTTC
The DNA here is from genome assembly GCF_030867095.1 of Alligator mississippiensis. Lineage (NCBI taxonomy): Eukaryota > Metazoa > Chordata > Crocodylia > Alligatoridae > Alligator > Alligator mississippiensis. Next base: position 206,298,420 of record NC_081826.1, read on the forward strand.
CCCTAACCATGCTAACAGTGCATGGCACCCTCAAGAGACTCCCCAGGCACCCTAGGATGCCACCGCACCCCAGCAGAGGGCCTCTGCTTGACACCAATAGTCCTCTACCCCCTGCAACCTGCACCTCATCCCACCTTGCACCTCGCCCCATCTCTGTGACTTCATCTGGAGTACAAGACATCCCTCCAGCTTCACCCTGCTTAAAAAAAGAGCCCCACCCTCATGCTCTCCTCAACTCCAGGGTGCCTCACACTCCCCCGTGGGGCATGGCGAAGTGCGGGCAGGCACATGCCCCTGTGGGCCGCACCCTGCAGCTCTCCTAGAAAACCTAAAGCATCTGGGCTGGGAGGAAGGAGAGGACTTCCACAGGGCACCTCATCCAACCCCCTGCCTGAGACATGACCATTCCCCCAGGGCAGGGCAAGTGACTGCTCTCCCGCCCTGCACACGTGCTGAGAGGATGGGGGGAGAATGGAGACCAGGCCAAGCCCAGGCCTGCTACAGCCTCACTAGCCCCGCCCCCAAGAGGAGACTATCGCGAGAATTCCAGACCCCCTCCAGCTTTCTCCGAAACAGGCAGGCGATCGGCCCCCGTCCTCCGTTGCGGCTCCTTTAAGGTAGAATGCCGCCGAGGCACTAGTTCTCGCGAGACTAGGGCGACCGAACCCCGCAGCCTGCAGCGCAGGTGGGTGCGGCCGCTCCAGTGGCGGAGGCCGGAGAGTGGGATGGGAGGAGAAGAGAGGAGCTCCGGCTCCGGCCCCCTCGGGAGGCAGCGGTGAGTACTATCTCCGGCTGACGCCCAGTACTTGCACTGCGGGGAGCAGCCGTTACCGGGTGGGAGAAGGCTCTACCCCGGAGGCGGCTGCGCGCGCAGCGCCCTTCACGTGCGCGCCGTGACGTTGACAGCGTGCAGAAGCGCTGGGGCGGGGCTGGGTGGCGAAGGTGGGACGCTGTGCCCCTCCCCCCGCCGCGCTCTTCCAGGGCTGCAGTGGCAGAACAGGGCGGAGTTAGCGCTGCTGTGTGCCCCCTGGGGCCCTTTCCAAGGCTTTGCTGCCTTCTCGCCCCCGGGTGCAGTTTTAACACATTTGGTACCTTTTCCGTGGAAGGGACCAATGAGTCAGCCCTCTGACTCCTGTAAAAGTTCTTCTACTGCTGGTAAAGGAGCGGTCTGAGCATGATCCGGGAAGGAAAGGACCATGGGTCAGGGTCACACGTGCCAGTTGCCCGGCTGCATCTGGAGGTGGTAAAGCATGTAGTAAATTGATGGGCAGCTAGTTAGATTCACGGTGAGCTCTTCCGAATCGGTTGGGTGTAATGTGTTGCGCAGCAGTGCCAAGGTTTGCCGAGAGTTTGCCTCTCTTTGACCAAGCCTTGTGCTTGTTTCCATGGTCGGCGGGTGGTTGTCTTTTCCAACCAGCATATTTTGTTTGCAGAAGGCAACATGCAAAGCTTCAAGATGTAGCGCAGAGGGAGTACAAACTGCAGCAGTACAGTTATGAACAGCACTGTTGGCATTTCTTGCCCCAGAAAAGGGTCTACAGTAAAATGGTGATCTTGGTCGCGATTGGTGCTCTGCTTCTAAAAGGGGAATGGCTGGCTTCTTTTCCTTCCGTCTGTTAGCAGGTGATGCGAACTCATTGACTTCCCCTGTTACGATTCCCTCCTCATGATTTAATACATTGGTGTCTCAGCCATCTGTGGTTGTAGCAACATGTGTGAAGATATTAGAGGTAAGTTAATATTTATTTGCCTTTTTTTGGAGGGTGATGGGTTTAATCCATATCTGTAGAATGCTTTGAAGATATAAAAATACAGTACCTTGTAAGCGCAAAGTACTCTAAGACCTTAGCAAAATACAAGTTGAATGTTTTATTAACTTTATTGGTAATTGAGCAGAGAAAGCTACTTAATTTTCTGACACAATGTTTTTTCTGTCAGAAAATACAGATTTGTTGGAAGTTACGCATTTAGCATAAACATATTGGTCTGATGAAATTTTGAGGAAGAAATGAATACCTTTATTCCAGTAAGGTCAAAAATTCTGTTTTGACATCCTTACTAAAAAGTATTTCGCCTCTTGTTTTTGTGCTGCACTTCCATTTAAATGTCTATATTTACAAAACTTAAAACAAGAATGGGAATGAAATCTTTCTGTTGATTCAGAATGGTTTCTTTTGTAATCTTTGTTTGGAATAGAAAAGCTTCAAGAGTTCTGGTATAAAATGGTAGAACTCGGCGTGGATACAGTTACACCAATATAAATGTGCTTTTATTAATGTATCGTACAGAAAAGAGAATAATTCTTATATTGGTATATGTACTTTTATAGTGGTAAGCATTGTCTCAATATAGTATCCCTAACTGAAATAGGTATAAGTTGCAAAACCTGTTTGTGGATCAGGCTGTAGTGAATTAACAATAGTATATGCAGCTTTTTTATGGTGCTACCATATTGGATTTTGTCACAAAGATTATCTTATTTCTATTACCCTTGCCTTCTGTTCCTCTTTCCTCTGATTTAATTATACTCAGTTGTTTCATATTGTGTTTGAAGCCATTTGTGGGATGAGCTGTAATCTTTCAGTATATTAATACTATGATTTGCACAGAAGGATCCTAATCTGACTAAATGTTGGATTTTTACCGCAATACAGATAATTAGCATTCATAAAGATCTCTTCAGCAATCAAAGTTTTTTGATTCACACTTGGTTGTTAGCATTCTTCTGGCCCTATACTCTCTTCATATACCTGGAAAAGTTGTTTTAGCTTGTTTTAAAATAAAGGTGCTCCACACTCAAATCATATTTTAACTTCAAGTTTTCTGTTTCTTTATTAGGCATCATATCTAATACCACTTTAATTGAATGACTGCTAGAATATTTTCTCTTTTTTTCAGGAGACTTTCAGATTTTAAAAATGTTAACAGACCACTGTGTATTGTCACTTTATGTATAATCACAGTATTTTACTTCATCAGTTTTAGTTCCCAATTTTGCATATACGTTTTAGGTAGAGTGCAGTTCATCCTTTTTGTTATGTACTTGAAACATGATGTATGTAATGGTAGCAAGGACACTATTTAGTTAAAGATATGTCATTCTAATTTGTAATTATTTCCTGCCCTGAAAATGTATAGACCTTGCAGGAGCCAGGGATAACCACCAAGGAGCCATCAAAAGAATATTAACTTGTGGGTTTTCACATTGAGAGTGGTCTGGGGAGAGGCCAGAGGGTTATATTTCTGCTCTCAGAATCCAAGTTGAAGAACAGATGGCTAGCAGAAAGTGAATTTTACTTAAGTGTTGGAGTCGGTGCAGAAAAGTGCCTAGGAAGGTATCTTCTCGTTGCCGTGAAGTAGAACTCTCTTCTGTTGTTCAAGCCTCTTTGTTCGGTGCTCCTTCCCTATGTAGAGTTCATATGCATAATTCTGTTGTTTCTCGTAACTTTTCCAGGCAGTAGAGGAATGAAATTTAACATTACCCATACAGTTCTGGTGAGCAGTGATGAAACAAATCAATCTGAAGATTATGGGGACAGTTTCGCTGTATGGCGCTTAGTTTCCAAAACAGTAGTAGCAAATTTTAGAATACCTCGTTGCCTCCATTCAGTTTGCCAAGGTTACTTATTTTGTACCCACTGGGCTGCGTCCACACAAGTGTGGACATTTGTTTCCCTGGGGATAAGAAGCAGTGGCACATCTCGGGGTTTTGGGGTCTTCCTCAGGGTCCGGCAGCAGTGATTCTATTGCTGCAGAGACTGGACAGCAGCTGAAGTGTGGCTCCAGCCAGCCAGGCTCCAGTTTTGGGCAGTGCACACTGCCCCTGCATGTATCGCTCCGCTTTTTTTTTTTTCTTGGCGCAGGTTTTTTGGACCTTGGGATGTCCAGGGGTCAAAAAAACCCATAGCAGCTCAGAGAACAGCTGAATGTGCAGTATGTGGCGTCACAGACGTGTCTGCAGCACCACATACCATACGGTCATACTTGTCTGGACACAGTCATGAAGGCTCACTTACTTCATTTAAAAACGCTTGAATTTTATGATAGCTGATGTTTTTCAGTCTCTTCATGACAATTGTGAGCGGATTCTTCAGATCCTTCTGTTCAGTCATCCTTGCTGAGTTGTATGCAGAATATATATAATGGGACTGTTACAGTTTTCAGGATCTGAATCTGGTCTGATGTAAATTTAGTAATTGATGATATGGCCGACTTGGTGGATCAGAAAGTAAGTGTGGGCAGCACCATTCCTTCTACGTGTCTTTTTAAATTCATACACAAAGACGTGTTTCTGTCTAAATATGAACTGCTTCTCTTTTGCTTAACTTTCTTGTCATCGTCCTACTTCTCAGCATATTTGCACTTATGACAGAAATCGTCTATACAGAAGTGCAAATAGATCAGTCAAAATTATTTTAAGTAGACTGACTCTCTGTTCGAGTCATCTAGTCAGATAATAACAGGCTTGAAACCTGCAACTCGTTATGCATCAGTGGATCCCTTATATCTGTGTAGGACTCGATTGATGTCTTCATGGAACAACTAGTGGTACCAAAGTGTTTGATTTTACTAAGTGTTTTTTCATTAATTCTACATTGGTGTCTGTTTCTGTTCGTAATGCATTACTTTGTGCATGTACCCTATTTGATTAAGTGAGGTAGGGCTCATGCTCTGTATTGATCTAGTTAGTCTATAAGGTGCAGATCTACCCTACCTTAGCCATGTTGGTGTGAAGTCAGGGAGAACTACAACTCTGTTTAGTCAGTAGGAAGCATAGTATAGCTTTTTTCCTAATCTTATTTTTGTTAACATGCATTTTGTCAATTTTATTTAGTAAATCCAGTATTACTGTGTAAGTTTGACCAAACATTCTTTTTTCAACAAATTTATTTGTTGTCTTTTCTTCACAGACAGGTGGCATGTTGGAGAGAAATGCCTTGCACCATTTCCTGAAAGTGGGAAACTTTGCGAAGCCACAATAAAGTCTATTGAAAAAGATAAGAATGGAAAATCATTTGCATTAGTATCATTTTTGGATTCTGAAGAAAAGAGAATACTAATAACGAAACTCTATAAAGTCAAAACTGATCGCGGGAAAAGCTTAATATTTGATGATGAAGATCTGGAAAAGCCTTATTTTCCTGACCGAAGGCTTCCGTCACCTGCAGTTGCTTTTGAGTTATCTAAAAATGGGGACTGTATCCCTTATACAATTAATAGATATCTGCGTGATTACCAAAGGGAAGGGGTCCAGTTTCTATATGGACACTACGCTCATAAAAGAGGGTGTATTCTTGGCGATGATATGGGTCTTGGAAAAACAATTCAGGTATCATTTCTCTTTTTTACTTTTTTTTTTAACGAGTAGCTAAAGTACTCCTTTATGAACCAAATTACATATAAAGATTAACTATATTTTAAAGTCACCTATTTAGGAAGTTGAAGCTGTGTGTGTATCTAACTGGAATCCCAATACAAGTCCTGTAGTTTCTGTATTTTGAGACTTGCTACTCATGCATTGTAACACAAGTGAAATAATTCTTGCCTCGTAAAAGTACTTGCAGCATCTTTCTGGACCATCCCAGCTACTGTATCAGTCTTATACTTCTATAAGTATTTTTGACATTCACACAATGGCTTGCATTGTTTTTCACTTATTGTCAAGAATAGAGAAATTTGTGCTGCTCTGAGAAGGACTGTATCTTTACTTTCATCTCTGGAGAGCTTCACCAGATTCATCCTATAATTAGAGCCAAACAGTTTTACTGTATTGTCGTCTCCCCATCAGAAATCCAAGCATTTTGATTTTGGCTCGTCATTATAACTAAAGATGTGAGACAAAATCTTAATGCAAAAAATGGCAGCATTTTTCATCTGTTTTGTATCAGGTGGATGGGATATTCTTTATCTTGTTTGAACTAGAGATTTTTTAAGTTGGAGACATCCTCCTCTTTCGTATATCAAGTCGCCCTCATTGTTAGATTCCTGTCTGAGCTCCTGTCATCCATAAACTCAGGAATTTAGACTGACAATTTTCCTTGCTGCCTCCAGCATTAGAAGTTTCACTATAACTTAATAAGTTTTTCTTTTTTTTTTATTATTTGGAAAAGAGAGAAACATTTGAATTTCTAAAGTATCTTTTTAGGATAACATTTATAAATGCACGGAAGATTTATGTCTTCCTGTTGGTGCTATATCATTCTCATTTTGAATGAAACTCAACTGCCTGATTTGCATTGTGCTCCAACTTACCTTCCCCAAATTTCTTGCTTTTAATGTCAGTTTGAGAACTAATCAAGTGAACTCATAAGCAGCAGGTGTAGAAATATTTTTGTATTTTAAATCACAAGTACCTGATATTTGGCAGAAATTTTAAAGCCACTCATATTTAAATAGCCATTTTACTGCATGTTGCCTTTTATTTGACTTGCTTACACTATTGTTAGCATTTTATAGTGTCTTGTTTATAGCATTGTCCTGCCCTCTGCTCTCTCCCAGAGGATGAGCAGTATAGATTACATTTTTCATATACAAATTGTCAGTTTGTTTTTAATATATGAAACAAAAAGAATTGTCAGGTTTTTTTTTTTCCTTTAGCTTGATGGACCTGTTTTGCTGCTGTTTTAAATAATCATCCAAACAATGAAAAACAAATTGTAAACAGGTTGGTGTCATTAGTCACTGTAAAGAAAATACTTTCATCAAGCTGAATGTAGAATTCCATCTCTAGTAAGTTGCTAGTTTTTTTTGCAACTAATTTTGTTACAAATTTTGTTTGTGTTTTTTGTTTGAATATTTTTTTTCTCTTCAAAATAGAGATCAGGTTTTTTAAAACCTTGATTATCCAGAAGCTTGCTCCCAAAGAGCACAATAGAGCTGGGTAATAGTGACTACCATGCTTGCAGTGGCATGTAACTGTCTGGAACTAGTTAAGTTAATTCTTTGGTCTAGATGCTATAATGTGGAGAACACATTTATTTCCCAAGTGATGGTGTGTATGTGTTTGTGTGGAACTGCCATGTGATTGTTTTAATTACTACATCAAGTTTAATTTAATTCTTTGTTTAATTGCCACATCAAGTTTAATGGAAGAAAGATTGTTTATTTTGGATAACTGTCATATATAGGAAAAATTTGATATTCTTTGTACCCTGGTTTGAGATGCAGGAAGATCAGTTCAGTGCCTGTGTAAGTAAAAGAAATAGGACACCTTCCTCTGTGTGTAGAAAATATGCTTTACATATAAATAGGTATTGATTAAGTACTTAGTATGAATTGGGTAACTTAAAGCTCTCAACATCTCTTCATTATGCTTCTATATGTACTGAACTTCCATTCCTGTCTCAAACCTATGATCTGATTTCTGGACTATGACCAGGCTTCTGGGGACAAAAAAAACCTAAGAAAGTGTGTAAGGGATGAAGTTTTATTCCTCTTTTAAAGATGTTTTAAATAGCAATAAACAAGAGAATGTTAAAAAATTACCATTGTAAACATTTTTTTTTCTTAAACAAGATTTACCTCCTCTTGTTCTTTTACATTGGCCACTGGACATTCTTGTTGCAGTGTTTCTTGGCCCCAGGTGTATAATGTCCATTGTGAAATAGCACATATGAAAGAGAGCTTCTAAAAATGTTCCTCTGTCAATAAAGGAAGGATGTCATTCAAGTATTTACTCAGAATGACAGTGTGGTCTGTTGCTTCATGGACAAAATGCTATTAAGTCCTATGGCTAAGAAGATAAGATTGCAAACTGGAATACTTATTCTGGTTGACTTAATCCTTTCATAGTTTCTCTTATAGGCTTAATGCCAATTTTGTCCCATAGTGAATAATACGGTTTCTATAAATGATATTTCTTCCCTTTTTATACTACATTTAATGCAGTTTATTATAACAGCTCACCACAGTGCTATAGCCAAGATGATCTTGACACTTTGTAAACTTTCCTTTGCAAAAAGTCACTAAAAATTATTTTTAAGAAACAGAGTCAAACATGAAAGTGTCTTCCTAAACTAAATTTCATTTAAATTGGTTTGGCTGGCTTATTTGGAAAGTCAGCATTTAGATGGAGTATTGCATCAACTGTAGTAAGAATAGCATTGTTTTGGGGTTTTTTTTACTAGTGCTACATATTTAACATATTAAGGCCCTAGTTCTACAAACAGTTCTGCATGTTCATCTCTGCTCCTATGTAGATTTCCACTGAAGTCAACTAGGTGAAACTGGCTCAGAGGTCTGCCTGTATGGGATTCAAGATTTAAAGGGCTAAGCAGTTTTGTAATTCTGAACTGTTGTTTAAATCCCATCACTCTGTGTACCCTAGACCAGGGGTCAACAACCTGTGAATTGTTGCCTGAATCTGGCTTGTGAAAGCGGGGACTTTAGCAGTAGAGGGGCTTTTCCTGTTGTGCTGTGTCACAACCCAGCCAAGTGTTTCACCCAAGCCATACTGAGGCAGGGTAGCAGGGAGGAGGGGCAGCAGTGGCCAGGTCCTGGTGCCAGTCTACCTTCAGCCTGAGCTGGGTCATTCCAGCCTGTTGTAAAACATTTTCAGAACTCTGTCCTAGACTTTTCAGCATAAAGATTACTGGGGATTGTCATCTGATAAAAATGTACATAAATTCAAATTTTGGGCAGCCATGCCCATAACCTATCCATGTTGAAGAAAGTTATGGGTAGTTTGCAGGCTTATTTCCTTATATGTATATACAGGGCATTGAAATAACACTAACAACTTAGTGTTCTATGTGCATACATTTTTAGGGGTATACTTCTTTGTCTTGCTATTTTCCATATTGAAAGGATTCTGGTGTACTTCCAAAAGAGGCTAAAACTGGTTAAAGGCCTGATGGGATGATAAAGTTTGAAGCCTTTTTTCCCCCCATTTCCTTAAAATTCTAACTTTATAAGTAGCTGTGCTATAATATTATTATGGAGTTTTCTGTGCGATGACCATACAGGTTGTAGCAGGCCAGAATGGCAAACAAAAATGGTCATTTTGCAGAGCTGATACAGCATTGTTTCTTGAGGGCCTGTCTGTCTCAGCTCTGTTTATAAGGTGTCTAAGGTGAAAAGTCCTTGTACAGGTTTCTCCTTATGCGGTTAATTCTCTGGTTGCCTCCCGCTTTAACTGAAGGAATAACTGGTTACTGTCATGTGGTAGTTTAATAGGGGTATTTTTTTTTCCAAATACATAGAGAGTCTGGAAGCCACTAGAGGATATTATATATGTTGTTTTATTCCTGAGAGGTTTAAAAAATCCTATTGCTAAAATTTACCAAACATGCACAGTTTCAGCAGCCTCTACTGCCTCCGTTTATATGAATTGTCTGTAAGTGAGTTGTGTCCTTTCGCCCCATGGCAGTTTCCTGTTCTTCTGATCCACCTAGTGGCTTTGCCCTTCTTTTGCTTCCTTTATCGCTGCCCTTTCTAGATATTTTTCTAATAGCTCAGGTCTCCTGGTTGGCTGCCTCTTGCCAAAACAGCAGCTGACAGCTTGAGCTCTATCCTGCTACAAACAGCTGTGAGACAGCTGCAAATGGAAGGGCTGGAGCTGGCTGCTGTAAGCATAAGAGGAACTGATGGGCTTCATAAGGAAGAGTACCACTAATGGGAACATAGCTGTCTCTTGCTGTTACTCAGCAGCCCGGGTGGGATTTAAAATTTTGATTGTTCTGGCCAAACTGTCTGATAACTGTGCCTTTGGTTTTTGTTTATTCTGGATCATCCTTAAAAGAATTTAGAGTAGCTCAGACTGTAGGCCTTTCCTTGCCATAGAATGTGTGTATTCCTATAAGGGTCAGAAAGTAATAAATTGCAGTTGAGTTGCCACACTTTATAGCCCCAACCCAAAGCAGAGGGCTAATTCTGAAGCTAGCAGGAAGGGTTTGGAGGTGGGTGGATAAGTAGGAGAGTATGCGCCAGGAATCTGCTAGATCTCAATTTAGACTCCTTCCTTTTCGTTCTCTAGAAGAGAACTTTTGACTAAAGTTAGCTATTCTACTGTTCTCACCATCTCATTTCTGGACCCTATTTCCTCTCCTGCTTCCAAGGATGCTCATTAGAGTTTCTCTTAGCTACTTCCACAGTTATTTTTTACATTTTTCAGATATCTGTTTTCTTTTTTTCTCCTCTACTAAATCCTTTTATCTTATGAACTCTCTTTTCCAGTTTGTCAAAGGTGTATCTCAAGGATGAAATCAACAAAAGCATAGGTTTCCAAGATCCTGCCCTAAATTTTTTGTTGTAGGCGTATTCAAATTTTGTTTGCGTTTTCTGCATAATGACTTCAAACTGGATTCTTTTTCTAGGTCATTTCATTTCTGGCTGCGGTACTGCACAAAAAGGGGACACGCAAGGATATCGAAAACAACATGCCAGATTTTTTACTGAGGACTGTAAAAAAAGAGCCAAAACGTGTCCCTAAAAAGGTACAGCTTATAGTTGAAATTTCATTTTTATTTAAAAAAAACCCAAACTTTTATTTTTAAATAAACACTTACTTGCCATTGTGACAAATGCTTGAATGTTTAGTTTCTATGCTTGGCTACCTAGTTTATACATGAAAATACAGATGTTCATGGATTTATGATGATGCAAATTGGCCTTCAGATTTTTAAACCAAGACAATAGTATGTAGACTTAACAATCACTTGACTAAAGTGTTTAGTGTGGAAATTCACAACAGGGAGGATGAAGCTGAAGGCAGGAGTAGGCTGTAAAGCTTTTGTCAAGCAAATGGAAACCAGTGATATATGGTTATGCTTTAATATGTGGTATTTTGCATACAGGATTGCATTGAAAGTATTAAGAGAAAGGCAAACACTTTGCCTGTGCTGCCTTGAGTCTTTTCTTGAAATATAGCCTTCTGCACTGAATAAGTTTGATCCCAGAGGTTTATATGGGACCCTACCTATTATTTATAATGCAAATGAGAGACAGTTTTATATTTGCAGAACCTGAATGTAACTCCATAGGACAAATAAAAGGTGCATCTTTGGCTATGGCTTTTCCTTATATGAATTTTATATATGCTGCAAATGAAGAATGTTTTAGAGATTCACAGAAAAAGATTGCAATCATTTTTATAAGAGGCAAGTGTTGGGTGAACTAAACCTGTGATGTTATGATCTATTCCTCCTATATTAAATATGCAAAATTGATGGATCAGAGTGACATCACTACAAGCTAAAACAGTTGTACAATTCAGTATGTGGAGTACTAGACAGGCAGTGACTTCAGACAAAACTACATGTCTGCAGGTTATCCAATATGCAGTAATTTAAGGGTATGGATGTTATATGCAGGTTCATTTAAAAAATGTAACTTACTTCCAGGTCATTTTTGATCTTCCAATACAGGGCGTGTTTGACTTTTTCTAAATTTCATTGGCTGTTTTCAACTTGATTGGGCTTGCGTGAGTTGCATGGAACATTTCAAACCTTTTCTTTAACAAAAAATCCCAAAACAAACAAACAAACAAACAACAACAACAAGTCTTGATGACTTCTTGAAATTTTATTCTGCCTTTTAAAAATGTTTAGTGGTTGGATTATGGATCTTCCTATTTTCCCTCCTCTCTGGAGTAAATTAAGTGCAACCTAATATGATGAACTTTATGGGTCCCTTACTGGCAAGTTTGCAATACATACAGTCTTACATAATTTTAAAGTAATTATATACTGTGTATGGAGCATTAGAAGTGGAGGAGGGGGAGAAAAGTTGGATACTTTCAGTTTCATGATTTAATGAGTTAGTAGAGTATACTGCACCTATACAAAGAGATTCTTACATGTGCATAATTGTCTTATACCCTGTGAGAGATCTAGGTGAGGAGTTGTTTAAAAATAAAAAATTAAATTTCCTTTTTAGGGTTATTTTATTTCACCTTTATTTTTTGATATACCAGATCTTTAAGTTACCTAAAAATCATGTTTCTGGAAACATACAATATTTATATCCAGTTTCTGAAAGCATATATTGCTTCCTGGCCTTTCGGAAAAGATCAAGTTTAGACAAGGAAGAGTTGAAGAAACTTGCTGATGAGGTCCAGTTCTTTAAAAATGATAGGGAAACGAGGGCAAATGTATTGAGGGTAAGCAAGATGTAAGTAGCTGTCTGTGACAGAGGACAAGCTTGGGGCCAGGTCTCATGCCAGCCCACCCACTTGTCTCTATGAGGCAGTCCACCCTGTCGCACCTGCCACAACTTTGCTGTTCTCAAACTGGTGGTATATGTGGGAGGCTACCCATTACATGCCCCGATGCCCAGGGGGTGCGGCTCCAAACCTCCCCTACACCGCAGCCTATGCCTCGCAGATGGCATCCATTGTGGCATTATGCTCCTGGCCTAGAGCCAGGCCAAGCTTAGCCCTCTCTGTCAGGCCTCTTTCACACACATTCACACCACCCTCCTCTTACTAGGGCCTCTCACGCTCCACCCCCTCTCTCACAGGGTCTCTTTCTCACATCGACAACTTGTTCCGCCTTGCTTCCTCTTGGAGCGGCTTCCATAGACTTTATCCGGATCATGTCTTGCGTGGCAGACGTACAGTCTCTTGGGCCACTCCCGTAACCCTCACTTGGGTAGTGACCAGCCAAGTTCCTGCCCTGGGCCAAGCTTGCCCTGGCCCCTCCTGGGGCAGCTTTACATAAACATACACAGACACACACTGGGCCCCTGGCCCCACGTACTGGGGCCTAGTGTACCTAGTGTTGTGGAGGCTAGGGGTTAAGGCACCCTGACCCACCTTTCACCAGGGTGGTAACTGGCCTGGCATTTCCTGGGGACTCCCATACCGCCAGGCCACCCATCCCCGGCAGGGTGCAGTTTTAGGTCATGCCCAGAACCAGGAACCTCCAAACCATCCCCATAAGCTCCTGCCCTTATCACCAAGATGTTTCATACAGCCTTTCAGCCAGGCAGTGTTTCTGCCTGGGCTGCCAGCAGCAAACTGTTTATATAGGCAGCCAGTGTTTTAAAATGGCTGCCACAATCAAGCACCTGCTGGCTGCTTGACTCAGATGAAGAAATTGAGATACTGAAGTCAAATCAGCTTTTCAAGGCATCTCAACCAGGAACCTAGTTCTCCTAGTTCTATGCCCATTCAAGTAGCCCATACTGATTACTGATATGCTTCTTGTAATGGGTACTATAGAGTGCCCTTAGTTTTAGTTTAGGACATCCACATACTTAATACAAAACAATGTAGCGTTTTTAAAGGCAAGCTTAAAATACTTTAAACAAAAATCAGTTTAATGCAGAGCAACTCTGCTGTAGCAATGGTTAATATCTCTAATGCCTACAGCAAATTTTAAAAGGAAAGAAACATGTTAATCAATGGCCACATAGATTCAGGTTCTTGTAGAAGAATTGCTGCTCTTCCAGGAGAAGCCACGAATATACAGATGTTCAGGCTTTTTCTCTCGGAGCAAAAAAAGGGCTGCTCCAAGGGAAAAATAACCTTGGGACAACCAGTGTTAAATCATTTCCAGGACAGTTTTTCCTGAGAGAATGAATAGCTGTATGCATTCTCCTCTCGTCTGACAGTCCTCCAGTATCCCAGGGTGCTTTGCTCCCTCTCCACTCCGGCCATGCAGGAAACAACATGATTTCTTTACAATCCTTGTGTTGTGCAGCAGGGAGACAGACTAACTCTGGTTGCCCTGTGCCCTCCTGCCATTTTGTTTGCGGGCAGACTGAGAGAACTTGCTGAGCATTAGGGCTGCGTGAAATTTTTCTGGTTGTTTCGTTTCGACATTGTTTTGACTCATTTCAAGCTCGAAACAGTGAAATCGATGTGAAACGAAGGGCTTTAAAACAGCCATGAAACAAAATGAGGCTAGTCGAAATGTTTCAAAGCAGCCAGGTGGTGGGAGACAAGGGAGAACCAGGTCTTGTTCCCAGCGGCTCTGCAGCTCCATGTGGCTCAGCCGGGAGTGCAGCCCTGGCTCTCCCCGTCTCCTGCTGCTGGGCTCCAGGAAGCCAATGGCAGTGCAGGGGAAGGGAACTGAGCCCGGGCTCAGTTCCCCTCCCCAGCACTACGATTGGGCTGGGGAAGGCAACTGAGCTCAGACTCAGTTCCTCTCCTCAGCACTGCGATCGGGCTGGGGAAGGCAACTGAGTCCGATTGCTCAGTTCCCCTCCCCAGCCCTACAATCGAGCTGGGGAAGGCAACTCAGCTCAGCTGGGCTGAATTCCTGTTCCCAGCCTGATTGTAGCGCTGGGTAGGGAAACTGGGCAATTGGGCTCAGTTCCCTTCCCCAGCCAATGGATCCCAGCGCTGGGGAGGGGAACTGAGCAGTTGGGCTCAGTTCCCTTCCCTAGCTCCCCAGTCCGAGGCAGGAGCACCCATCTTCCCTCCCTCATCTGGCAGGCAGATTGGGGGCCCACAACCCCAGGAGGACTGGCACAGCCCCCCCAGCCCTCCCAGGGTTGCGGGCCCCCAATCTGCCTGCTGGATGAGAGAGGCTCTTTCAAGCTTCCCCATTATAGCCTATGGGCAAACCATCTAAACAGCATGAAAACAGTGTCAGTGTTTTAACTAAATGAAACGGAACAGCGGTTTTGAATTGGAACGAAATTCAAAACAAAACGCTGTTCCATCAAAACCTCGAAACGCAAGTTGAAACGAAACAGTGCTGTTTCACACAGCCCTACTGAGCATGCTGAGAGATGTGCACATGGCTATACAATGTTAGCATTGCAAGCTCTCTGATCGTCAAGGGCTCAGCATTTCAGTGTCTGTTCAGGTGTCTTCCTGGTAGAAAATGTTACCAGAGACTAACCTGGGAGAATTATCTCTTATCATATGAACACAGCTAGTGTGTTCAAAGCTAGTTCTCCCAAGTATCATCAATATACTAATGAGATAATTACTTCGCAAGTGTGTATATTTTTGATGTTTCTATCATTTCATAAGAATGATGGCTGTATGCTAGCATGATGTTCATAAAGATGAGTCAGAAGACCTGATTCTGTTAAAACATCTGTTAGCTTTGTGAATTTGCTTAGATTTCTTTTGTCCCAGATTTCCCAATATATAAAACAGGTTAAAAATTCTGAATGTGATTTCTGTGGAAGTGCAAAATGGTGGTTTTTTCCCCATTATGTTGTCAAATTTTTTCCTAAAATATTTGAATTTCATAATTTCCATGTCCATGTTGAAATAGATTTCATGTTACGAGTAATTTTTTTAATAGTAGAACTTGAGTTATTGCTGTTATTGATTGGAAAAAAAATATTTCTGCTGGAATCACCTTACTTGTATGGGTTCTTTGAAAACAGTGGCTCTCAATCTTTTTAGACCCCAGGCACCTTTTGAAAAATGCCAACTCTTAGTTTTCACTTGTTTGACTACAGAAAAATAGAGTAATTTCTGTGTTACAAAGAACTCAGACCGTAACAGCTCAGAATTGTTTTAACACTACCTATTCCTATATGAAACATTTGGATTTATCCTGTGAATCATGTTTGTGCACCTAATGTTGTTCAGAACCCTTGAAAGGATGGATCTCGAGGCACCTTGGGATGCTGTGGAACTCTGCTTGGGAACTGCTGCTCAAAAAAAGGCTTATGTTTTGAGTTTTGCTGTCTACAATTCAGAAAAGAGTTCTTTTCCTAGAACTATATGCAAATAGGAAATGCTTTGTTCATGTAAAAGAACAAGATCATATTTTTGTCAATTAAATATAACTCAGTATTCTGATTTCTCTGTGACAGTTCGTGATAAAATATATTTGCCATGGGTTCTGCAGTAATATCACAACACTATTTATTTTTAGACTTTCCTGATTGTGGCTCCACTTTCTGTGCTATATAACTGGAGGGATGAATTGGACATATGGGGTTATTTCAGGATTGGTGTTTTACATGGCAGTCAAAAAGACAATGAACTGACTCGTATTAAACAGGGGAAGTGTGAAGTTGTACTTACAACATATGAAACGCTTCGTCTCTGTTTGGATGAACTTAACAGGTAACCAATCTCTTATTTATTTTATTTTATTTTCCAAACATCGTTTGTTGAAAGGGAGGGGAGATTGTATACCCATAACTAATGAATTTGCCAGACAGCATTGCTGTAATGAATTGCTTCTGAAAAAGTAGTTATTAGAACAAGGATGTCAAACTCGTTTTGCCCTGGGCTAGATCTGGACTCAGCTCTTGCGACAGGGAAGTGTTGTTAATCCCTGCAGGTCACTTAATACTGCTTCACTCACACTTGTTTTTAATACAACCTTTGTAGACTCTCTCTATATTTCTCTCTTGCATGACTAAATTAGTGCACACTGTTAGTGGGATGCGCATTAACACAGAGACTGTCTTGCATGCAACTAGTCCTCCATTTGTGATGTCACAGGTTGCCTTGACTCATTTTCATGATCACCCAATATTTCCATAGCGATTTCTACAGTTTTTCTACAAACTTGCTCCAAGCTTATGAGGAATGGGATGTTCCTTAATACCTTGAAGACTTGATAAGAATTGAGGTCAGATGTGAAATTCCCGCTTTCCAGTTTTTCTGCTATAGTTTCAGGGATTTTTTCAGTAAAACAGTTCAGCACCAGTCATGTAAATATTATAAACATTTATCATGCAAAATTGTCCTTAGCACCAGATTAATGCTTTCAGACTTTGGAAGGCTTTCTCTTTCACACAACAGATTTGGTTTTATTATTGCAAAGTTGCTTTACAAAAGGAAGCTATATTCCTACAATAAGAGAAGCTTGAAATCTACTCAGTTTAAAAAAAAAAAATAATTTAAATTTCTAACACTGCATCTTTCTGTCCTTTTGCAGCCCATATGGCTCTAAATCTCTATTGTTCATTCTATTGAAATGTTATTTCTCATGCCTTTTTGCGTGAACAATTTGAATATAGTAAACCTAATTTATATGCATCGTGGTGTGAAATATATCAATTGAAAAACAGATTATATGATTTGGTTTAAGTTATGATATCAAAGCATTTGTAAAAATTAGTTCTTTGAAATCTTTTTTAGGTCGATAGCATTGTTATCACTCATTCTTTGTTTAAAAATATGAGGAAAAGTGGCTAGTTCTTAGTACTGCATGTTAGTGGAATGATGGAAGCATCGTGTAAGACTGTATTTCTTGTTGATCCGCAGTGTAGAGTGGTCTGCTGTCATTGTAGATGAAGCACACAGAATCAAGAATCCGAAGGCTCAAATAACTAAAACTATGAAAGGCTTAAAATGCATTGTCCGCATAGGTCTTACTGGAACCATTCTTCAGAACAACATGAAAGAACTTTGGTGTGTCATGGACTGGTAAATAAAACATTTTAACTTATTTATTGGGATTGAACATTTACATCTGTTAACCTGAAACATGGTATGGTGGGCGTAGTTTGGGGCTCAGCAGCATCCAGAAAATGTCCCAGTGGAAATCCTAGTATTCTTTCCTTGTGTACATTTGGAAGGTCATTTAGGGTACATCCTGAGATGCTTGGTGTTTCCTGATTTAGTCTTGGTTTGCACTTATTTAGTAAACATATAGTCTTCCATGTTCTCTTGCTTTTTTGGAAAGCTGTAAAGCAAGTGATTGGCTCTTTCCTTTTTTTCTTGTCTACCCCTCTGCACTCATCTATTTCCATCCTCCACACACCAACAACGTATAGAGTGGCTGGTGGCCCTGCTCCCAGCTCTCTCACTGATGTAGCTGGTAAATTACAGATGCTTAATGGTGATAATTCATTTATATTCCAGCACTACTCCAAAAGTACTAAGTTTTGTTCAGATACATAGGAAGCAACAGTTTCTGCTCTTAAGAACTTTGGAGGGAAGAGATGCTAGATGAGAGAATGGAATACAGATTAAAACAAAATAGTCTTTCCTGTGAATACTTTGCTAAGAATAAATTTTAAATATAGAAGAAAGTGCGAGATCTGGAAGGAGAGTGGCTAATGCAAAGCTTAATGCAGCATGTAAGCAATTAAAACTCCAAGACTATGTTAAAATCTAAGAGTGAATTGCGTCAAAAATGCATTAATGAGTTTCTCATGCTTTAATAAGTTTTACTGTAGATTTAATTCTATCCTATCTATGATCTGATTTAATAAAGCTGTAAGAGCCCAAGTCAGATTTTTTTCAAACCTTGATGCCTAAGCCCCTTATATATAGTCTCTGGGAGTTTATAAATGTGCTCAGGGGGGATAGGGGGCGCATTTTAATTAGAGTGGCTCTAAGAGCCACTTTAATTAAAGTGCCTGGAACATTACATGTATCAGTGTCCCAGTGCTGAAAAATAGCAGTGGGTGTGCTTTAACTAGTTTAGTTAACTTTAGTTAAAGTGTCCCCTGCCATTTTTCAGAGTGGGGACGCATGTGATGCTGGAGTCTGCTGGAGCGTGGCAATTACCATGTTCCAGCAGACTTGATTAATCAAGTCTGCTCCGACACGCTGTAATTACAGTGCATCAGAACAGCCTCTCTGCATGTGTATACACTCCCCTAATTAATAATTGTCTGATTCTTCAGAGACCCTGAGCACCTGTAACTCCTATTTGCTTGGCAACGATTTGCAGGTTCCTTTTATTTGGTGCCTAAACTGAAGATCATAGTATTTTCATCTGAGCGCTTAATATTTGCTAATAGACTAAGAAACATTTATATTCATATACATGTCTCTTAAAATAACTAACACCAAAGCAATGAATAAGAGTTCTTGCTGTTAGTCAGTAGCTTGTCAATGGAGAAATCTGTTCTGCTTGGAGTTCAGCAAATGTCTGCTGATTGTGTGTTTGTTTTGTTTTGTTTTTTAGGGCTATACCAGGACTTTTGGGTAGCAAAGTATATTTCAAGAAGAAATTTTCTGATCCAGTGGAGCACGGCCAGAGGCATACTGCAACTAAAAGAGAGCTAGCAACAGGTCGTAAGGCCATGCAGAAGCTAGCAGGAAAAATGTCTGGCTGGTTCCTGAGACGTACTAAGGCTCTTATTAGTGATCAGTTACCAAAAAAGGAAGACAGAGTGAGCCATTTTAACACTAATGAATATGTGCCATAGTTTGTTCTTTCTGACTTTTCTGTACCGTATGTTTAACAGTTTATAGTTCTGTTTATGGTTCAGATGTGAGATTTGTCGAAGAGTTCCTAAGTCCAGGATTATAAGCAAGAATGCTTGGATAGTAGCATACTTTGTTCAAATAATTACTTGTGCTTGCATGTTCAAATGGAGTTAATCAGGCATGGAAATGCCCAGTTAGACCTCTGAGCAGTGATTCACATATATAAGATACTCAGTTTATTTTTACATTTGTAATTGTGTGCCAAATCCAAAAATTTTTGCAGGAAACCTTGCTCTCTTGAAAGACCGTGTAGGACTTCTAAACTTAGTCTGATAGCATATAAATTAAGACTTCTTAAAAGCAATTTAGTCTAATTCTTACCTTCCATTTAAAAGAACACTTATTTTTTTAAAAACCTTGTTACCATAGGCTTTTAATCCTGTTTATATGGTGCCATTATAAACTTCAAGTAAAGCGTTTATTCATCTTAATCATTTTAATTTAGGATGTGTTGTTGAATATGATGATATCCCTAACAGGCAAGCAGAAATACATTTATTAAGTGCACACATTTTTTTTTGCAGCTGTTCTCCCCCACCCCACAATTTTCTATTTGTGCTTCATCCAGGCCATATAATAATGTCATCTAAATTGTCTTGTAAAGAAAAGATTAACACAAATGTCAGTCGCTTTCTTTTCTAAGTCTAGCAGGTTTTATTCTTCTCATTCTCTTGTTAATGTGAGTATATGTTCAAGTTACTGTTGCATTATGATAGCACAGCATGGTGCTGCTGCTGCGTGGGTGGCCTAGGTTGAGGAATGATCTTGGGATTTCTGTCTCCTGCTGGTTAAGACTAAAGATGTCATGGAGATGCCACCCATGGTCTCTGAGGGGAGGGATAAGAGTTTTGGCCATATCACTATAGAGATCCTTTCCTTCTCATTTCTTTGATTTACAGTGTCAGTGGCCACCTTAAATTTAACTGTCTTTTTATCCCTGCTGCCTGCCATACTAAACCACAACAGTTAGTGCCAAAGAAGGAATAAACAATTAGTTTATTATGCTTTTGGACTAGACTGATAGAAATCCTTGTTGTTATGATTAGGCTCTTTAGTTGCCCTCATACCCCCTCTCCCCTGGCTTTCTGCTGTCTTCCCCAGAAAAAGGCTACAGAAAACTTAGTGGAAATATAACAGTAAAATGATTGTTATAGTTTATGAATTCTCTTAGGAGTAATGGCAAACTTAAAATTGAGATAAAAATAGCTATATTTACTCACTGACCACATTTTCACACTTGTATTGGAGCGTAAGGATCCAGGTCTTTTCGAGGGAAACAAATGTAGGTGTTTGGGTAATAACACAACACAAATTTATTTGTTCCTTTTTTTACTCCTAGTGTTTGAATATTTTGTTTTATATCTTTTATTTTGGTGTTGCTTCTGCATGTTTCATGTGATTGTATTTTGGGCTTATATTTTGGCAGATAGTGTACTGTTCCCTGACAGAATTTCAGAAAGCAGTATATCAGGCTGTATTGGAAACAGAAGATGTAAACTTAATACTACGAGCATGGGTACCCTGCAGTTGCAGTAGTGGACGTAGAAGAAAGAATTGCTGTTACAAAGTAAGAACTTTTTTAGTGACTTAGGTTTCAGGATTTGTAATTTGTGTTATTTGCCCTTGCGGATTTGAAAACTGAAAGGGAACATAGTTCAGAGTGACTGTCGCTGTCCATTTTGCAGGTCTTGAACCCTGTAGGTCCCCATCAGAAGTGGAGCATCTGTAGATCTACTTTTTTCCCTCCCTGTACCCACCTACAGGTTAAAGCTGATATTTGCTTGCAGATTTTTTTTTTTTTAAAGCAATTTCTGGTAGAATAGAAGCTGCCCCCCCCCCCATACATATTTAATTATTGGGGGTGGGGGAGGAATTTGGGTTACTTGTCATGGCAACTTAACCCATTGGTGAGTGCACAGGATTTAAGTTGTTAAATCCCTCTACTGGACCTTGGCTCTTTAGTTCAGCCAGGGTACAGTTCCCAAGGTACAGGGAACCTTATGCAGAGTTGCCAGAGTAGCACTATCAGATCATACTTTTAGCCCTGGAGGTTCTTGGTTCACTTCTCGGTGTATTGGCCAACAGCAGTTGTCACATTAATGAGGGCTTAACTGGGGTTTGAACTTTTTGGCCAGCACACTAGGAGCTAAACAGGTGACCTCCAGGTCTAAAAGCAAAAGCTTCTCACAGTTTGACCTAAAGATCCCCAAACCCCTATAGTTGAGGGCTCGTTCCCTCAACTATAGGTGAATTGGGCACAAAGGATTTGTAGTGCCATTGTAGTTGCCATTAAAGAATATACTTGCTGATAGTTTTGATGCCTTGGAGTCTGAAATTAGAGTAAGAAATATCAGCGTTCCAGAGATGATGTTTTCTAGTAAAAAACATGGTGTTCATCTGTGTGAACAGTACCTACCACCATCAACTCTCAGTTGTGATTGGATCTTTGAGGCACTGCTTTTATAAGTATAAATAATAGCCTTCTGTAACAAATACACTATCTACAAAAACTACCAGGTAAGGAAAACTAGTTTTGAGAACTACAAAATTCAATTAAAAGAAAAGAACAATGAAAAGTTATATACCAAAAAAAACCTATGAAATTACTATGTAACACACAGGTGACATTCAAATCAAGTTGAAATTGCAAATCTAGCATCTATCAATAAATGGAATTGAGTAACACTTGTAAGTGGAATAAAAATATCAAGCTATATTAGATGTTCCTTACATACTTAACATGGAGACATAAATGAAAATGCATATACTAATTCCATCTATTTTATATAATGTTATTGATGCTGCATTAGAAATACATATTTTGTAGATGTTCCAAATTACTTTGATTATGATACTTGTGTCATTGTAAAATATCTTCAGTATATTGAAACTTGAGCCATATTAGCAATTGTTGGGTAGGGCATCACTCAGATGGCTATGATGCTAATTCAGATTGAAATTGATTGTAACATTTCTACATTTAACTTGTTAGGATCTGCTTTGTTTTGGGATGTTGATATTTTTCTAATGTGCCGGTACTTCTAAAAAAATCTCTTGTGACATTTTTTTACAGACAAATTCCCATGGTGAAACTATGAAGGCACTTTATTTCAGTTACCTGACAATCCTTCGAAAGGTTGCTAATCATGCTGCCCTGTTACAGACGGAGAACACCAGTAAACAGCAGGTTGGTTTCTGAATGTGCCAAAAGAGCAAAGCTATGGAAAACATGTAGAAGGAGACCAATTTAGTAAAATGTCTTACTATAGTAGCTACTGTTAATTGTGACTAGCCTCTACTCTTTACCTTTATTTTAGCCTCATATTTTAGCTCTTGTTGCCTTGTAACTGTTTTGCTCAACAAGCTAGCTGGAATTAAGGTGCTTTGTTTAGTTGCTTAGTCTGATCCTGCTCCCATACAGTGCTGTGGTAAAACACACATTGACTTCAATAGCACAGAATGGGGCCCTTTTTCAGTGACCTTCACTAGTGACTAGAGACATCACACAGCAACACTTTTTTTCATTAGTGATTGAATGACTTTTAAAAAATGAATTCTGATGACACAGGAAAACCATGTTGAAGTAAGTAAGTACTTTTATTGTTATAGCTAATAATGTAGGTAGTTGCTAGTAATTTAGTTTTGTTTGTGAAAAGAATTCAACAAGGGTGGGCCTCCCTTTGTTGAGGGAGGAAAAAAACCCAAGAAGCTGGTGTTGGCATACACAACCATTTTCTTGAATTCACCTTAGTTCCTCTGACGGAAGGCAGTGCTATACATAGAACCAGTTTAAAAAAATGATGCCAAATTTATCTTTAAAATCCTGAATGAATAAAAGATCTGTGTGTTAATCACCTCTGATACTACTTCTTAAAGAATTACTTCACCTTCAGTACCCACAACAATTGATATTATAATTCATTTATTATTATTAGTGTCTTAATCTTTGTACTTCCCTGTGTATCCTACATTTTGTATCTTTTTACTTATAATGCCTTTCAGACAGGATGTTTGTGTTTAGACTTGCTCCAACCATATGGTGTGCTAGTAATAAGCCTTAAAAAATTGAGCTGAGGTGCTGTCAGTAGTCCTATTGTCTTTTGAGCCTTCCCAAAATCTTGAGGTAATGGACCTTCTCCATCAGGGAACCAGAACTTTGCAATTTTATGTAAAAAAAAAAAAAAAAAAAAAAAAAAAAAATGTCCACTGTAGGTATTTTTTTTCAGAATAAGGCAAAATGCTTTACCTTTGTAAAGAAAAGATGCCTAGTAATGTTCAGACAGATTCTAGTTAATACACTCCTGATTTGTAATATGGAGCTACTTACTCCTTTTGAAAATAGCACTTGGGGTTTTAGCTTATTCTTAACAGAGTCTGCTGTATTAGAGCATCTCTCTTGAGTACAATTGACTTAATTATTTTCCCCTGCCAGTTTTATTTCAGTCAGTTTCAGTCTTACGGACTATGATAGTACTAGGGATAGTTTAATGCAGAAGTCTGTTTCTTTTGTTTCTGCTCATCCATTTTCTGCTTTGCTTTTAGAAAACTCATATCAAACGGGTTTGCAACCAAGTGTTTTCCAAGTTTCCTGATTTTGTTCAGTTAAGCAACGATGCAGCCTTTGAAACTATTTCTGATCCAAAATACAGCGGGAAAATGAAGGTAATGCCTAAATGCCTATTTACTTGGAAAATCAAATCACTGTTGTATGATTTTGGGTCTCAGTGAGTGCCAATTTTCTTTCATTTATACTGTTTGTTAAACGTGATGATAATGATAATTCTGCTACCAATGTGTCTATAAGCCTGAGTCATGGGCTAGGACACCACTGTGCCAGGTGTGCTGCAAAAGCAGAACAGGAAGATGCTGTTTATCCTAAAGGGCTTATATCCTAGGTAGAAGGCGAAGTGCAACGACAGATGGACAGGGACCCTGGGAATCTAAAGAAATGGAGGCACCATGGTTCATTCTGATAGGTTATGGATTCAGCACATCAGTAGCCTAACCACTAAATATTGTTTTTAGTCCTCACAGCAAAGGACAGTTTTAAGGAGAACAGTGTTGTGGCTTTGTAGATATTTATGGGACGCTTCTTCTAAGCTTTAGAAGTAGTATTGGAGAAAGCAGAAAGGTGCCTGTTTTAAAAAACCACTTGATGTTGGGAGTTGGCCGTGTTATGCTGAATGAAAGAAATTCATGGAATTTCTAGTGAAGGCTTATGAATGGCCCTATTTGTTCTTATCAGATACTTCTGTATTGGAGTACTTACATGAATTCAAATGATAGTCCTTCAGTACGGTGGCTCTCAACCTTTTTAGACTCCAGGCAGACCTCAAAAATGCCAACTTTTAGCTGTCACTAGTTTCTTGAATACAAAAAAAAATAGGGCAGTTCAGCAGAAACCAAGAAAGATGGCAACAGGTCAGAATGTTTTGGGCACTGGATTCCTATTTGAAATCTTTGGGGTTTATCTTATGAATCATGTATAGGTGTTTGTGCATCTAACAGTGCTAATGTTGCATGACACCCTGTAGCACCTTTAAAGGAATCTCACGGTACCCTGGCTTTAGCTGTAGAAGGAGCAAAAAATGGGATGATAAAGTTTAAATTGTAGTCTAAAAAATCATGTGAGCAGCAGCATGGATCCATCCACAGATGGATGTGTACAAGACTGGATTGCTTTAATTAAAAAAGCCTGGAACAGAACCTCATCTGCGTGGATAAGGAGACAGGCCATGTCTGAGATATTTAGAAAAAAAGATTCAGCTAGATCTACATATCATTTACATGCCAGTACCTAGGAAAGGTCCCAGCCAGAGGATGTAGAGCTATAGGTTAAGTGTCACTGGGTGTGAATAACGGGCAGATATCTAAATATGGACAAAGCAGGTATCTCAGATGCTGTATGGATATCAGGATCCCTGTTTCAGCCATATTGAATTCATCCTGATGGCTAGGCATCCACAAGGAGAGGTCATATAGGTAGATGATATGTGATTTTAATTTGCACAGAAGGGGACACCTCTGGAGTAGAAATAGATCTATGAGTCATCAGCATAGAGATGACTGAAGTTTTTTTTTCTTTAAATGTTTTTGAGGTACAGTAAGAAGTTGGAAGTAGATCAGATGCAAGTCTCTGGGTAAAGGTAAAAGGTTCATAGTGGGCACATCTACATGTGCACTTTACTGTGCAGTAGCTTATTTTACTGTGCATTGAAGTGTTATATAAAAAAGCCGTATGATTAAAAACTGGCTACTGCGCATTAAGTGTCACTTAAAAACTGTACTGATTTGTCACCATGCATTAAGGCAGCCTAATGCACATTTCTTTAGTATCTCACATTGGAGGTACTAAATTTACTGCATATTAGAAAAAGCATCTTAATACATGTGTAAACATGCCCAGCGAGTGTCTGCTATAGACTACCAGACCAGGGGGAGGAGGTGGATGAGGCTTTTTTCAAACTAACTAAAGTACGCAAATCACAAAACCTGGTGTTAATAAAGGACTTTAATTACTGTGACATTGTTATAAGGAGGCAGAATTTTGATGTACCTTTATAGACTAACTGAATAAAAAGTGCATAAGCTTTTGTGAAAAAGAGCTCACTTCATGAGATGCTATGAAAGGAAGTGCACAGAGTAGGCTTTAAGAAGTATCTCTACTCTGCCTTCTGCCTGACTTAGTACTTAACATGGCTACCTACCTTTCTGCTCATTGTTAAAAGCAGTGCCCAGGCAGTTCATTTAGTTTTTGGAGTATATTTGGGATAAATTTTCTGTACAGAAAGTGGAAAAGTCAGCAAAGGGATTTAATGGCGAAGAGCCAGCTCTTCTTGATTTAATGCTCATGGATAAGGAGAGTTAATTGAGAATTTGAAGGTAGAAGACAAGTAGGGTGACTGTGACAAAGAAATAATATTATTTAAGGTTTTAAGGAAAATAGGGGAGGAGGTCAGCACAATAATGACTCTGGACTTCAGAAGAGCAGGTTTTAACAAAGTCAGGGAGCCTAATGGGCAGGAGCACAGGAAGAGGCAAGGCTGAGGGGAAAAAGGAGTTCTGGAGAGAGCTGGTTGTATTTTAAAGAGACGATATTATAAGCCCAAGAGCAGCTTTGGAACCAAGAGACTGGCCTGGCTAAACAGTCAACTGTTCAGTGACTTGAAACTTAAAAAGGAATCTTACAAAAATGGATATTTGGTCATATTGCTGGGTACAGAGGGGGGAAATCAGGAAGCCCAATGCAGGAATTGAGATACAGTTAGCAAGGGACACTTAAAAAAGAGCAAGTAACCAGAAAGCATTCTCCAGGTATGTTCCTTCCTTTCTTTAACACTTTGAAGTCTGTTTCATGGTCACCCAGTACCTTTTCATTCTCAACCAAATCCTCCCCATTTTTGAGCAGCAAGTCATGATGTAGGGAGAAAATTAGGAAGTCCAAGGCATAAATTGAGATATAGCTAACAAGAGATGTAAAAGGCACCAAAAAATAATTCTGCAAGGAGGCTAAAAGTAAAGGAAAAGAGTGGAAAGTAGGTCTCGTATTGAATGGAGAGGGCAATCTAATAATGAATGGTGTACAGAAGGCTGAAGTACTTAATGCTTTTCTTACTCAATTCTTTATGAATAAGGTCAACTATTAGGTTAACACATTTGGCAGCAACAGTAGGGGAGGAGATAATTTTCGCAGAGTAGGGAAGGAGCAGATTAGAGATTACTGAGGGAAACTGGATGTTTTCCAGTCAGCAGGGCCAGATGTGTTTCATCCTAGAGTACTCAAGGAATTGGCTGAGATTATATTGCCTCATCTGATGTACTGCTGTTGGCCATTATCTTTGAAAAATCATGTAGGTTGGATGAAGTCCCAGATGACTGGGAAAGAGCAAACATAATGCCAGTGTTTTAAAAAAAAAAAAAAAAAAAAAAAAAAGGTTTAAAAAAAAAAGGAAGAAAGGTTGTTTGGAATCAGAGACTAGTCAATCTATCCTTGAAACCCAGAAAGATTGGAGAACATGCCATCATGGAATCTAAGCACTTAGAGCAGAGGTCTGCAAGCTACAGCCCGTGAAGCTGGGTGGCTTTGGCACAAATTTCTGCAGCAGGCAGCTTCACCCATGTGGTGAGTAGTAGGGCTGTGTGAAACGGCAGCGTTTTGTTTCAACTTCCGTTTCACTGTTCCGAAGGGACAGTGTTTCTTTTTGTAGTTTTGTTTCATTTTGAAGCACTGTTCCATTTCGTTTCATTGTGTTTCAGTATTTTGTCCATAGGCTATAATGGGAAATCATGAAAATGCCTAAATCTGTCATTTCATGCCTGATTTGGATGAAAATTGCAGGTATGGTAGCCCCTTCTGAGGGCATGAAGCCTGCCAAGGAGATAGATGCAGAGATGTCTGGGAAACTGCACCTCAAAGAGTTGAAAGGACAACTCGTATCATTTGCTGGCAGTGGCAGCCTCCTGTTATCCTGCACGCAGATTTGGGGGCCCGCATGTCCCAGAGGGCTGTGGGGCTGTGCCGGACTCCTCCCGGGGGTATGGGCCTCTGGATCTGCATGCAGGATGAGAGGAGGCTGCTGCTACTGCCTGGGACTGGTGCCAGGCACAGCCTGTGCCCAGTGCCAAGAAGACTGCTGCTGGCACCAGGCAGCAGCGGCAACCTCCTGTCATCCTGCACGCAGATCTTGGGGTCTCCACCTCCAGGAGGACTGTGCCTGACTCCTCCCAGGGGGCGCAGGCACAGGATGACAGCAGGCTGTTGCTGCTGGCTGGGACTAGCGCTGATGCCAAGCAAGCCCAGCTTCAAAACTTGAAATGTTTTGAGTGCTCTTGTTTCGATTCAAAGCTGTTTTGAAGCCTTTTGTTTTGATTTTACTGTTTCAAGCTCAAAACATGTTGAAACAGTTTTGAAACAAAACACCCAGCAAAATTTTGCACAGCCCTGGTGAGTAGGTGGCAGTGAGAAGCAATTTGGGCTCTGGTGGCAGTGGCCTGGCAATGCATACCAGGCTGGAATCAGCCCATCCTTGGAGTGAAGTTTTATTGCAGCTTTTGAACATTGCTACCCCTGTCCTAGAGAATAACAAAGTGATTGGGAATACCAAACCTGGATTTTGCAAGAACAAGTTATGCTTGAAGAACCTGTGACGGTTTCCTTCTGGGATAATTTCTCTTTTGGAATATGAAAGAGGTAAAGAGGAAGATCGTTCAAAAAACATACTGAAAGGAAGTTTGGGGCGTGCAGAATAGGACAGGAGAGGGATGGGAGGGGCAGAAGCCAACAAAGGATAAGATTTCAAAAAGAACAAGGTAACTTGTTTCAAAGGTGCCTAACAAGTCAAGGAAGAGGATGGAATGGAATGCTGTTTCAGAGATTAGGCAAAGAAAAAGACATTAACAGCTCTGGCAACAGGGCTTCCACCTTTGCATTCAACCGAAAGCCAGAAGAGAGAAGATTAGAGATGGAAGTGGAGAAAAGCAACTCTGAACAGCAGCCGTTAACTCTGCACTAGATAACTGATAATCACGATGAAGAAGAAATTGTTCTTGTATATTTCTCCTGAATCATGGAAATTAGAGATGTGAAGTCTTAAATTATCACCCTAACAGTGAACGGTTATATTCTGTTAATATAATGCCCAGTCTAATTTTATGTCCCAAGCAATCCTCCAGGACTTTTCTTGGAGGATTTCTACATAGTACACCTCAGGGTCAGAAAGACTAATATCAGGAACATTAGCTAAATTATCATCGTTTTTATCCCACAATTTTTTTTAATCTTCTCTTATTGGTTACACCTTTGTAAATAATGCTGCCTCCTCAGTTTCCAGTTGTTTTTAACTACCATAGATTGTGTTCCTTTGCCTGTTGCCTCATCCTTACCATGGTGTACATATTTAGTTCTTAAAACTTTACTTATAGGACAGTTCTGCCAATCATTTTGTTTACTTTTTTTGATAATCTTTCTGAAAGTGGATTGCCCACAGCTAACATCATTGTGTGTTCCACAAACACTCATACAGAGAACTACTACTGATATCCTTGATGTACTTGCTTATAACCTCAAAATGTATATTGGAAAGATGGATTCAGTCTGGTTTCCTCTGTCACCTTTAGGTCTCTTCAGTGTTACTATTTCTCAGGGTTCTCCGTCCTCTGAGCATCATTGTTTTCAGATTCTTTTTCTCCATATGGATCCATTTTTCCAAGCTGACTATCATGTTATTGTTTCTAGTATGTTTCTAATTTCTTGTTCCTGTTTCCATCCATTTTAGTATCTACTGTAGAATTCATTAGTATGATGATTACTTCCTCTAATTTATTAGTTCACTAATTTAGTTCTAATGCTGTTCCCTATGATAGTCCAGTAAGGCTCTTGCTCATCTGCTATATTGCTATGTATTGCTTTTTGTTTAATAGTCCTACAGGATTAAATGTTCGGATAAAACAGGAAGTTGCCTGATAGATGGATTTTGTGTCCACCTGTAGGTATTTAGTAAGGATGCTATGCAAAATCGAATTTGCTTTTTAGACTCTCTGTCTCTCTGTCTCAAGAGAACCCCTTGATATCACCATCGGTTGTCCCTCAATACGAGGGTGATTTCTGCCAGGGGAGGATTACTGGTGAGTTTTTTAAAGTAGCTGAGGTGTCTAATCCGTGCTTTGCAAGTTTTTCCACAGATATGACAAGTGGTGCCTTAGGAGGGTGGGGGGCACAACTGTTGACCAGGATGTTGTGCATTTTCCTTCTTCCTCTGCTGTTTCTTGGGTTCCTGAGCAAGTTGGTTCTTTTCAAAGCAGGCTGTAGCTTGATGTATGGTGCAGCGCCATTGAGACCTGTTACCAGCCAGCACTTCCCAGTTTGTAGGGTTGATGCCACCCTTCTTAAGATATACTTTCAGGGTGTCCTCATAGCACTTCCTTTGTCCTCTGGGTGCTCTTATCATAACTAAGTTGAGAGAAGAGGGCTTGCTTTGGGAGACAAGTGTCAGCCATCCACACACAGTGGCCAGTCCAGCAGAGTTGTTGTTTCATGATCTTTGCCTCCGTTCTGGTTATGTTAGCTAAAGAGAGGATGCTGGCTTTGGTGCAGTGGTCTTCCCATCTAATGCAAAGGATCTTCCTGAGGCAACACTGATGGAACCATTCCAGGCACTTAAGATGTCACCCACATCTTACACCCATAGAGGAGTGTGGGGATAACCACTGCATTGTAGACCAGGATCTTAGTTTCCACCTGCAGATCTTGGTCAGCAAGGACATGGTAAAATAGCTTTCTGAAGGATATGAAAGCCTTCAGGGCAGATATGAAATTTTGGCACAGCAAATCCTGTGTTCAGTTTCTACATCAAGACTGACTGACTGGGAGAGGTGACTGCCAAGGTATGGGAAATGCTCAACTTTTTCCAGGGGTTTTCCAACAATGGTAATTTGGGGGGGAAGGGAGCAGCTTGTGCTGGGACAGGCTGATGGAGCATCTTGTTTTTCCCAATGTTAAGGGAGAGTCCCAGGCTGTGATAGGCACTTGAGAAAAGGTCAAGGGTGGACTGCAGATCTTTCTCAGTGTGCACAAGGAGAACACAGTCTTCTACAAAATGAAGGTTGGTGATGGCAGTCTTGGTAACTTTTGTTTTGCTGTGAATGTGCCACAAGTTGAAAAACTGACTGTCCATCCGACACTCAGTCCCTATTCCAGGAGGAAGGCAGTCACAAATGAGAATTAAAATCACAACAAGATAAATGGAAAAAAGGTTTGGGGCATTGACGCAGCCCTGCTCAACACCAGTACGGATGGTAAATGGGTCTGTCTCTGATCCATTGCAAAGGACTGTGGCGGTCATTCTGTCATGGAGCAGCCTGAGGACACTGATGAACTTCAGTGGACAACCAAACTAGCTAGCACCTTCCGTAAGGCTTCACAATTGATGGAGTTGAAGGCCTTGGTTTGGTAAGTGAATGCCATACCCAGCTCCTACTGTTGCCCTCTACTCTTCTCCTGGATCTATCGTGCAACAGAAATCATGTCGGTGGTACCCCGAGATGGTCTAAAGCCACACTGTGATTCTGGAAGGACATCTTCAGCATGGGGGAGGAGGCGATTTCAGAAGGATGCGAGTAAGAATCTTCCCGGCATTGGAGATGAGGGCAGTGCCTCAGTAGTTCCCACACACTGACTTGTCCCCTTTCTTGAAGATGGCCACAATGTTGACATTTAAGTTGGGTGGAACTTCCTCATTAATCCATGTTTTAATGAGAAATTAGTGAAATGTTTGTGCTAGTGCTGTTTCACTGACTTTGAAGACCTCTATCGGGATGTCATCTAGGCCTGGCACCTTATTATTGTTCTTCTGAGTGATGGCACATCAGGCTTCCTTCAAGGATGGGGGATCAGCAAGAGGTTTTATTACTGAGTGTTGAGGGTTGGGCCATTGAAATGTGGCCCATGGATGGCTTTTATGGCTTGAAAGAAGGTTCTCATGTCATGTTGGTCAGCAAAACTCTGGATCTCCATGGCCTTCGCTTGCCACCACTGGTTCTTGATGTCCCATAGCCTCCTCCTGAACTACATCTTTGAGCCAGTGGTAAGTCTCTTGTTTTTGCTGGCTGGAGGGTTCATTTTGCCAACTGTAGAACGCACCTCTTTTCTGATGGATGAGTGCTAGGATTTCCTCGTTGTTCTCATAGAACCAATCTTGGTGACGGTAAGTGGAGGAGCCAGTTGATTCAGCCTTGTGAATAATGTTCTTAAGCTCCTCCCAATGTGCCTGAATGTCCTTGATGTCGTCAGATAGGAGATGCATATATCAATGGATTCTCTTAAACTGTTGCTCATGTGAGTGCTAATGAAAGAACAGATCTTCGCAGTACTTAGAATCTTGGTGGTCACAAAGCCCTGAACTGCATTAATAAACCTTGGCCTTTTTGTTTTATAAGTCAGTGGGGTGTTAGATTTGCAGTGGAGGGAGATGTTTTACTCAGGTTTGGTTATGAACCACTGAAGTACTGTAACCATTTTCTCTTTTTCTTTCTTTTCAAGTGTCCATATGAGATGACTTTATTTGTGCGGTTGCTTGGCTGTCTAAATCTTTTCTCTTTTGAAAACAGGTCTTTTCCTCATGAGGTGCTTTAGAAAGCTAATTTGGCATTGCAAGAGAGAAGTGCCTAGCTACAGCATTGTAAATAGAATAGTATTGTTAGTATACAAATAGTATAGGATTGTTGGTATAAAATAGTCCTTTTCATCATAAAGCCTAACAACAGTATTAACTTTTCAGTGTATTAGTAGTCTTTTCTAATTCTGATAGTAGTGAACAAAATATACTGCAACCTGCAAGATGGTGCTGTACATCATTCTTCTCCCTCTTTTGAAGATGCAATTTTTAAAGCACTTCATTGTTCCAAACCCTTTTTGAACAGAGACAGCCAATTGTGGAAATATCTACCAAATGGAATGGCTTAAGTATCAAATGGGGACCAGGATAATGTTATGGAATGTAATTTTACTTTTGATCAGCTTCTGGATTTGAAGCCAATTTTCCAGGAGGATGAGACTAGTGCACTATCCAGTTCTATTTGGAGGCTCCCTCTATTTTTATTTTGTCATTCCTATTTATCGCCAAAAATGACTCATAAATGTAGAGAGCCCATTTCAGTATGAGTTTTATTGCTTATTTACCTGTGATTTTATATCCTGGCTGGACCGCAAAGCACTTTTTATATCTAGAAGCTGAGTTAATAAAACAAAGATAAAATACACAGATAAATGGAAGTTTAACAGTTTTGTATAAGTCTTTGTTATAGATTTAATTGTTGAACATGTACTACACTGGTGTGAGAGGATTGAAACACTGATTCTTACTCCCCCTTAACCTGCTGAGGCTAGGCAAAATTTAGACACTATCCCTATGTTTAGGCTGGTAGGTTTGCAGAATTTGAAGTCTAACACACCTCTTGGCAATAAGGATTCATCTCCCTTCCAATCCATTTGCCTAGCTCCTGAAACTAGTGCCATCTTCCCAAAGCTTCCCCACCAACTCTTGCACATTTCCCAGAACCCCACCTAAGGTCTTAATGTTTTTGTTTAGCATTTCTCTTTTGCATATCTGATAGGTAAGACATAGAGGTGCACCAATATATCAGTCGTAAATTGGATTGGCGCCAATAAAAGAAAAATTAAAATTATCAGCAATCAGCTTTTTTTGGCCAGCGTAGCCAATAATGTCACTGATAAATGCTGTGTGCATGTGCGCAGCCCCAACATGCATATGGCCAGGAATGTAGCCCAGCAGCTTGGAGACTAGTGTCCGGTTGGTAAGTCTTTTGTGGGGGAGGGGGTGGGGGGGGAGCAGATTGAAGCCCCCATGGTGAGGGAGGGAGTGGGGCAGGGGCAGGCGCTGCCCAGCCAGGGCAGTGAATGTGACTCTGTGTGCAGCTTATCTGAAGGGCATGGGGATGGGGATGGGGGGGATGGCTCCCTGCTGCTTTGCACACCCCTGGGGGAGGCATGGGGGGCATATGCCCCCTTGGATTTGTGGGCAGGGTGATGGTGGGATGCCCATTGCAGGCTCAGGGCCTGGTCATGTGCCAGCCTCTTCCCGGTGGGGGGAGCTGGGCCGGGGTTGCGCTCGGTGTGGGCAGAGGCACTGGGGAGGTGGCTGTGGGGTGGGCTACGGCTACCCCAAAATTCCCAGCCACCACAGCCAGCACTGCCCCCGCCTGCTTAGAGCCCAGCCTGGACCCAGCCTTCTTGTTGGGGAGAACCTGGAGCAGCCTCTGGCCCCGAGCCTGCAGCGAGCAGCCCACCTCTGCCCTGCGCACATATCCAAGGGGGCACATGCCCTGTTCAGGGGTTCATGCAGCAGTGGGAAGCCGCCCTTCCTCCCCACTCCCCCGTACCTCCTGGATGAGCGGCTCATGGTTTCACATTCAACGCCCTGGCTGGGCAGTGCCTGTCCCTGCCCTTGCCCCACTTCCTCCCTCACCGTGGGGGGGCCTCGATTTTTCCCTCCTCTCCCTCCCACTCCCTCCCACAGACTTACCAACTCAGAGGTTTGTCTCCTTTTTTTTAAAATGGAAAAGTATTTATATGTATACATCTCCCAATTAGAGCAGCTTTGTCTACAGCAGCGTTCCCCAACCTTTTTCATCCCACGGCACACTTGCATGGCCTCACCCATTCCACAGCATATCGGCTGAATGTGGGGTGGGTGTGCATGCAACTGGACATGGCATGGTAGGGTAGTGGTGGTGGCGCTGGCTGGATCCATGCCCCACCGGGACCCACGTGCTACCTGCCCGTGGGGGGGGCCCGATCCTGCAGCACACCTGGTGATGTCTGATGGCACAGTGGTTGGGGAAACACTGGTCTACAGATCAAAAATCATGAGTCAGTTCCCTTGAAGTCTTGAGACTTAAACATCATAGTGATTTTTAATTTTTGGCTGTCCTGATATTTGGACTTGCCCATCACATTCTCAGCTCATGTAGGTTAGATATGCTCTAATTTTGTCCCTTTTAGTGCTTCAGGATCGCTTGTATTTATATATACCAATTCAGCCTCTATCATTTCTGCCCTGTGCAATGTAGTTCTCAATCCTATCCCTGCCCAGTCAACATCAATTCCACTTTTCCTTGGATTTTTTATTCTCTCTCCTACCCTTCCTGTGCAGGTCTGAAAATAGAGTGGTACCAAGATCTGCCTCCTCTTCCGGGCTAGGACAGCTCCTGGGGGCTTTTATAATCCCTTCTCTTATTTGATAGTCCATCAGGAAGAAGGAAGGAGGAGCTGTAGCCATTGCGCACAGTTGGGGTCTGGGGAGGAGGGACCAGAGTGGTGTTGAGCTGCTGGACTCTTCCACTCATTCCTCCTCTCATGTAAAATTGGTGTCAGGCTGCTGAGGAATGGGGTGAGAGCTTTAGTTCTTGAAGAGTCCTATTTAGCTTTAGGCTTACCCAACTGCTCCATTTTCTGGAGGAGGCAGTCAGTCAAGAGGGAGTTTTTATTCAGGCTAGGCTAAAATTCTCTCAGTGGCTGGAGTTTTCTTATGTCATCACAAAAATGACTTCTGCCCCATCTGAAATCTTATCGCTCCAGAGGAAAAAAAATATCCACAGAAGTTGGCAACACCAGAATTCATAAATTAGACAGATTCATCATGCAGTCAGTCTTCTTTTTAGAGCCTAGGCTGATGAGCAATTTAGATTGTATTAATGTAGTCTGCAATATTAACTGCCTGTACATCTGGTTTCATTAGGATAAGTACAAAGATAAACAAAAGGAGAATTGTGTTTCTGGGGGCGGCGATGGGAAGTTTAAATATATTTGGACCAAATGATATAGGGAATATAGTCACTCTGACCCACTTCCTCTCTTTTTAGCAAGGAAGCATCTTTTTCCCCAAAGAACCAAGAACAGTACATAAGACAAAAATAAGATTAGCACGCGAGACAGCCAAGGATATATAGGTGAAAAGGGGATGGCATGGTATTTGACTTAGTGTGAATGAGAGGTGATAGTGAGGGATAGGTCATAAAGGTCCTTGGGAATGAAGCCAACCTGTACCTGATACGCTAGAGAAGGGGCAGGCAGTAGAAGGATATAGGGACACAGGGTGATGACTGTGTTCAAGCTCCGAAAAGTCCTACCTTCCTATTCATCCAAGTTTTCTTTTAGCGAAAGAGTAGAATATTAATTCCCCAATATTTGCCATCACAGTGAAAGAGTGGTAGGCAAGTAGCTCTGACATCTGCTTTTATAAATGTCCCTGACAATTATGCTGAGCTTCTCTCTGTGACAGGTGCCACAGATTTGCAGAGCATTCCTACTTTGGCCCTTACAGTTTGGAGAACAGGAGGCGCAAAGTACAGACCAGAAGCATGCCATTATCTTAGCACTCTATCATGCGCTCTGTCTTTGGGGCAGCAAAAACACTGATTCATTGCCAGTCTGATTTTTCAGGTGCAAAGGAAGGTCTGAGAGGAAATTTGCGTGGCTTTGTGGTTCCCTGTGGGGATTCAGCATTTTCTCTGCATATGTAATAGCTAGGGAGTGTGCTGAAGACAAGCCTACTATTGGTTATGGGACTCCCCTCTTGTACATTACTCATACAAAGAAAAGGGTGCAGTGGTCTGTTCGCTGCTAGCCTTATAGGTTTGGAACAGGACTCAATCATGACCAAAGATGGATGCAGTGGTACTTACGGTAACTGGAGTGATGGAAATGCTTGCTGTTTGAGCTGCTTATTCAATGGAATAGGATGCTATGATGATAATGAACAGTATTTTGTATTCATTTGGTAAGATGTCATTTGAATGAATAATCTGTGAAAAAGAGGTTCACAACATTAATGTGAAAGGGAAGTAATTGGGCTGAAAATAGAATTTTAGTAAACCAAGCATATTAGGTATTACTAGAAAATCTAATGTCTTTTAAAAGGCAAGGGTAATATATAAAGTTTCCTACATAATCAGACTTATTACAGAGACATGATGAAGTTATCACAATGAAATAGGGGTGCGCTGATGTCAGTTGGCTATCAGATCAGCATCAATGAAAGGAGAAATTATGTTATCAGCTTTTTTTGGTCATTGTAGCCAGTGATTACGTCTGTGTGCCCAGAGCACCCTGGTGAGTGTAGTCCAGTCCCCACGTCCTGCCACTGGCCCAAGCCCATGGCAAAGCGTAGGCCCTGGAGAGCAGTGGCAGGGGAAGGGGGCGCTGGGGAATGGTCACATCGCACTGCACTCAACAACAAAGGGACCTGTTACAAGCTCCTGCCACTGCCATGGCAATGCCATGCACGCAGCAGAGGTCTGAGTGCAGGGACTGTCGTGGAGACACTGAGCTGTGCACGAGCAAGATAAGGTGCCACATGAGGGACATTTCACTTCACTGGGCACTTTTGCAAAAGTAGCTTCTCCCCGGCAACCACGGGCACCAAGGCAGCAGTGTGCTCTGGGACTCCAGAGGTGCCCGGTGCATCCGTCCGCACAGGGGTCTGCCCCTCCCACCAACTTGGAACGGCAGCACAGGCTGTGCAGGGAGCAGGGTTGTGGGTAGGAGCCATGGACAAGGGGGCAATGTGCATGGGTCTGCAGCAGAGAAGACAGTGGTGCACCAAATTAGGGGCCTGGGGCAGGCAGGAGGGGGGTGTGTGTGTGTGTGTGTGTGTGTGTGATGCAAAACAAATGAAGAAAAAGGTTTATTTATGTCAGTACTTTAAAATGCCTTGAACTGTTAATAAATATCGGTTATCGGATCAGCATCAGCTGATATAGTTGGTTAATCATTAGCTATCAGTATTGGTCAAGAAAATCTTTATTGGTGCACCCCTACATGAAGTTATCTAACTAGAGAAGTTGTGGAATCTGGAAATGATCAAGAGCAGGCTAGATGGGCACTTGGCTAGGATGGTTTAATCGGGTGATCCTGCCTTGATGGGAGAGCTGGACTAAATGACCTCATGAGGTCCCTTTAAGCCATACTTTCCGATGATCCTATAATATTTTTATTGGAGATGGTGCAGCTGTGTTACAAATATCATCAGAAGGAAAAGAAATCCTCTGGGATATTATTTAATGTGAACATTTTACATGTTTTAGGAGGTGGATTTTTCTAATCAGGCAGAATTATTTTAATGCAGAGATCTGCCTGCCAAAAAAATCTGATTTTTTTTCATTTGTAGATGGAGAACATTCTAAAAGGAAGTGTAATTAATAATGCTGTGTAGTCATTGTGTACAGTGAATTTAAATGAGGAATGAGGTCTGCAGTATTCAAGCTTATCCATAGAGTCATAGAGAGGAAGTGCTGGAAGGGACCTCCAGAGGTCATCTAGTCTGACCTGCTGCCTAAGGTAGGATCATCCCTTGTCCAAACCATCCTATACAAACCCATAAGCTGAACTCTCAGTAAAACCGCCATCAACCGTGACACAACACAACAGACATCTGAAATTTGGTAGTTTTTCCCCCCTCCCCCCCCCCCCAGCCTTTTCAACTGATTTAAAGAAAAAGAGCACAAAGCTAGGAGAACCTGTGATCTCATATTAGTTTTTGCTTTGCTTGTCCACTTCATAAAACAAGTCTTCTTTTGTTTGGTTGTTACCATACAAAGCAGTTCTGCTAAAATATGCTTTGATGACAGCTCTGTGAATGCCTGGTTATTTCTGGCGTTACCAGTCTGACACAGCACTGCTAAAAATTGTGTTCATTTCAACCAATTTAAAAGAATAGTTGCAATATCTAACCTTAGAAGATATTTAATTACCAATGTATCTGTGCACCTCTATTGTTTTGACATCAGATCAGCACGGATTATAAAGAAAATTACTAGCACTAATTACCAGCACTGGTGGCTACGTGGTAGAGTTTCTGCCTACCATGTGGGAGATCCAAATTCAAGTGCAAGCTGGGGTGACTTGGGGTGAGTGAAGTAACAGGGAGAAACTCTTTACCTAAAGGCTTGGGAACTCCCTTCTCATCAGTGCAGAGGCAGAAAAGGATCTTGGAGTCATTATAGACTCCAAGATGAACAAGGGGGTCGCAGTCAGGAAGGCTAACTGCACTTTGTCATGCATCCACAGATGTATCATGAGCAGGTCCAAGGAGGTGAATCCTCCCCCCTGCATATGACCCTGGTCAGGCCACAGTTGGAGTACTGCATCCAGTTCTGGGTGCTGCACTTCGGGAGGGATGTGGACAGCAGCAAGAGGGTCCAGAGGAGGGCTACTCTCATGATCAGGGGGCAGCAGGGCAGGTGCTATGAGACCTGAACCTGTTCAGCCTCCACAAGAGAAGGCTGAGAGGGGATCTGGTGGCCGTCTGTAAACTGGCCAAGGGAGACCAGCAGGCAATGGGAGAGGCCCTGTTCCCCCGAGCACTACCGGGAGTAACAAGGAATAACAGCCATAAGTTGACAGAGTAGATTCAGGCTAGGTATCAGGAGGGTGGCTAGGAGCTGGAACCAGCTTCCAAGGGAAGTGGTGCTGGCTCCTACCCTGGGGGTCCTCAAAAGTAGGCTAGATAGACACCTTGCCCCCAGTGTTCTTTCCTGCCATGGCAGGGGTCGGACTTGATGATCTGCTCTGGTCCCTTCCGACCCTACCTATTATGAAACTATGAAAATTTACTACATTGGAAATTGGCCATATCGGGCCGATAAATGGTCGTAGCATATAACAGGCGGTGAGGAGCACAGCCCCGCAGTGTGGAGAGCTGCCTCCAGCTGCTGTGGTAGAAGGGGAGTGGGGAGGAAAGGGCTTGGGGGTGGGGGGGCAGATCAAGGTCCCCGCAGTGAGGGAGGCTGCAGCCCCCACACCCTGCCAGGAGGAGCTTGGCACAGCCCCGGCCCCAGACTGCCCAGCACAGATCTGGAGGTCCTCCCCCCCCCGCCTGATGAGTGGCGGGAGCAGCAGTAGGTAAGTGCTAGACAAGCTGCTGGACCAGCAGCTCCCAGCCAAATGTTGTGGAGTGGTAGGAGCTGCCGCGCACATCCCTGGACAAGCCGTGGCTCCATCCTGTGCCTGTCCTGCCTTGGCTGGGCAGCACTTATCCCATCCCCTGCCCCAGCCCCACACCCTCCCTCACCATGGGGGCTTTGATCTGCGCAACCCCCTATGCCCCTCCCCTCCCACCACACCAGACTTACCAGCTGGAGACAGCTCTCCACACTGCTGGGCTGGGTATTGGAAATCAGATCAGTATTCACCAATATAGCTCCTTACAAATCAGCTATCGGTATTGGCTGCAAAAATCTATTGGTGCACTCCTAATTAACAATGAGATGAAATTTATGATTAAATGGAACACAACGGCTGTTTGTCTTAGGGAAATTCAGATTTTGTATTTTATATTTCTGTGTAGAACAGCATTTCCCAGTGTGGGGAATGCTGCCCTATCCCAGTGAAAGAGGGAGACTGGCTTTGGTTAAGGTGGTAGACTGTATATCCTGACTTGTTTTTGTAGATTTGTTTCATTTCTGTGAGGGAGGGACTCAGGTTTGAGGAGTACTATTATGGAACCATAATAATTCCCCTGATGTGAAATATACAGTATTTTCAAATAGATTTAATTTTATTTTGACCAGGTTGTTTCAGGTAATATTGTGAAGTTTCTCATTAATCAAAATATTCTCTAATGATGTCCCTGTATATACTGTATTCTCTACAGAATTATAAAACTAAACTATTAGTCCATTTTTATTATGAGAGCAAATATATCTGGAATATCTCTGGCCTCTTGGAAAGGCATCTTACCCTGCCAGAAAATGCACAGAGAGGAGACACCAAAAGTTAAGGCTTTGAAGCCATTTTATAAACACCTTTAAATCAATAATAAAAAGAAAATTAACACATCTACAGGGAAATAAATGTAACCAAGCTTTGTAAAGCTAAGCAGAAATATAGCTATTAAAGTTTTGTTTGCAGTAATATGACGTGGAAGTGACTTGCTTGTATGTTATCTTTTAATAGAGGTTTCTATACTTTTTTTTTTTTTTTTTAGATTCATTTTTTAAAGGTAAAAAATAGTTTTGAGAATGCACTATATGGGAACTTTTGCTTTGGTGAGTGAGACCTAATTAGCACTGTTTGAAACAATTGGTTCAACTGAACTTATTTAAAGCAGTAAAAAAAACGAATGATTGCTGTGTAGGAGATTAACATACTCAGATATTCGGCAACAGCGAAGATTGTGGGGTTCATATTACTTTATAAATGATCCCCTGCCAGAATACCTAATACCTGACTTGTTTTACAGGAATGCAGAGGGAATGTAACCAGGGCTCGTGGACAGAGGTGATATCTTTTATTAGACCAACAAGATTTTTGTTAAAACAAGATCACCTCTGTCCATGAGCCCTGATTGCTTTTTCCTCTAGACCAATATGGCTACAACCTGGATACCTGAGGGAATATAACTGCTCTGGTACCTTTAACCCCCAGCCAAGCATAGGTCCAAGACCTAGGGAAGCAGAGAGCTTTTTGCCCCCTAAGGAGTCTCATGCCAGAAACAGTGCTACATTTGCTTAGACTTACAATTCTTTCACTGCCAAGGTTTATTTGCCCTCCCTCCACTTAGTGTGGAAAGTCTATGTATACAAAAAACTAGAACTGTTGGTCCTATAATGATACCTTTTATTAGACCAACTGGGAAATTGCAAGAAAATTGTCCTGTTCTGCAAGCTTTCAGGATCAAAGTTCCTTCGTCATGCTCTGGGAAAAGTATAGATGGTACAAGATGGTAAAAAGGCTCCATAGGTAGGAAATAAACTTCATTTTTGCACACAGGGAACTGAAGACGGAAGGCTGTTCCTTTTGTATGTCATTTTTGTGTCTTCTTGTCTCAGACCAACATGGCTACCAAGAGCCAAGAGTTCTAGATTTTTATATGTCATCTTGTGTCGGATGAACACAGCTACCAAGTACACCCTTGAAACATGGAAGTTTATATAAGTATTCATAGTCACTTCATGAGCTGTAGATTTTGCAAGTCGTCCTTTCTGCTTTTGCTATTGTTATGACATTACATCTGGTAGTATAGTCAAAGGTTGGAAAAGTGACTGCTGCCATGGTCCTTCATACTTTGGATACAACCTGTCAGACCTATTACTCCTCTGCTTTCCTAAAGTAGACAGTGACTTACATGCAAAAAGGAAAACTGAGTCATCTCTCCAGTTCCAGGGCCATTAAAGAGAGTACTTTGTTTAGAAGGTCTTGCCTAGACCCTCCATCACAAAATGAATATCGCTGGATAAAACTGTTTTATCAGTAGGCATAAACAAAAGTATCTTTTACTATCTGTTGCAGTAGGCTGTAGCCTACAAAAACTCATGCCTTTCTAAACAAATTAGTCTGCTCTGTAAAGTACCACCCTATTTGCCTCCTGCCTAACTTCAGAATAATGTGGCTGATTATC
The DNA here is from genome assembly GCF_030867095.1 of Alligator mississippiensis. Lineage (NCBI taxonomy): Eukaryota > Metazoa > Chordata > Crocodylia > Alligatoridae > Alligator > Alligator mississippiensis. The sequence continues at coordinate 206,340,423 of NC_081826.1, forward strand.
TCTACAAAAGTGTTTGTTTAAATTTGGTGTAGTAGCACTTAAAATTAGTGTACGGCATATGTGCTATAGTGCTGAAACCAGTTCTACTTAGTTGTTGAGGTATGACAGGTAAAGTGTGAGGAAAGTTGACTCCATTACCTTGAAAAAGCAAAGCTTGCAGATAACCTATTCTGAGCATACATGGGCCATCATATGGGGCAACATCTTACCTAGCCTGGTTTCTCCTTCTGTTTCCCTCAAATTCTGACTAATATCCATTTCTAAATTTTAAAACACATTAAAAATCCCAGAGTTTGAAATAAAATATAGCTTTTCAAATTGCCTATGTAATATTTCCAGTTTTAAATTTGAGTAATCTCATGGGAATAAGTGTCAGATTGAGACTCTTTTTTTTGCTGGTGTCTCATTTTAGTAGGAAAATGAGTATATGTGAGGGAGTACCATGTAAATAAAAATAAAAACCATTTCTGGTTTGGGGTGAGGACGTATATATGGCCGGAAACTGATGTTTTGAAAACATAAGACAACAGAATGGAGAGCTATACAGAAATATACAGTTTTAGATTAAATCTAAGAGGAAACATTTCAACACAGTATAAAATTTCAACATGGTGTACAGAATCCCACTGTGTAACTTCTGATAATGCTGATGGGAATTGTGAATTTAAATCCATGCATGCCATACTGAGAGATCTTATTTTAATTGTAACATTATGTTTTCTCTTAAATATTTTTGCCTGTATTTTATAGTTCCCTTCCCCCCAGCTCTCAAATAACCTACCTGTAGGATAATGTGGGAATGTACAATTTATTTCTCTAGCCCAGAATCATTCATTACTTTCCTTGGTTTGTCACAGTCCCTGTTTTTATTCCAGAATGCCTAAAATCCCAGAGGACATGACATAGATCCATTTTATTTAAGCAAACAGGGTAGATTTGTTTGTGGAATTTCCTATAGGGAATTATTTTAGCCATATTTATTGCTTCAGTTATGATGATAATACAGGAGTGAAACTCCTTTTGTTGTTTAAGCACAGTGCTGTTTTTTCTTTCCTTTTTCTTGATGCAGTTATGAAATGCAAATGTAGGACATCCAATACAAGATAAATCCCTTTTCTCCAGTAAAACAAATCCTCTTTCATCCATTTTACAACTTGTAAATTATAGTTTCATGCTGAAATGATTCAAATTTATCTGATTCTTTGCTTTTCTTTTCACTGTGCAGTTGAAATGAATTCAGGACAGAAAAGGTTTTGACTGGGATGGTGTTACTATTTTGTATTCAAGATTTTATCCAGAACGGTAAAATTAATACAAACATCCCTCTATTATTTTGAATGTCAAAGATTGGTTGGCCTTTTAGTGAAATCTGTGTAGGTTACCGGTTTAAGTATTTATCACTGAATAAATAAAATCGTTTAAATATTTATTGCCCAGTGGGAGAAAACTACAGACATGGTGCAGAAAATTCTTCTTTTCCCCTTTGTGTATTGCTTCTGCACGGTGCTCTGGAACTGCCATTGCCAGATGTGGACATGCTTCTTTTGAAAATAACAGTATCACTATTATACACAAGGCCCTGGATTATTTGCTTCCCCAGTAGAAGAACATTGTGTGTGGGCGGATTATTGGCATTTCAAGGTCTGTGCAGTCTGGGAAGCCAGCGCCTACTGTAAACAGAGCAATAGAAGAGTGGAAGCAGGGAGGGGCCTACATCTCTCTGATTATTTTAAGAAGACACGTTCCAAGAAATTCTGAACTCAGATGTAGTGCAGCAGACTTAAATGAGGTTAGCTCTTTTTCAGAGTGTGTGCTCACTGATTAAAAATAAATATAAAAACTAGTACAGTGGGTAGGTGATGTATAGTACAGTTTCATAGCCTAACGTATCAATTGAAGGGCAACTAGAAAAAAAACAAATAGCTCCTTCAGAACTTAACTTTTGGTAGTACCTTTTCATAATGGGATCAGAAAAGGAACTTATTGAAAGCTGTGCCTGTGTGTGTATTTTAGGATCTTCTTTACTGCAGTCATACTTACGATGGTGGTAGGAATAACCGTAGTCATTACTATATTTGCTTTGGAATGCCTCCTTTCCCCTTACCAGCAACATGAAGTTGTAGTTTGAGCCGTATTTAAGGCAAATGTTTGAAAAGATAAGTATGTATGAGGTTATTTTGGATGAAGTCAGTTCATTGCTTGGATGAAGTCAGTTCATTGCTGCTCTGTGGTTCATTTCCAGGTCCTTCAGCAGCTTTTAAATCACTTCAGAAAAAACAGGGATAAAGTTCTTCTATTCTCCTTTTCAACCAAGGTGAGCTCCATATGATTCACATCATAATTGACCCCAGCAATAAGTCCTGAGGCCTAAACTCTAGAGACATCAACAGCTGTCAGCCACGTTTTCTTTCTCACATATAGTATGGGAAATGGTGTTGATAAGGACAGTGTGCAGTAGTAAAGAAAACATGTTGTAACCTTATGTTATCTCAAGGCTGGTGGAAAGGACAAAACCATTGTAGTGTTCTTTGTTCCTTGGGACTTTTTTTTCACTACATTACTCTGTTGGACTATCTGTGGTCGAGTTAACACCGCGTCAGTTAGCATAGTATGAGTAAACCAGTGCACTGTAAATTGACATTGAAGTAGGGTGTTTGTATTAGCACAGAGTAGCTGAGTCTCTTCTACTTAACTAGTTTGAAAATCAGTGGCACTAGAGCTTCAACCCATGGGCCCTGATGGGCCAGGTAGCTTGAGTAGAAAACATTGTTTAATTTGTGCTAAGGGGGGGGAGGAGGGGGGGAAGAGAGCTTAAGGGTGGGATTGGGAGGGAGGGGTATGTACATGTGTGTACATATAGGAGTCATGTTAGGGGCAAACACGCGAAGCTAAGCCCCATATGCCGAAGATAAGTCCCATATGCCATATTCTTGGGAGTGATGTGCTTTGTAAAATGATGCAAACTATATCTAACTAAATGTTTAGTTTACCTCTAAAATGTCTATATTTAAAAAAAATGTAAATGGCAGTTCAAGATCTTTAATGGTTTTGTTGCTTTAAGTAAAACTAGAGAAGTCACATTTATATGCACCAATATAACACTAAGTATTTCTGACAATACAGAGGAAAGGTAGAAAGAAATGCTCATTCTCATAATTATTGGTCTATGGATTACTTTAAGTTATAGTCAGGAAATCTGATTCCTATAGTTGTTTTCGATGTTTACTTTAGAAGGCACTAATAATAGCCTGATCTTCCTATCTCTTTATCAGTTGCTAGATGTGCTGGAACAATACTGTATGGCATCTGGGCTAGATTACCGAAGACTTGATGGAAATACAAAATCAGAGGACCGGGTTAAGATAGTAAGAGAGTTCAACAGCATGCAAGATATTAATATTTGCCTAGTCTCTACAATGTAAGAAAATTTCATTTTTATTTTGTGTGTCTGGCCTTACTAGATATTTAGAAAAAAAGTAAAGTTGTGCTTTTCTTTATTTTTTTTTATTTTTTTGGGAGGAATGATAGCATTACAATCAGTTTTTATATTAGTCATCAGCTATTTACAGCTAAGTTTAGGGCTCTTACTTTTGTAGTGCTTTTTTTTTTTTATGCACAGTACTCCACTCTTTTCTTTTATAGGATCACTGAGATCTGAAACTGGTGAGTGATAATTTTAAATCCCGATCTAGCCAAAACAGTGACAATTGATAAACAGTTGCTGATGTAATCTAGTGGCACGCTAAATTCTTTTTCTGTTCTGCTATAGACCCAAAGGCAAACTTTCAGAAACTATTACGTTTGTGCGAAACCTGCAATTGTATGGGAATTTATTTTGGGTGTAGGTTGCTGAATATACTTTTATTATATAAAAAAAAAAAAAAAATCCACCTTTTATATCTGTGCAATTTATGAGCCAACTTCATTGAAATATGACCCCTTTAAAGTACTTACCTCTAACAAGTTATAGATGTCTTGCAAACCTTTTTTTCATTAATTTGTATACCAGAAAGGTTGACGCATTTAATTTATGGTCAATAGTGAGCTCATTGGAATAGTTCAGCGTGATGTAGGTATTGAGCCAAAAATAATGAAAATAGAAAACTGACCATTTTTGGCTTTCTGTCTTATTACACAGCCGTTATCTCTTACCTTGGCTAGCTACTGCTGCCAGGCAGTGATGGAAGAGGAGCAGAGACTAGCCCTATCTCTTTGGCTGGGGCAAGACTCCATGTAGTATGCAGCCAGTATAACTGTTGCCAATATTATCTTTTCCTCATTTTTTGACACAGCATGAGTGTTGGGAGCAAGAAGGGGAAGACCCCATGTCATGATAAGTTCTGGTTGTCAGACAGCTCTGGTCAGGCAGTTCCTTGGAGACTGTTGCCACCTAGCATGTATTTGAACTGCCTTCATGCTGCTCTGAAGTGCATCTGGACTGGGATATGAGTAGAGAGAATCCAATAGCTAGTGACACACTTGCTTACTGAGTATAACCAACAGGAATTGAAGAATCTGGCTGCCAGCTTTGGTGAGACTTCTTAAAAAGAAAGATTAGCAGGTTTTGGCCCTTGTAGATAAACAGAAAATAAATATGGAAACAAAGTGCTACAGTAGTTAACCTAAGAGTTAGTGTCTGCACTGTTACAAAAGGCTTTCTATTTATAATATTTTATCAGGCATATTTGTCTTATATACTTTTAAGTTTTACTTCATCCTCATTGCTTCTTAAATCCTGTCTTATGAAATGAAATTCATTTAAGCAGAAATAGAATCTTTATCAACGGTTGCCTCTCAAGGTTCTTGAAAGGGCCGGTGGTGAGCGGGCAGTGCCTAACAGTATTGCTTCAGTCCAACCCCTTTAATTACTGATGATTCTCTTTAGGTTCAGGTGTATTTAAGGTTTCTTATTTCACTGGTTAAAAACCCCCAACATATACAATGCAATAATAAGCAGACTAGTATATGTGCCTAAGAAACAAATACAGCATTCTGCAGTATTTAAAAATGTACCTACTGTATAAAAAATGAATATATCAAGCAAACAGAAACAAAGCAAGAGAGGAAGCTAAAATAGTCTTTTGTAATCTTTTGGAAATTTAAAGGTGCTACCTTCCAGTCCCATTCTTCAAGAGATTCTTGTCTTCTCTAAATCAGACTCCAGGCACATTACACCAAAATCCTTTGTGTAGTCATCTGCCTGATGAAACTTTTCAGTACTTTCTTTATTTCTAAGCACATAGTAGTAAGTTGACAGAATTGGGTCAGTATTCTTCTGTTCATAGTTTCTTGCAGATTTGTTTAGCCTATTGCTCTATACAGTCAACTTGCATGTCTTTTCAAAGTCCCAGCATTCAAGGAATGAAACATTAATTTCTATTAAATCTGATCGTACTTTTCTTTGGCTGCAAAAATGCGTTTAGCAGTGGATGGCCTCTTGGTAGAGAGATTTTTATTTGGTTATTTTATTCCACTGTGACAGTCTATGTACAACTTTAAACAAGAAGTAACGGCCTGTAAAATTAAGGAATTAAAAGCAAGAAATAATAATTTGTTGTTAGACTTGTAAGATTCTCTTATGTTGTGGGGAAATAGGTTCTTTCTGTTTTGAAAATTTTTTCTGCATTGTCTTTAGATGAATATTTTTAGAAACATAATGTCTAAGATTTTTTGAAAAAATAGAAATTTTTAAAGAAGTTTTTCATCTAATAGAATTGTATATGGAAACTAAGAACTGCCTGATCTTATAACTTCACATTTATTTTGGAACACAATCATGTTGATAATGTGACTTTCACAAGACTGTCAAGGATGATCCCTGCAAACTGTAAATTTACTGAATCCACTTTCTGTAAATGAAGGCTTTCACAGTAGCTCACTTTTATGCTACGTATGTGTGGCTGAAGACATGTGTGGTTGAAGTCACAAAAAGGATAGGCTTGTATGGCAGAACATGCTGCTCTGGAGAGAGACCTGAACTAGCTCAGAAACCAAAAGTAGGACAGCGATGGTAGCACAGTATGCTGCTCAATTTGATTTGTCCTGCTTTTTCAATGAGGCTGATTTTAGCCTGTACAGAACGCTGCAACAATGAGTGTGTACACATGTCTAAGTTGATTTAAAATAAGGCGACTTAACTAAATTGACTTAAATAAGTTGATTTAAATTAAGCCACGTGACAGCCATCAGCATATATTTTAAGTCTTAGACCAGGGTTGGGCAAAATGCAACCTGCGGGCCAAATCCAGCCTGCCAGGCAATTCCATCCAGCCTGCGGGGCCCCTCTGTAAGCCCTGATCTTGGGCTGTGGCTCTGGTCGCTAAGCAACCACCCTCCTACCCCATCATGCCCTGACCCGCCCCAGCCCGAGGTAGGGGGTGCTAGAGACAAGAAGCCTCTGCTTGCAGGGGCTTTTGCTTGTGACCCTGTGGCTGTATCCAGCCCTCCCTGCCTGCACACCTAGAAATGTAGGTAAGGGCCCCACCGGGCTGGGACAGGGACTCCTGCTGGTGGAAAGGTGGCAGGAGCATGGGGAGCTGTTGCACTATGGGGCCAGGCTGGGCTGGCCCTGCACACTGCAACAGTACAGGAGCTGTGAGCTATGGGGCCTGGTAGGGCAGGCCCCACACACTGCCACCATTTGCAGCCGGGGACTCAGGTGAGAGTGCAGGAGCTGGCCCTGCATGCTGCCACCACACGCAGCCAGGGACTTGGGCAGGAGCGCTGTGGGGCTGGCCTCACAAGCTGCTAACATGTGCAGCCAGGGACTTGGGCAGGAGCTGGGTGGTATGGGGCCAGGTGGAGCTGACCCCGCACCCTGCCATCACCTTCAGCCTTAGGGACTCGCTCACTCCAGGGACTCTGAGGATTCCCCCCCACCATGTACACACACGCACCCCCACCCTCCCACAGCTCTCGCACGCACTCCCACCCCACCACCCCAACCATATAACCTGCACCCTTTAACACCCACCGTCCCCACCATAGCCACACCCAACACATGCAATATACAAGAATAAGACTGTATTTTGAGCTATTATGCAATCAGCTGTAGATACAGTATGCAAACGCACGTAAATCGGGACAAAAATATTTTTAAACATAAAATTAAAATAATTTTTAGTGGAAGCTTGACTTTTTCTTTTTTGTATATGATTTGTTTTTTCTGCAGTTTCAAGATGGCAACCCCCCAAAGGAGTACTTCTGGAGCAAGGGGAGGGACTGCAGGTGGCAAAGTCAGGGGTTAGGGGCAGGACTTTGGATCCCAAGATGGTGACCAGGGGGCGGAGCGCCTGTCAAGGGGCAGGGATACCCTTGCGGCCCTTGACAGCTCACCAAAACTCATTAAACGCCCCTCCCGCTGAAATAATTGCCCACCCCTGTCTTAGACTAATGCGGCCCATGATAATACACCTTGGAACTATATTATTTTGTGCTGCATTTAAGTCGACTCTGCTCGCGTATGTGTGTACATTCTGACAGTTCATTCGACTTAACTATCAGAAAGTTAGTAGATGTGTTTCCACCCAATGTAACTATATTATTTCTGGTACTTGAGCTGATACCTTGACTCTATTGTACCTTGTAGACATACTCATAATAGCTCAGAATAGCTGTCTGTTGGAACATCTCAACCTTTTGTCAAATATCTCTTTTATAGATTCATAGATGTTAGGGTCAGAAGGGACCTCAATAGATCATCGAGTCCGACCCCCTGCATAAGCAGGAAAGAGTGCTGGGTCTAGATGACCCCAGCTAGATACTCATCTAACCTCCTCTTGAAGACCCCCAGGGTAGGGGAGAGCACCACCTCCCTTGGGAGCCCGTTCCAGACCTTGGCCACTCGAAGAAGTTCTTCCTAATGTCCAGTCTAAATCTGCTCTCTGCTAGCTTGTGGCCATTATTTCTTGTAACCCCTGGGGGCGCCTTGGTGAATAAATACTCACCAATTCTCTTCTGTGCCCCTGTGATGAACTTATAGGCAGCCACAAGGTCGCCTCTCAACCTTCTCTTGCAGAGGCTGAAAAGGTCCAGTTTCTCTAGTCTCTCCTCATAGGGCTGGGTCTGCAGGCCCTTGACCATACGAGTGGCCCTTCTCTGGACCCTCTCCAGGTTATCCGCATCCTTCTTGAAGTGTGGCGCCCAGAATTGCACGCAGTACTGCAACTGCGGTCTGACCAGCGCCCGATAGAGGGGAAGTATCACCTCCTTGGACCTATTCGTCATGCATCTGCTGATGCACGATAAAGTGCCATTGGCTTTTTTGATGGCTTCGTCACACTGCCAACTCATGTTCATCTTGGAGTCCACTAGGACTCCAAGATCCCTTTCCACCTCTGTGCCACCCAGCAGGTCATTTCCTAGGCTGTAGGTGTGCTGGACATTTTTCCTCCCTAGGTGCAGCACTTTGCATTTCTCCTTGTTGAACTGCATTCTGTTGTTTTCTGTCCACTTGTCCAACCTGTCCAGGTCTGCCTGCAGCTGTTCCCTGCCCTCCGGCATGTCCACATCTCCCCATAGCTTTGTGTCATCTGCAAACTTGGACAGAGTACATTTCACTCCCTTGTCCAAGTCACTGATGACACAGTAAAACTGTGTCATCAGTTTTATGGCACAGTAAAACTGCGCTGACAGTGCTGGAAGAACTTTTAATGCCATAGACATGGTTTGCCATGCTTAGAAAAGTTGAAACTATGGCAACTTGTCAATCTTATGAAGAGCAAAGCTGTGATTTGCTGGAATTACAGATTCAGCTGGTAGAGCATTCAGAGTTTGTAACTCCATTGGTACAGCTCTTTCTCATTTGTTCAGTAAAAGATATTACCATAAAATCTAAGTGTGCAAGCTGATAGGGAAGAAAGAAAGAAAATACTGATGTTTTGCCCTTAAAGCAATGGGATTTGCTCAGATCAAATTGGCCAATAGGATATGTGCTGTAATTGTACATGCCAGGGCTTTCCAACTTCTGAGTGGCCAGGGGCTAAATCCCCCAGCCATACACTACCACATGTGTGCCATGCCTCATGATGCATGCTACCAGATACCTCCCTACTATCTCCATGGACCTATGCTATGCCATGTGTCCATCATGCTACACAGCAAGTGCCACCACCACATGCTGCATTGTGCCAGCATCCCTGCACTCTGCACATCATGCCATGTTCTCCCCCTGCACTGTGCGATGGGCATGCCTACTCTCCTGCTGTACCATGCTAGTGCACTGCATGGGGTTCTTTGGCCACAGATTCCCTCAGCCCTGCACACAGTGCTGCCACACCTTACCCTGCCTCCAGGGGTGGGGACATGTAGTTAAAACTGGAGGAGGGAGTGGGAGCCTGGAGACAACAATAGAAGCCACTGGAGAGGTGGAGGAGTGGTGACAGGACTGGATTGCAGATTAACCTCTTGGGTTGATTTGCGGCCTGCAGGCTGCCAGTTGGACAGCGCTGATGCATGCACTTCCCATGAACCTGCTCTGTTACTTTGAAATTCTGCAAGATCTTGTGTAACTTAGGATCGCCACAGCCATCTCTGCATAGAAACTTTCTTACAGACACGTCATGATTCTAAAGATCATGGTATTAAGTGGTCAGGCACGTTACAAAAGCATTGGTCTGATCCAGTGTGCAGCCCTTCGTTTCCATGAGCTCCTGAAAGTATTGGTTGATTTAATAAAAAAAAAAAAAAAAAAAAGTTGTAAAATCCTTAATAGCAGAGAATGTAGGACTATAACATTAGAAGTATACTCATTCTTTACCAGTTCAGTAGGACTTGCAAGTTAACTGCTTAAAATAACACAGTAATATAAAATAACATTTTAGTTAGCATTACATAAATTGATTTCAAAGTTCACCTTTTTTACAGAGGAGCCATTAAGGGCCTTGTTTTTTTACCTCAATACACCTGAAATATGGTACCATACCCAATAATTTTATAATGCTTTATAGAGTTTTACTTTTTCAATGCAAGTATCACGTTTGGTTTATTCTCCTATTCAATCAGTGTTATTTTTACTAACTAAATCTGAGGTGTATTTCAAGTTCAAATATTTGGATTTTTTTCTGAGAAACCATGTGGAAAAATGTTGAATTATGTTTTGGTCTGACTGTAGGGTTTGGTAAGGAGAGAACTGAATTCCATCCTTTCTAATAAGAAATGTACCGAAATTCCAAAATACAGTAGAGTATTTAAAAAACAACCCAAAGGTTTTTATTCAATATTTCAAATTTCCAGAATGCTCATCCTCCGGAAACCTCCTTTAACATTGGCAGGTTCTCACATCCTTTCCCTTTCCAGATTTAATTAACCCAACACCACACCACAGCTGGAAGGAAAAGGCCACAACTTTATTTACATTGAGAAGGATTCCATGAAGACCAAAAGGTGGTGGGGGGGCCCTGCCATGCTCTTTTTTTTTTTTCCCCTCTCCATTCATTCACTTCCCTGTAATTCTACCTTTTCCCACCATGTTTAAACTAGCTTAAGAGAATCCAAAGTAAACCATTCAAGAGATGCAGATTTTTAAATAAACTGAATAAACTTCTCCAGCTTTGGGATATCTCAGTGAGAAAATGTTATGTTTAAAGTCAAGGCCCACCTACAACAATCTCTCAAGTATTATTTTAACACACGCTGAATAATAGTAATTTGCTTGCAGATGCTTACCCAGAAACTTTCATCTTTTTGTGGAGGAATTTGGAGGAATGTGGCTAAACCTGTGCCAAAAAGATTTCCAGGAATTGCAATTCCTGCAACTTAGCAATGTTTGTTTGTTCTCAATTTGGCTCTAGTCCAGTAAAGTAAATTTAAACACATACCAGATTTTAAGCAATGGAGTAATTTTGCTGACTTCATTATTTCAAGTTAAGCATACAGTAGACCCCTGATTTACTTACTCGTGCCTTGTGTTTACGCAATTCTTTTTATTAGGGTCCAGACTGGAAAATGCCCCTTGAGATGCGTGTCATTCGCGTACATATGTGAATGCTTGCAAGATTCACATATATATGTGAACGCCTCACAAGACTTGCAGGCAGAATCAAGTGGAGCTGTGCTGCCATTGTGGTAGTGGCATCTCAAGGTGCATAGGTGAGACACTAGACGCGCCTCCTAATGGTGATTCTGCTGAGAAAAGGGGAAAAAAAGCTATGACTGCAGTATGTCTGGGGTATGCAAGCCCTCACTATTCTATTATTTCCTATGGGGAAAGTTGTCCCGACTTGCACAAATTCAACTTACACGAAATTCCCCTGGAATGCAATACTCGCGTAAATTGGGAGTCTACTGTATGCTTAAAGTTTTTGCCAGATTGAGGCCTTTCTTGCATAAACAGCATTTTGGAGCCACTTAAAGGTTTTCTGGAAGGTGCCATTAATCCATTTTCTTCTCCCCCAAATCCCGTTTATAAAAGTACATATTTACCCAAATCCAAGATGACCATGAATTTTAGACAACCCCCTAATAATTAGATTCCATACATGAAAAAATTTTAATGTATAATTTTCCATGTATAGAATCTAATTATTTAGGGGGTCATCATCAATTTACCTCTTTCCCAACTGCTGCAGTGGGAAAAGCAATGGCGGGTGGACAGAACAGTAGGGAGGTGGGGTGGCGTCAAACAGATTTAACCCCTGACACCTTGCCCCCTGCTGCCTGATTCCCCTTCATCACTTGCTGCCCCTGTGCCTGTCCCCCTCTACAACCCTCATCCCCTCCACTCCCACTTTCCCCTGTTACCCCCCCTGCAGGTTCCTGCTATTGCTGGTGCTCCTGGGCTGGGCTGGGGAAGACCAAGCACATGTTGGAATAAGGATAGAGCCTACTAGCTCCAGAGCAAGGGAAAGCAGCGGGGGAAGGGGCAGGGCCCCAGGCTGCCAGGAATGTTGTAGGGGGACATGGGTAGTAGGGGTTGGGGCTGAAGCCAGAGCTGCAGCAGTGGCCTGCCACCCTACCACTCCACCACTTCATACTCAATTCCAGGATCAGGGTTTTTTCTCTCTCCATGTTGAGGGGAGGAGCTCATCTTGGAATTGAGTAAATAGGACTTCCTTACACCAAACCTTGCAACTCCATCCTCTTACAAACATTCGTATTCACTTAAAGAACAGCATCATGAACAGGTAGTTGGGTTTTTTTCTTATTAGTCATTTCCTTTCTGTACTTAACCCACCCCTCTTGCAATTATTTTCTCAAAAAGAGCCCTGCTACACTAATAATTTTTGTATTGCCAAAAATGCTTCTGACGGCTATACAGTCACTAAGAATAGCTTTCACATGCCTTATAAACTGTATGCGATTTTGGTACAAGTCATGTATTTTACTGTTAAAACTCATCACCCATGGTTAAGGAAATATTTGGTGTAAGTTCCCTTTACATAGAATTATGGCTTTCAAAAGCAGTCTAGCTGTGTTGGGGCTAGAGTGCTAGCGCTCCAGTACAGTGGTGCCCAACCTTCCATTCCCTTGGGCTGAATGAATGGCACAGGGTTAGTCAGCAGGTTGGATCTCCCGCAGGATCAGTGCAGGGGGATCTGTCTGTGGGTGCAACTCCATTTGCCATCCCAACCCGTGTGCTGGATCTGGCCATGCAACAGCCCGATCCTAACTACGCCTCTGTGGCTACAGGCCAGCCCCACTCAGTACACCAGAATGTGGCTGCGCACTGGTCCAATCTTGCATGCCTGGATGTTACTGCGCAGTGGCCTGACTGCATGCATGGAACCAGACTATGAAGCAACCCCATATATGAGGGTAGAGTTATGTTATTCAGCCCACAGGACTCTTCATAGGTCTGAAATATGGCAGCAGGGAACATCAATTAATTCTGCCACCACTGCCCCAACCCCAAATTTCTGGACCAATGGGGAGCCACGTGGTCCAAATGACATTGTTCCACAGGCTAGAGGTTGAGCACCACTGCTCTGTATAAATAGTCATAAGTGAAGTGAAATGAAGCAGCGGGGGAAGGGGCAGTTAAGTGAAGATATGTTGAGATAGCGAGTGCTGAGGACCAGATCTTCACTCACTCTATGATTATGACAAAAATGCAGTAGATCAGGGGTGTCAAACTCACTGGGCCTTGTGGGCCAGGTGAGTGGCGTGCGGGTTGTCTGTGACTGGATTGGGCCCAACCACTGACCCTGCATGCCTGATGCAGCACATGTTCTGAATCCGGTGCCGCATATGGTGCATGTCCTTGATTGGCCACTTCAGGACCACACTGTATGCGGCACCCACTGCAGTATGTCCCTGCCACATACCGGTGTTCTAGTGTGCATCCTGGAGTGGCCAGAGTGAGCACCATGTCTGACATGGTCCTGGAGTGGCCACTCTGGGGCTGTAGTGCCTGCTCCATCCAGCATGTGTCTGTTCCATGCAGGATCCAGTACATATCCTGGAGCAGGCTTTGCATGTGGCAGTCACTCCAGGGCTGCACTGCATGTGGTGCCTACTTTGGCTACTCTGAGGCTGTGCTTCATACAGCACCTGCTCTGGCCGCTCCTTGGATGTGTGCTGGATCCCATATGGAGCGGACGTGCTCCAGAGCGTGTAACATGATCCCAGAGCAACCAAAGCAGGGCCCCTGTTGCATGCAGGGCCATCCAGTGTGCCCTCATGCTGCTTGTAGGTCCACTGGAGACCAGATGGTAGGCCTCTGTGGGCCAGATCTGGCCTACAGTCCATATCTTTGACAGCCCTGCAGTAGAGAGGTAGCACTTTTACTATGCTGAAGGTGCAGTGGCTGGTTATGAAACTCTGGGAAGTGTGCTTGTCAAGGTCAAAAGGACTCAAGTGGCATAGGCATCCTCTATGTGTGACGTAACAGATTAGGGAGTGGTCAGGCAGCAGGGGCAGTTAATGCAGGAAGCAAAAAACAGCAGTAGATTGGGTAGGGAGCACAGGGCAGGAAGCAGAAAGCAGAGCAGCAGATTGAGCAGGTGAAGGGGATCATAGTGTCAGTCGGGAAGGGTGCAGGGAGAAGCCTCAGGACCACGATGGACTTTTCTGAACATCCAAATCTGGCCAGTACTTTCCAGAAGGCTTAGCAATTGATGGAATTCAAGGACTTAATGAAGTTAATGAAGGCCATATATAAGTCCCAATACTGTTCCTGATGCCTTTTTTTGGACCTGGCAGACAACAAAGATCATGTCATTTGCCCTACGGGATGGTCTGAAACTACACTGAGATTCCAGAAGGACTTCCTCAGCAAGAGGTAGAAGATGGTTCAGGATGATGTGGGCAAGAATTTTCCCTGCTGTGAAAAGGAGGGTGATACCTTGATAGTTCCCACACACGGACTTATCTCCTTTCTCAAAGATAGTCATGCTTCTGGCATTCCTCAGGTCCCCATGGATCTCTTTATTGTTCCAGATGTATAGAATAAATTTGTGGAGTTGCAGTAACAGTTTCTTGCCACCAGCCTTGTAGATTTCAGCAGGTATGCTATCCAATCCAGCAGGCTTGTTGGTCTTGATTTCTTTGAAGGTGCACCAGATTTCTTCTAGGCTAGGAGGGTTAGAAGGGGTTCCTTTTCAGGATGTTGGTGGATGGATTCAATGGTAGTATCCATCACAGTTGACTTACAGTTCAGGAGTGCCTCAAAGTGCTTTCTCCATCTAGCTTGGATAGATTTATTGTCTTTGAGGAGCTTTGCACCATCCTGCAATGCAAGAAAGTTGGACTGTGGGAAGGTGGGCCATATAATGACAGGTAATGGAAATAGTTGGCCTTCATTGCCCAGGAAAAGCTATGCATGTCATGTTTGTCAGCATAGAGCTGGATCTCTTTGGCTTTATTTTGCCACCATTGGTTTTTGATTTCCTGGATTCTCCTTTGAGCTTCAGGTTTGAGGACATGATGCATCTCCTTCTGCTAAGATGGGGTATCATCTTTTCAAGCAGAATGAGCCCTTCTCTTCCAGTCAAGGAAGGCTTGGATCTTGGCATTGGTTTCGTTAAATTAGTCATGGTGTTGACAGCTAGTATAGTCAATGGATTCAGCATAGGCCATATGAATAATAGTTTTAAGCCTTCCAGAGTTCCACAATGTTGCCTTCATTTGTGGGCAAGTCTGAGAGCTTTCCATGGAGACTGTTGGAAATCATTACAAGCCTTCGGGTCTTGAATAGATTTGGTATTGAGAGTCCTTTACATTGCTTTTGGTGTTTTGCTGCAAGCTTGATGTTCATAATGGATCTGACAAGATGGTGATCTGTCCAGGAGTCATCAGCTCCTCACCTAGCTTGCATGATACGAACATCCATTCGTTCACAGGCTCTAACAATAACACAGTCGAGGAAGCATCAGTGCTTAGAGTGAGGGTGTCTCTATGTGGTCATGTATTTGTAACTGTGTGAAGATGGTATTCGTGATGACAAGATCCTGTTCCACGCATTTGCTCAGGAGAAGGATGCCACTGGAGTTGGCTTTTCTCACTCCTTCCTTCCCAATGGTGCCACTCTAGAGTTCCAGGTCACATCTGACTTTGGCGTTGAAGTCACCAAGGAGAACGATCTTGTCCTAATTGGGAGTGTTAGTATATGGTCAAGACTGGAGTAGAACTGTTCTTAAGCGTCAGCATCAAGCATATGCACTAATGATGGTGTTGTGTTGGTTGTTGCTCAGCTTAAGACAGAAGGACTAAGGCAGTGGTTCTCAACCTATGGCCTGCGGCCTGTGGGCCACATGCAGCCCAATCAGTACACTGCTGCAGCCCACATGACATCCAGTTAAATGGATGCACAGGAAGTTAGTTGTGTGGGTGTGGCCCATGTAACACATTGAGAGGTGCAAGTGTGGCCTACTATAGCAAATAGGTTGAGAACCACTGGGCTAAGGCATTTGTTAATACCCACAGGGAATTCTGTAAGTTGACTGATGAGCTGATTCTTGATAGTGAAGCGGACACCATGGATGCTCTTGTCCTGGGCTCGTTTCCACTTCCAGAAGCTGACCCTCATATAGTCATCTTGTCTCACTCAGAGCTGCACTGTTGATATTGTATCTCACTAATTCCCTGGAGACAATGGCAGTTCTTCTTTCTAATTTTTTGTTGTCTTGGTTATCCATCAAGGTGCAAATATTCCATGTTGTGAAAATCATTGTCATGTGATGTTTTCAACCTCAGAGTGAACCCTCTGGACACAATTATCCAGCCAGGAGCAGATAAGACAGTTTAGCATTAGTGCACCTTTTCTACCCCTTTCCCCATGTGGGATGAACAGAGAGACCCCTGTCTCAACCCACGCGCAAGATGACCATCAGGCTGCTGCCACATGCATTTAGATTCATGGCTCAAGACTGCCAGATTCAGTAGTTCCGTATCTGTCACCACTCATCCATTGCTGCAGGGCTTTTGGAGGTTGGTACAGGAGAGCGTGTTGTTTCATGTGGTAGAATCCTATGCATGACTTTGTTTACTATGAGGAAGCTGGTGCACGGAAGCAGCAACCACATGATCTTCACAAGGTAGAGATGTAAGCCCAGTGGCAAGGGAGAGACCTAGATGACAGGAGACCTCCATCTTGGTGCAGCCTTCTTCCGTCTTTCCAGCTGTTGAGATCTTGACATCTTCCTCTGCCTGATCCACCATGGAGGACTTGGATTTTGGTTGTAGTTTGTCTGGAACCTCCCCTCAGGTCTTTTCAGCATAGGTGACCTTTCCAGAAGTGTGGAACTCTGGGCAACATAGCTTTGTGGATAACTGGGACACACTAGTTTGGGATAGGGATACATATTCAAAAATATGCATATTTTATGTAAGTATGCAAAACAATTTTGCTTAAATAAATGGAGAGTTAGGAATTATTCCATTTGAATTGAAAAGATGTTGCTATCTCACTCCTTTTCTTGCTGTATTATTTAAGATTTTTTTTTTCAGGGCCGGAGGTTTGGGTCTCAATTTTGTTGGAGCCAATGTTGTTATATTGTTTGATCCAACATGGAACCCAGCCAATGATCTACAAGCCATTGACAGGTATAGCTTCAAATTACTCAAGAAGATGGAATGCTAGCTTCCATTTGATCTTAGAATTCAATTTCTTCATTGTTTCCCTAAAAATATAGGATGCTTTTAAGTGCACTCTGTTCTTTAGTTCTTCATACTAGATTAATAAATATTGTGATAAATAATATTTTTAGGATTGACACTTCTGTTTTTAAACCCTGAATTTTAGTAGTTTTTAATGTACTACTTTTGAATGGGAAAAGAGATGTGGTAAAATGCTGTGATTGTAATAGTGTTTCATTTTTTATATACAAGTGTCTTATGGAAGGATGCAAGAATTATGCTGCTGTAAGAATTATGGTGCAAGAATCATCTGAGAAAATACGAAGTCCTGAAGAAAAATGATTTTGTTACTTTTAGTCTCTCTTTGTAGTGTTGAGAAGTCCTTATTTTTAAAAGACAGGCCAATATTTATGTATTCTGCTGGGGTGACATAGAGAATTTTTTTTTCTTAGGTATTCTAGACAAGAAATAATATTGGGGTGCACTGATAAATATTTCCTTGGCTGATACCCATAGCTGATTTGTTAACCAACCATATCAGCTGATATTGATCTGATAGCTGATTTACAGGAATGCAACCGGTCAGCATCCTGCTGATAAATCTGTGGAGGAGAAGGGGTATGGGGGAGGGAAGGAGTGTAGGGTGGGGAAGATTGATGCCCCTAAGGCATTGCCAAGCCAGGACTGTGAATGTGACACTGGGGCAGGAGTGGGATGGAGTCAGGGCGGCTTATCTGGGGGGTGTGGGGAAGAAGCAGATCCTCGCCGCCACTGTGCTCACCCCTGGGGGAGGCATGGGGGGGCATGTGCCCCCCCCCCCCAAAATAAATTTGTGCATGAGATGAAGGCTGGCTGCCCACTGTGGGGTTGGGGCCAGGTGCTTCACCAGCCTCTTCCTGGCAGGGGAGCTGGGCTGGGCTTGGGGCAGATGGGGGTAGGGCAGTCTCAACTGCATGGGGTGGGTAGTGGTGACACTGGGACAGGAGGCTACAGGGAAGTTTGGGGTGGCTATAGCCCCGAAGGCACCCCCTAGTGCCTCCTCTGCTCAGGGCACTGCTCTGCTGCCTTTCCCATGCGGGCTTCCAAGAGAAAGGCAGCAGAGTGGAGTGCCCTAAGCAGGAGTGGCACTAGGGGCAGGGTCTGGGTGGCTATAGCCACCCAAAAATTCCCTTAGCCCCCCCCCATAATCACCCTTCCCAGTGCCACTGCAGCTGAAAGCCCGCCCTTGCCCCACACACAAATCCGGGGGGCACATCCCTCCCATGCCTCCCCTGGGAGTACATGCAGTGGCCAGGAGCCACCTCCCTTTCCCACCCTCTCCCATGCTCCCCAGATGAGCCGCCTGCAGCTCCATCCCATTCCTAGCCCCAGGATCTCATTCACCACCCTGGCTGGGCAGTACCTGCCCTTGCCCCTCTCCCTCCCTCACCTTGGGGGGGGCCTCAATTTCCACCCCCCCCCCCCCGGCCATACCCCTTCCCTCCCTCACGCCTCCTCCCCCCTCCCTCAGACTTACCGACAGGACACTGCTTTCCAAGTTGTGTGGCTCTACTCCTGGCCGCATGCATGCTGCAGCTGTGCACATGCACGTGGAATTTATTGGTGAATTATTGGCTACACCAGCCAAAACTGATGGCTGATAATGTTAATTTTCCTTTTGTCGGTGCTAATCCGATATGTGACCGTGATATCAGTGCACCTCTAAACCATATTTATTAGTTATCCCATTCTGCTAGGCTACCTTATCAAAAATTATATAATCAAAGCAACCATTAAAAGTTATAGTATAAAATGCGTTTGGACAAAGAACAGTATCTAAGTGTGTCTGGTGTCCTGTTTAAAACGTTATTCTGAGCTGTTTGTGCTGGGAAAATGCTTTAAAAAAAGATATATAAAGCAGCTCAAGGTTTTGAAGCATCTCACATTTTATTGAGTAAAATGAAGCATGTGTGCAGTTCCATATTATAATTAGCTCATTATGGCCTCCATGCTTTTATAATTTCTGAGAGGACAGACCATTTTTCTATTTCATTTACCTTCAGAAAAACATCCCTTCTCCCCTGCACACCCTAATCCGCATGTGAAAAAAATATTGCAAAACTGTGTATTACTGCAGGAATAGCCTTCACAAAATCTGCTTCACAAAATTGCATCTCTGCGATCTCTTGACATTCATTAAGTCTCTTCTGCAGTTCCTGAGAATAATCCATTAGTAATTTCAGAGATGTAAATTCGTCTACTTCATATACATTATTTATCTAATGTATGTAATTTGCACAGTGCTTTATAATATTAAGAGACTGTGGTCCCCGTCCATAAATTTTATGATCTAACTTGCATATAATGTAAAGAAAAAATGATCATGTACAAAATGAGATTGCAGATTGCAAAAGAGTTTAATTTTCAAAGAATAAGCAGAGGATGTGTTTCGAAGAGGTCTTTGAGGTAGGAGAGAGGTTAGACCTATGATGTACAGGAATGAGAAAGCTGTTTCAGGTATATATGGCTTAATGCAGAAGGCACAAATTTAGAAATGAAAGAGAAACAGAATCATGAATAGGAAGAGTTGGCATGGTAAAACGGTTAATCTCTAAACATATATTTTAAGGAAGTTCTTTTAAAGTGTTTCCTCATTTTTAAAATTGTGATTTTACTAATCTCTGCAAGAGCTCATTGGATGACTAATATCATACTGTTCTTGAAATTGACTCGGACACTGTCTTTTCAGAGCCTATAGGATCGGTCAGTGCAGGGATGTGAAAGTGTTCAGATTAATATCCTTGGGCACTGTGGAGGAGATGATGTATTTACGGCAAGTCTACAAACAGGTAAAATTCGTACAGTATCATTTAAAGCAATAATCATAGTTAGTCAAATGCCTGGATGAATAAAAGCAAACCTTTAGCAAAGTTGAGTATAGTTTTACTGGTACTTTAAGTTATATTCTGTTTTATAAAAAATTGTAATTGAAGTGTTTTGCTAATTTATTTTGAAGCTTTCAAATAAATCCTAACTTGTTAGCAGTGACTGGCAGACATATTGTAAATTAGGGGCTTGTGGATTAATGTCTATAACGATAGAGTTGGTGCTTGAGACAGCATAATCCTTGGTACCAGGCTATGAGAGAGGGTGCATGTTTCAGTGCTCTGTGATTTGTGAAGATGAGGAAAATTCTATTCTTTCTTCTGTTCCTGTAAGGTCTCAGACAAGAAGGGGAAACTGGAATGCAGTCTCAGAAGAGGCTCTTAATTCATTGTGGAGTTAAGATTGACTGCTGCCTCACTACTTTCCACTTCAGCAAAACCAGTATCACATCATTCAGTCTGGTGATTAAGAGAAATTAGAATTTCCCAAAAGGGGTAGGAGGAGAGAGCACAGGGAGGGCCTGGACAGACTTTTCAGTTTTTCTCACCATGAGATTTTCAAAGAGAGCCTTGAGAAGCAACCTACATGTGGTTTGCAAAGGGTCTGAAATAGCAGCTGTGCATTGTGAACTGTTCTATTTGCTTCCCTGGGTGTTAGTTCAGAGGCTAATGATGCAACA
Organism: Alligator mississippiensis; assembly: GCF_030867095.1. Classification (NCBI taxonomy): domain Eukaryota; kingdom Metazoa; phylum Chordata; order Crocodylia; family Alligatoridae; genus Alligator; species Alligator mississippiensis. The sequence continues at coordinate 206,360,980 of NC_081826.1, forward strand.
AGCAAATACCATTGTTTTAATTATTCCACTACTCATGAAAGCTAGGTAAGAAAAGAAGGAGGTTTGATTAACTGAAATTAACATTTTTATTTTGAAATTTGAAGATACCAGTAGATTTTTAACACCATATAGTCTGATTGGAGGGAGGGGGCTACTGGTTTCATTTTCCCAAAGGGAGGGTTTTAGAAGCTCGGCTAAATAAACTTGGGAAGCGTTCCATACCTGCCTTACGAGTGTCATTGTCTGCTGTTAACTCCATGTTCATCTACATCAAGGGTGTCAAAAAGCTGGCTTGCAGAGCCCTATCATCCAACCTGTTGTGCTCCCTGTCGGTCTTAAATTGGCCTCACATGCTGCATGCAGCATGCATGCACTGGCCCTGACCCAGTGTGCTGCATGCAGAACTTGTCTGGGGTGTGCACTGCGTGCAGTATTTGTGCTGAACCGTTTCTATATGCTGGACCTCGGACTGGTCTGGATCAGGCCCACAGACTGGCCCTGCATGCTGGATCCAGTACTCAGGACTAGTCCAGCCTGGGCACTGCATGCAGCACATGCCCTGGACTGGCCCCATGCTCTGTAAATGACACACGCCTTGGACTGGGGCTGAGGTGTACTGCATATGGAGCATGGGACAGGAGCCAATATGCACACACCGTACAGCACACACGGGACCAGTCCTGGATGCACACTACATGGTGGTGCCTGTGCTGAACCAGGCCTCTGTGCTAGATCTGGCACATGCAGCTGGTCTCTGGGCCCAATCTGACTGGTGGTCCAGCAAGCTGAATAAGTTGATACCTGTGATCTACTTGCTTGTTCTGAAGGAGAAAAAGGTGAAGAACTAACATTGAGAGTTGTCTAAGGGTAACACTAGCATGGTAAATGTTATAGTAATTGCTGCTTGTCATGTTTTTGAAGCAGGCCCCTAACTTCCTCTTCACTCTTGTAGGCTAAGCACAGACAATCAAAAAACCTGAGGCTGAATCAATTCAATCTTCGCAGGTTAGTTTAAGCTGCATAGATTGAACTGTAAGCAAGTGAACAGACATTTACTTTTGATTCTGGAAATGCAGCCACATGCCTGCAGTGTTTCTAGGCCATAAACTGGGGCATACTAGAGCATGCCTCCCTGCTCAGCTGGAGCAGACAGCTTGGGCCAAGGCTAACCTGCCCATTCTGCCAGGGGGGTTTTGCAGCAGAGGTGCAAAGTATCCTGGGATGCTAGGGGGCTGTGAGTTAATTTGAATCTGGAGGAGATCTGGGACAGAAGTTCAATAGACCAATTTAACCTAAATCAGTTAAGTTTAACTGATCCACCCAGGCTTATCTTAAACTGATTTTGGTTATTTTGAAAGCGGTTTATGTGCACTGAACTTCTGAGCTAAGTACAGGCAGTCAAAAAGCCTGAAGCTGAATCGATTCAGTCTTTACAGGTTAGTCTAAACTGCACAGATAAATTGAAACAGAAGTGGACAGACATTTACCTTTGATTCAGGAAATGCAGCCACATGCCTGCAGTGACTCAGGCCAGAAGCTGGGGGCCGCTAGAGCACTGCTTTCTGGCTGTGTTCACTTCCTCTTCCTGCTGCCCCCCAAGTCTCTGTGATTTGCAGTCTAGACATACAGCGGCAAGACTCTGCAGGGTTGCTCATCACTGCTTTCAGGTGCCTCTGGGATTTGTAGTCCATAGTTGCAGCCAGCAGTAAGTTTGAGCAGGGGAAGGGGTATTTAGCTCCCCTCCCTGGCCCCAGCCGAGGTTTGCCATCGGGGGGCAGTATTCCCTCTGTAGACTGGGCTGCATCCCCAGCCAGGCTTGCCCCGCTCCCACCCCACTTTGTCAGCCAGCCCTCACGGCTCCAGCTAGGGAGCAGAGGGGTGGGGCCAGCCCAGATCACTGGAGCAGACAGCCCAGCCCAGGGCTGGAAAGCATGCTGGGGGGCTATGATTTCACTTGAACCAGGAAGGGGTTTGGGACAGAAGTTTCGTAAACAGGTTTGACCCAAATCAGTTAAGTCAGATACTACATTTAATCAGGTTTATTTTAAACCGGTTTCAGACATTTTGAAACTGGTTTATGTGCACTGAATTTCTGTTCTGTTACAGGCTTAAACCAGTATCTGATCAGTTAAACCAGTATAGGTGTAACTTCTGTCCCTAGCACTGTTGCATAACAGATTTGAACCAGTTTCTGATCACTTACACCAGTTTATGGTGTAATTTCTGTGCCTGGCCATAGAGTCTCACAACCCAGGAGAGTTATGAGAATTCTGAAGGCCCTTCCCTTCCCCATGAGAAGTAGGTACAAAAGAAGTTATAAGCGGTCTTGTTTTCAGAACAGTTTGAAATCAAGAGCAAGAACAAAACAAGAATTGGGCCACAGGCTTTTATTTTCTGAATGGAAAGCGCAGAGAATTTAGTCACATATTTTGATTGTTTACATCCACAAAACAGCAGCAGAAACTCACAAGTTCCTAACTTTTTTTTCTGTGTGTACTATTCATTTAATTGAAAATTTTCTGGTAAATAACAGGATTTTTTGCTGCATACTTACTGATAATCTAATTTTGATAAGGGAAATTATTTTGTTTGTAAAGTATCAGTAACTACTTAGCATTTCTTTAAGAGCTAACATCTGCTGTCCTCAACACTCCACTTTGGAAAGTTTTATCCTGTTGTTTCATCACTTGCTGAAAAACATACTTACACTGATATTAATGGGGAGTATATACATCCTACTTTGTTCACTGTTACTTTCATTATAAGTCTTTTTTTTTTTCATTGTTAAAGGGTTTTCTTTTTGCTGGCAGCCGTGATCAATTTGAAAAATAAACACAGGGAAAGTTTTGGAAGCTAAGACTTTCTGTTGGGAATGCTGTCAGAATAGGTCATTATTAGGCCTACCAGCTTTGACATCCCTTTAAACATTAGCAAGCATGTTGTTTTTAAAAATTATTCCTTTCTACATTGTAATAATTATCTGAAATCCTGATTAAATGCATGTTTGGGAAACCTTAATTGAAAGCATTGTAAAATAAATTTATATTGAGTATTTTCAGATGGTTTTACCATGACTTTAGTACGGAATAGGACATTCTTTGTCAGCTTTGCAAAGCTCTAACAAAGCTTTTTGCTTCATTTCTAGCAGGTATGTTAGGGCCAAGTGTGTGCAGCTCAGTGTACAGAACTGGATGTGTGCATGCACATTACTACTGCACATATGCAAAGTACTAACATGCATGGAAGAACAAATATTTAACCAATGAGCTATTAAGCACTAGTTCATGTAGCTGAGTTCATAGGTATGCATACAGTTGTATTTGTAAATTGTTAAAAATCTCTTTTAAGTACAAGAATGGTAACTTAAGACTTGCAAATCTAAGGACTGGATTTTCATTAAGCTTCTGTGAATATATCCACATTAGCATCATTTAAGTGAATATCTGTGTATCTGTATAAACACATAATATGGTATTTAGCTAGCAATTGCATGTACAGTTCCTAAATTTTGTCTTACACGTGAAGGTATTTGTACAGGCAGTCCTCAGACTTATGACACAATTGGTTCCTGAAAACCATGTCTTAAGTCAAAACGTTGCAACTCAGAATTGATTTTCCCATAAGAAACAGTGTTATAAATGGGGGATTGGTTCTTGAACCAAGGCCTGATACCTTATTTTCACCAAAAATACCCCAGAATTTTGTACTCAGTCAATTATAGATGAGTAATATAGCTACATTAATGTTTTTATATTGTAAATAGCAATCCTATTGATTTGGAAGGACTTCTTTGAGGAGACTTTGCTGGACGTTTTGAAGGGCTCTTGATTGGACTTTTTGAAGGGTTCTTGGCTGGAGTCTTCTCAGGAGTCTTGGCTGCTTTCTTAAAGAAAGTGTCCAAGGAAGTTTGGACAGATGTTCTCCAGGGAGATGGGTGACGCAGTGAACTTGTTCGCTGTCGTGGCTTGGCATCAGATGAAGTGTTGTAAAGTCAGAAAGTTGAAACAGGGTGTCAATTTATAAACGTTGTAAGTGCGAAACGTTGTAACTCAAAACATTGTAATTCAAGGACTGCCTCTATATGCAAGTGAGGAAATTTCACTTCTTATGATTTCATTAATAGAGAACTGCTGAAAAGTGTGACCTTATCCAGACCTTGCTGCAAGTATTTTGTTTCCATAAGATGTATTTTATATAGTATTAACCTTGAGACAAAAAGCTCTCGAGTTCCAAGGCTCTTTTTCGGTCAGTGTTGAACTGAGGGGCATGCAGTTACTTCTATGTTCACTAAGATTTTGTTCACTGCCTTTGATTTTTCAGGCAGTGGTGAAAAGCATAAAAAGCCTACTTTGCCTGTTAGGAGTTACTCATGTTTGTGTAGTTTCACTAACGTGCCATTCTGTACAAGTGTGCAAGGCATCCCCAAATAGACACCTGTAGTTAGTGTTTTAAAGTGTAAATAATAGACTTAATGCAAATAACTCTACTTGAAAAGCTTTTGTTTCATTTCGTCTAGATTATATCATTGAGAAATATACTTGATTTTTAAGTTACTTATACATTTTTCTTTATAATGGTATACAATTGGAGGGGGGACCCCAGAAACTGCCAGAAAACATAACAAGTAGTATACTATAAGTATAAAAATAGGCAAACTAAAGTCTGTGATGCATGCATCTTTAGATGTGGCCATATGACTGCTACAGTATAAGTAGAGTGATGTAAATGTAGGACTCCATCCAGCTGTAATTTGTGACTGACTTTGTGTGTTTCAAGTGAATATTTGTCCTTTAACAATTGGCTTCCTAATGCTAGAATTACCATTATGTATCCCTTAAAGGCTACCAGTATCCTAAGAGCTACAGAAAAATGTTGTATTTTCTTGCATACCACATGGCCCTAAATAAGGTCTTGTTTTTGGAAGGTGACTGCAGAGGAAAAGGTTTTTCCAGAGTTCTGGTGGACAGCTGAATATATGCATCAGCTCGCTTGACCTCAGACAGTTCACTGGCTACTTCAGGTGAAAGCTATAGTATTAACCCTTTCACAGCTACTGCTGAATTGGCAAGTTTTTGGATGCTCAGCCAAAAGTTATTACCAAATCAGCAGCAGTTGTGAGAGAATTAAAACTGGACTCTGCCTGTGCTGCTTGACAGTCCAGAGTGAAATGGAAGTCATTACAGCATAGCCTCTCTGTTTAAGATACACCCCCATTTTGGAGGACTGATTCTTGGGGAACAGTATGTGTGGTATGCAAATAAATATGGAATTCCAAGTGTGGTACCCATAATAGCCATAAGTTTGGCCACCTTACTGCTCTTTATGTCAAAGTGCAGCGGTTACAAAAAGGTTGAACATTTGAAGTCACTTGAAGCACAGCTGAACCCACCTGATTTTCAAGCATGTTTGGTTGTCTGCTGCACCGCTGATTTCCTTAAGTTGATTAGTCTTGCATAACTGTAGCACTTAGTCACTTTTTCACAGCACACTAGTGTAGGTTATAATTTAAATTTTCCCAGGACAAATGATCCATCGACCATATTCAGTGTTCACAGTACCTGAGTGTGTGAAAGAATGGCAACATAAATATTTAAAGAAAAGTAGGTTGCAAATAGTCAAGATGCAGTGGAATACTGATGTCTAAGAAGGTTGAGATAGCAGGTTTCTGATCTTGGGCAGATAACAATGAAATAAGTAGGCTTAAAATATATTTTTCTTTTCCTATTTAAAAAACTAGTCAAATGAATATCATAACACAATGGCAACATCTGCCAGGGAAATTCAAACAAAATATCCTCCCTTAGGATATTGTATGTGCCTCCAACTAAAGCTGTGTATATAATGTGAATGCCAGGAAATTCTGACATGTTATTGGAGCAAATGCTTCTGAAATCTCTTGTGTTGTTCTGTTTTTAGCAACTTCACTGTGTGGTGGTTGGAAGTGAAAATGCTAAGCGATATTTTGAGGCCGTGCAAGGATCAAAGGAACATAAAGGAGAGCTTTTTGGGATCCGTAACCTTTTCAAGCTTCGGACCCACGGGTCCTGTCTTACAAAAGACATCCTGGAGGTGTGAAGTTTTCCTTCTGAATTTTAGATACTAGCTTCACATATTTTTCTTCTCGTAAAGTATTTTACTGTAAATATGAATGGAGATGCCTTGCAGAGCAGTATTGTGAAAGTTAATAATACCAGTTTACACAGTGCCTTAATTAACCTTTGGCTTCTAGTTTCTCACTTCCATTCATGCCAAAGAATTCCCTGTAATAAAAAAAATGTGGAAAATGTGTCCAAATTTAGATTTGTCAAGAGATCACTGAAATCCTTTTCTGTTCTTAATAAAAAAATCACAATTGATTGCGTGATGTTTCCACTTTTGTTCAGTTATACCTGTATCTAGTTCTGTAACTTTATATTACTACAGGGCTGTCCAGAACCACCAACCACACACTGTACAGATTACATACCCCTGAGCTTAATACTGTGGGGCCTGCACACTGTGCCATGCTGCACTGCACAGGCCCCTGACACATTAAGCAATTCCTGTCTTTACATTTGTGTGTAGGTAAAGGTGCCTAATATAATGTGGGCGGCATCATCTCTGAATTAAGCTTAGAACATTAAGAACTTCTTTAAATGAGTCAATCATAGTCCTTTCTAAGGAATTTAACTTCAGAATTGAAGCTTCTCTGGGATAATCTCAACCAAAGTGATAGTTTCGTGATGGCTTTTAAGCAAATCTTTAATGCCATTTTTGGATTATGTAAACATGGGAAAGATTCATACTGGGGATATGTCAACTCCAAACTGTTTTTGCAAGGAGGACAAAATGTAATCTTGACTGGTGCTGTCAATAAAGAAAGTACAGTGCTTGGAAAACTTGTTCTACATGTAATTAAATTATGTGCATCTGTATAGGACTTGCTTATTGCTTAGCAGGAGTTTGAGATCACACTGCCAGTCCAGTGAGTCTTTCCATAAATAGAAATGTGGCAATTTTGAGCCTTATCTGATTGATGAATCTACTTTTGAATGTTTGCACCTAGATAGAAAGGGTATGATTTGTAAAGTTTGGTTTTCTTACCTAGTAGTATTAACACACATGCTTCCTTCTCTCTAATATAAAACACGGTTGCCTTTCATCCTTTGACTGTTTTAGAGGGAGGGAAAAGTGGAAGCCGGAGTCATGACAGCCACTACTTGGCTGAAGGAGGAGCCACCATCATGCAAATCAGAAATGGTGAGTTGCCTTTGTGTATGTCATGCAGAATGGAGTGTGAAAGTTTCAGTTAGTATGTAGAGCAAATTATCAGAAACTAGAAACAAAAGTTAAGGGTTAACATCAAAAAGTAGTATGTTCTGACATAACCATAGCCTTTTGTTACTTTACCTTGGAATAAGAAGAAAGGTTCAGACACTGGAATGTGCTGAATCTCAGGTAATAGTCTATCAAAATGCCTTTAAAATACTCCTTAAAATATCATGAGACTAGTGGATATTTTTCCCTTTAAAACCGATTCATTTGCTGTACAACAACAAATATTGACTTGTTGAATAGCTACATTCTGAATGGGTTATTTGATAAATGGTATCTGGAACCACAAGATTGGACCTAAATTGATTTGACTTCAGTGACTCCAGGCCTGTTTATACCAAGTAAGGATCTGCCCCTTATAGTGCCTAAAACAGAATATTTAAAGTAAACATCAGTACTTTACACAAAACCTAAATAATTGGTCTCACTCTGGGCCAGGGAATTGAGCAGGAAGCTCCATTGGTTTGGAGATTAGCATTCCCCCAGGCCTTGAAACTGCTGAATAGGCACATATATACAGCTATAGATAGCTACAATTAATTCTGCTTAGAGTAATGCTGGATTTAAAATTACAGCAAAATAAACTTTTCCTCTATGGAAGCATCTATCAATTTAATCCCTTGAATCTGTAAGCTTTTTATCCAGCTTCATTGTGAAGGCTTATTATTATTTATATTTGGGGTAACCAAATATGGGAATGGGATGTGGTGATAGCCTATAATAGAGCTGAGTCAGAAGTGGTTATTTTGGCCTGCAATTTTTTTTTAAAATGCTTTAAGGACATTTCATGAAAAACCAGAGAGAGAGAAAGTAAGATTCTCTTCAAAACAGTTAGCATCCTGGGGCACTTTTACATGTGCTCTGGGGGTGGGGGTGGCCCTTTTAATTACAGTGGCTCTGAGAGCTGCTGTAATTAAAGCAGCGCAGCATGTCATGTATCAACATCCTCACTCTTCAAAATGGTGGCAGGGGCTCTTGAACTAAAACTCATTTGATGAGCTTTAGTTCAAGCGCCCCCACCGCCATTTTGAAGTGCAAGGATGCTGATACACAAGACATGGGAGGCTGCTGGAGCACAGTAATTACCATGCTCCAGCTGGCTTGATTAGTCAAGTCTGCTCTGATGCACTGTAATTGCAGCGTGTTGGAGCAGGCTCTGTGCTCATGTACAAGCACCCCTGGTGTTTGGAACAGACTTGGATTCAGTCAAAATCAAGTAGATAAGAACTTTATTCTCATTTCCCTTAACCCGAGTGAGTCCTCCGTTTACAAGCTTTTGGCTCTTGGGTGGGTTTCTTCCTGTTTTTGACCAAAAGTTTCATTCTGGACCTGAGAGACCTAGTAAGAGTTTTATAAACAACCCAGTAAGAATTTTATAAAAACTGATACATTTTCACAGAAGTTTTGGTTCTAATGAATCATTCAGGGCTTAGGGTTTAAGAAATTTCTCAGCTAGCTCTTGAAGATAATTCTGATAGAAACAAAGACAAATAATTGTGCCCCACAGAGTTGAATTGCTGGTTGTCCACAATCTTAGGTCTCATCTTCTTGGGAATGTTTTTGGTGTAACTGGAGGTATGAATTTAAATGGCTTATTGCTGTATCAATTTATCCTCCGTTTTCAATGTGGATGTAATTGTAGATGTGTTTGTGGGATTTTTTTGTTTATAATGTTAAGTGAAAATCTACTCTTCTAGTGAAATAAATATGTCCACAGATGGGGTTGTACCTTGATAATTACTTGTATGACTGGAAGTATGTTTCCATGTAGACAAGACCGTAATTTTTTACCCTTCTGTTTTGATCTTCCATATACACCTTGAATTTTGTCTGCATGTAATATATACAGTTCAGTTCCTGGTTGTTGTTTTTTTAAACTTCTGTAGCTTCAAAATATTTTGTACTTGTTTAAATGATAATTGTTTGTGTGTTTGGCTATACTGGACCTGAAGCAGTTCTAGAGAAGAAGGTTGTTTGTACTCCCTGCTCTTTTAAACTGTTTTAAGTAGGAGCTTTGGCTGCCATATCTTAAGAGGTTGACCACCCTGTTGTCTGTTTTCTTTTAAAATAATTTTATTATACAGTATTTTGCACAGTTGAATTATCTTTCAGGCTAAACAACTTAACCATTAGAAGTTTGCACCAAAATGAATGATTTTGAAACATAAATCCAATAGTATGTTCATTGGACAAATGCAGATTGTTCACTAACAGCTACATTGTAGACAGCATGTATTGCTATATTTGTAGGAAAAAATATATTAATGTTCACTGTTTGTCATAACCTGTATGCAATATTTTGTTGAAATTTTCTCTTTACCTACTACCTGTTTATTGTATATACTCTTTAGTCACTTTGTATAGATTGAATTCTATAATTAAATGAAGTCCCAGTTCCTGAATTAATATCTATTTTTTTTCTATAACAATGTCTAATTTTGAATCTTTAAGTAATTTGTTTTATTTATAATTTAACTTGTCTGACAGTTATTTTCAATATTTTTAGCATGCAGAACCAGGTTATGAAGAAGATAAAGATCCTGTCAGACCTCAGGAACAATTGATGAAAGAAGAATTTGATTTTTCAAATGAAGGTAGTGGTGATGAACTTAAGGGAAATTCAAGGAAAAAAGCAGACAAAAACAATGGAAGTAACACAAATCCACAGGGGCAACTTACATTAATGCAGTGCGGTTTCTCTAAGTTGTTAGAGAGAGAAATTAAAACCACCCTGGAAAGAGATCATTCTAGTGGTTCTGATCATTCAAGTTCTGACTGTCCGTCTGTGAGACAGAGATTGAATGTAAATGGCAAGTGTGCTGGTCTTCAGAAAACTCAGAGTCATAACCATATTTTAGAGCAGTGGAAAACCACAAAGTCATGGAATAGTAGCGAAAAACCAGATATACAGAGTTTGACTATACCTGCAGATTTGCTTGTTTTGTCGGCTTCTGAGGATGAAAGGGACATGGAAAGTAAAAATAAGGAACAGTGCATTTCAAAGCAGGTTGCTATAGTCATGGAGACTGAAGGCAGCTCAGAAGAGAGTGATGATATCATCTTTCCTTCCCATGTTCCAGCTCATCAGGCACCTGTTTCTACTAAAAGTTTTAATAAATATGAGCCCCTTTCAGGAAAATCTGAAGGGTCAGATACCAAAAATAACACCATTCTTGCATCTAAGGGAGACTGTCAGCAATCTCTGAACCATAATACCTGGTCAGCCTTCAGAAAAACAAACTCTTTGAAACATGCCCAAGAGACGACAACAGATATACAAGGTACAAGTGATATTAGTGATGAGTCTGATGATATTGAAATGTTCCTACAGTCCAAACCAAGAAACCTAAGAGATGTTAGCTCCTTCAAGTGGAAAAAAAAGTGTAATCTAAACAAGGGATTTGGTAACTCTTCCAAAACCATGCTGCAAGTAAAGACAACAGGCAAACTAGAAAAGGAAAGTGATTCACAGACTATAGATGAATTTTCATCTTCTGAAGATAATTTACCAGTTGAGAGAGCTCACTTCACTACGCAAAGCTATAGGCGCAAAACTCGGAGGTACAGAATTCCTTTTGAATCCAAATCATCCTGTCAAATTAAAAGTGCTTCTGTTACACCGGTGAAACCCAGTCACTTCCATAGCTCCAAGACTGCTATATGTAAGGAAGCAAGTGCCAGACAGGAGGAACAAGGAGGCTCACTGGACAGATATTTCGGTGAGGATTAATTTATTTTTGGGGATTCTATTTGTTGGTATTTGCTTCATTCAGAATAGTCAGAAATTCAAGATGGAGTGATACTGCACATAAACGATAGTTTTAGGCCACTTATTTATATTTGTTCTATTGAGAGTTCTTCAGTATTGTTCTACCCTTTTATAGTCTTATTGATTTTTTACTGGTTAGCCTGTCCTTTTGTCTCTTCTCATTTGGTGGGGCACTGCAATACCTTTTTATCTCTATTTTCCTAAACATTTGCAGTTGCTGCAAAAAATATATATTATTAAGAATTACGATGCATTTATGTCGAAGTCAGAAATGTTAAACCTAAAGTTTAGACAGCAATGTTATTTTTCTTTTTTATACTACATGATTAGTTCTTTGTGTCACTCATTATAGTGTGAATCTGCACTGGCACTGGCAGTGTAGTACAGGACTGTCCAACTTCCAGCCCGTGGGCTCCCACTCAGTTGCCCATTTCTCTGTCTCCTACCTCTTTCCCTCAACAGCTTTTCCTGCTGCTGTGAAGGTCTCCAAATCCCCCCTCCCTCATCCATCTTGCCCCCGTCCCTGGAGGCAGGGTGGTGCATCCATGGGGGCCGGGGAGCCCCTGTGCAGAGTGGGAGTGGGGGCAGCCTGTGGCCTTTGGCTACGCGGAAGTAAGACAGCCATGACAAAAAAGTACCTGCTTATTAGCGGTATTATTGAATATTAAAACTGAATTCATTCAGAATTATAGGTTTGTTGAGGCTAAAGCTTCCCTTTCTGTTTGCTTTTTAAAACAAGATGTTTTTTGAGATGCTTACAGCTGTAAACAGTTTAAAAACCGGTACGATGTCATAATTGAGTATTTTAAGGGCAAAGGTACTACCTAAGACAATTTATTACTTCCACATTAATTCCTCTGAAAATTACAATCTATACCTGTAAATGAGCATATATACAGTATTCTGAGATGACCAAACGTTTCCTAAGTGCTTTTTTTACATGTATTAGATGGTGTTCAAGAAGTGGCTTATATTCATTCAAACCAGAATGTGGTTGGATCAAGCAAAGCTGAGAATCATATGAGTCGGTGGGCTGTGCGAGATGTGTTTGAATTGAAGCAATTTTCCCAGCTCCCTGCTAATGTACCAGTCTACAGTGCCAAGGTAAAGAGGCAGCTTTAAAAATGTTGTTTTTACTGGGTTTTTATCCTCTTAACTTTTTCTTTTAATGGCTACCATGAATGATCAATCCACTGATGCCAGAGGAGGAGGGGTTTCAAATGGAGGCCCAATGAATTACTGCTGGTATTTCTATGCTAGCAAGCCATAAACGATTTAGGTATTGGAATACAAGAGCAATTCTAACATCCAGGTAATGTCTAGTGAGAAGTATGAAAAACACAAATATAATCAACCTGTTTCATGTAACTTTTGGAATAATGATAAGCCAAAAGTATGAAATCAGGTACAACTTCAAGTTTTTGTTCTTAGCTATTGCTTGCTATGCATAAATCTCTAGGGACATTCTGATTTTCACGTGGCTTTCAGACATCAAATGTGAGATTGTTTGTGTGTTGGTTAGTTTAACTCCTTTTATACAGTTCCATGTTTTGATTCAGATTTAGACGGACAATGGCCGTCTAATTGTAAAGTGAACTGAGCACTCTCTACTCAATTGTTCCATGCTTCAAACATTTGGAACTTATTTAAGCTGAGCTTTTTGATAAAACACAAATGTTTGCAGCCTAGAAAAATGGTTGATTGGCAGATGTTCCCATTGGTCTTCACAGATGCATTAGCTAAGGGAACTGGTATGCCAGGTGAAAACTCTTACTCAGACATAAGCCCACAATGTCATTCCCACAATACTGTAGTTCCTCACTGCTTCTGGTGTTGGTTGATTTACTGTAATTAATTGAACCAAAAAGATGCAAAAGCAATTTTACATTGGAAAGTTCAGACCAGGCCAACTAGCAAAAAGTGAGACCTTTTCAATATCCAAATACAAATACTTTCCATCCCCTCCTGAATAGAACATTGGGTCACAAGTATTTGCGAATTCTACAGATATATCCCAGCCTACCCACGGCTGACAGCATAAGTGGAATGCAGTACAAGTGAAAGGAAAGTTTGAGGAAAGAACTGTGGCGTAATGTCTTAAAACGCAGGCTGTGGGAGTTCAGTTTTATTATTCATATGATTTATTTCTTATTACAGCTGAAGTAGCGTGGAATTTGCATGCCCACAGGTGTTACAAATTAATTGGTATCTCTGCTTGTTAATCCATGTGATTTAAGTTATTTCTTTCTGAAAACAAAGGAACAGCAATATTGGTTCACTTGAAGAGATTTAAATAGGAAGCACACCATCAGTAATAGTGGAAGAAACTGTATATAGATTTTATTTCCTGGCGTTAGTCTGACACACATGCATTAAGCTAGCAATAATCCCCTTAGATGGCTGTTTCTTCTCAGATGTAGGACTCTAAAGAGCTGATGTCCTATAGAATTTTTTCTGAAAAAATGATCCATTTAGACAAACTGCTGCTGCTCATTTCTCTGTGTTTTTCTTTTCCCATTTCTTTATTTTTATTACAAATTATATTATATGAAAACAGTCATTGTTACTGTGGTGCTCATCTGTTTCTGCTGGATATTTTATTAATTTGCAGTCAGTTTTGCATATGGCGGCAGTCATGGTCACAATTATTTGTTGTGGTATCATGAAGAAAATTATGGAAAAATGAAGAAAAGCAGCATTCAGATACCCTTGAGAGATTTTTAAAAAGCTACTGTTTCATACTATAAAATAAGGTCAAAACAATATGTTGAAGATCTGAAATCATTGTGTGGTGTTTAAGGTATAAACCCACTAAAAATTTCTGGAATACTAATTTAATTCTAAAAGTTCTTGAAGAATAGAGAGTAGGGCTTGATGTTCTCTTTGGATTTTATTCTTCATGGTTTTAATCAGGCTTTTTTTAAATAGGGACTATTTGTAATTATTTTTTCTTTTGATACCCACTGTAGTCTCAACTTTTTAATTGATACCTTGCCTTGTGTAGAAGATAGCATAAGTTCATTTGCAGAATGGTCAATCATTCTTCATCTGAAGACTTTCAGATAGCCTAAATTTTTCCCATTTATATATATATTTTTTTTTCTAGCTATCACTGGACAGAGATTTAGTGTTGTGGTGGTCTAATTTTTTTTCTTTTTGTAGCAAGTCTTATCCTTTTAAGTAACAAAATGTCCTTTTCCCAGTCCAGTTCATCATATTAGTTTCACCTTTATAAAGCTGAAATTCATTAATATATTTTTAAGATATACAAAAATGGAGTAATAGTTCTGAAAGAGAGGGAGAAACGCAGAAACCCTAAAAACTGGCTGAGGCACACTAACTGAGGTGGATTAATTTTAGATTAAGAAATAAGGGGTATGGAAAGGGGCATGATTAAAGATTAGGTGAGTTGTTTTTCTTTATTTCTGTCACCCTTGAGAAAACTAGAATGGAAATGCAGAAATAGAAGATATTATAAGCCATGACATTATGCTGTGAAACTATGACCGTCTAAACTTTCTTCAGAGAATATTGTATCGTTATATTTGGTTAAAGCAAAGCTTGAACTGTCTTTTGGATGCACTGTAGCAAGAATTCGGGCTCATACAAAGCAATACAATGGTAGCTAATCATATGGTAACTGAGTGAACATGACAGCAGCAAAAGGAAGTATTAAAATCTGAGTACAGTCGACACTTTCCATAAAATTGTTTTATGAAACAGATGAATATCTGTTGCTCTTCAAAATTGTCAACATCATTGTATTCTTCCCAAGAACAAATTTATAACAAGGACATCTACAGTTCTCAAATCTTATCACACGGTTGTATACCACCACATTCACAGCCTTCTAGATACAAGGGCCATTTGTTCTAACAGAGAGTACTCTGTGATTTAGGAATAACAGAACAAGCAGCAACCTTGGCTACATGTCTTATTTAACACCATTGAAATTTGAGTTAGGATGGCTTTCCAGTGCACATGTAGGAAGAAGACTGCTTAACAAGTAAACCTATCAAAGTTAATAGTTTCTGTATTAAGCCTTACTATGCTTTGCCCACTCAACTAATTTCATGGGTTCTAGAGGTTGTTTCATCCTTAATATTATAAACGTTCTTTAAAATATTCATCGTTCTGCACACACTTGCTTAAAATAGTGATTACCTTATGTGAAACCATTGGGAAATTATCATCATGAACTATTTTTTGCCATTTGGTACAAAGATGATTTTGTTTTTCTTCTCAGCTAGGATATGAAACTAGTTGGAAAGGAAATGGTATTCAAAGAAGGCCTAAGGAGTATTCTAAAATAAATGTTCATTCAGTACAAATGTAGACTCGAGAAGAGGTGAAGAACCCAGATAGAACTGTCCATGTTTTTGTCTTGCTAAAGAAAAGGAAAAATAGTCAAGACAGCTAGTCCCATAACAAAGCCAAGCTATTAAACATTCTTCCTAGGAAGAGATAAATAGTACGGGAAAAAATACAGGTGCTCACCTCATATTTGAGATGTCCACTGAATATTTTCACAGTTTGCATTTTTAAATTCTTTTATAGCTATGGTGATAAAAGGCCAAAGAAGCCTGGCTGATCTTTCATACTAGGTTTTCATAATTTATTTCTATTACTTGTCTTTTGTTTTTTGGATAACTTGCACTCTTATGTGAACTTTTTCTTAGTTTAACATAAGAAATGCAAGTCTCCCAGAGCCAGGATGAAACATCCTCTTCTACTGTTTCAAATGTATTCTGAATTGAATGCCTAGATTCCTTAATTATGGCCCTAATTAATGTCCGTGTTAATTGGGAAAAACAACCTATGTGAAACAGTTTACAGAAAATTCAGAAGTACAGAAGTCCGGCTTTTCTTTAGGCTCCTTTAAAGCTGTTTTTTCAGTGCATTTTCTGAAGGGACCTTTTTTTTAAGCTGGGTTGGGAGAAAGAGTTTGAAGATGGGAGAAAATAATATACTTCCCTGAATAATCATAAAAAGGGGGCAGGATGCACTTGCATATTTTGAAAAACTGATAATATCCTACATTAGAGCTAATTTACCCTTTTAATATATGGAAAAGTATTAGTCATAGAACTCATACTGTACCTGTTGGTTATGTGGAGCCTCATTTTTTTTCCAGTCAACTGCATGTTTTCAACTTTAAGTTTACTTAGTTTTACTGAAAAGAAATGTACAAAGACAGCCATTCAATTGAGGATTAATCACTATGGCAACTGAAATGTGGTGACTGAAAAGGGGGAGGATGTATTCTCCCCTCAGCTTCCTGCCAGCTGTCATATTCAACCTCTGCGGCATGAATCCAGGCCAAAATATAGACTGTGACCAGCTCTAAGAAACTATATCTGTATTTTTATAAATTGATACAAGAATCATACTATAAAAGAAGACTTAATCCCCTGAACTGGATGACAGACACTTGGCACTCTTGCCAGTGTTTGACAGGGAAATAACGGGATGCTTTGTAGTAAAACCTGGATTAATGGTAAACCCTTCTTTATGTTATTGCAGTTTGGTGTAAATGAGAGAACTAAGCATGCTGTCAGCCTAGGAAAAAACGTGCCCTTTGTATACCCAATGCAGGTTTAAGTGCTGTTCAGAATACTGTAAATACAAAAGTTGTGTTATTAAGAACTGCTTTTTGTCGTATTTGTATTACATTGACATTTTGTAGATTACTTAAACAAAGGATTTCTGTTAGCTATGTTAGCCTTGGTCACAATGTATTTATATAGATTTTGGATTCAGCAGGCAAAGATAGTTGTTTACAGTGACTAGACTTTTGGGAGGTAGCATTCCATCATCCTGTTCTTCCAGGATAGTGAATGCTATTGTGTTTCAAAATAATTGTTCCCAAATGATTGGTCTGGTAATGTTGTTTCATTTAAGTTTACTGTTTCAGTATATTATGAAATTAACCCTTTAAGCATGTCTTAAAATACTGCATATGAAATATTGTAAAACATGGCCAGAAGTTGTTCTGGTGCTATTTAATATAAGTGGGAGGGGAGTTTGACGTTATGTATGTAGATCCTCTAGCCTCTAATGGAACAAGCAATTGCAATAGACCAAAGTTTTAAGACAGGCTAATGGGCCTCTGTTTGATGACTGTTGATTTATGATCAGCTTTCCAGATGTAATAAAGTTATGTCTCTCTTGAATGAGTTCATAGTTTTAACCAGGGGAAAAGGAAAAAAAGAAATTTGCTGCTAGCCTTGGACATGTCTGCTTAGGGAAGAGACAATGAGAGGCAGATGCTAATATAGAACGGAGAGATCTGTCCTTGACTGACCTGCCAGTGTGTAACTTATTAGCACCGTAGTCCCAAGCAAAAGAACAGACTTTCAAGAGTGGGGTATCATTATCAGGTTGAACACATTAGAAAAGACAAGCTTGTAACACTCTGCTGAGACCTTCAGTCTCTTCTGGAGGAGCCCAGATTGCTTGTTCTTGGTAGCAAATGTTTCCTCACTGTAGTGGGTACAAATCTTGTTAGACTGTTATAGATATGTCTGTTTGAGGTCTAATGATTTTTTTTTTTTTTTTTACCTGATAGAAATAAAAGGTACATAAATGTTTTTTCTTGCATAAGCTGATCTGGTGAAAATCAAAGGAATACTTCTGAACACAAGCTGATACCATATATGGCTGTTGATAGAATCACATGACAATTTGGCGATGGTCATCTAAGAAGTTAGAGCTAAAACTGCAGCATATGACCCTAAACCAGATCCATTCACACACATCTTGCTCTTAGTGATTTTACTGAAGTTATTACCAAATAAAGTTGGGAATTTCAGAAGTTTTCACACAACAAAACATACTAATTTGCCTCTTCACTAATTGTTTTTCCACCCAAATGGAAAATGGCAGGGTAACTGTTACTATCTTCATAGATTCTGTAACAGCTAGAGGCTGTGATTTGCTGCAGCACAAGGTAGACTTGTGGAATGCTTACATGTGCGCCAGCTGATAAATGCTCCCAACAGGCTGTTGTAGTAGCTGAGCAACAGAGCACTGCACACTCATTCACTGCACAGACCATTTTTATCAGATATTTTTTACTTTGGGTCAGGAGGTGATAATATAAAGACAGTCATTCTCTCTGAGGAATCCTCAGCAGCTCAGGATAGATTTGCAATTGCTTATATCACAAAGGGGCTGGAATAAACCTGAGAACCTGGCGCATATGTTTTATTTCTGTTAAATATTGAATCAAAGTAATTACTTTGAAACGAATTCAGTTCTGTGTGTCTTTTTATCTTTGAGTTCTGTGAGGGCTATCCTTGCTTTAAGTATACATGGGGATATTAAAGCAGTAGACTTCTGGTGATTGAGCTGTTTGGTTTTATGAAATGTTAAGTGTCACTAGGTTGAGAGCATTTTTCTTGAGCAGTTACTTTTATGAGTCATCTTGTTGATTGCAAAAAGATGTCTATAGAATGGAGCAATGTAAAAGATTTGATGTTTCAGAGGGATTAATTTCCTCTTGGAGAAGTTTAAGGTGTTGACTTGTATATAAAGGTGATGTACGTGTGTTTGGAGGTGCAGTTCAAAGTGGAAGGTAGGCCTGTTGAAAACCTCTTGGTAAATGTTAGAAGAAAACAGCAAGGGGGTGTCACAGTGCGTGTCTGCTACAAGCTACCAAACCAGGAAGCTTCCAAATTGCAGGGTCTGGTTCTCATAAGGTAAGTGTCCTGTTTCCAGGCCATTGAGGCCCTTTGGGGTAGTGAAAGCAGGGATCCACTGTTTCTTTAACCCTGGCACAAGAAAGTGATGTTGTCATCTCTGGCTGTCATTTACCCCTACCTACCCATTGAATAGGAGGCTAGGTAAGCTTCAGGGCCATGCTGGAAGTGGAAACGATGAGTGGAAACCCATTGCTCTCACCTGGGATCAAGCCCAGGTCCTTCCAGTCCTCAGTCAGTCACCCTACCGACCTGAGGTATGCAGCTCCCCCTGATTCTTGTGGTGGACTTTAATAATTGGGACATTTGCTAGGAGAGAAACACAGCAGTGCATAAGCAGCCCAGCAAGTTCATGGAGTGTTTTGGGGATAACTTTTTGATACAGATGATAGGCCAACTAGGGGACAAGCTCTTCCCTACTTATTTCTCACAAACAGGGAGGAATTGGTTGAGAATGTGAAGGTGGAAGGTAGCTTGTGTGGTAGTGTCCATGCTGAGACTTCAAGATCCAAAGGGAAGGATGGAATGGGTGTGACAGCTGAAGGATACCAGACTTCAGGAAAGCTGACTTGAACAAATTCCAGGACCTTGTGGGTAGGATCCCCTAGGAGGAAAGTCTGAAGGGAAAAATTGTTCAGGAGAGCTGGCTGGACTTTAAAGAAACCCTCTTAAGGGCATAAGAGCAAGTTATTCCAATGAAGTGGAAGAATGGAAGGTACAACAGGAGACCAGCCTGGCTAGATAGCAATCTCTTTAATGAGTTGAAACTCAAAAAAGAATCCTATTACATGGGCAGGCAAGGAGAAGATTAGAAAGACCAAGGCATGATTTGAGATGCAGTTAGCCAAGGGCCTAAAAGGCAATAAAAAGGGATTCTACAAGTATGTTAAAAGTAAGAGGAAGAACAGAGAAACCGTAGATTTCTTACAGAATGTGGAAGGCAATCTAATTACAGGTGGTGAAGGGAAGGCTGAAGTTTAACACCTTTTTCACTTTAGTCTTCATAAGCAGGGGCAACCAGATAGCAATTGCAGCTGTCAGCCAAGATGAGGAAAGAGACAAACAGCTTAGAGTAATGACAGATCAGGTTAGGGATTACTTAGACAAGCTAGATGTTTTCAAGTCGTCAGGGCAGGACAGGATGTACCTGAGGGTACTGAGGGAATTGGCTAATGTAATTTTGGAATCATTGGCTATCCTTTTTGAGAACTTACGAAGGTTGGGCAAGGTCCCAGATGACTGGAAAAGGACAAATATAGTGCCCATCTTATGAAAGCAAAGAAGGAGGATCTGGGAAACTACAGACCAGTCAGCCTGACCTCTATGCTTGGAAAGATCATGGAGCAGGTCCTCAAGGAGTCCATTTTGAAGCACCTAGAGAAGAACAAGGTGATCAGGAACAGTCAGCATGGATTCACCAAGAGCAAGTCATGCCTGTAGATGGGCGGAAAGCAGTGGATGTGATACACCTTGACTTTAGCAATGCTTTTAACTCTGTCTCTTACAACAGTCTCATTAACAAGCCAAGGAAAATACAGACTAGGCAAAAGTACTGTAAGATAATTGGTTGGACTATGATACTCAGTGAGTTGTCATCAATGGCTCAATCTCTAGTTTGGAGAAGGTATCAAGTAGGGTTCCCCAGGGGTAAGTCATGTGTCTGGTATTATTTAAAATCTTCATTAATGATTTGGACAATGGGATTGAGGGCATGCTTAGCAAATTTGCAGGTGATACCAAGTTGGGTAGAGTTGCAGACACTAGGAGGAGTAGGGCTTAAGATCCAGAATGTCCTGGATAGATTGAAGAAATGGTCCGCATTAATCAATGGGATTCAACAAGGGATGGAGGATGACCCTTGGGTACAATTATGTGGAAGTGCCCAGAATGGGGGAATTTATATTTTTAAAGAAAATTCAAGTCCTTTAGGGAGGTGGCATGAAGAATTGTTTCATGATTAGGAACTAGCTAGAAAAGCCAAAGACAGGCTCCCGTTCACATTTTATAACTTCTTTTTACTATAGTAACTAAAGGCTGCAACAGTGATTTTTTTTGTACTCATTTTTGTATTGGAAAAATTGAATTTGGGATTCTCCTGGTTTCCCTACCCACTCAGGAGAGGAGACCAAAAACAGTGGAGTGTATCACGGAAAAAGGGAGTTCACCAGCTTAAGATAGCCAGACAATGCCATCATAGGTAAGGAGAGAGCTGAATGGCATCCTACAAATGTTACTTGAATAACATGTAAAGCCAGTCTTGTTTGGAGGTCAATAATGTCATTTGCAGAGAGTAAGGACGTGAAAGTGAGTTTTCCTTTAAAAGCAGACATGGGTCATTGAAAATAATTGTTGTAGGTTTGTTCTTACTTTTAAAAACAGAGATCATTTAGTTGATGACATATTGCAAAGAGATTTCTGAGTTTGAGGACTGAAGACACACAGCACGTTTAGCTTTACACTTAAGTTGCAAAAAATGTATCTTGTACTTTATTATTAGGTTGTGTCTTCTTACCTTCTTAGTCCTGAAAGTGTCTATAGATGTAGTAGTAGAGTGCAGATCGTACTTGAAATATGAAGATGCTGCCTATTTTGTTGAACTCTTGACTATTGCCTTCATGTAACTTTGGACTATGACCTGAAGAAAGCAAATGCAAAGTAAACATAATTTTCCAAACACCAATATGTTGCCTGTGATTTTGAGAAGAAAAGGCATCACAAAAAATGAATAAATGGAGAAAAGTATTGTTTGTGGAAGATAGAAATGGTGGTTGCATATTCATTTTGAAAATTGTGTAGAGTAAATTAAATTTGAGGAGGTAAAAATAAACACTTTCTTGAGATATTTTTGATCAGTAACAGCCTAAAGGTTGCTAAGTACTTAATAATACTATTCCCTCCCCATGCACAACTTGGATAATATCCACCTTTCTTTCCATATGCAAAATAAAGGAAGTCTTCCTTTACAATAAGTGCAATTGTGCAGTCACAGCAGAGAGACTGAGAAACAAATGGAAGATGGTCTGATGACATTTCCATCTACTCCTTTTTCCACTTTGAGCTGGGATTTCCCCAGTTCTACTTTATGATGCTTGCAGCAGCTTTTCATAGTTTCTTAGCCTTAATCTTCGTCCTTTCCACCATATATAATTTACTTACTTAAGTGAATATTATCATTTGCAAAGTCATTGATTAGTACTGAAAGACCTTCATGTGTCACACTGGACCCATCATTTATAAGGTTCTTGAAAAAACAATTAGTGTTTACTCATTAGCCTAGATTTTCCTCTGGTAGAGGGGAAAGCTGCCATACGTTCTCAATTGAATCAAATAATAAGTGTTATTTGCAAGTAAATAACACTTTGCTTTTGATACAAGGAAAAACTGCCAGTAACTAAACTTTTTTTCAAATACATTGTTTGGAAGACAGAATAAGAGTGAAGAGTAAGAATAAATTATAGGCTTTCCAATTATTTGGAATAGGTGCGGTGAATTTGTTAGAAGACCAATAAACCTACTATTAGCTATGCAATTAAAAATTACATGTCTTTCTTATTGAGAAGAAGGATTTCTTAACATGGTCCCATGCACTGCAAATACACATTACTTTCTCTAAAAATAAAACCAGACTCACTGACCCATTGGAATCCTGTCAGTTTTGCACTTCAGTGACTTTGTTTTTTAAAGTGGTTGAGAAATACAAAATAAATTAAGATATTTAATTTGAAAATGTGATATATAGTCCTTGGGGTTTGAAATTTAACATAGAAGTATCATCTCTCTTTATGAAGATATAATGATTGGCCAAAATTTGAAGGTTTGGGGTGTTTCCATATTATGTCATGGGTTGCATTTCATCATATGTTGCTCACTAACATCTGTGTTTAAAAATTCTAAATATGTCTTTAAAAATACATTGGGAGAAAATGGATTACTACATTATTTTATATCTAGGTAGTGGTTGAAATCCTAATTCTAAGAAAAAGAGTTAACCTTAATTGCTTAGTTATTTGGGTTAAATCCTGTTGTTGGACTACTGCTGAGTAGAATTTTGTGACTAGGGCTTGCCCAGTATAAGCACATATGGACCCTGCCTAGCCATTGCATAACCTCCTGCACTTACTCAGTAGGATTGTAAACTGAGTGTAAGTGTCAAAAATGCCACATCAGTGGCTGAAAAAACTGCTCTGTGGGCATGTGAGTGAAGTTATACTTTGTTCAAAATGTTCCAGTAGGTTTTCAGTTACTTTAACTGCAATCCTTTAACTGTATGAAAAAATGATTCATGAAAGTAAAAAATAGTCAGAGAATTTTTAGAATTCAGTGAAATGATGCATGGAGTATTTTTTTTATTTTTATTTTTTACTTACCTCTATGTAGAACTACCTTTAGAACTACTTTTTATTTTAGACCCTAGTCAAAGCTTCATTCAGGTCAACAGACTTTGGTCCAATTCTTAAGAGAACACGGAGGGAAATATCAAGGAAAGCTGCTCTAAACCTCTGTTCTTACGCAAAGTTCCCATGCTGGTAATTTTTTGAAAGTTCTTAGATGTTTGAGTTTGTGCTTGGATTAGTTTGACAAAGTTTATATTTTGTGAAAATGTTCAAAGTATACCAGTAGTTGTGCGTAAGTGTAAGTTGTAGTGGTTTTTTAAACCAATTGACTTTTTTTTCCATAAATCTGAATTGTGAGAGTCAAAGATAATGCATCATTTCTTTCGGTAGTGCCTTAGGCCTGGAGTGATTTGAGAGCCTTTCAGGGGTGCCATGGGGTGCCATGCAATGTTATCACTCTTAAGTGTGCAAACATGATTCATAAGACAAGCACAGAAATTTCAAATAGGAATCTATAATGCTAAAAGCATTCTAGCCTGTTATGGTCTATTTGACTTTGTGACAGAAGAAACTGCTTTATTATCTATTTGTAGTAAAAAATCAAATGAAAACTAAGAGCATGCCTTTTTCCAAGGGGTTCTTTGAGTCTGCTGAGGGGTACCTTGGCTCCATCAAGGGGTGCCTCGAGTCTAAAAAGGTTTCGAACCACTGCCTTAGGCTTTCACTAGAGTTAGCTCTTTGGGGAAATTCTGTTTATAGTAGTTTTCCTATTTCCAGACATAAGCTCTAAACCAGTTAATATGGGCAAAAAAAAGAGTTTGTTAACAAACTTCTGTAAACACACTTAGAAGTCTTTGTCCTCTCAGAATTATAGATGCCATTTCTAAGAGTTTATTTACAATGAGCAGTATGTTTTTACAGTAATTCTGGTTCTTTGCAAAGACAAGCAAGTTTATGACTCTCAGTATGTTTACAACATTTGGCTTTGTCCCAAAACCAAAAAAAAACCCAACGGTTTTTAATCTTTTATGTTTAAACAGATGTGTAAACCAAAGCATTACTGTCTCATACTTCAATGTTTTTAAAGAAAGAGGTGAATGGCTGGACTTTCATTGTTTTTTAAATACTTTTAGGGAAAACACTAACATGCTGTACACCAATGGTGGCCAACCTTTGGCATGAGTGCCACAAATGGTATGTAGCCTGTATACATGGCAAACAGCAAATTGGGAGTGGGGGAATGCAGAACAGTGGCAAATAGGGCAGGAAAAGGGCACTGAATTGGAGAGTAGGAGGGTAGTTTCTGGTAGTCCTGCCAAAAAGATCGGCCCTCATTGCTCTACACTATCTAGGGTAACACTAGTTAAATGATGAAAGTTTTTTTATGATGCCTGGTTCCCTGAGACAAAATACAGCCAATACAAGTCATTATCACAGTGCAGTCTTATACTATAGATATTTCAGAATGCAGCCCATCAAAATAAGCCATCATTCTCGTTTCTATTAACATTCGCTTACTAATTTGTAAGGTAAAATTCTATTATACCCATATATAATAGAGAAACAATCTTTCTTAATTAACAAATTGAGTAAGATGCGTATAAAATATTATTTTAAGAATAAAATGTATAATATTTGCTAATAAGTTTTAATCTGCAAATCTCATTAGAAGGGCCTGGTGTAAATTGCGATTTCACATTTTTCTTGAAAATCATGAAATTAAGTGATTTTTTTCACAAAAAATGTGATTTGAGCGTGCTCTAAGCAGCAGGAAGGGGAGAAGCTGGTGCCATGAAGCGAGGTGGGGAGAGGTCTGCCCCTGGGCAGGACTGCCACACAGAGCCTCTAGACTGGGCAGCAGCTGCAACGCACTGCGGAGGGAGCGGGGCAGCAAGGAGTTGTGGCTCCTGCATTGCAGAGGGGCATTGTGGGCCTCCACAATGAGTGGGTGTTCATCTGCAGGTTTGCTTTCGGACATGACTGGAGCCGCCTCTCTCTGTGTGTCTGCAGCAGGCAGGGCTGGGGGCTCCTCGCTCCTGGAGTCTCCTAGAGTCTTCTGCAGCTGCCTCCTCCCAAACAGGCTGGAGCCCCTGACAAGGTTTCACCACTTCCTCCCTTGCTCTTCCCTTCCCCCTGTACTATGCTAGAGGACGGAGTAGCCTAAACATCTAAATAGAGTGAAAGTATCTGTTTAGGAAATTGGCTGTGTTGATGCATAATCAATTAAATTTACAAAATATATTGTTGTAGATCAACTAAAATGTTGGGTGATTATTTCAGTTATAACCTTACTTAATCTCATGTCCATAAGAATCAGACCACTTTGTACACCAACTCTTCTTTAATATGATCTGTGTTAACATAATATTTAACGTTCAGCCTTATTATTATTCCCTTTCAGGTATGCATTAAGGTTGTTGGGAAGTGTCCTATTAATAATAGTATTTGTTCACATAAAGCTATCAAAATATGGAAGCAGGATAGGATTATGGCTGAACTATGAGCCTTAATTTTTTTATATTTTTGAGTTGCTTCCTTTAGCAGTCAAGGTTCTTTGAGTGAATCTGATATCTTTTATTAGACATTGGTGGGGGGGCAAAATGCAGCCTGTGGACCAGATGCGGCCTGCCAGGCCATTCTATCCAGCCTGCAGGGCCCCTAAACATTTTTGAAAATTAATATTTATCTACCCCAGGCTGCCTGTCATGTGGCCCTTGATGGCTTGACAAAACTCAGTAAGCAGCCATCCACCCAAAATAATTGCCCACCCCTGTATTAGACAAATAGTTGGAAAAAATTAACCCAAAAAAGATTCACCCAAAGGACCTTGTTTGCCTATGTCCTTAGACACGGCTACAACCTACACTTCCTTTTTTATCTATTGGATGTCACCTGTAGAATATAATAACAATTATAAAATTGAAGTGGTCTTGTTTGGCTCAGGTGGGTCTGCAATGCCACATACTGCACATTCAGGCATTTCCTGGGCTGCAACCTTGCAGCATGGAGTTGGGGGAGGAGGGGGGTTATGACAACTGGAGATACAGGCCAAAAAACCCACACGGAAAAAAAGCGGGGCAGCACATGTGCACCACCCAAAACCAGAGCCTGGCTGGCTGGAACCACACTCCAGCTGCTGGCTGTGCGGGCCGGGGGCAAGCCGGGCCTGTCTTTGCGCACGCGGGCTGTGGCCAGCAGCCCGGGCACGCGGGGCCGGAGAAAACCGCGCGGCGGCAAGGCACGCGCGGGCTAGAATTAGTCACAGAGGCATAGTGGTTGATTAAAAGATTGTTTACTTACACCGAAGATGGTCGCGGTGCAGGCAGGAAATTTGCTTGAGTTACAGTTGCGGACAGAAAAGAAGAGAGGCGGACTAGAGTTCCTTCCCGTGAACACTGTTCTAGCCCATCCGGTTGGAGGCTCTAAACCGTGAGCCCGTCATCCCAACCGGAGAAAGTACGTATGGTAAAGAGCTCTGAATACACTCACTCACATGAAGTTTGCTAGGCTCCGTGGATCCTTTTTCCGCGCAGGGAAGAAGGATACGTCGGGATTGCGCTTGGTGACGGGGAGAGGCTAGAGGCTGATCAGACCTCTGTTGCCTGCTTGAAATGCGTTGGGTCCGTGAGGATCTGCAGCGCTTAGAGATCTTCACACAGCGTGAAGTCACCTCCTCCTGGTGTTCGTGGAGTCCTCCAACTTGGGCGGAAACCACTCAAGCCTTTTATATGGCTAGCAAGCCAATCACTAGCCGCCACGTGTGCTTAATTTAGAACTAGCCAATGGTGGGGCAGAAATTTGAATACGAATGGCGGGAACTCCTTGCAACGAGCATTTCTGTGCTGCAACAAAGAAATGCACCCTGCAAAGAAAGGTACAAAACGGCAGGAACTTCTTTTGCACCCAGGGTTCTCCTTTGCAGCGGAAAACTCCACCGTGCAAAGAAGCTGCAATTTGGCGGGAAATAATTCAGTGGTGCCAAAGCACACACAAACAAAAACTCACAACTTTGGGTTGTGACACTGGCCAGTCTCCAAGCTACAGAAGCGACATGGATGCAGGTTCCCTGGCCCCTAGGACGTCAGGTAAGGCTGTTGGGGCCAGCACAGTTGCTGGCCCCAGCCTCTCCTGCCCCATCCGAGGTAACCTGCCGTGCGCCACAGGGCAGGTGGCATGGGCGTTCCCCAGGGACAACTAGCAGCAGCACAAGGTGTCCTGCAGCAAGTTGTCCCTCTGGAACCAAACGTTTGCGCTCGTCTGGATGCAGCTTGTGAGTGCGTTTTTTTAAAACTTCAACTGAAAGCAGTGTTCACAGAAGATGATGGGGGGGAATGAAATATTATATATCAAGCATCTGCACTTCATAAACTGCTGTGTATGTGAAAAGTTTTCTTGCTTTTTGGTCTAAAGTAATTGAGAATTTTGCATAAGGTATGGGGCGGGCATGTAACACAGAGAACACAAATGCACTACTAAGTAGAAATTAAGTGTGAATACAGATGGTTTGTGTAAGTGTGCTAAATGGGGCAAAAAAGGAGTGATGTATTTATTGAGACAATAACCTATTCATATGTGGAATATTTTGTTTTTACATTGCTCTATGGTCTGGATGATGTAACTGAGTTTAGGGAGCCCTATAGTGCTAGGCGAAGGTATTTGGGCCCTAATCCTGTAGTATCTGACAACCTCACAATCTTTTAAATAATGTATGCCACAATTCCTGTGTTTTCCCTGTTTTAAGGATGAGGACAGAAGACACAGAAAGATAAACTGACTTGTTGAGAATTTCACACGAAGTTTTATGACAATGGGGAATTGATCTGTGGTCTCTTGAGTCCCCAGTGACCGCATTAATCGCTGAACCATGACTAGGGTGATATAGCAGTGCACCTTTTTTTTTTCATAATTTGGCTGCTGGAATTGGGGGTGTGCAGTATAAGCAAGGGAATATGGTAATAGTCATTTTTGCCTCTGCTAGGGGAAAGCATAAGTAATGCTGCTCAGGGAGCAGCACGAGAGGCATGCTGGACACTTACTCTCACCGCCTGCCCTGACCTCCCCAAACAGAAGCTCATTCTGCAGAAGCTGCTACTCAGTTACTTACAGCTCCTGGCCAGTATTTTCAAAGAGAGATCTTTTTTGTCCTTCATTCTGCCTTTCAGAAACAAGGTGTGTAACATATTCAGAGGCACATTATGGAAGAAAACAGAGTAATACTAACTGAGCTGCTGAACCATGACAGAGTAAATCTGTTCTTTGAAATAGAAAAAAAGGTTTTGGTGTTTTTCTCTCTTGTGTTTTTGTTAGAAAGATGAAGAAAGCCCAGAAGAAAATCCAAAAGAAGCCACATCGGTGAAGAAGAGCACTGAGAGATGGCAGCAGAGAGGGCAACAGAGGGCTGGCAAGCAGTTGCACCTCTGTATTACACATCCCATCATTCAGAAAAAGAAAAAGGTACACAGAGTAGGTTCAACCACCTTCTTGATTGGAAAGACCCCTACAGGAATCCGCAGGTGAGTTGCTGGGGGAGGTGTGGCAAAACTGAAGTCAGAATCCTCAGGTTTCAAAGAGTTTTTCTTCAGGCAGTTAAATTAATTTTTCCTTTTGTCATAAACTTCAGGCATAATCATGAAACACTGGTGGCTTTCTATGACAAGAGAAGAATTTAGCTCACGCTATACACAGAGTATTAGAATTGATTAATAAACTTAAATGAACCCACAAATTGTTTCAGCATGTTGAATCAGTATGACATGTTTTACATAGCTACGCAGATGTTATCACACCAGGATTCTTGGTGTGTGTGTGCTCTACACAAAACTACAAGCTAGTATTAAATTGTATAAAAATGAGAAATGTTACAGGTTGAACTTTAGACTGGCTACTGGTACTACCCATATCTCATCACTTACAGCTGAAAGACTGTAGAGAAAACTCAACTTTTTTTTTAGTGTAGGGCTCATTATTTTCTAAAACATACTGCCTCTCTACTGCTTTTTCTCCAGGCTGTGGAAAAAAAGACCAACTTACCTATTCTTTCTTGCTCCCTGTTTTTCACTACTGGTTGTTACAACACTAGAAGTATTTAAATTCCAGTAGTCTAGAGATAGTGGTACATTATTCCAGGTGACAAGAACAGCAGAAGAGAAAGTTCTGTTACAATAATTAGGTATTACACAGGCACAGAAATGAAGAAACTTTTTCTAGCCAGTCAAGATGCTGAGAGAGTGACTTTGTGAAATCAGCTGAAGCAAGTCCATGCAGGCTTTTAAAAAAATAACACTAATACCAAATAGTGTTACTAAATGGAGGGGGACATAACAATTCTGCTGCCTTTTACTTGAAGGAAGTCATGCAGTAAAATTCTGCAAACACTGAAATCTGGAGAGTTGACATTTGGAAAGGTGAAAAGTCAATGCATAGAGGCATATGTATAAACAGATGCATGGCTTTGGATATTTAAAGTGCTGGCAGTAAGTTCTTTTTGAACAAAAGCAGACTGGATCACGATCCACATTAACAACTGGGTAAATTATCTGTGTTGTGGTTAAAATAAATGTTGTGCTGATCTGATATTGGAATGTTGGCATAAATTACTATAAGATCTTTCCAGAATAGCTTGAAACTGAGCCAGTTCAATTTGCTTATCTATTCTGTAGCTTTGTACTGTTGATTTTTAATATAACTTAACTATCAGGTAAGTTTAAGTTACATGGAAAAAGTGCTGTATATATAGCACTTGAAAGTTAAAATATACATTTAAGACAGCATTTTTAATCCTTTTCTTCTCTAAAAGGATTAATTGGGTACTTTGTGTACTGTGTAGATTGTTAATCATGGCAAAATGCTTTTTAGAGGGCAAAAATGAAATATCAGGAGCTAAAATTTCACTTTACATAGGTTAGCAGGAAAATACTGAGCATCTTTAGAGAACATCTTATAAGTTTTCTATCCAAAGGAGAGAATTGTCATATTATGGTTTAGGTCACTTGTTTTGTCAAGAAAAAGGAAGCTTTTTTTTTTAATCTTCCTAGATAGTAGTACCATATGTGGGGTAAAATAAGATGTCAGTGTCAAGGCTTCGTAGCCCTGAACTATTTATACTCTTAAAAACTAATTTCAAAGCCTTACATCAGTGGTTCTGAAACTTTTTTTCCCACAGACCACTTGAAAATTGCTGAGGGTCTCAGCAGACCACTTAATAAACTTCTTTTGTTCTACAAATCAAAGCACACAGCTCATACTTTAATATCAGTAGTCTTACCGTACAAGTACAGATATTCTCGATTGTTCCGCAACCTTTCTGCAGACCACCTGAATGGAGCTTGTGGAACTGTGGTGGTCCATGGACCACAGTTTGAGAACCTCTGCCTTACATGGTTTCAGACATGATTAATAAAATAATCTTATTTCATGTGAAATGAGAGCAGGAGCCTCTTGTTAGCCACTGTATTTTAACAAGCTCTTGAATTCTGTGACTGAGCATTCTAATGAAGTTTAAAGTGAATAATCCTCAGGAAGAGAGCAGGTGTTTGTAGACAGGATATTTGAGATGCTGCAGCTAAATGCAGAAACTGCTAAGCTTTGATGTAATAGAGGCCTAACATGGAGAATGCCTGGGATAAAAACAGGCCTCTTGTTTGCATATAGGCCTTTATTACCAAGCCAGTTGAATTTTGCAGGAAATCTCTAGTTAAAACTGAACATTGGTATGTTTGCGACTAGAGGCACAATCTGGTGCAATCAGTGTTTGATTATGTACATTTTAAATGTCTGTAGATCTGAACCTTTTAAAGGTATCCCAAAGTGATTTGAATGGCAACAAGTTATATATGGGTAGCCAGAAGTTCAGCTATGAGACTCGCACAGTTTAGTGCATTAGAAAGTGTTGTATAGTGTGTGTGTGTTTTGTTGTTTGTTTGTTTTTTTTACTGAGGTGTAATGATAAGCCTAGCTTACTGATAAACTTAGCCATTCTTTGAAATGTCATGGAACTCTTAACTTCAATGTGAATAGCTACTGAAGTGACCTGAGGTCCTAGACATGTAACATTTCAAGCACTTCAAATTCTACTCCATGTTGAAACGCTGCAGCCACAGACAGATATACAACCCCTGCCAGAGTACTTCAGTCCCTGTGAGGTATGCAGAGAATCATTTGGAAGTGTTTTCTAATGGATGCTGTTTGAGTCAGAGTCATTTTTGGAGCCCTTCAGATGGCATGCGTGTCTGTCCACTTGTTCTTTGAAGCACTTCAAAAGCATGTGAAGTGCTTCCAATGTCTTGGTTTTAATGATTATTCAGAATGATGGCACTCTGGCTTTATTTTTGCACTTGCCTAGAATCATACTGCAATATCAGTATTGAATATTTAGTTCTGTTTTATTTGTATCATTTTCCAGGCCTGACTTAAGGAAATTAGCATAGCAGCTTTTACAGTATACAGAGCCTGAGGAACATTCTAAAGATGAAATAGTAAATAGGGTAGAGAATCAATCAAATAAAAAATCAATCAATAAAAAATGATTGCACGCCTCTGGCAGTGAGATTTGTAGAAGGACTGGCTATCAGGTGTTAAAGTGCTGCAGTACCAGAAATAGACTGAAATTTAACTGTATTAATGAAAAAAAACTTTAGGAGTTCATTTCTGATGGAAGACCAATACTTGAGAGACACTGACAGATATTAAAACGATGATGCAGTTGGGATCACAGGGACATGCAAAGCATATTTGGGGTAGGTCACAAAATTCCTCCATCCCAATCACACCACTTTGGAACTGGTTCCAGCCAAATCCTGTAGATCAGGCAGGGGGTGGCTGTGTCCTGGACCCACAGCTGCCCTCAGCTCTCTGCATCTGCAAGCAGGGAATTCCAGGCAGGTATTCCAGGGCCTGAGAGGCTCAATCCTATGTGGGAATTTCTGGGCTGAGCAGGATTAGGTCCCTCAAACCCCCTGAACACCTGTCCCTCCTGGGTGGCTGAAGAGTGTGGGCAGCTCCAGGCTGCCTGCACTCCTCCCACAATCAGATAGATGACCACCTCAACAAAGGAACACTTCTTACACTACTTTTTGTCATAGCCACTGATGTGGTGCAACAAAGGGTATAGATGTTTGTGCCACCATTTGTTTCTGCCCTCTGAGACAGAGGTTCAAACTCCCTGTGGGTGACAAAGGTCTAGAACCCAAGTCTCCCACTTCTGCATGAGTGTCCTAACCCTTCAGCTTCTAGAAGCTGTACATGGGAGGGTCCTTCTCCACCTCCATGACCCCCCCCCACTTCATTTTTTTTGGGTACTTCCACATGTATGTATCTATATACACTATATGGCTAGGGACAGACATTCAAAAAGCCTGAGCCTGAATTGATTCAACCGCTGCAGGTTAGTCCTAACCTGGCTAGGCTGAAATGGTTTCCAACCATATAGACAATCCCCCTGGACTGAGGAAATTCAGACACATGCCTGCAGTAGCTCAGGCTGGAAGCCAGGGAGCACTAGAGCAGCCCTCCCTGCCCTTCCACAGAACTAAACTGAGGGGGGTGTGGACAGGCCCCAGCAGGGCTCTGATTAGGGTAGGGTATGAGCCCCCTCCATGCCTGCAGTCCCAGGCTTTTCCCCACTCGCTGCTCAAAGAGTGGGGGTGTTGCCAGCCTGCAGCCCTAGGCTAGCACTCCCGAGGCAAGGGTGGGGGGCAGGGGTGCAGTACATGCATTTGTTGATGATACAGAGGTGTTCACTCTCCCTCCCTGCTTCTGTATACTGTCTGCAGCAAACTGACAGGCAAGCAAGTTGGTGTGGGGGGGAGGGAGGGGGGAGCTGATAACAGTGTTTATCGCTCTTATCTCATTGTTTATTGCCCCATTAAGAAAACAACAGAGAGACATTACCAGCTGTGCTGTTGATTCAGCACAGACCCAGTATGTGGTCCACTGGCTAATACACAGCCACCTTGGCAAAGGCAGAGGGGAGGGGGAAATTTTTGCTTAACAGAGAATGGTGAAGGGGAGGGAGGGGAGCAAACAGCTCTTTTCAAACGTTTCCAAGGAAGGACATTAAGCTACCTGTTGATTAGCTCCAAAAAGCCAGTCTGCCTTTGTCTCTCCCACAGCATAGACTATAGCCAGCATGTGGTCTGCTAGCTAATCTGGAAGTGTCTGCTAAAGCAGAGGGGCAGGGAGAATAATCCCTTCTTAGCATGGAGAAACGAGGCAGATGCAGAGGGGAGGGGCCAGCCCTGATGTGGAACAGAAAGCCCTGCCTACCCCAGAGAGCATGTTGGGTGCTGGGGGTGTCTTTTATCTTAAACCAGCAAGGGGTCTGGGGCAGACATTGCATAAACCGGTTTGAGCCAAATCAGTTAACTCTGATACTACATTCAACCAGGTTTATCTCAAACCAGTTTCAGCCATTTTCAAACTGGTTTATGTGCACTGAACATCTGTTCTGTTACAGGTTTAAACCAGTTTCTGATCACTTAAGGCGGCTTATGTGTAATGTCTGTCCCTAGTCTGCATGTATAGTTTATCTGCAGAGAACTGTGCTTATGTATCCAAAGCACAAGACAGGGGCCAGAGACGTCCAGTTAGCTAGAAAACTGTCAGTAAGACATACAAAAGGAAATTGAATTCTACCCTGAGTGGCTAAGGTGTCAGAAGTTGACTAACAGAATTTTCACCTTAAGGTTTTTGCTTCAAAGTCAGTTGAGAGTAGCATTGACCAAAAAAAAAAAAAGAGCGGTCTTTAAAGTTATCTGCACCCTACCTGAAATGGATAATCTCCCAGCAGTCCTGAGAGGGGGGATGTATTCACAGTGTTCTGATTTAACTTTATTTTTAAAAGGATGTCTAAACAAGAAGTTTTAGGTCTTGACATTCAGTAGGTGCATCTACATATGCACCCAACTGTGCAGTTGTTACCGCGCAGTCATTTAGTACTTACTAAAGCAGTTTCCTACCTCACAGTCCTGGTGGCACATGGGTTGTTTCCAACCCTACTGTGCAGTAGCAGTTGCGCTGCTGTGCAGTAGTGTAGGCATCACAGTTTGTGTCTGCCAATGGTACATCACTGTTGCGATGAGCTGCAACAACATAGAGTCTCATGTAGATGTACCCAGTGTGTACTGAAACTTTACCATGTACTTAAAATAAGTATTTTTGTAGTTGTTTTTGTTTGGCTCTATGGATGTTCTCTTTTGATAAGATCTTTCATCCGAATTCTCCATTGGATCAGGTAGCAGTTTAGGATGAATTACTCAGTTTAACATGTTTTCCTTTTTGTAATTCTGAAATTAGTAAAAAACACACATTTGGTGAGATGAGGGTCCTA
The DNA here is from genome assembly GCF_030867095.1 of Alligator mississippiensis. Lineage (NCBI taxonomy): Eukaryota > Metazoa > Chordata > Crocodylia > Alligatoridae > Alligator > Alligator mississippiensis. Next base: position 206,395,423 of record NC_081826.1, read on the forward strand.
GCTTAGGTCCCTCTTCACGTTTAGGCTTCTTAAATGGATTGCCAGTCATTGAGTATCACCTTTAGTTTTCTGGAGTAGAGTTGGACATAGGCTTTTACCTTGCACTTATCACCATTGTGAATCAGGAAATTTTACTGAATTATAATTATCTATTATTAGTTCTCTTTCCTATGGGATTGGGATTTCTGTAAAATAATGATGATAGTCTTTTAATACACATCACAAGCAGGTCCAGGGAGGTGATCCTTCCCCTCTATGCGTCACTAGTCAGGCCACAGTTGGATTACTGCGTCCAGTTTTGGGCACTGCACTTCAGGAGGGATGTGGCTAGCGTTGAGAGGGTTCAGAGGAGGGCCATTTGCATGGTCAAGGGGCAGTGGGGCAGGCCCTATGAGGAGAGGCTAAAGGGCCTGAACCTATTCAGCCTCCACAAGAGAAGGCAGAGAGGGGATCTGGTGGCTGGTGGCTGTTTACAAACTCACGGGGGGGGGGGGGGGAACGAGAATTGGGGGAGGCTCTATTCCCCTGGGCACCACCCGGGGTTACTAGGAATAATGGCCACAAATTGTTAGAGAGAAGGTTCAGGCTGGACATCAGGAGACATTACTTTACAGTTAGGGCTGCCAGGCTCTGGAATGGGCTCCCAAGTGAGATGGTACTCTCTCCTACCTTGGTGGTCTTCAAGAGAAGGCTGGATAGATATTTGGCTGGGGTGATACTACTGCGGCACCCATTCCTGCCCGGGGCAGGGGGTCAGACCTGTTGGTCTGTTTAGGTCCCTTCTGACCCTAAGCACTATGAAACTATGTACTGTAAATCATTATCAGTACCCAACAACACTTCTATCCCACTTTCTTCTCCCAGATTGACTGAAATATTAAAAATGAAAACACTTGCTTTAAAAAGAGCTTATTGCAAAATAGACATTGTGGTAGGTTCTGTTTAGTCCAGTGACCTACTCCTTATCAGCTGCATCTTTTATTTAAAGAGCCCTGAGAACTCCCCAAAGATTCTTAGCATCAAATCTTGATTTCTGTTCTAAAACATAAAGGCTGTGTAAGCCCAGAAGCCTACACTAATGGTTGTTTTATACATTGAGGAAGGAGTTAAGCCAGTTTCAAGCATGCAGAATAGACAACTCCAAAGATCAGGCCTACAGAAAATGTATAGCATAGGTTCTGCTTAATCAGGTGGTGTGAAGTATTTTAGATTGATCTATATGGTCCTAAGCCAGACCGAGGTTCATGTAGATGTGTTTTTTATTACACTGGACATCAGAGCTAGGGTCCTGTCATAGTAAAACGCATATCAGTCCATGTTCAGAATCTGTCAGGAGGTTAACCAGAAGGTTATTGTCAGGAAATACTCAAGCTAAACCTAATTATTGTTATAAACAATGAAAACACAAAACATTTAAAGGGCAAACAGCTTCATAACAAAAGGTTAAATGCAGAAGTTGGGTTGTCACAGATGCAGCATTCCATTTATTGTATGAGGATAACACTTTGAAAAGTGACTTAGGAGCATAGGGCCAGTGAAATGACTAGTTCAGTGGCCAGGCAGTTATATGGGAGGGAGGAGACTTGGATTCTGGTTTCTACTGCCAGGAGTGTTCATACATCATATCATGGGGCTGTTTAATGTAAAATCCAATGGAAGTGAAGTGTGAATGTCCCTTTTGAAAAATCCTGCCTCTACATCATTTGTCTAAATACATGACTGTAAAATACATGATGTCCACTAAAGTTGTGATATGTAAATAACCTAAGTGAACCGATTTTTATTTTATACTTTTAGTGGGGTTTGGTTTTTTGTAAATTTAAAGATGGCAAATTAACATTTTTAAAATTTATTTATTGATGGCTGCAGGAAACAATTTGAGGAAATGGTTTCCTACTTCAATATGGCTTCAATGGAAGAACTTGCAGAATACGTTGCAAAAGCAACATCAGAAATACGACAGAAAATGTTGAAAGATTTTTATGCAGCAAAGTACCCAGAGTTAGAGAACATTTTTACAATTGAGGTTCCAGCGTGTGTTTCAGATAGATGTGAGGAAGATGAGATGTGTTCAGCTCATTCCAGAAAGAGAAAGTCCCCTATTAAATTTAGGAAATCACGGTCTAGTGCTTCAGCAGTTGAAGATCCTCCCCATGAAACTACAGAAATATGTAGCCAAAAAAGACATAAAGTAGAAACAGAGCAAGTTCACAATAACTCCTGCATACAAGATGATGTGTGTCTTAATGCCGAGTATAAACAATTGCCCACTGTCATTACCCAAGATAGCATCAGTGGCAGAAACAGTCGGGCATTCAAAGATTTTATGGCATCTGGCTCATTAAGCAGTAAATCAGAAATAATTGAGGTGCTGTCTGCAAATGCCACTTGCAGACAGCAAGACTCAGAGGGGACAGTGTCTCCGAGAAAAAGATCCCTGTCTCAGTCAGAAAACGGTGAGAAACTCTTCTGCAAGAAAAACTCTTTTGTAGACTTACTGGGAGACACCTCTATTCTCAGTGACCTCTTCAAAAGCGATGGAAATAGGCCTACCCAGCTGCCAAGAAGATTCCCTTCAGAGCCTGCATCGAAAGCAAAAGAACGACCAAAAGACTTCTGGGATATGCTGAATGAGGAGAATGATGAGAGCATCGGGAAGCTGACAGATGTGGCAGTCATCGAGAAGCTGTGTGAGAGAGCGCCTCTTGCTGCTCTGACAAAAAAGGAAGAAGCATGTGAAAGTTCTCTTTGGAAAAAGAATGAGAATTTTCTGTGGAAAAAATATAATGCAACTGAACCTGTGCCTGGCACATCTCTAGATGCATAGATGTGTACATTTATCTTACATCTCAGGTACCAAGCTAATCAGTTGCAAAGTGATTAAGAATATTCACTGGTATTAGTAGCATAAATTATCAGACAATTTTCAGATTTATTATGCTCCAGTCTTATTGCCCTTGGGGCATAGGGTAAGATAGTCTAAGATAGTATGTTACTGTGTAATGAACAAGGTAGAGATTGCAATATGGTTTTAGTAATTCACTGTATTTTTAAAACTTGATCTTCTAAATTTAGAATCATAAGAAAGTAGGGCTGGACTGGACCACCAGAGGTCATCTAATCCATCCCTATCTTTGAGGCAGGATCATTCCTCTCTAAACCATCCTAGGCAAGTTTTGTCTAACCTTATTATGCACATACAGGGAATAAATGGAAGGAATGGCAAGTTGCAGAACTATTACAATGGACACAAGGATAAGGTGCAAACTTTCCCTTTACGACTTCAACTTTGGTAGGACTTGAGAAGAATTACACCAGTAATACTGCTGTAATCATTTGAGTCTAAAGCATAACAAGATAGATCAGGGATGGGAAAATACAGCCCATGAACTGGATCTGGTCCGCAGAGCAATTTTTACCCAGCCCATGGTGGGTCCTTCAGCCCTGCTGGGTGGTGTTGGGGCACCCCTGTCCTGTGCCATCCTGCAGCTCCCCTGAGATGCGTGCGTAGCAGTGGCAGCCCCCAGCTCTGCCAGCTTGGTGTGGGGTGTAGTGGTGTGGAACAGAGCAGAGCAACGCGGGAGCTCCAGTGAAGGCGCCACATCCAGAGTTGGGGCTGGAGGCTGGTCTCCATGGACCGCACACGGCCAGGCAGGGAGCTGCATCCCTGAACACAGCTCCCTGCACAGTCACACAGTCTCCATGGAGAGCAGCCCCAGATGAAGCTCCCCATCCAGCAGCACGCAGTCTTCACAGAAACCAGCCTCAGATGCAGTGCCCATCACTGCCACTGATCCCATGCTGCTATGCCACACACCAAGATGGGAGAACTGGGGACTGCTGCCATCACACAGGCATCCTGAGGCAAGCTGCAGACTGGTATGAGATGGGGATCCCCCAGCACCTCCCTTAACCCCAGCCTGGTCGTGGCCGCTGCTTCCAAGTGGCAGGGTGTAGAGTTGCCGCTGGGTCCATCCTCTTCCCTCCACTGCCTGTGGGCTGTGTACCCTGGGCTGGGGGAGGGGAGGGGAGGAGGGAAGGAAGTTAAGTTTCCCTTCGCTTGGGCTCAGTGGTGACACATGGCTGTTCCCTGCCCCTGCCTCCCTCCCAAGCTTCCTCCGCAAGGTACACAGCCTTCCTCTCCCCCCAGCTGCGGACCGCCAGTGAGGCCCAGTGGTGGCTTCCAGCTTTGCCCCAGCTCCACACTGGCACTACTCCATGATCCCAGCCCCACATGCGGCTCCAGGGAGCCGCATGGGCAGGGTGTGCGGGCGGGTGGGGAGCTGCATCCAGGGCTGAGGCTGGGATCATGGGGCTGGGATGGGGCAGAGCTGGGATCCACTCCCTGCATGCCCCTGCTCATGGAACCTGTGCAACTTGGTTCTGATCTGGCCCCGGCCCCATGCCATCACCACCCCGCAACCCCACCCTGTGATCCCGGCCTTGCCCGCCCGTCCCACTCCTGAATACTGCTGCCTGGGGCCTCATCCCACATAGGGGATTTTGATGAGTTATTGCATGGGGTGAGGAGAGGGGAGGGGGTGACCCAGCCCACGACAGCTCACCAAAACAGCCTGTGTGGCCCTTGGGCCCCAATAATTGTACACCCCTCAGATAGATGCTTCTTGAGTAGCACAGCGCCACAGGGCATGAGTTATGGATCACTATTTATGCCAATATGAAACTGAAACTGAGCAGTGTCTTCATAACTACTGCAATATACAACTTTAATTGCACATTTGCTGTGTTGTATCCTACTGTGATACAGCTTATGCTCGTTTTAAATGTAACTGTTTTAATTACATGAATTGCTATTTGATGCCAGTGTGCATAAAGTCAGTAATGACTCTGTTACCCCCCCCAACCCCACATACACCCTTATTTAAATTAAGGAGCTGTCACTATGCCCAAAATCGTCTTTCAAGTTACTCCAGCATAATCTCTGATGTTCTCAAATATGGCTTCACTCTTTAGGAAGGAGTGAAAAAAACATATGAGAACTCAATGTCTGTCTAATCGTTCTCACATTTTTAAAGCATAAATTAATTTTTTTTATAAGAGTCAGTAACTCAGATAATGGACCCATGGAGCTTTTCATCCTATACATTACTTATTTTAATTAGTTCCTGGCCAGTTTGAAATGACTTGGTAACTTTGCTTACCATTCAAGTATTCCAGTGAGCCAAGGGCCTTTATCAATGAGGTAGATTCTACATGGCTATCACTGTTATCAGATAGGAAGGTATCCAGTGAATGCCACAGGCCAGCTTTTTAGGTAACTCTTTTGGCACCCTCCCTGCCCCTATTTTATAATAGATTTCAAGACCAATCTGATTATCTTCAGAAATACAAGGTGGATTTTGTCAATTAGTTTATTCCAGTGTTTGAGCAATCTAATATGAAAATAAAATTATGGGGAAGTAATTAAAATATGTATTGTTCATGTTTGTAATGGAAAAATGATGGTTTCTTCCATTAATCAATTTGGATTACCCTATATAAATACTGTGCTCTGGAAAAAAATAAATATATTTAATAATGCACTGTGTATATTTTAAATATAAAAGTGAATTAACTGTGAAACAATGGTGAGCCAACTGCCTGTGTAAGTTGCTCACTAGACATGTAACTGGTTACTTGTCCATGCAGTCACTTTGCCTTCATAATCCTTATTTGTACGTGTATATTGCAGCATGTGCAGTGGCTAGACATTCTTATAAAATGTGGCCATAAATACACACATTGGTATCCATGCTTAAAACACAGTGATAAGATTGTACTTTACTAATCAATATTAGTCTTCTGTTGAAGTATTTCTGCTATTAAAATTACATTCTGATATGACTGTCAAACAGGTGCATCACCACTTGAGATCAGCCCCAACAACATACTTATGCTAAGAGTCAACAGGGTCATTGATCATATTGCTCACATATTTGTAATTTCTGCCTGTAGTAGAACAGTTTGGTCCAAAATGCTGATGCAAGGCCTCTATTGTTGTATCTGCAAAGATGGGTTTGCCACTTGGAGCCTCCATTTGCTGCTTTCTCTGTTTGTCATTATTGTTCACTAATTGATTTGTATTTCTTCTGCCATGCATGATGCATGTTAGTCACATTCTGAGTATTTTCAAGAAACAATAGGGTAACTGTTTTCATTGTGTGGTTCTTTTGGCTTGTTTGTTTGTTTGTCTTTTGAATGTGTTTGTTATGCTGGACTGCCCTCTAGGTGATTAGTATATGACCTAGGTGTGCACCTGTAGGGGTGCCCTGGGTCCTTCCTTCAATGGTGGTCCTTCCTTCCATGGATGCTCAGGCAGCACCCACCCACTAGCCACCCACCTGGGTGGCCCCATGGGGTGCCACCCCAGCAGAGGGAAGGACCAGGGCCCCCCGCAGCTCAGCACCCACTGGCAACTTGCCCCCCTGGCCACAGAAGAGGTGGGCAGGGTCCACGGGGGTGGGAAAAAAGGATTGGGCCCCTCACTACCTTTTTATTTATTTATTTTCCTGGTGGAGCCTGTCCACCTGAGCTGCTGCTGGGCCGAGCAGCCCCTGAGCTGTGTGGGGCCCGGTCCTTTCCTCCATGGCAGTGGCGCTCCCTGGGGCCACCCAAGTGGGGTGCTAGCTGCACAGGTGCTGCCCCAGTCACAGGCAGCACCCGGTGGATCCAACTCTTCCCTGAGCCCGCACACTGGAAGCCCACCGGGCACTGCTCCCCACGCAGGCTAAGGAAAGAGTTTGATCTGGCGGGTGCTGCTTGCAAGCTAGGACAGCACGCATACAGCTAGCACCCCACCTGGATGGCCCCGGAGGCTGTCGCCACTGCAGAAGGAAGGACCAGGCCCCCCTGCAGCTCAGGTGCCACTCAGCCCAGCAGCAGATGGTGCAGGCAGGCTGTGCTGGGAAAAAAACAAAAAAAGCGATGAGGGGCCTAATCCTTTCCTTTTTTCTGCGGACCCTGCCTTCCTGCCTCTCCCGCGGCTGGGGGGTGAGCTGCTGATGGGCCCTGAGCTGCAGGGGCCCCAGCCCTTCCCTCCACGTCGGTGGTGCCCCCTGGGGCCACCCAGGCAGGTGGCTAGCAGGTGGGTGCTGCCCAAGCTGGGGTAGCACCCACCCAGGCAGCCCCAGGGGGTGCTGTCACCACGGACCAGGGCCCCCTGTAGCTCAGGGGCTGGTTGGCCCACCAGCAGCTTGTCCCCCTGCTGTGGGAGATGTGGGCGGGCGCCACGGGGAAGAAAAAAAAAAGCATTGGGCCCCTCGCTGTAACAGTGATGGAAGCCCCTAAATTGAAATGGTGAGTTTTTAAGTGTCGCAATTAAAAACCCACCATTTCAATTTATAGAACTAAACCCCCATCACTTGTACAAGAGCCCTAGTATTTTCCATTTACATGGGTAACTTTCATGTTGTTACAGTAATTTTTCCTTCTTCCTGATCTTTGTCATGGCTATGTCTGGGTTAATTTTGTTTGTCTTAAGAAGCTATGTTTTGGTATTAAGAGATTTTGTTCTTCACCTTTGGGAGTCCAGTAATAGAACACGATGTCATGGTGTGCTGTTTGTGCCAGGCAGGGTACAAACAAACCCAGGTTGTGGTAGTGGAAAGTCAGTTGGGTGAAAGGATACAGTGGCAAAAGTTGCATACAATCCCAGATGGGCTGTAGCCAGTCTGTAATGTCCATAAAATGGCTTGGAGTAGGATAGTTTTGAGAGAGAGACTGATTCAGATACACCCCACATGCAACCTCCACCAGTGGCATCTTTGTGGAATCCCAGATAAACTCTTTTATGAGGAAGCTAATGTGGTATTGGCATCTGCCATCCAAGAATACAGGCGAGTATGGGCACACAGTTTTACTGTGACGCCATGAGCCCACTTTGATTGCTACTTGAGCACCCTCTGCCTTTCTAATGCATCCTGTAATCAGAGTATTTAGCATGGGTCCATCAAAGAGGAGCTGATGGGGGAAAAGAGGCTGTGCATAGGTAGTCATAACAAAGGCCTGTGTTGACAACTTCATCCACTTCCTTTGACAGGTGACATACATTACATGCAAAATAGCTTTGATTCCCTAGCACACAAATTAGCTTTTATAAATGATCTATACTCAACTGATTCAGAATAGATGACTGTTGGCAGTTATGATCAAATGTCAGTCTGATGTATCAGAATCCAACAACAAATGTATATGATCACCTTTGGTGTAGAAGAGGTGTGGTTTCCTAAAGTACTCTTGATTTTCAATTTTGAACTGTATTTTACGTACAGGTTCTAGGCCTTCTAAGGGACTTTTAGACTCCTAAAGCAGGAGTTAAGGGGAATCAGTCTAAGTACAGTCACCTGAACTCACTACATGCCTCCCTGTTCCATTTGCCTAGAGTACTGTGTTTTTGTATATAGAGAACAGCCCATGATTAGGATCTGGGTTGTAAGTATTCCTCTGCTTAAATGCCTTGAGGCATCCAGTTCAGTAGATGTTTTTGGATAATGACACACGTGAGTGTAACCAGCAAGTCAAAGGAAGTGATACTTTTCCTCTGTTCAGCACTGGCAAGGACTCACCTGGAGTACTATGTTCAGTTTTGGGCACTGCACTACAAGAAAAACATAGACTACTGATCCTCAACCAGGGTGCCACAGTACCCTGTGGTGCCTTGCAATCTTTTCAGGGGTGCTTCAGGGTGCCACACAATGTTAGCAAGGTTAGGTTTACAAATATGATTCACAAGATAAAGCTGAAGATTTCAAACAGAAATCCATAGTTGTGGTCTTTCCGAGTTCTTTGCAACAGAAAGCCTGCTCTATTAGCTTTCACCCTTTTTTGACTGCAGAAAAATGAGAGCTAGTTTTTTCAGAGGTGTCCCTTGAGTCTATCCAGGGGTGCCTTGGGTTACAAAAGGTTCAGTACCACCGACAGACAAATAGGAAGGAGCCCATTAGAGAGCAACAAAAATTATTAGAGATCTAAAAAATGGGCTTTACACAAAAATGTTAGAAGAACTGAAATTATTTAGTCTGGGGAAGAGGAGCTTGAGAGAGGCAATTTGGTAAGTCTTCAAATGCATAAAGGGTGGGACTGACTGTTCTGTGTGGCCATAGGAGACAGGACAGGAAGTAATGGTCTTAAATTGCAGGGCAGGAACTCTGTGAGGATGGTTACTGTTTGGAACAAGTTGCCCAAAGATGTTGGAGTCTCCTTGGAAGGTGTACAGTAGCCCCTGAGAGAGATTTTTGAGGCTAACAGTGGTCTGTTAGTCCAAAAGTTGGTACCACTGCTATACATGTATAACAGGTGACCATCCCTTCCTCCTCCAGCTCTATTTAAAAAAAACAAAAAATGTGATTTTTTTTTTCCTCAATTCTTCCAGAAATAATAGTTGTGGATACCTGTCCTTGGAGGTGAATTCTAGATTCTGCATTTTGAACAAATGGAGGAGCCCTGATTCATATACCTAAACTCTGAGAAAAGCAGAAGTTCATACATATCCCTGTGTTTAGCTTTGATTGTCGGGTAGTACTAGGCAGCTCCACGCTCAGTGTCCTAGTTTTTTGGAGGTGCCATTCTGAGCCGTCTGTCTCTATACATGCACTGTATACGTAGCAAAGGTGCCTAACACCGGCTTCTGGACTTGACTCTGGAGGCCAGGAACCTCAGTGTTAGGTGTTAGTGTCTAACTTGTAGGTACCTAACTCTTTTATTGGCTCTTGCCCAAAACGCATGCCAAACACGCCAATTAGATTTACATTTTTAATAATGAGAGGATAATCCTACACTTTCTGATTTGGTCAGTACTGCTAATATTTCTAAATAGTTTTACATAAACCAAGATGCACTCAAGCTATATACTTAAGATAATGAGAAAAATGGGAAAAGATTCTTTTGGGGTTTTTTTTTCTCCAACAAAGTATGTGAACCTTTATAACCATTATCTGGAATACTGTACCACATTGATTAGGTCCCAAGTAGAACACAAAGGGACCTCAGAAATGAGGGGAGGGGGCAGTACACAAATGGGCTAGTTCTAGTGGAGATCTGGAAAGCAGGTTTCCTTTATGAGGCCATTTGGGTTGTGGATCTTTCTAATACACAGAAGAAGGACTCCATTCTACCTCATTAAGTGAAGCGCATTCTCCTTACAAGGTAGACTGCTGTGGAGGACAACATGGGGTAATGTGAGGCCCCAAGAATGGACTAGCACAAATCTCCACAGTCTGGTAAACTGCGATTCTGACACCTCTAAGGTGCGTGGATGTGTAGGGGAAGCGGGTTCTTTGTGTGGAAAATGGTACTTGCCCATTTTATAAAGCCCTTTAGATTTGCTAAGGAAGAGTGCTGTTTAGAAACTAGGGATTACGTGCCTCCCCACCTTCTGCACACTGCATAGGGATGTCTGTATTCAGTCTCTTCATGGCTCGAGTGCTTCAACCAAGGAAAGTAGAATATACAGGATCTGAATATAAATCTGCAACATTAGTCCTACCTTGAATTCTGCCTATGATTGTAGCACAAAGTTCCCAAAATTAAGATATCTGAGATTGAGTATTCAATCATAATTCTGTTCTTTGTACATGTGCAACCTAACTATGGGTGGTTGAGCCCAATCCACTCAAGTAGGTCGGGGACAAAAGGGTTCGGGCCTTTCCTCCTTCTGTCTCTCCCTCCATCGACAGAAACACACCGGGGAGGCAGTGAGATAAGAAAATCGCTTTACTCGCTATTTCAGGCAACAAACTTGTACAGCTGTATCAGGAATCTAGTTCGCTGATTCCTCGGGAGCTCTTCAGTATGCTCAGGTGGTATACCAGATCGTGATGGGGCCGTCCAGGTTTTCGCGGACGCAGGACCTCCGGCGAGGGTGATCAGTCCTCTCCAATATTACGCAGGTCCCCCCCGTTGTTTTGGCGCGCTCCCCCTTTTAACCGGGCAGCGTCTGCCTGCCCCCTGCCAATCAGCACGGACGGGAACGCTGCTAACCACACCCATCACTCCTCCCCATGCTATGAGCACAGCTTGCTCTCACGTTGGTGTTTGGTCATATCTTTCTCATTTCTTTACCACAGTACATAAGCCCTAAACCATGGCCTTTGGATTGCTAATTACCAAATACAATTATATATAATACAATACAGACTAAAAGTTCTTATTCAGTTGTACAAAAAATATATATTGTAGATGTGCCCTGCCACATTACTGTAATAGAGACTCTGCACCTATTCTAATAGTAAACTGGTGTATAATAATTGTTAGCTCTTATTAGTATGCATGCGTACATCCCCATGTGTATGTAGGCAAACCTTCCTGTGTGTAATAAACATTGGATCTGCTCTTTGATCTGTACCCTGTACCCTACCGGTCTTTCAGAAAAGAAACAAGAAGATGCCAAGTTATTTTTAAAAATATGCTGTTTTAGGGACATATTCCAGAACTACAACTGATCATCTTATTCCCTGGCAACATTGCCTCTATTTAACACTCTTAAATAAAAAAAGCTGCTTCCTCACAGAGCAAGAAAAATGCTTATAAAACAAGCAATATAATGCCTTATTGGGTGAATAATATATCACCTTGCCTAGTATTATGGGATCATTTGATGGAAGACCTTATCATAATGCGTAACCAAGAAGCCAGGGTTTAATGTTGCCAAGGGAACCTCAACCATAATCTCCAACTTCTCTAGGTTCTGAAACCTCAAATGCAATGCCATTTAAATAGTGGGTTTTGCATTGAATATGCTGTATAACTTGTTTTATGTGAAGGGTAAATGTTATGAAATTTTAAAACCTTGGACACTGAAGCTGCACAGCAGCAGTCTGTGAACTGTGGTGGTTTTTGTGGTCTGGATGACTGCCCGTTGGAAAATAAGCTTAAATTTGATCTGGAGCAGATTCTCCTTTAGGTCATGGGAAGTTGTTATAGGCTTTGCTCTGTCTGTGTTAGCCATTATGCACTTATTGTAACTGGATGCCATTGAAAACTATAATGGGAAATCTGACTTAAGTACCTGAAGCAAGACAACTTGGTATTTAACACATGTGATGAAGTAGTAACATGCTTGGGCTTTGTAAGAAATTGGCATGAGTATGATAAATATGAGTCTGATAGATGTCTGTCTCCCTCTGAATCTGCATGCTGTGACCATTTTTATTCTATCCCTTGGTGTTTGATACAATCTTACAGCTTTGAGCCACACTTCAGCTTATGACAGCCAATGAAGACAGTTAAAGAAATTTGTTTCCCATGCACATAAAGACAAAACTAGCCTCAATAGAAAAACTGAAAGATAGTTTAATCACCTGATTTTGACTTATGCTTCAGCTAAAGAAGATACTTTCATCTCTGAGATGGATCCAGTGCTTCCATCTTGTCTCCTACTTCCTGTTAATATGGAAAGACAATGAGTAATGCATGGGGCTTTTTATTAATAAAAATTTGTTACATTTTCTTGCATGCCAAGCAGGTATGGTATGGCTGACTGTGGTATGGATCTGGATCAAAGAAGTGCTTGATACTAATAATATTGTTGCTTACGGTCCAGTCTCTAATCTCCTCTTTCTGAAGCAGTTCTGTGAGAGAACAGTAGCTAATCAGATCAAATAGCATCTGATACTCTCCAATACTCAACAACTAATCAGTTTGACCTCAGATCTGGATATGGCATGGAGATGGTGTTAGTATTTTTGGGGTGGGGTGGGGCAGGGGGTGGTTTCTGGATGCTTCAGAGGAATAGAAAAAGTGACACGACCAGATGAACATCATCAGGGGTCTTTGATATCATTAAATGTGACATACATAATGGTGGGAGTGAATGGACTTGGTTGGAAGTGGCCCCTCATTCCTTTTACCTTAAGATTCATTTACTGTATTTCAGCAGGACTCGGCATGGGCATAAGAATGCAACTGTATGCAACCATTTGCAGAAAAAGATTTCATTCGACTATCTGATGTCACAGGGGGATGAATATTCAAAGCCACTTGTTTCTGAAGAGGAGAATAGGCTTAGATAAATCAAAACTCCCCATACATGTATACATTTTATTTACTTGTACACCAAATTCTGTTGATTTACATGTGGAAACACATTAGTTTTCTTAGCCTTGAACCACAAGAAAATGTCTTGAAGTAGGATTTATTCCTGCATGTATTTTCCTGTTGGAATCTGACAGATTATACCTGGAGGTATTATGTAAAGCCATAACTATGGAGTTTAGGTGCACTGGGGATATGCCTATAAAATGGTGTTTTGTCATGAATAAGACGTGTATAATAAAAATTGCAACCTAAGGCTGAAAATGAGTGTGCCATACAAAAAAATCCCTACTACTATATATAGTATAAAGAAATTACTACTATATATATATAGTAGAAACTACTATATATATCCTTCAAATGCTACAAATAAGAGTCTTGAGCCTTCTTGGAAATTTGATCATAATTTGTTTGGGTTTGGAAATAAAGGAAGCTTCAGGGGATTTAGTGTTTGCAGGGTTACAGCAAAGAGGAATGTGGGTGGCTTCTGCTGGCAGGTTTCTACATGGTTGCTGCAAAGCGTGGGTCACGTGCAAACTGTGAACAGCCTTGTAGAATAAGGAGCTGACTTCATGAGGAGGGGGCTGTCAGTTTTCACTGGATGACTAGATTTTATAGCTGCTTATTTCAATCTGGAAGATTGTAGGATTCTGATTTTTCTCCTCTTGACACTTCATCAGATACCTGTAATCCCCTTTGAATTCAGTAGGAATTATTTGGTTGGGTAAAAGAGGGCTCCTGTGAACTCCTAAGAAATCTGACCCTGTCTACCCTGCATTTGTCTAACAAATACAACTGAAGCAGGAAACCTGTTGATAATATGGTCCCTCTGCTTGATTAAAATGTAGCGTGTGTCCTAAATTTTAGGCAGACTGCATCTTCACCATGTTTTGCAAGCTGAATCGTGTACCCAGGCTTGGGAACCGCCTTGCTGCAAACAAACTTCATGCAGGATTGTGAAAGTGAACAATTGCAGGTAGTGATTATGTTTCTGTGAAATTATTGGCGTGCATACTGACATTTTAAGAACTTTGAGAGGCAGAAGTTGATGGGATTTATTTTGGGATAACTTCAGGCACTGAATGGCAGACACATGCCAGCATTATGTAAAGTGGCAATAGTACTTGGGGGGGAATAAATAAATCCAGAAAATGAAGAACACATGTAGTTACCCCCTGTGGAAAGCTTGGTTGATTGACTTGCCTAGAGGGTAATAAGCTGTGCCAGAAGCAGAGAGCCTTCACCATGGTCTTTAGATGTCTCTTCTGTCCCTCTAGTACCCTCCTTCATACCACACATTCCAGTTACTACAATACATAAAGCAGGCTTCCTTATAGACCACTGCTGCCCTCCCTACACTTCCTTGATTCATTTTCCAGTTCACAGAAAGAGGCAATGGTACTGTAGGAAAAACGTATTGGATATTCATGTAAAATAAAGGCTATCTCATAATTCATCTGCACAAGGAGACTCCATGAAGGTTGCATATGTGCAACTTTAATTCTGGTATTTTCTACATTTTTGAGAGCTTGATGTTGTAACCTTACTACTCAGGGTTTTGAGGGGGTACTGTGTATCTAGTTGTGGTTTCCAAGGCTTTCAAATAGAGCAAACTGGGGGGAAAAACAAATTCCATCAGTGGAATTAGGTAACACACTGCTCATGACCTAGATTAGAATAATTTAAACCACGACACAGACCACTTAAGTACCAGACAGTGGTAGTAGATTGTCTCCTATGTGAACCAGCAGTATATTTCACAGTTGTGTCGTAAAGAGGAAGGAACGGTGGGAAATAGGAATCTTGAATTTCATTCAATGTACTGGAAGGTAGCTAGTCCCACGCATTTCTACCCAGCTTCACTGAGCCTATTCAACCCTGTTTACAATGTATTTTACCTTCCTTTTGTTTTGTTTTTTTTTTTAAATCCGTAATCCAGTCTCTGTTTCCTTGCCTAATTTAGTCATCCTAGTCTCCTTCTGGGATCCATGGCAGAATTCCAGTCTCCTTTGACAGGCTTCTCATCCCTGTCTCCTCACCAAGACCCCTTGTTCGGCCACTTTCCTGCCTTAGGTCCCTGCACAGTCTCAGAGTTTTCTACTGGCTATGGCTTCCTAGCCCCAGTCTCTTCTTCCGTTTCTCCCACCTCTAACCTCTGTTCATTGTGTCAGTCTGCTTATGCGCTATCTGGTCATCTTAAGTCCACATTCTCTCCAAAGTTTCCTCATTTTCTTCCTCCTCTCCACTAACTGCTAGTCTCCCCTCTTCCAGCTAGGTTTCCTTCTGCCATCTTCCACCTCCCATCCCCCTTCTTGTCTACTTTTGTGTGTCTGCATTCATTTAGATATTTCCTACTACTAGCTGGGATAGTACTGAAGGCACAGGAGAGTCTCCTTGCTCGCCATTCCTGTGTTTTCCACAAGACCCCCTCTGGAGCAACAATTTCAGGAAAAGCGTAATTCAGCCCCTGGGCTGCTGCATGCTTAGCAAAGTCACACTTCTTGGAGAATTTACCTGCCATATACTAACAAGTCTCTACTGAGCATGTGCAAACTGAGATTTTCAGAAGCTTGTAATTCGGCCAAAATTAACCACTTTCTTTCACAGGAACATCAAGACACAGTTCAAGTTTCTGCTCCAGCCCATGGGGGAGGTGCAGGAGCTTGTTAACAAAACAGCTGTCAATCTTACTGACATGTTCAAAATCAACATTTTTTCCTCTATTCTTAAAAACAGACGACAGATTTTTTTTAATTCATAGAAAATGCTGGGAGAAAAAGCAGTTTTAGGGAGTCCAGAACTATTCATGACTACAGATTGAATCTGGCTGGAAAAAAAAAAGAGAGGCAAAAGGAATTAAAAAAATATGGTGATGGCATGTTTCTATTTTTTTGTTTTGAATTTTTTTTTACGTTTGTCAAAGGGTGGGGATTATATAACATGAAACGGAAATGAAATGCTTCATTTTGGTTCCCACAAAATGTTTCCAAGTAATGCAAAAAAAAAAAAAAAAAGGAATTTTTGGTTCAGTTAAGCAAACTGAACATCACTTATTGGCATTATCCTAATCAGGACTGCTACCAGCTGTGCAGATCACAAAACCAAAAACATTTGAAAACGGCACCAGATGATACAAACAAATCACTTAACTGAGTCCTTTTGGACTGGAACCTTATTTCAGGAGGCTTCTTTGTTCAAGCTATGCATTTGGATGGGATCATAGTGGTGGCATGATAGCTATCAGAGAAGGCTAAAAGCAAGAGGTGAAATAAATAAATACTTTGTACTTTTGTTCTTTATGGGTTCTGCCCCACTGCTGAAGAACATGAAACCCAGACAAGTAATTTCAAATGTACCCCTGAGCCAAATGATCTTTTAATGACAATAGCCATGCTCTGTCATTTGGATGGGAGCATAAACACCCATTGCATCTGTCTTGTCTGAAAACACACTAATGAACTATCTAGTATTATATTACTAAAAGCTCTTGATAGAATACAGCAAAGAACTGTATCCTAAAACATGCATAAATTGTCCCTGGATGTTTGCAGTCACTTAAATGTTAGTAGCTTGCTTTTAGTATTAACGTATTAAACCCTTGAAGCTGCTCCTAATAAAGACGATAGCAAAGCAGTGATTGACATCACTGGGAGCAAGATCTGACTCTAAATGAATACCAGCTTGATTCAAAATAGGCTTTCGTTTTACTTTAGAAAACTGTTTATACTAAGGGGATTTCCCCCCTCTATAGTTTGATATTCAGTTGTTTCCATCAAGTGGACACTCATGTAAACAAGATCATCTGTATTGCCCTGAAACTCTTTCTATGCTAGTAACTTTAAACACAAATACCAGACGTATATTTATATTGTCTGAGGTAAATGCTCACAACTGTATAAATGGCATCAATGGCCTATCTGTAATTAAGGCTGTGGGAGACATTCCAGCAAAGAGTCTCCAGTTGTTGAGGTTTATAACTCAGTGGTGAGGAAAACAAATTCACATCATGCTGTAATTTAGACTATAATTTCTTAACTAGAATTTTTATTTTTAGCTTGTTTTATAGAATCCAGTCCCCTGATCCCACCACCTCTAAAACACAGAAATTTGGCTTTGCATCTAGATTCAGATGTGAACTGGGCTTGGCTTGTTTCTGTGGATTCATAGACACACTCACTCACTGTACTTACAGTATAATTAAATCAGCAGGAGCCCCCTGTGCCACGGACATGCTGGATTACATTACTGTTCTGCTGATGGGACAGTCCCACACTTCTCTATCAATAAGTTAACATCAACGAAATATGAAGTTTAAAAAACTACTAAGTTTTTCTCCTCTAGTTTACAAATTACTTTGTCTAACAGTTTCCCACAGAAGCCAAGTCCAAGTTCCAATGCTTTAGAAATTAAACTACTATCTAAATTGTCCCAAATATCATTGCATAATTCTACAGATAGGTAAAATGGGAAAAAAGTCATTAAGAAATCTCGAAGTTATGATGGCAAAGCAAATGACTTAAGCTTCTTCCTTGTGGTTACTATAAGGTTACTTGAACCTCTAGTGGGGGTAGTGTTACCCTTAAAGTGAGAGTTAATTGAGAATTGTTGTATTCACTAGTGTGCAATGGGCTAAGCAGTTATTCTGTGGCAAACTCGCTCTAGCAGCTCATGAAGCTGGAAAAGCTAGGGAGATGGCATAATTGGCATCCATGATAAGTACTTGAATCCATCCAGCTTTTACTTGCCTGTGTTTCTTCATATACTGCTTCAAGGACAAAGGCAGGATACATCAAGATCAAAATGGGAATCTGCTGGTAAAGAATGTGGCATTCCCTTTGAATATTTATCCCTGTATTTAAAAGGGGTCTCTTCCTACTTTATAAAAAGTCTGGCTGGGTAGTGAAAAGTTGGGAAGAACTGACTCTTTGCACCTCCTAATAGTTCAAATTGGGACAATAGTCCATAGTAATGCAGGAGTATTCAATACATATTTTACTCTTGTGTTTGTGGGGGGAAAAACATGATGCATTAGTATCATGTGATGACCACTTCTTTTCCATTCAAGCAGTAACTCAGAAGATATTAAGCTGTAGCTGTTAAATCTAAGCATTGTGAAACAGCATATTCAGCTAACTTGCTTCTAAAAGTTTGGAAAGAGTTTTCTGGATCATTCATTGAGCATTCAAAGCAGTCTTACAACATGAGAGACATTTCAAAGGGCTAGGAGACGGCCACAGTCATATCAGTATTCAAAAAACAGGATGACCTGGGTAACCCATCAGGCTGATATCAACTCTGGGAAAAATAGTTTAATGGCTAACATGGGACTTGATTAAAGAGTTAAAAGAGGGTAATATAAGAAATACTTATCAACAGGGACTTAGGGAAAACAGTGTCAACCTACGTTATCTTGTTTATTAAAGGTAATAGCATTGATGTACTGGTAATCCATTTGAATTCTGTGAGGCATTTGCTTGAGATAATTAGATTAAGAAATGAGGAAGGAACAAACTCAACAGTGAGTAGCATAAAAACTGGCTGACAGATCCCATGTAATTATCAATGAGAAAACATCATCAAGCTGCTGCGATCCTAGTGGGATCCCAACCAGAACTGGTTCTTGGTCCTATGCTACTTGTATTATTGAAAACAAAATCATTGCTGGCGACATTTGCCAAGAAAAGAAATCACAGGCAATTCGTAATGAAGAGCACATCTCACGTGAAGCAGTTGAGACGATTTGGCAAGCTGAATGCAAGCAACCCCTATATCTCAATTCCAGTTCCCCTTTAGGCAGGTAAATAGTACATACAGGGCTAAAGTTAGTTGCCTAAGTGATGATAAGGGCTACTTACATGGATTTAAATGCTACACCTAATGTGCAACTTGACTTGTCTTTCTGAGCATGTTCAGGACCATTAAACTATTGGACCAAAAGGCGGGAGAGTCCTCCTCATCTTTCTGAACCTCCCCAGTGCCACTGGTCCTAAATGCTTCTTAAGCAGCTAACTTTGGCTGTGTGTTATTTATGTGCCTAAAGTGTGGAAATGGATTTGGGCTTATGCATTTCACTGCACCCAAAGCTATTCGTACCTCTAGGAAGGAAGAACTCAGGCCATACCTACAGCCGTGGAAATTCTATCCTAGAAAGCAACGACTTTGTCTGTCACAACTCTCCTGCCCCTTTCAATCAGCTGAATGTGAGATCCCAGTACAATGCTATGGGCAAACAGGCTAATGTGATCCTTTGATGTATAAAAAGGAATACTATCAAGGTGGAGCAGAAAGATTGTATTTCCTCTGCATTTAGCACTGGTACAACCACTTAGCGAGTAGTAGAACTAGTTCTGGTGTTCATGATCCAAGGAGGATATTGAAAATTTGGCTAGGGTTATAAGAAGATCCACAAGATTCATTCAAGCCTTGGAAAAGACTGTATTTTTGTGCTAAGAGCTTTCCTCCACCCCAGGAGTTCTGCCTGCCACGAAGAGAGAGAGCTTTATAAAGGGAGCCAGAATACAGGGTGGGATGTATGGCAGAAAGATTTCAATGTCACGAATATCAAACAGTCATCTTATT
Source organism: Alligator mississippiensis (assembly GCF_030867095.1). Lineage (NCBI taxonomy): Eukaryota > Metazoa > Chordata > Crocodylia > Alligatoridae > Alligator > Alligator mississippiensis. Next base: position 206,415,031 of record NC_081826.1, read on the forward strand.
TAGAAGTGGTAAAGCCACAAGTAACTTATAAACCTTACCTCTAAATAAGCACTGATAAAAGGTGAGTAGCTTATACACAACCAAAATGATTTTAGTGCTATTTAAGAGACTTTTAAATATTATACTGGGACAATATTTTTGCTCTTCCTCTACATCTAGGTGCTTTCATGAAGAGTCTTACATAGGGCTCAGACAGAGTCATGTAAATCTCTTACAATAGCCTACAATATCTTTGCTAATATTTGCTAAGTTAATTTGGGATCTTTTAGGTCTGATGGGAAGCTAATGCAAATCTTCCCTGTAAGATTGTATTTATGATTCATTCACCCATGGTCCAAAACATCCCATTCTGGCCTTCTGCTGGGACATCTGTAACAAGAAATTTCACACTGGAGGATAAAGTAGTAAGGGACATTTCTCAGCAACTTGATGGTCTGTAGAGTAAGTCTGGTATCTGGGGAACATAAATGTGATGTACCATAAATGAAAACTTCGAAATTTTACAAGAAAGAAGCAAAATGCAACACCTTGAGACCTGCAAGCCGACACCCTTGCTCCAGCCTTTTGTTTTGAGCCAAATTTGCATGCTCACAAAGCAGTCTCAACACAAAAGAAATTCCTTGCCCAGGAGAGCCTTCCATCACCCACCCTGCTGGTAAATATGAAACGTCATAACAAGAAAGAAGCATAATTCAATGTCCTGCTTGCCATCTCACAACTCGGAGGTAAATAGACTGCTCCAATTTTCATTTGAGCCTATTTTGCATAAAATGAACTTTTCTAACCATGAGATCTTACACTACCTTTCAGCTCTCCTGTGAAACATGAATTTTCATTTCCACCTGGGAGAAATTTTACCATCTTTGTACTCTGCCATCTCTTCCCCCAATGTATTTCTTTTCCCTTCTACTTCAGTCTTTCCAGCCTATCTCACTCTCCCTTTGCCCATACTGGCCCCTCAGGGTCTGCACCCTCTTTCTGTCCTGTGTTTCCTCCCTTCTCACCCTCAAGTGGCTTGCTCCTGGGTAGAAGCATTACAAAAGGCAGAATGTCCCTGATTCTTTCAGGCCTGACATGGGGTTTTTCAGGACTTTGTCCTGTGTCTGGTATTGTTTAATATCTTCATGAATGGGACAGCCAGGTGGAGTTGTAGACACCCTGTGTGCAGCCCCACAAGTGGGAATTTGATTTTCCCTGGGGACAAACAGCAGCGGCACAATATGTGCCACTGCTACTTGTCCCCAGAGGACACCTGTCCTCAGAGAACACTCTGGCACATGGCATGTTATCCCAGGTGGGGAAGGGGAGGCTGGGGCCACAGGGTGCTGGCCCCAGCAGCCTTACCTGGGGTCCTGGGTGCCTTTGGGGGCTGCAGCCACAAGGTCCTGGCATCAGGGAGCCTGGTCAGCAGCTGGAACATGGCTCTGGCCAGCCAGGCTCCGGTTTTGGGTGGTGCACACTGCTGCCATTGCACTGCCCTGCTTTTTTTAGATATGGGCTCTTTTGACAACAGGATCTCCCAGTGTAAAAAACCCCAAAACCCTGAGCTGCAAATTAACAGCATGGGGAATGCCTACATGTGTGGCATGTGCAGTGCTGCAGACAGGTCTGCAGTGCCGTTTACTGCACATGTGCATTTGTCTGGATGCACCCTCTGAAGGGTGGGCTAGGATTCAAAATGACCTTGATAAGAGGGAGAAATGGTCCCAAATTAATCAACTGAAATTCAATAAGGACACATGAAAAATCCTGCACTTGGAATGGAGCAGTTGCATACAGAAATACAGACTGGGGAAGAACTAGTTAGGTTGCAGTACTGCAGAAAAGGACTTGAGTGCTTACAGCAGCCAATAAGCTGAATATGAGTCAAGAGTCTGCTCTTGTTGCGAAAAAAAAGAGGCCAATAATATATTGGGCTGTATTAACAGGAGTGTCACTTGCAAGTCAAGGGACATGATTATTCCACTCTATTTAGCAGTGATGAGACCTCACTTGGGGTACTGTGTCCAGTTTTGGACTCCAAGCTTCAAGAAAGTTAAACAAGTTAGGAAGAGTCCAGACAAGAGCAACAAAAAATTATTAGAGGCCTGGGAAATACAATTTACAGAAAACAGGCTGAAAGAACTGGGATTATTTAATCCAGAAAAGAGAAGACTGAGGGGGAATTTGATAACAGTCTTCAAATACCTGAAGAGGGGTATCACAGAGGATGAAGACAGTCTGTTCTCTCTGGCTGCAGGGGACCAGACAAGGAGCCATGGTCTTGGATTGCAGCAAGAGAAATTTAGGCTGGGTATTAGGAATAACTTTATCAACTATGTGGCTGGTTTATCAACTGTGTGGAACAGGCTACCCAGAGTGGTTGTGGAATCTCCATCCTTAGAAATTAAGCCATATTTATCTATGGTTTTATTTATGATGGTTTAGTCAGGGATGATCCTGCTGTGAACAAGGAGTTGGACAAGAGGACCTACTGAGGTCCCTTCCAGCTTTATGACTCTTAATTTCAAATCTGTTGCTATACTGACCCCTATCTACCAGAAGAAGAAACCTCTGGAAAATCCCTGTACAGTTCCTGCCTATTCTGCAGTACTGATCTGGAGCATGCTCGGTTGTTCGATGGAAATGGTGCATGCAGCCTGCTTAGCAGGGAGGAGCTGTGCGGGAACGAGACGTGCCCAGTGAAAATAATCTTCCTGAGGCCAGTCACTAATAGACCTCTGTAAAACATGTGTCAATTGCAGTGGTGTAACATGGACAAAGTTAGGTAGATTTTGCTTAGGATACCAAAAGGCACATCTTTGACAGAAAGTTGGTACCTGACAACAGCATAACTCCTCTGCTGTTTTCATGTCCCTGCTTCAAAGCACCAAAGCAATACAATTTCTCAGTGAAACGGCTGTAAGTAGTTTTCCCCCAATGGTAAAAATAACAACAGAGTTTTCCCTGAACCTCACTGTTAGAAACGGAACAAGCTCAAGCTTACCAGAAAAATGCAGCCTGAGGCAGGCACTCGGCATGGAAAATTTCAGCCTGAACAATTAGAATTTGGCCAAACTATAAGGAACCCAAAGCAGGGTATTTATAATGGAAAGTACGGAGCAACCTTAACAGCAGATGCAAGTCTCTGTGTGTGTGTGGCTGGAGATGAACCCATGGAAACAGGCCAAGCCCAGTTCACATCTGAATCTAGATGCAAAGCCGAATTTTCTATGTTTTAGAGGTGATGGGATCAGGATACCGGATTCACACATTAGCGTGCACATTTGCCAATGTGTGTTCAGGGGTAGACCTGGGGGGGTATGGTGGTGTAGCTGCACCCCTGCTTGATTGGGTGGTGCATGTGCAGCTCGCCAGCATGTTAGCACAGCTGCTGCCAGAGCTCTGGATGCCGTCAGCCCTGAGCTCACTAGCTGGTTGGCATGGAGTCTGGCACAGCCCCTGCTTTCATGCAGCTCTAGAGCCCAGGAGGTGAACAGCACTGCTGTTTGCCCTTCCTTTCCCCACTCAAGGCCCCCTACATTGAATTCAGCAGCAGCAGAGGAGAAGAGGGGACGAACAGTGGCGACACCCAGCCTCTGTGCTCTGGAGCTGAATGAATGCACAGGGCTGAGAGCAGTCCCTGCTTGTCACCTCTTTTCCCATGCTGCTGAATTCAGGAGGTGGGAGGGAAGGAGAGGGCAAACAGCAGTTGAGTTAACCCCTGGGCTCTGGAGCTACGTGAAAACAGGGACTCCAGCCAAGCCCCACTCCAACCAGGTGGTGAGCACAGAGTTCGCAGCACCTGAGGAGCTGTGCTGTGCTGTGCTGTGCTGTGCAGGCAGCAAATTCAGAGTGAGCATACGCCACACTGCTGAAGGGGGTATGGCGACACCCCCCTCACTGCAATCCTGGATCATCCCAGGGGTGTGTTTCTTTATACATGATGTCACATGGTATTGCAGATATGATTGGCTGTGTGGGGGATAAGTTGTTACTGATCTGTGACCAAGCAATGAGTAGGTTACCGAAGCCTTCCTGCATGCTATTCAGGCATGCCATTCATTTATAGGCCTCCATCTGAGCACTGGCCAGAACTGCTACAGTGGTGATACATGAGACCTCCTCACCTGCTGAGCACAATGATGCAAGCTCCTTCCAAGTGATGTGCTGGGGAGAGCCACAATAGAAGCAGAGACTTTGCCAATATGCCAATGGTTAAGTACATTCACCGGCCACAGTCCTCTCCAGAGGAAACCACAGAGTCAGACCCTAGAGCTGGGGATGCACCTAAGGAGCAGCAGCAGTAGAAAAGCTTGCCCTGGGGCCCCCCTGTCAATTGGTGAGCATGTGTAGTGCATCCCAGCAAACCATATCATTTAGTTAGAGAGGCTTCCAGCTCTGCAGAAGAGATATAAGTTTATGCACGTAATAATTTTATGATTAGTCTGTTTTACTCCACTGTATTATTCTGGGAAATAATGTTTCAAGCATTCATTGATTCCAGTGAAACTAAACAAGTAGCTACACAGCCAACATTACTTTTAAAAGAAAATTGTGAAATATCCTCCCTCCCCCATATCCTCACACAGTAAAGTTAACTTTAACAATTATATTTGGTTCAACAATTTCTCCCCTTAAAAAGCTGTGTTCTGACATGGCAGGCTTTTTGTGTACTTTCTCTTCACCATGGTATGCACGTACGTAGTAATCCATTTTTTCATCAGTTTGTTGCTAACAATGAGCCACCTAAGCTCTGAAAACCTCCCTCTGCCGTTAGTTGTAGAAGAATGCTTAAAGGGTTTAAGGATGTCAGTCATCATCGTGTTTTTTAGGAAGAATGTGTGTGTGCGTGCGTGCATGTGTGTGCGTGTGCGTGTGTGTGCGAGGGAGGGAGAGGGAGCGGGAGGGAGAGGGAACTGGAGTTCAGAAATTACACTGTGTGTGTGGTCTGAGGTTATTTCTCATTTCATGAAATGCACGCTTCATTCCTGGCTCAAGCAAAACTTGCGCGTCACTGAATAAGTCCCTTATCCACTTTCCAAAACATTGAAGAGATTTGAAAGGGCTCTGTGGGTGGACTGCTACTATCAGCAAAAGCAAATAAGCCAACTTATTTAGCTAAGCATTTTTTAATACTTAAACATAATAACCTTCAGCAACACTTGAACAGTTGTGGCCAGAGAGGAACGAGGAGCAAGAAAACCCTCTAAAGTTTAAGCAGTCACACCTTAATTAACATTAAAAGCCAGATCCTAGTTCTTGATGTGTAAAGGTGCTGTCTGATCATAGTCTGAGGGGAAAAAACTGGGGAAATGACTAAATGAATGGGTTGTACTGTTTGGAGTCCCCTGTGGTGCTCTGGCTGTAGTTTATTCCGTTTATCCACCTTCCTTTAATCAGACGTGGTGCAAAGCAATTACAGTCCAAAAAAAGATACAACCAAGCACTCCTTGTGTCAAAATGTTTTGATGTTCAACATAATTAAATGGTGCTGTCCTGAAAAGCTCTGGCTATCCAGCAGCAGAGAGAAAATATAGCAAGTATGGTTGGCTGCATGTTGCAACTCAGCACTCAGCATAAATCATGGCTTAATGGCAGTAAAATCCAGAACACAATCAGGATACTTATGGGCCAAACCAGAAGCTGTGTAGGAGCAGAAACTTGAATGGTACAAGTAACCCCTGAATAAAGTTTGTATCAAACCAAATGGGAAAGAATTTTGGCCAGAATTAAGTCAGCCAGGCCAAGTTCTGCTCTCCAGCATAATATTGTTGACTGGAGCAGACTCAATTTTTCCTATGTGGGACAGTCAGGTACCACACTCACTACTGTAGAGTGTAGACCTCCACAGGGCATCCTGAGACCAGTCTCTTCCTGAGCTGAACAGCGTAAGATATGCAAACAATAAAGCTCTCTGGTGTTAGCTTAGTACAATTCTGATAGATGTGACCTGAGAAGGAAGCCCATCTTGTATATCTGGTGAATGTTTTAACATGCACTTGCTATGGAGATGCAAAAAAGAGGAAGAAATTAGGGTGTAGGAGAGGTGTGTGCACGCAAGGGTATTCATCCCCTTCCAATGCTTACTACAAACTCAGACACTTCTCAGCTTCAGCTCTGAACAATGCTCTGGTACTACCTTAGGAAGACTTTTGTACTGTTATTGTTTACTACTTTGCTACAGTAGCTGCTCTAAGTCTACACCATTTCAAGAGTCCCTTGGGTACTAGATGTTGAAAATACATGGAGAAGAGAATAGTTCCTGTCTCAAAGATTTTACAGTCCAAAGAGGCGAACAGTGGGAGAAAGGATATATTAGTTCCTCCTTTTGGCAGACAGGGACTGAGGCACGGAAAGATTAAATGTTTTTTTCAAGAAATCTGTTGTGGACTTTGGAGCCAAACCTGGATTGCCTGAGACCTGGGGCTGGTGCCTTGACCCCAAAGTCGTCCTTCCTTTTTCAGGTCTTTTTGGGATCTTGCTATGAATTCTAGCAAGTCTCTTCCTTGCTGTCAGGCTGCAAGTGTTCAGATTGTGCGCTGGCAGGATTCTGCTTTCAGAGCAGGAGGCAAGCCCCCAAAGAGCATTCAATTTCCACAGATCAGTCAGGCCAGGCACAGTTAACTCATTTGTAGTATAAGTGGATCTCTTGAAATGGGGAGAGAGCAGCAGAGCTGGGAGGAAAAGGAAGGGCTTGTAGGGGGTTACTGGACTGACAGATATCTAACGTTAATGTTGCAGACAGAGTTCCAAATACCACAAAGTACATGCCATGCATTACTCATTATTTGGTTCCCCAGCTCATAGACTAAAGGAGTTGATTGTAAAGCAATCCACACTTTCATTAGGGGTGGGGAGTAAGGGGTGCGGGTTGAAATATTTCAGAGCCAACCTGATTGATTCTGCCCAAGGAGTTTCCCTGGTTCCAGATGTGCACATCCTCAAAATACGGGAAGTCCACTGCCAGATAAGGGCCTCTACCACTGGTTGTCAGTTTTAATGCCTGGGCACCAGAAGCCGAGCTCAGTGGCCAGACCTCCATGACACTGTCCAGACAAGGTTTTCCCAGAGTTGGACAGGCCTAAATAAATTCTCTTCATAAAAATCCATGCCAACTTCAAACACCACACTATAAAATGTTTCTCCTTCTGAGGCTAGCAATCAGAAAACCTCTCCCGGGAAAAAAGGCCTCTGAAGCAGTTCCTGTTATAGGACCTGCAGCTAAGTTGATGGTGGTAAATGACCACAGTATTCTTTGGGGGGCTGTGGGTGTCAAAAGAAAGATGCATGTGAGAAAAATGCACTGACTGAAGGCAGATCATGTTTTTGAACACTAGAGGTAGTTTAGTAGCCCAGGCCTGTTTCTGATTAAAATCAGAGTCCTTCAGATGAATGGAATGTAAACCACATACCAATTATTGGAATCCCATAAAGGAAACTCCCTTTTCCGTCTGTCTATCCATCCATCTATCCGCCCACACACAACTAAAGCGTCTCAGATATAGCCCTCTTTACAAATGATGGAAAATTCTACTCTTGTGCTTGTTCCCTTTACCCACGACTCCTTGGTCCTGGACTAAAATTGAAGAGATGAAATTGCAGTGAAACCACTTAAACACTTATCAAAGAAACAGACCTGTTAATTAAAGGGATTATATTTCCTGGCACCAAAGCAAAACACACAGAACTGAGTCTTTAGGCCCTTCCTCAGGCAAACTTCCTTTGATTTCAGTGGCAGTGTGCCTGTAGAGGGACTTCAGGATTTGAACCTTTGGATAAAATCTGTTAGAAATGAAAGCATTAATCCAGTGCACCTGAAGTCAGGAAGCCATAGAAAATAGAGATCCCTAAAATTAATCAATAAAACAACCACATACTTGGTAGGCTGAATCACTAATTACTTTGCACTTTTGCTGCCCCTTTTACTAAAGGGTCTCCAAGTAATCAATGGTATTAGTTAAGGTTCCTGTCACTTCTGAGAGGCCAGAAGTATTACAATATCTGTTTTATAGATGAGGAGACTGAAGGCACTGAAGTTGAGTGTCAGCAAATCAAAGCCAGAGGAATCGAATCGCAGTCCCTCGCTCTAACCACAAGACATGCTGTCTCTCCTAAGTATACCCTAATCTTAATCATTTAGTTCTTAAACCAGCTGATCCCTCCTACATGAATAAGGTTAATATATCTATTTAATAAGTATGTTCTACTTCTAATATCTATGACCCCACTTACTTAAAGAATTTATATCCACGATAAAGGTAATGTTATGGCCTGTTTTTTTATGTTCCCACTCTAATTGCAGTCTGAAGACCATAGTGAAGCAGCCTTAGAGCAGCTGGAAGAAGGTTTAAATTATCATAAGTCTGCACAAGCTGGTTCTCCAGCAGCACATCTTATTTCACTGCGTCTGTTTTCTGATACTCTGCTGGCCTCTAGAGGGACAAGTTATAAATAAGCTGGCACATGAACCAAATTGGAAATAAATGCTGCATTTTATTCTCCTATCTTTTTCCCCAGGCATCTCTTTTATGTCTGTAACGCTCAGCGAGAGTGAGGCTTGGCAGCCTCTTGGTAGCAATTTATTTTACGTAAATTATTTCCTTTTGTCTTTCATTGAGAACACCTCCTTTTAGTCAGGGAGGTCTGGATGGAACTTCTTTAGTACCCCATCAGTGATGCCCATTAGCTAGAAGAGTGGGAGTATCTGTTGAAAGGGTGCTTGGGTGAGTGGGACAGGAGAAAGAAACTCTACAGGGAGGCAGAAGAGCCCCTGTGAATAGAAGTGCCTAAAAGGGAACTTTGTGCGTGGTGTTTATTCATATCTTTTTACCTCTCACTGCTGAGAGCTCTGCTCCTGAATATTCTCATTCTCAATAAATAACACCAATGCACTGTGAAAAAGGGATGGTGGTTGGGAAACTGCAAGCAAGCATCAAATCTCCTGTTTCTCTCCCCTCCTTCTGCTTTCTTGCTTGCTGAAATAGTTTGCTGCTTTCCCCTGCCTCATTGCCTGGCTCCTGCTTTCTGGGTTTCTCCGGGACTGTAAATAACAGTATTAAATTTGCTGCAGAGTGCAGAGACTAAAACCCTGGGTAGTAAGCAGCAGCACAGCCTGTCATGGGTTTGTTTATTATTCAAGCGCACATATTCCTGAAATGGCAGTTTACCTTTCTGAAATTTCACAGCATAACCATGTGTCTGGGCATTTTTTTTAAAGGCCTTAGTTCCTCTTCTTCCAAAACCAACAGAACACATCCTCCTCTTCCCCAGCTCCCTTCCTTCCCCATTGTCTCCACTCCTGCTTGCCAATTCCCTCCTAAATGAAACGCTCATGTCTCTTGATGATATCTCCATTCCCACCCTCTTCCTATTTGCCAGTTCTTTTCCACTTCAAGCGAGGTCTGCTGTTCCCATTTATTTGACCCCAAACCAAACTAATTAGCAATTCCTCTGCCTACTGATATGATAAACATAGGATATGCTTGTATTGGCCTCTCCTTTTGTTTTTTTGAAGTAAACGTCAGAAGTTTCCATTATGCTAGAGGGAATCTCTGCTAAAATTGCTACCATCTCTATCCCACATGTATAAAGCAATATTCATCAATGCACAAGAGCCTTGCACTAAAGCTGTTATAGCAACAGTTATGTGGTACAACAAAGCCTTGAGCAGGCTTCTGCTGTGGGATATATGGTATTTCACTCATAGAAATCACTCTGGGAATCCTTAATCAACTAAACTCAGTCACAATAACAATATACAACTGCTGCTTCTGAAGTTGGTGACAAAAATCATATTGATGCCAGTGGAAAAAAGATTAAGATTCCTATTTTCTGGGAAACCGGAAGCTCCAATGTCATTTTATCATCTACGTCTCCTGTGGAAATACTTTCTCTCACTTTGGTGTTATTCTGCATTGCCGTCATTTTTCTGAAAATACTTTTTAACCCCCCCCCCCCCCCCGCCATTGTAAAAAAACTGAATCTCAATCGAAATATATAGTCAGTTATTTTATGCAAATGTACAAATATTTAGTAATACATATAAGTGATTACAGGCATGAAAAACTTGCAGCATAGTCATATGACATATAAGAATTGAACAGTACCTCTAAATAATTTGTGAGTCCTCTTCCTGGTGCTCACTGTGCTTTGTGTTTTAGGAGATACCTAGAGCATACATAAAAGTAGGCTTTGCATATTGGTATATATATTAGTTAACATGTTTGGGGAATCCTACTGTGTCCATGTGGTTTCTACATGTTATGGGTAATGAGGATTGTACCCTAATTTAAGAACATGATGAACTACAGAGGTGTGGTGAAACTAAAACTGCAGGCACAATAAACTAAACTAAAAAAGGGATATTAAAAATATCTGGCTGTTTTCAAAAATATGACTAGTTAAATCATGTCTTAAACTGTTACCTGGCCACATGTTAATGCAATGAGTGGTGTGATAAAACAAGGAACAAGCTACAAAGTTATTGCACAAAAAATGTAAAATGTATAATAATTGTGTGGCTGGTTCCTATTACACCTATAACTGAACATGTGGCATGGTGTGCCCCTGCAGCTGAGAGCCCCATCAGTGACAGGGCTCCCAGCCATGGATGCTTGCTACTGCCAGTGCAGGATCATATATTCATAGATGTTAGGGGGCTGGAAGGGATCTCACAAGATCATTGGGTCCAGCCCCCCTGCACTTGGGCAGGAAAGACTTCTGGGGTCAGATGACCCCAGCAAGGTGCGCATCAAGTCATTTTTTAAAGATCTCAAGGGTAGGTGCCTGTACTATCTCTGGGGGGAGTCTGTTCCAGACCATAGGCACTCGAATCGTGAAGTAGTTTCTCCTTATGTCCAATCTGAAGCAATCTTCAAGAGTTTGTGTCCATTGTTTCTTGTCTTCCCCTGGGGTGCCTTGGTGAACAGATGCCTCCCCTTCCCCCCCAGCCCTGATGTATCCCCCTTATATACTGATAGGCTGCAACCAAGTCCCCTTTTAAGTTTTCTTTTCTCCAGGCTTAACAGTCCCATGTCTTTCAGCCTCTCCCCATATGACCTGCTCTCCAGACCTGTAATCATGCCCGTGGCCCCCTTTGGACTCTCTCAAGCTTCTCCACATCCTTTCTGAAGTGCGGTGCCCACAACTGGACGCAGTACTCCAGCTGCGGTCTCACCAAAGCGGAGTAGAGCGGGAGGATGACATCCTTAGTCCTGCTTGAGATGTATCGGTAGATGCATGCCAGTGTTTTATTCGCTCTGCCGGCTACAGCATCGCATTGGTGACTCACATTCTTGATCATGATCCCTGGTTCACCCTGCACTGGTAATAAGGCATGATGGGATCTGATACTTGCTCCCACAATTGTGTCTCCTGCCATGCACATGTGGCATGTCAGGAAACACAATTGTGGGGATCATGCACCATATCCCATCGCATCTTCATATGCTTATCTGCCGAGGGTCTATATTTCACATATTCTGATGATCATCAACAAATTTATGTCAGCTACTTGTGTAGTTTTATTTTCATATGGCAACTTAATGAAACAAATAAGATATGTTAAGCATTTTATTTGAATATATATTGCTCTTAACATCTCAACACTTCACTACATTAAGAAAAGGAAAATTATAACAATAAAAAACAGCACAGATCCCTCGGGCATGTTATTATTACATCCCAGATTGGTTGCCAAGCTGCTGTTCGTATTAACACAAAATATCACATACAAAAATGATCAAAAATAGCTACCCTCTATTGTAATGACTCAACTTATGGCCTGTCTGCAATAACAAAGTTTCTGTGGGGCCTATAACCCCATTTTTAAGTGTCATGACCCCAAAGTTACCACCCCTAGTTCGGGACTTGGTGAATTACTGGAAAGATTTATTCAGACATTTGGAATGCAGTTCATGCTCCTACAAATCAGAGGACAGTGATGACATTTATGGGATATAATTTAAGATCTGTAAGAAGTTATAGGAAGAGCAGTTATAAACCTTCTCTCAGGCTTAATTTGTAGCATGTCATGTATTAGATATTATATATTTTATATATAATAACAATATACACTTAACCTTTCTAAATGCCCCTTTCACAGATTTTAAGCCAAGAAGGGACTGTTTGATCAAGCCTGAACTCCCACATAGGGTAGGCTGTAGAATTTTGCCTACTTACATTTTATATTAGTAGTAAGAGTAAGTGTCTGTAGGGCACAGGAACTGGAAAGCCATTAAAATACTGTATTTTCTCACATATAAAATGCCTTGAAATAAGATACAATAAAAGCCTTGCTTTTGAAAGCCTGCTCATTGTTCTGCTCTCTGTGCATTGTGCAGTTACTTTCTGTTTTGCCTGGCAGAAGTTTATGAGCTAGAAGCTGAGGTTACTGTATTTCTGTGCTTATAATGCACATCCCAATTTCCAGCAGCTGGTTTTTAGAAAAAAAAGTGCATGTTATATGAAAGAAAATATGGTAGTTTGTGAACCGTCTAGTGGCTTTCACTGCATTCTGTATGTTAAGATGTCAGCCAGAGCAATGTATATAGCTAGGCCACAAATACTTATGTATAATTGATAGGGGCACAGCAATAGAGATTTTGGGGACCAATACTGATAGGTGTTTTTTAAGGAGGCATATCAGCCAATACCAATTCGATTTCCGATACCAACCTGGCAGCTTGGAGAGCTGCTGCAGCTGGTAAGTCTGGTGTGGTGGAAGCGGGGGGGTAGGGGGAGGGAAAGAGCACTGGGAGTGTAGATCAAGGCCCTGGCAGTGAGGGAGGAGTGGGACTGGGGCTGGGGCTGGGGCTGGGGCTGGGGCTGGGGTAGTGGCAGGGGCTAGAGCAAGCAGTGCCTGGCCAGGGCAGGGCAGGGCAGGGCAGGCATAGGACAGAGCCACGGCTTGTCTAGAGGGTGCGGTGAGTGGGGTGCTCCTGTCATTGTGCACTGCTTGTCCAGGAGCCACTGGTCCAGTGCTTGCCTGCTTGTCCAGCAGCTCCCGCTGCTGCTCCCACCACTCATCCTGGAGAGCATGGGGTGGGGGAGGCATGTGCCCCCAGATCTGCACAGGGTGGGGTGGGGCACACGCACCCCCTGCCCCCATGTCCTCCCGGACAAGTGGTGGGAGCAGTGGCAGGAGCTGCTTGCTGAACAAACTGGCAAGCACCAAACCAGCAGCTCCTGGATGAACAGTGCGCAGCGACGGGAGCCACTCCCCCACCCCCAGGATGAGCCACTGCTCCATCCCACACCTGCCCCGCCCCAACTGGGGAGTGCTTGCCCCAGCCCTTGCCCTAGCCCCACTCCTCCCTCACCATGAAAGGCCTTGATCTGCCACCCCACACCCCTTCCCTCCCCCCTCTCCTTTCACCACAACAGACTTACAAGCTTCTGGGCTGTGCTCCTCGCTGCCTATGTGCTGCACTACAGCTGAGAACATGCGTGGGCATTTATCAGCCAAATTATTGGCCACATGAGACCGATTTCCAATACGATCAATTTTCTTTATATAGGTGCCAATCTGATATCAGACCGAAGTATCGGTGCACCTCTAATAATTAATAACAAATTATTTGGAACTTGTTTATGGGTTTTTTAGAGGCATGTTGCCCTTGAGTTTATGTTACAGGAAAAAGTAATCTTGAATGCCCATCTCTCCCCAGGCCCCTTCAAAAATCAAGGGAAAAAATCAAGATGTTCACAATGCCTCCACTTCTACAAGATTTTCTTCTTGGGCTGTAAGTTCTATAGAGAGCAAGAGATTAAAGGGAGTTTGGTTGACAATTCCTCGATTCTTGCTTTGTTTGTGTCCTTTATGCTACTTTGAAAATGGAGACTTCCTTCTCATTCTGGACAGCATTCTTTCTCAATATTTATAATAAAATTAAAGCTATGCTTCCTACTGGTCATAACTGCAATATTCCAAAAGTTGGAAGAACTGCAGCATGGTAATGACATCAAACTCTGAACTCTGTACACTCTCAAAATACACGCTGCACTTGAGTGAGCCATACTCTCCTCCCTGATTGCTTGGAAGGTTTCTCAGAATTTGTAGTGTGCCATGCATTAGGTATAGTAAATGCTATAACATTTCTATCATGCTGCTAAGGCCAAATCCTAAATATTTCCAGAGTGCCTCTGAGGATTTCCAGTGACCTTACCTACATTTTCATGCTGGTATTTAGCTGGTATATACCAGCTAAATATTCCATGCTGGTATATATGGATCAAAACTGTACAAAATTATTCTGGGCTCCATGCAGATGGAGCCTCTGGCTCTTGGCTGTGGGGGCTGCCTGACACTTTTTCAGGCTCTGGGGACTGGGAGCATGGCCACCTCCCCTTGTGAGGTCTGCTCCCTTTTGGGGTCTCTTGTGTGCCAGTTGGAGAAGCTCCAGGCCGCAGTCCAGAGACTGCGCACCATCAGGGATAGTGAGTGGGAGATCGACTCCTACTACCAGGCCCTTCAACCCCTGGAGGTGGAGGGTAGACCAAGGTCACCTTCTAGGACAAGGGAGGACTTAGGGACCTCCCATGCTGTCCAGCCAAGGGGTTGGACCAAGGTGATCAAGGGCCCCAAGGCCCGCTGCACCAAGGTCCCCACCCCGCTGGAGCTTTGCAACATGTACGAACCCCTTGCAGCCCCAGCAGAGCCTGCTAAGTTGCCAGCTCCAGTAGGCAGCACAGGCTCAACTGTAGCTACTGCCCCCGCTCTCCCTAAGACAAAACACAAAGTGTTTGTCATGGGAGACTCCATCCTGAGGGGGACTGAGGGGGCAATCTGCCGCCCCGACCCCTTAGCCCGGGAAGTCTGCTGCTTCCTGGGAGCCCATATCTGAGACATTGCAGAGAAGATCCCTGAGCTCCTCCAGCCCACTGACCACTACCCTATGCTCCTTATCCACATGGGCATGAATGATATGACTCAGAGCGCTCCCAGCTGAGTCATGAAGTGCTACAGGGATTTGGGAGCGGGGCTAAAGGGTTGGGGGTGCAGGTGGTGTTTTCTTCGATCCTCCCAGTCTCAGGCTACGGGCTGAGGAGGGAGAGGAGGATTGAGGTAGTGAACCAAAGACTGTGGCACTGGTGTCATTGGGAAGGCTTTGGCTTCCATGACTGCAGTCCACTCTTTGGTAAGAGAGGCAGTGAGCTGCTAGGAAGGGACAGCCTCCACCTCTCTCCACTGGGGAGGAGGCTCTTCTCAGCCAGACTGGCTGACCTGCTTCACCAGGCTTTAAACTAAGCCCATCGGGGGATGTGGGGACTACCACCACTGCTGGCCCGCTGAACAACACTTGTAAAGCCAGCGGGTCAAGGCACTTAAGGGAGCCCACCCCTGCCTCAGCCCTGGAATGAGTTGTGGGCAAGACAAGGGCCCCTAAAGGGACACTTGCCTGCCTGTACACAAATGCCAGGAGCTTGGGGAATAAACAGGAGGAACTTGTCCTCCTACTTAACACAAATAATTCTGATGTCATAGGGATAACGGAGACCTGGTGGGACTCCACCTATGACTGGACCATGAGTATAGACAGCTATACCCTGTACAGGAGAGATTGAGTGGACAAAAGGGGCAGGGGTGTAGCTCTAGGTCAAGGAAAGCTACATGTCCCTGCAAGCCAACATTGGCACCCAGGGTGGATGACTGGAGACCCTCCAGGTTAAAATCCTTGGGAAACACGGCACAGGGGACACAATGGTGGGAGTCTAATACATACCTCCTACCCAGGATCAAGAGCTTGACCAGGAGTTTGCCAGGGAATTGACTGAAGCTGCACAGTCCTAGTGCATGGTTGTCATGGGAGACTTCAACTACCCTGACATCTTGTGGGAAGAGCACTTGGCCAAATCCGAGTGGTCGCAAAGCTTTCTCTCATATGTATGACCTCTATCTGATGCAAGAAGTTGATGTGCCGACGAGAGGTGGAGCGCTGCTCAACCTGGTTCTGGCAATGGGGGATGACCTAATCAGCAACCTAATGATCGATGGGAAGCTGGGTGACAGTGACCATGAGCTGATCACCTTCACCATCTGCCATAAAGCTGGTAAGTCAGTCAGCAATACAGAAGTCCTCGAGGCTCAGGAGGCTTGTCAGTGAGGCCCTAATGGACCATAACCCAAAGGGGAGGGGAGTTCAGGATGAGTGGTTGCTTCTTAAGGGAGCAATCCTGGATGCACAAGCTAAGTGTATTCCGTCTTGGAGGAAAGGCAACAAAAGGGCACAGCAGCCCCCTTGGCTCTGCGGGGAACTAGCGGACCTCCTGCATCTAAAAAGAAAGACCTACAAAGGATGGAGGACTGGATCCACCTCCAAGGAGGAATATTCTACACTGGTCCGGACTTGCAGTGAGAGAACTGGGAAAGCCAAGGCTGCGACTGAAGTCCAACTAGCTACAGGTATCAAGGACAATAAAAAGTCCTTTTTTAGATATGTGGGGAGCCGGAGGAAAAGCAAGGGCGACATCAGACCCCTGCTAAACCAGATGCGACAACTGACAACCAATGCCCAGGAAAAAGCCAACTTGCTAAATGGGTACTTTGCATTGGTTTTTCACCAATCCCAAGGGGCGCCCCCACCCATTACAGGACAGGAACGCCTGGGTGAGGGTGATCCCTTACCCTCTATCAATGCTGACCTTGTGAAGGAGCACCTTGAGAGGCTGGACAGCTTCAAGTCAGCTGGCCCTGACAGTTTACACCCCAGGGTACTCAAGGAGCTGGCTAACATCATAGCCCAGTCCCTGGCACGGATCTTTGAGAACTCCTGGCGCTCTGGTGAAGTGCCCGAAGATTGGAAGAAGGCCAATGTGGTGCCTATCTTCAAGAAAGGGAGGAAAGTGGATCTGGCAAACTACAGGCCCATCAGCCTGACCTCTATCCTGGGCAAGGTCTTAAAAATGATTATCAAAGAGACCATTCTTAACAGACTGGCCAATGGCAGCATCCTGAGGGATAGCCAGCATGGCGTTGTTGTGGGTAGGTCTTGCTCAACCAATCTTATTTCCTTTTATGACCAGGTGACATATCACCTGGACAAGGGGGAAGAGATTGATGTCGTATATCTTGACTTTAAAAAAGCCTTTGATTTGGTATCCCATGATCACCACCTAGCAAAGCTGGCTATCTGCTGCCTCGGCTTCACCACGATCTGCTGGCTGGGGAATTGGCTCTGTGGTCGGACCCAGACGGTGGTGGTTGACAGAAGTCAATCGTTGTGGTGCGCTGTGACCAGTGGGGTCCCTCAAGGCTCTGTCCTTGGGTCTATACTATTCAACATCTTCATTAATGATGTGGACATTGGAGTCAGAAGCAGACTGGCCAAGTTCCCCGACAACACCTAACTTTGGGGTAAAGCATCCACACCTGAGGACAGGAGGGCGATCCAGGCTGACCTTGACAGGCTCAGGAAATGGGCGGACTAGAACCTGATGGTGTTTAACACCAAAAAATGCAAGGTTCTCCACCTTGGGAGGAAAAACCTATGCTTACAGGCTCAGCAGTGCTATGCTGGCTAGCATTACAGACAAAAAGGACTTGAGGGGGTCATGATTAACCAGAAGATGAACATGAGCCTTCAATGTGATGCTGCAGCTAGTAAAGTGGGCAAAACGTTGGCATGCATCCATAGATGCTTCTCAAGCAAATCCTGGGATGTCATTCTCCCATTGTACTCGGCCCTGGTGAGGCCACAACTGGAGTACTGTGTCCAGTTTTGGGCTCCACAATTCAAAAAGGATGTGGAGAAGCTTGAGAGGGTGCAGAGGAGAGCCACGCGCATGATCAGAGGTCAGGAAAAAAGACATTTTGGTGAGAGACTGAGAGCCATGGGACTCTTCAGCCTGGAAAAGCGCAGGCTCAGGGGTGAACTGGTGGTCGCCTATAACTTTATCAGGGGTGCTCACCAGGATCTGGGGGAACATCTGTTCACCAGAGTGCCCCAGGGGATGACAAGGTCAAACAGTCACAAACTCCTTCATGGCTGTTTCAGGATGGACATAAGGAAGATCTTCTTTACTGTCCGAGGCCCCAAGGTCTGGAATAGACTGCTGCTGGAGGTGGTTCAAGCACCTACTTTGAACTCCTTCAAGAGACATTTGGATTTTTATCTTGCTGGGATCCTATGACCCCTGCTGACTTCCTGCCCTTCAGGCAGGGGGTGGACTCGATGATCTTCCGAGGTTCCTTCCAGCCCTAATGTCTATGAAATCTATGAAAAATTACCATTACACATCATCATTGCTGGATGGGCAGAAGACAACAGAGATGCTGAGAGCCACAAAAAAATAACCAGAAGATAACGCTTATGCTCATAAGCTGCATGCACTCCCCCTTCCACTATAAGCTCATGCAATAAAGGCAATTTTGTAGTATGTACATTCTCAGAATCTTCCAGTACTCGTTTCACCCATACAACAGCAATAGATTAATTAAGGCCCAATAGAAAAACAAACCCTCTAGCTGTATAATATATGCTCCTTATCTTGCATGCTTTGCTTCCTTTTGCCCGGATTTCTGGTTCATGGAGGCCAAATGTGTTGTTTTGTGGTGAAACAAGAGCCTGTAGGGCTGTTGTTGGGTTTTTCAGGGTTTGCATCTTCCAGATGTTTCTCTCCCATTCCTCAAGACTACAAAGTTGGGTAATACTTTTCATTTCACCTTCCCACCACTGCTGAAGTCCTATTCCCCCTTCCTCTGGGCTGTGCTTGACATGTGTAAGGCAAGGGCACTAACAGTATATTCATTTTTATTGTTCTTTGGATCCCATCATTGTTGCTAGTGGTTGAATGACAATGTCTTTCTAGTAGATGTTTTATAAGCTGCTTTATTCTGTGCATGTAAGCAAAAGGGTTTGAAGCAGTAACTTCAGTGAAGCTGAAATTAATGCATGAGTTAGTGTACTCTTGAACTAATACAAGTAACTGCTGAAAGATCATTAGCCTGAAAAGACTCCTGCAGTTATTGGCATGGTGGATCAAAAAAGACCCTTAGCTTGATTATGTTTACTTTTTCATTACTTGTCCTGCTATCCAATAAGTGACACTTACCATTTACGTGACATGTTTTATTTTCGAAGTACAAAATACATCTGCAGTTTTTGCTGCTCATCCACTTTCCAGAGACACTCCTACTCCTGTACCAGGCTACTTCAGGTCCTTGGTGCATTTAAAGTTGAACTGCTGTACAACTTTACCTCTCGTGCAAAACTCACCAGGACAAAGGCTTTTGTTTCAAACTCTACTCTGCACTCCTCCTGGCTCAAAGGTTGAATAAATGTAAATGATTACTGGTTCTAGATTCAAGCAAACTGTAATAAATTGATGCTTTTTTGTGTGATGCAAAAAGGAAGGTGGTTTTCTGTAACGGAAGAATCACTCTAATTTTTTTACCTTCCTCTATAATCAGTGAGTCTCAGAAACATTCATATGTTCTTCATTGTGGTTTTCTTCTATTCGTAGTTTAATAACATTTAATTGCAATCAAGTGAGCTGAACTTAATGGAAATCCCCACCTAAGCACCCATATGCATAGACCTGTTTATTGTTTGAGCTAGTTATATTCACACTCATCTGAAGTTGCTAAACTATCTACATGGATGTGAAGAAGGATTTTCAATCAAGCTAAGTTAATATGATTGAGCTGCCTTAAGCAAAATGCATCTTTTTGTCCTCGTATCCAAAATGCATATGCTCAGTTCTGACCTAGGACTGAACTTGGAACTTGCACACTAGTGTAACTCAAAAGTAACTGAATGGTAATCCATGGCTTTACACTACTGACAAAGAGGTGCAAGTAAAATGTGAATCAGGTTCATAGTTTTGATTTAGGATTTTGAGTTTTCTCAAAACTTAAACTTAAAAAGGAATCATAAATGGTAATCTATACTGATTATATAGGGGTAAAAAAAATATTTGTATAAAGGCTAGCAAAGGAAAACTGTCGAGTCTCAGTGCTCACCCTGAACGTTGATTTGCCTGTCAAGTAGCCAGTCCTTGTCCTGCTTGGGACCACTGAGATTATTTTACTAGGTTCTTTTGGGGCTCAGTATCAGGACAGAGTGAAATAATTCATTTTATGGAAAAGTTTAAAGGGAAAAAATCAGGATGTGTAACATGTTATCAATTACATCTTGTAAATACAATTACTGCATTTACATTGCACTACATCGAAAGCCAAATTTTAAGTGACTACCCATCTTCATAAACTTTATAAAGAAACTCCCTCCTTCCTCCCCCCTTCATGCAGCTATCCATCTCTGAAACTGGACATCTGCTGGCATCGCTGAGAGCACCGACTCTCTGATCTTAAAGGCCAGTAGCAGAGGGTGCAAATGCCCAACTGTCAGTGGTTTGGGAACTCTAGTGAAGAACCAGCAATTCACAGTCACCTGCTCCAGTTACATCTAGGCAGTTTGGAGCCTCTCCAGCTGTGCTTGTGATGAAATCATTCTGGGTTGGTAACAGTCATAGCTAGAGTTTCATCTGTGTTTAACCACTGCCCCGCTCCTTCATATTTACTAGGATTCAGGTCATTTCCTTTTTTTGGTATTTTACTCATCGCCATGCTATTTATTTGTTTAATTGTTTACACTGCATATGTTTCTTTTTAAATGAAAGCAGTTGACCAAAGTGTTTCTCTGCGATTGTTGAGCAAACAGGTTTGAACAAAGAACCCACCTTCTCCCTATATCCTAGGATGCTAAGTAGTGTAGTCCAACAGGCCTATCCTATAGGAGGTAAAACCCTATGGCTTTCATAATGTCAGCGGCTGATCTTGCTGTAGACAGGAATGGGGCATGGGGGTGGGGGGTGCAATCCCCCACACTGTGGCTGTGATCTGAGCTCACTGCCCGGTCAGCAGGCTCCTGCCAGAGCTCCACCTGAGGGCATCAGCTGGTTGGGGCAAAGGCTGGCTGGACCCATTGCTTTCATGTGGCTCTGGAGCCCAGGGGTAAATGCTGCTTCTGTTCACCCTCTTTTCCCTTCCTGCTGAATTCAGGGTCATGGGAAAGGATGGCATGAGTGGCAGAAGCAGTGCTCACCCTCTGGGCTCCAGAGCCATGTGAAAGCAGTGGCTTCAGTCAGACAGAAGTTCAAGAGCTCGCAGCCAAAAAGAGGGTGTGACTGCATTCATTGGTAATGCGTAGGGGGTGCATGCAGGTGCACATGCACCCCCTGAGATAGGCCATGCACACCCTGGAAGCACCAGCAATTGCCACTGGGGGATTCCCCCCCGGCCGATCAGAAATCAGCTGCTGGGGGACCCCCTCCAGTCTGCGATCTGGTGCCCCCCCAGACTCGGGAGGCACCAGTCAGCCATGACTGCATCACTTCCCCCATCCTGGATCTGCCCCTGGCTGTAAAGAATCCCAGGCAGAGCGGAACTCATGGAGTGCCCCCTGCTGTTCCTAGTAGGCAGGCTTCATGTCCCCTGTGTGTATGGGCCACTGGTCTACAAGAGCAGA
This sequence comes from Alligator mississippiensis, assembly GCF_030867095.1. Taxonomy (NCBI): domain Eukaryota; kingdom Metazoa; phylum Chordata; order Crocodylia; family Alligatoridae; genus Alligator; species Alligator mississippiensis. The sequence continues at coordinate 206,436,480 of NC_081826.1, forward strand.
ACAATCCCAGCACAAAGAGGATGTGTGCAGTGGAAAAGGAGCTTGAAATGTAGCTTGTTTGGATCCTGGGAGCTGGACAACAGGAACAATAGGAAAAGAGCCGGTTGGGAACAGGGAATTCAATTCTCCAGGCAATATCCCATTTCAGAACAAAATTTGTTCCAAAGGGGAACAAAAAGCTGATATTTTGTATGAAGCAAATCTCTGAGCAGCATTTTTGATTTTGGACCACTGCTTTGATACTCTTGGGAAGTCTTGTTTTCAATTCAACGTTTTAATTTAGTTTTTTTCTTATAGAATAGTAAATACAATACCTAACATTTCTAAGACATGCATTATGAATATAGCATATAGTATATAAGCCTAATTTTTAATATAAGTGAAAGTCTACAAGATCAATCAAAATGATAAAATTGAAGTAAAACTCCATTTCCCTTTATGCACCTAAACGGTCATTTTCCAGTCCCATATATGGCCTTTTTGGCACTTCCACACCATCTGCTATTCTATTATAAGCTCCCACATGGCTATTGTGCATGCTAAGTATTCAGCCATACCTGGGTCGCTGGGTACCTGAGTACAAGTCCTAGAAAGGAGCTTTAGCTCCAAAACTGAATGCCTAGGCCACTTCACAGAAAACAAGACCAGGGTTCCAGGCCTCACTTCAACTAGAGAAAATTTAAACTCACATGTCACTGACTTCCCAGCACAGTGCTCCAGCCACTATGCCATAGATGAAGTATTAACAAATCCCTTTTCCAGGGAGTTTACTGAAGAATACCACTGATAAAGCTAATTTGTCATGATTTTTTTCTTCTTTTTAAGGAGTTCCAATTCCCTGTTTTTGTTGTCACTGTTGATTATTTGAAACACTACAGCTGCACAGTTCAATAGAAGTTCCACTAAGGCACAGCCCTCTAACCTCGTCAGGTGTACTATGCCAGGGCTCTTCTAAGGTCAGCACCTGGCTAATTGGACTTTTTGGTTAGAAGGTCCATTCAGCATTTTGGAAGCGGGCAGCAGGGCTAGGGTTCAAAATCTCCTACCAGAATTGACTATTCTGGGGGATCTTGTTAGTAATATCCAGGCATAGGTGTACAGCCAGACTCCCTCTATCTCTGATGTTTTGTAGGGCTAGACCAGAGCTGGTTAGACCTCTTAATGCAGATAAAAAATGCTCAAGACCCTGAGTACGACCATAACCCAACCCAAACAGAAATGCTGGAAAGCTTTCAATCAACTAATTTCTCTGATGACTCTGTTAATGTCATCTCTAAAAAGCATACCGGTCATCAAGTGTATAGTACAGGGGTTTTCAACATGAATGACGCATGCCCCTGGAGGCTGGGGGGGGAACAGCAACTGCCTGCAGGCAGTGGCGGTAGTGGTGGCAGTGGAGGCATGGCGACAGTGAATGGGGAGCTCCAGCAGGCAGTGTTGGCAGTGGGTGGGGGTGGCGAGTGCCAACCAGCAGTCGGTGACCACCCGCAGACACTGCCAGCAGTGGCAGCAGTGGTGACCAGCAGTGATCAGCAACTGCCCATAGATGCTGTAGGCAGTGTTGGCAGTGAGGGGCGGGGGGACGGCGAGCAGTGACTGCCCGCAGCACCGCTGGCAGCGGCAGTGGCGGCCAATTGCAGGGGATGCACCGCCAATCTCAGGGGGTGTACGTGCACCCATATGCACCTCCTACATGTTGCCAATGATTTTCAACCTTTTTAAATAAGTGTACCTCCAATGACCCCCTTTTTTAATAAGTGTACTTGGGGTGGGGGCAGGGGTGAGCGGCCGGATGTGGAGCACAGGGTGGAGTGTGGCAAGTGGTCGGACTCAGAGCAAGGGCATGGTGAGCAGCAGAGTGGTGGCAACACAGCATCTGTGCAGCCCTACTCTCACCTCACCCCCGCTCCTATGAGGCAGCAGTGCAGGGTGGTGGCACTCCATTCCCACCCGCCCCCACATACTCCCTGGCACCTTTCAAAGTACCCCCAGGGGTATGCATACCCCCAGCTGACAACTCCTGGTATAGTAGTTCATTCATATTCAAGTACTCATCACCAGAACCTGCAAAACTAGCACATACATGCTCAGTGTCCATTCTCCCTCTCAGGGCATACTACACCATTTTTATCTGCTTTTCTGCACTTCTGCCCTTATAGTCTGATCTTAGAATAGGACATTTAACAACAGCACTAGTCATGATGATAGATGGCTCTCTCTTGGCCATGAGCAGGATGTCCGTTACAGAAGGTGATCTTTCTGTGTGTCTTGTACTATTGATAGCAATGTACTACTGTCCATCTGTGAGAAGGTAACAGCAAGTAGTAAGAGGGAAGCACTGAACTAAATAAGTTTCTGCTTTTTTAAATCAATCAGACAGTGCTGATGGGCACTTAGCTGCTCCCAAACATGCCATCTACAGAGACTCTCCATGCTTAGTTTTATCACTTAACCTTTTCAATCTCTACATAGAACCAGAGTCAAATAGTGTGATATCACAGCCTCCATTGTCAACAGCATTACAATGACACTTAGCTCTATATCACTCCTTCTGGCATTGATAGCACTATTGCCAAACTATCTCAATGCCTGTCTGAGATCAGCAAATGGACAAAAAGCAGCTGGCTGAAACTGAATCGTAGGAAGGCAGCAGTGATATAGTGGGAAAAGAGCATTTTGGATAGCTAGTCACCCCCATGGCCAACTGCCTGCAAATAGGCACCTTATTCCATAGCCAGTGCATTTACTGTGGCTTGTTATTGTTTGATAGATTTCATAGACATTAGGGCTGGAAGGGACCTCGGAAGATCATCGAGTCCAGCCCCCTGCCCCAGGGGCAGGAAGTCAGCTAAGGTCAAAGGATCCCAGCAAGATAAACATCCAAACGTTTCTTAAAGGAGTCCAGAGTAGATGCTTGCACCACCTCTAGAGGGAACCTATTCCAGGCCTTGGAGGCTCGGACAGTAAAGAAGTTTTTCTTTATGTCCAGCCTGAAATGGTCTTGGAGAAGTTTGTGACCAATAGAGCTTGTCATCCCTTGGGGTGCTCTGGTGAACAGGCGTTCCCCCAGATCCTGACACCCCCTTATATACTTATAGGCAGCCACCAGATCCCCCCTGGGCCTGTGCTTTTCCAGGGGGAAGAGTCCCATGGCTCTCAGCCTCTCATCATAGGGCCTGTTCTCCTGCCCTTGGATCATGCACGTGGCTCTCTTTCACTGTAGCAATGTCTGAAGTAAAACGCTGCCCTTCACCTATGTCTTCCAAATAGTCTCACCCTCCAGAATGGTGCTCTGGCCACAGCAATCCATTTATTCAGGACTTACAAGCTAGACCTCTGGGAGACCTTACACTTGAGAAGACATGCAAACGTTGAAGAATCTCATCTAGTCCAAAATACAGCTGCCCACCCCATGGGCAATATCAGCTGTTTGACAGCATTTGCACCTCAGCCTTCTTTGTGCTAATCTGGCTCTTCACAGAAAGCTGCTGGGCACATTTTCAAGGTAGTCATCCTTCTCTTCACTACGGACTTTAAAGCTACTTCAATGAGAACATTTCCAGGGGCCTCCCTTGACAGTCACATTCCACAGGAGCAACATTATTGTCAAATCCAAAGGTCAAGCTCACAAGGGTTGAGGGCAGGCTACTTTTGGCAGCCAGTTCAAGACAATGGAGCCCTCACCCCTGTTAGAAGTTGAGGATGAGCACAGATCTCACCATATTCAGAGCAAAGGGCAAAACACAGTTATTTGACTCAGCCTCGCCACATTGGCGGGAAAAAGAAAATAAACAGGGAGAAGAGGAGATGTTATCATACACAAAAATTCCAGCAATTTTCTGGGGTCAGGGAGAAATTTAGCCTACTCGCAAGATCCCTTCTTGCTTTATTTCATTCTGGTAGGTGCTGTGGTGATAAGCAGAAGAAAAGAACTTAGATAGAGAAACATTTAAAATGGGATACATGTTTGGAAAAGTATTGGCAGGTCTTTATCAGTCTCAGTTAACCTCAATCTTGCAGGTAGTGTGCTCTCTATAATCTTCTTAAGAACTTAAGAAATGCCCTACTGGGTCAGAGGGGTAAAGAGTTGATGCAAAGCAACGAGTACTCAAGAAAGGCATACCCCTGCCTCTTTACATCTACAGCTTCCAGCATTCAGCAACCTAGCTGCTATTGTCCTATGTCACGTCTTGTTTCTGCCATGTCTTTTTTTAGGTAGTAAATTCCCTGGGACAGAAAACATATCTGAGCCATGTAAATTTATGATACTTTATTATATATGATCATAAGCACAGGACATATTTCAAATGAACTTTCAGGCTTGCATTTTCAAAGTCATAAAGACATGTTCTTGAACATTTTAATGCCTATGTTCTTGAACATTTCATTTTTAACATATCATTCTTGAATGCTTTTTATTTCCAAGATGGCTAAATATTGGGATAATTTAGGCAAACCCAACCCCCTTCTTTTTACTTCTTTGGGCAGGACCGAGGGACCAGTCCTCCCTGAATGATTTACTGTCAGGCAAGACAGTACTCATATTTTACTGTACTCGTGGGGATATGGCGCACTGCATGCCACCATGGAAGAACAAACAATGACTATTGCAGCTAATGTGGCTTCAGGAAGCCTAACAATAATTCTCTTTCAAAAGCACTGGTGAGCTAACCTGATATACATAAATATTATTGGATATACCACTGAATAACTGGATATTCACCTCTTCAGAAACTAGTTGAGCAGAGTTGTTGCTCTCTTATCCCATATGGTTATGTGTTTAAGCATGACTTGAACTGGAAGCAGTGTCCATTGATAAGAAAACATCTTTAGGAAAACCAATTATTTTTCCAATAATATTCACCCATGTGTTTTTGCTTCTGATATTTTTCTAAGTAATTAATCTATTGAAAAATAATTCCCTTGATCCCTTCATCTGTTACATCCACATTTTATATCCCACGTCCTTGAAATCTTCTTAACTGGTACAAGAGTGTAGAAAGGTTAGATTGCTTTGTTTTTGTTCCAGAAGATTACAATTTACATAATTCTGTCACTGTATAAAGCATCACATGCCTGGTATGTTGTTTCTTCATTACATTCTCAGATGAACCCCCCCCCCCCCCTTTTTTTTAAAGTGTTCACTGAAAACTGTTTGCTATGTTCGTCTCTACTGGAGTTCAAAACTCAAGGATCAAAATGGCAGATGATTTCACTGTTTCACCAAAAAAAATATCAGCTAAAAAAAGAAAGATCTCATTAAACATGAGAGAGTGTTCAGGTGGTACCATGCTTATGTCTGGGACACCTGATTATTCTGTTCAAATTCACGTTATGACCTGCACTTATATCTATGCTGATAACATTCAAATGAATGACATGAAGATGACTATTTTTAAAGGGGACATCCCAGGATGGGACATTTAACAGATGTTCTTTCTAACAACTGTTCAGGAAGAAGTAAAATGACATTGCACTTTTAAAGCAGTGGGAGCCAACCTTTTTGGAAGGAGTACCAGAAAGTAAGCCCCACGCCCTCCCCAAGTGCCACTCCAATCCCATTCCCCTACCTGATCTGCTGTTCTGCTTTCTGCTCCCTGCCCTATCTGCTACTGTAGTCTCTATTCCCCAGTTTGCCACATGCCACCCACACAGACATCTTTTGTCACTTGTGGCACATGCTATGGGTTGGCCACCCCTGTTCTAAAGAGCCTCAACTTTACTGATAACGCACTGAAATCACGTGTGTCTTTTATGAAAAGACCGACAGAGAGATCCTTTTTATGCAACTTAATTAAGTACCTATGAATAAATATGAGATTGTTTTCTTGCACCCAATCTATTACTCACTAAGCAAATGGGGGGAGGGAGGGATCCAGTTTGGTCTCAAAGACTTCTAAATAGGATTTAGACAGAATTTAGGCACTATCTAGCATCTGGTTGCTACAGTTATGACTGCCTTCAAATGTGTTGCTAAATAGGGCTTGTCTAGCTTGATCCTGCTGCCTATACTGGTATTTGGTATAGTGATCAAAGTTTCCTCACACATCTGTCCTGGTGGTTTTCTGTATCTTGTGTCAGTGTGTACAAACTGCATCCTACAATCTTTTGTCCTAAGAATCACTTTTTCACCCTTTTTTTCTTTTTGAATTTATCGTTTGAATCCTTTTGCAAATCAGGCATCTGCATTTAAGGGGGGAGGGGGTGTATACGCGATGTTTCAAGTTACAAAGTTTCGCACTTACAATGTTTATAAATTGACACCCTGTTTCAACTCTACAGCACTTGATCCAATGCCATGCCGCGCCAGCAAACAAGTTCACTGCATCGCCCATCTCCCTGGAGAACATCTGTCCAAACTTCCTTGGATACTTTCTTTAAGAAAGCAGACAAGACTCCAGAAAAACCTGCAGCCAAGACTCCTGAGAAGACTCCAGCCAAGAACCCTTCAAAAAGTCCAGGAAAGTCACCTCAAAGAAGTTCTTCCAAATCAATATGATTGCTATTTACAATATAAATACATTAATGTAGCTATATTACTCATCTATAATTGTTCGAGTACAAAATTCTGGGGTATTTTTGGTGAAAATTGGTATTGGGCCTTGGTTCAGGAACCAGTCCCCTATTTATAACATTGTTTCTTATGAAAAAATTGGTTTGGAGTTACAACATTTCTACTTAAGATGCAGTTTTCAGGAACCAATTGTGTCGTAAGTCCGAGGACTGCCTGTACAATGTCTCAGTTATGCTGTTTTCCCCTTAAACATGAAGCATGGATACCACCACTGTAACTATAGCAGCCATCAGAGAATACCCATGGATTCAGCGAGACCTTCCTCAAACTTCACATGCATTTAACAATTGGCAGGCATTCTCAGGCAAGAACTGAATCACCAACTCTTCAGGTTTTATCCCAACCAGACAGTCTTGTCTGAGAAGATTCTCAGTCATTTAGTTCCCATTCACTCCCTAATTGCATTCTGTCTCAACTGAATCAGTCAAGGAAGAAGGAGGTATAGGTTTAAAGGCATCATAATCTGTATATGGCTGCTGAAAGTGTCATCACCTATAGATCCTCACCAATCTTCTCAACAGCTTAGTGTATGGGTTGAGAAGAAGAAATAATGACATATTGCTGTGTAGTATCCCATACACGTCTTTGGAGTAAAAATCTAATTCCCAAACTACTCTCTTAGACCTCACTCAAAGAAAGAAAAGGTCTTGCTTAAGGGCAACTCCACTTTTGTAATGGTTTGCAGATCTTTTCCCAATGCCATGTGGCCAATGATACCAGATAACTCTAAAAGATTAAACCATTATTTTGACTCCATCACCAGGGCTGGGGACAAAAGTTACACATAAACCAGCATAAGTAATCAGAAACTGGTTCAAATCTGTAACACAATAGAAGTTCAGTGCACATAAACTGTTTTCACAATGGCTGAAACCGGTTTAAGATAAACATGGATGGATGTAGGATCAGACTTCACTGATCTAGTTTAAGTCGGCTTATTGAACTTCTGTCCCAGATCCCCTCCAGATTCAAGTTAATTCACAGTTTCCCAGCACCCCAGGATGCTTTGCACCTCCCCTGCAACCCTTTCCCCCTATGCTTCAGTGTCCCCCACTTCTGGCCTGAGCCACTGCAAGTATATTGCTACATTTCCAGAATCAAAAGTGAATATCTGTTCGCTTGCTGTTCAGTCTGTGTAGCTTAGACTAACCTGCAAAAATTGAATCAGTTCAGCCTCAGTGTTTTTGATGGTCTGTTTTTAGCCCAGAAGATCAGCAACCAATAGCACCAGGGCAGTATCAAGATCTTGGGTCCATACTAACACAGCTAAGAGATATATGAAAAGTCCATACACCACATTTAGTTGAATCAAAGATGAGGGGTTTTCCCCCTAGTTAGCGCGGGGAAAAACACCCCTTATCTTAGATCTGTGTACAAAACAGAGGCATGGGGGGCAGGCAGCTGCTGCAGCTCTAACTTTGGCCCTGAGCTCCAATAAAGACCAGAGTCAGACCCACAGCACCCTCCTGCCCTCCCCGCTCCCCCTTATCTGCTTGCCGTTTCTGCTCCCCCTCACCGCCTCCTCCCCCTTACTGTCAGGCACAGCTCTGCTCCAGCTCAGGCTGGGTTCCCTCCCAGGCATGAAATGCATGGAAACTCTGTCCCCTGCCTGGCCAGTCAACAGTGCCCACACCACCTCATGAGCTTCCATGTGCTGTGCCCTGGAAGGGAACAGAGTCCAAGCAGCTTTGGACTGATGCAGGGAGAGGCAGAGACTGAGGGAGTGGGAGGTGGGGGCAGAGGTTGTGGGGAGCTGGGGGTGAGGGGTGCCAGTGGCAGAGGGGCAGGAGAACTGCAAGGGGGAGGAGTGAGAGGGGGCGCGTAGAGGGCAAGGGGGTCACCTGCCCCTCCCAGCCACTGCTTTCTCTGCTATAGCAATGGAAGGGAAGGGGTTGAATTCAAGGCAGCCCTCTAACAATTAGATTGTCTACCTGGAAAATGATAACAAATTTATCAATTTTCCATATATAACATCTAATTACTGGGGGGGGGGGGGAGCTTCTTAAATTCAGGGTCAACTTAGAATTGAGTGAATACAATACTATCAGAGTTTGAGCAAGAAGAGATGGGGTGATGATGATATCTACCCTGTGCTTATCAGCTTGGAAATTCATGTCTTTGGGTAGCTGATGTTTAAATTGTACTATTGCTTTCTTCAGGTCTTTGGGAATACAGCAGAGTGGAAGGCTAAAGGTGTGTGACTGACATTGACCCTAGGGTGCAGGAGACAGTCACGTAGAGTGTCTCCCAAAGAACATGACCACATGCTTTATGGAACCACATGTTTTATGGAACTTTCAAACCACCTGCCTGGAGTCACTTGGATTGTCAGCCAGCTAGCCAAATAACCCCATCCTTCACCCTACAGCAGTTCCTATTCTCCTCCAGTTGCTAAGTGGGATGCAACAAATACTAGAGCTGATTCAAGTACATCAATGATTGCTTTATAATACATAATGAATTCATGGGTCCAAATATTAATAATACACACTTATACTGCCTTATTCCTCATATGTCTTTTCCTGCATACACACTTTTTAGGATTCTAAGATGTTTCAGCTCAGGTCTGCAGCCTTTGTTCAGATGACAAGGAGCACTGGTACACATTTTACTACATAGTAGTCTCTACACTTCAAATTTTTAGAAGATTCTCTTCCTGACGTCCTTTATTCTGATTGTCAAAATTCTTTTTAGAGACTGAGAGTTTTCCCTAAGAATAAAGTGCATGTGCGCATACGCGCGCGCGCACACACACACACACACACACACACGTATTTCTCTTATAGCGGAACATAGACATTTCTATGTCAGATCACTCTACTGACCCATCTAGACCAGGCATTAGGGCAGTGCAAAGCTCTGGGTGGTGATTCAATTCGGAGGAGATTCAACCTGATTCGGTGGCCAAATCTCCAAATCCGAATTGAATCAGGGGACCAATCTAAAGGTCTGAATCGATTCAAAGCTCTCCAAATCTTCAGAAAGGATTTGGAGAGCATTGATGATTCTGGCTGTCCCCAGCGGCTGCAGCAGGGAGCTGGAGCTGACTCCAAGCTCATAAGTACTAGGGACAGGGGAGAGGGGGCTGGGGGAAGAGGGAGGGGACCATGGGGAGCCAGTCCCCCCAACCCCTGCCCGCTCCCCAAGCCCACCCCCATGGCTGCCCCACTGACCCCAACTCCCGGTACTTTAAAGAAAAGCCCCAGTGCTAGCTGGGTGCTGCTGGGCGGGGTGGGGGGGGGGCATCCCTGCTTCCCTCCACTGCCTCATGCTGCATGCGGGGCTCTGCACGAGCCCCCGAGCTCCCCCCCAACTCCCTCAGCCCCTCATGGGTGCCCCGCCCTGTCCAGCTCTGGCCCTTTAAGGAAAAAAAGCCGAGAAAAGCCCCGAGACTCACCGCTCCTGCAGTGGCCTTGGGGCTTTGGGGGCTCATGCAGAGCCCCCCACATGGTGTGGGGCAGTGGGGGGCAGCAGGAATCTCCCCCGCCTGGCAGCACCCGGTGAGCACTGGGGTGTTTTTTTTAACAAGTGCTGGAAGCTGGGGCAGGCAGGGCAGCTGTTGCTGGGCTGGGAGAGGGGCAGGGGATGGGCCTAGCTGATTCAGAGATTCAGCCAAATCAAATCTTAGTCTTACCTCGGTCCTGGGTAAGCTTTTTGAGAGAATTATTTTCTTCACAGGAATGCCTGTTCTATTATATATAGTTCCAAATGCAAAAATACTAATGCATCTTAGCAGCTAGTAAAAGTAGTAGTAGCTTTATTATTTTATACAAATCCTTAACTCCTTTAAGTAATGATGTCAAACATGGGGTAAATACTTCTGAAAACCAATCAGTATTAATAATAGTACAACACCATTGTATAGCATTTTTCATAACAAGATCTTAACATGCTTGACAAAGGCAACAGTCTACACAAATAAGGAAATAGAGGTACAGAGAAATGAAGTGATTTTATATGGTCACCCAGCCAGTCAGTGACACAGCTAAGAATAAAACACAGGTCTCCTTGGTCCAAATTCACTGGGCCACGTTCATTTGATAATCCACGAAACATACAAAATATATTATTTCATTTAAAAATATGAGCAGAATGTTGGTGGGGGAAATGGGGGAGCAGAGGAGAGATTGAGGAAAATTAGGTAAACTTTTTTGAGCCATATATCCTAATCTTTAATGTGAGATCTCTGGCAGCTGAGGAAGGAACAGAAAGATGCATCTTAAAACTGAATGGAAGCAGAACCTCACATTACCTTTTGCTGCACTTCAGGCCCTCCTGAAAATGTAGATTCATGCTGTGTGCATCTCAGCCTGCTTCCATTTGCAAGCTCTGAAATGCCTAGTGCCAGATATCAGTTTGTTTGGATGCTCTTGGTTCATATGGAGATAGGAAGAGTCTACTTATTTTTATGTCTTGCTTATTCTACTTGCACTTCAGTTGAGGTTTCCAACTACTGTTGCTGACTGAATGCACTGAATCCCAGCCTGACCTTTGGGGAAATGGATGCTTTTACTTTAACTTCTGACTTCTTAATATGATGGTTTTCTTTCTGTATTTAGCCTCTTGTTTGGTCTTGCAGAACAGACCTCTCTTTCAATCTTGTTGCATCAAAATATAAAATATAGGAGGTGGGTACTCACCTTCCCAGGAGCTATGGTTCAGCCTCAGGGGTAAATATTGCTTCAGGTGTGACTGCAGCTGCTCTTGCCATCCCTCTCTGCCTCCTCCTACTTGTACTGCAAAGCAAACAATATGCATTAGGGGCTAGGAGTTGCCTTCCATACACTTTTTGGTTTTAGTCATGCTGTAATGACATGAATAGGGGAAATGCAGGAATACTGACCACCCCAAGTGATGGTCACAGAGGGTTGTTGTTGTTCCTTTTGGTGTTGCTACAGCTGTTGTTCCCCAGCAATGATGTACCACCAACATTAGTCCAGTAGTTGCACATATCTCTGCTTCTCTGTGAAAAACAAATCTCTCATTTCCATCCCTTCTTACCTCCAACCACTTCTTTTCAAATCCATCAATCCAGTCCTCAGTTCTAACCCTTGTCCAACATCTCTCCACCCACTTTCTTCCTTCTGTTCCTTCACTTGCTGGGGTTCTTCTAGGTGACTCCACCTGTTAGGTGTTGTCCTTTAAGCATCAGGAATAGTGGTAGGCCTGCTTCTGGCTGGATGTTAGTTGACTGGTCGGGGAGCAGGTCTCATCTCCTCTGGTTATGGGATATGTACTCAGCATATATTCTTTGAAGTAGGTATCATTCCTGGGACTACTAACAATCTCTTTTAATCACTTTGCAAAAAGATGGGGTAGTGTGTCTCTCCAGATTGGTGAAGGAGGTTTCTCCTCACTGGTTGATTGGGAGAACAGTGACCCAGGCTTTTTGTCAGGACCCATTCTTCTGACTCCAAACTGAAGCTGAGAAGTCAAGTACTGGCTCAGAGAGACTGCTTCTCACTGATCTGCCTGGAAGAGGGAGGTAAAAGAAAGCATGAAAGGAGATATGAATAAAAAGTACCTCAGACTGCGGATTTGATTCTTTTAGCAAGTATATGAGACAGTGAAAACTGTGCATCAGAAAAGGCTACACTTCAAAAAAGGCAAAATGCCAAGTAGTGACAATTCATAATATGTAGCATGAAAAGAGCCACTAGAATGAAAAGTAGAGGAATGAATGGAAGAAAAAGGGCAGGTAAACTGAGAGTAACTGTTTGGGACTGTGAATGGATGACTGGGGAAGTAGAAGTAATAACAAAAGGTTCAAAATGATCCAAATAGTCTGAATTCGTTAATCTTCAGGATATTCTGCAAAGTACATCTACTTTCTTAGAAATAGGAGTTAAGAATTTTGGTCCCTTAAACCTGGACTGACAAGCCCTGACCCCATGTATTCTCTGGTCTACACTCACAACTCAGCTAACTCATTTTACTTAGTCATTGCATATATACATTGGTGTAGGCAGAAATATGCTATTTAGCCACCTCTTGCTGCAGAAGTAAAAGCCCAACAGTAGATTGCTTTCAATTGCACTCAAGTTACATTTTCAAGACTATCTTCGGAAGGACTTGCAAGGTACTTTATTTAAAAAAATCAAGAAAACATTCCTACTTCCAGGTCTTGGAGCTGGTTCTGTTAACAAGGCTTCATGGTCTCTAAACTCTCCTCCACTTGTACAAGTTCTTAAATTTTCCTGCCTCATATACTCTATCTTCTATTATTTCCCCACTTATCTAATCTGTCTTCCAAAATTAAACAAATTAAGGAAGGGAACAATCAATGCCAAATCAGTTTCTCAATATGGGCACGTGTGTGTGTGTATGGTTCCAAAGTCATTTAAGACACTAGTAATTTTACCAGCATTTGTAATTAGCTCTTGTATTGTCAGTAGTTATTTGGTGACATTTTTTGCATGGGAATTTACAGTTATTGAACTTGGTTCTCCGCTTTCTTATTTCAGTAATATGTTGATGTAACTCCATCGGTATTAATAGAGTTTCACTGGCATAATAGTAGAGTGGAGAGAGGTAGTTAGCCATGTTAGTTCAAAGTCAGGCAGAAGGTAGGGTAGATTTGAACCTCATAGACTAACTAAATCAGCATAAACTTTCATGAGCCTAAGCTCACTTCATCTGGTGCATGAAACTGGCCCAAAGTTCATTTATCCATTGCTGCATGAACAAGCATGCCTTAGAAATGAAAAAAAGCCTTTGGGGAACCTTTTCTTAAAACATGAAATAATGTATTTCCTCTTGTCTGTTAGAAGTTTTTATTGATGTCAAATAATGAGACTGAATCTGTAAACCTGAAGAAAGGATAATAGTTGACACTCCAGTGGGTGCATCTCCATGTGCAATTAGCATGTAGCAATAAACTCTAGTAGTTTGTACCACAGTTCATTGCTCCTGGGTGCAGCATTTACATGTGTGCCTGGGACTGCAGCATGTTGAGCCAGGGCAGAGCAACCCTGGCTGCATGGGCGACTGGTGCCTCCTGTGTCAGGGGGGCACGTGACTCCCCAGTGGCCAGTCAGTGGTCCCCCCCCCCCCCCCCCCCCGGCTGATTGCACTGATCTGGAAGTGCCAGCAGCACTCCCAGAAGGGCCAACAGCCCTTCTTTTGATGCCCCTACTTCCCGGCTGGCACTTGCAGGGGGGGACACCGGTGCTCCCACCTGCCTCCCCTGCCCATCGCCTAACCAGGGAGTGCTGCCTGTCAGGGGGTGCACCAGTCCTGACCTGGGGAGTCAGCCTGCCAGTCTGGAGCTGCTCGGCCCTGGCTCAGTGTGCTGCGGAAGGGCTGGCTGGGGCATGAAGGTGCTACAGTGTGGCGCTAACTGGCAAGCAGTCCCCACACTGGAGCATCCTTATGCCCCAGACAGCACCAGCCACCCACTACATGTGTGTTTTGGTGCACATTACTACTCTGCTGTAGGACAGTACTTGTCCTAAACGGCACTATCCTACAGTGGAGTTAATTATTTTATTGCACCATAATATGGGTGCACATGTTGATGGTGATGCTTTACTGCAGAGCTAATAAGTCAACTCTGCAGTAAAGCACGCATGTAGATGCACCCAGTGAGTATTAAAAGAATGACTGTGGTTGTTTCTCTCTGTCTCTCTCTCTCCTTTTCAACACAACATTGATTGCTAATGGATCTTTATTATTTTTATCTCGAGTGCTCTGCCACTAGAAAACCTGGTGGGGAGCTGCAATTTGCTAAGGAATTGAATGTAAAATCATTTTCAAATTAATTTTAATCTCCCCCCTCTGGCTCCCCTCTGCATGATCACTGGAATTTTGCTTTGACTGGGAACCACAGTTTGATGAAAAAATCTTCACTTCTCATGTTTGCATCCTGCAAATGTTATGTCTTAAATCCCTCTTTTTTCCACATGACTTCATGTGCTAGCAATTTGACTTAATGAGTAGCTGCAATAAATGTACAGTATGGAAATATTGTTACAAGTCTGCTAGAGTGTTCCCATGCTTAAGCAAAGTGTTGCGTTGAAAGAGATGTAAAATATATAATTACTCTGAGACCTTGAACAAAATCCGGCTTCTTAGTTCATTCTTATCCTTTTTTGGACAGTATGAGTAGCCTCATTTTTAAAGAGAATTGTGGAGGGCCTGAGCATCTGGGCTTTGCTTTCCTTATCATCATCTATGGATGCATTCAAGCTGTTAAAATGAATAGTACTCCCTGTGTATTGTTTATTTTATTTGAAGCCTTGCCAGCTTTCTTACTTAATGATGTCTTTAAGAAATATCACATATGCTATTCACAGTTTTATTTGGAAAATTGGTTTAGTAGAGGCAACAAATAAGTGAAACCTAGAATTGAATGTGATGACTTTTCCTCTCCTGAACATTTACAATATTAGATGCATTAAATATGCCTTTGCTTCTACTTCCGGGCCAGTTAATTGCTTATTTATTTTTCATTGCCTGGATTAGGATCTTTTGACAATTACTGTTGCTTTTCTCAGAAGCACGTCTTTAAAAGATTAAGGGACAAATCTAGTACTGAGTTATACCATCCCAATTCATTAGGGAGCGTGTGCATCATCTTTTAACAGGTCTGACAGGGCCTGGTACTTCCAGCATATTGCACCTTGTTGATACATTCATATATGACAGTGATTAGATTATAAATGCTTGGGGAGGTGAATGGATAAGCATAAAGTCCACCGTGCAGTGCCACCACTACAAGATGGTATTCAATGCAAGATGTTGGTTCCCAGAATGTCTTGGTCTTGGTTAGTTGACATGATACTGAACGTGATTCAGGTTTGTCCACACTCAGCACCAGACCGAACTCCTCACAACTGTGTTGAAACATAGCTAGATGTCCTATAGAAGACAGGCCCAGTAAATGGTTGGTGGACAGGATATATCTGTAAACAGTCTTGCACAATAAGTGCTTGCCATCACTAGAAAATCAGTTTGTATTAAAACCTAGCCAGTAGCATGTGCTAATTGTCACGGGGTTTCATTATATTCATGAAATTCAGCAGTCCCTATAGATATCCTACAAACTCCTTATGGGTGAGCCTGTGGTTCCAGAAGAGTTTATATAGAGTCCACTGACATTGTGTTAAATAGGATGGTACCTGTTGACACTGAATGAAAAGTTGTGCTTTATATTTTGTTAGTTAACATGTCTCCTTCAGGTCAGGGTCTAACACAACTCATTTTTGCAGAGAAGACAAGGCTAAAGGGAATAGCAATGCTGCTCTAAAGTAATATGATTGAGATTACTGCATTATTATTATTGTAGTAGTAACATTTAGCATTCTAATCATGGTCCAGTACCCCACTGTGGCTGGCATTGTTCAGGCAGCTAACCACAGTCATTCCCTTGCCCCCAGAGCTTTACAATCTAAGTGGTGGCAACATTTTAACATTACCAAAAATTGCACAGTTGGAAAATATTTTTTCCATGCAAAAAAATGTTTTTCTTTCTGCAAAAAAAGTCAAAATGGAAAGTTTTCAGCCAAAACACTTAAGGTAGAAACCAACAATTTTCAACAAAAATATGTTCCTTATCCAAATTTTAATTCAGCAGTATCACACCTCCCAGGGTATTTTCCATGAGCCAGGTTTGTGCTGTGAATTTCCATGATGCATCAGTCACTCTTACTGAGCCATGAACTGTGCATCAAGAAAGTCCATGCATCATGGGAGGCATAGTCTGGCTGGGGAAACTACAGTGGAAATGAGGCAATCAGACATCCACCATCTGACTCTCTAAAAACTTGTCCAAACTGAAGTATCTAAGATGTCAGCTCCCTCCATCTGTAGTAGAACTGTGCCTGATACTATTTAGTCTAAGCAACCATAAACTTTGGGTAAGTTCAAATCTGAGCAAATCAGGCCCTCATTATTGTCTTAAAACATTATTGTCTTAACATACATCTCCAGTCCAAATAAGATAATTGCTCCTCTCAGTATTATACTGCCCCATATTGTATTGAGGCATGAGCTGGCTCAAAAGCCTGGGAGGTATTCTTTAGTTTGAAGTAGGTCTTGGAGATGCTTGGGTCAACCTTCCTTGATTAACCAAACCAGATCATGCTTCAAGATGTATTGAAGCATCATGCAAACAAGCTTTTCTTTATTTTCCATTCTGCCTTAGAGTAGGAACTGTGGTGATGTGTAAGGCTAAAATACAATGAAGAAGGTTTAGCAGGCTCAGGTTAGGTTCAGGTTTAGTTCATAGTAATAAGGTGAGTGAAGGGTCATGTTGATTCCCATTTTTTGGAACCTGTTCTAAGCCATGCTATATTATTCTGGAAAAATTCAGCGATGCTTTGCTTAGTTGATGGTCTCATTTGATAAGTTACTGGGAATATTTTGTTAAACTTGTATAAGACTATTTTTAAGCAGTTGTAGCACAAGAGCAATAATAGCACTGTCATACTGTTTTACAAGGCCATAATTTGGTTTTCTTGCTGGCATAAACCATAAGACCTTTGGTCTTGTAGTCTCTCCACTTGGTGACTGGATTACTGCCTTGTAAAACAGCATGACAGGACTATTACCACTGAAAGAAGGGACAGCCATCCAGAGAGCTGATTGGTTCACACCTCTTTTTCATTTGGCATAATATTTTTATTCTTGGAAGTAGCATATAAAACAAAATGTTTGCAACTATAACACCTAATAATTTACTTTTTTCTGCAATGTGAAATCAATTTTAATACAGTCTGCTTAATTTATTACCAGCCTACTGACACTATTATTTATTATTTATACAGCACTGTAGTAGCAGAAGGCTTTTCACAATAGTTAAAATGCCTTTCCAAGCAGTTACATGACTCTCTCTCAAACATGAATCAATTTAACCTCAAGACTCATTTGCAGTCGGGGGGGAAAAAAACTATACCCATTTGAAATAAGATGAATTAGGGTATAGAAAGTTTAAGGCCAGATAGTGTTCCAGTTCCACTGGTATAAGTTGCCACAATATAGTCATCAGCATGAGTATGGGGTGCGTGATCTAGTCCTTTGTGGCATGTTCAGTTTCCCAGTGTGAAATGCAGAACTAAACTTGTATCTCTTGAATTTCAGCTCCGTGCTTTAACTACAACATCATTCCCTTTCTTCTGTGACAAACAAGTGACAAATACGTGCCCATCCCAAAGAATTTATACTTTAAAGTTTCAAGTGGGACCAGTGCACCAAAATAATAAGATCTGGTATCACATAGGCTAACTGAGAATAAAGTATGTGCCACTGGAGCGGGGCTATTTTCACAACATGCAGGAGAGTTTTTGGAAGGAGAGAAAAAGAACTCACAAGCTCCTTTCTTATCATTCTGAAACAACAAGTTAAGGCATGTATTTGAAAAGAAGCTCCCACAAGAAGGTCTGCTGCTACAAGAGCAATGCAGAAGTTAATGAAAAACAAATATTACATTTCGTAGAAAATATTGATTCTATGGTAATGTTCTCTGGCAATAACATGGGACTCTCCGTCTTGCTCTAGCGGGCTATACCACATTTATTGGTTCGTAAGTCCACTGCTGTCTTACAGGCCTGTGAGTAATTGATTTTTCAGCTCACTGACTGAACTGAAGAGCTGAAAAAAAAGTGTCATTTCAGGTTTATTGGAAATATTTTTTGTTTTGCTTTGTTTTGTTTTCCTGCCAAAATGAAAGCCAAAAAAATTTCAGTTGGGGGTCAAACTAAACATTTCATTTGGCCAAAAAAAAAAAATGTTTCATTTTGTTTTCAGTTTTTCTTTAACTTCTTTTAAAATTAAATTGAGGTTAGATTTGGGAGGAAAAAAAGTATTATTGTGAAACAAAAAAAAATTAAAACATTGTTATTGAAAACATTAACTTTTTGTCGCTAAAACAATTCAGCACATTTTATATGAATTAATTAATTGTTATGGTCAACCCAAATATGCGTTGTCTTTGGTGTATAAGACTTCCACCTGAAAAATTTCACCCAGCTCTAGCCTTTGCTCTACAAGACTTGTTCTTTAAAATAAGCACTACAGATTCATGCTTTTTTTAGGTCTAAATATTTCCAGGTTAGCTCTCTGAAGAGCACACAGGCAAGGGCATTGTTGTACCTTGTACATTGACTATGGTGAACAAGGAAAAACCATTTGGGTTAGAATAACGTTTCAGATATTTTCACTTTGTCTCATGGGCTTTGTGTATTTGATTTTCACTGGCCCAAATTCTGAAGATATCTGTCCACTATAAGACAGATTCTCTCTTTCAGTCTTTTCTTTTCAGGCTGCTTAAAAGATGGAAATCATCCTCAAAGACTCTCCTGGTGTTAATGTAGCCCATCAACCTTGTCTTGACGTAACCCCAAGAGAAACAGAGCTTATTCAGAGAACTCTTACACCTATCTGTAGCTCTGACTGTCAGTGGTGTTTGGGGGTTTGGATATGTGTGTGACCATGCTATATCATGCTCCAAAGACCCCACACGGTATACAGTACCTTGAGAACCATAGATAAAATAGGATAGTCACCAAGTTTGCCATGGAGGCAGCAATGGAGGTTGGGAGCAAGTATCTCCCTCTGGTGCTTCACCCAGGATGTGGCACTATCCCTCTCACGAGCACGCTAATTAAATTTTATACCTGGAAGAACCAAAAATGGTCTTTTTTGAATGTACAGTTGCTTGTGAAAACCCCGAATTGCCAAATATCCTCTAACTTTAACAATTAGTCTCTAAGCTGTAACTCTACCTAACATGAGATGAATGCATCTAACCACCTCTCTCTGCTCATGTATTATCCACATTTACTCTCTGAGCCATTGTCAAATAGCTATATTCAAGTTGTTTCAGGACTAATCATTCTTTCAGAGGAGTCTTCACTTATAACTGAAATATTGCTCCTAACTTCAGTGAATCCCACTTATTTTGAAAGGCCTGTAGCTCAAAGGTAGTGGCATCTTTAATTTGAATGGGCTGACCCTTCTGGCAGTGATGGCTACAGCTTGGATTAGCACAACAATGTCTCTCTGTGCAGCTCCAGTATTATTTTGCAGTTTGGTGACTTTTATGTGAGCTAGTAGGCTGAGCAGGTAACTCAAGTTGATTCTGCAATGAAGTCATAGCATTAGGGAATAGAAAGCTAGCCAGACAGAAATCAGTATATTAGTAAAAGTTGTTATAATGAGCCATATGTGATAATTTAATCTTGTAAATATCCCAGTAGCTGTTAAATTGAAGTTTAAATTCTTTTAAAATTTCATCAGTTGAGTTTTCCTGGAATTGCTGTACGTAGTACAGGTAAATCCTGAATATCCAAATATTTATTCACTGAAAGCCTGGGTAAGATTCAATCAAGGAGATTTGTTTTTAAAAAAGGGCTCTTTTGTAGGACAGCCAGGCTCTCAAAGAATACGATTTCCCAGAAGCACTGTGATACCCACTGCCTTTCAAAAATAGAGAAATAGTTTGTCGGTAGGTCCACCTGTCCAGCTGTCCCCCCAAGACCCAAGATCAGTTACAGGAGCTAGTACAGTTCTGTTGGCAGACAGAAAAGGGAGCCATACTGTCAGGGTGGTTGTTGTGACACCAATCATTTAGGAGAGGTGAGGATTTGGGAGAATTCAGGGATATTCTGCCAATGTAAAAATGTTCACGAGTATATGGAGCCTTTTTATTTAAATTGTGGACACTGTTGCTCCAAGGGGAAGCATGGAAAAAGTGATGTAAACCCACAGATCAAAATCTAACAAGTTTGTTCAAATCCCAGATTCCTGTTTTGTTTTTTAATTGACAAAAACATTCTGTGCTAAAAAGAGAGCCTAGTTCTCACTTGGTCGCATTCCCAAAGCGCCTTTTGGCTGTCTCTCAGACAGAGTTCTCACAGTGCTGCTGACAGGATTTCAAACGCGCCAAGGATGCAGGGCTAAGTTTAAAGCCCAAAGCCAACAGCCATGGGGGCCGTCTATGTTCACATTGCATAGTTAATGAGAACTGGATTTTCATCTTCAGTGCAACAAATCCCAGTGGATCACACTTTAATGAATACCTTCTCAGTCCTCCAGAGGAATTGTTGCCTAGTACCATCTCAATTGTATGGTGGAAAACTGGCTTCTCTGATTGTAATGTAATAACTTTCCTGTCAGGTCATCAACACTTGGGAGAATTTATTGTTTTCATGTAAATACTTGAAGGTAGGACTTTCAAGGGGTAGGTGGGGGGGAGGATGCATGTTAGTTCATCCTCTGCCAACTTCTCTTTTTTAAAGCTAAACATTGCAATTAAAATCATAACTATTCATTTTATTAATAGTGTTTCTACTCTTAGAGACTGTACACCTGGAGATTTTTTTTTTTTACAAGATTTTAGCTTTGCTTTACTTCCTTGGGGGGTTTGTCCCTCTCTCTAACAATAATTAAAATAGCTTACATTCCTATACCATGCCTTTCCTCCCCAAGGACCCTAAAACCATTTACAAACTCTAAAAGCTGCTTTTTCTGTAAACAGAAATCACTTTACCCATCAGTGAAGTACGGCCACCTGTGGGGTGGAGCACAGCAGCTGTGTAAAGGCACACCACATTGTTACATTTTTAAATGAAAAGTGAAAAACACCATATACAACTGAAACTACAGGGGGAATGTAAGGAGATAAAATGTAATTTCTCAAACTGTAATTTGACCAGGACAGCTCTCCAGTTCTTACCGAAAGTGCCAAGGGGCCTTTAACTTTAGCATGCAGGCAGGACATCATTTTTATGACTTATCAGAAAAACAGTATTTCTATCAACATAGAGCTCCCCCCCTCCACTCCCAGCCCCCTATTCTATGGAGAAGAAAAGGGGAAAACCAAGTGAATAGTCAACCAAGTGAATAATCAGCTTCCAAACAGCACTACTTATTTTGCTTGAGACCTTAGTGCTGGCTGCTTTGCTTCTGAGCTCTGAGAAAACTACAGCAGCAATTCTCTCGATGGTGCTTGGATTTATAGTAATATTAAAAAATAATAATTGCTGGTGATGATATGAATAACACTAAGTTCATGCGAACATACTTGGGGCTGTTTTTGTTTGTTTTCAAAGGGATTTCTTTAGGATGACTCAGTATGAATACTAAGCTCTGTTATGCCAAATAGTACTGTTGGCAAACTTTAAGTATATGACAAATACAGCAAACTAAATATATGCTTAGAGGTAAGCTTGTGCTTATGTGGCCTCTGTGGGTAACAATGCTTTCCTGAATGGGAATATTTCAATGTACTGCAGCAAAAATGCAGTTTTACTGAAATCTCTGAGATGGTAACCCATAAGAGACATTAAGAACCCTGTAACTACAGCTTTTGTGTGCTCATAATAACAATTAGCACTTATTCAGTACTTTTCAACCAAGCATCACAAAACACTTTCCAAAGGGACTGCATCAGATACAGGAATGGCTCCAACTGACTAACACTATGATGAAATGGTGTTCACTTTTTAATTATTAGATTTAGAGATTTTGAAGAAAGAAATTACCATTAAATCATCTAGTCTGATCACAGGGCAACAGATTATCCTGCTATTCCTGTTTGGATTTCATAAAAGTATCTCCCAGGTAGGCATCCTGTCATGCTCTGAAGACAGTAAGAGATGGATTATCTACTGCTTCCCTTGCATTTTTAAAAGATATTTTCCTAAAGCAAGATAGCATAAAACCAAAGCCATCCAATAAACTCCCTGCAGAAAAATACAAGGAAACAGATGCAAAAACAAATTTTGTCACCTAAAGTACACGTAGGTGGAATTTAAGTGCTTAAACACAAAACTGAGTTTCTAAAAACTACTTTTGAGATGCTACCTAATCCCAGAGGGCTCTGTTCCTCAATTTTTTACTTTAAAGTTCCCCACATTCTTGAAGTTCTGCTTCTCATTAGTCCAGGAGTGCCTCAGGCTGGATAAGACTGGGCAGCTCAGTGCCAGTTTCATGCCTAAATCAGATCAGGATCCAGAATCTAGGTACTCTGTTGCCTATCCCTCCTGGGGAGCTAGATCCAGTGTGCATTCGTATAATTTGCTAATACTGGTATATGACTGGGGTCCTTAAAAATGCTGTGATGGCTGCCTCTTCTTTTTAGAACACAGCTGGAGGAGGGACTGGTAGTGGTACCCCCTGTCGCCTAGACAGTAGCTTAGCAGCAAATGCATTTCTGAAAGCAGAAGGGGATTCATGTTCAGTTCCCTCTCCTGCCTGTGGAGATTCAAGCTTACATTTTCACACTCCAAGGACAGTGCTTTAACTAGCTGCCTCTAACTTATTTTCAGGTTCGCCACTCTCCACCCTTTTGAGCTGTACCATGGTACAGCAAACTGTTAAAGACTCATCCAGCCAGGGAGTGAGAGTGACAGTATGTGTAGAAGAGGAAGTCAGGCAATTCAGCTGCAGGTGCAGGGGGAACATGGGTGCCAACCCATGCGCTACTGCTGCTTATGTATTTTGTTCTCTGTTTCATATTGAATGCATAGACAATCCTTTGAGAAGGGTTAGGAACCAGCATTCCCTTCTCTGGGTGAGTGCCCCTGCTGCTTAGTATATGGTCATTCTCATTCTTGCTTTCTAGCTCAATGAGCTAATGAAGCCTTAACTGTTTTCTGCACAGCGGAGCAGCCTCAACTGGAAGGGGCAGAGAGTACCTTCACTCAGAAAAGGCTACAGTCTAGTGAGTAGGGCATTCTTCTGGGAGGATGTGTGAAATGTGTGAAATGTGTGTTTGAATCTCCCCAGGCAAGGGAGAGAATTTAATCTGGCTCTCCCATATCATAGATGAGTGCTCTATTAGGATTCTGTATAAAGAGAACACATTTTTGAAAACTCTTCTCCAATTGAAAAAAAAGAGAGAGTGGTCCCTGTTCTGTTTCTGAAAGAAAAGGTGCAGATGCCCACATTCAGGAGAAGCAGAGAACAGATTAACGCACCTGCACCCATATTTTCAGCATTTCCTGTTACCTACCTCTCGGTTCTTCACTCAGTGTGCTAGCTGGTTTGGATCCATTCCAAGGCATCTAGCATTTCCCATGCACTGTATATGGGCACTAACCACCTAACATTGCTAGTTAATTGCCATTAGAGACTGACCCAAGGTTACTGGAATTAATAGAAAAGCTTCTTTTGACTTAAGGGGCCTGTGAATCAGGATCTAATGTAGTAAAAATGAAGCTGTGATTGGTACTTATTTGTGGAAAGCACTCCATGATATCTATCTATAACATGACTAGCTACAGCTAATAGATCCCAAGTCCTAGATCAGATCAGTATCTTCATGTAGGCCAGTGGTCCTCAACCTTTCTATATTTGAGACACCCCTTCTTAGCCTTGAAGCATCCCTTGAAAACTGTCACCTCTTAGTTCTCATGTATTCTTTGACTACAGAGAAATAGCAAAGAAATTCTTCTATTGCAAAGAACTCAGAAAGACCGCAACAGGTCAGAATGGTTTTAATACTATGAATTCCTATTTGAAATCTCTAGGTCTAGGGGTAGACATTACACATTTAATCAGAAGTGATCAGAAACTGGTTTAAACCTGTAACAGAAAAGATGTTCAGTGCACATCAACCAATTTGAAAATGGCTGAAACTGGTTTGAGATAAACCTGCGTGAATGTAGTATCAGACTTAACCGATTTGGGTCAAACTGGCTTATGCAATGTCCGTCCTAGCCCCCTTGCTGGTTTAAGATAAACCAGACTCCCCCAGCATCCCGGCATGCTGTTTGGGCTGGGCGGGACTCTCTGCTCCACAGCAGAGCTGGCCCCTTCCCTCTGCTCCCTGGCTGCAGCTAGACAGAGACTGCAGGTGTGTGCCTGGCTTCTCCCTGCCAAGCAGGGATTATTCCCCCTGCCCCTCTGCCTTACACCTCTCAGCATTAGCTAGCAGACCACATGCTGGCTACAGTCCATGCTGTGGGAGACAACAAAGGCAAACAGGCTTTTTGGAGCTAATCAACAGGTAGCTCGTAATGTCCTTCCTTGGAAAAGCTGTTTAAAAAGAGCTTGAACTAATGGAGAGAAGCTTTGTTTTCTTAATGGGTTGATGAACACTGAGTTAGGGGTGATAAACATTCCCAGCTGGGCTGCTGGGGAAGTGGGGAGGGACATCAAAGTGTCTTGCTGGGGCCTGGCCATGCCCCCCCTCAGCTCAGCCCTGTAGAAGGGCTACTTTAGTGCCCCTCAGCTTCTAGCCTGAGCCAATGCAGGCATGTGCCTGAATTTTTTCAGTCCAGAGGGGATGTCTGTGCCGGTTTAGCCTAGCCAGGTTAGACTAACCTGCAAAGATTGAATCAATTCAGGTTCAGGCTTTTTAAATGTCTGTCTCTAGCCTGGGTATATCTTGTGAATCATGTTTGCACACTTAACAGTCCTAGCATAGTGCAGAATCCTGCAGCACCCTTGAAAGGACCTCAAGGCACCCTGGGGTGCTGCAGCAACCTGGATGAGAATCACTGACCCTGGCCCTTGTAAATGATTCTAGGAGAAACCCCAAATATTTCATTCTGAGCTGTATGCATGTTGTTGTTGTATACTACCTGCAATGTTCCTGGTATTTAACTACTGAAATGATACTGGCAATAAAACAGGATAATTTTCATCAGAAGGAAAATGTTAAATGGAACATAGAATAAAAAATATTTCCTGACTTATTAACATACCATTTATTGCAAAAAAATGGAAAGAATATTAATAAATACATTTACTATTCCTTCTGTGCTTAATCTTCTCCACATGATTTCATTCGGTTTGGTCAATGAAAATAGTTAGTATAAATATTTTTTTGTGGATTTTATGCTATGATTTGAGTAGTGACATTACAGCAAATTATTAAATCCAAACTCCACACTTGGAATGCTTCTATGATTTATCTTATATTTAATCTAACTCAGCAGCGTCTCTGCAGTTTCATAATGTTATTTCAAAATGGAAGTTAATACTATTTTCCAGCTATGAAGCTTTCTTCAGAAGAGATCTAATAAATGGTAGATCTAAAGTGTAGTCCTTCAAGACATACCTAATACAGAATAGTGTATGCTAACTTTATTTTCTTTTATCAGAATGAATCAAAGATAACCCTTTTAATTCCATTTGCTTCCCACATGCTGGTTTCATGTTAGAAAGGCATTTACAAACAATAAGACAAACTCAGGTTCACTCTTTAAGAAAAGACAGAGCATGTAATTCTTGCAGGGAGATCAAGTGATATTTTATCCCTCTGCAGTAAGACTTGGTAACAAGAGGAAGATAACATCAGGGTCACTGAGGAGAAAGAGTAACCATACCTGAAATGTACATCATGATCAAACCTGTAAAGTATGTCTGCATGAAACCTTAGACAGCCTTGATTTTTTTTTATCAGTTCTATCTTTTAAAAGTCCTAAACTGATGTTAAAGCAGGGGGAAATGATTATGGAATTTTATTGTTTTACAGTATTTCTTATGAGGCAGTAGGTATATGGAGCTAGACCAGAGATGGCTTTGGCTTGTTGTATTTGAAGGTGTAAAGGCATCCAAAGCTTATGTGAAGGCTTTTATAAGTGTAAAGAGAAAGGTCCTGACTAAGCACAGACATATATATACAATGTAGTATAGTCATTGGGCTCAGTAGAACTACTTAAGTGCATGAAATTCAGCACATGTGTGAGTCTTTGAAGGTTGGGGATCTAAATAGGTTAAGATGGCTTGAGGAGGCAGCTGACTGAGCTGGATTAACTTTAGATTTCAGTGGAAGACATAAACAAGGCCTGGACACAGGTTCAGATTGAGGGTCACACTGAATCTCCTTAGCTGTTGCAGGATTTCAGCTCAAAATTAAAGAAAATTTAAAACAGCTGATCTTGCAGGATTTCTGTGACCCTCATGAAATAACAGTTTTTTTTGGGTGCCTGTACACGAGCGTGAAGGCTGCTCCGATGCACTGGAGTTCCAGCACACGGGGGTGTACCACCTGATGCCATCATTGCAAATGACCAGGCTCGTAGCAGGGGCAGCGGTCAGCCGTGGGGCTTGCAGTGAGAAGAACGCTGCCCCCCATGCAACCCTAGTGGACTATGGGGCTGGCAGCAGGGGCAGCATTGTCGTTTGCAAGGCTCATGGAAGGGGCTACAGGGCTTGCAGCAGGGGCAGCGCGGGGAATGCTGCTGCCACTGTGAGCCCTACTTCTCGCAATGCTCACAGTGGTGGCAATGTTGTCCCTACTGCCCCTGGTGTGAGTTCCCAACCCCCTCTGTGAGCCCTGCAGCCAATGAGGCTCACAGCAGGGGCAATGTTCCTGGCACCATGAACGGCGCGTGCCCTTGGCAGCTGGGGGGGGGGCATGGTGGCAGTGGGAGCACAACAGCGGCAGCGGGAGCAGCAGAACTACAAGGGAATAGGCAGAAAACTGCTTATTTAAACACTTAATATTTAGCGTACTTATCCATCCATAGATCTCAAAGTGCTTGAAAAAGGTGAGAAAATATCACTAGTCTCAATTTGTAGATGGGAAAACTAAGGCATAGAAAGATTAATTTTTATACAGCATGTAATTTATCATTTTCTTGGGCCTTATTCATGAGATCAAATGTGTTTCAAGAACTACCTACAGTTGATTCGCTATTATTGAGTACAGTATGTCTGACTTGTATGTAGGAAAAGACATTTTCAAAACATCGGCAAAAGCGTGTAGTAGTGAGATTCTGAACTTGCAATATGTTTCAGGTTACAGAGCATAAATTGATGTATAAATAGACCACAAAAATGTTGTTTTTTCAGGGTGTTTTAACATGTTAAGCATTCAAATGTGGTCTTGCAGATGCAACCTAGACACTGAATTTTCCTTTAAGTCAATTGTAAATCAAAAATTCTGGGTACAATTCTTTATTGTTTCCTCTTTATCTGAGAAAAGTCATGTATATCTATAAGCAAGCCTGTTTCATATTTCATGCTTTACTGGTTCTTTTCATTGTTTAAAATAAATTTCAGACACACGCTACTGCTGAGTCCTAAAGGAGATTTTCCAGAGCTAATGAGATACTGGACTAGCTTCTTCCATGTAGCAGGGTCATTTTGTGCTACATCATCAACACAATCTAGCTATGAACTTGGTACTTTCAGCTATAGATCTCAAATGCGAAGGAAATCTTCAAGTGGTGCTGAGACATTTTAGTGGTTCTTATTCCACTCTTCTTCCCTGTTCTCTGCATAGCAGGCAACAAGGAAGTGTAGCTAGAAAAGGAAGTCTAGGTCAGGATGCCACTATGCCATTCTATAGTTTTAACCCCTTGGGGATGCTAGTAGCTGGCAGTTGGAGTAACCTAAAGGCTGCTCTAACTTAGTCTAGGAGAGCTGAACCTACACAGGATCCAGGGATGCAGGAATGAAACTTAGGCTCCCCAAAACAAATTCTGCTTTGTGCTCTTCAACCAATTCCCATTGCATTTTACTCTCTTTCTATGCAGCCTTTTGATATCTAATGCACCCAATGATAGTGACCAGTAAAACCAAGGGAACATTTACAAGCTATCAAAGAAGATGGAAACACTCTTGTAACTGAGGCAAACATTTTTCTCTCTCTGGATCTTTGTAGAAGAGAACCCCCCACCACCATTTGTGTTCTCGGGAAGATACTTCCCTTGATTACTCATAATGTGCAACTTTAGTCGTGTGTTACAGCATACTGAATGCAGCACTGAGTTACGTTTCTTCTTTCCCAAAGATGCCTTTGAGGTTGTAGCCCTAAGCAATGAGGCTCTGTAGAACAATCTGGGTTACCCAGGCAGCTAGATATTTCTTGAAAGCTGGACTCCACTTTGTTGTTATTAGCTCCGGTGAAAATGCTATGTTGTTACCCAACTTTGTGTCATTCCTTTTCCATGCCAGCCTACCCATTGTAGATGGCACAGAAAGACCCTAAGACTGATATCAATACACTCTTAGCTGTACACTGAATTTTATTTTGACCACTGAAATACTACCCCATTCAGTGTGATTTCCTCGAGCCTTGGATGCACATTAGTCCATAGTGCTGCAAAGTCCCTGGATGGAGCATTGCAGAATCCCCTCAAAGGTACATTTTACAGCCAGAGAGTGAGAGGGGGCTGCTTCTTAGCTCCCCGATCCCT
This sequence comes from Alligator mississippiensis, assembly GCF_030867095.1. Classification (NCBI taxonomy): domain Eukaryota; kingdom Metazoa; phylum Chordata; order Crocodylia; family Alligatoridae; genus Alligator; species Alligator mississippiensis. Next base: position 206,465,148 of record NC_081826.1, read on the forward strand.
AGGGGAGTCCCTGGGCTGCTGCAACAGCTGATTAAGCTGCTTGAAATCACTGGCAGTAGTAACAGCTGATTGGACAATATTAGCCACCCAATAAGCTGTTACCACCTCTTCAGTTGGTGTAGCTGTATCCCCACTTGGGGTTTTCCTAGTTTTGTGGTCTTTTCAGGCCTGCAGCTGACATATACTGGCAAAACTTTGAATTATATACCTGGCCTTATCCTGGAACACTGTAGCAGCTTAGACCCTAAACAAATTGCAGCATTGTGTGTGAACCTCAAAGCTAGGGGCAAAAGTGACACATAAATCATTATAAGTGATCAGAAACTAGTTCAAATCTGTAACACAACAGAAGTTCAATGCACATAAACCACTTTCAAAATGTCCAAAACTGGTTTAAGATAAACCTGGGTGGATGTAGTATCAGACATCAGTGATTTAGGTTAAATCAGTTTATTGAACTTCTGTCTCAGGTCCCCTGCAGATTCAAGTTAACTCAAAGCACCCCAGGATGCTTTGTACCTCCCCTACAAAGTCTCCATCACAGGGTAGGCAGACTACCTTTGGCCCAAACTGTTTGCTCAGGCCAAGCAGGAAGGCATGGTCTCCTGCAGCTTCTGGCCTGAGCGACTGCAGGCAGGCATGTGGCTGCATTTCCAGAATCAAAAGTGAACGTTTTTTTACTTGCTTATTGGTTCAACACATGCAGCTTAGGCTAACCTGTGAAGATTGAATCAATTCAGTCTCGGGCTTTTTGATTGTTTGTACTTAGCCTAAATCTACTCCCTTTCATATAAATGACCCTGTACATTAAAATTCCAGTTGCGTAAAGGGAAATAAACTTTATTTTATTTCAGGATTAAAGGGATTTTATTTCAATTCTGATTTTTTGCCTTAAAAGCTATCACTCAGTTTGTAATTTCATAAACATGTTTGCTTTAAATGTATCATTAATGAGTGGCAGCAGATATGGCCTGGGCAGCAGGAAGGTAGGGCTCACAGTTTTGGCAATAATAAAACCACCTGTTTTGTAAAGGGCTGGAGCAGGCAGCCTGCAGTAGTAGAAAGGAGCTATAAAATAAGTTTAAATGTAATTTCCTCCCTGTTAAGGTCCTCTCCTCTGTTTGAGTCGCATACAGAGGCTTAGTTTAAATAAGGTCTCTACCCCTGCTCCAGAAAGTGTGGAATCTAATTAAAGCCAGATAGATGTCAGAAAAAAAATATAGCACTAGAAGTATAACTAGGGAGAGTGAAGGGGGCACCTATCCTGGGCACCGACTTAGAGAGGACATCATAATTGCTCCTTCTGGAGTGTTTGCTATGCAAACGCAGCACCACACTGCTCAGGCATAGTGACCTGGCAGCCCTGGACCCCATAACATGCTAGGGGTCAGCCAGGAAAATGGTGTTCCCCCTGGGATTTTTGCCACAGGAGGAGCAGCTCTGCTTCCCCACATCCCTAGATATGCTACCGGTTGAGCACAGGGCACCACAGACATCTCCTAGGAGCCCATGTCATAGGACTGGTGCAGCTTCCCCCTGCTCTGCTCTCCTGTGGTCAGCACTCTGCCCAGGGCACTGCAAGAGCTCTCTGTGCCTCTGCCAAGGATGCCAGTAAGTTAGACTGCTATTTGCTATTGTAAATATAAATCTGATCGTTAATGATGTGTGTCTGCATTACCCTGTGAGAACTACTAGGACACCTACTTCAGTCTTTGTACCTATATTTATTCCATGCCCCTACTGATTTCCAGTTCATGCCAAGCAGTGATTATTGTCATCTGGATACTTTGTTTGCTTGTCCATTCCCCTAGGTCACCCAAGAATTATCACACAGTTACAATTTTCAACACGATGGACCAGGCCCAACATTAAACCAAGGACCTAAATGTGAAAGTTTCTGCAACCTGCTACTGGTTTCTTAATTCATGGAATTAGCCAGGGTATTATCTAATCAAAAGGGAACCTTAAATTTAATGAAGCATGCTGCACAGCAGCAGATCTGCAAAAACTTTTAAGGTTTTGCTTCAGATACTTCCCAACTGTTCAGATGTTTACGTGGACCTTATCATATCCATACAAATGGTAAAAAAAAAAAAAGTTGGAAATAAGATGACAAAAAGTTTGCTAGTTCATCCAACTGCAAACACAGGCAGCAGAGAAGCACTCAGAAACACACATATACATACATATGCCTACGTACATGCACACATAAATACAGGCATATGTGTGTGTGCATGTGTTTATATATATATTTAGATATACTTATATCTGTGTATGCATATATGCACACACATATCTGTATAAAAATAGAAAAGTTGGTTGAATATGAGAAGGTGTTCAAGTTTGCATCTAGGATTGAACTAAATTTGGAGTTAGTTCAAATTTATCAGTAGTACTTTCAGCCTTAATAGTATCATAAAGCTAGCTGCATTTGCACAAGTCAAGGAGATACAACGTTGACCCTCTTTGTCTACGTGAGCAGCTTGCTAATAAGTCAGTTAGTAAGGTAACGACCATTGAGGAAAATAAATTATTTCCAAGCCACAGAAGGTCTTAAAAAGCCATTTTCATTCCACAGTTCAAAGTATTCAAGGTAAAAGGCAAATGCTAACTCTAAGTGATGGCAAACTTACTATTAATCTCAAAAATCAGATCACAATAGGTGTATGAGATCCTGGAGGTTCTGGGTTTTTTTTCTTTCTGTGTGAAGCTAGTCAGCTGATAGATTACATATAGCACTAGGAAAGCTAGCCCCAGTTTGGTACCATTACAAGAAAATCCAAATTGGATCTACATGTTCTTCTGGAGGGTTAGTAGAATAGAAACTAGAAGAAATAAGTTACTCGAACATGATTTAAAGCCCATTGAAGTCAATGGGTGTCAACTTTCCATTCAATTCCCTTCTTTTAAGTGAAATAGCAACCCGTTTCTTACAATAAGTTTCACACACTACATGCAGTGTATCTGCATGTATTGCGAATAGGACTTCTTTGTAGGTTGTAAGGTTCCCTGTGATCCTCCAATCTTTTCATGAATCCTTAGATGAAAATGAAAAATTATGCCAAATTTCTTCATTTTTCTAACAAAGAATGACTATAGAAAAGGGTTTTTTCACTGGAGTTCCCTCTAGGCTGAGCCACTGTAAAAGGCAAACAACTAGATCCCTGGGAAAGGAAATATCTTATATACTCAACAAGATTGGTAATGGAAGTCAGGATGACTCAGCATTTGAACAGATGCCAGGAATCCTGTAGACTATTAAACACGAATGGCAGAATTGAGCTTGGTAGCCCACAGATATCTAGAATATCAGGCAAAAGGCATATCGGAAAGGAAATCTATTAAAATGAAAAATAGTCTCCATAGGAAGCCTCACTACGTAAAACCAGACTAGAAGTTACAGTGCAATGAACAATATAGCATTAATATCAAGATGGCAATAGGAGTGTATTGAGGGGGTGTCATGAAAAATTAGCTTTTTTATAGAGCTCTGTCCCCAATATTGTGGAATTCTATGAAAATATATACTATCTCTTTAAAAATACTGTCTGTTGTGACAAATACATAAGAACAACTCGGCTATTAGCCTTGGCACAGCAGGTAATGTATGCTAATAATTTGTGAGGTTTTTGAAGAGATGTTAGTGTTTAGATCAGAGCCAAAAATATACATCAATAAATAGCATTGCTATCACCTGTCATAATATCCTATATTATTGTAGGTCAAGATGAAAGTTCCTCAGTGCAACTGGCTTGCTTACTGCAAGAATTCAAAGGCTGTTTATCTCTATTAGTTAAAGACCTATAATTACAGCAGTTTGACCTCAAGGAAGGTAATTACTCCACAAAAGCACTCTACAGGAAACCAGACATTAGCCTTGGCTAATTAGACTGACATTCACAAGCTGCCCTTATCAGAATGCAGATGGTTTGGCAATAGCAGTAGGCAAATAGCATCTACAAAAACTGCATGAGTTACCCACAGAAAGCATCTGCCAGTCACTGAAAGCCAGAAGTGAAATGATTTTCTTGCTATCTTTTATGTCTTTAAATAAAATTCTTTCCCCAGAAGCAGTTTCTCATGAAAAAAGATGAGAGTTGATGGCAGCTTAAGGGGAATGTCTCAATTTTTATGGAGGGAAAAAAAATATGAGGCTGGTTCTGTAAATGTTCTTGTTTTTCCTTGTCCTTATTAAAGTGATTATTCCTCTCATGCCTATTGGCATACTCTTCAATCTTTCCCCTTTGTCAACTGATATTGAGTTCATCTTTCTATACTATGGGGTTTCTGTGTAGGATCTAAATTAATTGCAACACTGATCAAAGAAACAACAGCATTGGCTTTGGGTTTAAATTGTGTCATTACGTACAAAATAAAATTGTTTATGATTTGGATTTACCATTTGGACATCTGTGTCAATGTAAATAGTGACTCACTGAACTTGTAGGTAATTGCTTGAAAATATACTAAAAGCATAGCTCAGAATAAGCTGTTTAAAGAGTTTACCTTTTCTTTTCAAAGTGGATTTAGTATGTGTTAAAGTTTCTCTCTGTCACAGGCAGGAATCACAGTCTGAATTTAGGCTGGCGAGACAGAGACCTCCTGCAGGATTTCATGTTGCCTCGATTGCCAGGTTGTGGATCCAACATAATTCTTTTGAGACACCATGTAATAATACTGAGGCAAAATATTGTCCAGTTGCAACCTAATAATATTTCTTGGGCAAGGAAACTGAAAGTTGGACCTGTTAGTATTTTTCAAGCAGTGATTACAGGGCATGGAGTTTCCCCAGTATAATCAGGATGATTCAGCAAATGACTGTCCTGTGCATTTCAAGATGGGTGGTAACCCAAGTAAACCACTCCACCCAGCCAAATGGTCTCAACCCTGATTTAAAAGGACCACCTTGAGAGATGAGAGGTAATTCAGCCCCAGGCATACTCAGTCATTGGCCTCTCTGCTGAGACTGCCAGTAGGAAGGGTGTCAAATGCTGCCAACTGCAGTGATGTGCACTCCTGTTAACTTACTTCACTTACACTTCAAAATCACCGTCAGATGGTAACTACTGCACACAACAAAGTCTTACCAATGAAGGCCAGTGTCAAATAGGTACTTCCTTAATCAACTATTTTCTCACATGATTTCAGTGGAAGGTACCTTGTATAGCATAGGTATACAGCAGTGGTTCACAATTTTTTTGGACTCACAGTACCACTCCCCCCCCCCCCCTTTAGATTTAAGGCACTCCTCTGAAAATGCCAGCTCTTAGCGTTCACTCATTTTTCAGTTGCAAAGAACTCAGAAAGACCACAACAGGGCAGAATGGATTTAACACTATGCATTCCTAGTTGAAATTTCTGGGTTTATCTTGTGAATCATGTTTGTGCATCTAATGGAGTTAATGTTGTATGGTGCCCAACAGTGCCCTTGAAAGGATCTCAAGGGCATGATGCCACGGTTGACAGTCACTGGTGTACAGGTTACTCTCATTGATGTCCAACTTTGCAAGATGGTCTACTAATTCTTTTTTATTCTTTACTTTTAGTTCTTACAATAGCCAGCAGCTTTTTTTCCTTCTTTTTTTAAAATAAAACAGTTTGACTCCTTATTAGCTAGAGATGCAGACACAGAAACCCAATCTACAGTCAGAAACACCCTACACAGTGCATATAGCCCAAAGACCAGTAGACATTCAGCTAATGATTCTTGTATACATACCAAGATTATTATTATTATTTTTATAATTGGGCCACTCCTTTCTTATTTCCCAGTTATTTTCTTCTTCCTAACAAAAGACAGACTTGAGCCTCGAGGACAGGCCCCTTCAAATATCTGCATGCAAAAGTTCTATTAAATGTCAGTTGGTTGTATTATTTCATTTGAAATGTCAAAAGTTGGATGATTCAGTGCCTAAGTGCATTAGTTTGTTCATCCCTCCACAAATAATTATGATGAGTGTGGACACATGTTGGGAGAGGGGAGAAGAATTGGGATGAAGATGAGTTAATTAGACAAGAAAGATATTAATATCCCCACAAATAAGTGTTCTTGTATGTTGCTGGGGTATATGTTCTCTCCAGCTCCCCCAACCAGTGTCAGAATAATACAGTGCTTGGCTCTCCATCAGCCAAACTGCTCTTGCTATTCTCTCTGCAATAGTCCCTTAATTTAATAGAGGAGAAGACTAGCATATCCTGCCAATTTTTATGAGATGCAGCTGAAATGTGGAAGAGAGGAAAATAAATCCTTCTCAATGAAGTTAAACACTTTGTTTTTTGTTATTTATATTTTTAAATTAACTCTCCTGTACCCAGGCAATAGATGTGGTTGGGGATTATAAAAGAGAGCTGGAACAAGGCTTAACAAATCAGTTTCTCCTGCATTTGGTTATCAGACATTTATTTCCTAGTCACAACACAAGTTGCATTGTATTGCTGAACCAGCACGGTGATATGTAAATGTTGCAAATTGTTGTTTGAGTCTCCCGGACAATAAAATGATGTCAACTAGTCCTGTGGAAGAGTGCGCCTAACCAAAGAAAGTTTGCACAATGTTCCTACGGTGGAGGACATGAATGAAGTTCTACCATGTAACTGTAACACCCACTCACTCCCCATCTCAAGCTAACCTCCTCTTGTTACATTCAAAGAATCTTAAGAAAACAATGTTAAGAAAGTATTGGGAGCACCTGTTATTTCAGTCTCACCACTATAGATATTACAAAAAGTCTTCAATGTTACACTTCTGTAATAGGGACCAGATCTTCAGCTGATGCATCATGACAAAGCTACACAGAGGTGTATGAGCTTACCTACAATTCAGACTGCAGCATAGCATAAAGATAGTGACGCCAACTGCAAGCAAGCTACCTTGGGCAGCTAAGCAGTGAGCTTAATTCCCCCTGTTTCTCAGCTAGTCACATATTTACCAAGGTATTGGATGGGTTTTCCAGTGTATGCTGAGCAACTTGCTACTGTGGCTACACTGCTATCAGTACTCAAGCCTAAAGCTAACCCAGGTGTGTCTACCCCATTTGGAGAGTCAGAGCAGTGATTGCAGTGTAGATTTGGTCTAAATGAATCAGAGAGTAAATTGCAGTAGTTATATTTTACTTCAAATGCTAAATGATGCTAATTAAAACACAACTCCAAACCTACTTCTATTTACATTATTGGTTTGTCAGCAATCTTCCTTTCCCCACAACTGCACTAGTGTAAGCCACACTTTGGGTCTCTCTGTTAGGGATTATACCAGTGTAATTACATCCCTGTAGCATTGCCCTGCTGGGGGGGTTCCAGCAGTATAATTACATCAGTCAAGTTACATGGTTTTCCTTAATGCAGACAGAGCCTGAAATCCCTGGAGACTGAAGGTCTTTACTGTTCACAGAAAATGTCTTTACTGTTTGCAGAAAATGCTGCTGCTAAAAAATGGCCCAGCTGAGATTTGCAGCTACCAATTTAGGTGTGAGACAATGGTAATGGGTCAGTTTTTCCATTCACAACCTTATAGGAAGGAAGAATGGCAAGGGGCCTGTGACTCCTTGATTGCTGCAGCTGCTATGGCTCCATGGCACTCTTCCCTCTTACAGACATGAAGCCAAATATACTGCTGCTATGGGCAGGCACCACATCACTGTCTTTACTGGCACTGTGCTCATGTAACTGCTGGTAAATATGTTGCAGACCCCACTCTGTGTCAATTTGGAGAGGCTCTGTGTTGTTACGGCCCTCAGATGCAGGGCTTCGCTCATTAGTTCAAGCTGTAGTATTTAGTTCTGGGGGCCTGTCCCCCCCATTCAGTCCCTTGTGTGTTGGACAACAAAGCAGCCATCAAACCCGCATGCCAGCAGTGAATTCAGACTTGTGTCTGTATTATGAAGTATTCTGGGAAGGGGAGTGGCTGGCAAAAACTGTGGCGGCCTTGAGCTTCAGAGTCCTGTAGTTTTCTGACCTTCTGTGTAGCAGTAACTTGTCTCCCTGAATCCCCTGACCTCCTCACCTAAATACACGGCATTGCATATAAGACTCCCACACCTGCACACACATCTTATGACTTAAAATGCATTAAGCATCTTGAGATTGGAGGGAAATATACTGCCTAAACTACCTGTTCCATGGCACCTTTTTCTATTCCACACATCATGACAACTCCCATGGAGTAGACTTCTGTCCAGGAGCGACTGGTGCCTCCTGAGTCTGGGGGGGCACCAGATCGCCAACCAGGGGTGGGGAGTCCCCCAGTAGCCAATCACCGATGCAAGCAGGGGGGGTGTCCTCCAGCAGCCGGTCACCTAGCCAGCCGTGAAACCGGAAGTGCACTTCCGCCGGCACTTTCAGTTTCTCGGTTGGCGCTTCCAGGGGCTGCACGGCTGATCTCAGGGGGTGCATGTGCACCCACGTGCATCCCCTACACATTGCCAGTGGTTCTGTCACAACTTCTGCAGAGATCAGAGGCAGCTTTAGGGTAGAGAGATAACATCATGTCCTTCTTTCTACTCCATATAGCCCTCCTCACAACAGGCTGTACTGTTTCCCACCAGGTGATACAAGAAATGGGCAGCATACAGCTGCTATTTTCCAGGCCTGCTCACTCTTCGACCTCTCCCTAGATGGCCAATGAGGCTATCAAGTGTAATGGAGTGTTTTTAGGGGGATGATACCTCTGCAGTGGGAACAAGGCTGTGAACAGAAAGTCATTTATAAAAGCTACCAAGAGCCATCGGAGAGAGTGTATCATTGGTACACTGGAATTAAACTGGTGATATTGGTGTAGTTCTATAGCCCATAACCAACCCCTGAGGATTCAGTGCATCTCCTGACATCCCTTCGGCAAGAGAGCCTGTTATACATATGGGATGGAAAACTGTATCCTGGCACAACACAAAGAAGTAAATATTTAAAGAAAAAGAAACACAACAAAACAAAATGCCTTGCCTTTATATTTCCATGGGTCACTGCCAAGTATCTCTCAGCCTTCTACCCATCTAATGTTTAGTGCACCATATGTTTTTGAAGCCAGCGGATTAAACTCCTCCATGCTTGTGAAAAACATCAGTGCGTTTGTTCTGGCCTCTCTCTCTCTCTCTCTGCATTTGTTGTTAATTTACAAGTTTCTCACATCCCTCTGACAATTTCTGTCAGTGTGTTTACATGTTTTAGATTTCTGATGGAATGTACGTATTGCTTGTAACACCACCCAGGGTCTGGTGCACATTATCCCCAGGAAGAATGAATGTAGCACAGCCATATTTTAGTGGACATTTGAGAACACAGACTAGGAGCATCTGTGACACATGCTGAGTTCAAAACTCCTTGATACCACAAGTGATGCAAGCCTTCTAATGCCCTCCCCATAAAGAGAGGGAAATCACATAAGATGCACAATCTAAACCTGTATCTAACACTCAGGGCAAATCCAAACCCATATTACCATCTTTGAGAGATGAGGAACAAGAGACAGGCACGTGTGAGTCCTGATCCTGTCTCTGATACTGGGTTTTTTTAGCCAGTTATTTTACTTTGTGGTGTTCAGCATTCTGTCCTTGAACAGCTAGAATAAAAAGTATCTGTGCTATGCATAAAAACAAAATCTTCAAAACAGTGTTTGAAGGCACAGCTCCCAGTACTATACATTTCTCCTCTCAGGTTCCTGATTTCTAAAATGGGGTTATATTAACTAATACGTGAAACATAAATGCTTCGGTACTCTTAAGTGTGTGTCATTCGTGTTAAGGTTTAATCACTGAAATGTACTGAACTCCCTACATAGTTTCTAATTTCAGCACGGCATGGAAAGAGAAAATACTAAGCAAAAATGGAACCAGGTGAAGGCTGCCAAAAATTTCTAGTAACTCCTTTGAATGTGTAAACAAATTTATTTTGTATGGATCTGTGGCACTTGTTGTAATGACTTGCAATTAAAAAAAATCTGGAGAATGACTATGGAAGCAACAAATTTTATACACCTATTGCTCTATGTTCATGGAGAGCACATTTTGAATTTGTAAATGTCAATATTCATGTGACTAGAAGATATACCCCTCCTCGGTGGGGAGATGTGGGACATACTTCTCCCTCAGGGCCACAGGAGAAGTAGTCAGGCCATAGTATTGGGTCCACAAACATTATGAAGTATTTAGTCTCGGTTCCCCACTACAGCCTCTTAGCATAGCCGCCGTTTTCCTTTCACACCCTTTTCCCACACACATTTCTTGCCTTGTGGCAAGTCTTCTTGTTAGGAATGTCTCTCTCCATGGCTGGGACTCCTCTTTGGAGGGGATGGGCTGGACAGTTCACATCCCTATATAGCTGTGATCTTTTTTGAAGTGGATAGCTAGTTAACCTGCTCATCTACTATAGGCAGTAGATGTGCTTCCCTTTATTCTTTAAAAGAGCCTCACACAATGAAACTCAAGCCAGAACCTTTGCTCTTATGTTGGTGCAGGCAGTGTGTTGCATACAAAAAAATTTATTACAATTTTTTTTCTTTAAAGGAAACATCCTCCGTTTGCTTCTGCATTTGCTGGTCACACTACACAGCCTGGTAACTACCACATCTGCTGAGACCCAAACCCGAAGAAGTAGCAACAGGAGCAACAGCAAAAATTGCTTTGTCCTAGAGAGGGAATAATGTAGCAATCCCATTACTGAGCCTCTGGCTTGGGTGCATGCCAATGGAGGCCTCTACATTTAAAGTGAGTAATTTCAGCGGGAGTTTGGTGCATAAGTAGGAGTTAGGTACCTATACATCTTTGAGGGCTATAGCCCAGGCCACTAAAAGAACATGAGACACAAAATAATGTCATTGGCTTCCTCTTTTTGTTGTTGTTTTGAATCCTTTTTTGCCTTGTATTAACACAGACAAAGGCTGTACTAACAGATATTGGCTGTACTAACAGAACAGGCTGTGAAGAGATTTTGGGAGAGTCTGTGTTCAACACAAAAACTCCTTGACCAAGCTCAGCAGCATTTAGATGTCCCTCATGCCTTTGAAGAAAGTCCTGTCCTAGCTGTAGCCTTTCAGGAAATGGTCTCAGAACTCAAGAGGGATTCATCATGCTCAGGCTTTCATGCTCTTGATATCAACTTGGTTTTCTCAGTCCCCCATTGACTGGCATGGAGTGACTCTTCAGAGCTGCATTTTATCTACCTGATAAGATGTACTGTATAAAATTTTCAATGCATAAGTCACCCAGTAGTATCCCCTTTCACTTACGTAATGACCCAGATTACATGAACATCCCTAAATACCTTATGTGGCTACAATTCTGCCTTGCACAACTAAGTTTGTCTCTACTGTGCATGCCTGGAAATGATTCTGTGCCGCTCCACAGCCGCCTAAGTCCATTTACACTCTGTTCTGATTCAGCTCCACCCTGGATACACAGAAGTACAATGTAACCCCTCCCAAAATTGTAGGTGAAGAGAAGTCCCAGTGACAATTTGACTTATACATGTCCCACCTTTTGCCCAGCAGCCTACAGCACCTTCACAGGACTGAGAACACCTGCGTGACTAAGGATCTAAGATTGCTGCCCCATGAAGGGAACTGAACACTTATTCCCTACATTGCAGGGCAGCAACCAGACCAATGGGCCACAGGCTAAGCAGGACTGGGAAGTACCTTCCTCTTGAATCTAGTTCACTGGCAGCCAAAAGGAAAAGCATCACTGGATTAGAAGGAAAATAGGGAAGAGAGAGTTTGGCTATGTGGCTCAGGATGCTGGCTGCTGCATTAGCAGAGGGAAGTGAGCTCTTCGCTTCCACAGTTATTTATGGAGCTCACAGATATGTGTGCTTCATATTTTGAGGAGTTAAAAATAGTGAGCTAGGTCGCAGGAAGCATAGGTTCAAACTCTGAGAGGCTGAGTGGTGGCCCTAAAAACAGGGTCTCCCAAATCCTAGAGAAGAACTTTAGCAACTGGGCCATATAGACCATCAGCAAAGGGACTATCAGTGAAGGGACTAAACATCACTCATATAGATGTCTAGATGTTAGGGGGAAAAAGCCCTGCTGAGCAATGCAGGCGACTTCCAGTCAGAGCTATGTAGGATGCCAAGCAGCTGGAAGTAGTGGAGGGTCACTTGCTTCCTGTGTAACTGAGGATCTATCTCAGGAGATGTCTAAGTGCTGCTCATTGAAATGAATGGGAGAGCAGTGTACTCTTGCAGGGCTAAGTAAGGTTAGTGTGTAGGATGCTCAAGCTGTATAAATGACCCCATTGAAAGCATAGGGAAATAAGGGTGTGTGTAGACAAAATGGGGGCCCTAAATTGAAGCGTTGGGTTTTTAAAAACACCGCTTCAATTTAGGGCGAAGAAAACCCCCATGTCGTGTACACCCATGTCTTACCTGCCTCTCCAGTGGTGGGGAGGGGAAGGCGAGCTGCCAGCAGGTGAAGTGGGGGTGGGGGGGGTGGCTGGTGCTTCCCTTCGCAGCAGCGGTGCCCCCCCCTTCCCTCCAGGCAGTACCCACCTGCAGGCACCCAGCTCGGGCAGTCCTGGGTGGCACCGCAGCTGCAGAGGGAAGGACTGAGTCCCCGCACAGCTTAGGCAGGCAGGCAGGCTCCAGGGGAAAAAAACACGAAAACAAAAAGATCAGGCTCACCGTATTTCTTTTTTTCCTTTGGTGGAGCCTGCCTTCCCAGGCTGCTGCCAGGCTGCCTGCATGGGCCTCCTGCAGAGCCCCTGAGCTGCACGGAGCCTGGTGCTTTGCTCTGTGGCTATAGGGCAGCAAACTAAAACTCCTCGGAGGTGTTTTCGTTTGCTAGTCCCAAAAATTATTTAGGGTGCTTTATGCCACTGAATGTGCTTCAGCAGCTGGAATTAATGTGCAATACGCCGCTGATGCATTCAAACACCAACACCATTAAAACGGTGCAAAAGCATTTAACCTGCTTTAAAGTGTCATGCACACACGCCCTTCATTTCATCTCATCTACACATGGCCTAAGACTCTACACGTAGATGAAGGATGCCTCCCTGATTCTAAATTAAGCCTATATTAAGACTTTGCCAGCAGCTACATGTAAGATCCTGGCAGGGGGTAAATTGGATTGACCCCTGAACCCTGACCTGTTTTGCCAGTATCATCTTGTGCCTTCTGTCCTCTTCTCCTCCAGCCAGTAAAATGTATGGCAATAGAGCCACCCTTTTTAGCGCATATCCTTACAGAAAAACAAATATTTGTGCTAAATTGAAGAACTGTAGAAATTGTTCCTTAGAAATCATTGAGGAAACCACATCAGGGCAGAGACAGAATTGGGAAATAGCAGCTGACTTGGACACAGACTATATCATCATGTTTTCTCTTTCCCAAAGCTAAACCACCCTGGGTTTGGGTTTTGCCTTCATGCCCGATGGGTCTCTGGAATTTCCTCTGCCCACCTGGAACATTAGCAAGATTATAAAGAAGTGGAACAACTAAACTAGTAATTTCCTCCTCCTCTTTAAATACCTATGAAGGGAACAACATTTGGAAAAAAATGTAAACCCACATCCAGGCAGCCACATGCCAGCTCCTGGCATCATCAAAATCCAAGTAGGAGGAGTTAATCATTAGTTAGCCCCCAGCACTGCCAAAATACACAGAGTCCATGCCCAGCATGCAGTAAATCAGCCAAAATGTATATAGCTACCCTATGTTGCCAGAATACACATAGGAGCAAGAGGCAAACCAGTCCCCAGGTGGTTACGATGCATGAAACAACCAGCAAACACCTTTACTATCCATGCAACCCATGCTTCCCCAGCACTCTGCTTCTCAGCCCATACTGTATCTGCAATGCATTCCTTTAGCCGCATCCTTCCCATTCAGACCTCACATCACTATGACACTTTTCCATATTCCTTAGCACAAACACTTCATCTCCCACACACAATCTGCACCCACGAGAGAGGGAAGGAGCATTTGAATTCCATTAAGCAAAAGCAAACTCTATCACAATGTGTGTATATGCCTGTATTTGGCTTGGGGCACAACTATACTCATATCTGCCTTCAGGCTCATCATTTCTACAAGCAGGAAAAAATACTGCTGATTTTTTCAGGTGAAAGGTACATGTGTATGGTGATGTGGAAAGGGAAAGTGCATCAGAGACTAGCTGCACTGAGTTACTGGCCATCCCCTGAGAATGAAAATAATGGCATCTTCTTTACAAAACAGCCCCAGAAATGTAAAAGTTGTTTAAAAACTAGATAGGCAAAGTCTGGTCAAAGTCTGTCCAGAAAAATGACAGGTGTTTGTTCTCATGGCCTCTCTTCATGTCACATCTCGTCTGAATATTAAAAGGGATCATTTGTGTGTGAGAGGGTAAAGAAGGGTCAGGGTCAGATTGTTCTTTGCTTTCTTTGTTCCCTTAGAACAAAGCAAGGAGTCAAACTTGAATCCACAGAGCGGACCGCAGCCAAACAGCCTGCTTGGGAACCTGTTTGTATTTGTAACTAGTGTAATGTTAATTAAATTGAAATGGATTCACAGACATACTTTCTGCCAGGGCTTGGTGTTTCCATAAAAGTGAGCTTCATAAAGGGGGGAGGGTGTTCCAGTTTCTTTCTGTGTCTCAATTTAAATACTATTACTTACTAGTTAAACTCCTCCCGCGTGTCTAGTGAAAGTCACAAAAAGACATCTTGCAACTTGAAAGACTTTATGCTTGTTTTCATGCTTCAGTGTGTGGTTTTGCCTTTTCACTAGAAATGTATCAGGAGTGAAATAATCCATTGATATTGCCAATAAAACTTGACGTTTCATTAATGAAAATATATGGGGCAGATGATTGATAACCTAAAGACTCATCTGGGACTGGACCAAGTGTTGTCTCATCAGTATTCAGCATCACTGCTGCTGCCTTCCAATGCAGCTCTTCTTTGCAAAGAGCCTCAGTGACCATGGCATTGTGGAGACTCTGAGTTTCTAAGTGATTTCACATCAAGTCTGTTCAGCTTACACATAAACAGAATAGTTTTTTCTAACTGCCCACTCTGCTAACATGATCTCTGTTTGGAGGGCCAAGCTAAAATCTTTTTTTCATACAGGTTATCAGCAATAGTAAGTATTCAGCAAATTTGGTTTGGAATCAGAAGTGCAGTATATATATTCAACTGTGATACATTTTTACCACCAGGTTTAAAAGCAGAATGAAACTTTAAACAAAAACAGCCTCCCTCATAATGAACATACAAAGAAACATGAGGGTTCTCAACCAACCTAGGGAGAAGGAAGAGATTATGATAGACTAAAACAAGTTGAGCACTGTTATTTTTATATAAATATCCTTCTCCCAATCGGCTGTAGAGAATGTATTATCTAGCAATTAGAGCAAAGGTCTTAGGCTACTCCGTAATCCACCATAAATTGAATCATCTATCCTGTGGCATAGTGTCGCAGCTAAGCCAGCAGCCACTTTCAAACAGTTCTGCATTTGATATCTGGTTCACAGGTGCATGGGGCTTGAATCTGGCAGCTACACAGTAAAAATGTTTAGAAGGTTTACAACAGCTTTTAGCTGCAATCTCTTCCTGTGGGCTTAACATTACTATCCATCAGAGAAGCTCCAGATGCTCTAACTCAGACATGATGTTTCCTCTCTTCTTTGGAATATACCCTTTTTCTAGTTCCTCAGAATATACCCATTTCCTATTTTTTTTCAGGCCATGGTTTTTCATACACTGGGCATCAGACTGTTGTGCTCTAAACAGAATCTTACAATTCATTTTACTCTCTCTCTCAAGTCAGGATTTAACCACAGTTTGAAAACAGCCCTTGAACATGAGTTACTATGCAAGGCCTCCCTATTTTGCTATTACTTGACTGATTTAAAATATTGCTACCTGAAAGATCTTCATGAGATGTGCATCTTATTCTTGTGAGGGTCCTAAGGAAGCCACAGTCTGTACATTAGTCCAGACTATTTCAGTAAAAGGGAAGCTTGCCTAAAATTTGGCTTAGGTTCACTTGTGAATCTTTTGATAAAAACAGGTCGAGCTGTGATTTCATGATGAAAATATTAACCAGTGGGGTCCTAGTGGACCTATCAAAGGGAGTTCTTCAGAGTAGTCAGGACTCTGCTTTTACTATCTATACTACCCTGTGCTATGTCCTCCATTTCATGTTAGAAAGGTTTTCTTTCATGTGACAGTAAAATACACCTGAATGGGCAGGCAAGCCTCTGCTGAGGAATGTGAGAAAATAAACCATTTGGACAGCAGGAGAGCAGAGGCTGTTATCCCTGACTGTATTTTTCTTGTAAGGGTTTCAGACTGCAAACAGATGAAGTAGACATGGGTCTGGCCTAAATAAATGGAGTCACATATCCCTAAACTTAGGTGAAATTCAGTTTGGGTCCTGGCTCTGAAACCTGCAATGTGGCCCTTCCTCTAATTTGAATGCACACTTCATGGAATGTGTGAATTCACACTGCTGGTTATTATAATTTTGACTTAATGCCAGCTGCTCTGTCATTTCTAACAGGCTGTGATGTCTGGGCTGTGAAAGGCCATGATATATGTTTAGGAATAATCTTTCAGATACTCAGACAGGGTTGAGCGTCTCACTATTCCTCTTCTAAAAAGGTACAATCCTTGCTAGAGATGGGGAAAAAATACTCAAATTGTAACTGGCCTGTACATGGAGGTGTTAAGGACTGGGGGGGATCTCCTTTCTGCTAAGCTCAGGTTATTTGTAAAGAGTTGTACTAAAAGACATGTGAATCATAGGACAAAACTAACTTGTCGCTAGGTCCAAGCTAACATGAATTGTATACACTGTACTTTGTGAGAGGTGGCCACCACACAGGGCACTCTACCAGACTGCTTTCCAGGACTGTACAACACTCCCAGTGATGCAGTTCACCTTCGTGAGTTCATTATAAAGGAGGCGTATGGGTACTTTTAGCCTGTCCCCTGTAAAATAAGCACCTGCATTTTGTTGGCAAGTGACATGAACTGCAGACACATAGGGCCAAACATTGAGGTTTTGCAGTATTATGTTCACTTTTCCCTCCTCAGTTTCCCCCCTCAAAAGTAACGTGCTAATTAAAAAACACTTTGCAAGTGCCAGAAAGATAAAAACTTATTTTGACTCTCACAGTAAGAACATGCACTTACACTGCCCTAGTTAGGTGGTTTGAAAAGAGAGCCTCCTGTCCATGTTAGTCTCTCTAGGTACATCTACGTGTGACACTATCTTGCTGTAGCGGTGCACTATGGCGACGTAGTGTCCACAAGTGTCTACATGTGACCAGCAGCTGCTTCAGTGTAGTGGCGTGCTCCCCTGCTATAGCGTGCCGCTATGGTGAAGCAGCTGCTAAAAAATAACCACATGCCACGTGTACAATGCAGTACGAGCAGTTACTGCACCGTGCTTTAGTACTTCCAAACCTACTTCCAGATTGGAAGTACTAAAGCATGGTGCAGCACAACGTCACCATAGGGCAACGTGTAGAAGTGCCCTCTCCCTAGGATAAATCTCTTCTCCCTGCTGTAGGGTGGCATGTGATAGTGGGAAAAGGCACTGTGAATGCCTAGAAACTGAACTGGTTTAAAATCTTACTTAGGGGTCGTGTAAACAGGTGCAGAATCATGGCTTTTCACCCGCCGGTACCACAGCAGGATATGGTTTCTGCTTTATAAAAAAAAAAGGCAGACAGACCACTGGCTGATCATAGCAAGTGGCCACAACCGACCCTTTCCACTTTAAGGAAGTACAGCTTCAGGTCTAAATTTTGAGGCCTTGGTTGAAAGAAACGGGGACAATCGGAGGACCCAGGGACAGCACTTTCCCAGTGTTTCCTGTTTGGGAAGAGGCTGGAAAGATGCTTTAAAAGTCACCCCCATGAAGCACTTCTCATTGGAAAGCCGAGTGCTGACAGGATGCTGGGGCCTCTACTGACACCATTTGGTCACTGATTATTTGAAGGTTAGGGCTTAGTGGGTGGCATTGGATCTCTCCGTGAACTTTTTCATCTTGTTGTTGCTTTTGGTTGTTTTTGTGTTTTTTTTCTTTTCCCCAGAGTGGAGGGGAAGGGGTGGTGGTGGGAGGACACAGCATTCACAGCTAGCCTGAGACACTGACCGGTTTGTTTACTTAAACAACAAACATCCAGCCTGCCATGAGTGCAGTGACAGAGGGCAGTTCCTGAATGGGATGAGACAGCGTGTCTTCAGAGGCGCCCACCCACGTCGAGTGCAGGGTTTAACACCGCTGACTCCTTGCGAGGAAATGACAGCTTGTGTTTTCAGAAACGTCACAGGCTGCCCAACAATGTGTGTGATGCGTGGATCTCACAAGCTGTTTGCAAATGGCCAGAGGCAAAACGCTGCTGCCTATTTTCCTTTCTTTCTCTTCCTCCTCCCCTCTCTCCCACCCCCTCCCGTCTTTGGGGCTTTCATTCTTCTCACCATCCTGTCTGCAGCTGGCACCGAGCAGCGGAGAGGATCCTCGCTTTCTTCCTCGGTTGAGCTGGGGGGGTTAAAGAAACAAACAAAACAACAAGAACATTTCTAGGAGCAACATCAAAACTGACCTTTTGTTTTATGGCAAAAATGGACAAAGGCATTCTTGGGGGGTGGAAACAGTTTAACTGAGAGGGGAAGAAAAACTAACCCTTGAACCATTGTATGTGAGTGCAGCTGAACACACAGCGCCTTGATTCCTACCAGGGCTCTGAACTGTGCTGGGCTATAAAAATGTGTATTGGCATCATCATTATGCAAAGGCTGGCAAACTTAAAACCTAGTTGTAATGAAGCACAATAAACTCTTTACTATCTGCTGGCTGTTTGCTGAGCCCTGAATCTTCTCTTTCTTGTGGAAGAGTGGGGCAGCACACTTCTTGATCTGTGCTGGCTGCTGGCTGGTCTTCCAGATTAAACTGAAAGTTTGGGTTTGACCTACAGAGTTTGGGACAGTCCTACTTGGCAAGCATTTTCCTTGTGCCAGCTGCGACCAGCAGAGGTGCTGCAGCTGGACCTGCTGTCACTTAAAAGTAAGGTAGCTGGCAGGAGAACGTTCTCTTTGGGAGACCCCTGTCTGCCCCACTCAGAATAATTTCTCAACCTTCAGAGCCAGCCGGAGGCAGGACAGCGATATGGACGTCCATTCTAGCTCAGCCTTCTTGATGCCTGACACAGCTAAAGAAGAGGAAGGGGCCAGCAAAGGTGATGGTCAAGCCTGGGATACCTAGAAGATGTACTAGTTCAGAGTATCTCCTGGGTAATCTCCACCAGCAGACCTCCTAGGTAAAAGCAGACATAAGTGAAAAATGTTCCTCTTTCAGTAACTACAGAGGGAGGTGCAGGTATGTCAGCCATCTAGTCATCACCATCAATTCCCCCACAACAGTGGAAGTGTTTGTTCCTTAGCCCTGGTGCAGGAGGTGCTAACTCTGTCTCTATGCTACAGGGGGAATCAAGCCCTGTATGCTTTAAACTCTATCTCAGATGAAATAGAGCTACACTAGAGCCTCTGCCAGACAGGACCCATCTGTCTTTCAGGTTTAATTTTTCAAAGAAATATAAAGGAATGAGATACCCATCTCCCACTGAATTCAAGAGGATTTGGGAGTAGGTATCAGAGCACAGTAACTTCATTCTCCTTTTCCACTATCTCGTTCCTTTCCCATGACTCTTGGGATTTTTTTCTGTTCTTACTCATCCTCTTCCATCCTAAACACTAATCACAAATCACACACTCTCTGAGCCACCCAAGCTTCATAAGCTTAGCAACGTATGAACTAACATGCAATGACCCTTCCACTGCTCACCCGTGTTATAAAAAGAAGTTTGGGGCCTCTGGTGTTGATGAAATAATGTCCTTTCTCTTAATAGCTTTCCTGTGCAGTCTTGAAAATATTATTAGACCAAATATAGCGCACGGTCAATTCTTGTGCAGTCTTTAAAATACTATTGGGCCAAATGTGGCCCATGATCTATTCTGATTTTTCTGGGTGAACTATGAAGGTGACTCCATTCGTGTAGCTGGGTTCTTTGAGAACAGTGCTTCAAGCTGTGGGAGGCAGCATGATGCATCTCTGCAATAACAAATATTAGGGAATGCTAACAAATATTTAGCACTTGTGTAGTGCTTTAAACGTTCAAAGATTAACTGCCTGACACTCACAGCTCTTCTGGGAATCTGGTAAGCAGTCTTACAGGATTTTAAGTGGGGACACTGAGTTACAGACAGCCTTATTTTTCAGTAAGGCAGGCCTGGTATCTCTGCACAAAAATATCCAGGCAATTGTGCACCTGTGTTTGTTTATGTGTGTGATTGCCACAACTCTGTGTGTGCAAAATGGGTGGCTGCAAATATTCATGAAGAAGTGGCAGTCATTCGCAGAACTGGGAGCAGCCATGTAAGAGCTGATTCTCAGCACTTTGATGAGGCCACTAGGTCACACATGCATGTATTTATGTGATATAGTCTACATATGCTAAGTATTACTCTTCAGCTGATGATAATCCATTTTTAAAAGCTTTGGAGTACTGAGTAAAAAGGGTATGAGTCTGTAATGATTCCTCACAGACTGAGAGAGGAATACTTTGTCCATACTGACATGCAGTATGTAGAGACAATGAGGATCTGGCTGAACTAAGAGCTTTAAGGACTACTACAATATAAATGTTTAATAATTACAAATGTATATACCTACTAATCTCAAATATTTGTATCTGTAGATGAGGCCTGAAGAGACCGATCTAAACTACGCTGCTTAGAGAAAACAGTGTAACTTAGATCGATTCCACCTCGGGCTTTTTGAATGTCTGTACCTAGCCCCTGTATCTGAAAGCTTGTCTAACATCTTTTCCACCTGTACCAGTCACTCATACTTTCAGATGAGACTGTTGATGAGCAAGACCCTGCCTGTTCTGTATGAAGATTAAAGACCCCTTGGCTCTTTTTTTTTTAAGAGCAAAGGTTTCCTCACAACCTTTTCTCTGGATTATGGTAGGTAATAGTATTCTGCAAATTGGTTGTCTGCTTGGTTGACAACCAGTCCAGAGCTGGTTGCATTTTAAGAGTGGAACATGTTTTTTAGTACCAGGTAACCCAGAATGTCTTGCTTACCAACAGCCAATAATTGGTTGTCAATGCATCTAATGCCACCCCCCCAGTGGCATGATTATATATGTCTGCCTTTTCCATTCATAGAGCTTCATAGGTATTCCTAAAGTTCACATGAGAGATGTAACCCTAATGCATGCTTGCAGAATATTTGCTTGTGCTGCTGCTGCTATAATGCCTCTTTGCGCTGCTGCTGCTTGCTGTTTTTGATATCCTCTCTTACTAAAGCAACAAGCAACTTCAAGTGCTCTGCTCCAAAAAAGCACAAGCAAAGGACATTTATAACCATCAGTACCTTGCTTTGGCCTCTCATAAAACATTTGCTCTGAAAACTATCCCACAAAGGCATCTAAAGTGGTCAGATCTTTGAACTCTACCAAAAAAGCTAGAGTTTCATTAATAAATCATAGCATATTTCATTAATAAATCATAGTTTAATCATTCTCCTGGTAAAATTTTAATCAGAGTATCAGATTATCCCTGGGGGCAAGGAGAAGGAGAAGCTAGGGCAGATTATTAAACAAACGTTCTTTCTGCACTTTGCAGCAATGGGAAGAACCTGCTGTTACTTGACAAATAAAGGCTGAGTCTGAACAATCACCAAAGGACTTGAGTTTGACTTTGTTGTTCACAAATCACATGTGAAAAACAAACCTCACGTTAGCGCAGCTAATGGAGTGTAAGACCATGCCGTGAACTTGTGAACACAAGTTGCAAAGGACTAGATGTGACTGTAGCTCACACTAGGAAATCTATGTACACTCTAATTTAATTCTGCATTTCTGCTTTCATCCTGCCCACATCCACCAAGATAAACAGACACAGCATGGCCTTGTCTACACCTTCATTTTTCTTCAAGTTTTGTACCAGTGCACTACAACTGCTATAGCTCCACTGATGGTAGCAATGGTGGGAGATCTAGTGTAGATAATCTGCTTATTTTGTAACCGTCAGGTTGTCTAGACCTGCTCTGAACCAAGTAAGGTGTCACAGCAGCTAAGACTTCTTAAGTGGAACTGAACTGATGCAGCTATGAAAAATCTGAAAGAAAGTAGTCATTCAGACACAGATTTGAATGAATAAGTGGCATGTGCTCTTTCATGTAACAAGTATCTTTAGGCATTTAGCATGCAACGGAGCTACATAATGTAATATGTAATCTGCCGACCCCTCATGTAGGAACCAGAAATAAGCATAGCTAGAAATTGTTGTGTAAAAGCAATGTTGTATGTAGCTGTGATAGTCCAAAAATGATGCAAGAGGCAAGTATTTCTTAGGGTAATATCTTTTATTGGATCAACCATGTAGATGGGATAGAGTTAGACAAGCTATCAAAAGCAAGATGTTCCTCAGGTTTTGCCATAGCTGGAACCACATTTTGAAAAGATTTAAAAATTGTGGCTAGTGTTATACAGGAACTGTAAAAAGAAAAATCCCAGCTATCAGACTACTGTAGGAAATATTTCAACCAATCTGATTGTCAGGGTTTCTGATAAATAAAACTGCTTTCCACAAGAATTTTAGAGTTGAGGATGTTTTTGAAATCTGGTCATCTTCAACTGCGGATAACCTGAATCTATTGCTACTATATTAGGACTGACAGGGCAGCATCTATATTAAGAACCCATGATGTTTGAAAGTTTGCTGTAAAATAAAATGTACTATTTTTCCAAGCTATTGTAGTCAGAGATAAAATCTGTCTCCCATCATTTATAGATAGATGGCTACTGTTGTATACTCAGATTCTTGCTTCAAGATATTTATTTTTTTCTTCTTTGCTGTGATATTTTTGGTAATAATAGAGCATCATTAACTAATTATACCAGAGTCCTCCTGCAGTTAAACTGTAATTTCCAGTTCAATTTTCATCTAAGTAAAGATTCTCAGCCATGGGAACAAGCCATTGATATAGATACAGAAATTACTATGGGGAATTCTATGGGCTGTGCTACCTTGATAGTCAAAAAAGGTGATGATAATGGGTTTTGCTTGCCTGAAACCTTTAAACCACTATGGGGCAACATTACTGCAAGTTTCATATAAAGCAGGGCTGGGCAATTTTTTTAGCAAAATTTTTTTTCACTGAAAAATGTATATTTGAATTGAACAAAATTGTTGCCAATTTGTACTGAGTTCATAAAATTGTTTGGGCTGGAAAAAAACTTTAAAAGTCAAAAGCTTTCATGTTGACATTTGCTTAAGCTTTTTTTATGATTATTTTTCATCTTAGGGTGGCTTTTCAGTTAGAAATATACCTAAATTACTTTTTAAAGAAGAAGGGTAAAAATAGCCTTTAGAATAAATGCCCTGAAATTCTTTGAACCTAATTCTTCTTTTTTTCCCCTTTCTTTCTAGTTTCATTGTGGTAGAAAGACCAAAACATATCTTTTCAGGGCACCCTTTTTTTCAGTTTGCCCAACACATTGACAAATTAAATATTCACAATGCTCTTCCACTGATGTACTGCATCTGTTAATAAAACCTCTGCATAACCAAAACAGCCTGCCCTGTACCACATAAGAAATGTTTCCTTAAGAAACAAAATTGCATGTTAACATACATGCCTGATTTTGCTTATAGCAAAAAATAAAAAATAATCTCCTTGCTAGATAGCAAGGAAGCTAACTGGATCTACTCTATAGGCCTTTTCCATTAGAGAAAGCAAGGTGACTGAAGAATTCCAGCTGCCAAAGTAATTTACACTGTATGCAGTGGAAATACATTTCAATCCCACTGTATTTCTACTTCACTGACCCCCCAGATAAAGGAAGACAGGGTTGGAACTGCAGCTATTGGATTTTTCCCCTCACTTGTTGAAAGAAGTTAAGCAGAAGCAGCTTCTATAGAAAATCCTGAATTACATTTCTGGAATTCACAGTGGCACTCTTGTAATAAACAAATAACACTGACCTAAATAGTCTTATTGGACTGCAAATCACTTGTCTGCTTTGGTGCAGTTCTTAGACCTTCTTTTAAATCATCATACTCCTGATTTACCACTTCAAAATGTTAATAACAAGTCGCCCAGACTGCTTTGCCTGGAGAAGGGAAGTGAAATCCAGATGGTCCCAAAAAACTATTTTAAAAATTGATTTTTCCTTACTCTTTCTAATGAGCCAGATAATGAAAGACTGTGAAAAACATGACAAAATTGCACAGAAATAGAAAGACAGACAGACAGACAGACCCACAACAGAGCATGCTGAACAGCTGCTAAACCTATAGAAGCCACACTGTTTCCTGCATTGATTGTTTGAGGATCTGAGCTTATTGAAGCCAGGGTGATTTGGAACAGCTTAGAGGGGAACTATTGACTGAAGTGCCCTTTTGTATGAAAAGCCATTGTTCAGTAAAATTTTATGACTTCACAGCTTTTTAACAGGAGGAATTTTAACAAGGAAAGTTTCCTTCGAGGTTTCTTTATGAAGTGGGTGAACTGAGTTCCCCATTTCTCAACAGATTAAGCTCTGTTCTAAAAAACTCTCTCGTCTTTCATGTACTGGAAAAACAAAATGCATGGCTTGGATTTAGCAGTGCAAAAAAAATCAGAAGGAATTCTCTGTTTGATTTTTATTAACTTGTTTATGTACTTTATGGAAGCTGCTGGCTCTGGGTGAGAGGGGTCTCCCACCTAGGCTAAAAGTTACAGTTTCAGGAATTCCATCTCATGGCTATAGACATTTGCCAGAAAGACACTAGAAACAATAAAATAAACTCTTGCTTAAAATTTCCAATCACTGCACTACCACAGGTGCAACTCCACTAGTGGCACCAACAACAGTGACCACCAGCTTTTTCACCACCATGTCATCAAGGCTTGTTCTAAGCAGGTTGGACGTTACAGGAGTAAAATGCCAGTGCCTCGCATGCACTACTTCTACTGTCAAGTGTGACTACTGGGACATGGATATGACTGAAAGAAGAAATTAAATTTTGGTCAGTGGTTCATCCTTGACGGGCCCGGGCTTCAGATTCAGTGCTCATTTCTTTTTCCTTTGCTCCTCAGACTGCATATTCCAAAGTGACATCTTAGGGAATACAATCCTAACTTTATTATCCAACATGTGATACAAAATTCATGTGGGCAATCATATTCATATAAAAGAGACTGCATGATCACTTTATGGGACTTTAAACTCGGTGGACTGGAACCCTAAAGAGTTCAGGAAAAGGGGGAGTGTGTGTGGACATGCACAGACATGTGCACAATACTATTTAGTTGGTCTGACCCAAGAGCTTTGTTTATCTCTGTTTCTCAGACCAACACGGCTATAACATATATCCCTGAAAGTGGTCACCTCTAAACAGAAAATGTTATGTGCTGAAACAAAGCCCCAGGTCAAACAGAGAGATTCAGTTTGGACAAACAACATTAGGTTCCATTTCAATGTGGGGCGTTTTTAACAACTATTTGGCCAAATCCTGACTCTCTAGCTGCAGACCAGTCAGTCTGGAATGGCTTAGAATCAACAGAATGAACAATACCAGAATTCAAATAGAAGACCCTTCCCTCAGCATCAGCCCTGCGATGCCATGTCCCTGCTCCCCCAAGAGAAGTTTGTGATTCAACTCCTGCTATACCACATACGGCAGTGAGGTTTCTGGTGAGTAATGTTAGGGGAGATGGTGCTTCCCAATGGCTACTGTATCTCTATAGCTCATTGCCTTCTGCAGAGCCTGCACGCAAAAGAGGGAAAGGATAGCACTTAGCTGACACCAGCAGAAAACACAGTGGGGCTCATACTAGGTTTTCATGGAACTTCCTCTGCAAAGAACTGTGTCAGCCTGACCTCAGGATTGTTTTGGCCTGTCACGGAGCTTGCATCTATAGGAATAAGGGGCTCAGCTTATAAGATCTGGCCCGTTGTAAAGGTTGTTCTTTACTTTTCCAGGTCTAATGGTTGGTTTTCCTTTTAGCTTAGTTGTAATTAGTTTGAGAAACCCAGCAAAAAAGACATTGGAACACTATCAGCAGTCAGTTTTCTAAATCATCATCACATTCTTTCATTAGGCACAAGCAGGAGTAGTTATTTAAACATTTCAAAGCAAAGTCTTTAGCCTCAAAAGCATATATCGGCAAACTCAGTAGTGTACATACTGCTTATCATGTGTAATGTCGTGTCATAGGTGTCATAGAGTCATAGGTGATGTATGGGATGGGCACAGGGGGCACATGCCCCCCCAGAATTCTGCACTGATGGCAGGGTGTGAGCCTGGCAAGAGCCAGGACCCAGCAGTGGCGGCAGCATTATTCCTGTGCTGACAGCAGGACGTGGGGCACAGGGTTGCAGCCTAGCTGGAGCCAGCACCCGGCAGGAGCAGGGTGCAGGGGTGGTGGTGGCGCAAAGTTGCCAATACTAACGTGTCATCTATTTCTAGAGTTTGGAGGAAACCTGACCCAAAAGAAACCATCTTTAGGTCATAGTTTTGGGAAGCAATGGAACAAATACATGTAGGTAGTTGCTCCTTTGAGCTCTGGCAGAATTATATCAGTAATGTCTTTGCTTCCACATACATATAGTCAGAGCAAGTTCACTTTTGAAGGGCCCAATGTAAAGTAAGATTTAAGAAGCTCCATCTCTTTCTGCAACAATCATGACTAACGTAAAGGATACAAGAGTATATAAAGGATACAAGAGTAGGGGAAGAACTGTGCACCTCTATGTGCGTGCCGGGTCTGACCCCGGGTCGCTTACGTCGCTCTGCACGCGGGCTGTGGCCAGCAGCCCGGGCAGGCCAGGTCGGAGAGGGCGGGCGCCAAGCTAGAATTAGGCACAGACACATAACGGTTGATTTTAAGATTGTTTTACTACACCGAGATGGTCGTGGTGTAGGCTGAGAACTTGCTTGAGTTGCGGTTACAACAAAAAACACGAACACACGTGGAGGTTGCAAGGCTCCACGCAGACAAATTCCGGATGTCCAGGACTAGCGCGCATTAAACTCGTCGTTACGTCCTATAGTAGGTTCCGTTCGAGGACGGGAAGAGGTGGGCGGTGGATCAGGCCGCCAAACTCCTCTGAGCGACACACAGGGTTTCTATTACCCTGCCGCTCACACCCAGAGTCCCCGCGAGATGGATGCGGAGTCCTCTTCAGCTTGGGCGGAAACTGCTCAAGCCTCTTATACGGCTAGCAGGCCAATCGCTAGCCGCCACGTGTGAATAATTTAGAACTAGCCAATTGCGGGGCACGAATTTGCATACGACGAGCGGGAAACCTTTGCACCGTGCATTTCTGTGCTGCAAAGGAAATGCACCCTGCAAAGATCGCTGCAAAGTGGCGGGAAAACTTCCCTGCATGCGGGTTCTCTGCGCAGTAGAACTCCTCTGCGCAACGAAGTTGTAAACCCACGGGGATAATTCTTAGTGCCGAAGCACACACAAAAAAAATCAGACCTTTGGGTCATGACACTCTACACTCCAGCACTGATAACTGCTATGCAAGAAATCAAAACAGAGGCATACCTGTATGCTTGAATGCCCTGGTCAGCAGCAGTGCAAAGGGCAGCCTCAGGGGCTGCATTGCAGTGGCAGTGGCAATGGCCAAGGCAGCAACACAGTTGCAACTATTTTTGTGCTCCCCTCAGGGCTGGTGCTCAGGTCTAGTGCCCTGGTTACCGCCCCTTCAGTATACTACTGAATCAAAATCTGCCTCCAGTAACACAGGTGCAAATGAGTAACTCGTTTCATTTTAGTGGAGTTGCTCCAGATTAAACTGCTGTAATGGGGCAGTTCCTTCCCAAAAGTCAGTCAATCAGTTGCAATCTATTTGAAGTGGCATCATATCAATGCTATCACAGCATTCTGTTTTATTTTAGGGTTATCTCTATCAGTCATCATGCTACCCTTATGATCAAAGCTAATGGCATGGCAGTTAGAGATCCTGTGTTTACAGAAAAGTGAGATTAGGGATGACTGGATGCAGCTACACGAGATGCTGCATCACCATAATGAAGAGCTATGGTGATGTAGTGTTGGCAGGCACTAATTGTGCAGTAGTACACACTTGTAGACATGCCCACAGAGTATTTTTAAGGACTTCTCTCTAGATTTTTCTAAACAGATTTTTCTGTCATTTGTTAGTTTCTTCATGGTTCAAATTAAGAAGGTACTTGAGGAAAGAAACTAAAAGTCACATCTATGGATTAGAATATTTTACTTGAACAAATTATACTGAATTTAGAGTGACCATGATGGTGAAAAAGTGGAAGTTCAAGCATCTGAAGAAAGTAAATATATTTAAATTCACTTAGAATACTTCCATGAAGTTAAACCTGTTTCTCTCCATAATGCAGAAACTGAAGAGTTTTGCACATATTTTTTCTGAAATTAGATATTCACACAAAACCCACACTAGCCATTATTCTGAATTATGAGCATAAGACTGGTAAATGTAAAATTATATGACATGGCAAGTGTTTACTAATGACTGAAATTATGGTAATATCCCAGTATTTTAGTTCAAAGACTGTGGCAGAATCATAAACCTATAGGGAGTGCAGTAAAACTAGAGAGAACAGAGTCCACATGACTGAGTATGAATTACAAATATCCCATGGTGAGGGTAGCCCACTGCATTTCAAAAACCAATCTGATTCACCACTTGTAATACTGTTGTCACTAGTCAAACCAAGAAACTGGTTCTAGAAGCATGAGCTTCTATTGCCTAAGGTATTAGATATCCTGTTGTTTCTAGCCCTGCTGTCTAAGCTATCAAGATTGTTCTGAATTCAGCCTCTATCCTTTAGTGTGTTGCAGTCCATCCTAGTTCCATGTCCTCTGTAAATCTTCCTAGGAAACTCTCTATTCCAACATCCAAATCTTTAACAAATACACGAAATGGCACCCAGGAAAAAATCCCTGTGAGACTGCATTTGAAATCTCTTGTTAGTCCAACAGGGCAAGAAAAATAAATCTCAAAATTTATAACAAACTTAGAGTATGTACAGACATTTGGGGAGGTTAGGGGGAGGTTAAAGCGCATAAAAAATGGCCACTTGATCTAACTTCGTTCACCCAGGTGCAGACCTGGGCATCCTGTCCATTCAATCACTGGCTTTGGGAGTTTCCTGGTCATTGTTAATGTCCCACCCAAGTCTTTCCATATACTTTCTTTTTATCTCATTTTTTGTCATTCATTATCTGGGGTCTTTTTTTTTCATTTATGATGTGTCATCAACTTCTTGGGCATGCTGATGTTTTTAGATATGTAGTATAACTCATGAACACCGCATGCCCCTGGAGGCTGGGGGGCACAGCGCTCACCCACAGGTGGTGGTGGTGGTGTCGGCAGCAGGAGCGTGGCGGCAGTGAGTGGGGAGCTCCCACAGGCAGCTGCAGCAGCGTCAGCGGTGGGGACGGGCCGAGCAGGGAGTTCCTGCAGGTGGCTGTGGCGCTGTCAGTGGTGGGCAGGGGGGGGTGAGCATCGACTGGTGGTTGGCTAGCACCCACAGATGTTGCTGGCAGCATTGGCAGCAGCCAGCGGCAATTAGGAACTGCCCACAGATGCCATTGGCAGTAGGGGGGGGTGAGTGGCGACTGCCCACACATGCACCCACATGCACCCCCTATGGTACAACTTGCTACATGAGTACTGCAAAGATATCAATTTGTTTTCAATAGCCTGGCCTTGCTGGAACTTTCTAAATGTGTATTTCTAAAATGTCCCACTATGGTAATGAAGGTACAGTGGCAGCTATTCAGTCTTTCTGATGTTGCAGTGTTAAACCTAGTAAATATAGGATGGGTGGCTTAGAAAAAAGCAGATACCAAAAGCACCATTATTAGAATTCTTGATTTTATCCAAATCTATCATAATCCTCCTTGCCATTAGGTTACTGCCAAAAGGTCAGTCTTGGTCTTTATATCTGAGTTCATAAACCTGAAGATTTCATCTCCTATAAGTATATACATGCCACTTCTCACATGTTGATTTCCTTCATTGCCCTTGTGATATAAAGTTTGATGTGAATCAAAGTGTATTAAATGTATCTCTGAATTACACCCTGATGGAGACTAGTGAGTTTCCCTTGCCTAAAAAATAATTTCTGTATTCTGAGCCACAATGATGAAACCACCTAGAGTCACTGTCCTGCCTTCCCATTTACCAGTGACTATGTTTTCCTAGCCATGGGTTCATTATATTGAAGACTGATTTTTCTAAGGTATGTGAGATGAATGTAAGGGCACAGGCAAGGCAAGACTGATGCAGGACATAGATTTCATCACTGTAGTTTTTGCTCTCCCTGGTTTTTTTTTCTGGTATCAACTTTCCAGACTTAAGAGAAGAACTAGAGCTCAGTCCTGCTAGGCAAGAAGAGCCACCTGTGAGAGACTGAGAATTCACATCTGACGACAGTGCACCGTGCAGGACACACTTTGAGGGGGTAATAAGACAAGTGAGAAACAACAGTCACAGAATAGATTGCTAGTGAATTAGTGCACAGTAGGTATGAATACAGGGAAGTATGCCTGCAGAATACTTTACCTTGTTTTGGAACTGTAGCAAGGCCGTGTTCGTTTTTTTGTTTGCAAATTTCACACATACCTTGGAATAGCCACAACGGAAACTATTCAGTTAGAGCAACATGAGATTTTTTCTCCCCCTTTCCAGGAGCAACTAATTAGCAGCACGAAGTTGGGAGTTTGCTGGTAAAAATGAAACCTCAGACAAAACCATCCAGAATTTACTGATACTGCATTGTGCAGAGAAGTGTGTGTTGTGCTACCGAATGGTAAAAAGTGGCAGTCATAGCAGAATCCTCCCATGTTTGCTTCCGATCCTGCAGCTGCAATTCCAGTCATTTTTGCATTCTGGATTTGATAAATGCTGCCTTGGTTACAGTGCTCTATGTGTGGTCTGGAAGCAGAGACATTCATACTTGTTGCATTAGTTAGTTTTTTTCTTGTACGAGCATGAAATGTTCTAAATAAAGCAAAATAATTCAAAACAACCAATATATCTTGTGTTATATCATTGTTTTATTCATGTAGATCACAGTTATTTCTTAAACTCTCTTGATAGCTCTACGTATATTTTTGTCAAAGATGTTTGACCAGGCTGGCAGTGGCAGTGGCTGGCTGGCTGGTAGCTGCTATTTTTGCATTCTCCCACTCCTAAGTTGGGATCTGGAACTAGTGCTCTGGTTGTCATTCCCACCCTCCCCTCCCCCCGTTATGCTACTGCCTCCTGTTTTCATTTTATTAATTAATTCTGGAAGACCAAGAGTGTGAATGGGACCATGCAAACAAAAAAGATCCATGGCCCTAAAAGCTTGCAATCAAATCAAAGCCATAATGCAGCCAAGATGGAAAAGAGCTGAAACCCATAGCGTAGCAGTCTAGCTTTCTTTTAACATTAAGTTATAGTGGCTAGGGGATATTTTTGTTTCATTTTTCATTTTCCCTAGCCTTGTCTGATTATTTTCTAACAAGAGAAAAAAGTTGTATGTTCAGCCAGTGTAACATTTCTAGAACCTCATGTATCAATATTGTATTTCTGAAGAGAGTGATACAAGAAAGGTGAGTGGGAGGAATGAGAGTTGCACTTCAGTTATGCACAAGTGTACTTGTAGTAGTAGTATTTATTATTGTAGTATTTACTGTCTTTTAACAGCTGAAACAAATCAGTGAATATGTGAGATGTTTACATGAATAATTTTGTGTGTGTTTAGTAATAAATACCAAAAAAGAAATATGCTGATTCCTTGGAATAGTCACATGTATTTCAGATATTGCACCATGTTTGTGTATTTGGAGGGAACAGGTTGTATATTTCACATCTTTTTTAATCCTATGAATGCTAAAAGTTCTAAGCCACCACCAACATGTATGTATATGTGCATGCTCAGAAGAAGAAAGGGAAAGACATGGCCCTTATGCCAGGTTTTGTACTGAGCTCAGAAGTGAAAAGCATGATTAACCCATCTCCTCTGTAGTAACCAACAGATATTTATTGTTCAATAATAACAATAATATTATGACTTCAATAACAATAATAATATGACTTACCGGTACAGGAAATGAGTTAATCATCTCCCACCAGAGTCTAGTGGACATGTGTCTATCTTATAAAATACATTATCACTATTAGCCATACCAGCAGAGAAACCAGGGTCTGAAAAGGCTGAATTACATTTTCATTCATATGCAAGGTCGGTCATAATGGCTTGATCCATTCGGTGAAGAGACATCAGACTTCACCCCCAGAGTGATACATCTGCTATTTCACTAACATTTAACCTCCAGGTTGCCACCAAGACCAAAAACAGAAGTGATGAGAGAGGATACAATTCATGCTGGGCAAAGGGCTGAGGCAAAGGTCACGATACTGTGTAGGCCCATTTGCTTAGGCTGTGTGAAAGGGAGGACCAATGATAGAGCAGTTGCACACAGGTACGTGTGCAGTGTAGTCTGGACCTCAATGGAGAATGGCTATGGAGAAGAACCACGTTGTAAGACAACCATGTGTCTTGAAGTGCACACAGTTAATTCTATGTGGTCAGCCTTTCTGTATGGGGTCACACTTTATAACTGAATGATGCGCCAAGCCAAAAATTGAAACTTCTACTGGATTATTTTACTAGTGATAAGAGGGGCTGGCACCTGTGGTATTTGGAAAACAGTGAAATAGGAGGAGGCCGTGTCTATGTTTAGGAATAGCCTGGATTCCACAAAGTAAGCACACCTAGTCCTTCAGTACAGACAAGTTTGTACAAATTGAGCTAATCAAATATTAGCCCTGTTTGAAACAAGAGATAATAACAATTAAGTTATTGCAAATCCCTGCATATTCTTGTGTATCCAAAAGCATAAACAGTATCTATACTACTATACCAATTGCTGATTAAGAGCTATTCCAAAGTGTAGACCAGTAATTCCCAAACATTTTGGACCAATGGATCACTGTCAACCATCACAGTTCCTTGTGGACCATCATGCATCCTTATCGTCAAACTTTCAGTTGAAAAGGAACAATCTTGCACACCACAGTTCTGGAACAACAGTGTAGACAAAGCCAGAGATCTCATAGCCTTGGCACTGGTTGTAGTCTAAACAATGTGAATTCTTACAGAACACTTTTCCTATTGTCTCCTTCTCCTCACAGCCGCTTTTCTGAAGGGATCGCAAAAGTATGAGGGTCCCTGTTCAACTTCTAGGATCATAATATCTGGATGGCACAGTCAGTCTTAAGAGGGAGCCTCTCCTGTCCTGTGGACCTGCTAGAAGAACACAGGAACGTAGGAGTGGAAGGGAGCTCTTAAGCCACCCAGTCTAGTACCCTGCAACCACAGGAATACATGCAACAAACTTTTATCCAAAAGGGTCCACAAAAACATCTGACAACCTCCTCACAGACACACAGCATCCAATAACAGAAACAAAATGTAGACACTTCATAATGTGCCACAGGACAAGAGCAGGAGAAACAAGGGCACTACCAGTGTTTTCATTGTATTGGAGACAGTACACGTCTGTACTGCAGCAGCAGCATCCCAGAATGGATATTCTGGAAGACACCCTGGCCACTTGCTCTTGATCCCAGCTAAAATATGCCAGTGAGGGCACTTTGGGATTGTCCCCAGGGATTGCTGGCAAGCATGCCAGACACTGAGCTCTCTAGAGCACCTAAGCGGAGAACACCATGGAACGTATTCATCAACACAATCCCAGATCTGGAGCACGAGAGCAAGAGTGAATGCACAGGTCAAGCTTCTGCAATGTGCATCCCCAGGATGTTCTCTGACCTGCTTCTGTCACTGTCTTTGGCCTTACCTAATAAAAAGCACTGCTTCTTCTATGAGTATAGGACCACCTACCCTACTGACAGGTCCACACATTATTGGAACTATCCCATGGCTCAAGAAAAAGAGGATCATTGTAAGTGACTGGCCAGATTCCTAGCACAGCTCCTCCAAGTGTGCATATATGTGTGTGCATGTACGGATTATCTACAGTGCTCAAATCAGGAGCTTATTTCTCAGGATGGGAGCTTTTTGTTTTCATTGTCATAGTAAAGGCCCTGTCACAGTGATGAGCAGAGTAAAATAATTGCAACAAGAACGCAGTCCCTGACAAACATTTTCACTGAGGTGTCCTGTTCATCAAAAAAGATTCTAAATTCTGAATTTTTCAGCTAGCTCTTACAATAACAATAAGAGATTAATCATTGTTTCTGTTGTCAGCAGGAACATGAATGCATTATACTATGCAGTTTTATTGCTTGCCAGTTGTCTTTCCTAATATTAAACTAAAGTTCATGTAAAAGTACAGCATCTACTTAATATCATCTTGGTATCAGTACTCTTGCTCTCTCTCTCATTCCTATTGTAATATCTTTTCTTTCAACAAACCATCACAAATCATTTACTGGCAACAGATTTACCCAGACTGAGGCTGTCCTGAAAACAAACCGAAGAGACTGATTCACAATTCAACATGCTGATCATATGTTTGCCATATGCATGTATTGCAACTGTTGCCAGGTCTGTGCAGTGATTCAATATTAAAAGAGTATTATTCAACTTTTACTGACATCCTCTGTGATTTCATCAATACGGTTTGTTTCTGTAATCCAGATGGGATCAGTGACATGGTTAATAAGGGAGGCAGCTCTGGAAATCAAGGTGATTATC
Organism: Alligator mississippiensis; assembly: GCF_030867095.1. NCBI lineage: Eukaryota > Metazoa > Chordata > Crocodylia > Alligatoridae > Alligator > Alligator mississippiensis. The sequence goes on from NC_081826.1 coordinate 206,499,848, forward strand.
AACATACTGGCCACCCACTCAGTGCCATTCATTCAGACCTGCCAAATAGAACAGGAAGAAAAACTGGCATCTACTGTGTACTGGCAGCAGAGACACTTGGTCACTTTATTTATTGATCTAAATATTGATTTATGAATTGGACAGGGTTTTTTGGAAGAAATATGTCTTCTAAAGCCTGTAGCTATATGACCAACATATGAAGATAGTTAGAAGCTGTTCTCTGAACATTATATCAGACACCAAGAACTGTTGCTGTTTCTTTGTGCAGAATACGTCATTAAATATTCCTTTTCAAAACTTTTGTGACTTCCTTGGATATTAAGGGAAAGCTCTTCTAACCCATTCAGAACAGATCACATATTGTGTTCTGATGAAAGTGGTTAAGGATGATACACATAAATGGCTTCAGAAGTTTTTAATCATTAAGAGTCTGAATAACTTCCTTACCAAAAAATTACAAGTTTTAATTAAAGCCCATTGAGCTGCATTATATCATCATGGATGAAAATAACTCCAGAACTGGAGGAGCAAGAAATAAAGGAAGGAGGCTTTAGCAGAAACCATCAGAAGTTAGGAAGTTGAGAGCGAAAGATCAAATTCTGCCCCTATCACCTCCATCATGTACACAGCCTATGACAAATGTCCCATTTCAAAGACACCCAGAGACAGATTTTGAGAAGACGCGGCTCATCTTTGAATGCAATGATATGAAGCCACTGCTTGCACAAAAGGATTTCCAGATTATGTATATTGTTACTGTAACTATTATACTCAAATCTTGGCTTTGTATCTTCCAGCTTTCCTTAATATATGACAGAGCAACCTGTTTAAAATCATGTGAAATAGAATTGTCAGAATTTCCATTCAAAAAATATTTTGAGTGAAAAATGTTTGTTGGGGTTTTTTATGAAAATAGTCAAGAAAAGTGGGCTTTTTCAGGGTTTTTTTTTTTTAAACCATCACACATTTATATTTAAGGCCTTTTTTTCCCATAACTTTTGAGATTTTTAGCAAAAAAATACCAGATAACCATCTCTAAACACTGCTTTTATGCAAACATGTGTTTTCACTCTGCTTTTCTGAGGGAAGAACTTAAAAATACGAATCTTCTTTAGAACGGACCGGTTCTAGCTGTTTACTATATATAATGAGTGGGCATCCTCAGTTCACATGCTGAGACTCATATTGGAGGGAAAATGGATGTCTCAAAGTTATTTCCTTATAGACACTTGCATTTTAAGACCATTGCTTCAGGCGCAGATCAGGTCAGGACTTGAGAAAAAGCCACTGACAAAAATCACTGTCACAGCAGCAGTAGCTGGTAGCCTGGTTGGCAATGCCATCAGAAGGACACTGAATGAAATCTGTATAGTCCTAACTATCTTGTCACCTCCAAAATGGTTTTGCCAAAATGAGAGGCATTTGAATTACCATACTTAACCACATACCACATACCATGTGCTTTTCCCCAAAAAATCAGCCCTCCAAAAAATGCAGTGCATGGCTACAGAAAGCAAGGTGATTTCTGCACCAGAATTGAAGCACAGAGATGCTGTGATGGCTGCTGAGGGCACTGCTTCTTTCTGTGGCTGCAGAGAGGGAGTGCTGGAGTGCAGTTTTCCGTGCCACGAGTCAGTTTTAACCCTTTTGTGGCCACTGCTGACTTGGCAGCAATTTTGGCTGAGCAGTCAACTTGACAGCAGTCGTGAGAAGATTAAAACTTCTTTTTACCTAACCAGAGTCAGGATTCAGCCCTGTGGTCAGAATCACTTGTGGTGAGGACTGAGCCACGGCTCTGCAAAAATCTTTTTTTCTTCATCCTGCCTTTCCAAAATAAGGTGCATGTCTTATCTAGGGGTATGTGATATACCAGAAGTACAAGTATTTGACCACAGAAGAAAAACAGGCAACTCTCCCCCAACTATGGTCCAAGTCTGGGGTTATTCCAAGGAGCAGTGGGTCCAGGGTAGAAGAAAGAAATATGAAAAGGAATAGTCAAACAAATAAATTGCCCAGCTGCCAACATCCCAAAGAAGCTGGTCTAAGAACCAAAGTTCATGTAAGCCTGAACAACCCTATGGACCTCCCCACCCACTATTTCCCTGGCCACATCCCTCCTTGTGTGAAAAGCAAGCATAGGCACTGCCAATTGAGGTCTAGACTGCCTCTGGATTCTCTCTGGTGAATGGGGAATACCATTTTGATTCCTGCTTGAAAAGTTTACTATAGCATAATTGCTGAAAAGTTTAATATGACCTTAGCCACAGAAGTCACAAGTGACTCCTGTGTAGAAAGGAGCTGTAGATGAGAATCCAGCAGCATTTGTCAAAACGAAAGAGAGGTAGGGAGCACTCAAATGAATGCTCACATGATACATTACTGGCCATACCTCAAAGCAGATTCTGCCCAAATCAGAGCCAGACAGAAAAGGAAATGTGAAAGACCTGCTGAAGTACCACTACATGCTGTAAACAATGAATTAACACAATAACAATGCAAAACCTACAGCAGAAGGGGCAAGAGAACCACCATCAAAGTATATGACTTTCCTTCACGTTGTTCAAAGGGAGAGGGATGCTGGATTTATGTAATGCCATTTAAACAGTGGTTCATTCTCTCAGAGAAAGATCTGTAATTACTTTTGCTTGTGTAGAGCAAAGTGAAAGATAAGATCCAATAAAACAGTCAGATGATCTGCCTCTTAGCCATATGTTAGTCCAGAGATAAGAGCAGAACAACACAGGGGATTTAGACCAGGGCCTGCTAGCAGAGCAGACATAAACCAGAACCAGGTGTTTCCTATAGGCTGATCTTCTATAGCAGAGGTGCTCAACCTTTTGGCTGTGTGGGCCAAATGAGTGGTGTGGGACCAGTCCACAGGCGAGATCAGACCCCACGTACCAGGATCAGGACCTAGGGCTCCATGTGGCCTCTGTCTAGCTCCATGTGCTTGGATAGGGCCTGGGGGCCCACTCCGCCTTCTCCTGGCTCCATTTGAAGGGATCAGGCCCCTGGAGACCCGTGCTGTCTCTGCCCAGCCCCACACTTTGGGATCAGAGCTCCAGGGCCCACACCACTGCCACCCACCCCTAGTGATCAGAACCGCAGAGTCCCATGCCAGCTCTGCCTGCCTCCGTGTGCCAGGATCAGGTCCTGTGTGCCAAATGTAGCATGCAGGGTCACAGCTCATGGGGCTCCCCACAGACTCATGGGCCAGATGACATGATGCCGGGGCCAGATATGCCCCGCAGGCTGGGAGTTGGGCACCCTTGTTCTGTTGTGTTAATTATTCTTCCTTACTGTGTTGGCAGTGATGAGCTTTCTGTGACAGCATGCTCCGTTGGTTCATTCTAGAGTTATTAATGCAGTTGGTATGTGTGCATGTATATGCATATGAGTGTAGCTCATGAGTGTGAAAGGCAGGATTTTTTGTGGTGCTGCACCGCTGAGCTGATATCTGAGCTTTAGATATAGAATCAGGATTACAGCTCCTGATGTCCTCGTCCAGTCCTTGTACAAGCAAAACACTCACTGAAATCAGGTTGTAACTTTTTGTTATCTACTAAGCACACTATATGTACGCTCAAAAAGATACATTGGGTAAATTTACAAAGGTTAGCTTGACAAAGCAGGAAGATTAGCAATCTGAAGGGAAAAAGTGATTGCAAAGTTTGGCTCGAATGTTTTTTAAATGAGGTAATAGTACCCTCTTGTGGTAACCTTTGGAGTAATGCAAAAGGATGTTTTTATTGAATGAGGTACATTTTCCCCAGATTTTCAAGCTAATTTACATAAACATTAAAACTATTTCTCCCCTGTCCTGGATCAGCAGGTGACAATTACACAGATAGACTAACATTCTCTAGAGAAAAAGCCTAAGATCTGTATGCAAAATACATATCAAATTGTCAGGCAGCTTCTGCTGAAGTACCACGACCTGCTGCAAACAATACATTAACATAACAGCACTACAAAACCTATGGCAGAAGGGGCAAGAGAACCACCACCCAAGTAAACAACTTTCCTTCATGTTGTTCAAAGGGAAAGGGATATTGGATGCATGTAGTGCCATATAAACAGTAGTTTATTCTCTCAGAGGAAGGGTCATTGAAAATGCAAAAGGCTTTTTCTGTGCAGCCATTTGTAGTAACTGCACATACTAATCTAGGCATGCAAATTTTGCATATATAGAAGATGGTTGAAATTAGGAATCTACCCAAAGGAAATCCTTAAGATGATACGAACTTCAGCATCCATTCCACTAGGCAAGTGTTGGTGATTATAAATCACAAATAAAAATAATGCCAAGATTGTCACAAATAGGATCCTATAGCTACAGTTACACTAAGGGCAGCTTTTATTGGAGACAACACAACATAATCTCCTTTCCCTTGGCTAGCATTTGACATCCTCAAAGATTAACCAATTAATCCCTACAGATTTGCTAACTGAGACATAGAGAGGTCAAGTGATTTACCAAAAGCCATCAGGGCAACCAATGGCAGAAATAATAATGTCATGTCTTCTAATCTTGCGCTTAGTTCTCAAAACTGTACTGTTGTAGTGAAGTTTTAAAATCATACCCTGCCCTGTTGTATTTAAGAGTATTAACCTTGCGCAAAATACCTAACAGCCATTCATAGCTGTTAATCTAAAATTAACTAGTATCTATACTGCTTTTCCTTGAGCTGGCTGGCTGCAAGAATAAGGCAATCATGCCTACCACCAGGAAAAAACAATTGAATTAGGTGAATCCATCTGACTGGTGCACCCAGTAAGTAATAAACTAAAATTAGAACCTCACATCTTACCTTAAAAAAAATACCAGACAGATTGAAAATGTGTGCTCTAAGGATCTGAGAAATAATTCCCACAGTCAATCAGCCAAAAGAAAACTATTGTTTGCATGTTAGGAGTTGTTTGAAGGCAGACAAGCTGACAGCAAGTGTATAAACATGTCACAGTGCTTCTTGTTCAGACATTTGCAATGACTGCTGTATTAAGACTATTTATCTTATGAATTGTTGAATGCAAAACTCTGCAAGTCTAAGGTTTTATTGTAAACCTACATTGGCTTCCTTTATGTGTAATGAAATCAGATTTTTAATGTTTCATGGTAAGAAGTCAGACTCTACCTCTCATTAACTATATATGACTGGTATTATTCCACTATGTGTGTGGTTGGTTTATTTATTACATTTATGCACTCCTTTAGTACCCCTGAGTGGTGGAATTAGCTCTTTTGTTACTGTTGCACAAAAAGGCCTCAGAGAAAATAAGCCACATTTGCTCTGATTTCATATTAGATCAGGCATACTTCAGACTGACACAAGAAGAATCAGAACCCAGTACTGTATATGAGCTGCTGCGCAAAACTTTCTGCCTAACATTTTACTGCTGTATTGTGTTAAATTCCCTAGATGATACACTCTAGATCCATCTAGGTAGCAGGACAGACAGGAGTCATGCCCAAACTTTGTGTATGGAAAACAATCCAGTAGCCCTAATCTACACTTTAAATTGAAGTTTTATGTTGTGTCTATTATTTAAATTAACCACTGGCATTTCAATCACCTGTGTGGAATTGCAGAATATTTCAATTTATCTACATGTGGCACCTTTCCCTCTGAGAAATGTGTGTGGAACCATCTTAAATGCTCTATTAACATTGACATGCAGTAAGTTGTATTTTCTTCACTGACCTATATTTGGTATTTATGTGAAACAAATTAAGAACCAGCTGCACTCCTCAGGAGCAGTACTTTCCTATACAAGTGGTCTCTAGATCTCACTAAGTCAATGAGAGTATTTCCACTGACTTCAATGGGCTTTTCATTGGACTCTGTGTTTCTCTTCTCAAAATAGGCTCCATGCTTAGGCCTTTAGGATCAGACCCATCAAAATAATTGCTAATAGGTTGGTTTTGTTATTTTGTTACTTCCTGTTGTGCTGTTGGGAACTTTTTATTATGGCTTATTTGACTGCAAGCTAATAATTATATTTTTATATTTTAGACTGTGCGCTATTCAGGGCAGAAACTCTATCTGGAACATGTCTAGCATTTTGGGCAAACCACACTCTCAATAGTTAATAGTGATCATGATAACATGGCACCAAAGTCATAGCAGCTTTCATACAAGAATCTCAAAATTCTTTATACTAACATAAATAAAGCCTCCAAACAACAGGATAAGAGAGACTGGTATCTACAGCCCATGAAGCAGATGTTATTATTACAGATGGGGAAATTAAGGCCAGGAACAGGTGTTTACTTTCTACCACTACAATCACTCTTCACTTGGTAGAAACCAAAAGCGTACAGACATTCAGGCTTTTTCTCTTGGAGGTACTTATTGGTATAAGTGATAAGAAGCGGGTCTGTACCTGTAACGGAACAGAAATTCTGCATGCATAGACTGGTTTAAAAATGGCAGAACCCAGTTTAAGATTTGCCCATCCCCACCCACCACCAAAGGGCAAATGTGTGTTCTGTTCACTGCTGATCTAAACTATGCTGCTTACAGAAAACTGTAACTTAAATCAATTCCTCCTCAGGTTTTTTGAATGTCTATACCTAGCCTCAGGGACAAAAAATAACTTGGCTAAACATCGAAACAGCGTCGAAATGGCGAAACTGTTTTGACAAAATAAAATGGAACAGCGCTTTTGAATTAAAATGAAATTTGAAATGAAACACTGTTCCATTGAAATGCAAGTCGAAATGGAATAGTGCCGTTTCGCATGGCCTACTGATTTCCCAAGACTAGAGTCACCCTAGTCTTCAGCAGGCTGGGGGAGAGGGGGAGTGGAGGGGCAGCTGCTCCTCCCCTCTGATAGACTGGGAGGTGAGGGTAACAGCAATCATTGCCCCCTGCCTCTTCCCTAAACTGGGTAGAAAAGAACATCTGTATGCAACCTAAGCTCCAAGAGGCTAATGGACTCATCTAGGGTCCCAAAAAGAATCCACGCTGTCACTATGAATACAACCCAGATATCCTTACACCAGTTTCTCTAGGGGCGCTGACAGATATGATGCTTTGTTGTGCGATCAGCCACTGGAAGTGTTCTCTACAGCTGTGCATTTCTGTCAGTGCACAACATCAGAGTGCTTTAAAAATGCCCAATTCATAAGGGTTCAGATGAAGGCACTCCAAAACAAAGCACCTTCATTAACATCTGTCAGTGTGTGATGCTGTTGCCACCCCACACCACCTCCAGGCTGTTCCAGGCCTGCCGAGTAGCAATGACAGCAGTGGGGAGGAGCTGCATGGGCCCTGGACATGGGCTCTGGGCAGCCACAACCAAAAAGGCCCCAAAAGTGGCAAGTACACCCACTGCTAGGTCCTGCTTTTGCCCAATGCCCAGCACTGGCCATGGTCGCACATCATGGGCAGGACTGCCTCTCTCTGTATCTCCCTTCTTCCCCCCAACCATCCTACACCTCTAGCATGGTCCCACAGCTTACACCAGCTCCCGCCCCACATGCCAGAAGCAGTGCCGGGTGGGCATCGGTATCAGCTGCAGATGCAGGCAGCAGCATCCCCCTGGCAATCAGGGCATCTGCCTGGGCCTGACTTTGGGGTAGAAAGGTGGGCCAGAGGATGAACCTTCTGAAGCTGCTGCCCCAGCTGCCACCCACAGCCCCTTCCCACATAGGGAGGTTTAGTGAGTTGTTGCAGGGGGTGGGGGGCAGAAGGCTGACCCAGCCTGCAACAGCTCCCCAAAACTCCCTATGTGGCCTGCAGTACCAAATAACTGCACACCCCTGGCCTAACTCATGGCGCTTTCTGTAAAGTACCATGAGTTATACCACGGAACTGCCTGTCAATCAGCACCCTAAGTCTCTCTATTTACTTTAAATATTATTTATTCTGTTCCAACTTGATTCTGCCTTTTCTCTCCTTTTTACCTTGTTAATTCTAACTCAGTTAATACCTTCCTACTATTATCCATTTCTATTGCTTATTTGCATAAAACACCTTGTGCATGCATGACTAATGAAAGTAAAAGGTGTGTATGTGATTATTTATTTACTGTCCATGCAGCAATCTGTTGCAGAAGTCTTCCATCAAAAGCTCACAGTGTGTTCACAACATAGCAAGGTTTCTCATCACAAATGTTTTTTTGTCCATAGGTCACAGCATTGTAGCATTTTTCCTTTATCATCTCTGATAATAACGAAGTCATTGCCCAAAATTTTGCAAACAGAAGCTTTTCAAAGATATCCTTATGAAAAAGACTTATAGATGTGAATAAGGATGAAACCAATCTGTTCTCAGGAACAAACTACCTCACTCCTAATCTCTTTGCTTCTCTGATGCTTGTAAACTTTACAAGGCCTGTGCCTGGGACACTATACACATTCCCAAACCCACTAGCACACTTACGCTCTTGGGAACATTGCTGTGTAAAGCCAGATTTTATCCCTTCTCTCACCCATCGGTGAGGAGAAGTGGAGTATAACAGTCCTCCAGAGCTTGTATGCTTTCTGAGCTACACATCCTGATGGGAGTAGTGAGTAGAGCAAGGTAAAATATTTTACATTAAAATTTGATTTCAGCAAAAATGCATATTTAGCAAACATTGAAATCTCTCATAATCTCTCATGTCAATGATCATGAAATATTTGGGCTAAGGAAAATTCTATAAAAGCTAACATTTTTTAAATAATCTGTTTCAACATTTCCAAAAGGAAACAATATGTTTCTTTTTTGTTTGAAAAGTCTTTTTGTTTCAACAAAAATGTCCTTTTTGTCCAAAATATTTGAAGAACTTGAAAAAGCTCAGAATGAAACATTTTGATTTTCCTGAAATGCAATGCTTTGATTAACCCCCAATAGAGTAGTCTTCATCTTCAGTTTGCTAAAAGTTTTGAAAATGCTTGTTTCCATTCCAAACTATGAAATTAAAAAAAAAATAGCCACTGGCAAAAAAATGTACCCAACTCTAGTAGGCTAATGAGGTATGTTATTTTGGTATGTTACTATGCAAGCTGACCTACCACTTGAGTGTAAATTAGTACATAGAGTTTTAGGGCTCTGACAGACATGTAGGCCCCTGCTCTAAGTCATGGTGCTTTACATAAAGTGCCATGAGTTAGAGTGCCCTCTCTAACCCAACAGATATTCGCTTGTTGGGTGCAGGGGGGGTAGGGAAGGGGAAAGCAGCCAGCCAGGGAACAGTTCTCCCCAGCCCAACCCCTCCCAGTTCCAGGGCTTCCAGCAGGAAGGGTAGCGGGAGTGAGGAGGGGAAACCAGCATCAGCAAATTACCAGCTGGGTTTTGCCTGGCTTAGCTGGAGGGGAGCAGACTGGAGGAGGGGCCCTGAGGTGAGGGTGGGGCTTGATCCACCTGCCCCTCACCCCCCTCCAACTCAAGCCAGGCAAACCCTAGCCACAGCTTGCTGCTGCTGACTTCCCCTCCCAATTCCCCCCTCCCTTCCTCCCAACATCCCCAACTGCACAAAAAATTAACCCTAGTGAACACAAGTTCCCTAAAGCAGTGTAAAGTAGAGTGCCTTCATCTGATCCCTCATTTGATGAGAGTTATTTTTTTTCTGTGATCTGCCACTTTAAAAGCACTCCGTAACCATTTACATGTGTCATGGCATGGCTGCAGAGCACTTTTCAGGGGCCAATCACACAAAAAACATAACCACCATGAAAGAGGGTATGTAAAGAGAGGCTTATATACTTCTCCTCAAGCATCCAAGACTGCATCTTGGATTTAGAAAGTTCTCACTGTCTCGCGTCTTTCCATGAAGAAAGGTAGAAGGTACCAAAGGAAATCAAGATGCATCCCAATCCAGACTTCTGTGTGACTTCAGCCACAAGTATAAAATAACACTGACTATTTTAGTTCTATGCCTGTTCTCACTCCCAGAAACCTGGATGTGGAAGGAAATAATGAAACAAAGGTTCAAGAACAGGTTCAAGGAATAGTTAAAATATTTAAAACAAAGAATCTTCTTTGCAGTAAAATTTGAATAACTGACTTCTGTGTGCATTTCATCATCAGTGTATGATCCTTGACCTTTTGCTGAGATGGGAAGGCCTAACGCATCAGTATACCCTGAGACATCGCTTGCAGCCTTGCTGTCCTTTTGTGGTTTCAGAGGACTATGACATTTTCTGAAATAAGCATTGCTGTCATTGGCAAGGCTAGTCCCATGAACTGTTCTCTCAGGAAGTGCTCCTCAGTCCTGCAGCTTCTTCAGACTGTTGCCACTTGCCAATATATTCTGAATAAATATTTTGGGCAAGCAGCCACATCAAATTCTTTCTTTTGTGGGTGGTCCTGGAGAACAGTAGGGCCCAGTCTTGATAATAGCATTCGCAACATTGGGATTCAATGGTTTCGATTTTTTTTTTTTTTACTTTGCTGTAAATTGCTTGTCTAGACAGATTTGCAGTTCCAATCTCTTTAAAAGTAGGACTTTGCCTCAATTACTGATGTAATCCACTGATTGAGTACATCATTATTGTTAAAAGCAGTCTTGCCCTGCATTGCTTCCATTTTCCTTAATCTAGCAGTCTTGGTGACTGACTGGCTGAAGTTCCACCCCCCCCCCGAAAAAATGTCTGCTTTGCCTGAAGAAACATACATGAGGCTAGCTCAACAACTGAAATGTCTTGTAAGTAAAAGCTGTTCACATTTCAAGACTGGGTAAAAAACATTTTTAGCTCAATGGCCTGGACTCTGTTGCGGCAGCCAATATTAATTGTAAGAGCATGCAAGACTGTCAAGACAAAAAACAAAACAAAACATGGCCTACATGTTCCAAAGCAATTACTAAGCATCCATATTCAGACACTTTAAAAAGGACTGATGGTCAACAAGTACTGAAATCCTACCATGGGGAAGCTGGCTCCATTTTATAGTATCTAAAATTGGGTATCCAGAATTTAACCTCCTGGACCTAATCATGAATCCCTTTTGAAAAAAGAAATTGCCCTTCGGTCAAGTTGCTTAAAATCACACATTTTAAAATCTCATTTTCATTTTACATGTACCTTACTTAACTTAATATTCTTGCACACCTCTGATAACAAAACTACATTGCCCATTTTAACTTTTGGAAATCAAAGGGAATTTGACACATACACTATGCAGTTTTATCCCACTAAAATCCTACTTAAAGCAAACTTCCTTAAGCGATTTGTTTGCTCTGCCAACATGACCTTGTAGGTTCTTGGAGAGTTTGGAGCGTTTTATTTTACTGATTGTTTGGTCATTTCCTGAACGTGAAATTAGTTCAGCTTCATAAAACATAGGATTTCTCCTCTTCTATTTTCTAGCAATGTTGAGTCCTTCTTGTACTGAAATAGATACCATATGATTTATGCAGCATGCAAGGAAACATTGTCATTGCTAGAGGGAGCTCTTTTTCTAATAGAAGGGGACGTAAATAAATGTTATTTATTACAATTTGGAGTCCTCGAACTGTAAGGCAAAATGTGCCTTTAAGACTTGGAAGATCATTTCCTATACATGTATAGCATATGCAGTTAATAACAATTTTGCTCTCTAGTATTATACAGACAGTAGAAATTCTGATTCACTTAAGTCAGGTCAAAAGCCACAGTTCACATTCATTGGCACTTTGGCCCAAATGATACCCAGATGATTAACTGTTTTCTTTTTTGTTAATTTGATGATAGTGGGCCAAAGATTCACTAAAGGAGACCTAGGGCACATATAGACAGAGGAGACCTACAGCACATACAGAGATTACACTTAGACCAGTCTTAGTGAACCCAGATCAATCTAAACCCATAGCTACAGAAGTTTGGTGCACATAGAGTAGTATAAAAATGGTGAAAGGGACCTAAGATAGATTTTGTGCTAGGAATGCACCAATTGAGATTGATTCAGGTTAGATCAATGTATTGAACTTATGAACTGTTCCCTAGATGTTATAATGGCTCTGCCACTGACCTGCTTTGGTGGCCTCCAATTGCTTCACTTTGCTGTGCCTTAGTTTTCACGTTATTTGTTAATCATTTGCTGACTACCAATCTTGAACAAAGCAAAAATGAAGACATAAGCTCTGCTTACAATTCATATTCTTGCTGCCACTCTTTAGTGCTGGCACACTCTTTCTGAGAAACCAAGGATGAGCATGGGAAATTGTTTTATTGATTTGCTTCTACCCAGGTACTGGTGGAAGAACCCTGAGGATTTCTGACCTGTAAAAGCAAGCCAGCAAACAAGCCATCAAGCTCTGCTTAGAGAGCTGGACAAAATAACATCTTACAAGGTCAAAATGTTTCCTCTTTAAAACATTGGTCACACATGGACAATGACAAAAGCCTAGTGGTCTGCAAGTGAAACGTGTTTTGAGCCGATTGCTCAGCTTTAATAAACAACCTGGCCTCATGTTTTGCGCTAAATTTAGATAAGGGGTGGAATGAATGGAAATGAAATGATCGTTCAGAGCAATCCAGTCTGAAATGTATTCCTACAGTGGTTTATACCAACACCAAATGAGTCCTCATTGGGCATGATCTTGGCAGAGAAGTGTGGGTCAAGCTGAACAGACTAAGATCTGGATACAGACGCTTCAATGGACTGAGATCTGAATACAGATGCTTCAAAACAACACTGTACAACACATGTACACTTAATGAACATCTTGGATGGCCCCTTGTGTGAATGTGGTGTCCAGAAGACAGCACAATACTTCATCAAAAGCTGCGATCTTTACAAATGCCCAGATGGGGTAGATGGAATTCATAGACTGAGCCATAATACCAGACAGTGGCTCATAGCTGGCTGGAGGGAACAAGTGTGGGGTGCAGGGGGCAAAGATTGAAAACAGGAGCTTCGCCATTTCAGATCACTGAGAGCCTGGGGGTGGGGCTGGCCTGGTGCTCAGGCAGAGGAGGTGAGCTCTGGCCGAGGCTAGACCCATCATTTTTACATTACTCTATGTGCCCTGATTGTCTGTTCAGTTTCAGCTGTAGAACACTTTCTGCGTGCCTACCACGCAATAAGTATATCTTCTGGCCTAAATCTCCATTCTCTTCTATTTCTTAACTGTGTAACTAATTACTGTCCTACTGGAGCTGCAATATATAAGGCAAACAATTTGATATTGGTTTCTAGTTAACCTCTAAGGCAAGGATACAGCCTTGCCTTCATTGCAAAAAAAAGTTATTAATTTGAGAATTATCTATCTAAATGGAAAGTCTGAGTGAAAACAAGGTCATTTTAATAGAACTGACAAGGTCAAATTAATGACTAAAAAGACCTTTGGGCTTGATCCTGTAAACACTGAAATCAACTGGGGCACTTTGATTTTCCTCAGGAACAGACACTAATCATTGGCTTCCCTTTGTTCACACAAGCAGGTTAATAAAAATACTTCCATGAAAAATGAAGCACATAGGTAGTTGTTCGTGGATCTGGAGGGGTGTGTGCATGTGTTAGAGAGACAAAAGTTACATTTCTGTACCTTTCCAAAAATTAATTTTATATCCCTCATGCTCTTGAAAAATAAATCATAATGCAAATTCAAAACCTGCCCTTCATTCTCAGTCTTTAAATTGAACAAAGGTTTTCCCAAAGAATATAGAAGTTGGTTCACACTTTATTTTTCATATATTTGTTGTGTACTGTTTGCTTTGTTGTACAAACTATCCAAGTATCACTTTAGATCGGGGGTTGGCAACCCTTGGCACCCGTGCCAGAGCATGGCACATAAGGCCATTTTGTTCAGCACGCTACAGCCAGCCTGGGCTCTGGAAAGCTGCTGCTGGCCACAAAGTCAGCCCAGCAAACAGCCCAGGCTATGTGGCAGGCAGCAGCTTCCCAGAGCCCAGGTTGGCCCTGGGAGGCAGCCAGGAGGCTGCAAACAGCTGCACTGGGTTCTGGAGCCTTGGCACCAGCTCCATGGTGGCTGCTACATGCACACCTCAGGATGCACAGTGAGGAAGGGGCTTGGGGCTTGTCTGCCTGGAGGCACCCATGCACCCGCCAGCAACAAGGATCAGGCCTCTGTGGCTCCCCTGGCACACCAAGTCGAGGCACATGTTGAGGATGGGGTGTTTTGGGCGCTCCAGCAAAGAATGTTGCCAACCCTTGCTTTAGATAATGTTTTAATTTTAAGAAAATGCAATAGTTTAAGAGATGATAATTAAGCCATACCTATTTCTCAGTCTTCAAACAGAGCTAATGTGTACAATACAGATGTCTTATTTCCATTTCAAGATGTTTTCTATATTGGCTGGGACTGCTCAATTCTGTAGCTTTATATTAAACAAGTTGTTGAACAGAAGTATGAAGTATAGGCACTGTAGAAAGGCAAGTGAATTTAAAAGTATTATGGGTATAGGATGCGTTTTTCAAATATACCTAACTGGTTCCAGAGTCTAAGTTCCAAAGGACCTTAGCTCCTAAATCATGTAGTCAATTGGGAAAATTTATCAATACTGTAGTTTCTATGTCTAACAGTCATTACTAGCACCCTGCAAGTGGTACCATGTTTAATAAAATCCCTCACTTGTTTTTCCTCTTAAAGAAAAAGTATAATCTTTAAATATGCAATGCCTTTTGAACAAGTGTTATCCAGATTGCTAAAACTGGCAAAGTTTCTTTCAGGCATCAGAATTCAAATTTACTAGATCCAATCTTTTATAGAGATCCATCTTGAAGAGAGGTTTCAAAGAACAAAACACTCTTAAATTTACAGCTATTGCTACATTACAAAGGTCCCACATCTCAGTTTTGATTCTAATATCATTGAGGAATTTGACTCACTTTTCTTAAAGACAATGTTTCATTTTCAGTACAGTCGAAAGCCACATTTAATCTCCCAAACCTGGCAGTATTGCCAACTCCCACAGTTTTATTGGAAGTTTCATAATATTTGATGCTTTACTTAAACTCCAGCCCTGGGAATCAGGTGATTTGAGCTTGCATGCCTTTTTGAAAAACCAAGCATTCTAGCATTCACAGTTGCAGAGGAAAGTTTGAACATCTAAATGCTGAAGGCTCTGGAGCAGGGTGGCATCCCCAGGGGTGGTTTTAAGCCCCTGGAGGTCCAAAACCGTTCCCATTTTGCCCTGCTTGCTCTGGGAACAGTGTCCCTTTCACTTTCCTGCCATGCCTTGATGTCTTTTATGGTTACAAAAGGGAGGCTGCCCCATGGCTTTCCAGACCTGGTCTTGCTCTAATGACTACCTGGTGACTGTGGTCCTTTGCCTCATGGGATAATTGCTTGGCTCTGTACCACACCTACACCATGCCCCATGCCTCGCAGATGCCATCATTGTGGATGTTCTTTCTGTCACATGTCTACACTCTCACAGCCCTCTGCTGGGCCCCCAAACCCTTTGTCTCTCACACAACGCTCTTCTGGGCCTTCAGACTGCACAGCCTCTCTCTCAGCCCCACTCAAGTCTCCTGGCCCCTCGGTCCCTGACTCAGCCACTCTCTGGGCTGCCAGATCACTTGGTCCCTCACTTGGCCCATTCCTAGGTCCTCAGACCTCTTGGCCTCTCAGTCATCACTTCTCTGGGCTGCCAGGACCTTAGTCTCATTCTTGACCCCTCTCTGGGCTGCCAGACCCATTGGTCCCTCACATGGCCTCTCACTGGGCCTCACTATTCCTGGCCCCTTGCTAGGGGACCAGTCCCACTCTTTCCTGGCCCCTTGCTGGGCTGCTGGACCCCCTGGTCCCACTCATCCTCAGCCCCTTGCTGGGCCTCTGGACCCTTCTGCTCCTTGCCTAGGCTTCTGGGCCCCTCTATTGTCATTCTCTGTCTAGGTCCCACTCTGGGCCTCTGAACCATCCAGTCCTGTTCCTGCTTTTATTTTGGGGTGTGAACCCCTAGCCTTTCCCTACTGTGTTATAGATTTGAGCTGGTTTCTGATCACTTATACTGGCTTATGTGTAATTTCTGTCCCATATCTGCGATATTCTGTCGCATATTTAAAAGTATTTTAACATAGTATTTTTATAAGGGCCATTAGGCTGTATTATAAGTCAGGGCAGTATTAGTGGCTGACAAGTGTCCCTCGATAGTCCTGTCACAATCTGCTTTAAAGGAACTTTTGGAACCAGTAGGATAGTGATTACATTAGGGTGGAGCCTAGCTTTTTCTCCTACTTATTGAGGTTGGGTAGTACTTGTACTATAAGGACATAATCAGGTCAGTTATATAGCTGCTTCTCTGGATTCAAGCAACATCATGGCATGCTCAAAATATCTAGACTGAAAATTTTCATGTTCAAATTTCATTTCCCTACAGGAACAAATGAATTGCCATACTGAAAAACTACCTAGTTCAAGGGCCTGTCTCTGGCTCCGACTCATACTAGATGTTTAAGAGAACATAAGAGCAAGAACTGCTATTTGCTGGGTCAGACCATATGTTCACCTTGCCTAGTACCCTGACACACAATGGCAGAGTGTGGATGCTGAAAGGGAGAATGAACTGGGTATGACCAAGGTTTTTTCCAGTGTTCCTCTCTCACTGGCACCCTCCAGCATTTAGGCTCTAGGAAGCTCTGATTCAGAGGCTGTACCCCTAAATCCCATGATCAATAACTACTGATATACTCTTCCCCTAAGAATTTGTCCAATCCCTTCTTGAATCTGGCTACGCTGTCAGTTTCCACAACATCTTGTGTCAATGAGTTCCACACTTTAATTACACACTGTGAGAAAAAAAATAACTTCCTTTTGTTAGTTTTCAACTTATTACCTATAAGTTTCATTTTATGACTCATTTTATTGTGAGAAATAGTAAATAATAAATCTCTATTTACTTTCTATTCACCATTCAGTATTTTGTAAACCCCTATCATGTCCCCCCTCAAGCATCTCTTTTCTAAACTGAATAGGCCTAGCCTCTTTAGTTTCTCCTCAAGGGGAATGTCCTTCCATACCACTAATGATCCTTGTTGCTCTTCTCTGTACCTTCTCTACTACTTCTATATAATTTTTGAGGTGTGGAGACCAAAACTGGGCACAGTATTTAAGGTGTGAATGCACCATGGATTTATAAAGGTATATAATGATACTTTCTGTTTTGTTTACAATTCCCTTAATAATTCCTAACATTTTGTAAGCACTGAAGTGACATTTTTAGTGAACTGTCAACAATGATTCCCAGATCTCTTTTGTATGTGGTAATAACTAATGTAGAGTCTGTAACAGTGTAGGTACGGTTTGGCTTATTTTTGCCCATGTGCATCACTTTACGCTAGGGGTGCACCAATAAAGATTTTCTTGGCTGACGCTGATAGCCAATTATTAACTAGCCATATCAACTGATACCAATCCAATAACCGATTTACAGGAATGCAGCCAGGCAGTGTGGAGAGCAGTACCCTGCAGGTAAAACTGTGGAGGGGAAAGAGTGTGGGGAGGCAAATTGAGGCCCCTCACAGTGAGGAAGAGAGTGGGGCAGTGGCAGGGGCTGGGAGCACTGCCCAGCCAAGTTGGTGAATCGGACCCCAGGGCCAGGGCGGGGAGCAGGACAGAGCAACAAGTAGCTCATACAGAGGGTGAGGGGGAGAGGGAGGGAAGCTCCCTGACACTGCATGCACCTCCAGGGGAAGCATGGAGGGGGATGTGCCCCCCCAGATTGTGTGGAGGGTGGATGCAGGCTACCCACTGTGAGCCTGGGGCCGGGGTGGTGCTAACCTCTTCCTGATGGGGGGGCTGGCTCAGGGCTAGGCTCAGAGAAGGCAGGGGTAGGGCAGGCTCATGCTGTGCAGGGTGAGTCGTGGTGGGGGTGGTTAAGCAGGGGCTAGGGCTTATTTTAGGGTGACTATAGCCACTGGGAAAAGGCTGGTGCTGCCCCTGGCCCTGAGCACACAGCAGGCAGCCCACATCTACCCCTTGCACAAATCCAGGGGGGCGGTCACATGGACCCCCATACATCCCCTGGGGGGGTGCAGCTGTGGGGACCCATCCCCCTCCCCACTCCTCTGCACCCCCTGGACGAGCCACCCGCAGCTCCATCCCACTCCCTGACCTAGCCCCGGGGTCCCATTCAGCACCCTGCCTGGGCAGCACCCCCAGCTCCAGCCCCTGCCCCACTCCCTCCTTCACTGTAGGGCAACCCCCACACCCCTTCTCCTCCATAGACTTACCTGCAAGGCACTGCTCTTCACGCTGTCAGCTGCATTCCTGGCCATGTGCATGCTGCAGCTGTGCTCATGCACACGATGTCCTGGGGTCCCAGCCAGAAGGCACATTAATTTACCTCTACTTTACACCTATCTACATTGAATTTCATCTGCCATTTAGTTGCCCATTTACTCAAGAGTGCCAGATCCTTCTGTTGTTCTTTGCAATTTGCTATGGTCTTTACCACTTCAAATAATTTTGTGTCATCTCCAAATTTGGCCACCTTGCTACTTACTCTCTTTCCCAAATTATTTATGTTAAACAGCACTAGCCCCGATACAGACCACTGAGAGACCCCATGGTTTACTTCTTTCCATCATGAAAACTATTTATAATCACTCTTTGTTTTCTATTTTTAAACCACTTTCTAAGCCATGAATGGACGTGCCCTGTAATCCCATGTTTACCTAACTTCATTAAGAGCCTCTGATGGAGGAGCTTATCAAACGCTTTCTGGAAGTCCAGATATACTATGCCAAATGGATCACCCTGATCCACCTGCTCACTGACTTCCTCAAAGAATTCTAGTAGGTTGGTGAGGCATGATTTTTATTTGACAAACCCATGTTACTTCTTCCCCTGCAAGTTATGTTCATCCTTATGCTGAGCAATTCTTTTTCTTATTATTGTTTCTACCAATTTTACAGGTAGAGGTTACGCAACAGGTAGTTAAAGATCCAAAGATTCCTTGCCACTATTATATTTATGCTCCTGCAAACTTCCAAAGGCATTATATGCATATATCCTCCTCATCCTCCAAAGACTCTTCCTACAGGTCCTGTCACCTTTTGAAAAAACTTCTGCAAGAATCCAAAGCCTCCAATCTATAAATCACCTGGGTTTTCCTGAAAGCATGGAAATAAAGTCCAAATTCATCTTGGAAACACAGAAAATTATTATTTTATTAGTAAACATCAAACAGCTTCATATATCCACTGTATGCAAGCTCAGCAGAGAGCAGCAGCAACATAAGCTCTTATAGCCTGATCAAATGTCCACTGAAGCTACTAGAAAGACTCCCACTGACTTTACTGGATTTTGAATCAGGCCCTTATAAATTCTTCAGTCAGCACATTGGGCCAATATTACTTTGGTGGACTTAAATCAGAGACTAATTTGGCCCAGAAACATAAATTATGCAAAGCTAGGATTCTCCATTGCACATATTCCAAAAGGATAACTTTGTTAGTAGCTCCTCCAGCTGTTCTTCAGATAACTTGTAAATGCGTGCAGGACTACCTCTTGAAATCTCTCGCTGTGGAATATCCATAAGGGAATGAGCTGCAGGACGCAGGCCTTCAGAGCAGTTAAACAAAACAAAGAAAAACAATACAGAGACAAAAAATATTATAGGCCTCTATATCAATTGAGTGTTAATGTAGGTAATAACAACTAGTAATGAAAGGATTTCTATTTTAATACTTTTACAGTCAATACTTTTAATCTTTTTCCTGTTTTCAAATGGTGGAGTCTACTCTCCTCTCAATACTTGTATCCAACTCTCATCATTGTTAATAGCTACTGTATATAGATAGCTATGTTCTCTACATTACATGATGGTTAACTGGTGCCACATATACACATAAATAACCCATAGTTGGCACTAGGCTTAGACAAAATTTCTCATTTGGAGCCTGATCCAAAGTCCATTGAAAATCAATGGGAAGACTTCTGTTGAGTTCAACAAGCCTCTGGAGTGGCCCTCATGATTATTAAAATCAATTACCAAGATTTCATGGGATAAACAACCAAATATCTCATCTCCAAAGGTGACATACTCCAGTGATTCTTTAACATATTCCTCCGCAGTCTTCATTATTACATTTGGTTTTTGGTACTTGGTCATCGGAGTAGACACACCATATGGAGTCACCACCTAAAATAGAAAATCATCACAACTTTCGGGGGTGTATCAACACCAAATGTTTATATAATACCTTTCATTCTTTAGATTTCCATAGTACTGAACAAACTGTAGCCACCTGAAGTGAAATGGCAGCCATTTTTGAGGTAGAACAGGAAAAGGAAGCTTAGATAAGAAAGGAAAAGGAAATTCTGACATGGGCATTGAAGCATCCAGAATTTCACACAGGACACCAAGCACCTTATGTGATTGGCCATACTGTGCTGGATTTCAAGGATTCATGAAAGCAAAGGTAATTATGATAAGATAGATACTGTATCACCTGTATGATAATTCCCTTTTTCTTATACTCTGCTTGAAGTGCTTTGGAAAATGTGCATATATAAGCCTAGAATGATAAAATGAAATACATATAATCATAAGACGCTGACATTTCCTGTAAACATGCAGACCCTCAACCCCATGCCCACATACATGTACACAGACCCCTTATCAAATAAACTAAGTATCATCCAAAGACTTAGGCACAACTGATGTGCAAGACTAGAAGACAAGTTGATTAGTTCACATGCTATTGAACTACGGAAAGAACTACAGACCCGATGCTGACTCCAAAGGACTTGTTTATATAATAAAAATCTGTACCTATATTCCAGCACAAACCAGAAATGAAGCAAATACTATTGAAGACAGGCCCCAAATATTTACCCTGTATCATGAAAATGTGGTTCATATGACAGTGGGAAAAATGCTGGAGCCTAGCTCCTATATTCCAAACCAGAACATAATGTATTCTTCTTTTGCTGATGCCATCCTGCATAATTTACAGAACAGTAATTTCACTTACTTCATTGGAGTTTCTTTTAATTGACTATAGCGAATGAACCCTGAAGCTGGTCTGGACTATGCACATATTTGCGTTGCCATTGTTCAAGAGCCTTCTGCATCATCAAAACAATTAAAAGCCACAAGTCGGGCTCCATATACTTACTGGTTTATAAATATTGAGATTTAAAAAAAACCCCATAATTTGACAGTGTTTTGTCGTCTTCTGGTGTTTGAGACTTTAGGATTTATGCTCTCAAACATTTGTCCACAACATGAAGATTAGAAATATACTATTTTTAAAGTGACGGCTGAAATTCTTACATAATCACATGATTTCATACAATTATGTGAATTTTAAGAAAAATTGCAAGACTTAGCCACATTGCATGTTTCATCAGGAAGTAGCTGCATAATAACAATACTGAAGATAAACCTTATGGTAATTTCTAGCCAGTTCTCAGAAAGGTCTTATTGTTTTATACATCAGTATTTTCACACCAGAATCTAAAGATATAAAGGACAACAAGTAGAAAACTCCTTTCCTTAATATGGGATTAATTTTATAGTATTAGACAATTAATCATTTGCACAGTTCTTTTTAGTACACTATGTCAATTCAATCCAAAAAAATGGAAGCAAAGCTCATGCAGTGCCTATCCCCTATGAGAAACAAAACAAAGCAATAGAATAGTTGGTTGGCTGAATGTGCGCTGTCAGGCCACAGAGAATAAAAGCTGTATTTTGCATTTGATTCTTAGATGAAGCTGCTACACAAGCTCTCTAAGAAAAAGAATGAAACAGAAGACAAAAGAGCTATTTGCCAGGACCTTAAATTTGAGTCTTTTCTCATATTTCATAGACCCAAGTTACATGTATGGATCTGAATGTGGCATCTAGAGTTAAAGGTACACAAGGTTCAAGCATTTCAACCCAGTTTGATATCATCCCTAATCAGGAAGATGGGGGCAGGGGGGAAAGGGGGCTGAGTCCCTTCTGCCTTGCACTTTGTATAGCATGTCATTCCTACACAGCTGGAATAAAAAGTGAGAATAAAATACTATTGAACCAGTATTCTCCACTGAGTTACACCAATGATAACATTTTACTTTGCACATGGAAATAACTATACAAATAAGATGCATCTACATGAGATGTTACTGTGGAGCTGCCTAATTAACTCTGCAGTAAACTTCTCAGCATCTACATGTTTGCTCTTATTAGGGTGCACTAAACTAATAAACTCTGGAGCAGGCGAAACAACTCTGGAGTTTTTTCCATGTGCAGCAATGCACATGTAGACACTGCCTGGCTGGCTGGGGCATGAGGTTGCTTCAGTGCAGGGGCTGTCTGTTGGCTAGCCCTGCAATGAAGCACCCTCATGCCCCAGCCAGATCCTCCACAGCACACTGAGCCTGGTTGGAGCAGCCCTGGGCTGCTGTAGCCAGGGTTGCTCTAATCAGGCTCAATGTGCTATGCACAATAAACTCTGGAGCAATATTCGCCAGAGTTTTTTTTGCTTCTGGGCCCATGTTCAAAAGGTGCACCCAGGAGCAAAGTACTCCAAAGCAGTAAGCTTCGGAGTTCACTTGAACTCCGAATTACTTGAATTAATTGCACATGTAGATATGCCCATGAAGAGGAAGAATGATCTAATAATTAAAGGAATCCAGAGAACTGGGTTTCAGTCCCTGCTCTACTATAGGGTTCTCAATGTGACTTTAGGCAAGTCTCACTGCCTCATTTCTCCATTGGTAAAAAAAAGAATAATAGCACTTCTCCATCTCAAATTAAAGACTGTTAGACACAGATACTTTAGTGATGGGGGACCTGCAAGTATCAGAGACAGAGAGACTCAGTAGATAACTGATAACTTTTATACAACCGAGCTTTTTCAAACATCAAAAAATATTTGATTTGAACCTGATTCAATTTTTTACTAGAGCTATGAGAAACTTAGGTAAATAAAAGAGAAACCAGAGGCTTTCGTTTTTGTTACACAGCTGAGGACTATGTTTGTTTAAGGATTGTCTGGGTTTTGAGTGCACTCAGATGGAATTTCAAACAAACCTAAGCTTTGCTGAACATTTTGCAGTTTTGAGTGGAAATAACCAAAACTTTAGTTTGCTGGTTTCACTTAAAGATTTGAGGAATTTTTAACTCACCTTAATATCTCAAAGTGGAACAGCAGATGGGTTGAACTCAGGCAAAGCATCAGCTATCTCTTCAATACACAAAAGCTTCATGTTCAGATCAGCAAATAGATTCTGTATAGCTTCTGGTTATAAACCAGTTAGCTCATCCCTACGTAAGTCATCATTGCCTGTTCTTTTATTTAGCTCAGGGGAATTCTGTGAATATTGTAGTTGTGTTATTTAAATATGTAAGTGAAATAGTCTAACTTTATGAGCCTGTTCCTCAGCTACTGTGAATTTATGGTGCGCCACAGGTTCCTGAATCTCAGTGGGTGCATCTACATGTGAAATTAAGACTGAACAATAAACTCTGGTGCAGTTTGTGCTGGAGTCAACTGTTCCCAGGAACAGAGTCTACATGTGCACCTAGAACAGAAGCACTTTGAGCCTGGGTGGAATAGCCCTGGGCTGGCAGAGGACTCTGGGGGTCAGCCCCAGGCTCTGGGTGGTGGCAACAGGTGGCATTGGGGCTGGCTGGGACATGAGGATGCTAAAGTGTGCACCTAGGTAGCAGGCAACCTCTGCACTTTAGCACCCTTGTGCACCAGCCAGCCCCTGTCACCACCTACACGTGTTTCAGCTCACATAATTACCTCGCCATAGGGTAGTGCTGTCCTTGACAGTACTGTGTTATGGTGGAGTTAATTAATATACTGCATCCTAATACCAGCACATGTGTAGACTGACACGTTACAGTGGAGCTAAAATGTGAAATCCGTAGTAGTGAAATCTGCAGTAAAGAGCACCATAGATGCACCCAGTGAGGGTAAAACTTTGTTTAGTGACTTCAAGGAAACTAACTGAGGTTGCAAACAGATATACCAATGTTATCAACACCAAAGGATGGCTGTACAGGCTGTTGCAATGCAGCTGTGATCTCTATATGATTCTGTAACAATACAAGTATAGTAAAGCTGTTCCAACTTTAAGCCCTCTTCATTCAGGGTCAAAGATACGGTGAACTAGCTAACTTGCATTGCTACAGAATCCTGAGCAGCAGCTCCCCCCTCCCCTTCTAAAGCAGGTTTGTCCATACCCTGAAATACTCAAATAGAAGACCTGGTCTTATAATAGTACATATTGTGTTTTGGGTGACTATTGTATCAATACTTATTTATGAAGCAATAAGAAAAACTTACTTTAGAAGCTGAATATAAAGTATACAATGGACAAGGAAAGGTGCCCAAACCAGAAGAAAGGTTCAGAATAAGTCCTTTTTGTCTGAAATTCAAGTTATATTTAGTTACATTTAATTTACCTTTTACTATATCACAGCAGTACCTGGCTACTGCATAAAATGAAATTTTCCTTCTAGACGTCAAAACTCCTTTATAGAAACAAAATGGGTCACATTCTCACAGAATATGTTTTTAGAGCTCACTTAAGATAATAAAATATAAAATGGCAGAAATTACTTTGTAAGTGCAATTTAATTAGTACAGTTGGAACATGCTAGCGTACATCTCACTAAGCCTAAACAGCTTTTTGATATTTGAAAACTTCATAGAAAATATTTTAGTCTCATATTTGATCATCACTCTTTTCTGATTACCAACACATGCTTCCTGCTTATTGCATTTGTGCTTCAACTGTCAGTCAACACAGTAAAAGGCATCTCACAGCAGTAAAAAACAGCTTTTCATCAGAAATAACTACTTAAAGTTAGAAATTTAACTTTACTGGTGCCAAAAACAAAAATGTTTACTGTGCCCTAGAATATTGTATTGCCTATGTTTTCTCCAAATCTTGAGACCTTACATATGTGAGTAACAGTCTTTCAATCCTATGTCTTAATGGTTTCAAGTGAATATGTATTTAAGAAAAAATAATTCATCTTTCCTTTTTAAAAATAATTCGTTTAATTTGTGCCCATGACAGAAGCAGTAACAAAAACTAATGACATCAAGTAGCATCACGCCAGGAAGTAGAATAGTTATTGTTGAACTAATTGGAGATGGCAAGTTCTTGCAAGAACTGAAACCAACAGAAATTTTAAGGGGAAAAAACAGAGTTTACCTTGGCTCCATTTGCTTCAAAATTATCCTTGTCATCTAAAAGAAATAAATGAGTTAAGAGTTAAACACATTCTCCTCTTTCTCTCCCCAAATTCCTGTCCTTCTTCCCAAGTTTCTTTCTCTTTTTTCTTTTTCATTTTTTTATAATTTTTGCAGACAAAATACATTATATAAATATATCAATAAGTAATTCTTGAAAGCATGGGTCCTTAGTCATATGGATAAGAATTAAGAAGCTAAAAAACTGGCACCTTGAAATTTCTGGAAGTCATTAGAAATGTTACAAGCACAAATTAGAGCACGCCAATAAATTGAACCGTTATCAACAGGTTTCAGGAGTCAGTCTGATAAACAATTAAAAATTCTTAAATTTAACTAATCTGAATAACTTGGGTCTGCAATACTGAGTTAGAAATCTAAGGAGTGTCTAAATTCATGCTATGTCAGCATTTTTCAACAAGAATCAGAAATTGCAGATACATAACAAGACAAGGGAAGAAGTTATCAACTTTTTCAAAACTAAAAAAAGCTTGAGAGTGATTTTGGATCTTAATTGTTCAGTCACGTACCCCGATCATGTGACCCTGTTTTATCAATGCACTTGATCACATGCTTGACATTGGGCATATGCCTGAATCCCTTGCAACTCAACTAGGTAAGTCTTTGTAGATGAAGAGCCTTAATAGAGAATAGACAAAGAACAGGAAAGGAAACAATGAGAAGCAGAGCACATAAATGGTGAAGTTAAACATGACCATATGTTCCATGCTATACTTTCAGTAGAGTGAAGGAGTTGGGCATGTGCTGGCTGATATTCATAGAAATCATAGAAAATTAGGGTTGGATGGGACCTCAGGAGGTCATCTAGTCCAACCCCCTGCTCAAAGCAGGACTATCACCAATCATATAATTCCAATCAAGGCTTTGTCTAGTCTGGTCTTAAAAACCTCCAAGGATGGAAATTCCACGACATCTCTGGGTAACCTGGTCCAGTACTTAACTACCCTCCTACTGAGAATGTTTTTCATAATATCTAACCTAAACTTCCATGGGTGCTACTTGAGACCATTGGTCCTTGTTCTGTCATCTGCCACCACTGAGAACAGCCCATCTTCTTTGGAACCACCCTTCAGGTTGTTATTAAATCCCCCCTTAGTCTTCTCTTCTCCAAACTAAATAAGCCCAGTCCCCTCAGCATATCCTCATAAGTCATATGTCCCAGGACCCTAACCATAATCTTTATGTTCAGAATGGTATTTAAAAAACAGAGGATGAAGGTATGTCAAGTCAGACTGGTAAGGGAGGACTTACCAAGCACCGTGGACCAAACAGATAAAGGTCTAGAAGTGAGAGTAGCTATAAGATTTCAATACATTTATCTTGAGGCCTCACTGAAGCAAAGATGGTAACAGAAAATCAAGAATAAAGATGAAAGGAGATGCTACATGAGAAATTCTGCCCCTATTCAAGTCAATGGCAAAAAGCCAATCAACTTCAATGGGACCAGAATTTCATGCTAGGATGATTAGAATTTGGAAGGACAAAAGGCCAGGAGCTTATAACTGATCAAGATAGAAGACAAGCCAAAAGAAACATTTGAAAAGGGGTTGGACACAGAGAAGTGGGCAAGGAGAACAATTTTTTATCAGCTTTTTGTTTAGACCAGGGGTGTCAAACATACAGCCCATGGGCCAGATCTGGTCCACAGCCTTGATGTGGGGGAGCCTTCCAGAGGCCTGGGCAAGACCCGTGGCACTGGAGCCCCAGCAGCACTGCAGTTTGTCCCTACAGCAACAGCCAAGCACCTGGGTTTAAGCTGCAGTTGAGAGCCTCAGCAGCACCAGAGGAAAAATCCTGGCACTGTGACTTGTTCCTGTAGCAGTAGCCAGGCATCCAGGATGCTGGGTCTCTTACTTCCCAAACCAGCCAGAGTGGGTACCATGTGTGCTGGAACTAACATGGGGGAGGTCCCTGGGCCCAATACATCTGGCCTGTGGGATGAGATGAGTTTGACACTCCTGGTTTAGACTATTGGGGGGGAAGTGGATATGTGTGATGCCAGGAAGAAGGCTGTAGTAATCAGTGGAAAAATCATCAGGGCTTTGAAAGATGGGAGGGTGGAGCCAGATGGAGGGGTAGGGAGTAGCTACTGGATGAGGATTTTTGTAGAAAGAAATAAAAGGAGACTGCGTAAACCATACTCAGATTTATATACTTGTTCTTTGTATTGAGTGTATGTATTTATTGTGCAGATGAATATGCAAGCTTGCCTGTTCTGTTCAATTGACTTACAATAACCGGGCTTTCAACAAAAAAATCCTTTTTAAAAAAAATGTTTATTTTATTTTGATTAAACAATTGCTTGAGGATTTATTCTTCTTTAAAATATGTAATATTTATCCAAGCTGACACTGCTTATTTTGGCTAATCCTATTCCAACATGCTTGAACCCAGCTTTCCCTTCCTCCCCCCTCCCCCTCCCCCTCTTCAAGTAGAATTGTTTTTGGGTATGTGCTTTTGCTGCATTTTAGACTCCAGATATCCTCCAACAAAAATATTCCTTAGTAAATAATCAAAACAATTCTCAGAGAAGAACAAGAGGTTTGGTCTAAAGTGTTGGAGAAAGTATGTGGTGTCATCAAGCAACAGTCTAAATTTGGGAGGTAGGTACTTAGATAAGGTGAAGAGACTTTTAACAATTAAAGAGAGAGGATGTTGATAAACACCTCTCACAATATGTTCAAAATCATATTAGTTAAGGTTGAGGTGAACTGTGAAGCATTAGGCTGTAGTTCAGTTTAATATGCTGCTCCAAGAAGCAGAGCAAAATGAAATCCTAATCCGATTTAGAGAGGTGGTGAAATATTGGCTGACTTCAAGTAGATAATCAGAATTAGAGCTGGCAGAGAATGACAGTTGTGTTTTGTAACAACTGATTCAAGAATTATGACAAAGCATTTGGTTTCCTATCTCTCCCTCCCTTTCTTGTACATCCTAGGTCTAAGAAACTCTCTCATAAAAGAGTTTGTTGGAATTAAGAAGTTTTCAGTTAGACATAAAAAAAAATTATCAAAAAGATTTCAAATAGCTCTTATCAAAATAGATCACAGGTAGTAAAATTTGGTATGTTGATTAAATCCCTGAAGTAATACTGCCCTTCCTGCTAAGGATCAGCAAATAGGGGTAAACAAATCAAAATGAAGGTAGGTAGGAATGGGTTAATGTCTTTTTCAGAAATATATTCTTTGCCTTGCATGTTAAAAATGCATGCATCACATACCTTGGTAACAGAGATAACGTTGCAGTTGATGAGGTTCTATTGGAAACAAAGAAAAATGCAAAGATGCATTTTGAGGAGTTCCCAAGCTGGTGTTGATAATATAAAAAGATTCATTTTGAAAAGACTTCTTAAAGTGACTTTTGCACTATACTATATATTAAATATAAATATATCATACTTTCATAGGAGCTGCACATACATATTTAGGAGCACAAATGCATACAAGCTTTTTTGTTCATTTAATTTAATCGTGGCCCTCAAAAATCATGGTTATGATTGTGCAGACATAAGTTTTCCAAGTCTTTGCAGATGCCAACACCGGGATGCTGGGCGAGCAAACTGTATCTATGCAATCAAATTAAGTAGATAGACATAGAAAGTAAAGTGTAATGTTTGAGTACCAGGTGGAACCTTTTTTAAAAATGTGGCCCTCAATGATCCAGGTTATGACTTACTTTAAAGCCAACCAGGTGCATATTTAAGTTGGGGTGAGGAAAAACTGGTCTAGGTAGAAACTAATTTTAACATTGCTTATGTGGGTTTAATATAATAGCATCAAAGTGGCAAGGTGAAGAGAAATTCAAGAGGTTTGACTGCATAAACTGTACCAGGTATTTATTCTCTAAAACTATCCTTCTTTAAAACCTAGTGATATTCACCAACAAACCCAACAGAAAATTTTCCATTTATACAAGCAACAGCAACTTCAAAGCAGAGACATTCATTTAGACATCATTATTACTACTACTACTACTATTATTATTCCACATTTATACTGTAGAAACACTTTAAAAGCCATGACCAGGCTGGGCATCAATATGCCTGGTGGTGTGAAAACATTTCATAACTAACAGTCCTAGATGCTACTGATTCTTCACTACTTTGCCCTGAGTCGGCCACTCTCCCAGTCAATCATTAAGCCCTTTAGTCAATATTGCTTAATTCTAAACATTGTTCTTCTCTCACCAGCCCCTTTGAAAAGTCCATTAGGGCCCAGCTCTTCTCCCACTACACTGAATGACTTACTTCCATTGACTACAATGATTGGAGCAGGGTCTGTCCTTTAGTAAATGGAACTACAGGGCCTAATTGTTACATTGCAAGAAGAATACCACAAAGTAATCCTACCTCAGCTATGTCTGGTCCATTAAGGAATCGGCATGGAACAGGATTATGAAGCATTCCAACATTGTTAACTAATCAAAGGAAACATAATAATAAGAACCATATCAGGATGAAGTGCATAATTTAGCCAGTTAAACAAACGGTTTCTCTTGAAGTTTTAGAAGCTTTTAAATGCTATGTGAGAAGAAATGCCGTTTTAGCGTCTGATCTTGTTCTCATTGAAGCTATCAAGCTTGACTTCAGTGGAAGTAAAACAGGCCATTACAGGGGTTTTTAAAATTTTTTTAAAGGATGCTTAAAAAAAACAAAAAAAGATTATTTTTTATTGTTCCTATTCATCTTCCATCAGCAAGCCTGAACCAAAGGCTCATTTCAATGAGTTTTCAGGTTGAATACAAGAATTCCACACAGCTCTAACAATCATTAGCAAAAATGAATTAACTGATGCTAAACAGTCATCACAGAATATGGATAGCAGGTCTCCTTGGTAAACCTGTTTATAATATCTCAAAACTCTGTGTTAAACTGTTGCTCATGTTAAATTAACAAAGTTCCCCTGTTAAAAAATGTGTTATTTCTTTGTGAAATTTACACCAGGTTAAAAAATAAGTTACAACAAATTGTAGCTGCATAATAAATTCCAACCACCTAACATGTTATGTAAATAAGAATAATGCATTTTTCAAAATACTCTTCAATGAATAGGCCTAATTAACTTACCCAAAATTCCAATTTCCAAGCCTTGAAGACTTTCTTCAATAGCCTCATACACATAATCTTTTGTAAAGTCAGCTTGTATGACCTTCACCTTTCTACCTGTGGCCTGCTCTGTAGTTAACAACAACAAAAAAGCATATTTATGCAAAGAGAGAATTCTAACCGAGAGCAACGAGCCACAAACTTCATCTTCAAGCTAACTACTGCCCTTGATACTGCATGCAACTCAAATCTCTTTCTTTTTGAAGAGTGTTCAAAATATAAACAAAAGACACTTGCTGTAATATGCTAGTGTTTGGGAAAATGACCTTGAAAACACAGAATCAATTTCTTCTCTGAAATCAATGAATGCTGTGCCTAAATATCCAAACAAAACTTGGCTCCCAAACTAATACTACCCCAAAATATGTCTAATACCTTTTTTCCCAAATTATTTTAGTGTTTATAAAATAGCTGCAATTTATTATAAAAAAAATTCTAAGAAGCAGCAGTACTTACCCATTTTGTGGGGCTGGTTATGAAATAATATTTCCCTCCTCAAATATAACATGTTTTTGTTCATCATAGTTATCTCTTTATAGAATGGGCCTGCCAAGGACTTTTTGAAGAATTACTGAAGAAATTCAAGGAGGGAAGGGAAATTGAGGGATCTATAATCCACACAACATCATTTCTGTTGCAAAAGTTGAGCTCAGCTGCATATTTCTGTCTTAGGAACTGGTTTATATGTCTATGTTTTCAAGGCTAAGATGTAGAAAAGGTGAGACTTATTTAAAAAATGAAAGTTATAATACTCAAATTATGATTCTTTGAGCAGGGGCCCACATGA
Organism: Alligator mississippiensis; assembly: GCF_030867095.1. Lineage (NCBI taxonomy): Eukaryota > Metazoa > Chordata > Crocodylia > Alligatoridae > Alligator > Alligator mississippiensis. The sequence continues at coordinate 206,530,839 of NC_081826.1, forward strand.
TAAATACATAGTACTAATTTGTTTTCAGGTCTTACAATCATCTTGAACCTCAGATCATATTTGTTGAAAGATTTGCAAAGTGAATCAGGATCAGTTGAAAGTCTTCTCCTCCCTGCTTACAATTGTTGATCCAAATATACACAGTTGCAAAAATATCACTGCTTAAGTAATAAGGAAATGGAAACTGACTTGCATCTCACCGGAACCTGATATTGTATCTCACCTTGTGTTTTTTTATCTGGGTAAACTAGCTTCACCAGCCCTTTGTACACCCTAATTGCCCTAGAAATTACAGACTTCTAATTCCACTTCATCTAGCTGCACATCTTCCATGACCTCAGCGCTTAATAAACCTTCTTTAGAAATGTTGAAAGCCACTAAATAAATATTCCAGATGGCATCAGTCATTTTAAGAGTGAAATAATATATTAAAAAATAATAAAACTATCTCACTGTTAAAACAATTCTCTAGGGACTACTCTTTAGAAATGATGTTTATTCTATAAAGCACAGAGCCAAAATCATTTCACATGCTGAACACATCTCTCCCTATCTGTGCACAGATTTATGAAACCCTAAGAAGACCCAAGGTTATTCCATTTATTTTTAAGTTCTAAGTGTGCCAGAAGCAAAAAAGCTTTGGGTTTCAAAACATAAGAGCCAGTGGGCACACCTACATTCATTAATATGCCATAATTACGGCTCATTAAGTTTAGTACCTGTAATAACAGGTACTAACTTAATACGCTGTTGTCAGCGCTACTGCACAGTAGCATTGGTGCACGCTTTTGTGACCCTAATGTGCAGCAGACTAATTCTACTGTGAACTAGCATGGTTTTTGGTCTACTGCGCATTTAGCATCTCATGTAGATACTCCCACTCGGCCCCTTTGATTTTAAAGGGAGGAGAAAATTGATTGAATTAAAGTTTAATTAGGAAAACCTATACCCTATTTTTTCAATCTGAGGTATTTTGTATGTGTCATTCAGAAGGACTCATCTAGTTCCTTCATGACTAAAAAGCTTGGGAACCCTGGTTTCCAAAGAGAAGAAGGCATCAACATTTGGCATCAACTCCCAGAGATAAGATAATAAGAGGTCAAAGTTTATGTCGGAAGTTTTGCTGGGAGACACAATCTCATAGAACCTCTCTCTTCCCTGCCTGGAGAATTGAATGAGACATCAAAGTAGTAAGCTTGAGTGTCAAAGGAACAGATCTTTGTAGTTACAAATAACACTCTTAAAACAGTAACAAGAGAATTTAAAAGCAGAGAGAAAAATTACCTCATACACAAAGATAAAAACCATGTTTGTTACAGAAGTGGGTGGAACGTTTGCAGGGAGTAGAATTGGTTTGAAAGCTGGACACTACACAAGTTATTTTAAAACAAAAGACGATGTAAAGAAAAGATTTATGACTAGAGAGAACTTTGAAGGGCTGAATATTATCATTAGCAGCAAATCTCTTAAAAAGCTATTTGACAAATGTGTTTACATATATATATATAATTCAAATGGTGGTATTATCATCAGTGTGCAGCTAGCTAGCTCTCATTTTATGGTTTGATCAGTGCTTTCCATACAGTATACAAAATGTGTTGGTTAGTAGCATAACAGCCATAGTTGGCTGTCCTCTATCAGCTGTCTTGTTTGGTTTTTTTATATCAAATGTTATCTTGTATTTAAAGAAGACTTCCTGTGTGAATATGTGGAAATTTTATTCTGCATTCCAACACTTCTGCAGATAAACTCTTTTTTTTTTGTAATTATGGATGTCTGCCCATGTGGGATTCCAATTTTGGGAGTTTCTGTCTGGCATATCTACGGGGTTGAAGGCATCCAACCCAAACACTGAGGTCAATGAAGTTATTTCAGGAATGATTACATTCCACCAGTTAGTCTATTTTAAAATAATTTTTAAATACGTATAAGGTCTTAGGTACAAAAATTGAATTTGGCCCTATAGACCCCTGGATTTAGGTAAATGACAGAAATAGAATGGAGCTAGAGGTGATAATCTAAATCAACAAGACAGACAAAGAAGGTGTGGAGGTGTTGTGTAAGCAATTAAGTGACTTGCTCAAGGTAACATAGCAGGTGCATGGTTATCTTCAGATATAAAAGACTTACCAATTTCAGTAGCCACTTTCTGCAGTTTTTCAAGTGTTCTACTTATCATAGCAATATTTAGCCCACGTCTTGCCAGCTACAAAAGAGGAATTTAATAACTATTAAAATGATAGAAAGCAGTGTAATTTGCCCATCTTAGACTAAGTAAATCAGAGATCCATAGTATGACCTTTCGTGAGCCTAAGCTCATTTTGGTGGTAAAAACCTGAAGTGATTCTCTCCATTTCATAGGCCTCTGGCAGATGTTATATTTATCATGCAATGAATATGTTAATTGCATGATAAATTGTAACATTCCACACATTCGAAGAATTGATGATAGGATCAAATGGCAAACAAGCCATGGTGATGTTCAACATTTAATGGCTGGTTTGTACCTAGCTTTAAATGAAATGTATAGCATGTGATCATCAGCAATGGGCAGAGGGCAGCCTAAAAGTCCATGACACAGCCTCTCCCTGCCTAGTCCGGGAATCAGGCAGGATCCCAAAACTGCATCAGTGGCAGCTCAGGGCTTTAAATGAAAAGCAGGGCTTTAAGTGTCCCTGGAAATGTGGAGCTCCCAATCTCCAGCAGTTCTATGACTGGGATCTGAGAAATCTTTTTCTCTGTCCTAAAAATCCCATGCACACCTAGCATGGTCAACTGCATGATTTTTGGGATCAGACATAAAATTCTTCCGATCCCAACCACTCAATCATATTAGCAGTTGCCAGAAGCTGAAGTAAAAAAAGATTCTATAATATGTAATTACTTCCCCCATCAAAGCCATATCTAAGCTCAAGACACAAGACATTAATTAAATTGCTCACAACTGCACAAACATTCCCCCTTCCTTTATGATCCAGACTCATCATAAGAAAAAACATACTGAACAACAATCAAAACAAAAACTTAGTCAAAAAGACATCCCCTTGGACATTTTCTGAAAGCTTCAAGGAACCTCCAGAAGGGCATGGGTTCCACAGACCAGTCCCAGGGAAGTGTTCTGCTATAGAACTGACTTCCCCATGAGTTTAGCACAGCATGGATTTACTGGTCACCAAATCACTTTAGAAAACAAAATTTCCTCGGTTTCTCCTTTGTGTTTCTTTTCTTTTGCTTTTTTTTTTTTTTTTACCCTGGGAGGTGGATTAAGTGGGTTATACTGGATGGCAATAAGGTCCTTTGGGAAAGTTTGAAAGGATTTGGACCTTATTCATAATATAGATCACATATAACCACAGCTTGGATGGGTGATTTTTTTAAAGTAAATTGAAGCAAGCAAACAAAAAAAAATAAGCAGGACTGCAGTCAAAACTGTAGGTACTCACAGATATGCAGACACGAATGTAGATTTATAGATGTGAACATTATTTAAAACAACAGTCTCTGTGTAATCAGAGCAGTATTACTGCATGTAGAACAAAGAGATAGACCTGTTTTCTTGGGCTTCCTTTCTCGTCATCAGTCACAGCCTTATTCAGAGCCTGAGAGGCAAATATATACCAACTTGCACAGTATGTTTTTAGCAAGCAGAAGCTGCACTAGGGCTTGAGTGTGTGGGGAGAAGGCAGAGTTCAGTTGATGCTAAAAAGCTGCCCATGAAAACAGAGGCAGAGTTAAATTAAAGTGCACAAAGATAAGGCCAACTTAATCTGAAAATACTAAGTTTGCTTAGAACAAGAAACTAACTGACAGAGCCCACACACTGAAGAGCCATTCATTTCTGTAGCTGACTCCCTGCAATGCTTTCCCCTTAAACCTATTTGCGGGAAACAGTTTGTCCCATTGAGCTTCCCTGAAACAATGAAAAGAATGTTAAGAAATAAGGACCTTTGTTTAAAAATTCGCTACATCAAGAGTATGAGGGGCAAATTGTCCGTTAAATATATTGGACATGACCATTTGCATTTTCAGTACAAAGACCATTCGCACAGTTTCAAGCTTTCTGAGACCCTCTTACATAATTGTCCGGTGCTCCTAAGAGACATGCAAACACTTAGACATTCTGGGGTTTCGAAAGCTCATTTTAAGGCCTGCATTTGAAGTACTCAGGAAGAGAACTCTAATTGTCTACGTACTGGCAAATTTCCCTTTGTTCACAATAAGCTTGACTCAAGCTGTTTCCAATCCATTTGGAAGGCAACGGAGACATGGTCGCTGTTTCCATAGCCACTCATTCTGAGTTGCAATTTGGGGATCACTTAGGAAGTGAGTTTTTTTAAAGCATTCAGATCCATGCTGGTATTACAATCGTCAACATAATCATAAAGTTTCCATTTTGCTGAGTTCTCTCTTTCTAATACACTTCATTAATATTGCTTACTGCAGCTTCGTGAAAAATGTAAATGATAGTGATTTGCATAGTTAAGATCTAGCACACCAAATTTCAACAAAGAATGAATGGGCATTTTACATCATTCTAATAACTAATAGTCATTAGGGAAGAGTAGACATCCCTTGCTTTTGTATAATAAACGAAATAGAAATACGGAGTGACAGTAGGTATCTTTATTGTAAGGGAGAGTTAAACCACTCTCTTTGTAGATTATGATCTTAAAAATGCATTACACTAGCAAAAAAGCTGTTTAAGTGACATGATACTGAAAAGGAATTTACTCTGAGTGTGAGCAAGAGAAATTATGCTTAAACGTGTTCACTGGCCATCCACACCAAGGGCAAAATCTTGCGTTACCTTTGTCTTAGTAAAAACATTTACTTGAAACATTTGCAAACCCAAAGACTCCTCCTAGGACATGTAAGGCTTCTGAGACTAGAGAATAAAATTTCCCACTGTAGATAAAAGCCTGTACTGGCTCCCAGCATTATACAATGTGAACCTGCTTGCATTAGGAAATCCTGACTCCCAGTGGCAAAAAATTAAAATGCTCTTGCTCCTAAAAGGCAAGATCATCATTACTGCCTCCAGTAGTAACAAACTGATGTGCTACCAGAATGGCCGGATATGTATAAACAGAGCTAATAACAAAGAATCATCAGTCAGGACTCTTATTCTAGAGTACAGCATAGACACTGTGCACAGAGCAATGCACTGAAAGACAAAAAAATCACTGCTTCTCTTACTGTGCTTTCAGGAGCTGGAGCCACATGCACCACAACATATAGATTTTGGGCCTCACTGGGTGCATGTATATGTGCAATTAGTGCACACGAATAAACTGTGGAGCTTATTGCTCTGGAGTTTTTTGCTCCCGGGTGCACTATTTGAACGTGGAGCTGGGTAGAGCAGCCCCCGCTGGCAGCAGGGCCCCGGGGGTCAGCCTGCCTGTCCCAAGGCTGCTCCAACTGGGCTCAGTGTGCTGCGGAGGGACTGGCTGGGGCATGGTGGTGCTTCAGTGTGGGGCTAGCCAGCAGAGAGCCCCTGCACTGAAGCACCTGCATGCCCCAGTCAACCAGGTAGCATCTACAAGTACGCTACCGTGCTTGTATTGTAAGCACTTGTATTTACAAGTAGTACCCTGCTGGACAGTTTATTAGTTTTGTACAACCTAATAGGGGCACACATGTAGACTCCAAGAGGTTTACTCTGGAGCGAATTAGTCATCTCCACAGTAATGTCTCATTTAGATGCACCCATTTTTGTGGAACTCCTGCAGTTATACACACAAACTGGTGATGATCAGGTGAGTCATGAGATAATAAATTTTAAAATCATCATATTATGATTTATGGAAAAGTTATAAAACCTATTTATATGATATTTCTTTCTCTCCACTCTCCATGTAGTGGCAATCCTAGAATGATTTGCATATCTTGCTCTAGTTCCTTTTCTTAAAGTTCAGACCACTGAGCTCTATTTGATTCAAACTTCTTCATTACTATTTGGCCCAGAAGGAATAGGGAAAGAAATGAGAATTGCAACTGTGAACTTGATCAGAAAAAGAAACAGATTCCAAAAATTTTCATTACAGTGTTTCCTTTAGCATCATCTGTGCAATAGACCTGAAATATTTCAGATGTCTGCAGCAGGAGTTAATGAAGAAATCCTGAAAGACTGTATAACATAGAATTAACTGGGTGACTCGGACAATAATTACATTTTCAATAGATTTTAAATATTATGCAAAGTTTTAACAAGCGAGGAAAAGATTTTCCCCAAACATCAAAATCTATTATAGTAAACAAACAAATACGAGACCCCTCTCTCATGGCCTAATAAAACACTGCTTTGAACAAATCAGATCAACTCCAGCATGTATAAAGATATTAAACAGAAAAAGGAAAGCTGTAACATAAAAAATGCTTTGTGCAACAGGGCCAGTGAGCTCATAGAGGCCTGGGCTTTTAGGGTAAGTGTCCAGAGCCACTAATAGGCTGACTATCTGTGCCATGACATCAAATTAGCAAACTAGAGATGTTAAGCCACGGATTTTACAGACATATAAACCCAGTAAAGCTTGAGATGCTGAGCCAATGACACTTACAGAAGCTGGTTGCTGGACTTCATCCCAGGGAAACAACACTGCCGAGGCTGCAAACTCACAAAGGCCAATGCCTTGACATGCAAAATCTGTAGATAGGTCTCTGCAAAGTCACTGAGATTTGACAGCAGTCCAACAAGCTGTGGCGGTTGATCCAATAACTCTCCACATAGGTCTGTGCCTTGAGAACAGCTCTGCCAGACCAAAGCTCTAAACAAATAAGCATGCGCCTTGACACGTTAAGGGCCCAGAACCAGAGACCTCACAGAAATCTGTTTCTTGACATAAGTCCAGCAAGCTAGAGCCAATTACTCAGAGTCTCTGCCTCAAAATCAGACTAGCCAGCTTGAGGAACCGAGCCAGGGGTTTGTTCTTTTTTAACATCAGCCCAGAAAGATAGAAATACTGATCAAGAGACCTCACAGAAATCTAGTCTTTCATATGATCCCAACAGGTTAGGCATGCCCACCCAGAGATCTCATAGAGACCTGAACTTCTAGAATCCTGGAAAACAAAAGGTGCTGAATAATTGCCTCCAAGACCCGTGAGCTTGACATCAGCACAGAAAGCTACATGTACCAAGCCAGGGACCAGAAGGAATTCTAGGGCTTCACATAAGCCCAGCAAGCCGAAAGTGCTTGGTAAGTTCCCGGAGTCCTGTAACTGGGTATAAACCCCCCCAAAATGAATCTGCTCAATCAGTAAACTTTGTGTGTCTCATGTCTTTATCTGCTAATACCACTACTAAGAGTTAATACAAGTTTCCCTCGCTTTATGCTGTATGTGTGTTCCTGGAAAAAGGCGCATAACTCGACTTCGCATAAAGGGAACCCTCTTTACAATGTAACACATAGGGATATGTTCCAAGACCTCGACTGTACTAACCCCCAGACTCATTTCTACCACTTTTACAAGATGATTTTGGTATTCTCCAACAGCAGACAGTACACACAAGCACAGGGTGGTGGTGAATATTACCTTAATGGGAATGGCAACTACAGAAACACATGTTGCAGAGAACAAGCGAGGAGCAAAGATCCACACAAGAGACTATATTTTGGTATGTGTCACTCCCACAATGCACCACACAGAGCAGCTGACTGCTGGCTTCTACCACACTGATCACATAAGAGTGAATTTACCTCGCATATAATTAATTTTTGGTATAAAAGGGGTCATCGCATAAGAGTGAATCCACACATATAGAACCTGCATAAAGGAAGGGAAATCTGTATATAAAAAGCCTAAAACTCTGAAATCCATTAAAATTTCCCTCTAAATACACTCCGACTGTTCTGTGCATTTGGCTAATGCAAAGTAGTCTTCAAAGTGCTTTGGACTTACTTGTTGCATTTGCATTGGATCACCCAGCTAGCACAAACCTAGTACAAAGCGTACACCAGTGATTCTGACCTACAACACTTGGAGACAGATTCAAAACCCATTTGTGCTTGTAACCAAGCATATGTGACAACAAATGTGTTAAACATCACCCAAACTCTCATTTAACAAGCACAATTCCCCTTACACATGTGGGTGTTTACCCACATAGATATGGTTTTGAAAATAAAACTGGGCAGGCATGTGAAGCCTGCTGCAATTGATGTGCAATTGACCCCTTCTGTGAGTAGAAATGGTATGATCTGTAGGCAAGAGGCAGGACCAAGCTCAATAATAATAAAAATGAGGAATGTGAAAGTATAACAATAGATGCTTTTATTTATATTTTTCACATCCAGTGCTCTTTACAATCACTAAGTACAATATTAACAACTCCAAAAGCATAAGTCGGGTCCCCAAACCATGCCATTGCTTTGAAAAACATGAGGTTTTTAAGACTGATTTTTTTTCTTTGCCTTTTTATTTTCATAGATTCACATAGTTTCAGATCAGAGGAGACCATTACATCACCTAGAATAGGACTGTAAGATTTGAAGGGTCCTCCTGGGCTTCAGAATCTAATTCCAGCCATTTGCAGGTAACTGTTAACTGAAAAAAACCCCAAATTACCACTGTAAACCCTCACCCACAACTATCTGACATCAGCAGGCTTTATATTTTACCTCTGTATCTAGTCCAATAACCTGTGTTGGGCTAAAGCATTTCTTACAGACCAGCATCCAGTTTTGATCTGAAGACACACAAGATGCAGAACTACTCCTTTCCTTGGCAGTTTGTTTCAACAGGTTATCATCCTCATTCCTGTTAAGACTTCTGCCTTATTACTCATTTTATAGATTTCATAGACATTAGGACTGTAAGGGACCTCATAAGACCATTGGGTCCAGCCCCCTGCACAAAGGGCAAGAAGTCAGGAGGGGTCAAATGATCCCAGCAAGATAGGCATCCAAGTGTTTTTTGAAATTATCCAGAGTAGGTACTTGCACCACCTCTGGGGGGGGGGGGGGGTGTCTATTCCAGGTCCTGGGGACTCGGACAGTAAAGAAGTGTTTTCCTTTTGTCCAGCCTAAAACGGTCTTACAGGAGTTTATGACCGTTGGACCTTGTCATCCCATGGGGTGCCCTGGTGAACAGCTGTTCTCCCAGTTCCTGATGCACACCCCTTAAGTATTTATAGGCTGCTATCAAGTCACCCCTGAGCCTGCGCTTTTCCAGGCTGAGGAGTCGTGTGTGTCTCAGACTCTCTCCATAAGGCCTCTTGTCCTCTACCCATTTGCATGGACTCACTCGAGCTTTTCCACATCCTTTCTGAATTGCGGAGCCCAGAACTGGACACAGTACTCCAGCTGTGGTCTCAGCTATTGGTTCCAAAATCTCATGTCTCGTTCTGCTAGCTCAACGAGCTCTTTATTGGCCAGCAAATATCACCATATGAAACTACTTCTCAGTTTTCTTCTTGCAAAACTAAACAGATTAAGGTCACTCACTATCAGGTATTTTCTCCAGCCTTTGGATAATTTTGGTCTCTTTTCTGCAGCCTTTGCAATTTTTCAGAACTTTAAAAAAAATGCAGATACCAGAATGCATGTTGTTTGAATGGGTCTGTGTAACAAACAGTCCTGGCTGCTCTGTACAGCTTTCCTGTCCTCATCATTCACAATTCCACCAGATTTTATGACGTGCAAATATTATCAAAAGTTGTTTATATCTACTTCCAGATCACTGATGTAAAGGTTGGATGGCTTTAGCCATGGTACCAGCCCCCATGGAACTTTTCTAGAAACACCCTCATTCAAAAACAGTCCCTACAACTAACAATTACAGGCAGTCCTCAGACTTAGGACACAATTGGTTCCTGGAAACCACATCTTAAGTCGAAACATTGTAACTCGGAACCAATTTTCTCATAAGAAACAATGTTATAAATGGGGGACTGGTTCCTGAACCAAGGCCCAATACCCTATTTTCACCAAAAATACCCCAGAATTTTGTATTCGATCAATTATAGATGAGTAATATAGCTACATTAATGTATTTATATTGTAAATAGCAATCATATTGATTTGGAAGGACTTCTTTGAGGTGACTTTGCGGGACTTTTTGAAGAGCTCTTGGTTGGACTTGTTGAAGGGTTCTTGGCTGGAGTCTTCTCAGAAGTCTTGGCTGCAGGTTTTTGTGGAGTCCTGTCTGCTTTCTTAAAGAAAGTGTCCAAGGAAGTTTGGACAGATGTTCTCCAGGATGATGGATGACGCAGCAAACTTGTTTGTTGGCATGGCATCACATTAGATCAAGCGTTGTAAAGTCATAAAGTTGAAACAGGGTATTTCATAAAGCTGAAACAGGGTGTCAAATTATAAATGTTGTAAGTGCGAAACGTAACTGCAACGTTGTAAGTCGAGGATTGCCTGTACTCTTTAAGATCCATCAGCTAGCCGGTTCTTAAACCACTATGTTTTGTGGGTAGAACATAGCGCTAATTTGTAATTAGAATGTCATGTAATACTAAGTCAGACATCTTCCAAAAAATTACTATACCTACACTTACCTTTATTAGCCAAAATTGCAATCTCATAGAATTAAATTTAAGAGGACCTATTTTCTACACAACCATGTTGACTGTCATTCATTATTTCCTATCATTTTTTTTTAAATCAATTGATACCCGTATCAGCTTTTCCCATTATTTTCTTTGGAACCAGGAGGGCTAGAAAATTACTATTTTTAAATAAAAAAGAGGCTTCTTCCTATAATTATTTGTTTCCAGGAGCTGGGATTTCAATAAAACATGCTCTATCATGACACTTTCAATAAAATAATGATTTGGCAATACAATTAACTATTCATCCCTGGGAGGGAGGTGGATATTGTTAGCCTAACTGTAAAACAGGGAAAATTGGGACAGAAAGATTAAGGCCAACATTTTCAGGCTTGTGAATTCAATGAGAGGTAATTGTGTCTGAGACATTTACTCTAAGGGCATTTATAGATGTGCTCTGGGAAGTGTGTGTGGTGGGGGAACGGGGGCTTTAATTAGCACATTTCCAAGAGCCATGCTAATTAAAGCACTTGAAGCATCACATGTATTAGCATCCCTGCACTGAAAAACAGAAGTGAGCTTTAATCATCAAACAAGCTTTAGTTGAAGTGCCCCCACTGCCATTTTTCAGTGTGGAGACACTAATACACAAGCACAGTAATTACCACGCTCCAACAGACTCGATTAATTGAGTACTCCGACGTGCTGTAATTACAGTGTGTCAGAGAAGCCTCCCTGCATTTGTATAGGAGCCCTAAGTGACTTGTTCAAACCACAAAGTAGGTCAGTTTTAGAGCAGGGAACAGAATCCAGAGAAAAATGACTCTTTCACACCATGTCCATTAGACATGGGGTGCTCAATCCCCAGTTTGCGGGCCAGTTCTAACCTGTGCCCCCATGTCATCTGGACTTCCCACAGGTCCCAAAATCTGGTGGGGGGAGACTGGTGACATAGAAGGCCAGGAGGAAGTGGTGCCAGCCCCCAGGACCCAATCCTGGTGTGTTGGGATGGGAAGGGGCAGTGTTAGGCCCTCAGACCCAATCCCAGCTTGCAGGGGTGGGAGGAGGCAGCGTCAGGCCCAGGACCCAATCCTAGTGTGCTGGGGCAGGAGAGGGTGGTGCCAACCCGTAGGGCCCAGTCCTGGCTTTCAGGGCAGGGAGGGAGCCGTGCAGGGCCCCAGGGTCTGATCCTGACATGCAGAACTTGAGCAATCCCATGGACTGGCCCCTCCCCACTCATCTGCCAAAAAGTTGATCACCACTGCATTAGACTGCACTGCATTAGACTATACTGTCATCATATTCTGTATATTAGAGAAGATACAACATTTTATTATTGCTCAGTATTTTTCTAAGATTTCTTGGCATTATGGAAGTATTGGGACATGAACAAATATTTCATGTCATTTTCTTAATTTTAAAATGGCATGCCCCCTTCTGTTTGCAAGGTGATGAGGATTAAAATGAGTTATGCATGTACACTCAAGAAGATGAGATCCTTAGTGCAAGATCTATCTATAGGAAGATTTCACTAACATGCAGTATATATGGTCAGAAGGCTAGCAATTTCCCATCCATTAATCTTTATGTCCTTACCTTACCTCAAAGCAATATGCTTTTCCTATTCCATCTCCTGCTCCTGTGATTACTGTTAAAAGAAAAAAAACGCAATTAAATTTCTAATCTTCTCTTATCTTGTTTTTCTTTTCATTCTTCAGCATTCCCTGCACACCAGCATGCTAACATTTTGGGCTTAAATCACTGCAGTAAAGGTGTAAGCTGTAATCTTTAGTCCTCCAAGGAATCTATAACCAATGACTAAATCTAGCATACAGAAATTTTTGACTTAGCATTCCCCTTCAAGTGCGAGGAAAACATTCTGTAACAATGTTGTTTCCTTCTAGACATTTCATTCATTCCATCGTGACTTTTTCGTCTAGAAATTCTACTTATCACTTCCTATCGCACCTTTCATCTTCAAAGCATTTAAACAATACTAATTAATCTTAATAACAGATACTGTATATTACCTCCATTTTAGAAGAGGAAACCAAGTCCGAGCTGAGCCAACTACCAAATTGTCTATGTTTAAGGAGGAATTTCTTACATAGACAGATTTTTTTTGCTTACCTGCCCGTTATGGTAGCTTTGCATTTTCTCTGAACCACCTAATGTTGACCCGTGATGAAGTGCACATATCAAATTAGATAAACTACTAATTTTTTTCTGAAGAAAAAAGTAGGCAAAATATTCTACTTTAGCTACCTCAAGAATAGGTTTTCAAAGGCACAGAGGCAGGTGGCTGTATAACACAATGTAAAGTGATGACAATTCTCGCTCCTGAAAATGTTGGTTTCACATCAAATTTACCCAGCTCCCAGAGTTCCTTCCTCACACCAGCAAACAACAAAAAGTACAATGAATGAATGAATCTGGACCTAACAGCCTTCCTTTCTCCCCCATGGACAAGACAGGAGCTACACTGTGTGAAAGGCCCTGGCCTCTTCCCCACTTTGCATTCCTAAGACCAACCAAGAGGAAACCTCTAGGTGGCCTGCAAGTCGCACGAGCAAGCATCACTGCCCTCATCTCCAGTTAGTAGAGTCCCAGTTGTCCATTAGGGAGCTGTTGTTGCGAGGGATCATCCTTTGTTTGCTACCACATCCCCCTGTGCCCTCCCTGCTCTCCCTTTCACCCTGCCCCACTTTTTTGCCTCTCTTTCTCCTCAGCTCCTTCTTCCCCATTGCTTTTGTAAACCCATCTCCACTATACCAGTTGCATTTCTTTGACTTTCTATCCCACCAGACCCTTAATATACAGTATCTTCATTTTAGATAAGATAAAATACATGCCAAGACCCCAAGCAGAATGCAGAGAACCGTGAAAGCGAATTTATCATTGGGATCAACCTGAACAATTCCAGCATAGCCCTACCAAGCTGACATAGTGAATAGGATGGAAAGAGAAATGGTAACATAAAAGGATTTTGTTTTACATGAGTCTCTGAGAAATGTGGATTTGAACAATCTAAATGATGTGGGAAACCAGGGAAACAACATAATTTTAAAACATTTTAAGGCCTAGAATAGTTATTACTATACACACACGTTACTCTCCTATTTCATAAGCAATCCAGAATGCTTCAACAAAGCAAGAAGTGGTTTGATAAACTTTTCAGTAGCCTGGCAGTTAGAAAGCAATAACCTATTTGGAAAAAAGCAGCACCTGAAAAATTCCTCATTTTATATGAGGTAATGAATTGTTAAAATAAACTCAACAATTTCACTGAGACGAGCAGACTTGAAAGTTCATAAAGGAAAGAGAGAATAACTTTTCCATTGAGGTTAATGGCAAGCACTATTAATGTCACTGGAAGCAGGCTTTCACCAGAAAACTACCTGGTCACCCCAAAGCCCATGCCTTCAGATCCTCAAAATAGGGCTTACATGCTCTTTCAATGGTGCCTGACCATTGTGCTAACCCCTCAAGAAGGGGGAAAATTTCACTAGTAAAATATGACATACTGCCATGTGTTTTACTTCCTCAAAAACCATGGGAGCTGAAGCTTATGCCTATAATCTGGAGGGTTGGGGTGAGGGAGAGTGTTCTCTGTGATCAGAGACCTGGGGAAGGATGTCTTGCATTCAATGGCTTGTCTAACTTCACCCCAACTACATAGTTAGTCCAATAGAAGAGATCACCCAAAAATCCTATACTAAAATTGGAATTTTACCTAGATAGTGGGTGGCCTTATCTCTACCACTGGCAAAAGACAAATGCAGAAACTGCAAAACTCTTCTCAAACATACTTCATATTAGAAGTTTAACAACTGAAAGAAAAAATTCAACATTTTGGTAGGAAGAAAATGTTTCATTTTTAAAGACTTACGCTATTTTAGGAGAACTTGTAACCTTTAAAAAAAAAAAGAGCAGCAAAGTGACAGGTCTCCAGAGTTTTAGTCTGTTGTAGATACAGATGGTAATGGTATTACTAAAGCCAGGTAACCACTGGAACAAAATTACCAGGGATATAGAAAGTAAAGAGACTATATATTACACATAAATTAGTTGCTTCATAAATCAGGAAACAGAGAAGAAACATCTATTAAAATTAAAACACTTAAAAAAATTGAACTGGGCATGAGGAGGAAATTAAAATGCCTATATAAAATGTATGTGTGTGTGTGTGTGTATATATATATATATATACACACACACACACACACACACACACACATATATATATATATAGAGAGAGAGAGAGAGTGTATATTTTAAAATAATTTGGATTATTTTTTCGTATTCTGCAGAAAACGGAACTTTCTGGCTCTTAGGAATAAAATCATTTACAAACAAAAACTGTGATGAACTCTGACAGTTTTGTTCATAAGGAATGGGAAATAGTTCTTATGATTAATAAAGCAACTAGTCATCATTTGGTTATAACAATAAAAATGTGAGGAAACTTCTATTACCTGCCCATTCTCCCATTGAGCGAAAGAAAGACTGAGGCAAAGCGCTCCATACACGTGGGAAAAAATACTTCAAAAATCTAACACTTTTCAAAAGTGCACACAGACAAATTAGGCCCCCAAAGAGAGTGAGCAGCTGATGTTGAAACTCTCCCATGGTGAACATCTGCAGTGAGGTTGGATGAACTACAGCCACTATCTTCCTCCTAACTGCCTCCCTGCATACTACTACTCTGAGGACCGGCAGAGAAGCATACTGTCTAATCACATCAACTGCGTCATGTGATTTCTTTCCACAGAATTCCAGGGTTTAGATTAGAATAACTTCTCCACACTACTCTCAGACTTGTAAACTACTGAAAAAATCCAAACCAAACTATGACTTCTAATGCCTGTGGCAAGGTTGCTTTTCTGGAAAATGTCCAAGAACAAGAGAGAGATTTTCTTAGGTTCACAGATTTCTTTTAAAAAGATCCTAAATGCAAGACCTGGTTAAGAACATCCCTCAACTTTCTGGCTATTCACATCTAGATCACAACTTTTGCTGCTGGAAAAACTAAAATCTCTAGCTTAGGCTAGGTCATGTTGAATTTGGATCCAACTTTGTGGTCTAGTTCCATCTCTATATTCCCAGGCAAAATAAACATTCCTATTTCTGACATAAATATACTTGTAAATTCTCAGGAAGTTAATTCTATATTCAAAGATTTGGGGTGGGGGGAGACTGTTGCTCATACATACATTTACATTCAATTTAGCCAAGAAACCAAAAATTCAAAGACTTAATCAGCAACTGAGTCAGTTAATTAATTGAAATACTTACATTCTGCTGTGATTTTTTTTTACTGAATATCCTATGAAATTCTTACAACACATACTTGCTGTAGGGCTCTTGTTTGACCTAGAAGCATCTTTCCACACGACCCTAAATAAAACAAAAACAAGTAAATAGGCCACAAATTGTATTTCTTGATTTATAAAAGGTACAGAAAAATATTTATAAAGAAAAGCTAACACTAAATTGAATGTAGTTACTTCCGTTGTATACTTCTTTCTAACTGTCGCTTAGCAGGACAGTGATGTGTCAAGCAGTGCTGCAATCCCACTGCTCTGTCTATGCTTTTATCTCCAGTGAAAGCCATCCTGCCAGCTTGCTCATCTAGATAAAACTGAACTATCAGGTAGTTTGGTCCCAAATATTTCTCGGAATTAACTGAAGCATTGTGCTAGTTCATAACAGCCAGAAAGAGAAAACTAGACTTTTCTTCACGTGCAATCAATCATGAAAAACTTTGGGTTTTATTCTGGGTCCCCTTAAATTATACTTCTAGTGTGTAATTCTACACTCTGTCCTCCGTTTGACACTTAGTCCAATGTGTCCAGATGGTAAGCTACCCATGTTGCTCAGATGGGCCTGTCCCTACATCTCCTGAACTCTGAAATCCACTTGTTCCCTTTGAATCTAATACAGTTTGTCAGTGGCTTTGCTGGAAAGGAGTTTTGGCTCCCATCACTTCCTTCTCCAAAAGTGAAAGCCTGCAGGTATTGAGGTTAGAATGCTGCTATTCCAAGGCCTGGTTTAAAACAAAGCAAGTCTTTGCACTGTCTTCAATAGGCTGTAGATTGGACCTGTAGTGACCCCTGCTGACCATTCCTTTATGCACCTATGTTGCTACAGAAGTTGGCTACAAAATATGGAGATACAGAGACGTTACCCAAATTACAACTGGATTTGATATTCCATTAAGCCCCCCTGTGACAGGGTGGCTAACATGCCCTGTCACAAGGACGCAAGGAGAAGTAAAGAGAAACTTACCGGGGGCAAACCCAGACAAGGGATAAGATGCGGCGAGCCTGGGTGGGAGAGATGCCGTGCCTGGGCTGATCAGGAGAATCAGCTGGGGAAGCTGGGACCGCGGCAGATCAAAGGCTGCTGTGGCGAACCCAGCTGTTCTGGGATGAATGCAGATGGAGGAAAGAGGTGCAGCCAGCTCGGGCAAGAGCAAAGCTGCACCGGAGACCCTAAAGAGAATCAGCTGGAAAAGCCACGGAAGCAGCAAATCGCACACTGCCACAGCAGGCCCAGCTAGCTGGTGTGGGAGATTTAAGAGGTGCCAACAAAGCAATTGGCATCAATCTCCAGGAAAGAAGAACAAGAGAGAAGAGTGGGGAGTGCAAAGAGACCTCCATGAAGGGGGATCAACCCCAGGACTCGGAGAGGAGCCATGGCTGCAAACTTACCTGAAAAGAAACAGAGACAAAACAGTGATGATGTCCCAGCCGGTGAGTCCAGTCCGAGAGGGTGAGGTGAACCGGTCTAGGGACCTAGGAGAAAAGAGGGACAAAAAAGGGATTACTGTCTGGCGGGAAGATAACCCTAGACCTGGCCCTGAGTGTCAAGGGAAGGATTCAAACTGGGGAGCAGCAAGCTTGGGACCCATGCAGAGAAGAACAGGGCAAGCGGCCGGGATAGAGTGCCCAGAACCAGGGGACAGAAGCCTGGCGATGACAACTGAGAATAGCAGGCATGGAACATCTGGTGTGGATAGGGCAGGGGATGGGGATGGTGGAGCCCTGTGAAGAGGAGCTGAATCCTTGAGTTAACAGCCATCTTGTCTCCTAGGAGTATTTCTATTTTTCCTCCTTTCCATCAAAGTCATGGCAGGAGAGCTCTAAAGAACAACCAATACTAGCAAGAGACAATGACTCAACTCCAGGGGATATGGCATTGACCTTCACCCCCCCAAAAAACTCAGTGACTTGTAGTCCAGAATCATGTAACACTGGAAAATTGGGAATGAAACTGGAAGGTTATACAAACACTGTATAAACCTCTAACAACCTAGGCCAAGTAGCTTTTTGGAGATTGATAGAAAAGGCAGACTTATACCATAGTGTGTACACTAGGGCTGTGCAAACCAGACCCTATTCAATTCGGATCCAGCCCAAATCAGGGACAGTGATTCGATTTGTTGATTTGGATCACTGTCCCTGATTCGATTCGGCTGAGTCTGAATCTGAAGATTTGATCCTGATTCAGAGAATAAGCGATTCGGACATAGACGCAGCTTTAAAAGATTTTTCTACGTATTTTGAGGTAGCAGGCACGGCTCGTGATTGCTGCAATGCTGGGGCGCATGGAGCGTCCCACAGCAGTGCAGGGGGGCCCTCCATGTGGTTGGTGGGAAACCCGGAAGTGGACCAGAAGTACTTCTGGCTTACTTCTGGGTCTCCCAGGGAATGCACTGGGGGGCCCCCCCAAGCCCAGCGATCAGCCACAGGGGGATCCCAGATGCCCCCCCAGACCCAGAAGGCACCAGTCACTGAGCTGGGGAGGAGACAGGGGGGCCCCCCAGCACACTCCCCGGCAGATCCGGAACTGGACTAGAAGTGCTTCTGGTCCACTTCCAGGTCTGCTGCCAAGCACGCTGGGGAGCCCCCTGTGCTTCTGTGTGATGCTCCATGCACCCCAGCATCACAGCGTTCACAAACCCCTGCTACCTAGAGGCATGTAGAAAAAACATTTAAAGCTGTGCCTATGTCTGAATTGCCGAATCTTTCTGAATCGATTCAGAGGGTTCGAATTTGATTCAGAGAGCTGAAGGGTCCTCTGATTCTATTCGGATTCGGAGATTCTGTCACTGAATCGGGCTGAATCTCCACCAAATTGAATCAGGGAATACAGCTTTGCACAGCCCTAGTATACACCATGTGTGTACAACCATGGTGTACAGCAGGACCAGTGCAGAGGTGCATCACCCAACAGATGTGATATGAGACAATATACTTAATACAGGTTCTAGAGAAGCAGCAGGCAATTATTTTTGCCCAGGGCCACATAGATAGGCAGTTTTGGGGAGCTGCCGCGGGCCAGTCAGCACCCCTTCTCCCCCCACCCAACAGCTCAGAGCCCATTTACCACCACCAACAGCACACAGCCCCCCGGCCCACCCCACCTTTCTAGGCAGCCCATGCAGTGGAGGCAGATCCTTCTGGCTGCCACCACCACTGGCCCAAGCACCACAGTACTGGCAGTGACCCACAAGCACAACCCTTACCCTGGCCTGCCCTGCGCCCACTCCGGACCCGGCCCAGCACAGCGGGTCAGATCCAGACCAGCCAGAACCCACACACAGCCCCTACCCATCCTGCGCCTGCTCCAAACTCACCTGCCTGTGCTGAGCAATACTAGCAGCAGCAGCCGCCAGGCCCCTCCCCCTCGCTGCTGCCAGATGCTTCTTGCTGTAGCTGCCCAGAGCCCAACCCTGGGCTACCCTGTCACTCCTCTCCGCTGCTGTCTCCAGGCCACCCAGCAGGGCAGCGGTGGCAATGGAGAGGAGCTGCAAGGCAGGTCAGGTGCAGGCTCCAGGCATCCGCAGCAAGAAGTGCCTAGCAGTGGTGAGGGGCCGCTTTTCCCCCCACTGAGCAGCAGCTTCTGCCTGGCTGCTGCCGCTGCTCAGTGTGGGTAGGCAAGTCCAGAGCAGTCCCAGGGCAGGTTGGGGCAGGGCTGTGTACGTGGGTCCGGATGGTCCAAAGCTGGTCTGCCCTCCTAAGCTGAGTCTGGAGTGGGCACAGGGCAGGCCGGGGTCAGGGCTCTGTGTGTGGGTCTCCGCCAGTACCACGGGGCTGGGGCCAGTGGCAGCATCACGCAGAAGGAGCTGCCACTGCCTGGGCTGCCTAGAAAAGCAATCCAGCTGTGGAGCTGCCCCCCCCCCCCCCCCCGCTGTGTGCCCACAGAGTGGCAGGGCGCACCACAGGATGGATGGTACTTGGGCCAGGTGAGAGCAAAGGACCTGCCATGGGCCGGACAAAGTCCCTCCATGGGTCGAATGTGGCTTGTTGGCTGTATTTTGCCCGCCCCTGCTCTAGAGCAACCCTTTGAGTGAGCTGTCTGTGCTCCTCTATGCCTAAGCATTTTCTTCCTACTTTGGGCAGGCTTGTGCCAAAAATGGCACAGGCCCTGAGATCCCAGGGACTCCCACTGTGTTTGACTCCTCAAAGAATCTGGGTAGGCCTGATATATACGACTAACCAAAAGTGGTTGTTTCTGTGAAAACTGGAAGTTATTTTCAGTTTTATATTAAACCTAGAAATCAGAGAGTTTGGTATTCATTCAAAAAGATTTAAACACACAAACAACTGTATATATTTTTTAATGAAGTAATATAATAAGTTGACCAGAGGCAAGTGAGAACAAAAGCACTGCATCAAACATCCCCAACCTTTGGGACGGCACTTGACATCCAAATCTGAATCTGGTTTTTGCAAATGCCTTCCATCTTTATAGACTGAAACAAAACCACAGAAACACAGAACAGAACCCGTTCCTCCCAACATCAGGATATGTGAAGATCCAGCATTCCCAGAACCAAGCAGGGATACTCCACAGAATGAACAAGGTCTTCCAATCAAATAAGAATCTTCCCTCCACCGTCAATCCCCTCCCTTCCCCTCTGTGCTCAGTGACACATTCCCTCCCTTCCATTCTTCCCTCTTCTTTCACCTGCCACTACCGCTGTCCCCAGCTACCCCAAGTGTACTGTACCCTAGTGGCACAGAAGGGAGGCTCCAGAGCTGCTCCTGACCTGCTCCAGCTGGGCTGAGCGGGGAGCTAGAATTGGCCAGAGACAGCAGTGGCAGTGGGTGTGGTCCCTTCCCCTATGCCTGCTTCCGGGCTAGTAGAAGACACCAGGAGGAATTTCTTGTTGATGTTGCTGTCCCTGGCTGAGCCCAGTTCACAATGGAGCTTGGCTGGAGCAGGGCAGGAGCATCTATGAAATCCTCCTGCGCCCATGTCAGCATGGAAAGCAGTGGGGAAAGCAGCAAGGGAGGGGGAGAAATGGGAGGGGGTGGGGTGTACCATAAAGGTAAATCAGGGGGAGAATTCTTACTTCCTTCAAGGAATTAAAAATTAGCCCCTGACTGCTGTCCCCACAGTGTTGACTGAAGGGGGGGGGGGATGTGTCTGTGCCACTGCACCCTCTCTGGGTCCACCCTTGCCTGCATCCATTTATGGCTTTTCTGATGCTTGCAAAATACATCATGATTTTTGAGCATCATAATCATGCAAGAGGATTTTGGTACTTGTTCTGTTTTTCACAGAAAGGGAATGGAAAGCCACATGCTGATTTCTGGAGTAAGGCTTGCCTGCAGGTGGAAAATTGACCTGTGTATACCAGTATAAGCATGATGATAAACTTCTAAGCTCTGACAAGCTCTTACTCTGTTATAAGAATTGTTCAAAATGCAGTGGTTTTACTTTAAAGGTCCCATGAAAACATTTTTCTGCAGAGCTATCTTGACACAGGCTTTAGAAAGGAAATGAATAAGAGGAACTTGATAGAAGGTTATTATAAAACAGCAATGGTTTAGAGCAGTGGTTCATAAACCTTTTCTGGAGCAACCTTTTTGTCAACTCTCAATATATCTCACAGACCATGATGAACACCTGTCATCAAACTTTTAATTGAAAACACTAAAAGGGTGCACAGGATTTGGTGTGATCTGAAGAGCACTTAATATGTGGTCGCAAACCACCAATACTCAATGGGCTACAATTTGCGATCCGCTGGTTTAGAGAACATAGATCAGGAACTTTGATAATAAAGTAAACAAGGGCCCCCTCTACAAGTTACACTTAAGGCATGATTAACTAGGTATTCATGCCTTAAGTTGTGCCCAGCTACACATTCAGCCAATTAATGGCATAAAACAAGCAATAAGTGACAAAAGTTATTCTACAAAAAATGTGAAATAACTTTGTAGCTTCTTCTAATCATGCCATTAATTAAACATGTGGCCAGATGCCCCCCTGTGGCTGGGAGCCCCATTAATTGAGGGGCTTTCAGCCACAGGGGTGCACACGAGGGGTGCACTGATAGACATTTTGGGGGCCGATACTAATAGCTGATTCGTAAGGAGGCATATCGGCCAACACAGATCTGATTTCCGATACAGCTGACTCTAGATGGTAAGTCTGTTGGGGTGAAAGGGGACAGTGAGAGAAGGGGTGTGGGGGGAGCAGATCAATGCCCCCCGCATTGAGGGAATGGGGCTGGGGCTGCCCAGCCAGGGTGGGGCAGGTGCGGGACAGAGCTGGGGCTCATCCAGGGGCCGCAGGGAGTTGGGGGTGGCTCCCACCATTGTGCACTGTTCATCTGGCGGCTCCCGCTGCTTGTCTGAAAGGGCACAGGGTGGGGGTGTGCCCCCGGATCCGCGTGGGGTGGGGTAGAGCAGGGTGGGCTGCAGCTGTGGGCTGGAGCCAAGCAGTGGGAGCAGTGGTGGGATGAGCCGCCAGACGAGCAACGCACAGTGGCAGGAGCCACCCCCCCCGACAAGTCACAGCTCCGTCCTGCGTTCACCCCATCTGGACAGCGCCTACCCTAGCCCCTGCCCCACTTCCTCCCTCACTGTGGGGGCGTTGATCTGACCCCCCCCATGCCCCTTCCCTCTCCCCTCCCCTTCCACCAGCTGGACTTACCGGCTGGACACAGCTCTCCAAACTGCTTGGCTTGTGCTCCTCGCTGCCTGTGTGCTGCAACTGCGTGCATACACAAGCATTTATTGGCCAAATTATTGGCCACTTCAGGTCAATTTTCAATATAGTCAATTTTCTTTATATCGGTGCCAATCTGATATCAGACTGATGTATTGGTGCACCTTTAGTGCACACCCACTTCCAGCCCCTTTGCCTGCATGTGTAGAGGGGCCCTAAAAGGTAGGAAATTCAAAGACAATAAAAGGAAATACTTCATATAAGAAAGCCGGGTCAAATCATGTGATTAAACTGAGGAATTCACTGCCACAGGAAGTCACTGGCATCAAGAACTTAAGATTCAAAAGAGGATGGGATATTTATAAGGATATCAAGCAGTAACACAACAAAAATTTGGAAGGGCCATTTATCACTGTGTTTCGGGGTATAAGCCAATCTCTAAATAGGACTCATTCTCATTTCTAAAAAGTCACAGGAAAAGGCAGTCCTACATTTGCCTACCATCCTCTCAAACATCTGGTGGTGGTCACAATCAGATTCAGTTCTGAACTATACGGATCTTACAGTTCCATAGTGTCGCATGGCAATTCCTATGTTCCACCTGGGTTTACATTTTTTTTTTCCTGGATTTTGAAGCCCAAATGTCAGACATCCAGTTAATCTGTCCAGATCTACCCAGTTCCATTTCAGAGCCTTCTGAAATTTTGCTTGTCTTGTGATTTTAATGGAACAACACCTCGTACATGTCTCTTATTAACCACTTTCTTCTCCTATGGCATAATCTAAAAAATCCTAAAACAGAGGAGGATCCAGAAGCCAGGCTTTTTTTTTTCCTACCTAAATCCTAAAGGGTTTAATTTAGTAGGCTGCTATCCTGAGGATTCACAGCAGCCTAACACACAAAATGCAATGCAAAACGGCAGTTGTCATCTGGCTATGGGTTATTCTTGGAAAAAGGGCTGTTCCAAAAACAAATCAGTTTAGCTTCGCTACACCCCCAGTGATATAAGCAAATATTTATCATCTGTATTTTCAGATAAGGAAAGTTTCATTGTTAAGAAGTTACATTATTAACCCACACTGACAGCAGAAATAAGACCCCAACGCATATCCACATTAACTACATCATGTGCTCATTAGCAAATGATTGGGCAAATTTGTTTTGAATTTAGAGTTCAAAGACAGAACAAAAGGCTTTTAGCTATAATGCATACATGGCATACTATGGACACCAACATTTGTGTGCCAGTGACACATTATTACATAGTGATAACTTTCAATTTGCACTCATTTTTCTCTGCTTCATTTAGCTCACATTAGTATCACTTGTTGTGCAGTCAGCATTGATAAAATCTTCAGAAGGGGACTTTGACACCAAAGTACATATTGTTCCAGAAAAGAAATGGATTTACCTTTCTTATCTCTTTCATGATCTTCCATATTACAGGGTCTAATTAGGCAAGATATTTCTGTTTAAACATCAAGTTTCTCTCTCTCAGCCTCCCTCTTCCTTTTATTTTGTCCAGCCACAGATAATCCATTTGTAATATCACAATTATGATAGGAAACTGATGTCACAGAGGCCGGCAGTTTAAATGGAAGTATTAGGCAGAAAGAACTGGTAAGAGGGAAAACTCTCTTTTCAAAATATACTGGGCCATATCCTGAGTTCTTCATTCAGTTTCATTCATTCCTTACACGAGCAACTCTCAGGGTCAAATTCAACATTACCCTGTGCTTTGTTTACCTATTTCAGCTACTGCAGAGTGGATGAGATCTATTCTGATTCAACAGTATTAAATATGCTAGCATAAATGAGTACATGAGATGCAGAATAGTGGGTGAACTGAATCCCTTGGTTTTCAAAGGGTGCTTTGTCTGATGGAAACTGAGCAAGGACTTCTGGACTTTCAGTATCAAGCAGAATACAGAAAATCATAGCTAGCCAATGCCTTTGGACATATGGTTCAATACTGTTCAGTGCTGTAGGTTAGCTGTGTAGCAAAAAAGTCCCACAAAAACACTCTTTGTGTATGAAAAGTTCTGAGTCTATGACGTGTCTACAATTTCAGTTGAGGTAGATTTTTTCTCATTTCAAATATATTCCTTAATTTTTTTCCCCCTCTTTTTTAAAAACTTTACAGCAGAGCTAGGCCAGCTTCTATCTTCACTGCTTTTCATGTCATTCATTTCTGCTAGCTCTTTGAATCAAGCAGTGTGTTTTCTTCATCAGGTGGCTGCTTAGGCTTGATGTTTCCTCTTAAGGTTAAAAATGAGTATCTCAGTCCTCCTGCCATACTAAAGAAGAAAGAACAAACACAATGTCAGGGGTATTTGCTGTGGTAAAAATGACTATTTTATAGCTTTCATAGACATTACATAGACATTAGGGCTGGAAGGGACCTCAGAAGATCATCGAGTCCAGCCCCCATAGATCTATAGTAGCTTTGTTTCCAAAGGATTTCGAAGTACTTTGCAGACTAAATGCCATATTCTTGGCTGTTGTGATTTAGAGAATACCAGTGCTGATTTATATACGTTTGCCAATATGGCCCTGAATATTATAGGGAACAAAAATCAATGGGATTCACATAGGGTAGGATAGAGCAGTCAATAAGCACTGAAAATACAACAGACACTAAAGAAAAAAAGAGTAATGATTATTCTTCTTGAAACTACACCATGCTGGTGTCATGGTTTTGTAACAACTTGGAGGAAAGAGAATAACATTCAATCAATATTCCCATGTCCTGCACCACTCAGATTTTCCTTGGATGTCTCTCAAGTTAGTGTTGGGTAGGCCCAACCCTGTTCATAAAAAATGAGCTCACATCCCTAAAGTAATAGCAGTAAATCTAAATAATCAAAATCCTACCATGATACTGTACATGTCTGGAAATAAACATAAAAGTATGTAATAAAAATTAAAAGTAATTATATAGAATTTTATATCCTGAAACAGCATATGGCAGATGTGTTTCAAAATGCCACGACCCAAAGTGGCTAACTAAAACAAATACCTAACTGTTCCTCACTGAGTCCTTAGTTTTAGCAAATTTCACTCACCAAATATTCAGTCCTATGAAGTTTAAAAATGAGAATATGTAATCTCCACCAAACAACATTCCAATATAAGCGATGGATACATTCTGAAAAGAAAGCAAGAGTCATGTATTTACTGAAAGATGTTTTACCTTCCGAGAATTTAAACATCACAAAGTTAATTTGCTTGTCTACATTTTCATTTATTGGCCCTCTTAAAACCTACTAAGATTATTTATAATTTATAAGCAATACATTTTAAATGTATTCCTTAAATATGATGAATTTACTAAAAGCTAATTTAGGTGCAAGTTTTTTTTAAGGATCAGAAATTCAGTTTTATTATGATTTTTATGTATCTTACTTGCAGGGCATATTTCCAACTCAGCCCAACCTCCCTTTTTCAAGTGTAAATCTCATCATTTGAACCATAACATTCTGATTTTTGCTTACAAGTGTGTAGTAGTGCTGGTATTCAGATTGAAACCAGCTGTTCAAATGCAGGCATAAACCTGTACCTCCAAGAATGGTAACCACCTTCTGAAAAATTTTCTATAAAATGTTAAGACTCATTTCACTCCCAGTTTCCTGAAAATAGGTTTTCAAGAAGAGGAAAAATATTTTAAACTAAAACAAAAGTTAATTTATTAGTTTTCTAAAAGGGTCACTGTCTTGCTTTGCAGATTTAAAAGACAGCTAAGCATGTAGCTCTAATTTGGTGTGGATACAACTGTTAATCCAGAGACATCTTTAACTTAAAAAAAGAAATCCTACAGACAAATAAAATGCTAACTGGTATACTACTTTGTCAATACTATGCTGTTTTAATGTCTAGCATGATTATTAATAACCCCATATTTACTGGGATGTAGAAAGTACCTTCCAAAACTGAAAAAGGAAATTTTCAATAGGTAAATTAGAAACTCAAAGGTAAAAATAACATGTCCTAAATGAAAGCTAACCTCAAGCAATTTACACTTAAATTGCACTAAGCAACTGTGTTTACCTTCCACCTCCCATAAGATCAGAGAGTGCATATATGTCTTTACCACAGAGCAGCTAACATGAGTGTAACAGGGGGCCTTCTCAGGGCCAGTCCTCCACTGGCCCGCCCACCTGTTCCTGGGCTAACTGCCTGCCTCGCTCACCCGCCGTGCATGCCCTGTTGTTTCATAATTGGTTCTAATTAGGCGGGAGGCTGCCCCTTCGTGCCCCGATGCCAGGGGCGCTCTCTGCGGCTCCGATCCCCCCCCACACTGCAGCGCAAGCCTCGCAGATGGCATCCAGGTGACACAATGCTCCCGGCCTACAGCCAGACTAAGCTTAGCCCTCATTGTCAGGCCTCATTCATACACGCACTCATACCTCCCGCCTCTCACGCTCCAACCCCTCTCACAGGGTCTCTCTCATTCAATGACAACTTATACTGCCTTGCTCCCTCTCGGAGCAGCCCCCTTAGGCCATTGCCTTTATCTAGCACACACCCTGGGTGGCAGACATACTGTCTTTTGGGCCTCTCCTGCGACCCTCAAAGGGGTACTGGCCAGCCAATTACCTGACCTGAGCCAAACTTGCCCTGGCCCCTCCCAGGGCAACTACACAAATAGGCGCGCGCACACACACACGGCTCCTAGCGCTTTGGTTTCCCCCCTTGACTGGGGCTCCACATCTACCCCCTCACTGGAGCTACGGGGCTTCCCTCCGCAGTGGAGGCTCAGGTGGCCGTAGCTTTGCCTGGCCCTGACTTCTAACCACAGTGATGTGAGGGCTAGGGGTTACTGAGGCACCCCGACCCGCCTTCCATCGGGGTGGTAACTGGCCTGGTATTTCCTGGGGGCTCCCGAGCCACTGGGAGCCCTGCTAGACCCACTCCCAGCAGGGTGCAGTTTATGTAATGCCCAGGACCATGAGCCTCCTGCTCCTACCTGCAGATGTTCCATTCAGCAGTTCAGCCAGGCAATGTTTCTGCCTGCCCTGCCAGCAGCGATCTGCTCTGTTTATATAGGCAGCCAGCATCTCAAAATGACTGCCGCAATCAAGCACCTGCTGGCTGTTTGGCTCAGTCCTTAAAATGGCAGGCACCAACAGTGCCCTGCCATAATGTGCAAGTCACTGCCCCTTTTTGCTCCACATTAAATGGCCTGTATGTCCATACCCTTAGGCCTTATCCACACTGCACTGGTGTTATTGTAAACTGGCTGAATTAAATCAGTTCAAAAGGCTGTCTGGATAGTTCAATTTCATTTAAAGCAAGGCTTATTTTGGTGTTGATGAAGACAATTCTTACTCAGTTTAATTTAAACTAAGATAAGTCACTAAAATCAGAGTATCCATACAAGGGCTTCCATTAGGCCAACTAAAAATAGCTAAAATCACATATTTGACTAAACCAGAATCACTTTTACATGTAGACAAAACCTGAGTTACATCATCAAGAAAATATCCTGATTTCCCTAGTGTGGATCTCCTGTGTTGCAAAATATTGCATTGCCACCTAGATGCAGGATATATCTTTATTAGGGCTGTGTGAAATGGGCCCTATTCAATTCGGATTCAGCCCAAATTGGGGACAGTGATTCGATCTGTTGATTTGTATCACTGTCCCTGATTCAATTCGGACGAATCTGAATCTGAAGATTCGATGCTAATTCAGCGAATCAGCAATTCAGACACAGGCTCAGCTTTAAAAGTTTTTTTCTACATACATTGAGGTAGCAGCACAGCTCATAATTGCTGCAATACTGGGGCGGATGGAGTGTCCCACAGGAGCACAGGGGTCTCTCCACAGTGTTTGGCAGTGAACCCAGAAGTGGACTGGAAGTACCCGTGCCCCACCCCCGTTCAGCGATCAGCCATGGGGGGACCCCAGGTACCCCCCCAAACCCAGGAGGCACCAGTCCCTGGGGAGGGGGGCCAGGAAGTGGTTCTGGTCCACTTCCGGGTCTGCTGCCGAGCACACTGGGGAGCCCCCTGTGCTTTCATGAGATGCTGCATCTGCCCCAGCATCACAGCTTTCAGAGCCTCTGCTACCTAGAGGTATGTATGAAACACATTTAAAGCTGTCTCTATGTCCGAATTGCTGAATCTGTCTGAATCTTTCCAAATCGATTTGGAGGGTTCCAAATCGATTTGGAGAGATTAAAGGGTCCTCTGATTCAATTCGGATTTGGAGATTTGGCCACTGAATAGGGCCAAATCTCTGCTGAACTGAATCAGGGACCAAAGCTTCGCACAGTCCTAGTCTTTATGTTGAGTTCCACACGAATACAGCCAGCCATTATAAAACATAATCAAGACACCTGGGGACTGAAGACTCTACATTGTCCATTTCAATATTCCCATTTCTCTTTTGCCTTTTACAACTTACTTTAATAGCACCAACCACCGCTGTTGTAAGTGCAGAATTGTAGTGACTGCACAGGACTGTAGAATACATTAAGAGAAACCTGAAGTAGGGAGACAAATCTTAATAAGTCCATTCCATGTGAATCTATTACATAAGTAAACACCATAAAATAATGAAATTTCCTGTTACACTAAAATAAAATTTTATGTCGTTATAAAGTTTTAAAATAAAGAATATTTGCTTGACATGGAGTTTTATTAAGTACATTACAGAGTAGCTCTTTAAGGGGAAAAATGTGCCACTTTTTCTTTTGTGGCATTTATATCTGTATCCAACTTGTAACACTCATATGTGGGGAGAAAGAACTTCTAAGAGGTGCTGAAAATCTTCTTCAGTTATTAATACCAATATGAGTTGAGGATGGATCAGTAACATTCAGAGGTGCTCAGAACTGTAAGTGATCAACAGTTCACAGGTGGATGAGAATAGGATAGGTTTCAATACGGACAAGTGCAAGGTATTGCACCTGGGGAGGAAGAACCAGCAGCATACCTACAGGCTGGGGAACTCCCTTCTCGTCAGCACAGAGGCAGAAAAGGATCTTGGAGTCATTATTGATACCAAGATGAACATGGGCCGCCAATGTGGGGACGCACTCAGGAAGGCTAACCGCACCTTGTCGTGCATCCACAGATGCATCACAAGCAGGTCCAAGGAGGTGATCCTCCTCTTCTACGCGACATTGGTCAGGCCGCAGTTGAAGTATTGCATCCAGTTTTGGGCGCCACACTTCAGGAGGGACGTGGACAGCATCGAGAGGGTCCAGAGGGCCACTCGCATGATTAGGGGGCAGCAGGGCAGGCCCTATGAGGAGAGGCTATGAGACCTGAACCTGTTCAGCCTCCACAAGAGAAGGCTGAGAGGGAATCTCATGGCCACCTATAAACTTGCCAAGGGGGACCAGCAGGCAATGGGAGAGTCCCTGTTCCCCCGAGCCCTACTGGGGGTAACAAGGAACAATGGCCATAAATTGACTGAGAGTAGATTCAGGCTAGATATCAGGAGGCGCTACTTCACAGTCAGGGCAGCTAGGAGCTGGAACCGACTTCCAAGGGAAGTGGTGCTTGCCCCTACCTTGGGGGTCTTCAAAAGGAGGCTAGACAGCCACCTAGCTGGGGTCATTTGACCCCAGCATCCTTTTCTGCCCATGGCAGGGGGTCGGACTAGATGATCTGCTTAGGTCCCTTCTGACCCTACCAACTATGAAACTATGAAACAGGGATCCTGGTTTTCTCTAATAAAAAAAATCCCAATTGTTGGAATAAAAAAATAACTC
Source organism: Alligator mississippiensis (assembly GCF_030867095.1). Taxonomy (NCBI): domain Eukaryota; kingdom Metazoa; phylum Chordata; order Crocodylia; family Alligatoridae; genus Alligator; species Alligator mississippiensis. The sequence goes on from NC_081826.1 coordinate 206,561,021, forward strand.
AAAATCCACATTTTTCCGTGATTAAAATGAAACACCACTAATATATAGTTATCTCTATATCTATTAGTAGATATATCTATATATTAGTAGATAGATTAGTAGATATATCTATATTTTAGTGGTGTTTCATTTTAATCATTGAAAAATGTGGATTTGGGAGATTTTTTTTTTATCAGAGAAAACCAGGATCCCTGGTGATCAATATCTTACAGGAGATTTCAATTCCTCTTGTCCCTTTAAAGTATATCTACCTTCTGGGAAAAAAGCAACTCTAAAAAGGACACTGTAGGATTACTGTTTTGTTTTCTTTCAATGACTCTACATCAAATTTGTTCAAAATACAAGTAAAAAGAAAAAAACTCTTTCTAAATATCAACTGTACAAGCCCTATCTGAGATGTGAATCAGGTTGCGTTCTCTATAAGCTATCTCACCACCAGTAATGCAAATGACATTATTTAAAATTAGCTGACTCTTGGGTTGATGATGTGTGAGAGAGAATAGAATCCAGCTGGCTTTTCTAGCCTTCTTTGGTTCTGCAATGCTAACTGTATTTTTTATTGTTATTCATCATTTTATAGAGTCCAAGTTGTGCCAGGTACTTCAAAGAGCAAATAAACAGAAAGAGACCCTAGCCTACCGACCTTACAATCTATTAACTGCAGACAGAGAAACTCATGGAACTGAAAGAGACAAACAAGAGAGATTTAATAAAAAGGTAACACTTTTCTAACCAATACATTTTTAAGGACAATAAAAACTGTTTGGATCCAGTCCCTTGTCATTAAACATCTCCTGAAAGTCTCTCTCCTACATTTTAGTAAAGCACATTCTCTTAGAAATTTCCGTAGACCTACTTTGAGGATTTTACTTTTGAGATTTGAAATAATAGTACCCAAACACTGACATTTATCAAACTATATCCTTACCCCAACAAGCAGGAAAGAAGAAACTGAAAGAGAAATAAAAAATTTGTCCAGTGCTTGAAATCGGTGGCCTATAAAAAAAGCAAATATATGATTAGATGCCATATGATTAAAAGCATATATACATACATGGAGAATATGGCTAAAGTGAAAATATGAAAAAATACTAAGATACATACTGGAATTATGAAGGGTCAATATTCATATTGGAAACAATTTACAAATTTAACTCAGTAAATAACAAGTTAATGGTAAGAACAAATTACAAATTTAGTTTATTTGTAATACAGTCTTCAATGGTCTCTGTCATTACTTAACTGTAGAAGACTGATATGGTAAAATGTGTCTGGAAAGCACAATGCAACCAATGAATACTAATTTACACTTCAGACAATTGGTTATTTGAACACCCATTTATGCATGGAGTTGATACTGTATATCATTATACACAATACATTATATACATCATATATAGCAAAGCAGTCTTTACAGTAACATTATGAAAAGCTATAAAAATAAATCTCTTTCCCTCAGAACGTACCTATTCCAAATAATAGGACTGTTAGTCTACAGATTTTAGGGTCTGATCCTGTATCTACCAAAGTCAAAGAGATCTTTATTACAGTTTTCAATGAATATCCAGCAGATGTAAACAAGGGGCTTCATAAATGGATTTACAGCATGCAAGAAACAAGAGTTTTTGTGGGTGATAATTTTTATTGGACATACACAGGCTTTCAAATGCAGGTTACCTAAAGAAGAATGCACTGTGACCATGAAGCTGATCCAATAAAGGATATCATCCACAAAAATCCATTCCTTTCATGTATTTCTTGAACTATCAAGGCTACAACATCACTTCTTTACTGCATGTTGTAATTCAGGAATTGATGAACATTCATGGAAATTTGAGATTTATTTAGCTCTGCGTAATTGTGATTTGCCAATAGTGGGGCATAAAAGGTAAAGAAGGCATACAATTGAGCCTCTACTTTTTGCAAACCAGACCCCAAATTATTTGGCTGTAGTGGCTGATGGGAGTAAACAATTTGGTTGACCTTCTACCTTTTCAAAGACCCATTATATTATGCAAAGCCTTAGGTAAGGATGGTTAGCTTAACACCATTCTCACATACAAGTATTGAGCAGTATTTTCTTTTTACTGCAAAAACAAGAATGTGTGTATCCTTAAGAAGTCTTCACTCCGCTCCCTGAAAATAGAAACTTGTAAAAAGAGACATTAGAACACTCCTTCATTCTAACAGAAGTAGTTGGCAACATGGAAGGAAACGTCTATTTCAAATACTTCATTTATCACATTAATTAAGAAGTCAAAACATCATATTGAAGACTGTTTTTTGTGAAAGAGGACAATAGAAATCAAAATTATACATTGGCAACTATATTAGGTCACTTTCCCCCCTACTGACCACTGAGACTACTGCCAGCACCCAAACTAGATAGTTTAAATGACTAAATATGCAGCCATAAAAAAACTGGAATCATAACTGTTACAAAGAAGCATCAAAGAGATTTCACTTACTCTCTTTTTTTTTCAGTTCACATTCTTGGAGTAAGATGTGCTAATAATCATCCAACAGGGCTATGGACAAGTGACTGACTAAGACACACAGACTGCACTGTTTATGAGATGCTCTATTTTATCAACTCTGCACTAGTCAAGGGAAGCGGAAAAAAAATTTCCTCCGTTACCCAGACTGAATATAAATATTTTGGTTGGCACCGCCCATCACAGCAGAGACTGTATACTGCTCATGATGGACTGAAGTGTAAACCCTGACGAGGTAGCAGAAATACAATGAAAACTCCTGTTATCTGACAATCAGCTAAATGAAAGCTATTATTTACACTAATTTAGAAATCATTCAACAGTTTCTCTGCATTTTCTGTTATTTTAATTACCAGATAGATACTGAGCACATAAGAAGCTAACTGTGCAGTGGCCAAATAATACTGCACAGTAGAGCACCACAGAACCAACAGTGCCAATACGCTACTACACAGTAGTGTTACTAAAAAGGTGTTCGCCAGCACTACTGTGCAGTAACTCCAGTTACTGTGCATTTATTTAGTATTTGATTAAACAAGTGCTAAATAAATGCCCAGTAACCTCTGCGCAGTAGCGTCTCGTATAGATGCGCCCATTGTGTTTCCTCTCCAAAAGTAATGGGACTTAATACTAATAGATTAAATTAAACATATTCTCAGTAGCCGTGATAGATTTGTTCTTTTTTAAAAAAAACCAAAAAGATAACTGAATTGCTTTTTAAAAGTGCCAGATAAACATCCCAGGACAATTAAATCCTTCCTCAGACCAGCGTATAATCACAGCAGTAAACTTCCTTGTGCACTGCCACTGAAATGCCTCCACCCTTTCAGTCTTCTACAGTTAAACCCTATCACCATGTAAAAATTTGGGCCTCCACTGAAAACACAAACAAGGCTGTTTGATATGCTTTTGAAATAGACAATAGTTCGCTAAACTAGACTGAGGCTACAAGATGATATTTCACACAGAGGACAGAACTTCACCATAGTAAAGTAATGGCAGTATTTAAAAAATACACTGGTATAAAAATGTCACGGCCTGTTAAGTGCACAACAGCAGGTAACTGGTAAATACTAACTAAAAGGAAACTACTCAAAGAAGCAAGGGCCACCTATACACAAGTGCAGAGGTTGCTCCAATGCACTGGAATTCTAGTGTGCTGGAGAAGCAGACTCAATTAATCGAGCCTGCTGGAGTATGGCAGCTGCTGTGCTCCAGCAGCCTCCTGCATCTCATGTATCAGTGTCCCCGCACTTAAAAATGGCGGCAGGGGGACATGAACAGGTGTGCTCATTCGACAAGCTTTAGTTCAACCACCCCCACTGCTATTTTTAAGTGCAGGGACACTGACATAAGGGACACGATGGTGCTTTAAATAAATAAGCTCTCGGAGCATGTGTAAAAGTGCCCAAGGACTACTACCTATAGGCTCTTTCTTGTGAAGGTAAAATCCATATACAGAAGAAAAACTGCCTTTTAAAAAAATCCATAAAGTAGGGTGTGTCTACACGAGATGCTTTACTACACAATAAACTAATCTACTGCGCAGTAAAGCATCACCGTCTACACATGTACAACATTTACTGCACAGTAAATTAGTCTACTGTGTAGTTGGCTACCACCTGTATATACAGGTATTAGATTTACTGCATAGTAGCACATGTGTAGACAGCTGACTGGGAGCAAACTGCTCCTAGTCAGCGCAGAGAGCAGGGGGCAGGGGAACTGCCCAGGGCAGGAAATTGTGTCCCAGCCTCCACTCCAATCTCAGAGCTGGAGCCGGGCAGGAGTCAACTGCCTGGGACAGGGATGATGGGCTGGGAGGAAGCTGCTCCCCTAGAGCCCAGACCTTACTCTGATGTCCCCTGCCAGGCCAGGGCTGGCACCTGGGGGATCCTGCAGTTTCCCCCACCCCCTCAGCTGCTGTAAGGGGACAGAAGAGGGCAGGAGTAGCCCTGCACTTAACTGCTCCTATCAGAAGTGAATTTGCTCCCAAGGGGCACCGGTGTAGATGCGCTCCCAAAAAATACTGAGTATTTTACTGTACAGTAAGCTTCCAGAGCATTAATAGCATGTGTACATGCACCTGCACAGTCAAATAAGAGCACTCTCTTATCACTCTAACATTAATGTGAAAATGGAAGAATATGATGTAGAGTTCTTTATTTTTTTCTTTTTTAAGGAGAGAAAGTGTATTTACAGTTTTATTAATTATCTTTTATGTTGTTAAAATGAATGGCCAATATTTCTGGTTGGGTGAAGAAACCAACAGCCGGAATATACTAAGTACCCTGATGAAATTAATTCAGATCAGTAAGCTATAAATTTGGAGAATGCTGCTAGGACAGTTTACTCCTAGGAACTCTAAATACATAACATGCACATAAAGTAGGATAATGTGGAAATTTGAGAAGAGGCTGCTTACTTGCTGTAGGTCTCCAGTAGAGAAACTGATAATAACCGTTGGAATCACCATAAAAAAAGCATTATAGAAAAGGACTCCATATTTCCCCAACTCCTGTGAAAGATGAAACAGACCTTTTGGAGATTTGAAGCATGTTAGGCAATAACAACCTAACCATTGCTCTGGTGGTCTATTTATGACTAGGCATAACTCAATGCAGCACAACTGAAATAATAGAATCACAATTTTTACACTTAAAGTCTTTAATCACTGTGAAGAACTACCATTTCAGTCAGCATGTCTGCACACTCAATTCTGTACTGGCTCATGTTCAGGAGTATACAGCCCCAATCACAGAGCTAGAACTTTAATTAAGTCCATATCCTGAACTGCTTTGTGTTGACAGCTGGTGAATTCTGGAACGTAGCCTGGTGTAGCTGGGCATTGGAAGAACCACTAGATCTTTACAGGGTAAGGACTCGGGAGTAGCCTGAGCTAGCCCTCAGATGGCACTTCGTTAGGATTGGGAGACCTACACAGCAGGATGAGCATGTGATGGTAGCTCATATAGACAGACACTTGCTAGCTAAAATGTACCTAGCAAGAGTAAAAATAGTAATGAAGGCATGGCACTATTGGCTTCAGCATGGGATGCCAACTAATGTACAGCCCTGACAAGAGACCAGTGTATATGTTGAGCTCATGCTGCTGTGTTTTCACTACTCTTGTTATATGCATGGAGCAAGCTCTGGATCCAGCATGTGGTGGGGGGTGGAAGGGAAGGGGGACTGTGAGCCCAATGCAGCCCATGGGGCTGGTTCCACACCACTAATTCAACCCGTGGACTGGTCCTCCTGGAGCCAGAGGAGTTTGACACCCCTGACATAATATAATACCATGCTCCACTTCACTATTAAGGGTGAACTGGGTAAAAGTCAAATATATTAATTCCCTCTATGCAGCCTGAAATTTTCCCTAGGCTAACTGTAATAAAGATCATGTATGTAACTAGAGTATGAAAGCCATGAAACTCATTATATTTGTTAAAATCTGGTGTTACTTGACATTCATCTAGTCATGTTATAACAGAAGATAAGCACTTTCCTTTGTTATATGCAAAAAATAAAAACACGCCCCCTCTAAAATCTGTTCATCACAAAGTTACCTTTGGATCAATTTTCTGTTTTGTGTAAACTCCATTTGCTGCTGTGAAGATATCGTTTAGCAATACAAAGGTATAGCCTTCCAAATTAAAAGCAAGATCTGATCTGAAAAACATGAGGTTATGTTATTTATATATATATATATATGTAAAAAATACATATTTTTTGCATTCTATTGTCTGCAGATATATTTATAGATAAAAAAGTCAAACCTTGAAAACCTCAGCAAATTCAAGGCCTTACCAGCAGTTGTCTTACAAATAAGTCAGAACAATAAAGCAAATTTTCAAGAACTAGCACAAAAAAAAAAGAAAAAAGAAAAGAAAAAAAAGCTGATAATAATGTTCCATTCCACTTTTGTATAGAATTTCACCTGGCTCAGTGCTAACAACCTGTCCCATAACTGCCAAACTATTTCTAACAGGTAATAACCAAAAAACTATTGTTATAAGTAAAATCAGGCAGGCAGTAACTGTTTCTTCTATTTTATTTGTCACAATAGATAAATTATTTCATACAATTGTGGATGCACTAAGGTTATGCCAGATGGAAAATACTAATCTAATTATAACTCATATTTTGTATATAACAAACTAAAACTTAGGATTTACATTACAGAATTGCAACTTCCCAAAAAGAAGTGTCAACAGGAAAAGTAGAGGAAATAGAATAGATGAACCCCCAAAATATTAATCTATTTGAACTTGTCCAAATGTATATGAATTGTGGCCACTTAATAACGTTATGCATACAGTTAGTGTGAAATGTCGCCCACTCTAACAAGGACTCAAGTATTTTTTCCTATGATTGACATTGTTGTATTTAGTGTTATAGTACAGAAAACTTGCTGTCATAACATATGCTTAGCTTGCTGTGTTCTTTATATTCTTGGGTATATCCCAAACGTAGCATTGCGAAATATTATTCCATTAGGACTAGACTTTGGATTTCTATTTCGTGGCTGCCGCTGACTTCAGCAGATGTATTATCTGAGGTAATTTCACTAATAGGATTTTTACTCAGATTTGGTTCTTAGTTAAAAAAAAGCAGTGTAGATAAAACACTGAAGACATTTATTGAGAACAAATAAAAGACTTACCCAGCTGCTATGAAGGCCCCAAGAATGATGGCAAATACACTGACTATAATACTCAGTGGATATCTCTTCCTGTAAACAAAAAACACAGTCCATATTTAGTTAGAGAGGAAACATAATGGCACTCAGTCCACTTGTGAGATTTCAAAGCAATTAACTTTTGGAAAAGAATTAACTGGGAAACAATTAAACCCTGACAGTCTTAAAGAAGGCAAAGCTCTCACTGACCTCAGTGAGGGTCCTGCATGTATAGGACTTCTAGTATTTGGGCCACAAAAATATAAAACCACCAAAGTAATGGAAACTACAGTCAGATAAGCCTCTTATTAACAGGGATCCTAGTTTTCTCTGTTAAAAAAAACAACCCAACAATTTTCAGATAGAAATAACAACCCCCAAATCCACATTTTTCCCTGATTAAAAGGAAACACTATATACTATTTTTTTTTAAGAGAGAGAGAGAGAGATAACCTAAAAATATATATATAGTGCTGTTTCATTTTTTATATATACATAAGTGGTAATATAGGAATATATATATTTTATACCAATGTATAAAATATAGTGGTATAATATTATATATATATATACACCACTGTATGTTATATATTGGCATTATATATATATATATATATATATATATATATATATATATTACACCTATATTATATATATATATATATATATATATATATATATATATATATAAAACGAAACAGCACTATATACTATATATATTTTTTGGGTTCTCTCTCTCTCGGTCTCAAAAAAATATATATAGTATATAGTGGCGTTTTATTTTAATCAAGGAAAAAAATGTGGATTTGGGTCGGGTTTTTTTTAATCTGAAAATTGGGGGTTTTTTGAGATGCCACAAACTGCACATTTCCACTCGTGAGGACGTGGCCTTAGTGCCCAATCACAGAAACTGCTCCAAACAGGCAGATGCTGAAGCCCAGATGTAGCTTCCCTGCAGCCCATGGGACTGCAGAAATCTGATCACACAGAGCAGTTTTCTGGGTCAGCTTAGAATGTAACTGTCTAACAAGAGGCAAGTTTTTTGGGGAGGTTGGGATTTTTTGTAATATCATTCATTGGATCAACTACAGAGTTGGGAGAGATGTTGGACAATCGTTTGGGCACAAAGTGTGTTCTTCAGTCTGGGAAAGAAGCAGACACAGGCTAAGCTAACCAATAGAAAAAAATGGTTTGTGTTTAACTCCGTGTTACTGAAAGCTGTTACTTAAGGAATGGAAGAAGGCTATGAACTGTCTAATATATATATGTATGTATATATGTACAGTAGTGTTTCATTTTAATCATGGAAAAATGTGGACCTTTGGGTTCCTTTTTTTTTTTTTTTATGAAAATCGAGGATTTTTTTATCAGAGAAAACCAGGATCCCTGCAGATTACTAATGCTCTAATACTTTTGGGCTCTGTAAGCATGGATTCATACGTATCTCGTAAACTGTCAAAGTACTCTGCTCCTGAATAATTTCCAATGTAAAGCCAAAAGGTACACATTTCTAAGGTGGTGGATATTGGGAGAAAATGTATTCTAGTCTATGCAGGTGCTTACACTTCAATCAGGACTGTAGTCTCTTGAATTCCTTCCAACAGTCTATCAAGGAATGTGGCTGGACATCTATCACTTGTGATCATTGTCTTTGCTTCCAGAGGAAGCAGCGTGTACAAAAGAGTAGTATCCTTTTATTATGTAATATATATAAAGTTTTTTTGCTATATAGTCATGTTAAAAGTAGGTAAGGTCAAAAAAATTGTTTACAATTGTTTTTTCTTCTTGGGAAATGAATTTGAGAGACTAAGGCTGGGCCCCAAAAAGGCTCCATCTCCCGCATGGAAAAGCTTTACTTTTCTTTGAGAGAGGTCTGCAGTGCTAGAGTAGTGAAGTTGTTGACCACAATCTTAACTCCAAGCTTTAGGCAAGGTTTTATATATGCCAGGTCCAGACCATGGAGTACCTTGGAAGAGAAAACCTCAAAACTTCACTGGAAATTCTGTGGAGAGCCAGCATAAAATTAAAATAGCTGTGGTTGCTGAGAAGAAGTGCTGTAGCATTCTGTACTGATCTGAGTTTCCCAAGCACTTCAGCCCAGGTTATCACATGGCTGCAGCCCAGCCAAGAAGTGATGACCTGGCCTCTGTTTCATCATTAGCCGGAAGTAGATGGGATCTCTTATTAAACCAGAAATTATAGCAAAATCTAGGAGTAGTAACTTCAATGTGAGAACTTAGTGTCAGAAAGAATTCGAGAGTGCTCTTAAACAATGACTGTAAAAACTTCAAGATGCTTTCTTCTGCCCATCAGTATTACCTCTGTTTTCTTTGGATTTATCTTCAGCCAGCTGTTTTTCATTCATGCACAGGACTTGTCCAAGTAGTGGACTATCTTGGTGGTATTGTTGTAGTAATTTGTGGTAGATTAGCTAGACCTTTCTGTTCTGATCTCAGTTTGATTTGATCTACTGACCTTGGGACTTGTAATTACAAACCTTTAGTTTATTTTACTCCAAATGACACATTTATTTGTAAACAACTCATCTGAGGGATGGTGTTTAAGTAGATTGGTAAATGCCATTTTATCTTGTTAGACAGTAGTACAATTGCAGTGTTATCGTAGCTGTCACAGTCCAGGAAATGTCCAAGAGACAAGTTTTTCTTTTTGTGGTATCTTTTATTGGACCAACTGTAGAGTTGGAAGAAAAGTTGTACAAGCTTTTGGGTACAAAGTGTCCTTCTTCTAGTCTGATAAATAAGTAGGGACAAGGTAAGCTCAACAGCAGAAAAAATGGTTTGTGTTTAACTCCATGAAACTGAAAGCACTCAGTTAAGCAGTGAAGTAAAAAGAAAGGAGGTTGATCAGAAGCAGTTTTAAAACACGGGAAATGCAGTTGAATAGTTAACCTAATTACTAATTATATAGAAAGACAAGACCATTCAAGACAGAGGTGGTCAATGTTACCTACTGAATGCAGAGAAGTTGGCAGAGATAGTAGGTAAACTGTAACTAGCCATAAAGTCACTGTTCATGTTTACTCCATTGTTTTAGTTTCCAGTAAAGGTATACACTTTTGTTCCTAAGCCCATATTTTGAAGGATTTTGATAGATTTCCCTTGAGGAAGAGGACTGTAAGGTCAGAAAAGGAGTGGTTGTTTTTATGTATAGTATTCTCCTGCAGGCAAGTGTGTATCTCTGAATCTGCATTTCCCTTGTTTTGAAATACTTCTGATCACCACTGTTTGCCCTCACTTCATAGCCTTCCTTCATTCCTTAAGTAACAGCTTTCAGTAACATGGAGTTAAACACAAACCACTTTTTCTATTGGTTAGCGTAGCCTGTGTCTGCTTCTCTCTCAGACCTGAAGAACACAATTTGTGCCCAAAAGATTATCCAACATCTCTCCCAACTCCATAGCTGGTCCAATGAATGATGTCACAAAAAATCCCAACCCCACAGAAAACTTGCCTCTTGTTAGACAGTTACATTCTAAAGCTGACCCAGAAACCTGCTCTGCTTGATCAGATTTCTGCAGTCCCATGGGCTGCAAAGAAGCTACATCTGGGCTTCAGCTTCTGCCTGTTTGAAGCAGTTTCTGTGATTGGGCACTAAGGCCACATCCCCATGAGTGGGAACGTGCAGTTTGCGGCGCCTCAAAGCCTTGAGGCACCGCAAAATGCACATGGCGCATGTTAATCTGTTCGCTGTGTTACGTGTTTGCAGTGTGGCACCAAAACTATATACCAGGAAATCCATCTAAAAAAGCCATGCCCAAAAACAAGCAGTGCAGTATGTGCACCACCAGAAACCAGAGCCTGCCCAGCCAGAGACATACACCAGCTGCTGTACAGATGGGTGTTGCTGCTGGCCCTGGCCCCAGGCTCCCATACCTGACCCAGAGCAATTTGCTGTGCGCCAGAGTGCTTGTGCAGGAGCATGCCTGGGGACAACTAGCAGCAGCACAAATATGTATCACTGTTAGTTGTCCTTGGGTAAACGCACATTCCTACTTGTGGGAACATGCCCTAAATGGATTAAAATACCATATTTTAGCCAATCAAAACTCACTGGGTCCCATTCTGCTTGCCTTATTCATGTGAAGGAGTCAAGTGAATTAGGGCAGGCAGAAATATTTTCTTGTATCTACATGTATGTGATTTTATGAATCAGCAATTTTATGAATAAGCAATTCCTAACTGCTTTCTAAACTATTTGATATATTCTATTACAGGGATGGGCAAAATGCAGCCCGCCAGACCATTCTATCCAACCTGTGGGGCCCTTAAAAAAATTTAGAAAAGTAATATTTATCTGCCCCCAGTCACATGTCATGAGGCCCTCAATGGCTTGCCAAAACTCAGTATGCAGCCCTCTGCCCAAAATAATTGCTCGTCCCTGTTCTATTAGCTAATGAGAATGAGGCATCCAATAAAGTGATCACATGTCAAAAATACCCCTTTTGGTATGACATAAAATAAAGGTATTTTAAAATGAAAAAAACAGATCACCCAAGTATGATGATTTCCAGCAGTAAGGTGAGTGGAATGGTAAACTTCCTGAGCACTGTAAACATCGGCAAACTGTCAAAAAAAATCCAAGCACAGGGTCAGATGCACAGCATTCTTATTTTTTAATCCTTATCTATTTTTACTAAGCAGAGGATGAAATTATTAGACCAGCTTTAAATTACCAGAACAAATTCTCAGCCTCTTAACATACACAAAAATGTCAGTCTGACACTAGAGTCAGATTAGATAACAGAATAACTTGAAATAATGAGGCTTGCCAGTTTTTTAAAACAAACAAAGAAGCCGCTACCTGTTACAAAGTCTCCTCTGTGTCAGAAAAGGAGGAAAGAAAGAGCAGTGGCTATTTTCAACCTCTGCCGAATACAATCTACATGAACTGAAGCCTACAGAAATCCTAGAGGTCATACAAATACGTAAATTGAGGACCCTTATTTTAATGTTTAAAGACAATCAGTGATTGCTGAATTTATTGAATTTCACTTACTTTAACTTTACGATTTCTATAGATGTATAATAAAAAATACAAGGAATTGTACTTTAAGAATGAGTTCTAGATGTAGAAAACACACAAATATGGTGCATATTAGAAACAAGGAAGGTGATGCAACCCTCCCATAAAACAAATGACAGTATTGCATTTGAAAAGCAGATTGTTAGAACTCACTGAATGCTGTATTTGGGGGGCCTTCTGCATTTACTGATAATGCGCTTGAAGCTGACATTTTGGAAATCTGACAGTATAGCCATCTGGACCAATTAATCCCATTTACAACATAACAACTAACAACAGTGTTAAATCATGCTACAAATCCCAGCTTGTGATTTAAAAATCTTACAACTCACTGAAAGATGGTCTTATATAAATAAAACCTATATTTGTCTTCTGGACATATCCTTTCAGAAACACTACATGAAGTGGAAAATTCAGAATTATAAATAAAAGATTAGCAATAAGAACACTGCATTCATTCTTACTTTTATCACGTGAAAAGATAAGGAATGATTTTAAATAGTAAATCTAAAGGAATACTTTGACAGAAGGAGAGGAAGATTTTGCATTTGGAATTATAATAAACAAAATCCTTTCAATTTCAGAACAGCAACAGTTTGTGAAAGAGCAAAACTCTGTTAGACTTCACTGAAAACATTTGCTTTAGCTAAGGAGTTATTGACAGCCATATTGTTGTGGTTTATAAAACAGTACTGAAAGGAACAGTCACTTCAAAGGGACAATTTGTGTGTACATGCAATGGAGCATGAATAAAAGCTACAAGAATCAGGTCTCTAATCTTCTGTAAAAATCATTTGTTTTATTAAAAGAAAGAAATATTAGGCTCCACATAGCCATTCAAAATTATAAAAGAGATATCTGAACCCAATATGATACCCACTTGTAATGTATTTATCATTAAAATGCTGCAAGCTAGATAAAAGTTTACAACGATAATTAAACTTCTTTTCAAGGTACCAGAGGTAGTCTGACATATTGCTTAACTTTCCATTCATGATCAATCATACAGATCACTCTCCTCCCACAAGCAACTGAACACCATTCAGCAAAAACAATTGTTTATACTGGGAAAAGATATTTTAGGAAATTGCGCATATATTTTTAGCTGCCTTCAATGTAAGAAGTATCTAGTGCCTTTAGAAAAAAGCTCACTGCCCAGTCTGCTCACTTCTGCATATCATCCCTTTCTCCCATCTATTCTGTTTCCGCCAAAAATAAGGATCACCTAGCATAGCTCCACAGATAATCTGACCCCAGCACTCTTTCCTGCCCAGGGCAGGGGATTGGACTCAATGACTTAACTGAGGTCCCTTCCAACTCTAACATCTATGAATCTATTAATTGGAATTTGGAAATTTTCAGTAACATGATCCAAGGGTAGACTGCTATCTCAGATGCTACTATAGTCTTGCTACCCTCAGGTGCTCCTACTCCTCTGGAAGATTGCTCATTTAATACATACAGTTTATCCTCTGGTCTATGTTCTCTTCATAAACCCTCTCTCTGTCTTCATACCAGTGGCTCAACCACCCAGAAGAGTGCTCAGCGGCGGACACACATTACAGGTTTCCCTTGCTTTATGCTGTACATGTGTTCCTGGAAAACAGCACATAACTCGAATTCGTAAAAGGAAACCCACTTTACAATGTAACAAATATGGATACGTTCCAAGACCTCGATTGTACTGACCCCCAGACCCATTTCTACCATTTTTACAAGACAATTTAGGTACTCACCAACAGCAGACAGTACATACAAACACTGGATGGTGGTGAATGTTACCTTAATGGGGATGACAACTACAGAAACAAGTGTCGCAGATAACGAGTGAGGAGCAAAGATCCACACAGGAGACTATATTTTGGTGCGTGTCGCTCCCACAATGCACCACACAAAGTAGCTGACAGCGGGCTTTCACCACACTGATCACATAAGAATGAGTTTACCTCACATATAATGAATTTTTGGTATAAAAAGGGTCATCACGTAAGAACCAATTTGCAGATACAGAACACGCAGAAAGCGAGCGAAACCTGTAATTGGTGCAAAGAAGCTGTGTTTATGCATCCTCTCAGTACGGAAAATACTAATACAGCAAAAGCTTTGTTAACTGGCACTTTATTAGCTGGAAAGCTCTACTAAGCAGCATCCGAGGGACACAGTAAAAGCAAAACCGGAAGTAACACTTCTGAGGACTTCCGGTTTCATCGCCTGAGCGGAGTTCTTCTTTGTTACTTCTTCGGCTCAAGGGAAAGCAGCCTGTGCAGGGCCTCCTCCCTGTCCCCCGGCACACTGATGCTGGGGAGTGCACCAGACAGTGCACATTTGATTAACCATGTTACAGAGGTGTAGCTTGTAGCCATGTTGGTCTAAGGACATAGGCAGACAAGGTTCTTTGGGTGAATCTGATATCTTTTATTAGACCAACTCAATAGCTGGAGAACAATTTTTAAGCAAGCTTTCGGGTTCAAAAACCCTTCATCAGGCTCAGGAAGCTTCAGCAGTTGATATGTGCTCTTCCTGGATGGAATGAAAAGTAAAAAAACCAGAGGCTGTGCTGGTATGCATACACTTATGCATCTACATTTCCACTGACTGCCTGTCTTATATGCATACCAGCACAGCTCTGGCTTTTTTACTTTTCATTCCATCCAGGAAGAGCACATATCAACTGCTGAAACTTCCTGAGCCTGATGAAGGGTTTTTGAACCCGAAAGCTTGCTTAAAAATTGTTCTCTAACTATGTAGTTGGTCTAATAAAAGATATAAGATTCACCCAAAGAACCTTGTCTGCCATTTGATTAACCAGCATATTTGATTAACCGGCATCCCCCATTCTTGGGGGATGCTGGATAACAGAGCTTTTACTATACTTCTAAAATGCAACTCATAGTTTGCAAACTGATCTGATGCTTTGGTTGAGACTTTCCAACCAGTGCAGGGAATTTAACCATACATCACTGATTAAAAATAAGAAGCACCTCTGCAGTGCTTTGAAATTCTTAATCTTAAACTTATACTTTGAACTTACAAACATATATATATATATATATATATAAAAAGCAAACAGCTTACCTATGCCCTGTATTTACTGTACCTTAGTTTCCTGGTACTTGATAATCCACTTATGTGATTTCCAACATAAATCAAAGGCAGAGGGAACAACTGCAATGAAGTCAGAGTACAATTCAGATTAGACCTATACTTTAAATTAGAGATGAGGAACTTTATTTAACATATGTAATTTCATGAATGTACAATTCCCTACTTCCTGAAATAACTCGGTTATCTTGTTAGGTTATTTTTCTTAAAGAAAAGAAAAAACAGCAATAGCTTTTTAAACTAATCTATACCCATTGAACTCATTGACTTAGAACTTCATTTTGTATTAACTGGCCTGAATGCTTTTATTGATTCCAATGAAACTATGCTGAATTCCAGCAGTTGACTATTTATCCAATATGGAGTATCTAAAACAGTTCAGCAATTGAACTGGTCCTTATAAAACTGATCCTTGGTTGTTAGCCTAGCTCCACTGTTTGCATTTAGATGCAACTAAGATAGAAAGAAAGTGTTAACTGTGCAGTTATGGGAACTCTATATACTAGCATGTATAGGAAAGAGATTATTTTAAAACCTAACTATTGAGAGTACCTAATAAGCTCCTTAATTATTGAGGTTGGTGTGAAGAACAATTAAACATTTAGAGCCTACCTGGTCATCAGGGTAATGTCTACCAGAATGGGGTCCTTCCCCTAACAGAAGCCTTTAGGCCCTACCACAATACAAATAAATTATAAACAGACTGAGTCTAGTCCTAAGAATATGGACAAGATGTTATGGACCCCTATAGGAGCCAGGTAGAATTCCAAATCTTTATTCTTCTGATACAGAAAGGTCGCTGGAGACAAATGCCAAAAGAGCTAGGCAAAGAAGATACTCTGGAGCCATGGCCCAGCCCCTGCTTAGCATCAGCTAACAGAGCTGGACTGACAGATAGGGAAAAATAATTTGCACCGTGGAGGAGATTGAAAGCAGTAAAGCTGGTTTCTGCATGTGTCAAATGGAGAAATGTGCCTGCCTGAAGCTATAGACTTTTAAAGCTCTCTGTGACCAAAAAGTGCACAAAGTCACATGCAACATCTCAGAAATTTTGTCATTTGTTTAGGTACAGAGTGAAAATGGAAACAAATGCAAAGGGAAAGGGAATATAATTTCACTTACTGTAATGATAAAATCACATCTAACTTCAATTTATCAAGCACAACCCCAGCAGACACTGAAATACTGCTTAACAAGGGCTAAGAACTATGAGGTCTTATAATCAAAACCAGCACTTTGCAGACCCAAATCTCAAACTGAAAGTCCAATTTATTTAAACAGATCTTTAATTCAGAGATTGTATCTCAGTTGTGCCTCCCCTCCCCTCAAGTACAGAGGGGATAAGAGTACATGGCACCATCATTTTGTGGCCTGAGCAAGAACAACTCAGTGACAAACTAGGCTAGGAACAGTAAGTCCCAATAACACAAGAATACATGAAAGCAAATGGGAATTTTTGCTACTGTTAATTATTCCAGGCAAAGTACACTATGCACTTTAAAAGGTAAAAGAGTCAACAAAGACAAATACAGCTGACTCACTGTGACTAGGAAAATCCAGTCCACTATAGCTGGTACATAACTGTGGAACTGTTGCTACCCTGTCACAAGATAATCCTTTGACAGTTTGCTGGGATGTCTTTAGAAGAAAGTGGGTAATACATTTTTTTTAAATCTCAGACATTAAGAACATAGGGTTGAAGAAGCATGTTAGGAGAGAATAGGAACAGAGAATAAGATCACCAACACGTTTGTGCAGCTTGCTCCGCTGCACTTTAGAAACAAAGCTGCTTGTGGTTTCTTCTGCAACTGCGTTAAGGAGAAAAGAAAATGTCCTCTCTGGCTATAACTGGCTTTAGAGACTTCTTTCTATGCATGGTAGGGTCCTTGGGAGCTAAATGCACACAGGACTCCCTTAGTTGTGCCACGCTAATTCTTATGCCCTACACGGAAAAGCTGTTCAACTGGTGGCCTGCAGAGCTCGTCAGTGTGCTACCAGAGCTCCTGCACTGGTCCAGCTCCAAAACCCAAAAAGTTAATACAGCCACCACTTGCCAACCCACCCCTTTGCCTGCTGCCTAATTTGGGGCTTTGGTCAATCTGCCACACTACCACAAGAGGTAAGTCATCTAGCTTGTGAGAAGCCCCATGGCCCAGATCAGGCCCACAAAGCCAAATAAGTTGAACAACCCTGCCCTACAGGAAAAATAATTCCATAATTAAGACAGCAGGTTGAGATACAAGAAATCTGGGTTTAATTCTCAGCCATCCTTCCTGTGTGACCTGGGACAGACCAAATTAGACCACAAACCTATAAGATGTATGTAGGCAGAAGCATGAGTTCATGCAAAGTCCCAATGATTTCTGTGAGGTTCCCAATGGATGCAAGATTCTGCCTATTATCCTTTCACTTTAGAATGCTACCTCCATTGCTCCCTGCCTTAGTTCACAGACTGAGATAAGAGATCTTTTCTCCTGCTCTGTCTTGCTTGTTTAGACTATAAGTCCTTGAGTACAGAATCTGTATCTACTCATGTACAGCATCTAGCATAATGGGTCTCAAATTTGGTCAGGGACCTAGGAACCAATATAATATATCATCAGAGTATTTCTGATTACTGAAGAATTTGAGTAATCTTGACTGAAAGCAACAGAAGTTACCTTTGTCTTACAACAGAAAAATGAGCATTCACTTTGGCTCCACTGATCACAGTGGAGCCAAAATCTCACATTCAGCGTTTAAGGACTCACAAACAAAGCAATAATTAAACACTACTTTTGTACTGTTGTGTAAATATTAAGGCAATATTCCTCTAGCTGCTCCTTATAATAGGCCATAACATTTTATTATTACATCAAACACAGATCTTCACTTGACACCTGCAAAAAAATCTGTGCATGCAGGGAAAGCAGAATGCTGAAGTCATATTATGAGGCTGACCTAAGGAGGTATTATTGCTATCAAAAATAGTATCCCAAGCTCCAAAGACCCCACTTCTTGATACCAAACAGAAACTACAGTTTGGTTATACACTGTAAATCTTGCTGTTAAATTCAAGACTGTTATAATAAAACTAAATGATTGATTTACGACAGATTAATGAAACAAAAGTATAAAATAATCACATTTGGTAGCAGAGAGCTAGGAAATTAAACATTTGTTAGTTTTCTGTTACAGCTTTTCTCCAGAGAAAACATCTTTGAAAACCTGCCATAAAAACACTGTTAACAATTTAACTCCAAACCCAAACAATGTTCCTACCTTCACAGGGATACTTTTGTCAAAATCAGGAAAGTGAATAATTTTATTTAGTTTTGATACATATAGGATAAGTATGGTAGTAGCCATCTAAAAAAAAGAAGGAAAAAAAAAGGCAAGAAACACATAAGAACAAAAGGCTACTTTAAACTGATAAAATGCATATATATCAATAGCTTTCAAGACAAGTTCAGGATATATATTTGATAAATACTAGACAATATGGCTAGATACAGACATTCAAAAAGCCCAATGCAGAACTGATCTAAGTTACGCAGTTTTCTGTAAGTGGTGTACTTTAGATGGGTAGTGAACAGAACACACGATTTGCCCTTTAGTAGTGGGGCAGGAGTGGGGGTAAATCTTAGACTTGGTTCTACCATTTTTAAACCGGTCTATGCATGCTGAACTTCTGTTCTGTTACAGGTATAGATGGTTTCTGATCACTTATATCAACAAATATGTAATGTCTGTCCCTGGCCTATGTCAGTCAGGTGTTTCTTTCAAAGAACATTTTGGAGCACAGTGAAATGGCTGGCATCTTTTTCTTTAGGACCAATTTTGACTGTCACCTAATTGAAACAACAATACAAATGTGATATGCTTTACTGGCTAGAACAGTGGTGCTCAAACTTCTGGCCCCTAGGCTGGATGAGTGGCACAGGACCAGTCCCCAGGCTGCATCCCACATGCCAGAGTCAATCTGCTCAGGGTCGGCTCATGGGGACAGTTCACAAGAGAATTCCACAAAGGAAACCTCATAACCAAATTTATGATAAAGACTGTAAATGCTTTTGCAGAACTGAGATGGCTCCTACATTCTTTACCTTTGTTAAAACAAATCATTCCTCAGAATTTGTCTATTTTAGAACAGTATTATTGTGCTATATGACGATTCTTTCCTTCTAATGTTCCTTTACATTAAAACACTACAAATTTCTTTATCAGTCCTAAATACAATATAAGTTGTATTGTTGAACATACCTGCCCAATTCCAAGAAACATTGGAGATGGGAAGCTGAAATGAAGAGACAGTTATAAACATACATCCTCAACACAAAGAAAGCAGGAGGTGTCTAAAGTCTAGCTTCTAAATCTATAATTACTCACCTAAATGCTTAGCCAAATTTTCAGCATTGCTGAACAACCAGCAACTCTAACTGAAGTCCCCCAAATCTCTGTACTCTTATAACTAAAAAGAAAGATTCCTCCAAGAAAGCAATGGCTAATTTTAAGTACTCACTATACCACAGGTAACCAACTATGAACAGTACAACCAAATCTGAGAATTTTAAACATACATTTTATAATGTCATTTATACTTCCTTATTGGTAGTTCTTTGAAGTGTATACTCCCATAAATTGTGTATTCAATTAAAATTTCTGTAGATATTTACAGATGGAAGCTTATCTCTACAGATACATTGTCCAGAAACAATTATTAAAGGAAACTATATATATGCAGAAACTTTTCATAACTCCCAGGAAAAGACTCAGTGACAACAACCTTGGGGCTGTGAGCTCAGTGTTCCAGACCATTTTAACAGGCAATTCTCTGCGGTGTTTTTCTCTCCTTTTTTCTGTCCTGCTATGTCTAGTTTCAGCCTAAAGCACAAATACTTGAATGGAAAAGATGACAGTTTTAGCAAAGTGTTTGTAGGATCACAGAAAGCCTCCACATTTTTTTTTACTAAAATCCAGGTTAAGTTAATTAAAATTAACTTTTTTATTCTTTTTTATTTTTAAGTTAAAGTACTAATTCTCCCTGGGGAGACTGACATAAAAAAGATAATATGGCAACAAATTCCCACATGCGCCTCTTGCCCCATAAACAACAGATTAGAACCTCTGGCTTACTGAGTCACTATTTTCCTGCATGCACTTAGCCTTTTGCAGGAAAGGCTTTGCTAAGGGTTGGTCTAATACACAAACATGAATCACAATAATGATTTAGTGTTTTCACTGCAAGTCTATATGTAAAACCTTCACAAAGTATTCTTAACAAATCTTCTAGGTATGCAGGGTTCCACTACCCCATAAGGAAGTGATTATACATCACAGCAACCACCAAGAAGTATTCAAGCACTGCTAAGAAGCCTAGGAACTATCATTTCAGCTGAATGACATCAGGATGAGAATGCAGTATTAGCGAAACAGGAGCAGTAAAAAATGTCATAATCATACCGGAGATATAACATTGATAAAGTATCAGAAAACCCTAGCAAAGAGAAAGACTCCTGAATCTCTATTTCCTGGAAACACACAAGAGGAAATGATAGGCATTTATAGCTATGCTGCATACAAATTGTGTTGAGCCTGTTTTTTAGTATTCATCAGCATCAGGGGTAGATTGGAGGGGGGGGGAGGGGGAGTGAAGTAGTACAGTTGCAACTACTTTGATTCCTATTCTGCTCAAAGTTTAAAACCAAGTGTCTGGCAGTGGCAGTAGCTGTTCTATTCAGGCAGCAGTGATAGAGTCAATGGCTTCAAAATTCATTATAATCTACCTGATTCCCTTCAGATTCTTCTTCAACAGGTGTTAATGATTCGCTCTCTTTTCATGGTCTCTAACCCTTCCACTAATCAAGCTAACCTTTCTTCTATAATTCTTCTGTTTGTCACCTATAGCTCCTATTTCACAGCCCTGCAGACTGCTTTGAACTCTAGCTAGAAACATTAACTCAGGTGTGGAAATAACTCAGTGAAGCATTGGAAGCACTGTCAATATGCTCCGCAAGGCTAGATTTTGTTTTATGAATCTGAAAAAGAGATATATGTTTAATTCTAATGACTCACAGACTAACAAAACAACATATTTTGATAATTTTGCCTAGTTTGTTGTGCTTTTATATATAGGACATAGCAAATTAATGCATATTCCAATAAAGTTTTTTCTTTTGCTTCACTCTTAAACTAAATAATATTCCCCTGGGCTGCTAGCATATTAATAATGCTTTTATTTTTTTTTAACTGGAAAAAATATGTATTGTTATATGTGCTGATGCACCTCACCATCTGCATCCCCTTTTTCAAAATCTTAGTCCTGCCCATGATCGCGGTATTAGTATTTGGTCTGTATCCATCTCTATAGGAAATAAACCCTACACTTATAACAAAATCTGAGAAGCATATAATACATAACTTACATAACTGTGGTATATTTCAAACAGTAAAATGTAAGCAAAATGGCATACTGTGTGCTTTTTAAATAAATAGTAAGTTAAAAAGGAAAAAATGGGACCTAAAGAGATAGCAAATCTTCACTTAAAAATACTGCGGAAGAATCTTGGACATACTGTATTAGACAAGACAATGGTAATTTTGTGATTCTTTTAAAATGAAAGATGTAATATATTTGTTTATTTAATAATTAGTTTAATAAAAATGTATTTGAATTTCATAACTTTTTGGCTTTGTATATTTTAGAATACGGCACATTTAAAAATTCTCCCTTTGCAAAGCCAAACACTTGAAGTTTGGTATATTACTGGGATTCTTAATTGCAAGACTTCCTTATCAACATACAAGAAGCACTAATCCCTATAAAACTGTGCATACAGGTATGTAGGAAGTTAGGTGCTAAATAGGGGACTGGAAAGATATTTAAAGAAAAGCCACTTCTTTGTGTATGACTGAAAAGTAGTTTTGCTGTTGGACTGTGAAGAATTCTCAAAACAGGAAAGTAAGTGTTTTTCTTCTTACTCATGAGGGAAGGATTTAATGATTCTGGTGATTTCTTCCTGAGCTGCTTTTGATGAATTCTCAAAATAGGAAAGTAAGTGTTTTTGTTCTTACTCATGAGGGAAGGATTTAATGATTGTGGTGATTTCTTCCTAAGCTGCTTTTGGTGACAGGAACACTGAAAAATACCTGTTCATTTTTTACTAATTTTTGCTTTATATGACTCTTATTCACATACAAAAACTGGGCTTGTTTCTTTTTGTATTTGACTTTGTTTTACAGTAAGACAATGCAACTCCATATGGCTGCAGAGGTCTGTGTTACTGAGGCTCAGCGCTGAACTTCAGCTTGAAATTGCCCCAAGATCCTTTTCTGCATGCATAAGAAAGAATCTAGTAGATCTTTATAGTTAAGGAGCATGGCTGGAACTCAGAAAATTTAAGGATCAGCTCTAGGATTTACTGGAGGCTCCTATGTGACCTCAAGCAAGTCACGTAAGGAGGAATTTTCAACAGAGTCTAAATACTATCAAAGATCTCAAGTGGGTTGGTTTGGGGGTTTTTTGGCAGCCAAGCAAATAGTCGATATTTTTCAGTAATCACAAAAACAGAATATTATTTCTATAAAAGAACAGAAAAAAATTTATAATGATTTTCTGCCAGACTGGTTTCATTAATGCATATTGGAAATACATCTGAATTAAAGAAATTAATTCCTAACTGACCTGTTCCTTGTAAAGATTAGTTTTAGGATGTTTTTGACAGTTTACTATATCACTGTATTCAAAGCTACAGAAATAATTTAGGCGCCATGAAAGCATTCTTGTGAATGTTGTTCTCATTGCAGTTATGTAGGGAAACCTGCTTTGCAACGGTAAGAGTGTTTCCTTAGCAACAAGAGTTACTCCTTGAGGAGACAAACTTTAAACTGCAAGACTTGACCAAACGTTATCGTGCAGGTGCAAGTTGAACAATATAAAGGACTCATGCTAGTTCAAAGAAAGAAGCATTTATGTGATCGTGTGCTGGCTCTGCACAGTTTCTAGGTGACTGTCTAGAGAGTATCATCTCTGCGGGCCCTGAACGGTAAAGATTTCCTTGAGAAGATTATGAAAAGGAAATTAAAATATCCAGAAGTGCCTTGAACCCAGTAGCTTCACATTTCCATATATATGCATTGGAATCCTTTTGTTCTTTTGCCCTGGATAACAGAGCGTTCCCTCTTTTAGAGCACAGCAACCAACGTGCCTCCAAATGGTTCCAGTAAATATTAGGGTAAAGGGTATGGGCTGAAGCCCCAATATTGCAGTGGGAACTCCTGCAGCTAGATATCTTCTCTTGCTGCCTTTTTACCTAAAGTGAAAGCAAGCTCTTAATACACCCCTACAGAGGCCTGCCCTTTATTGGCTGGCTGCCTCTGTCCTTCTTCCCCAACAGAGAGGCATTGTTTCCTCTGCCCTGTTTGTTTCATTTGCAAAACTCTTTGCATAAAAAGAGTAAGAGCTGGGAAATACCAAGAGACGGAATCAAAACCACAGGAAGTTAACGAATAGCCCACAATCCTCTTGCTTATAAAAGTGGGACTATAAACTTACGTGTACACACACACACACACACACATACATATGTGTATATATTCACATACACACATATATACATGTATATATACTCACATACACATATATGTGTGTGTACATGCACATAAACCAGCACACACAGGTGCACTTAAAAGTGTGTATGCACTCACACATGCACACATATACATGTGTACGCACACATATACATGCGCACACGTACAGTTCGCACAGACAGGTATGTGTGTATCCATGCACACACACACACACACCCATGCACGTGTGTATACACACATACATGTAAACACCTGCACAGACATGCTTGTCTAAACACACACGGATACAATCCCGCATCTCTGCACCTGCGCGTGGATGTGTGTGGGCGGGGCAGTAAGGCGGGCCGGGCCGGGCCGGGTCGGGCCGGGTGGCCGTGGCCCTGGGGCGGCGGTGCTCGCTCACCTGTAGGTACTTAGCACCACCTTGTTGACCAGCACGAGCAGGAAGGAACAGGCGCCGTAGAAGAGGGCGGACAGCAGCCGGGGCAACGGCGCCGGGCCGGCGAGTGCCGGCTCCTCAGCGGCCTGCGCCGTACTCATCTCAGCGCCTAGCCCGGAGCGGCCGGACACGGCCGCCCCCGCCCCTCGCCCTGCCCCGCCCCGCCCCGGGCGGGAGGGTGGGGCCGAGGTCTCTGCGCGGCCTGGACTCGGTGCCCGGCCTCTGCCCAGCGGCCCGGCCTTGGGGTGGGGAGCACGACCGTGCGTGTGTGGAGGGGGCAAGGTGCATGTGCGTGGGGCAAGGTGCGTGTGTGGGGGTAGGGGCTGTGCGTGCATATGTGTGTGTGTGTGTGTACATGTGTGTGGGGCAGGGGGTTTCTGTGTGAGATGGGTGTGTGTATGTGTAACGGGCGTGTGTGTGTGTGTGTGTGTGTGTGTGTGTGTGGAGGGGGGCAAGGTATGTGTGGGGGACAGGGATGTGTGTGGCGTGGGGTAGGGGCTGTGCATGTGCGTGTGTACGGGAGGTAGGGGGGTGCATGGGGCAGGCTGTGCGTATGTATGTGTGGGGGCAGTGTTGGGGGGTAATAGCCCAGCTCCCCCTCCCCCCATGTCCTCAGGGCGCTCTGGGTGCTCCTGTCCACACAGGTGGCGGTAGTGAGGGGTGGGCAACAAGGTCCGTCAGGAAGGGGATGCACAGCCCTGTGGCAGAAGGGGCAGGGAACAGAAAGCGGAGCAGTAGATCAGGTAGGGGAAAGGAATCAGTGGGCACAGGGTGCATTTGTGCCAGGCCTGTTCCAGCCAGGATGCTGACTCTGGGGGGCTTTCGTTTTATCTGGAGGACAGGAGAAGCCAAAGAAAGCTTCTCTGAACTATAGATGCAGGTTTATCTGGAGATTAGCCATCACACGACTTTGCCAAGAGCAGCACCATGGAGCAGGAAATACAGAGATATACACTCGCTACCAGGTGGCAAGGTCTAGGGGTCCTCACCTCAGTAACTGTCCTCATGTTTTGAGGTAAATCCCAGACTCCCATGCCTGTGCCTGTGTGGGGAGAGGTTTCATATAGTTCAGGTTCACATGCCTGTATTCCCACCCATTTCTATGGGATAAGGATTAAGGGAGCAGGGAAATTGAGTCACAGCCTGTGACCATTGTTGTTTCCTGGGGTGGCATTATTAGCACTGGGTGCAATCCATGACCTGTGCATCTCAAGTCTCTTGAAACTGTCCCTCATCATCCGCTTCTCTCTCATGCTGATCATTGTTATTCAGACCCAACGGCTTCCAGGACCAGAGCCGGGGAGGAGGAAGGTAGTGACACAGCCAGCGCAGCAAAAGAGGGGAGTTCAGGACTCTCCAACACATCTACCAAAAAGCTCAGCCTCCTGTAGTGGGACTGCAGGAAACCACCATGGGTGGGTGCCTGTTTTGCACCTGGGTGGTAGCAGCTATAGTCATCCATCAAGATGGGTGGCCAAGGTAGATGAGTATAGAAGTAACTTGTATAAGAGCTACTCTGCAGCTCTCCTCGCCTCCCCTCCCACAGACATCCCAATTTAAGGGGCTCGTTTGCCTTCCAGATTTCTTCCTCTTGCAAAAGAATAAATGTACTCTTCTATTTGTGTAAGTTACCCCCAGAAAAGACAGCATGCAAATGTTAAACATTGGGCCCCAAGGTATGATTTGAGACCCCAAAATAAGGAAAAAAAATAGTTTGTCTGTCTGCTTTACAGTGATTGTGTGTCCCTCTCTGCGGTACTTTTGGTTTATTTTAAAAAATCTATCAAAAGTTCTTTTAAAGAATCAGGAAAAATGTGTAAAAATTTAAGGACAGATGTGGATTAAATATAAGAAATTTTAAAAGCAGTTACTGAAATATTTAGGTTAAGCAAATTTAACTTAAAGTATGATTTTAAAGCCAATTAGCTTAATTACAGCAAGAGTCCATACTGATATTTATCTCACTTTAGCATATACCTACTGTTTAAGTGAAGTCAAAATAAGTTATCTTTAGTTGAGTTTGAGCTCCAAGGCAGAACCTTACACCAAACTAAGTCAGCCTGCTGATTCAGATCTGAATGCCCTACATTTGAAAACATCTGAATCTAATCTCAACCATACAATTGGTCCAATAAGAGATATCACCCCCCCACAATCCTTGTCTCTCAGTTTAAAAGCAGATTTTAAGTAAATCAGTGCAACTTTCTTATATAGTTAACGGTCATCCTGAGAGTTGGATAATCACATTTTAGAGAAAAAAAGCAACCTGCAACATGTTTATTATCAGCAACCTGCAATACGTTTATTATCAGTCTCCATTAAAAAAAAATGACAACCTTTGAGCTGTATTCTTCCTCTGCTACATGTTCAAAACACCCTTGCATTATTAGATTGCACCTATCTTACCTCATGAACCTCAGAGTACCATGACTGGAGGTTGTATCTTCAGAAGAGACCTTTGTCATCTCTTTGAATGGGCTTCATGGGCTCTTGGTAGTTTTTCTACGCACAAACATTACTCCAGGATAAGGAAGTGTCTGAGTTTAAAGTAGACAGCTGATTAAGAATTACTCCATGCATAGGTGAGTGGTGCCTCCTGAGTCAGGGGGGCACTTGCTCCCCCAGCGGCCAGTGTCAGCGGCACTTCTGGTGCCCTCACTCCCTGGCCGGCACTCTCAGGGGAGGCATCAGCGCTCCCGCCGGCCCCACTGCCTAAGTGGGGAACACTGCTGTGAGGGGGTCACCAGTGCTATTGGGGGGTGCACATGCACCCCTATGTGTTGCTACTGACTCCATACATACAGACAAACCCTTAGTTCTTTTATTTTAGAAGGACATCATTCTGCAGCAAAGTGATCCCCACTGGGTGTGTCTACATGTGGAATTACGGTGCAGCAGTAAACTCTGGCACTCGTTGCACCAAAGTTTTTTGTTCCTGGGCACTATTTGAATGTGTGCCAGGGACTGCTGCACATTGAGACAGGTTGGAGCAGCCCCAGCTGGCAGGGAGCCTCTGGGGTCAGCCTGCTAGCCTGGGGCTGCGAGTGCTCCAGTGCAGGGCTAGCTGGCAGGCAGCCCCCGCACTGAAGTACCTTCATGCTTCAGCCAGCTGTATCAGTGTCTACATGTGCATTGCTGCTAGGAGTGCACCGATAAAGACTCTCTTGGCCGATACCGATAGCCAGTGATTAACCAACTGTATCGGCCGATGCCGATCCAACAGCGGATATTTAGTAACATTGCAAGGCATTTTAAACTGCTGACATACATTTTTC
The DNA here is from genome assembly GCF_030867095.1 of Alligator mississippiensis. Lineage (NCBI taxonomy): Eukaryota > Metazoa > Chordata > Crocodylia > Alligatoridae > Alligator > Alligator mississippiensis. The sequence goes on from NC_081826.1 coordinate 206,588,624, forward strand.
TGTTTGCTTGTTTTGCATTTAGTGTACGTTCATACACCTCCTTCCTGCTCTGGCTCTTAATGAGGAAGATGGTAGCCCCCTTGTCCACAGCTCCTGCCTGCAGCCCTGCTCCCCATGCAGCTTGTGCTGCCATCCTGGGGGGACGGGGCAGGCCCTTGCAAAGACAGCTGCACCAGACACATTTGGAGCCCCAGAGCACGCTGCTGCTTCAGCACTGGTGGGCCCCACACAACCAAGCTCCTGTGGCCGCTGAGGATAAGCCGCTTTTGAAAAGGCACCTGGTGCCTGGCTGAGCAGGATGTCCCTCACACAGCACCTTACCCCACCCATGCACAGTCCAGTGTCTCAGTGGCAGCCCTGGCGCTCAAGCCCCTGCTGCATGTAGTCTGAAGTAGCAATGTTTAACAAGTCCTGCAGTTAAGTTCAGGAGCATTCTGGTCCCTGTCCTTTATTTTTTTTTTAAATTGACATAGATTAACTTTATGATTTGCTTTTGTCAGCAACCCTTAACTTTTGGTAAGGCAGCATATAAATCAAATAATTTTTGGTATTAGATCAAGTCCACAGTACAAGCTATAGTGCACAAAGTGGTTGCTTTAATCCAGTTGTGGGGTGGAGGGAGTTGGTATGTCGTATGAGGAAAGCCAGTGTTACAAATTGCTACAGGTCACTAAAAGCTTAGATGCAGGTGTCGAGGTAGATGTCATCTACTTGGACTTTAAGAAGGCCTTCGACAGTGTGGAATCAGAAAAAATATATGCCTTAAACTTTGATTATTTTAGTTATAAGATGACATAACTGCTTTGTGTAGAATTGCTGGCTCGGTACAGTAAAACAGATAAGGGCAAGTGTTTGTTCTTTGTAACTCTTCTGCAAATGCTTCGCTCACCGCGGCCTTGAAGGTAGAAAAAAAAAAAGTATGTACAAAGTAGATTTCCAGGTGCAAGAAGGAGGTTTGTGAACTAACCCTACCTCCCCCATAATTCCCATCCTGATAACAGCAAAGAAATAATGAAGTAATAGCCGCTTTTCATGCTAATTTCACTGTATGATCACGTGAGTTGTAAGCGACTGTTAAAAAGTATATAAGCCTCCTGATTTTGCTCTTGGGGGGGGACCCCTTCCAAGTGCTTGGGAAATCCATGTCACTTTAGAACTCCCCCTACAGCTGTAGTTTCTTTTGAATAAAAGCTTCTGCTGACCTGACCCAAAAGTACTCTGTGTGTGTTTCCACGACAACAGTTTCACATCCTATTATAAGCAAATTGAATGGCTGTGCCATAGATGATTACACAATCATGTGGGTGCAAATTGGCTTAAGGGTCATACCCAGAGAGTGGTGGTGGATGGGTTGGTATTGACCTCTAAAGTTGCAGGCAGTAGCGTCCCCCAAGGCTCCGTCCTTGGGCTGGTGCTGTTCAATATCTTCATCAGCGACCTGGATGAGGGCATGGAAAGCATTCTGTTCAAGTTTACAGATGACACCAAACTATGGGGCGTAGCAAACACGCTGATGGGAAGAAACTGAATCCAGGCAGACCTGGACAGGTTAGAGAAGTGGGCAGAGAACAATAGGATGCAGTTCAGCAAGGACAAGTGCAAGGTGCAGCTGCACCTAGATATAGCAGAAAGCCCCCTTCGTACATTTCCCTCCTGGACATTATAATAACAGAAGCCCCTTCTTGCCTGCAACGCCCCACCTGTTTTTGTGCATTTCTTTTTCCTTCTAAGTATTGGCAGAGACCTAGCACACTCATTGCATGGGTGTGGCAAGGCTCAGAGCAAGCCAGAAAGCTGAAGTGGCTTTTTGTAAGAGAAACCTACAAACTACATCTACATATCACTTAAGCTCAGTGTCATTGAAGAAAACAAAAGAACTAAAATATCTACTTCAAAGATTATAAATATATCCTGGTGCTAACCTAACTCACTTACTGTCCCTTGTAGCCTTTAATCCTCACCATCTCACATTTAATTTTTATATATTTCTCACAGTGCATTTTTATATTTCATCTGTCTCATCTTTACCATGGCATTTTTTATTTTATATGTTATACTTTTAAACCCTTAAGGAACATACTGCCCCGTAGAATGAAATTACACCCTGGACCACTGTTAAAAACTGCATTGAAATTGTAATTGTAAAGTGATATAAAATCTGCTATATTAGGCTGGTCCCTTGAGTGAATGTGAATATGTATGGTGATCACTGATCAGTAGGTAATTAAATAACAATAGTCAAGCCAAGGAACTGATTCTTGGGACTGAGCACCCACCCTATTGACTATTCCTGCAACCCTTAACAATACCATTGCTAATTAATCAAAATCACAAACTGACTCCCAAAATGACATCATTGGGGAAAACCTCCAGTGACTGTGACTAACAGCTGTCATGTACTACTCAAGATCCATGTGGGACAGCGACCTCTGCATTGGGCAGCCAAAATGACGCTGGGAGATCACACAAGTCTGCCAGAAATGGACAAAAGGCAATGAAGCACGACTCAGTGAAACTCTCTCATCCAACACCTGACCTACTGAGACAGAAGGACAAGCAGGCAACTCCCTTCTGGAAAAGACATCTCCTTGAAGGAAGCTGACCATCAACAGCAGACTTCAGGGCCTTGGATAGGTACATATACTGACGCCAGTACTCTCACAATCACTACAGCAGCTACTATACTACATGGGCTTAAATGCGTGAGTGCATGTGTATGCATGCACACATGCTAAAGTGACCAGTACCCCTCAACTCAAAGTTTCCATTTATGGTTTTATTGGTAACTTTACAGCCCATACAATAAATTAGAATTCATTATGACCCCACAAGTTGGTCCAACATAGGGAATCACCAGCACACCTATAGGCTGGGGGATGACCTTTTCAGCAGCACAGTGTCAGAAAGAGATCTCAGAATCATTGTTGACTCCAAGATGAGTGCGAGTCATCAGTGTGATGAAGCAATTAGCAGAGCTAACTGCACTTTGTCATGTTAGTAGGTGCATCACAAACAGGTCCAGCAAGGTGATGCTCCCATTCTATGTGGTGCTGGTCAGGTTGCAACTAGAGTACTGCATCCAATGCTGAGTGCTGCAATTCAAGAAGGATGTGGACAACCTTGAGGGTCCAAAGGAGGGCCACTGGTATGGTTAGAGGCCTGCAGGGAAGGTCTTATGAGGAAAGGTTGAGAGACCTGGAACCTTTCAGCCTCCGCAAGAGAAGGCTGAGGGGGGATTTTGTGGCAGTATACAATTTCACGGGGGGAGGGCAGCAGGGAATAGATGCTGTTTACCAAAGCACCCCTTTGAAGAACTTCTTCATGGTTGGAGTTGCCAGAATCTGGAATGGGCTTCCAAAGGGTGGTGGGTGCTCTCCCCTACTTGGGGGGTTTTCAAGAGGAGACTGGACAAGCACCTGGCTGGGGTCACATGACCCCAACACTTTTTCCTGCAATTGGCGGGGGGGGGGGGTGTCAGACTTTGAGGCCCCTTCTGACCCTAGCATCTATGAATCTATGGTGTTGTCTTTTTTTTTTTTTTAAAGGTAATTTCAAAGGGATAGATAATTTGAACTCTCTCAGGTCACACAGGCAAGGAAGTAGGGAAAATATTACGTTTAGATGGAGATAAGTCTTTCAATAAGCAATGCTTTTAAAATTTACTCATTGTCCTGTCAGAGTCAGATAAATAAGTCTGAAGCTAGTTTGTCCTATATTAACTAGTCCTGCCACAGATTCTGGACTATGCTACGAGGGGGCTCCAATAACAAAAGAAATGTTTAAGAATTTAAAAAGAAAAAATAACCGAATATGTAATGAATTACCAACCACAGAATAAGAGACCTGAAGCAACTGCATTGTTTCCATGCGTATTCATTATATTTGGCATAATATAGTAGACTAAACAAAAAAAACACGTTTCATTTTAAACAAATTATCCTGAACTTTGTCCAGTACAGAGCCCTTACATATATGTTAGAAAACAAAATTTCAAGCAAGGGAGTTCTGTGTATGGCTAGAAATTAAACGTTCAGCAAGCGTGTAACCATTTCACCAAATAAGCCTAGAAAAAGGCTGAAGTATAAAAAGTGATTGGACCATGGAGATTGGAAGAAACAACAGGCATTGCAATGATTAAAATTGGAGAAGAAAAAAAAAAAAGAATTACCAACACTTGCATTCGTTAATTTAAAATTGAACCAATGGTTTATTCAAAGCAACTATTAAAATTACAGCTTTTTCTCCTCTCCTGTTGTTATGTCATGCCAAACTACAACGTTACAAAGCACAGAACACTTCAAAGATACTTTTATATAACCAAATAAGAATCATAATAAAAGAGCAGTATTCAATGCTTCAAACAAATTTATTTGATATTTTTCCCTCAATTTTTTGTAACTTTTACAGAAATGAAGCTGCTTTAATGTGCTTACAGCTAGATAGACAGCTAGTACGCTTTTAATATTAGAAGAACCTCTCTTTTTAAAAGAGTTCCTCAAACGAAACCATTACAACTGAAACTGGTCAGGAAAAAGTTATTACAATGAAAACCATGGCCCTGATCCTGCAAACAACTGGCATTGCACTGCGACCATATGGAATAAGTCAGTCAACATCACTCCTTATGGGTAACAGGGGCCTGTTCAAGAATGGGCAATTTAAAGGGAAGGGCCCTGGACGGTTGATCTTAGCTTCAAAACCTATTAATCAGGTAGTTTTATGTAGTTAGGACATCTGAGGTGATGCGAGTAGCAGTTTGTTTATTTTATGTAAGAAAATCACAAGGCAGCCAAATAAAATTACAATAAATGGACAAAAAATTAAGAGCTCATTGGAGATAAAAATTGAATCTCCGACTTAGACAAGTGCACCATCTCACAATTTTAAATCTACTGGCTTAATAATATCCCAAATACTATTCCAGACATCAGCTGTTAGGAAAACTGAATCCAAGAACTGCAGCATAGAATGCAATTTCTGAAGCATCTGTTCTCATAGTCAATTAAACAAAATCTTTACCATCTCAACTATTTAAACTACTTTTCCTTCCTCTCAAGGTAACAAAGTGGTTCCTTTACACGCCTCTATTTTCTGGCATTTTGAAGTAAGGAAGGAATCTAGAACTTGGGTTACACATTCTGACATATACAAGCAGTTGGTCTAAGAATTTGGAAGACAGAGTTTGATTTGTTGTTGATATCCCACAAATCAGTAGGGTTCCTTTTTTTGGCATATTGGTCAATTTGCCAAGAAAATTACTGGCATAACATGAAGAATCTGATTATAGTCTGCTCAGAAGAAAGAGAAAAATGTAGCCATGAAACAAAGATATGGTAAGTTACATAAAACTAATAAATGATGAGGATGTACTGCCTACTTCTCTCTCTAAGCTTTAGATTGCAGCAGTGTTCTGTAACTTCACTTATTTGGAAAATACATGATTCCACACAATTTAAAAAACACATTTGCAACTATCTTTGGAAGCCTTTTTTCTAATTGAAGAGCAAATATTTTTGCAGTGTTTAATTGATAGCTGTACTACAGTTAGTGAACACAAACTTGGCATGTTATCCTGAAGTAAAGCAATAAGGTGGCTTTATGCAAAAAAAAAAAAAAAAAAAAAAAAAAAAAAAAAAAAAAAAAAAAAAAAAAAAAAAAAAAAAAAAAAGGCTTCTATTTGCTAATAACCATATAAAAGCAGTACTTTAAAAACTTAGTGTTTGCCAACAAGAGATCTAAAATAGTCTACTACAAGTCAATACCACCTGTAAATACCCCCTTTATTAACAAAAACAAGTGCCAAATCTCATTACAGGGTCTGAAACATCTGGAAAAAAATATCATTTGTTACCAGCCATCTAGACTTTGCAAGATTATTCATTTATTTGCAGATAAGCCCAGTAATGTGCAAAAGTTCCCAACATTATAAGTTAGGAATAACAAGTGCTACTCAAACCAAAAGATTCTGCTGAGATCAAGACCAAGAGTTAATACGGAAGTCAGTCTCATAACTTGGGCAGTCACAATGAAGATCCTGAACTGTTTTTAGTTTTTACCTTAACCAGTTTCTTCCCCATCTTAAGATGGAATATCCAATTTGGCCCTCTGATTGGTGACAGTAGGTATAATAAAATACAATCCTCCTTCCCCCCTACCCCCCCAAAAAAACATTGGTTGCATCACTGCTTGCAAACATACCACTTCAAATAAAATTGTTTAAATAGATAAATAATTTCCCGTCAGCCTTCTTTGGCCAAATGTACCATCCTGCTATCAAAACAAGCATCATGTTCAGAAAGTGCTTCCTGTGAGAACTGCTTTAAATAAATGAATTAACCTTGCAAAATCTAGTTCTCTCACAAACTGCAATTTGTTTACCCTGCACTGTGCAGTCCCATATTTACAAAATACTTAAAAACTTTACATCTGTCTTTTACCATATAAAAAAAGTGCAATTCTCTCGCCCCACGTTGTGGGACAACAACATTCTTCATAAATTCTACAGAATAGCAGCCTATGAAAAGCAAATAAGGTGCTTAGCTTATGCCCAGGTTCTAACTGGTTAAGTACCACCAGGCAGTACATTTCATTTCATCTATTGGCAGATTCAGTCCCTATGCTACTGTAGCAGTGGAGCTCCAGCCACGTTTGCAAGCTCAATAAGAGCAAGCGCCCCATGCAGGCGTTCTCGCTGCTCTTGAAGACGGCGGCGGGCAGCTGAGTGAACACTATTTTTCTCCTCCTCATCGTCTTCATCAGACTGAAGATACTCCAGGGGGTCTTGCTGCTCCTGGTCGGTTTTCTGAACAGTTTTACTTCTCAAGGTAGGTGCACGCTGCTCTCTAGTCTCCCAGTACCTGTGAAGCCAAAATTATACGTGCTTTAGAAGCACTATCTGCTTTACATAATAAGCTCCAATCAAAAAACTGACAGCATCTCCCAAGCCCATCTTAAACAGGATTGGATCATTCTATCCTCATTGCTTATCTTATAGACCTTATTTAGGATTTACACAAGATGAAAAACTCTCCACGTTCAAAAGTGCTTTTCTTAAAAAAAGGTAAAGGATTTACATCTGTGACCTAAATTCTTTTTACATGTTGCTACCAGGCCTCCAGAGTTCTCTTATGCTAAGACTTGCTTTCCCTTGTACATGTGCATTCACCAGCATGAGAAACAAAGAACCAAAAAAGGCTACATTAACAGTTGCTGTAGAAACATGGGTCAAGTGAAGCAGGGAGCTGAATACAGCAGGGCAAACAGGAAATCCATCCAAACTAGAAACAGTCCTCTGGTCTGGCAGCTCTATTTCTTCATCTAGATGTTTGAAAAAGTAGGCTACAAAAGAGATGAATCCAACTAGTCAGAAAAACTGCAAGAAGGGAGCTCTATCCCTTCTGGAATAGAGGTTCTAAAAAGGCACACTGACACAATCAGGAAGAGAAATGCTTCTTATCCCTATGATTATAAAAGAGGAGCCAGGAGTAATAGTATATATCTGATACAGACAGAAATAATATGATGCAAGTAAAGCTAGACTTCTCCATCATGGCCCACCTATCTGAGGTCAATACATTAGAAAGCTGCAGAGTTTGACCGAAAGAATGGATCATTAAAAAAAATAAATAAATAAAAAAAATCCTTGATAGAATTGCATAGAAATAGTGACAGCAAGCGACTATCATGAGCATTAATAAACCCCCAAGCCCCGCACAACACACAGTTCTGAATCTCTTACTGTGAAAATGACGTGCTCACAACTTAAACTTACTTTGCTAGCCACTCAGCAACGGCTTTATTGTCAGCTGTCTGTTTTTTACTCAGCCTGTCGGTAAGCTCCTCCCTCTTCAGTCTTGCATACGGATGCTTAGGGCAATGGCGGTTTGCATGTGTGAATCTGCTTAAACAGCCTTAATTAAAAAAGGAATAACATCAATGAAAAGACATCATCCCTGTTCCTTTAACATTTGACTTTTAAAATAATTGTTAAACTTTCCTCTTTGTAAAACCTGGATTCAATTCAGCACACAGCATGCTGTAAGTTAAGTAATTATTTAAGAGCTATGCTTTTAAACTGACAATTGTGCAGTTAGTTTTTCCCCTTCTCTAAAACAGAAAGAAAAACAATAAAAGCCAACCCCCCCCAAAAAAACAAACAAACAAAAAAACCAAACCAACTTAAAATTGAGATCCAGGACATCAGTATATGACAACTCTAGTAGCATCAAACGCATCCAAATGGTACAAGTCTCTTTCTGATGGCTCACCGTTCTCCGAGCAGACAAAAGGCTTTTCTCCTGTGTGTAGACGTTGGTGCGTTTTGAGCTGCCCACTCTGAACAAAGGCTTTTCCACAATCTGGATAGTCACACAAATAAGGCCTTTCACCTTAAAGGAAAGAGGATGAGCAGAATTAAGAGCCTGGACATTTAGTGGTGACCAATGACTCAGTGCTTGGTCACCACTCTCTAGTCCCTAAGAAAAACAAATACTTTGTGGAAAGATGATAGTAGCATTCACTTCTACACCAATATGATCCAGCTTCAAAATCAACTAAAGTTTTAGATGTTAAAATTTACTCCTCACTTTCCTTAAGTGCTTCTGTTATGTTCCAATCACGTCTTACAATCAAAAGAATCTCACAAGTTAGTGTGTAAGAACACCTATAAAAACCATGTGGTAACCTATCAACAACAAAGGAAAACAATAAAACCAAGCATAACTAAAGTATTGTCAGATTTATGACCTGCATGGAGAAAAAACTCATTCTAATCTTTTGGTTTAAATCTGAGGTGGTGCTTGTATGCCAGAAACATATTTGAAAAAGTTGTACTGAAAACACTCTTCACCGAGTTAATTATTTACGCTATGATGAAATACAACATAGTGAATATTTACATAAAGGCTGTACTTTCAAATTACTTTTCTTCATCATTTATAGGATGGCATTTGAAGTCACATACTACAGGTTTAAAACTATTTATAGTTCTGCCACTAGGTGGTACCTACAGACAGACTCATTCAAGATGCTGTATTGGCTCACACACACGGTTGCCACTGGTTATTTCAATGTTAAAAATTCTAGGGCCAACTCCTAAGGTCCATGTATGAGCCTGAGCATCATGCATTGATCCATCCATTTCCACGATGGGGTGCTGCTTCCAGAGCACCATTCACATTTCTTTCTGTGCAAGTCAAAAAATTGAGCATGGATGGAATGGCCTAACAAGTACAGAATGAAATGTATACTGTGTTGCTCAATGGCATCCCTCTGCTCTGCTCTAGGCTTCAGGATGGAAATTGGAGAAATCTGGTATCTGATACTGGAGTTGGAATTTCTATTCGTTCTCTCTGTAAAGAAGGCTGCAGTACCTGATAAGTCTTTTTGTGACTGACTGGTCAGCTGCTAATTTGATGCTTTTAGGAAAGCTTCCTTCTTTACAGAGGAAGGGGAAAGCCTTAAGAAAAAGTTCCAGGAAGACTGCAAGAACTTTGTATTCCTTCTCCCTCTCAGTACCACATCTACACCTATCAGGGGAAACATTAAAGGCACCCAACTGTGCAAGTCACCACAGTGCAAGTTTGATTAAGAAAGGACTCGAGGATCTAGGGATTGAAGTATTAGGCTGAAGATAAACGTTCAAGCAGCACAGCACTTAGTTATGTAGCAACTATGAAACCATGATTTCTACCTTCTTGGTGTACTGCAGGCAAAACTTTAAAAGGCACACAGGCAGATGATATAGCTAGTTACTACATTTAAATATATTTTAACTAGTATAAGCATACTGAAATCAGGGATAAAATTAATGGAAAAAAAAAAACAAGATTGTGTCTTTGGCCCATAAGCTTCAGGGATAAAAGTTTGTCATCAATGAGGAAAAGTAAATACAAAAACCAACTCGTGATCAAAAGAATGGAGAAATTTGTGGTCAAGTATAATTTGATCCAGCAAGCAAGGCCACAAAAGCAAATTGCAAAAGTTAGCCTGGGTATTAATCATTTTCTGGAACTGGCCCAGGCATACAGGGAAGGGGAAGATTGGGTACACATCTTTTGGTCAAAAGTCTCATTTCTTTTAAAGTAAAACCTTTTTTTATGATAGAAATTGAGGAAAAACCTATGGCTTTTTCAAATACATTTTGCTTTTAAAACATCTTCACCTTTCTAATCCAACATTTTGATATTTTTTTTTTATGTTAAATACCTTGAGTTCAGCCTTAATTCTACAACCTAATCCAAAATTTTATTTTACAGTCAGATAGCAATCCCAGAATGTGGGTGTGGTCAAGAAGAATGACGGAGAACAGCGGTCTGCTTAAAATGCAATCAATTTAAGATCATTAGAAGTAGTCCACTCCAAGTCTCTTGCCAATTCTTATATCTTTTTTAACATTTTCTCATTCTGTATCCCTTTCATTGCCATGTGGAATCAGCACACAAATTTTTGAAGAAGTCTGTTCTTTTTTTAAAAGAAAGGTTCATGGGAATTAAAAGCACTATCAAGTACATGCAAGTCAAAAAAGAAAATCCACTTTCCATTTCAGTTACCAGATGTAACCTGTAAAGACAGATGACATGCATTTGTTCCCCTTTTATTATGGCAGCCCACATTGCTCTACTATAACTCCAATAAAGATGTGTCATCACAATTTTGGTTTTAACTTTGTAAACACAATTCACTTACCAGTGTGAGTTCTTTTGTGTGCCTGTAAAGATTTCTCGCGCGGAAAAACCCTGTTGCAGATGTTACAACGGATTCTGCTGGAAGAATGTTCTCCCTCACTTATTAGATCCCGAACTGTATCTGCTCTTGGTCGACCACGCCTTATCCCATCCTGTTAAAATAAATATCATCCAAAAAATGAAATTTGCACGTAATGTACTAGTTAAGAGTAAAATAATTCAGTCTGAGGAAAAATTTTCTTGCCCACAACTTTCCATAGAGAAGACATTTAGACTATGCAAACAGCGGAAAAAATAAATAAATAAATAAATACATATGCAATAATAGCTTTATTCAGTCTTTTGAAGGAGGCTGCATCATTCCTAGGCTTATAATGCTTTCTTGGCAAACAGGATGTACTATTCCTTAATTTAGATGGAGGCCAGCACTTTTGTGAATGATGGAGATTTAGATTAACTTTCAAGCACAGTGATTTTGGAGAACTGGGAACCAGGCAGTGGCCAAGATCACTGAAAAGGGGTAGAGCCTGCATGCTGTTAAGTCATCTCTGTTCAAGGACAGAGCATAACCTTTCCACCATCACAAACATCCATTTCTCCTTCTGGACAGGAAGATCACCTAAAAATGCCCTGACATTACAGTTGTGGGAAGATTATTAGAAAGACCTAGATTAAAAAAAAAAAAAAAGAAAAAGAAAAAAAGTCCTTAAAACATTTCAGTATTTAAATGAAAGCCCCTTCATATCACAGGACTATTCCCATTGCAGTAAGAGTTCTCCCCAAACCCTTTTGAGAATGGCTGCATGTAATGTTTCAGAAAGACTTCAAAATACAACTGAAAAAAAAAGAACATAGCAGAACAAAGTGAAATTTATCATTAGGGCTTATAAAAAAAAATGACAGAGAGGTTGTCACATACACAGCTCTTCAGGCAGTTTAATTACTTTAGCATGTTTCTTATATTCTGAACAAAAGGCTTTGCATGAATAGGTAACAGAGAAAGACTTTTGAATATATTGATTTGAAACTAATGACAACTCAGGTAAATTTGTTCTTTCCCCATCTATCCTGGTAACTACTTGGGAGATCAGAGAGGCTTTTAAGGACTACCATTGTCACTGCCATCATCCAATGACTCTGGGAAGTCTAATTCTTATTTTCAGTAACAACATTCACAGCCACTTTGGAAACTCATTTTAAAAAAAAAAAAGCAAAATAAAACAGCTTTCGAGGTGTAACAAGCCATACATCGTGTTAGATGTGCACATCAAAATGCTTTTTGAGTTGAGGCCCAGCACCTGTAGACACGACACCCTTCAACATTCAGATCCAGAAGGAACATCAGAGGGGCATGTATGTGGTGGGGAGGGACTGACGGAGCTGCCAAACTTTGGCAAAGCACTCTCACGTTGTGATCTGCACCATGGCGTTAGCACTCTGCGGGTCAGGCTGGACTGCAGGAATCCTACGCAAATCACTCTTGTCAGTTATAACTTTGCATCTCATCACTCTTTATAAAATCAATAATAAAAATGCTATCATGCATTATCAAATACAGGCCATGTGCCAGAGGCACTGCTTTCTGGCTGGGGGTTTAGGGAGAGGTTTGGACTAGAACCGAGCATTTCCTCCAGAAGCAGGCAGCGCCAGCTAGGAACTGCCCAGCATGTGCGGGTGGCACTGCAGTGGGATGGAAAAGGGGCTTTGAGTGGTGCCACCTCTGAGCGTATGTGCGTGTGGCACTGCAGTGGGGGTGGAGAAGGGGCTATTAGCAGTGCCACCTGTGAGGAGCACCAAGCCCTGTCCTCGCTGCTGTGCTAATTGGGGACGGGGGTCCGGGTGGCGGAACGCAGGCACAGAGCGCCCCCTCCCTCCCTGACTGTCACCTCAGGCTTCCCGCTCAGCCCCGCCCCACCCGGCCATGGAACGCCAGGAGGCCCCGCCCCCTGCACGTCAGGCGCGCTGCCCCACCCCCCGCTCGATCGCCTGTCGGAAGTGATTTTGGCGCGCGGGCGCGACGTCATCAGTTCGTAGGGCGCACCCGGAACTGACTTCACTTTAAATCTCCGCGGGGGTGGGGGGGGAACAGATATGATTCAGTCTTTAAATCAAGAGGCGCGGGAAGGACGGAGGAATCCGGGGGAAGGTGCGAGCAGGCACCGACCCTCCCGTGCCCAGCCTGGGGAGACAGCCCCCCACCCCGCTCCCGGGGCCCGAAGGCGGGTAGGGGGTTAACCCCATCATGCCCGGCGCGCGGGGCCTGCTCCGGCCGGGCTCACCTTCAGGTGGCTGCCGCCGCCACTGCTGGTGCTGTCCGGGCTGCCCACCTCCTCCTCCTCCCCGCCGGCGGGCCTGGCCGCGCCGCCCCGGGGCTGCTGGGCGGGCGAGGGGGCGGCGGCGTCGCCGCAGCTGCTGCTGGCGGGGCCGCCGGGGCTGAGCGTGACGTTGTGCGCGTTCTCCCCCCAGCGCCACGGGTACACCATGAAGTCGCTGAAGCCGGGGCTGGTGGGCACGGGCGGGGCGTGCGCCGGCTCCTCGCCGCCGCGCAGGGGCTTGATAGGCGTCGTCTTGATCACCGACACCAGCACCCGCTTCGGCGAGTCCTGGCAGAAGACGACGGGTGGGCCCGCAGGCCTCTCCGCCATGGCGCTGGCGCCGGGCACGGGGGACGCGCCGGGGGCGGCTCAGCCCCGCTCTCCGGGCCGCGGCGCCTGGCACTGCCTGGCCGCCTCAGCCGCTCATCGCCGCCGCGCTGCGCAGTCAGCGGCGGGTGCGGGTCATGGCAGCAGGGACGAAGGGAAACGCCGCGCTACTCTTCCTTACGCCCGGCGCAGCCCAGCCAGCCGCCGCGACCCCTTCCAGCCACGGCCCCAGCTTTTCCCGCGTTACATTTCGCGCCTGGGCGGAACCAATCAGGAAAACGGCTGTTGCGTCACCGACCGACAGCCCGCCCGGCCAATCGACGGCTGGAAGCGGAGGACACCACGCCCCCGCAGGCGGGGCGCGGGGGCGGGGCTCGGCCTCGCCCTTGCCCCGCCATTGGCTGGCTCGCTTCTCGGCGCACAGAATTCGAAACCGCTCGGAGGCAGCCCGCGGACAAGCCGGGCCCTGGCCCCAGCTCCGCCCCCTCCGCGCCCGGCGCGTGCTAATTGGGCCGCCGGAGGCAGGAGGCGGGTTCCGCGGAGGGGAGTGGGGCCGCCCAGCTTGGTCGAATTTAGCGCGTCTTGTTGTTGTTTCGTGGCTGCGGCCAATGGGGGCGCGCGGGGGGCGGGGCGCGGCTTCCCGCGCGCCTGCGGCGGTTGCGGCGTCTGGGCTGCCTCGGCGTCACGTGCCCCATTTAAAGGGGAGGGAGGGAGTAAGCCTTCGCCGCCATTGCGGCTGGTGTGGGGCTTTACTTCGCGGTTCGTTTACCTTTATCCGCTCTGCGCGGTCGGCCAATAAAAGATGTGGCCCGCAGACGGCCCGGGTGGTTGCTACGCTCTTGGGGCTCCGCCCTCGCTTTGCCCCCACCTGGTCCTAGACATGGTCACCCTCTGTCTCCCGAGGGCAAGGCAAAAGCCCCGGGGCTTCTGTGGTCAACGTCCCCTTGCTGCAGAGGATGTTAAAACGCACCGGAGAAACCCAGGAACAAACCTGCCCCTTGCTACAGAGCAGGCAACTCCCGCCCCCCAGGCCGTACGAATGTGCTTCGGGGGTAAAATTCCTTCCTGACCCACAATATGGGCATCTGCTTTGTGCTGAGCAGAGGGCAAGACCCTCTAGCCAGGAGCCCCCAGCTTTAAGTCCCAGCAGGAGCGTTGGAAGGGCTCACAAAGTCCTTGGCTGTGGCTGCAGCCAGCGCCCGATGCCTCCGGATAGGTGTTGCAGGAGGAGGGGGAGAAAATTCTTTGCAGGCCCCATGTAACCAGGAGAGCAAAGAAGCAGGAAATGCTGTACGCATGCTGGGGGTCCACACACCATCTGCAGAGCAAGTTCTGTGGGTAGATAGGAAATCTTTTATTAGGCCAACTGAAAAATTGGAAAAAATGTTCTTTGCAAGCTTTCAGGCACAAACACCTTTCTTCAGGCAGGGGGAGAATCTGCTGCTGTTTTGTGTTCTCCTGGGTAGCATAGAAGCCAGTATACAAAATGACCCTCCCTATGCCTGAAGAAGGGCATTTGCGCCTGAAAGCTTGAAAAGAACCATTGCTCCAATTATTTAGTTGGTCTAATAAAAGATATTGCATCTACCCAAAGAACCTTGTCTGCCTGTGTCCTTAGACCAACACGGGTACAACTAACACCCCTCCATGCACCATATACATGTGCACACACTCTCTCTCTGGGGGGACACACACGCAGACTTTCTCTCTCTGGGGGCAGCAAGCATAACTTCATCTCTCTCTCTGCAATAAGCAGAACTCCAAGCACCAAACACTCTAACCAGGTAGCCAGACCTCCTCCAATATCCTCCATAAACTGATGCCAGCTGCTTTTGTCTTCTTTCATAGATCAGCTTCATAACTAGATACTCTTCGTTTCATAAATAGAGGACCTTGCCAGTTGGCTTCCGGCCCTGCTTTCTTTGATCTTATATACTAAACTAGCTCTGCTTCATTCTCGAACTACTAAGCAGGGTCCTCTCCTGATAGCCACCTGTTTTAGGCTGCAGAGCTCTTCTCATTATTTCTCAGAGCTGTAGGGTTAGGGGTGTGCATGGGGAGAGCTCAAGTGCTTGCTTTAACAGTTGTTCTTTACAGAGCACTCCCGTAGAACTACTCCTAGATCAGAGGTATTCAACTGGTGGCCCAATGGCCACTTGCAGCTCATGAGGAGCTAAGTTTTGGCCCCTGGTCTTCTGCACCAGCAGCTAGAGTCTCTGGGATCCCCCTCCCTCCCCTGCCTTTGCTGAAGTGCAGTACTGCATGGCATTGCCAGGGTGAACTGTGGGTGAGCCACAGACACACAGTGCAGCATGTGCATGTGTTGGGGGCCAGTGTGCCGTGAAGCAGTGAGGAAGGGGAAGAGCCATGCAGTGGGTGGAGGAGGGCATGACTGCACAGTGCAGCATTGGGTGGGAAACTCTGTGCAGTATGTGACCAGAGGCCCATAGCTAGTCCTGGTGCTGTCCCCAGCCACTTAGAAGTTGGACAGCCCTGTCCTAGATCATCCCTGACCAATGCTTGTCCAATCTTTCTTTGAACACCTCCAACAGTGGAGCTTCCACAACTTCCCTAGACAGTCTGTTTCACTGCCTCAATGTTTTAAGAGAAGTTTTTCCTGATATCCAATATAAACCTACTTTGCTTTTCATCCTTCCCTGCCATTGCTGCAAGGCACCAGGGAGAAGAGCCTTTGGGGCTTAGGGTTGAGAACTAAGGCTTTCAACTTTGTGCCCTGCTGCCACGGAAGTGGTTGGGCAGGTTTGGGAGCCAGGTACCACTCTGCTTGGGGGAGCAAGTAAAAATCTGGTATGGCTGGCCATGGAGCCAAGCTCAGCTGGGCTGGGCCAGAACCTCACCCTGGCAAGGCACCAGGGAGGAGAGCCCTAAACTCACAGTGAGCCTCTAGAAGGCTGACAGTCAAGGGCCTGTGCTCCCTGAACCCAGGATTTCTCTCTGTAGAACTACACGGTTTTATTTCCCAGCGGAAAAAAAGTTTAAAAGCCACTCCAGCCAGTTTGGCTCTAGAGGTGGCACTGGTATGAAACCACAGCCTAGTCTTAGGATCATGGCTGGTAGGGTTCATCAGGTTTTGATCTACAGCTCAGGCTCACAAAGTAAGGGTCAGTGTTTTGGCTTAGAAGGCACTTGCAGGCTAGAGTTGGAGAAGTAGTCGGTAGGGCTAGGGTTGTATCGAAGCTGTTCTAGACGTTCCTTTGTTAGAGAGCTGGGCTGAGTTATGCTTGCATGGAGCAGTAGATGTGGCTTTCCAGTCCAGCCAGCAACTTGGCTGTTGAGAACTGGGCAGCCACCTCTTCCATGAATAAAGGAGAGCCTTGAACTTATGTCATCCCCTGACAGGCGCTCAGCCTAGGGCTGAACCTACAGAAGGATGACATTTTTGAGACCCAAAAGTAGAGACTGTTAATTTAACTCCCAGGGGGTGTGAAAATAAAAGAAGCCCTTGCTGGCAGCCCTCTATGACCAGCCCTGCCCCTCTGTATCTATCCCCTTATAGCTGTCCCAAACCATTGTATCTGTTGTCTTGTGGTAGGACCCAGTGCTGAAAATCCATTCAGGTCAGCTCCAGCTCTTTGCTTATCTTCCACCTCTTGTGATAGTCTCTGGGTCAGGTTGGCCACAAGGGGCTGCTAGACAATAGCAGTGACCAACAAGGACCATGGGACATCCCCAAAGATCCAGGGACAGCCATGTAGGACTGGACCTTGTCATTGGGGGTGTAACAGGGAACCCTAGCCCTGTTACCAGAAAGCAGGCTGGTCCCTTTAAGACCAGAACTTTCTGGGCACAGCCTGCTGGCAGGGTAGGGGTTAAAAGTTGAGCCTTGCTGGCTAGTCAGGTGACTGGAAGGGGACAGGCCAGAACTACAAAAACCCTGGGCTTAGTGGCAGTTCTGGGGCAGCAGCCAGGGGGAGAAGGAGTTTGTGCATAATAGCTCCATGAAGATGCTTGGCTGCCTGTCCAGCTGCTGTAGGGGGAACTCCTGACGACTCCCAGACAAGCTGTGGCAGCCCCACAAGGCGGAGCATAACCGATGGTGGGAAGCAGGAGCGCAGAGCCATAAAAAAACACAAGCCAGAATACTGCCTCCTTTAATTTTTTATTTTATTTTTTAATTCTTTTTTTGTGGTTATAGCCCATGGACTTACTTTTTATATTTTGACTGACAGATCAGTGGTTTGTGGTTGAGGCTGTAGGGGAGGAGGAGGCCTCATCAGTGCCTTGGGGTGCAGTCATAAAAGGCCAAATGGCCTAGTGCACTAGTGAGTGCAGCTATATAGGGCCAGTAGCCCAGAGCTGGTTGCAGGACTTAGAAGCTGGGAACCAGTGGTGGGGATCCTGGCTAGTAGCCCGAGCTATAAGAAAGGGCCAAGCCTGAGGGGGCAGAAGACCCAACAACTTGGTGTCCAGGGGGTGCAGGGTGAAAGGGGGCCAGAAGGCCTGTCTCCACACTGAAAGCAAAAAGGAGGGCCATGGGCCCAGAGAAGATTAAGGAACTAGAGCCTCAGAGTCAAACCCTACCTGGTGGGTTTAGACTGGTAGGCCTAGCTAGAAAAAGATGGGGGGCAAGGCCCATGGTGTGGCTGATAACCCCAACATAGAAGTACAATAGGCAGTCTCCCACTTGTAAGAACATCTAAATAATATTTACATCAAGATGTGGCAGATGAGTAAAGGCGGGATACAAGACGAAAGTGAAACATTAAGGGACTTCAAGGGTGCCCCCCATAGGCCACTAAAATACTGCTGGGGAGAGCAACCTGTTACAGGGGGCCATCAAGCACTAGCCCCCATTTTGTAGACCTGCCTCAGCACTGTGCTCCAGAAATAAGACAGGCCTTGGGGTTTTCCAGTTTTACCCAGACTTACCATGAATGCCTTTGGGCAGCCTTTATTGCGGAAACTACTTGCTATCAAATGCCTGTGCCTGTAGACTTCAAGTGAGCTCCAGTGTCAGCTTCAGGCATACACTTGAAATCTCCACTGCCAGAAATGACCTTCCTTCTTCCCACCCCCACAGCATGGGGCAATAAAAATGTTTGGCATAGTATAACAGACTGTGCTTTTATTGTAATATTTCTGATTTAAATATGATAATTTTAAACATTATTATTGACATGTTATAATAATAAGTTAATTGAGGAAAATTTTAGGCTACAAATAAGGACAAACTTCTTTTCCGTAAGGGTATCTAGAATCTGGAACAGACTCCCGGCAGAGGTGGTATAGTCACCATCCCTGGAGGTGTTCAAGAAGAGGCTGGACAAGCACCTTGTTGAGTTCATTTGAGCCTAATAACCTCCTGCCCATGGCAGGGGACCAGACTTGATGATCTTACAGGTCCCTTCCAGTCCTTCTATTCTATGGTTCTATAATATTGTATGCCACAGTTTCTCTGATTAGCTGGTACAAGAAAGGGTTAACTGTGTTTGGAACTAATGCCTAAGTGTTGTATTAGTGGGTAAAGGCGACCAAGCAACAGAGAGCTAATTTGCCTCTGTTGACAAATCAAGTGGATGCTAAGCTTTGTTCCACTCTTGACACTCATGCCGTATATTCATTTGAAAAAAGTAATCATATCCCCTGTCAATCTCCATTTTCTTAATCTAAATAAGGTAAACTCCTTTAATCTTCATTCATAAAAGGTCCCCATTCCCATAACCGTTTCAGTGGCCTTTCTTTGTTCCTGTCCAGATTAAATTAATCTGTTTCAAATGCTGGTGACCAGAACTGCAGACAGTATTCTAGATGGAGCCTTGTGCAATGATACTAATACTTTCTAGTGCTTACTAAACGTATCCCTAAGTATACTGAATACTGAATAAATACCATAAGTATACTAGATGACAGTAATCTGGTTGGCACCAGTCTTTTTGGATGCTTCCATATGCACTGTGGCTGTTATTATTTCCTGATCAGAACTGTTGTCCTATCAAAAAAAAGAAGAGCTGCCTTCACTCTCAACAACTGTTTTGTTTCCTGGCTTCACCTTTTTTAAAAAGTAAAGATCTCACTTTTTGGCTTATTTTTTTCAATATCGCAGTCTACTTAATCAGGGTAATTTTTCTGTGTGGTGCATTTCAGCTAATCCTATCTTCATCCTTTCAATTAACAATTTTTTTTTTTTTTACGTTTAACAACCCCCCTCCCCACCAAAAAACCCACAAACCTAAAACCCCCCGAAACAAAACAAGTCATCATGGAACATGGGGTATAGCTTGTCACTGAAATGAGCAACAGTGATTATCCAACTATCATAAACAATTCAGAAGTTTTAGTACTGATTCACAATTAATCCACAGTAACTGTATTAATTTTAAACATTATAAAATATAGTCACCCTAGCTGAGAGTATGTGGAATTGTTCATATACATCAAGAAAATTATTTGCTGAGCAAGTTAACTTTTCAAGCTTATTCAGTATACTAACAGATTTTATCCATTCTGTGATGCTTAGAATTCTGGGCATGAGGCCAGTCTCTTCTGATGCTTTTGCAGAGGAATAGCTGCTAAGTTAGTTTCTTCTAGTATTTATCTGTTGACACTTTTTCCCAGAAGCCAACAAGCATATTGAAGGATTCTGATTCAACATTTTAAATCCAAAATGTATTAAACCCAGTCCTCCTATAGTGATCAAAACATTTGAGGCCCCTAGTCTTTTCACACAGACACCATAACTGAATTGGTCTATGTGGCGTCTCTAGTGGGCGTGGTGAGTACTGTCCTGTTCCCCTTTACCTGGGCGCCCCCTCAACTTGTCTGCCACGACTTGCTGTTACTGGGTGAAAAGAGGGGTTCAGTGGTGTTCTTTTTCTCGGGTGACCCGGTGACAGAGGTACTCACGTTCATTACGTGATGTTTCTTGAGGCTTTGCCTCCCCTACACCCCATCCACTCGCCAACTGCTTGGGTGTTGCTTCTGTTGTTCTGCTGTCCCCTATTAGCCCCTTTACTAAGGGGTCAGGCGTCAGCTTTGGCACCGATCCGTTGCCTGGATGTTAGGGCAACTGGAGCCCCCAGACCCTGGTGCCAGAGGGCTGGGCTCCCATGATCTTGTGTCTTTCTCTCTCTCAGAAAGAGAGATGCTCTTATGGAATCTGAAATTTAGGCAGTCGGGGATTGGTCTTCCCCAGCCTAATGCAGGGACACTGCTTCCCCGGCCCCAAGTGCAGGAGCCGTGCCTGCAGCCACGGTCCTGCCAGCCTCAGGAGTCACCGCCTCCCTGGCATGCTCCCGGCTAGCTCTCTCTCTCTCTGTCCCTGCTGGCTTCTGGCGGGGTTTTTAAGCTTTCCACGGTAGCATCCCCAGCTGCCATAATCTGCCTTGACGCTCCCCAGCCTCGGGAGCAGCTGATTAAAGAGCCAGCGTAATGCCAGTTTACGGGGGCATGGCTCCGGTTCTGGCTTTGGCTGAGCTCTAAAAGGTAAGTTTTCTGGGGTGTGGGGGACCTGTTTGTTTCCTGTGGGGGCTCTCGGGGGTTCCCCTAGCCCCCCGGCACCCGTGGGTGCTTCTTGCCACCACAGTCTATAACAAACATTGCAAATTAGTAACCAGAGCTGAAAAGGGATTTAGGCACAACGACCACTGAAATGAGTAGGAGTCACAAAAGTATGTTTGTAGATTTGGCCTAAATTTGCATCATTGCAAAGAGGTACATGATTTTGTATACCAAGAAAATTCCCAAATGTTATCCAATACACTTTGCCTGAAATTGGACAGGATAATTCTTAGTTTTACACCACATCATTATAATTTTTTTAAACTGTTTTAACTGTTTGCCTAAGCATTTATGTTGTAATCACCAACATGATATCTCATCTCATGCTATCACTGCAAAGCTCTGGTTTGCATCCCTTCCAGTCAAAGTACCAATCCTATGTCTGCCAGCAATAAGCACCTTCTTGCATTAGGAAATGAATGCAACTTAGCCATGTTTTGTGTGCTTGTACACATGACAAAACTTGCCTGTTTTTGCAGTTTAATTGCATCACTTTACAAGTGCAGGTGTTGTTGTGATTTAAATTAGTTTGTTACATTGCAAACTAAACCACATCTGCTTGTAGTTTAGTGTGCAATGTAGCTACTTTTAATATTGCAGCCTTTAATCTGACAGCTCACCCCCTGCTTGCAGGAGAGGTGGGGTGAAAGCAGCAGTGGAGGGGGGCCCGATTCTTATTTTTTCCATGGAACTTGCCCACCTCTCCCATAGCTGGGGGGTGAGCTGCCAGTGGGACAAGTGACCCCTGAGCTGCAGGGAGTCCTGGTCTTTCCCTCTGCAGTGGTGGTGTCCCCTGGGGCCACTCAGGTGGGCTGCTAGTATGCCGAATGCTGCCCCAGCTTGGAGGTAGCACCCGCTAGATCCAACTCTTCCCCAAGCCTGCCCAGGGAGCAGTGCCCCGTGCCTAGGAACACCTGGGAATGGGCTGCCTTGCCCCATGGGCAGTGCAGGGAAGTAGCAAGAGGGCAACTGAGTGTGCTGGCAGCTAGAGAAGTTGGCAGGAATGGTGCACAGCACACTGGAAGCCTGGGCAGGCTTGGGAAAGCATTGGATTTGGTGCCTCTGAGCTGAGGTAGCCCACAGCCTGTTAGCAGGCCACCTGGGTGGCTCTGGGGGTTACTGCTGCCATGAAGGGAAGGACCAGAGCACCCTGCAGCTCATGGGCTGCTTTAGCCCACTGGCAGCTCCCCCCAGGGCCATGACAGAGGTGGTCAGGCTTTGTGATAAAAGAGAAAATAGCATTGGGCCCCTTGCAGTAACAGTGACAGAAGCCCCTAAATTGAAATGGTGGATTTTTATAATCACAATTAATAACCCACTGTTTAAGTTTAGGATACTAAACCCCCTGTCATGTGTACAAGTGCCTTTAAGTCCAAAGTTTCATACTAACGGGGCCAGGGCTTGTATCATCTTGTAATTGATTAATGAGAGTTTTAAAAAGTACTGTTCAAGACTGAAAGTGTAGAAACACACAACCGCCGAAGTCTGCTCATCTTTAATAGATGTATACTGTTTGTTTGTCTTTTCAGGTTTTTCAGCATTGGATGAAGATTTTAGCAGATAAAGAGGAAAGCTTTGTAACTAGCTTGGCAAATTCCAGTTTGGATTTAAATAGGAAATTATAGTTGTTTCTTCTAAAATATATATAACCATTGTTATTCATTTATTATAATTATGTTTGTATTGAAATGCACACTATTGTCTTAGAAAGGAAGGTTGTGACTTTGACAGGTATTGTGATATTTCCTTAACTCTGATGCTGTTCCACATCCCTTTTTTCAGCATGCAAGCAACCAGTTGTTGAATACCATGTGTACGTTAGGAGAAATCTTTTATGGCAACCTGTTCAGGCCTTGAAATGTTAAGCTAACAATACAATAGATTACCTTCTAACTGTATTAATAAAGATTATTATAATATATTAAAAATGTAGTACATCTATACTTGCTAGTATTTAACTACTGGCCTCATAAACGTATGTTCTGTATCAGTATTTCTCAACCCATGTATCGTGACCCAAAAGTAGGTTGCAAGAATATATGAAAGGGTTGTGAACAAACTTTAAAAATGGATCAATGAATTTAAAAAATGGATTCTCCTTTAAGGAAGAAAAAGGTGGGAAACTGTGGCTTTTCACTTGCAGGCTGGCAGAATGCTCCCCCCCCCCCACCCCGCACACACATCTGCTGCCCCACACACTGGAGGGTTGAAGCCTGGAGCCAGGCAGGGCAGTGGGTTGGGAGTGAGAGGCACTGGGTTGGGACTGGCCATTGATATTTACAGATGGGTCCTGGTATTAAAAAGGTTGAGAACCACTGTTTTATATCACACAAATCAGAAACATTGACACAAATAACTAAATCCTGACACCTCCTTACTACATCCACAGCATACAGAATTTACTTAGAACAGAACCAGTGGTGCAGACCGTAGAAACATATCCATAACTTCACATGCCAGGGAACCGTAGTCTGCAGGAGTGCTGTCAATGTCACAGCTGAAGGCAGAACAGGAAAATGCAGGGAAGAGTATTAGTATAACTATGTGCAGTCACTAATTAGCCCTCTGTTCTTCCTAAACAGTTGGAAACCCACATTCAATGCTCCTATAAGTCATAAATTGTATCATTGACTACAGACCTAGTGTGTTGGGACTCCATACTCTTGAAGGGTCAACTTAATTAATTTCTTCATGCCCTTTCCTCCCCCTTCCCCAGCTAAATACAAGTTTTAAAATAATTTCTCTTTGCTTGTGTATATAAATGCATATAAATCAAAGAGTCAAATACGTATGAAAGCAACATTAGATTTAAATAGAGCACATGTGTACTGCAAATGATATAATGGAGTAAAGGTAATGCTGAGTGATTAATATGGCTCTGTGATTACTATTTGCTCTGTTAACATACAAATTAAACATATTTACAGTCATGCTTGTCTGTATATTTGATTATATCTCTCCCATCTAATCCAATTATAAATTATAATTCTAGTTCTTTTTATGTAAAACAAGGGACTAGGCAAACAATGAGACTGGACAAGTGAACTGATATAATTTCTGATACCATAACTAGACTAATCCACAATCCCTTTCCATTCATTGAATGGTAACTGATAGCAAAGGGAGAGGATTGACCTTTATGTCATTTTTGTACTGCTTGAAAATGAGCTACAGGACAGCAATAGATATGAAGTGGAAAGAGGAGAGAGAAGAAATGAAGAATGTCCAGAATGCTTGTGGGATAGAAAGCTCAAAACACTGAATGTTCATTAGGCAATGCAGAAATATCATAATTTTCCATAAGTAACTTAACTTTATAAAGAATAGTTCCAAGTGATGGCTGATGCTTGGTATGTGATATAAAATACACTTGCTATAGATTTTTTACATAATTTAATACTGTTTTGTGCTATACTATATTATACAGAGCGTAGAAATTTTTTAAAGAATGGCAGTGTAAAAGTGATATTGTAACCATGATAGTTCAGAAACTACGCAAGAGGAAAGGATTTCTTAGTGTGATATCTTTTATTGGATTGGCTGTGTAGTTGGGATAAAGTTAAGCAAGCTTTTGAATGCAAGGTAGTCTTCCTCTTTGTGGATGATTACCTTATATTTGATTTAGAGAAGTAGAAAAACAGTTTTTATTAAATACAAACTAATATTCAGGGAAACCGTAACAGGATAGGAAACAGGAAGCCAAAATAAGACTTTGGCTAACGTGTTACATCAGACCAGATCCAATGTGGAGTGGTGGGTCATCCAGCCCACAAGGTTTCTCATGGATTGAACCACTCATTTCCACAAACCTGATTCATCCTGAGGGCTTGTCA
Organism: Alligator mississippiensis; assembly: GCF_030867095.1. Lineage (NCBI taxonomy): Eukaryota > Metazoa > Chordata > Crocodylia > Alligatoridae > Alligator > Alligator mississippiensis. Next base: position 206,613,302 of record NC_081826.1, read on the forward strand.
CCATGACTGCCAAAGCCCCTTGGGCAGTGATGCTAATCCCTGCTGTTGCTAAATCTGTGGCTTCAGAACCCAGGGAATTAATGCCGCTCACCTCTCCTCTTTCCCTTTGCCTCTGCTTCCATTACACACTGCCAAAATCTGGTTTGTTATTTGCCCCTGGTAACTAAGATCACTGGCCAGCGAAAAGGGAGTCAGGGGTGAATGACTGTGGTGATAGCTCCTGAGTTCCAGAGCCTTGGGAATGAAAACCGCTACTACTCACAGGCTGTCTGATCCACATGACAGTTTTGATCAGGCCTGCAGGAAGCTCTGTGGTTCAGATTCAGCCCACCGGGCCAAATGAATTTGACATCCCTATGTTAACATCAAAGCTTAATCCTGGATTGATGACGGGAAGAAATACTCCCATATTTTTTCAGGAATTTTAAGGACAATAAACTCTTTCAGAATAGTGAAAGAGTTTATTGTGTATCCTTAAGCAGCGGATACAGTGTATCCCAAAGCAGTAAAAGTCCTCCAAATCAAACAGAACTTATTAAGAAGCATGAAGGAAAGGAAACACTTTGCTCTTCTGGATCATGCTGCATAGATTTCTAGTGACATTCTCAGTAATACAGAACTGTAAAACTCCTGGTTCAGAGGTGATACCTTTCATTAGACCAACTAGAAAACAGTAAAAAAAATATTTTTTTGATCAATTTTTGCTAGATGCAAAGGGGGGGGGGGGGGCTGGGGGGGGGAGAGGATTCCAAGCGGTGGCAGCAACACAAGGTGGTGGATGGCGGCGGTCACTACTGCCGCATATGAGCTTCCACCCCCTGCATCTGGTTGGCCAGACAGCACCTGTGTGGCCTGCAGAGAGGAGCCACTGCCCTTGCCCCCAACAGCCCTGCTCCTGGGAGGCAGCAGTGTAGCATGGTGTGGTGCGGGATGCTGGGTGACTGCACTCTATCCCTGCCCACCTGCATGTACCCCCTAGCCCCTTTTACTCCCAGGGGTATGTGTACTTCTGGTTGACAACCCCTGGTCTAAAACAAAGGCTAAGTACAGACATTCAAAACCCCCTAGGTGGAATTGATCTAATTTATGTGGTTTTCTGTAAGCAGTGTAGTTTCGGTGGGTAGTGAACAGAAGGCACATTTGCCCTTTGTGGGAAGCCTGGGGGGGGGGGGGGGGGGAAATTTAGACTGGGTTCCTCCATTTTTAAACCAGTCTACATGGCTGAACTTGTTCTGTTACAGGTACAGACTGGTTCTGGGGGCAGAACTCCCACACCTATGTCAGTGTGTGGGGGATTTTTATACAGTCCAGGTTCAAATGTCTGTATTCCCACCCATTTCCCTTAGATAAGTGAGTAGGGAGCAGGGAAACTAAGTGTGACCATTCCTGAGGCGACCTTTTTAGCACAGGGTGCGACCACTGCTTTGGGCATCTCAACTCCCATGAAACTGGCCCTCACAATCTTCTTCTCAGGTGCTGCCCACCGTGATTCAGACTGGGCTGCTTCTGGAGGAACGAGTGACACGCCCAGTGCAGCAAAAAGGCAGGGAAATGGGATGTTCAAGACTCAAGAGGTTTGGGACCTTGGCTAGCAGAATCAGGCCAGCCAGGCTAGCACAAGGCACCTCCAGGCTCTCAGCAGGGCTGATCAGTGAGGGCTGAACACTGGCGTGCCAGCTTAAGTAATACAGGGGACGTGTCAATACAGGAGGGGTGTAATGAAAGATATGTGTGTGTGATACAGAAGGAGCGGGGATGTAATACAGGTGGTCTGGCAGGGCGTGGCTGCCCACGCGTCTGCGCGCGCGCTTGCGTAGTGTGGGGGAAGGAACGCACGCGCGAGGCATTGACACTACACCGCCCCGCGACCAATCCCAGCGCTCGCTCCGCCCCGGCGAACATGAATATTCAATCATCCTTATGCATATTTCACCCAAAAGCCGGGTGGGGGTGGAGGAGAAACTTTCAACGCGCCTCTCGTTTGGCGTCACCGCCGCTCCGCGTGACGACACAGAGGCCGCGCTTCAATTGGCCGGCGGCTGGCGAGAGGAGAGGCGGTGTCCAGCCCTCCCATTGGCCGGCCGAGGCCTCCGGGGGGCGGGGACCAAGCCCGTGATTGGACGCCGCCTCCCCCCGTCGCTTGCGATTGGCTGAGCGGGGCGGGGCTTCCGGCCTCTATTGGCCGCGGCGGGGATTGGCCGGCGAGGCAGCTGAGCGGCCATGGCGTGGGGGTGGTGGTGGCAGGAACTCTGCTGAGCGAGGCGAGCCGGGCCCGGCGCGGAGTGGAGCGGAGCCCGCTCCCTCCCCCGGCCATGACGAAGGGGGCAGTGGGCAGCCCCGGCGCCGCTGCCGCCATGCAGGACAGCTTCGGCTGCGCCGTGGCCAACCGCTTCTACCAGCTGCTGGACGACGAGTCCGACCCCTTCGACATCCTGCGCGAGGCCGAGCGCCGCCAGCAGCAGCGCAAGAAGCGCGACGAGGCCGCCGCCGCCGTCGCTGCCGCCTCGGCCAGGAAGGCCGCCCCGGGTCCCCGCCCCGGCGCCGGGCGGCGGGAGGCGCAGAGGGAGCGTAGGCAGCCGGACAGCCCTCCCGCCGCCGCCCTGCCGCAGCAGCCCGGTGCGCGCCTCTCCCGTGGGGGGGATCTTCCTTCACGGCCAAGGTCACTGGTGGGCTGGGGGGGGGGGAAGTGCAGATGGAGGCTTCATTGCCCTGCCCACCATGCCCAGGGGCAGCGGGCCTGGGTGGGGGTGGTGTTGAGCACACACAGAGGCGCGCACCCCCCCCCCCCCCCGAGTATTAATGCTCCTCTCAAGTGCTTCTTTGGGCTTTTGCTTTCCCCCCCAGTACTTTTCCTCTCTTGTTTCTGTGTTTCTTCCTGTCTAATCCAGTATAGTCCTGAATCCTGCCTCCTTCCCCCCCCCAGCTCAGTAACTGCATCGTGAACACCCGCAGGCAGTATTTGGCACCTGAGACCAGTGCAGGTCCTAGGCCTGTAGGCTTCATAAAGGGCTTACAGCCAAGCTTCAATGATCTTTAACTGGGCTGGTTCTTTCCATTGATTATCAGGTTATCAGCCCCTGTCATGCATGGTTGTAGCCAGAAGGCCCAGATTTTAAGCAGCAAGACTGTCCAGGAGGTCATGGATTCTTTGCTGATGTGATTTTGATCTTTGTATTCAAGTTGACACTATTTTAGTGATTTGAGAGGAACACTCATGGACTCCTGAAAACTGTTTGGGCAACAGATGATCTGATTCACAGTCTCTGCTTTGGGAAGGGCCAGACAGCCCAGTTAAATGTTATGAGTTCACTTGTTGTGATGCCCTTATTCACTTTTCAGAGCAGTGTCTGCAACCTGTCAGTTCTGCAAAGACACCATGGATATTTACCATATTCAGATGCAGTGAAACTACTCCAAAAATCAGAAAGGAGAGAAAAATGTAACAAAGCCTAGGTAACTTACTCTTCAAAGTACATGAATCAAGAATTTAGGAGAGCACTAACTGGTGACTTGTTACGCTGGTTTTGTTTTGTTTCATTTGGCGTTTTGAATCTGAGTCCAGATCATGTTAAAAGAAGGCTCAGTCATTTAAGAGTAGAAGTCTGTTCCTGGAACTGAGGTATGCAATGTCTCTAGTGGGTTATGGAATAGAGAAAATCCCACACAATTTACTGATTCGTTTTGATGCACTGGCTGGGGGAGTAGTTAGTTGATTGCACGATTTCACAAAGATTACACACTTAATTCATACAACACAATTTTATTTTAAAATTCTTTGCTACGCATATAACACTGCTTAGCTTTAAGAAACACCACAAACATTAAGAACACAATAATTACATATATCAGAAACAATGCTCCGAATGCACTTCCTTCCCAAACAATGCTATAAGAATTAGTGTTACAAAAACAACTACAATTACAACTAAAAGTTAAATTTGAATCAATACTGTTATTTTCATAATATATTTACAATCCTAGAATTCCGAGAAGCCAAATACCAAAATATGGTTTAATTCCTCAGTAGTACAATTTAATGGGTTGGCCTCAGTAGTACGGTTCAATGGGCTGGCCTCAGTAATACAATTCAATGAGCTGGCCTCAATACTGATAGGACTAAGTCCCCTTCTTTCAGTCCCTTTCGGGTGCTCTGCAGCTTCAGCGTGAACTAAGAGATTCGTGTTCACGGAGAGGGTGGTTCAGGTGATCAGTCTGATCTGGCCTACACTTGCGATTCTTCCTTCGTTGTTCTGCAAGTGAAGTCACCTCCAAATTGGGACAGTAAGTTACAGTTTTTATTGAGTGAGCTGCCGTCTTGGGCCACTCCTACTCAAATCTGTCATTACCCCCATTACTCAACAGATTCTTTTGCTTAGTAATTAGTTTCTTTTGTTGATTATTTTAAATTACTTTTGGGGAACTTCCATATCACTGCAAGTGCCCTTTTCTTACCAATCTGTCAAAAGGCTCTAGGGTTTGATCTCTCGGAACTCGGGATATTTGCTCTTTGTAAAAGACTTCTAAAGATAAAATTCAGAAGTTAAGACTTTAAACAAAGTCAGGACCTTTTGCACGTAGTCCAAAACAATGACTTAGATAAGGAGATAAATCTTATCTTCTTCCTGAAACTGGCTAATGGGCAACCATTACAAACATTCAAACTATTTCATTCAATATGACATGCAAGAGGAAGGGAAAGGGAAAACAGTTGTAGGGGAAGAAAGTGAAATGAATTCTGGATTGATCTGATTTTGTATAATCACAGCTGTGTATTGGGCTACATGATTCACCTAATTGGTTGCTAAGCCTTTCAGCAGTGGCAAAGTGTATCTTTTTGTTACCCAAATGAAATGCTTCCCGGTATGCATGCTGCTTATTTCCTTAGCTCAAGACTAGCAAAATTCCTTGGCTCCTATTGATTGAATGGCTATCGCACGCTGCTCCACTCCAGTACTCTTGAACGTAGTTTGTAAAAGAGCATCTTATTTGTTAGACTTCTCTGTCCCTTTCAGTCTTCAGTCTGATGTATTCTCTTATTAATGGTGCCCCTAACTCATATGTAGCTAGATATGTTTGCCAATGTTGTGATGTCTTAATTGCAAGAATTCCACAGTAGGGTGTTTTTTGTCATTTAGGTGTTTGTTCTGGTACTCAAAATCTATTTGCCTTGTGTTTTTGTAGCACCTCTTATAGTGTAATCTGGCCAGAGTTTGTTATTTTTGCAGTCATCAGTGGTTCCAGGTACTCAGGAATGCTTTCTTGTTAATGCCACCATCAAAGTGAGCTCTCTAAAACTTTTCAGGTCAATACCAGTGTATGCTCTGTGGGTGTGCATGTCCATGGACAGGATTTTAATGGGTTTTGTTCATCCCTTGTCTTCATTGCATTATACCAGTTAAACTGTGTGTGTGTGTGTGTGTGTGTGTGTGCGTGCGCGCGCGCGCACGCGCGCGTGCTTATGTATAGGTGACATTGGTCAAAAACAAATGCAAGACAAAGCACAAGCATTGCAAAGAGGGTCCTATGAATGTGGCTAAACTGGCTTGGAATTCTTCAAAGGGCAATTCCAGGAAGCTAATATTTGAGCTGCCCAAGACTGCAGAGTGATTTGATGCTAGAGCTGCCTCTGCAGTGCAGATCTCGCTCTTCTCAGTCTGTCAGGGCGGCTTTTCCATCAAATGTCTGGGAGTGTTATCTTCAGAGCTGGAAAATGCACCTGATGGCCCTTTGATGTATTTGAGGTCTTTGAGTTCATTGGTGCTCAGCCTCAGGTCACTATATGGGAGCATTTTATAAAGAGGAAGTAGATACTGTAGAGATGGTTAGCAGCTCCATAATGTGAATCCTTCAAGCTTTACTTTGCCAAGTATGTACATGAAACAAAGAGGATGTACTTCTTCTGTTTTAAAGTGCTGCCGCAAAACTAATAGTACCATTCTCAAGACGCACCTTTCTGTCTGCATTTGCAACTGTAGGACTTCATGGGGCAGAGAAAATGCTCTTTGAACTTAGTCTGACACTTGGGTTCTGTGTTCTGATGTTTTTGGTGGATTGACATCACTTTGTTTGTGCATTTGGGTCCTGAGCATTGTTCATTGGGTCTGTGCAATCATATTGTCACAGCCATTAGGCTTTCCACGTAAATGTTGCCTGCAACCTCAGTATCCGGAAGACAACTTGTAAGAAATCCATCCTTTTCTAGGCAGAGAGCCACTAACCTACAGCCATTCTGCAGAGAAGGAGAAAGGGTGCTTTATTCCACATATTGCCTGCTAATCAAAATAAGTCCTTTGTGTTCCAAATCTCAGGAAACTAAAATTAATATTTTTGTCAAATATTGAAGATGGTGGCCCCTGGTATTGCTATGTCTTAAAGCAGAGTTGTTTGGCCACCTTGGATCGTGTGTGCAGCAAGTGGCAAGGGCAACCTCTGTGTGGCTTGCAGCACATATGGGAGGGAGCACAGGGCAGGGAGAGGAAAGCAGAGGAAGGGGATCACCATAGCACTCAGGGAAGATGCAAGGCTACAACTGCAGTGAAGCATATTTGCACAACAGGTAAATATATATGCTTTCCTTGCAGAATTGACTGGTTAGGGACAACACTGAAAAATGTATCATGGTTTATTGTGAACTGTAATGTTAGATCACCAAAACTCCAGGCTTTTCCCTGTGGGTAACTAAAATATGTAGGGACCTCATCACCTGAAAGCCTTTTGGGATCTGGTATAGGATCCAGGGAATTGCCAGTGGTTGGGAGAATATTCCAAGCTTTTGCTTATTTTTAAGTTGAATTATCATAACCACAGAGTTTTTTGAATAGTGCCCACATCTCTGTAAGGGTGCAATTTTATTTTTGCAAATTAGTAGTGTATATTTAGAATTGTTTTTTAAATACATTTCAGAATTTCTTCATGTTGTTTCTAGGCTCACTGCAATTAGAAAGAGTGAGGTGGGGTATGTGTACAAATCCTCAAAAGGTACTTAAAGGATGCCTGTGTTTAATAATGCAGTGCTACTTGGGGATCCCATGTCTTCATGCACTAATGCAGGGGCGGGCAATTATTTTGGGCGGAGGGCTGCTTACTGAGTTTTGGCAAGCCATCTAGGGCCACATGACGGGCAGCCAGGGGCAGAAAAATATTAATTTTCTAAATTTTTTTTAGGGGCCCCATGGGCCAGATAGAATGGCTTGGCACGCTGCATCCAGCCCACGGGCTGCATTTTGCCCACCCCTGCACTAATGTATATACCCAGTACAAAGTGTGTTGAACTGAAATATCCAAAGTAGCTCTGAAACCAGCAGCAGTGTAACATTGCTAGGTTGGGCATCTCTGGATTGTACTGCTCTGTGCCTTGTAGACATACCTCAGGTGCTTAACTCTGTCAAAACTGATGGGAGGTAAGTCCAGATTCTCAAAGGCATTTAGTCACCTTCTGTTTGAAAAATTAAAACTGACTGGTATTGACTGGGTTTAAAATCTGTAATTTTCACACTTTTTTTTCTTTAAATTCAGATTTTAAATGTTGCAAGAAGCAGTTCTTTATTAGTTTTAGTGTGTTCCAGGCAAATGATTTGCTAAATCACTTAGCTCATGTTTAATATATTAAAGTCTTTTTTTCAGAAAGATTTGAAGTTTACCAGCTTGAACATCTTGTGTTGATTCAAAACATACTAAATTTAAAATAAGCTTTCAGGCTACTCAAGTGCTTTATGTTGAAAGATTAATACTTTAATATTATGGTTTCGTGGCTACAGGAGAAGTTCTGTTTGTATTTAGAAAGTTGTATAAATCCTGCCTTGTTTGCCTCGTTTCAACTGTTGTTTAAAAAATCAGATACTTTCAGGTTAGCTCTATTTAGTGAAGTCTGTAAAAGCTGCAAGATACCTTAAAAAAAAAAAAAACACCAAACAAACAAAAACCCTGCGTAGTAAACGCTTGGGAATCCAGAATGTTCTTTTCTGAAGTATCTGACAAAGTGAGAACAGTGCCTTTGGCAGTAGCTAATTATCTTACTATTTTATTTTATTTTATTTTTTTAAACATCTCTCTGTTCTTTGGACTAGGATATTTATATTCCTTCCCTACTCTTCTGGTTTGGCATGGATATTAACTCTTGTTTTTTTAATACATTTCTTGTTTTCTAGGCCTTGAACACTTTGTATGCCTGGAAGTGGGATGTGAACTCTTGTAGGTAGTGTGACATCTGTAATTGTGTCTCTTGATGTTAATTAACATTCGTTCTTAGAACTGTGGGCAAATTGCATTTGCCAGCTCTTTTGAAAAGGCCCAGTAAAATGTAGAGCTTGCATTCTCTACCAATCCAGGCAAATTAAAACTGCTGATCCTGCATTAATAAAAAGCTCTGTTTAGTTGAAGTGTCCAAAATCTCTTTACTCTCTTTACTAACACTTTAAATGACTTCCTTCCTATCTTTGTGGAATTTCTGGAGGTGGCAAAACTGGGACATAATCCCTGATTATTAAGATTGACTGACTGTATTGTTGTCACCATCGTTGAGCAACAGGGTACTGCATGTTTTGAGGAAGTTTAAATTGTGTGAACTCTGCAGTCAGTGATTTATAAATGACTCACTCGAATATAATTCTTCCAGATATGTAGTCATGGGGATTGTGCAGGGGAAAGCTATTGTTGGCATTTTTGTAACTGAGTGCTGGCATATTGAACATACAAGATCACAGGTTGGAAGTATCTTTTAATTTAGTTTCCTTTTGAAATATTGCATGACCTAGAGAAATCTAAATGTATTTATCATGGGGAAACTTTCTAGTAGGAAGTAATTAAAGCAGTTACATTTTAAAGGATTTATTTAGATTGCCAAGTCAAATGTTAGGGTTCTGTAAACAGTCTTGAAAAAATAGTTTTGCCCATGCAAGTTGCATATGTTTCTTTCTAATTTTAGAGTGCACTTTTTGTGGTTTTTATTATTATTTTCTTAACACAATATACCATTTTTGGAAGAAAATTAATCTAATATTTCTGACTTACTGAGTCAGGAATAAACGAATGTCCCTTTTATGGGCCATATTTTATGGTAGTCATCCTAGAATTATTCATTACCAACCATTTTAATTGCCCTCCTTCAGGCCAGACCACATGGTATTCCTGCCAGCTCTAATATATAATTTGATCTGTTTTGATCTTTCACCAAACTCAGAATTTTTTGTGCTGCAGGTTTTTATGAGAGGCAAGCTTCATCAGTGCATATTTTGTGTTGAGATCCACAAGGGATTTGAAATGGCTATGCTTATGGGGAGAGAATGGAAGAGGCTTTAAATTCTCCCTTTTTGGTATGAACAATTGAGAGCAGCCAACTTCCTCAGTTTGTTCGCTTCAAGTCGGTAGCGGACTGGGCTGTAGTCGTCTGACTTCATGCTTCTTTGCTCCTGTACATTTTCTGTAATACCTTGCAACATTGCAATTTTGTCATCAAGCTTTGATGTTAACAGTTCAGTGAGATGAGTGCGGTAGCTTAACCTCCTTCAGAATCACTTGTTTTGATCTACCTGGTACTATAACTTCATGCAAACTTACCTGGATCAGTTGCTTTTTTTGTTTGTTGTTGTTGTTTTTTGAAAGTTAGCCTTCAGGACTGTAAGGTTTAGAGTCTATATTAAAACTCTGCTCCAGAGTGTTTTTGTTTTGTGGAGAATTGAACATGTAACAGGCCCCATGTTAAGATCAATGCTGTAAGTGCTCTTTCTGAGAAGATGCATTACTGTGGCAGTAACAACAGCTCCTGTTATGTTAACAAGTAACTCTTGCTGGAGATATTAACCATCTTGGCCAAATTCTAGCATTACCTAATGTATACAAATTTCTTGTTCAGTTGCAGATGGATAATGTCCTTTCATTATGGATACACAGTATGTATGTCCATGACTAAATCTCAGTCAGATTACAAATGGTTATATTCAATTTGTACATTGCTTTAGGTTCCTGTTCTTTATTCAGGATGCTATGTCTGTTATCTTTTATTTCAGCTTAAAATTAGAATGCTCTAGACAATTCAACCTTATAACTTATATTTCTCATAGAGTATGCTTCTTGCATCTGCAGAGTCCCATAAACTTCTGTGGAATCGTTAGGTTTTCCAAAAGCAACGGGGTGTCATTACTCCTCACTAATGATAAATATATGAATGGTTTACAGTGATTCAAATATTCATTTTCTCTTCCTTTTTATATATTTAGGCCCTGGATTCAGGCTTCACAATATTCTGTATTCCAAAAGGAATACTCTTTGTACCTTCAGGAGCAAGCACACGTTCCATTACCCTTCTAATAAAGCTAGTGGTCTATGATTGTGTTTTAGAAAATGGATAGAAATGTTTTCATAGAGCCTGTAAGCATCCTGAACAAAGCTTTTGGGATTTAAATCCTCATCTGTGGTGTTTGCAACAATTGTATCAGTACGGTTGAATCAAAGTGAAATTGGCTGTCTGTGGCTATCCAGACTAAAGCAGTGAAATGCAATAAATTGGCTTATGTACTGAAAAATAAAATAGGAAGTATTTTTTAAACAGTGTTGAACAAGCGGACAGAGAACCTATTTTTAAAATAACTTAGCCCTTGCCTGCATCTGTGCTAGTTTTGATTCCTAAGCAAAATTTGTAAGTGGTGCTCTGAATGTTTGTGTGGATTTGATGAGGCTAATGCTGAGACTGAACGGAAAGGGGCTCTGTATGCAAACTAAATCTAGATGAGTCTTTTTTTCTCAGCTGACAAGTCCAGTTGAACTAGAAAATATTTCTAATGACTACCAGGATTTGAACTCAAAATGGACTTGCTGACCAGTTATTTATTTGTATGCGGTGAAGAGCTGAATTCCAATTTGAAAATCCTAAACAGTAGTTGCAAAGTAAAGAAGTCATTACTGGAGTGTGCACGTTAGAAATGTCTTTCCCGTTATTATGTGTAGTTGCATTTTAAGTTACCTACATTAACATGTTAAGTATAACATCTCCCATGCTATGGACAGTTGTATCCATATTATTTTTCCTTTTTTTTTCTCTTACCTTGCCCATCTTTAGGTAGGGTAATCCAGAATTGCACTCTGAACTGTAGTAAAGCTGCAGTGGGCTAATGATGAAATCCAGTATATAAGGCTGCAAAATTAAGCCCTGAATCTTGGGAGTGCCAGAATATTCCTTCAGTCCACTTGTGGACATCTAACATTTTCAAGTTCATGATAACATGCTTTCCACTAGGGTATTGCCTCTTTCAATGAATGGCTAGTTATTCAGTATTTTCTTTCCAGCCTGTGACATTGGGCTTTAGTATATACCATTAAGGTCCTGCTGTCAGTAAAGTTGTTTTCCTTATGAGCATGTCCCTAGTGGTGTGGATTAATGTCAACTATGCCCCTATGAAATTTAAGATGCTGCTATTCCCATTTTATAGAGGCAGAAGCCACAGTTGTAGCTTAATGGACTGGCCAATGCCAACATCTTGAGGGATAGCCAGCATGGGTTTGTTGCGGGTAGGTCGTGCTTGACCGATCTCATGTCCTTTTACGACCAGGTGACCTATCACCTGGACAAGGGAGAAGAGATTGATGTCATATATCTTGACTTCAAAAAAGCCTTCGATCTGGTCTCCCATGATCACCTCTTGGTGAAACTGGCCAGTTGTGGCCTTCGGTCCACTACAATCCAGTGGCTGGGAAACTGGCTCTGTGGTTGGACCCAGAGGGTGGTAATTGATGGAAGTCAATCGTCATGGTGCCCTGTGACCAGTGGGGTACCCCAGGGCTCTGTCCTTGGATCCATATTGTTCAACATTTTCATTAATGATGTGGACATTGAAGTCAGAAGCAGACTGGCCAAGTTCGCTGATGACACCAAACTTTGGGGCAAAGCATCCACACCTGAAGACAGGAGGGCGATCCAGGCTGACCTGGACAGGGTCAGCAAATGGGTGGACGAGAACCTGATGGTGTTTAACACTGAAAAATGCAAGGTTCTCCACCTTGGGAGGAAAAACCGCAGCATCCTTATAGGCTCAGGAGTGCTACGCTGGTTAGTACTACGGAGGAAAGAGACTTGGGGGTCATCATTGACCACAAGATGAACATGAGCCTGCAGTGCAATGCTGTGGCTAGTAAAGTGACCAAAACGCTGGCTTGCATCCATAGATGCTTCTTGAGCGAATCCTGGGATGTCATTCTTCCCTTGTACTCGGCCTTGGTGAGGCTGCAGCTGGAGTACTGCGTCTAGTTTTGGGCCCCACAATTCAAAAAGATGTGGAGAAGCTTGAGAGAGTCCAGAGAAGAGCCACGCGCATGATCAGAGGTCAGGAAAACAGACCTTACGACGACAGGCTGAGAGCTATGGGGCTCCTTAGCCTGGAAAAGCGCAGGCTCAGGAGTGATCTGATGGCCACCTATAAGTTTATCAGGGGTGACCATCAGTATCTGGGAGAAGGTTTGTTTACCAGAGCGCCCCAAGGTATGACGAGGTCGAACGGTTATAAACTCCTGCAAAATCGTTTCAAGCTGGACGTAAGGAAGAACTTCTTTACTGTCCGAGCCCCCAAAGTCTGGAATAGCTTGCCATCAGAGGTGGTTCAAGCACCTGCATTGAACACCTTCAGGAGAAAATTGGATGCTTATCTTGCTGGGATCCTATGACCCCAGCTGACTTCCTGCACTTCAGGTGGGGGGCTGGACTCGATGATCTTCCGAGGTCCCTTCCAGCCCTAATGTCTGTGAAGTCTATGAAATTGTCACGTCTCAAGTAAGGCATTTCAGATTAGTGGACACAGCTATGCCTTGCACTTTCCAGAATACTTAATGTTTTCACTGCTCAACTCCTATTTAGCTTAGCTGGAGTTGAAAGTGCACAGGACTCATCAATAGTAGTTTTCCATTAGGCACTTAAAATGAGGAATCCCCGGTTAGTAGTTGACTAAAGAATTTGATTTGAATAACTTGCTGAGCATCACATAGGGGCTCTGCAGCAGTAATGTTCAGTTGTCTTAAATAGTAGATTCATGCAGTTTCTTGCTTTATCTACTACATGCCTTCCAACCTTCTCAGTTGAGATGAGTGTCCTATAGGCAATGGTCTTATGCATTTGCAGAAAAAGGAAGAAAAGGATCATAGCGATGGGTAGAAGTACATGATTGTGTAGTTAGACTTCCATGCTGCTTATGTACAAGGGGCCAAATAATGATTACATGGGCAAGGCTTCTAATCCTAGGGTTCATCTTCTGGGTTGGAGCTTAAGTGGACAACATAGGTTCCTGCTACTTGCACTAGCGGACTGACAGATAGCAATCCACCATTGCACAAGCTATGGGCAGACGTGTCACCCCTCACTTTAAACATGTTTGTTTTTAAAAAGGAGAGAGGGGTGTTTGCAGTTCAGGAGCGTGTAGGAACTGTTATTCTATTTATGTTGTACTGGTGTAAATGGAGTTAAACTTTTTAAACCAGTTTCGTTTTAAATTTTACCTTAGATTTAATTTGCTTACATCTATGTACTCCTAGAGAAGCATAACTTTTATCTGTCTACACCTGTGCTTTTGCCCATGGATTTCATGGCTATTTGCTGTACAGGAGCACAGACTCAGGAGTTCTGGGTTCAGTTTTAGAGGAATTAGATCATGTGGGGTCTCTGCCCTTTTCTGCCCCTCAGGTTTTTGACTTCTGTCCCTGCTGCTTTCCACTGGATGGTTTCTCCAATAGCCTATAAACTTTTTCCTTGCTCTTCTATTCTAGACAGGTTGTTCCTTCTTTTTTCTACTTGGGTGCAGCAACAGGATTACTGAGAGTACAGGAGAGAGAGCTGGTTTATTGGTTGCTTCAGCTATTCCAAGAATGAGATTATAGTTGTGGGGAGGACAGGGAGATGACAAAGACAACTGAACTTGGTTAACTGAAAATAGGGTTTCATGGTTGCCAAACACTTTCCAGTATAAGCTGTAAGCAATATTGTAGTCAGATAAAGTATGTTGGTGGGAATATAGGGTGAGGTAAAACAGAGTCTAGCAAGTTGTAGCCAATACATTTTAGCCAATAGTCAAGTAATTGCAATTTTATTCACTTACCTTGCATAAGTTTTAACTTTTTAATTGTGTTCTGCAGGCCAGAAGCGAGCCCCTAAACGGGGAGACCAGCAAGGATGGAATGATAATAGGGGAGCCGAAATAAAACAAGAAAAAACTGAATGGAGACCTTCTTTCAGGGAATACCGTCCCTATGACGTGGAAGGACAAACAGAATTCTCAGTGGAAAAGTATGTTCCATTTTATGGAATGACAAGGTGTTCTTCAAGGGGCTGAGTATTCTGAAAGTCCCTTATAGGCACTGCTTGGTTTAGACATCAAGATTACAGTAAGGACTGTAGATTTAGACAGACTACAAAAGTGGGCAGACGAGAATAGGATGGGGTTCAACGTAGACAAATGCAGGGTGCTGCACCTTGGGAGAAGGAATCCACAGCATACATACAGGCTGGGGGAGTTCCCTTCTTGAAAGCACAGAGGCAGCAAGGGATCTTGGAGTCATTATTGCCTCCAAGATGAACATGAGCCACCAATGCCAGACCACAGCCAGCAAGGCCAGCCATACCTTGTCAAGCATCCAAAGCTGCATCTCAAGCCGGTCCAGAGCGGTGATACTCCCCCTCTGTGTGACTTTGGTCAGACCGCAGTTGGAGTACTGTGTCCAGTACTGGGTGCTGCACTTCAAAAGGGATGTGGCCAGCCTGGAGAGGTTTCAGAGGAGGGCCACCTGCTTGGTGAGAGGGCAGCAGGGCAGGCTGTATGAGAGACTGAGGGACCTGAACCTGTTCATCCTCAGCAAGAGGAGGCTGAGGGGGGACCTGGTGGCTGCCTACAAGCTCATCAGGGGAGATCAACAGCAAATAGGCAGAGCCCTTTTCTCCCCAGCACCACCTGGGGTGACAAGGAACAATGGTCATAAGCTGATGGAGAATAGGTTTAGGTTAGAGATCAGAAGGCAATATTTTAGTTAGATTCATAGATGTTGGGGTCGGAAGGGACCTCAATAGATCATCGAGTCTGACCCCCTGCATAAGCAGGAAAGAGTGCTGGGTCTAGATGACCCCAGCTAGATACTTATCTAACCTCCTCTTGAAGACCCCCAGGGTAGGGAAGAGCACCACCTCCCTTGGGAGCCCGTTCCAGACCTTGGCCACTCGAACTGTGAAGAAGTTCTTCCTAATGTCCAATCTAAATCTGCTCTCTGCTAGCTTGTGGCCATTGTTTCTTGTAACCCCCAGGGGCGCCTTGGTGAATAAATACTCACCAATTCCCATCTGTGCCCCCGTGATGAACTTAAAGGCAGCCACAAGGTCGCCTCTCAACCTTCTCTTGCGGAGGCTGAAAAGGTCCAGTTTCTCTAGTCTCTCCTTGTAGGGCTTGGTCTGCAGGCCCTTGACCATACGAGCTGCCCTTCTCTGGACTCTCTCCAGGTTATCCGCATCCTTCTTGAAGTGTGGCACCCAGAATTGCACGCAGTATTCCAACTGCGGTCTGACCAGCGCCTGATAGAGGGGAAGTATCACCTCCTTGGACCTATTTGTCATGCATCTGCTGATGCACAATAAAGTGCCATTGGCTTTTCTGATGGCTTCGTCACACTGCCGGCTCATGTTCATCTTGGAGTCCACTAGGACTCCAAGATCCCTTTCCACCTCTGTGCCACCCAGCAGGTCATTCCCTAGGCTGTAGGTGTGCTGGACATTTTTCCTCCCTAGGTGCAGCACTTTGCATTTCTCCTTGTTGAACTGCATCCTGTTGTTTTCTGCCCACTTGTGCAACCTATCCAGGTCTGCCTGCAGCTGTTCCCTGCCCTCCGGCGTGTCCACTTCTCCCCATAGCTTTGTGTCATCTGCAAACTTGGACAGAGTACATTTGACTCCCTCGTCCAAGTCACTGATGAAGACATTAAAGAGTATCTGTCCAAGGACCAAGCCCTGCGGGACCCCACTGCCCACACCCTTCCAGGTCAAGACCGACCCATCCACCACGACTCTCTGGGTACAACCCTCTAGCCAATTCACCACCCACCAGACTGTGTAGTCATCCACATCACAGCCTCTTAACTTGTTCACCAGTATGGGGTGGGATACCGTATCGAAGGCCTTCCTGAAGTCTAAGTATACGACATCCACCCCTCCTCCTGTGTCCAGGCGTTTCGTAACCTGGTCATAGAAAGAGACTAGATTGGTCAGGCACGATCTGCCCGCCACAAACCCGTGCTGGTTTCCCCTCAGCATAATTTGCCCTGCTGGGCTCTCACAAATGTGAGCCTTGATAATTTTTTCAAAGACTTTGCCAAGGATGGAGGTGAGACTGACTGGCCTATAGTTGCCCGGGTCCTCCTTCCTCCCCTTTTTGAAAATGGGGACCACGTTAGCCCTTTTCCAGTCCTCCGGGACTTGGCCCGTGCGCCACGAGCGTTCGAATATTCCTGCCAGTGGCTCTGCAATGATGTCAGCCAGTGCCTTCAGCACCCTCGGATGGAGCTCATCTGGGCCTGCCGACTTAAAGGCATCCAGTTCTTCCAAGTGACTCTGCACCACCTCAGGATCTATGTATGGAAGTCTGGCACCTTGCGGCTGCCTCTCTACAACCCCAGTGAGAGACTTGTCGTGCCCCTCGCTTAGGAACACTGAGGCAAAGAACTCGTTGAGGAGTTCAGCCTTGTCCCCCCTGTCTGTCAGCAATTGTTTCTGCCCATTTAGCAGGGGTCCTATTCCTCCCTGGGCCTTCCTTTTACTCCCAATATATCTAAAAAACAATTTCTTGTTGTTTTTTACTTGGGTTGCCATCCTCAGCTCCATGGTAGCTTTGGCCCGTCTAACTGCCTCTCTACAAGCACGAGCAGAGGAGGTATATTCGTCTTTAGTGATCTCACCTTGTTTCCACTTTTTATGTGCTCCCCTTTTGGCCCTTAGGCTGCCCTGGATTTCTCTGGTCAGCCATGGAAGCCTCCTGGCCCCTTTCCCTTTTTTGCCTCGCTCGGGGATCGTCTTGCTTTGTGCCCAAAGGATCGTTTCCTTAAGGCACAGCCACTCTTCTTGGGCTCCCATCCCTTCAAAACTCCTACTCTGCAGTGCTCAAAACTCCTACTCTGCAGTGCGTCCTTGACTAATCGCCTGAGTGCATTGAGATCAGCTTTCCTAAAGTCTAGCACTTTCACCCTACTAGCTACCTTACCCACTCGACGTCTTATGTTGAATTCTATTATTAGGTGATCACTGTCTCCCAAATGGCTACCGATCTGGAGGTCCCCTATCATGTCATCCCCTGTTGCCAATACCAGATTCAGTATGGCATTCCCCCTAGTGGGACGATGCACCTCCTGTGTCAGGTGGAGGTCCTGTACACAGGTTAGAAACCTGCGTGAGCGATGGGACCTTGCTGTCTGCGTCTCCCAGCAGATTTAGGGTGGCCAAAATCTGGAACCAACTTCCCAGGGATGTGGTCCTTGCCCCTACCTTGGGGAAATTCAAGAGGAGGTTGGATGATCACCTGTCTGGGGTCTTGTGAACCCAGCATTCATTCCTGCCTGTGGCAGGGGGTCTGGCTAGATGATCTGTTCAGGTACCTCCTGACCCTAGCTATTATGAAACTATGACTACAGATTAAAATTACAAGAAAGCTCAGACCCTACAACACAACTGTTCTGCATCCCCTAGTTTCTTTGATCATGGGATATATGGTAGTGGTGTAGGGGGAGAGGGTTGAGGACTTATGCTATCCCATATTAGCAAATTTATTTTAAAAACTGGCTGTTTCTTATGCTGTCTACTTTCTGCCAGTGAACACAAGTTGTTCTGTTCCAGTCTATATGTATAAAGACTGATTGAAGTTTCTAACACCTTTGAGACTGAAGTTGTCTTTTTATGATAGGCTATCTTAAAAACATGCATGCGAATTTCTAAGATGAAAATGGGAGAAAAAAAAAGTAGGGTTTATTATTACCTATCAAAATATGAAGGTTTTTGGTACATCTAGAGAAATCGGTTCTAAAATGGTTTTACCCTTAAAGAACAAAGCAAATGGGTAAAACTAAGTTGCAGCTGGAACAAAGGAATGCAGTTGTATGCTTCTGCTCATGTTCAGTTTCCTGGCTGTAAAATTGACGAAGTGTTGTGGGGCCATATGAGAGGTCTGTTAGTTAAGGTATAATCGGGGGAAAAAAAAAAAAAAAATCTGGTAATTTTAATTTGGAAATCAAGTTGCCCTATCACAGTGACTACTGTATTCATGTCACCACAGTTTTAGTTTTTAATTCTCCAGTAGGAACAGCTTGACTTGTCGTCTTCTTTCAGGCCAGTAGACCGATTTGACCGGGAAAGGCCAATGCGAGGACGTGGGGGAGGAAGAGGTGGCATGCGAAGCAGAGGAAGAGGTGGTGGAATAAATCGAAGCTTTGATGGTTTTGACCAAAGAGGGAAGCGGGAATTCGAAAGGCAAAGTGGGAATGATAAAACGTAGGTGCTTTTTATCTCTATTGGTGTCAGCTAGTGTATTGGAAACAGTTGTCTGAAATATACCCAAAATACTGATATCTTTGGGGTGAAACAGGTGTCATCAGATTCTTGTTTTTTAGTTTGCATCAATAAGAGAGGAAGTTCTTTCAGTATTAAAAAGAATGCTGTTTCTGTCTCTCTAGAGGAATCAGAGCAGAAGACAAAAGGGGTGGAAGTGGAACGCGCAACTGGGGAACAGTTAAAGATGATCTGAGGTACAATGCGGGTTTGTGCCTGTTCTGGATTATGACACTTTCCATAAAGTAATAGACTTGGTGTAGTCCCACTTCTCAGTAATTCATGCTTTGTGTCATTCACTCTGTTATGTTGAACTTGCCTATAAAAAACACTGAAGAGCCTGCTTTTCTGTTTGCTGAGACTGTAGGTCCTAGCCTAAAGGAGAATGTCCCAAAATTGCTTGCCATGGCGAAATAGTCTCTTGACTAGAGTGATCTATGTAGTGTTCTTTTTAGTGCCCTAGTAAATAGGGTGCTGGATATTGTCTAGAAAAATACATTCTTATGAAAATTATGTACAATGTTAAAGTAGCATAGAGCTTTTAGGAAAGGTTATCTAAATCAGTGGTCCTCAACCTTATTAGATTCCAAGCACCCCTCAGAAAATGCTGTCTTAGCTTTCACTTGTTATTTTTGACTGTAGAAAAATGTTGTTGCAAAGAACTAGAAGATCACAACAGGTCAGTGTTTTAGATGTTATGAATTCTTATTTATTCCTATTCTTCTGGCCTTTTTCTTTTGAATCATGTAGGTGTGTGCATACCTAACAATATTGCATCACGCCCTTCAGAGGATCTCACCCTGGCTGATAATCACTCATTTAAATCTATTGTTTGGGATCTCTTTCTGCCTTTAAAACAAGCCTTGTTTTTCATTCTTTCATGTGGTTCCTTTGAAATTGTGATGCAATTTCGAGACATAAATAAGAATTTTCGTGCTACGGAGAGGGGAGTTAGGTGTTGAGCGCTGCAGGTCGGGAGGGGTTTTGAGTACTTTTCCCCTCGTACAGGGGCTGCTGCCCAAAGCGCCTGGAGGATGTCTTTCTGGCACCTCTACATTGATACCTGGGGCCGCTGGCCTATTTGACTACTGGCTGTGCTACTGGCTATTTCAGCTAAACTTTATTGTTGTGAGTGGATATGTTGATTCTCCCCAGCAACTTCTGTCCAGAAGAGAGTACAGGATTAAGTTGCTTACTTAAGTCCTCTTGAGTTGATTTATGGTGGTGTGGGGTAGTGAAACTCTGGGGTACAGCAGGCCTATTTTATTCCTATTGATTTTTCATGAGCAACTTGCTACATTTTTGCATATAACCAGCTTTGTTAGATTTATTAAAACATGATTTTTTCAGGCTAACTTGAAATAAGATTTTCAAGGATCAAGTACAGGAGAGAAAATAGTGTTCTTTTTTTTTTTTAAATTTATAATAAATTGGAAGGCGTTTCTAAAACACAAAAAAAAAAAAAAAAAAATCCAAAATATTCGGCTATCCAATTCCATTGAAAGCTTAAAAAGCCAATAATAAGGGAAGCTAGGTATGTGAAACAACACCCAAACGGCTTTCTGTACTTCTAGCTACTACTTTCTCATAAAACATGGGAAATACCCCATGAAGTCTAAAAATCAAAATTATCTAGGACAATACTTGTTTGTTTGTTTTTGTTTGGTAGTATACCACCAGTTTGTAATATGGTTTTCCAAAAGAAGTTTAGACAGACAACTTCATGGAATTAATGAAAACTGTATAAAGGTCAAGAATATTATTTGCAGTTATAGTAGTGTGTTGATTCTTATCTGGCTATACATTTTTTTTTCAATGCTTTCTATTTTAATACATTGTTAGGCATAATTAAGATAAATATTGATCCAATGAAGTGTTTGCTTACATGATGAATGAGTAAAATAGCATGCATATGCACATTGCAACCAACACACCCTGCAACCCTAGTGCTACTGTTACTTTTGATTTGAATAAGAACTGATACTAAAGCTACAGAAAATATGCTCTGTGGTAATTGTCTAACCATGAAATTAATGTTGGCCTAACATAGAACTGTAGAATGATATAGCATGGTGATTTTAGATTTGATCATTCTGGATTTTTTTTGTCTTAATCGTAACAAGTATGCTTTTTGTTTCCACTCTTTCTAGGGTAGTACTTTCCAGAGACAGGATTTCCACTGTTTGTCAGCTTACTACATCAAACTGGTCTCCTTTAATTTTCTTGGGTGATCAGTCAGTTTGTAAAATCTTCTGGTAGCAGCCCCCATGGAATTCTGCTCTGAGTTTGTCAAAGAATATGAAGATAGGGATATTTGTAAGGGAAGTAATATGTTGATGTGTAAGGCTTTTTTTCCCCCAATATGAACAACTGGGTTTCTTGCTGTCTTATAGTGAGATGGAACAGACTGCCCCCATGGAAGAGACTGTGGAAACAGTGGAACAACAAGGAGCACCTGAAGGAGAATCTGTGAACAAGTATAGTCTGATTTGCATTTTAGAAATAAGATGTTCAAACAAAACTGTGCATTGGTTGTAATATTAGCTTGTAAGGAGACAACCTAAGGGATGTCTTTACTGGCTTGCCAGGATTTCTGATGCTGTATAAACACACCAGAAATTACACACTTTCTCTTATATTGCCTGCAGAACGGGGTCCTTATCTCAACTGGGGCCTTTAGGTATTATCTTCCATACAAATATTGGAGAAACAACTTCCAAAGTAGTGGCAGTATCGGTCTATATATATACAAATCTAAATTCCTATAGCTTCTTGTAAACTTCTATTTTTAACTAAATAGTGTTCCCTAAACTTAATTTTGTGAGGACTGTAAACGGCATGCTACATGTTGCTGTTCTAATTTAAGATTTAGTGCAGCACAGTCACTTTACTCTGTGGCTTCACAGAGTGAAGGACTACTTTACAAGCAGGCAGGTAAATCAGGGAATTCCCTCCATATCAGTTAGTTGTTATTTAAGGAGATCCATAAAGGAAATGTTTCTCTAGACCTACCCATAAGTTCATAGTTAGCCTTCCTCTTGCACCCCGCTTAAAACCAACAAAAAATCTCTACTGCTTAAATATATTTCTTAAAACGAAGATAAATGGAGTCTGTCCCCTGCTCCTGTTTGGTGTCAAGGTGTGAGAACTGAGAAGTCTTGCTTCAGAAACCTGTGATTTGCCCCGGATTTTGGCTAGACTTTTTGTTTAAAATATGTCAAACTTAAACACTAGCAAATAACCTGTAGTTAAGGACTTGTGATAGGAAAGTAAGGATCCAACCAGCTCTTACCTTTTGAGTTTAGGAAGAAGTTTTCTAACAATTTAACTTTCTCCTTTGGCTGACTTTGAGGTGCAGATATAGTTATCTAGTTATAAATACAGTACTTGGATAACTACAACTCCAAATTTTAAAATTAAAACTTTAAATATATAATTTTAGAACTTGGAGTTATAGTTGTTTAAGTTGCCAGTTGCTTCACATCACTTGCACATGCATGTTTTTTACAAAGATGTTCACCTACAACTTCAAGTATAACATTTTTTGACTTTAAACCAATTGATTAGCATGTATAGATTAAACTGACTTAAAGTAATGGTGCAGGAGGGGGTGAGGGAGGGTTTTTCTCTAAACTAAATTAAGGTTGTTGAATTTCCAGAAACTTAATGTGGGTGTATAGGCAATAAACCAACTCTTACAGTGGGCGGGCACCATACCGGTATAATCTAACAAAATAGCAATTCAGTGCCTTCAGACTTGTCTAGTGGCACGAGTCATCTCAGAGACTTGCACTTGCATAGATTTCTAGAAGCAGAAATCAAATCCAGCTGTTGTGGCTCTTTGTAATTTGTGTTCTGACATCAGTTTCTATAGAACGTAAACATGAAAAGTATATCCAACAGCAGCAGGCAGAGGCTTTTGCCCGAGTCTGCTAGTTGCTTCTTGACTATAAAGAATGATTAAATCCACAAGTTTATCGCTTTGGTGCCATTTGAGTCTATTTGGCTATAGTGCAGATGAAATTGTTTTGCAGACAGGATGACTAGAAACTTTTCCTTCTAAACGAAAGTTCAGATGTTGGAGACATGCAAAAATGTGCAGTGTATGTACAGGTTTTGTGAATGATTTTTATATAGTATCTCAGATTTTAAAAAATGATTTCTACCCTAAGACCTCAGAGCTGGAGCTTTTGTTGCAGCTGCCTAAGGGTTGAAAAATGACAACATAGTGATGTGACACCTACAGAGTCTAGGTGTGGGGAATCAAATCAATAAAGTCTATTCCCAATATAACACCTTGCTGAAAGTCTGACTGGAACTGCATTTTTAACTGATAATTTTTGCTGTTTCAGAGCATTCTAAACAACAGTTACCTGTTCTGGGTTCCTTTAAAATGATCTAGTTTTTGGGATGCTTGTGTGCCCAGTGTGCTTATCTGTGCTCTAGAGTTGCTGTTTTGTGGCAGGTGAGGTAGCACAGCTGACCCCAGTTCTGCTTTTGCTTTGTTAAATGGGTTGGGGAAAGGTTGTGTCAAGGCTCTTTTGACTCTTGAATACAGCTATTTTTGTGATTCCAGTGACTTTTTCATGACTGCTTGTTTTCGCACATTGCCTGGAAGATCCATTTTAGTCATTTCCTTACCTCCTCAATGTATAATCACCAGTCCTTTAAAACAAGCTAGTTGTAACTTTTTGATAGTTGCACCATTTACTTTCCTGGGCTTGAATTTGATAACCTGGGAAATCTTAACAGCATTTCTCTGCAAGCTTGTCTGTTGCCATCCCTAAAACCTTGTCAATGTTGCTGTTAAATTTCCATTTGCAGATGCTGCCAGGAAACCAGTTAATCTGGTATTTAGTGTACCTTATCTTAGTTTAGTTTTGCCTATACCTCAAAATTGTTTGGTCTATTTAGTATTTTCTCTCTACTGTTTTCTTAAGCCTCCTAATTTTGTTCATTTTATTAGTGTATTTTATGTTTTGTGCTACAGCTAGGTTAAAATATGAACAAATATTGGTCATTTTGTAATCCTGCTTTTATAATTTGGAAATATTTCTGTTGGGAATCTTCAAAATTCATTTCTAGACTGATGCTTTCTGGTATGCAAATGATTTAATTATTTACAAGTTCCTCTCCCTGTTTGTTGCTACCCTTGCTACTTTTTATTAGTATTTATACCTGGTATTGGATCTGCCCTCCAGCTGTCTTCTGGCATCTAATCAGGTTTCAGTTAAGTATTGTGCCAGTATATGTGCTCCTAGCCATTCTTTAGGAAAACTTCAATTCACATGTGTTGGCTCAGTGATCCATTTGACTACCCTTTAATCATTATACAAAGTTAATCAGTAGAATTGACCGAATCTTGTAGGATTTATTTATTTTTTAACAATTTCTCATTCTTTTGCTAAATTGGTAGTGTGGAATGTCTCAGATCTCAAGCTGGTTAGTTTGTTTCTTGGCATCTTGATTAACCTCCTTTTTTTTTTCTTCAGCATCTGGCTATTTTCTTTTAGCATTATACTTTGGCCCTTGAATGTATTGTTGCTGGGACTCTTTGAATTGGACTCATCAACTAGCTGCCCAGTACAAATTGAATCTCTGCAATGGAAGATAAATATCTCCTGCTAGTATAAGATTGTTTTTTAAGTCTTTACTTAACAGTGTTTTAAGGCATCTCCCTGGCTTGTTTGTCACTAGCAAGTTACTAATGCAGCCATACTGGATGTAGTTCCTTTCCCAGCTCCACATTTTGTATGTTTCATCTTGAAAAGGCTGCTCAAAATTAGAAAGAAAGAGGAAGATGTTCTAAATACCTTAATACAAAGTAAAAAGGTTAAAAAACCTTAACTACACAAAGCTCCAGAGAACTCTGAACACGTTTGAAAAAGAGTAATAGGAGCCATTCTAGAAACTTAAATATATCCAGAAATACCATAATTGAGTTGCAACTTTCTACGTAATTGGTTGTGTTGATAGGCTTTAATTAGGGGCTTGAACACTGTGCAGTATCTCTTTATTTCACTGCCTATTAGCAAAGGAACCTATAAACTTGGGTAACAACAACATGCAACAACTGGATAGAACAAACCAATAATGGTGAAGGATGGGAAGATGACTTAATATACTATATACTTACCCAAATCCCTTTTGAATTTGACAACACCCCCCCCCCCCAATTAGATTCTATACATGAAAAACATTATAAATTTGTTATAATTTTCCATGTAGAGAATGTGTTTTGTTAGGGGGTTACCTTTTTGTAAATTTGCTATCCTCTCCACCCTGTTCCCTACACTGCTGTGGTGTGGTAGGCAAGGAGGCAGACCTCTGACCCTTGTTGCATGTCCCCTCCATCCCTGGCCTCACCTTCTCCTTCTGCAGAAATTCTGCTCCTGGTCCTGGGTGGTCAGCAGCAGTGACCCCAGCCCCAGCCCAGCTTGGTTGGGGAGAAGTGGCCAGCCTGTTTGGGGCTGGAGGGACCTGAGCTAGAGCAGAAGGTAAAGGGGGAAGGGGATAGCTGGGGAGAGGTGGAGGGGCAGGTTCTGTGGTCTCTCCTGCACTCCAAGCTGCATATGTGGATCTCCCCCTCTTCATCTCTCTTCTATTTCCTCCCCCCCTACCTGCCACAGTCTCTCCTGGCTGCAAAGTCCCTCTCCTGCCAAATGATTTATCCCAGCCTGGGGCAGGTAACAACTTGGTTCTGGCTTCAGCCCAGAGCTTGGGGCCAAAAGTAGAGCTGAACTGCGGCCAGTACTTGCATCTAAAGCAAGATTTTTTTTTTCCCCCTCCATGTTAACTGGGGTGGTAGGAAAGCATCGTCTTGAATTTGAATAAATACAGTATATTGAACAGGTAGCTTTGAGTGTGCCCAGTTGCATGTGCACTAGAAGTCCATTTAAAATGCTAAATGTATGTTCCTCTTTCTCCTGTCTTGATAATAGGAGTTGCTGTTCTTGGAGAATTTTGTCTGGATTTACTACTTAATTGCTAGAGAACTGGTACTTTCAAGTTAGTGGTCAGCGTTTGTTTTGGTTTTTTTTTTCAAGCGTCAGGCTAGAAAGACCCATTAAGGTCAGAGGTGGGGCAGAGGAAGTAGGGTACTATGATTTAGATGCTTTTCCCCATCACAGGATGGGGGGGGAAGTGTCCATCACTGAAATCTCATCTCCTCAGGTTTGATCCAATGGCTTCGTGGCCTGTAGGTTGCCAACCACTGACCTAGACCAGGGGTTTCCAACCTTCTTATGCTGCGGACCGGCAAACCATGGACCGGAAGTGGCCGCGGACTGGCAAACTGCAGACCAGCAGTGACCAGCATACTGTGGGCAGACAGCTAACCCTTTTCTATACTCGGTAGAAAAGAGGGTTGGCTGCCAGTCTGCAGTTTGCCAGGGCCCAGGGGTTGGGAACCCTGACCTAAATCATCTGACTTATTATGGGCAGGGATCCTGGTTTTCCATGATTTAAAAAAAATGACAAAATCTGTGATTAAAGGCCCCCTCCCAGCCCTGCTGGTGCTCCTCACTTCATTCCTAGCCCCCCAGTTGCCAGGCTGTGGGGCCAGGGACCTGGGTCTGCATCCTGCTGCCCCTGAAAGAAGGCAGTGACTGCTGCAGCGGAGCAGAGCCTGGTTCCCCCTCCCCCTCCACTGCCTGCCATGGGCTCAGGTAGGGTGGTGCCAGCTCTGCACCACACTGTGCACTCCTGCAAGACAGAAGGGAATTGTGTCCCTGAGATCTGTGTACGGGGTGGGAGCTGGTGCGCACTTCGGGCTCCTGCCCTGCTGTCCTCCCTTGGGGCCTCTGCAGCTTGTGTGTGACTAGCTGCTGCAGGGCAGAGTGCCACTGCGCAGGAAAGCTGTTTGCAGCTGCAAGCTCTGCACTGCCCTGGTGATGCATCCCGTGTGTGGGGCTGCAGCGACGAGCACAACCCCGCACTGCTCCGTGTTGCCCCTGCACGTGCCAGGGGACGTGTCACAAGGGCACCGTGGAGCTCGCAGTTGCAAGCAGCTTTCCTGTGTGGCTGCACTCTACCCTGCAGCACCAGATCGCACCTTCTGGGCTGCGGAGTACCCCAGGGAGGGCAGCAGGGAGGGAAGCCCAAGCTTGCAGTGCACCCCCACTCTACACTCTTGTCTGGGGGGCACAGGACACCCCTTTTCCCCAGAAGTGCACGCAGCAGCAGGGAGCTGCCCGATGCCGTCCCACTCCTCACTGGGGCCCTGCAGCTGTGCACTGTGGCCTGGCCCCAAGCCCCATGCACTGCTGGGCTGGGCAGCAGCTCCAGCCCTGCCCAACTCCCTCCCTCCCTCTCTGTGGGGGCCTCACCCCTGCACTTACTTACGGGAGCTGATCTCTGGGCTGCCTGGGGCCATGTGTATGTATGCACGCGGTGCACCCTGCCTGACCACCCTCCTGCTCCCTTCCAGCCCCCTGCAAGCTGCAACTCTGTCAGCTTGCTGAGGGCTCATGGCAAAACTGCAAAATCCATGGGTTTCTCTGATAAAATGACAAAAATGCTTTTTACTCCAGGAAGGGGGGAAATCCGCGTTTTACTTTGTTTTCCCATGGGAAACGGAGAACCTGGATCCCTGGTTATGACACTGTCTGATGTCTCTAGAATGTATATACCAATATGCTTCCTTGGCAACTGACATGAGACTGGCTTTGATTCAGATCTCTGCGTATTGAATGTTATAGCTTCCTCTTACTTTTTGAACTCTAGTATTCAAAATGATCACTTGTTCTTAAGTAGCAGAATCTTTCTCTTCTACCGATATCTGTAATTCTTGAGAGAACGAGGAGGGTGCAAGAAGAAATCATTTATGTCCTTATTTATGGGACATGATCTTTTGGCTTCATTCTCCACTGTACTTTCTTAACTTCCACTGTTCCTCACTTCAGCTTGGCAGATAAATGGATTAGCTCTTTTCCTTCTTTCCAAACTGCTTCTTACACTTCAAAGGTCACTGTTAGATGCTCTTAAACAATTTTCGGTCTTGTATTGACTAATCTTGCTTGTAACCTGGTGTGTGTGTGTGTGTGTGTGGAAAGTTCAGATCAAAGGTAGGCAAGTGCAGTTCCCAATGAAGGAAAATCAGATCCATGCGCTTTTTTTAACAGACTTTATTAAAACAAACAAAACCCTTTTTATCCAGAAGCTGAAATTTTAAATTACTTTTTCTGTATCTTATTACTCGAGTACAGAATGTGTCCTGCAAATATTTACTAGATGCACTCGTATCATGTAAAAATGTACTTGATGTGCAGCTGACTATCAGTTTTGACCCTCCCCCCATTCCTTTTGACATGGAAGCAGGAAATCGGTCTCTCTTTTCTGTCTGTACTGTGTATGGTGATTAAAAAAAACCTCGAGCTTGAGCTTTCCCAACAAGTTAAACAGGACTGGGAGGCAATGGCCTTTTCCATACATAGCCTAACATACTTTTTTAAGATAAACAGTTTAATCAACACTGAGTTTTCAATAATTGCAATGGTGTGTAATGAAAGAGCTTCAAGCAGCCATGATTTGAATCAAGAAAGACTTTGTAGATCAAAATCAAGACTATGATCTACAACCAAAAGAAAATAGGCTTGTAAAGAAAGTAAATATATTAAGTGTTCTCTGCAGCTAATCTTGTAAAACAGGCAATGGCTTTCTGCAGCAGCTGTAGCTTCCAAGTGGGCCTGAAAGGAAATCACTTCGAGCATATTGTAGTATTATCTGTGCCAGACAGATTTGTCCTGGTTTGCATAAAAGGATGATAGGTAGTCTGTGTCAGCTTCTCATGGAGAAGCTCCTTTTCGGTCTCCAGCAGCCTCAGTGTTGGGGATCCTTGAATGATAAGATACAGAAACATCTATTGACCTGTCAGAAAAATGGTAAATTCACACAAGGCAGACTCTCTGCCATGTTCTAGAAATTCCCCTGGACAGAACTAGTAGTAGTTTTTAACCTGATTGACCCTTGGACAATTTGAATTAATTCATTTTGACCCTTGGACAATTTGAATTAATCCATTTCTGCCATGATGAGGAAAAAAATGGCTCCAGTGTTGGATCCAGATGGAGTGAATTGTTACCAACTATGCAACCAAGATTTCTCTTATCCTTATTTATTGCATGTGCATAAGAGACGGTGAGGGGAGTAAAGTACAATGTTATGGAATTCTCAAAGAGAAGGCCATTGAAGCAAATAGTAATTGCTTATAAAATCACATTGTGGGATCTCTTGAAGTGAGAGAACCCCTGAAATTGTGCTTTTGTTTAACCTGTTAGTCCTGAATAACTCAACAAAACTTGATCCTTTTTGCTAGGAGTAGGTTTACTAGCAAAACTTGAGGGTGATTGATATACTAGGTTAAAAGCCAGACTGCTTGTCATCAGGAATTCAGCCCTTCACCTACAGACATGTTGGAGCCTTACCACAACAAGGGAAATTAGCGGGTAGTAAGTAACTAAGAGGCTAGGATCAAATATCATGAAAAGTTCCTGGGAAATACTCTTGCTTAGAGAATCGTCTGAGAAGAAATATTGGTCTAAGTACCTTTATTTTAGAGATTAGTGGGAGGGAAAGTTTGTTGGGTTTTTTTTCTTTTGTTTTTTTTGTTCTACCTGGTATGTTACAAGCTAATGGTTTTTACTTTACAACTATAAACCTTTAGAGTTGCTGAAGGGGAGCCAGTGGAAGAAGTAGTTCAAGAAATGACGTTAGATGAGTGGAAAAATCTTCAGCAACAGAATCGACCAAAGCCTGAATTCAACATCCGGAAGCCAGAATCCACTGTTCCTTCCAAAGCAGTGGTGATTCACAAGTCAAAATATAGTGATGATGTAAGCATTGCCTTAGGAATTCTCTAAACTTACTTTGGTCCAGGATTAGGAAGCTGGCTTTGTATTAAAAGTAGCGAACGAGATGAACCTGAACAGTTTGGAAATCGGCACTCAAACTTCTACCTGCTATAGTCATGAATGTCAGAAAATCCTGCCTTTGATTCCATCACTGATTTACTTTCCCCTGCCTGTCTTCAAGCATCACTTTTGCATTGTATACATGAACACCTGGCATCACGTAAATGTGTATCTAAACTAAGTTTCAGTTCCATTTCATGATTTATTCTTAAAAACAAAATTGGAAGTCAGTCTCCTTGCTGCTGCCACTTGTATATAGTTGTGAGCGCTCCATAATAGACACTAGAGAAACTCACGGTTCACTACGCATCTCTTATGTTTTAACTTTGAGTCACATTTTCAAATACCCATTTAGTTTACTT
Source organism: Alligator mississippiensis (assembly GCF_030867095.1). Lineage (NCBI taxonomy): Eukaryota > Metazoa > Chordata > Crocodylia > Alligatoridae > Alligator > Alligator mississippiensis. The sequence goes on from NC_081826.1 coordinate 206,643,121, forward strand.
GTCACTATACTAATGCACATTGCATGTGTTTTAGAGTTTCCATTTCCTAGCATCAGTGTTAGCGCAGGTGCTATAAGTGTCTTGTATCAGGTCACTGTTGCACTGCAACTATTGCTGGAAAACTTAACAAAACCTGAAGGTTTTTTTGGATGTTATGGTCCTGCCTCTTACAAGTAACCCTGAAGAGCTTATTTTATACTATTTTGTTTTTTCTGAACTCTTCTTCTACTTGGTGCCACTATAGTACTTATAACTAAAGTTTAATATGGTGAAATCGTAGCTCTAGTGATGTCATTAGGACAAGACTTTACGTAGACTGCCTAGAGGAGAAACTTTGTGGTTAGTGAAGTAGTTGTATGTGTTAAATGCCTAGCATGATGGGAGAGCTACAGTCCTTAATTAGGATTCCTATGACCTATTGCAGTATGAATTTATTTGAATTATAATTAGGCTGCTGGCATATTCTGGTTATTGTTGGGCTGCCGTGAGCTTCATGCACAGGTTTACTTGTGTGGCTTGCTTTTTAAAAAAAACGTTTTGTGTGGTTTTAAATTCGCCTGCCCTCCCAAAAACTGTCTAGCAAGAAATTAATTTTTGTGTTCTGGAGAACGTGCCTTAAATTAGATCTACAATAAACTTGAGTGTAGGTTGTGTTTTGTTTGTATAACTCCTAGGCTTTTAGCTGGCAGTGTCGAGGGACACCAGTGAAAATCACAGCTTAGCTGTAGTGGCTTGCCTTGTTTGGTACAGGTATTGCATAAGATGGGCAATGTATCAGACTTCAAGTGCAGGGAATGAGTCCCTGCATTTGAATTGTATACCCGTGTACTACTGGTGTGGTGTAAAGGTAGTAATGGAAAATATTGAGGGAGTGTTATAATTGTCACAATAGCTGTATTGCAAGGTCAGCACAAAAATGGTCCAACAAAAACAGTGCAGCTTAGCTGTTAACTATTTCTTTCATATAACCTTTCCAATGCTTATTTAGAAGGTATCTTGTAAATAATCCTCTTTATACTAAATGCTTTGATCCCATTTGAAAACTGCCTAGATCTTGCCACTGTGCTCAGTGTGAGGGCTTTATGGTCACTCAGTCCACCCTTTTAATAGCATAACAGTAGCATGGGAAATTGTATTCTTAATTCCAAACAGTTCTAGAGATGAGACAAGTTATAGTTGTCTCCCTTCTGCCTCTCATCCTACACTGAATTATCTGTAGTCAAGAAGTCTGAATGCTTAGTGTGCTGTTTGGTGTGTGGCAAAGCAACTCGTTGTAAAACTAGGTAGAAAGCTAATCGGATATATTTTTTTTATAGATGCAAAAGGAGGATTCTGAGGATGACTCCCACATTTTCCGGAGAGCAGCTAATGACATAACTTCTCAGCTGGATATTAACTTCGGGAATCTTCCTCGCCCTGGGCGTGGGTCTAGAGGAGCGCGAGGAGGCCGTGGCCGTGGCAGAAGAGTTGAGGACCCAGGCTCTAAACCAGAAGTGGTGGTACTTTTATTTTGTGACTATATACATTTTTTTCTTTATACTGGGTGGCTTTTTTTTTTTTCCTAGAGTATTCATGAGCAGGGATCCTAGTTTTCACCATGGAATCCACGTTTTCCTTCAATTATGCTAAAAGTGAGGCGGTGCCCTGCAGCAAGCAGTGCTAGTTTTGCGCTTTCTTATTTTTGCTGCGGTTTTTGCCTCTTGGCCAATCAGCAGCAGGCATAAATAAGAGACAAGAAATTGCATTGCTCACTTCGGGACACTGCTAGACTTCTGGTAGGTCGTGGGAACACGTGGACTTTTGTGTATTTTAAACTGAGATTTTTCCGCTTTTTTTTTCCCCCATGGAAAATTAGGATCTCTGCTTGCGAGTCCGTTGATTTGTGATTTTTGATCCATAGTGTGGTTGCAGTATAACCTGATATTTAATTTTCGGGGAGAAATACTAGTAAAGTTAGTATTCAGAGGGTCAAAGTTATGGTCACTCTGCTGAGAAGAGAGGATGCAGGATGGAATAACTGCAACTTTTAAAATTTAACAAACACCTTGTTCTTAAAAACAAATGAAACAAACAACCCCCCAAGTTTAGTTAATTTATGGAGTCAGGTGCATGCTTAGATGTAGGAGGCATGTTTGCCACTTGTATAAATGGAATATCATCTTTGGTAGACTATCAAAATGGAAATGATTTAACCACTAAATATCATATTTCTTATTACTTTGCATTGAGGCATTGTCCCTGCTTTAAAATACTTATAACTTTCAGGAGTATTCTTTTCTTAGTGCTTGCATCTTTTGTATCTTGCATAAATGGTATGTGAATGAAAACTAGGCCTGCAATGTACTGTTTTGGTTCCCCCGCCTCCCCTAATCTTCCTTTTTTTCTTTTTGTAGACACAAATTGCTGCTCCAAATCCTGATGATCCTGAGGATTTTCCTGCTTTAGCTTGAAAGAACTGTCTTGACCAGTTTTGGCATAGCTGTGAAGAGACCAGTTTTACATTGCTGTGGGAAAGGATTGTCTGAGTCTACAGGAAATTTCTCCCCCTCTTCCCTCCTCCCCCACCTTGTGTGAAACTATTACACTCCCATGCTATTGAGAACAATGACCTTGTGATATTAAAGGACAGGGATCTTGCTACTGATTCCAGCATCTGCCTCTTTGAGATACCATAAAACCTTCACACAGTTATTATACTCGAGGGATTTCAAATAAAAGTTCAACAGTACAGTGTTTAAAATGTGTATATAGAGATTATATTGAGGGGTTGTTTTTTTTTTTTTCTTGAAAGCACAGTGAAATGTAAGCTGTACAACATGGTCTACGATTGGGACTCTATAGCAAACCCTCTATAGGGATTTGAAAGCTGCTTTCCTTACTTCATTGAGTGAAATGTACCTTTGCATATTTTAAGCAGTTAATACACGGCAATTTTCGGAAGTTGGCAAATAAAGGAAACTGCTCATTGGTTTGGATGTAGATTCTTTTCCTAGATCTCCACAGTGAATCATGGGTTCTGCTGCTTGACTAATCTGGAAAACTGTATTTGCTTATGGTTTCAGCTAAACTTAAACTGTTGTGGTTGAGACATTAATTTTTTGTCCACAGTCTCAAAGCTAGGGACAGAAGTTAAACGTACACTGGTTTAAGTCTGTAACGGAGCAGAAGCTCAGTCACAAACCAGTTTCAAAGTGGTTGAAACTGGTTTAAGATAAATTTAGTTGAATGTAATATCAAACTTAACTGATTTAGGTCAAACAGGTTTACGAAACTTCTGTCCTAGAACCCTTAAACCAGAGTCCCCCAGCATAGGATGTGTGTTCACTACTTCTTCCTACTGCCCCCTGAGGTCTCTGGGACTTGCAGTCCAGACCCACAGCAACGAGACTCTGCAGGGTTGCTCATCACTTCCTCTTCCTGCTTCCAGGTGCCTCTGGGATTTGTACTCCATGATCACAGCCAGCAGGACTCCATAGCATTGTTCCCTTCTGTTCAATACATGCTTGCTTTAGAGAGAAGACTATTGTTCAAGCTTTTATGAATTAAATACCACTACCTTTTTTCCCACCCACCCCTTCTCAGCCTGGCCGACACTTTCCCCCTCCCCCTATCCAGCTAGCTCTGGGCTGGGACTTTGCCCTGCCCCCTCCACTTGAGCAGGGAAGGGGGAGAAGCTTTGGAGCTGACAGGCTGGGAGGTGTGCTCTAGTGCCCGACCAGCTTCTTTCTTGAGCCACTGAAAGCATATGCCTGCTTTTTCTGAATCAAAAGTGAATGTTCACTTACAAATTGGTTCAATCTGTACACCTAACCTGCAAAAACTGAACTGATTCAGCCTTGGGCTTTTTGACTGTCTGTACTAAGCCAAAATGACTGGAGAGGTTATTTAATTTAAAACTGACTTCTGAGGCAAGCATGGGCTCTTCCTCAGTTGCACAAAATAACTCGGCCTCAAGTGAACTTTTTTTTAGAGTAATTGAAGAGAAGTGTCCTGTTTTCTCCCTTTTGCTCTAAAATGATTTGCTTGATGCAACTTCCTACTTCTACAGTTGCCCCCTTTAAGGTAAATGAAAAGGTCTTGGTACCAAGTGTCCTGCCTTTATCTTGGAAGTTGAGTGGAGGGGCTGAGACAAGATGTTTAGGCTTGGAGATTTCAGCAGAGCTGTTGGAGTTGGGTGGACATTAGGTGACCCCAGCTCTTTCTAAAGGAGCACTACCTGTTTCCCTCAGAACCATCCCACAGGTTGCAAGAGCAACTCCTGTGATTCAAGGTAGCTCAAGTACGTGACTAGAATGAATGGCTTGGATGCTGTTCCTCCAAGAGCAATTTTGTGAGTGAAGCTTAGATGCAGAATAAGGGAGAAGAACTGTTCTGAACAGCCTCCTGGGAGGAAGGCTTTTTTTTTTTTTTAAACCCCCCTCACAGAGGGAGGGAAGAACCCTTTTAAGAACACATTTGTCTTTTTAAATGCCCTTCTGGGCAGGGGCTACCTCTTGTAAGGGTGAAAACAGAAATTCTGACAGAAGACCTCAAAATCCTATCTGCCTGTGGGTTTTTAAGTAATATTTGCTTTTTTATCAGTGCTGCTGCAGACCTGACTAGCTTCTGCTCTTACACCACAGGAAAGGAAACATTGGGTGGTATATATTCTTGGGAGTGAAACTTGTCTCTCGGGGTATGCAGCCGCTCTGCCTGCCTTCTCACCAGAAGGGAAGGAGGGGATAAGCCAGTGTCTCAAAGGGGGGTCTTCCCTCCCCTTGCAGTAGGTGTTGAAATGAAGTCATCCTAAATCTGTCAACAGACTTTAATTGCTGCAGTAGTGGAAGCTGTTTTAATAGGAGATAGCAGTATTATGTTTTAACTTAGGATAGAAGAGGTCACAGTGTTCTCATTTTCAGGGTAACTAAGCAGGCGGACTATATGTATAGTAGGAACCTAGTTAGGAGACAGAAGCTAAAACCTTGCTTTATAACATGAGCTTGCTTCTAGACACCTGAAATAATATTCTGCTTGGTTATCATGGTTGAAAGCAACCAAGCTGGTAATAGGCTTCGTTATGAACACATGGGACAGCTCCTGCTTCCTACATCAACCTTGCCTTTCCTTCTAGCAACTGTTTTTTAGGGCTTTTTTTTTTTTCTTTTCCTGAGATGAATTATCCAGCCTAAGCACTAGTAAAGAAATTGGCTGATAAACCAATTTCAACTTTCCTTTTGCCAAAATCTGCAAATTGAAGACCCACCCATTGTGAAACTAAAAGTAATAATCCTCATGTGTTGACTAGCACTTGCATACTGTGCCGTATGTCCATTTTAAGACTTAACTTGCTTCAGAAGCTATATCAGCAAAGCTTTATTTTCCCAATTTGTGCTCAACAGTTTAAACTTTGCCAATAACTGCAGATACCTCTGGTAAAAGCCATCCAGGACTTCTATTTTTGGAATGGCAAGTTTTGTTTAAAAAAATCCCAAAAAACTAAAAAATATTCACCTCAGATGGGTTTTATCTTTCCTGTTACTGGTAGAAACTGGGAGCATGGGCCAAGGCTGAGTACACAAATGCCCCTTATTACATAAAATTGGAGCCCTGCATTTTGAAGTCAAACCTGAAATTTATGATATGCAGCAGCTGTTTTCATTCTCATCCTGTTTCCACTTGTTCATAGTTTTGACATTTTTACTAGCAAGCCACATTTTTTAGGTCTCACTGTCCTTGGAGGTAAGGGTGTGGTTTTTTGAGAGGGTTTTGGGGTGTGGTTGTTTTTGGCGGGGGGGGGAGGAGACATTGAGCAAATGCCTTCGAGTCCAGGTGCAGAATGCACTTTTCTGAATCCCACCATTCTGTGGATGGGGGTGTAAAACCTCCCCAACTTTCCAGGTAACAAAATGTGACCCTAGTCACCAGAGGATTCCATAGTGCTTTTCATTTAATTGGAATCTGTTTTGTTCTTTGGATAATTATATTTTGGTTTCCTAATTCCTGTCTTTCCTTTAATTTTTGGAAGTTTTCTGCACTTCACCATGTCTAGAGTTCATGCTAGAAGACCTGCAGCAGGTACTGTAGGTAACTAAGCAGTTACGACCCCAGCTAATCTGGTCAGAAGGTTCAACGTTACTTTTTATAAAGAATAATTCTTCTGCACTGTCCCTTGCCAGAAAAGATGTACCTTTAAAGGAACAGGATTAGATGCGATCAACTCCATTAAAATAAGACCCCTTTTTGTATTCAAGGCATGCAGGATATATGCTACATGCTGTGAGTAGGGAATTAAGGTTTTAAGAGACTCTTCAAGCCATGATCATTTAAAAAGACTTGAAATAAGTATAGTTTTGCTGAGGATTTGGGCTTTTCTTGCCCAGGGTAAATGCTTTGGGATTCAAAAGTCCCATTATGGAAATTGGGCAGGGGGAAAATGGGATGATAAAACCTGTCATCCTCTAGTCCTGCTCATGTTATTCTTCTCTTCAAGCATGAGAGTAGAAAGTATTTTGAAGGAAATGTTTCCACTCAGGAGGAGGAATACCCCAGGGGAAAGAGTTTCCGACTGTTCTATAAATGTGAAGAAGTTATCCTCAGGGGAAATGTAGTGCAGTTGCTGAAGCTTTTTCACCAATTAGAATCCTGTCATAATGAAACACTGCAAAGCCATAGTTGATTAAAGTAAATTGGCTACAAGGCTGAACATCTAAAATTGCCAAGGTTGGGTGGTGGGGGAGGCTTCTTTTACTTCTTAAGAACACTTTCTGTTTTCTTCCCATTTATATCCCAGTTGGTGGATCCTTAGACAAGTAATGGAGACAGGGCATTAAATAACATACTGTAAACCTAGGAGGCCTCAAGTCAACTGCTGGTATGTTTTCATCCTCTGCCAGAAGCAGTTCATTTAGTCAGTATCCTGTGACCCTACTTGGTGCTAGTTTGTTCAGGGGAAGGGATGCTAGAAACTAACTTTATAGGTGATCTAGGAGACTCCCCCACATGATGCTGCCACATACTAGGCTGATAAGCTATATTATTTTCCTGCTGAAGACAAAATGACTCCTCTTAGAATAAAAAAAGTCATTTCTTATCAAACCCCTTTTTTGCAAGTGAACTTGAAAGCTAACCAAGACCACCTTTGCCATTCCTTTTTTTTTAGTGCAGGGGTATCAAATGCACCTGGCACGCTGGGCTGGATCTTGTATAGAGCAGCCTCCGCAGCCACTGCAGCAGCAACGGTGACTAGAAGCAGCTGTGGCCACTGCAATGGCAGTGGGGCAAACAACCGCAGGCCAGGCCACTGCTTACATGTCTGCTGCTAAAGGCCAGGGCCAAGGGGTCCCAGATTCTATGGCAGGCCACACATATCCCTGGCTATACCCTCTATTTCTAGTAAGCCGGATGGACTAGATGCGGGTCTTGTGCTGTGTCTCTGGCACCCTTGCTTAGTGGCACCTCTACAGATAGCCACGTGGAACCACTGCAGCATGAAAAAAACTAAAAACTAGCCTAAACTAAATCAGCAGATCTGGAAGTGACCCCATATAAATCATAATCTATCATATTTGTTTTAAGTAGTCTTAGAATTCCAGTCAACCTATTTTGTTGCATTTTCCTTTAAGATCCATGTTCTTTGTACCTGTTAAATACATGTGCCCAAAGATTTAGTGTTAGAAATGGTTCTTATCATTGAAATAATGTTGTCCTTAAGATTCAGCTACACTCTGATATACCATGCTGGGAAAATGGTCATATGAACTGAACAGAAGACAAGTAAATGTAATCAGTTTTGAAGTGGATGAAGAGCTAGAAGGTTAGAGAGGTACACTTTGTTGACACATACACTAGGATGTTGTTAATGTTTTTTTCTCATAAATACAGGCATAATTACACTTTTATCAGAAAGCAGGCAAGAGAGAGACTTAGGAATTAAAGGTTTAAAATTACAGACATTTCCCAAAGAGGGAGGAAGTTAGTGGCAAAGGTTGACTTTAAAGGTCAGTCACATTCTGATCTAATTAAGCTGATGTTGATTTTATATGTAACATTTTAGTGGAATATTTAAGAAGGAAAAAAGTGTTCAAATTGTTTAATTTGATCAAAATTATTTCCAAAAGTTTAAAAAATGTCAATTATTTCAAAAAATTAATTAAATTCTGCCACACATGTCAAGTATAGCCAGACAATCTTTTACCCACCTATTCTGCTGCACTTTTTAGAGATGGGCACTAAACCCATTCTGCAGGTGGGGGAAAAAGTTGAATGATTATCTTAAATAAAGTTGGTATCAGAGTTGAAATACAATCCTGATTTAAGTCTCAGTGCTCTGCTCTCACTTAAAGTAATAGTATCTTCACTGATAAGGTGTTAGGAATTACATGCACACTTAGGCTTTATGACACTTCCTGATTTTTGAAGATTTTGAGAATAAAATGACGGGAAAAAAATAAAAAAAAGCCTTGGTTAATCATTTTAATTTGTACACAACTTATGTTTACAATTTTCACTATTCAAGATTTGGTATAAAATAAGACACAATATGCAAGGTTTTCAAATGAGACTAATGCATATCAAACTATCTAAGTTTACAAGACATTATGAAGCTTTATCTTAAAAATACTTTCAGCAAAATAAACTCCCATTCTGTCATTCAGTCAGCATTAAAAAAATACAATTATAGAAATATACAATTAAAAAAAAAATCAGGATGAGCAGTATTGATCAGTCAGTAACTTTCAAAACCTGATATTCTGTACATGAGTTTACACACAAGACGAACAAAGAAGTCTCAAAAACTATTAATATAAAATTGAAGTACAACAATCTGGTGAACGTAACTCTTGACAAGTGTTCTTCCATTTAGAATGTGCATCTCTTCATACAAATCAGAGCTTTATATTTTTCATCTAACTTTAAAAACAGCAGCACTTCCCTATTCTAGTCAGGGCATCAGGTCAAGATCTGAAAGCAAATTCAGTATGTATCACTGACACTAATGCAAATTGACTTGCCCTGTAAATACTCAGAGTATTTACTATATGCTTTTAGTATGATTCTTCCTGCATTTCCCAATCCTGGGGAATAAAAACCCCTCAAACCCACAAACAACAAGAAAAGCAAGAAGAGAACACTAATTCAGTACAACTCCATGATAGGAGGAATAACCTACTTAGCAGTCACACTTCTTTTAAAATCTCCAATGCATCCATTCTATATGTACATTTGGCACACTATTTCACAAGTCAATGGCCCTTTGGAAATGAAAGACTCCTTTACCCATCCCCATCTTTCAGAGTCATATGCTAAGACAACTTTGGTATGTATGGTGCAAATGTAAGGCCAAATATCAAACCAAGTACAAACTAAATACTACAAATAAATGGGATATGACATAGTCATTATATAAGGCTGGTTTGAGTGTGCAAATGCAAAGCACCAGCGGCACTCACACATTTCTCCGTAACAGTAAGATGTAGAGAGATGGAAAAAGATGGAAGCCCAAAACATACATATTAACAAAAATGCAAAACTTCGTTTAATTTCACGATATGCAACAAGCATTTGTGACTGACGGTTTTTCAGTCAACTACGTTTTTGTTGTTTAAAAAAAAAAAAAAAAGTTGAAAGCGTTCAATTTTATTTGTTTAAAAAAAGGAAATTCTAAAATCTGTTGAAATTTTGTTTAGGGGGATTCTTTAGAACAAAAGAGCTTGACTACTTGCAGGTAAAACAGATATACAACTTAGTTTTTGTTAACGTGTAACTAACCTACACCTGTTAAAAACCATCATTTTGGGGCTCTGATGTAATCCAAGTAATTTGCTTGATCTTTTATTCTGTATCCAGTATTTGCCAGTACAATTATAAAAAGGAGACATTATTTCTACTTCACTCCCTAACCCCAAAGCAGAAAAAACTAGTCATTATGAAAATGACCATAAAAATGTACATAAAAGATTAAAATACCTAGAAAGCAAAGAAATCACTAGGTAGGTGGCAACCCAAAGACTTTACAGTTCACTGCCCAAATCCTACAAACTCTAATTTAGTCCCATCGCCTTCTCCCACCCTTTCACACTTTTGATTTGCTTCATCCACCTATTAAAGTCACTCAAATTTAAATTGTGAGGTCACTAAACCAAGGCCTTTACTTTCCAGTACATGTTCTCATTTGTGGCTGCACCTACTGCCTGTCTTGCTAGTATGTTAGCTGACAAGCAACACTCAAGTTGCTGTAGTTGCATATGGCAGAGAATCATGTTTTAGCTGCGTTTCCTGTGTTTACACTAGGTGTTGGCTACAGCCAAGGCTTGGGATTTTGACTTGAGTGTGCTAAATGCTCCGACTGGGACTTAAACCCAAAGGTTTCTGGGCAATGGGGGGGTTCCTGTGTAGGGTCTTGCCCTTCCAGCTCATATAGTTTGACCTATTACATTTGGGAGCGGGAAGGAATTTTACACCATGGTCAGACTGGTACAAACTGTGGGGATTTTTGCCTTCTAGCAGGGGACATGGTCCTCTTCCTCTGGTCTCTCAAGTGTATTTTAGCAGCCCTTGCAGCTGCGGGACACTGACTCCCATTGTTCCTTGGCTTGACTTTTGACAGGTTGGGGTGTCTTTGGGCCATATACATTGTAGTCAATTGTATAGTTTTAGGAACAGGTTAGAGAAGGACTTGCACTTGATAGTTTCAACAGGGATGACCTGCCTTGAGCAGGTGATTAGACAGGATGATCTACTGAGATCCCTCCCAGCCCTACTTTTCTATGACTCTCCTTTGACTGAACTGCTATTGGCTGATTGATGCTTACAGGCAGGTCAGATAGAGAGGTTTGGGAGGAGCTGCTCTTCCTTCTCTCATGGAAGGAGGCCCGCAACAAGTGCTTTGGTTTAAAAATTGCAGGGCATAACAAAGACATCACTCTTTCAATTCAGGAGCATGTATATGCATTTTTTTCTGCAAGTCACCTACATGCTAAAGCACAGTTTAGACATCCATGATCTCCTGGATGGGGGACAATGACTAAGTATTCCTAAAATAAAAGGAAACATTTCTCTTTTTGCTAGTAGACCCCTTTGGTTTAAAACCCTAGTCGACTTATTTTCTTTCTTCCTATGTCTTCCCTCACAAAGTTTGTAAGGCTCTTTTCCCCAGAGAGTAAGTATGCCTCAGCCCCCCATTGCCAATTAAGTTTGAAATATAATATAAAATAGGATATACTGCCACTTCTCTGGGGACAGTGCTGTACAAAGCACAGGAGGCAGGCCAGATAATTTAAAGAGAGTTAAAGGGTTTTCTCCACCCCCCCCCCCTTTTTTTCCCAAGCTTCATTATTTTACTCTCTACATTTTCAACTTGTTTGCTCTTCTATTTGCTTTGTATTCAAATGAACAAATTTAAAGTTCAAGTACTTGGGAGGTATTTCTTGCAACTAAAAATTACCGTATTCTGGGCTAACAGTCAGTAGCCTTTACCATCCAATTTTATTCAAGCCGCAACACAGTTATTTGTTGAAATGCAGGTAACACCCTCAAATTGCCATTAGGTATCTTTTTAATTTTAAATTTAAAAAAGGGAGATTCATTCAAAACTAGGCATTGAATTTCACCTGTTTACAATACAAAAGGAACGTTCTGTCTCTCAAAATCAATATGTATTCATTCAATTAAAACAAATGTCTGTCACTGACTAATAATTCAAACCTCCCCGCAACACATTTCCAAAAAAAACAATAAACAAGTGTGTTCTTTTACTCCTGACTATGCAGCAGGCAGATCTATTCTGAGGGTTGTGTGGGTGTCAAATGTGAAGTTGGCAGACAAGGATACAGCAGAAAAAAACAGCTGTCAAATCTAACAGGACAAAGGTGGTGGAGAAAATTTAAAAAATGTCTTTTAGTTTTGAAAAAAATAGTATTGTAAAAGAAAGAAATGATATTTCAAACCCTAGACAGATTCCCTTTAAAAAAAATTACCATGGCACTAAATAGATAATTAGATATCTAGCATTTCTTTTAAAAAATATATGTGGATATTTTAAAAAACACTGTCACCTCAAACTAACATTTCTAATTACACCTGCCCCTGAGTCCCACTGCTCATTTCAGTGGTTTTATAAATACATATTCCTATTTTAAGTCTCTTTCTCTCTCTCTCCAGCCTCCACCATTATTGCATGAAAGAAAATGACTAAACCAGGTAATTAGTGACAATGACCAGAAAGTGTGGTCGAATACGCAAAGACATAAGAAAAATTTTCTCATCTTTCAGGTATGTTATTCTTAAGTGTTACATGCAGCACTAGTAAGTAAAATAATTCAGGCCGCAGCGTGGGTTTAAACACTGATGGTACTTCTTTATATTAAACTCTGGTAGGAAATATACCTGATTCAAGCAAATACTACTGGTTGAAAGAACCACTGCATTCTGAGCAATTTAAAAGCTATTAACTGCTTAAATAGCATTAGCTTTTAATTAGGTTCTTTAAAAAAGAAATCCTTGGAAATAAAGCACTCTTTGGTGGACAGTAATTAGTCTGTGTACTTACAATTGCAGCTTCATAAAAAAAATTCATACAAAATAAGAAAAGGAGAGCCAATCAACATGAGAGTACCTTGTTATGAGAATAAAAGACTGCCTTTCCAAGCTTAGTCTCTAACTGGAGACTGAGGCTGACTTGGATGGAGAACAGTGAATTAAATATTTAAAAGCCTCACCATGTTTTCACTTTTTATGGTGGCCAGCAGCTAAGTGATTGCCATCACAATTTATACACATGCATCATATGGACTAGCAGGCTCTCTTTATAATAGAGAACTTAAATATTTACACCTGAGTCTAAATTTACAATTACTTTTTAAAACATTTGAGTAAATGTTTAGAATTAAAAAGCTTGATTAGATAGCTCAGCTTTCTACCAGTCCGTGTCTTCCACAAATAAGGAGCTTTCTGCTAAATCTTTACTGCAAAACAAAGCCAAAGCATTTTCTTCCTAAACTGCATCAAGTCCCATAGCGATATCCCTTTTTTCCTCCTCCATGTCCTCTTCAGCTCTAGTTGCTTATTTTTAATTTAACACAACACTGTCCTAGTCCTTGTGATGGAATGACTGCTGAAATGATAAAAACATGTTTAAAAAATCAAAATCAAAATGTGCACTCCAAAAACCAAAGCAAGCACAGAAATATTTCAAACAAACATTTCTGCCCATGTAAATTAAGCAAAGCACATTTCAAAGAAAAATACTGTAAAAGACTTGGATACATTCAGAGACAATGCAGTATCAATTATAAAGAAATCACACTGGTCTGATTATAACGTGTAGAAAGAGGTTCAACTGTGCACAGAAAAGCAGCAGAGGATGCAAAGTACCATAATTTCATTAAGCGCATTTGCGTTTTCCTTCTCTCCTTCTGAGGTATGAGACTGTAGGAAAAGTAGAGTGAATGGTAAAGAAATATTATTTTTCTAAAGCTAAAATTTAGATTACATATAGGCAAACTCAGTGCACAAGCAGTTTCCAACTTAAGGGAGCAGAAATGGTGAAAGCATACTGGGTTATTAAAGCATGCTTCTGTTTATTTTCATGACATGCTGCTCTGGTTAGAAAAATGCCAAAACACCTACAAAATAATGGTTACAGATCTTTCTCTAGCGACTATTTCTTCCTTTCTACAATGATTCCAGCACCGGAATTACACTGAAGTCCTTAACTCTTCAAACCTCACTGGAAACCATTTTATCCCTTTTACTGACTAGGGAAGGAGAACAAACTGCTTACTAAACACATACAGCTCAAATGCTGTTAACGAGTGCAACAACAAATTTCTATTCTTCTGCAGGGAGGATTTTTTTTGTTTTGTTATTTAGCTGTAGTTCGGCTGCTGCTTTGAGTTATTCAAACATTTACTGGAAAGGACACTAGGAGGTCAGGAAACCGGGGTCTTTTTTCTGGCTCAGAGACTAAATTCTGTCTCTTCTCTTTCCCATCTCTGTAGTGAAGATGCTGACACTTTTGTACTTAAGTGCTTTCAGACGAATGAATAAAAAATATGGCAAGTGTTACAGAAGATTTTTGGATTTGTCTTTACTTTTTAGGATGGCTAAAATGAGTAATTCAACAGTGAAAACTTAACGATGGCCGGCCATTTCTGGGTCAAGCTACACCAGGCACACCCTAGATGGGAGAAACAAAGTATCTGTAAGTTAAATGACTCAGACTGGGGTCACAGGACAAGATCATGCCTTAGAGGCTATGAATCCCTTCCAATCCAATCATCATGCTGATCCATCCATACGATAGATAAGAGATGTGTTAAAACTGGTACTGGGCAGGTATGTGCTGGGAATTTGCCACATGGTATAGATTGGCTCCTAAAGGAAATGCAATGAACACTGTGAATGGAAAAGGGGATGAGGCTGTAAATCTGAAAACCTGATGAAAAAATAGTAGTCATAAATTACTATATTTTATTGGGAAGCGAGTCATTTAGGATCCATTATTAAATAGTTTCCTTAACAGTTTGAAAGTCACGGGAGCAAATATGCTACTCAAATTGTGGATGATAATGTTAAAAAGGATCACAAATTTGAGAATAATGAGATTCAGCTACATCAAGAATGAAATCAGTTGTAGTGTCTATGAACAAAATGAGATCCAATAAATTCCCCCAAAATTAATGTTTATGGGAAAAATAAAGAACAAGAGACACAAAATGGGAGAATCCAGGTTCAGCAATAGCAGATAAGGGTGAAAAAAAATTACCTGGAAAAACTAATGCAGTCTTAGAAATGCTGGATTAGATTAAGTGCAATACTACACAGTTCGGATAAATCAGGCTTATTCTTTTCTACACCATCTTCAGACATGAACCATAATAAAAGAATTCAGTTTGGGGCACAACCATTAAAAAAAAAAATACAAAACCGAATAAAAGTTCAAGCAGAAAAAGATGGAAGAGCTAGTATTTTTGCTTTTGTTTTTCTAATGAGACTAAAGAAGCTCCATTATGTCATCCACTTTCTTTCACCAGATCGAGCCCAGCAATCATTACCTCAGTGTGCAACAAAAACTGGCTCTATGCAGGATTTTGCCAAAGGCTATAGTTAAATAAGAACACATCCATGTGATAAGGAAGGTCATTTTGTAAAATGCCCACAAGACTAGGAATTTAGTCACATGCTATTTAAAACTGGCTGCAGCTCAACAACCTCTTCAGATGGAAAAAAGTACTTAAGAATTCCACAATGTGCTACTGGTAGAGACCATCATTTTGTTCTGCAACATTTTCAATGGCTGGATCTGATCTTCATATGCTAAATTATTAGAATTACTTTTTCTTTTCTTCTCATCTGTCACAAGGAAATAAAAATCCCTACTGTTCTCCAGAAGAGCATATTTACTCAGAAGGAACTGAAAAGGATGGTAACTGGACAGCCAGCCAGTTAGATACTAGACCAAGATAGTCTCCAAGTAAAGCATGAGGAGCACTATTTGATTACGGTCTGAAGTTAAAGACCTAGATAGAAGTTTGAGTAGCATCAGAACATTGAGTCACAAATATTCTGCAGTGTTCAATGCTATTTATGAGCCAAGGAATCCATCAGTAAGAGTTCAAGTCGGTCACAAATTTGGCATCATGCCTGAAGAATTTCATCAAGTATGGGAAAATGCTTCACACAATAAATCATGAGAAGAACCTTTTCTTTATAAAAAGTGAGAGAAAAGGAAATGGACTGAAAACGAGATAACTTAGCAGAAAACTAGCTAGAGAACCAAGGAAAATAAACCAGCAGAGGCTTAAGAAGTACATAGCAGTCAGAACTAGAAAACTCAGGGTGAACCAAAATATGTACTGTTCTTGTCAGTACCATCAGAAGACACACACAGAACAGATTTAGTGTTTTACAAAATGGTTGCATTTTATCTTATAGCTATTGGTCAATATTTATCAAAAGGTCACTTATGCAATTATTCCTGAAAATGCCATGAGCACACATAAAGGATGTTTTTAAACACACCACACACACACTTCGTATACGTTCATATTCACTAAGGTCCCCAATCCCTCAACATTCACTGTTCATATATACACAAATATACTGCATGCATGCATGTGCGCGCACACACACACACACACACACTCTCTTTATGTATGTTTGTGCATGTGTGTACATGCATACACACACAAATTTGTGCATATATTATAGACACACACACACTGAGTGATGCAAGCTATATATCTATCTATATAGTTATATGCAAGCTATAGCTATATAGATATAGATAGCTTGCATTATCCTTTAATAAGGCAAGCAGAAGCAGGAGAGAAATAAATTATCTCAGTGGAACACAACAGGTGAAGTTTGGATTTATGCAAATAGTCACCAATCCATATGTCCCAGGTCAGGGGTGTCAAAGATGCAGTCTGCAGGCTGGATCCAACTTGTGAAGCTATTTCACCCAGTCTATTGAGGCTCCTAGAGGGCCCAGAAAGAGCAGGGACAGGGCCTACCTCTGCATTCCCAGCTACAGAGTCCTGGTGGGGAACATGTCAGCAGGGGGAAGATGGGGGAAGTGGACAACAGCTGCATTAAAACCCTTATGTCAACACTTCCAGGTTTCAAGGTTTGTATCTGGCCTGGGGGGCCTGCTGACCTTGACACCTCTGTCCTAGCCAAGGACGGCTAGTCAGAGAGATAATCCACCTCCTCTCACTCCTCCTAACAGAAAATGGTGTTCCTTCAGCATTTATAACAAGCCCTTTAGAGTGATTCCACAACAAGCACAAGGAAAACTTGTTACTTCCAACCATCAAATCGCTTGAGAACTACTACATGCCATTAAAGCCATACATATAGAAACTTGTTTAGTTCAGGTGTACTCAAGCTAAACTGTAAACTCTCCTGAGAGTTTCAATCCCAACAAAAGGAAAAATTTAACATCCCACTTTTGCAGTGTGCAGATGTCCTTGAACATGAAAGTGAGACAGCACAGAAAGGAAATGTTGATGGGTTAAGTCCTCCAATGATCATTGAACCTGTGTGCACGCATATGTTAATTTCTAGTAAAACCTGTGAGGTCTGGTCTATGTTTGCAGAAGTGACTTTAGACATGTGTGAAGCCAAGAACTAGAGCAGTAGCAGTCAAGCAAATTAGCATTTCACCCATATGCTTATTCAACAAAAAAGGCATTTTTGCTTTTATTCAGACCCCTCAAGTTTTTAACCCTCAAGAATCTTGTAAGGCTGACTCTCATGTTCAGACTCCGAATGCTTATTTCCTTACAAAAAATCTCATACTAATGCTACATACATGCATATATTGCCTACATTTTTAAAAATAATTTTCAGGGCATCTAAAGCCAGTCCCAACTCTAAGGTTCCTTCTAACATGTTGCAGGACACAATCTAACTCCTTTTTGTTTTTATATTCCTCTTACTAAGAGAAAGAAGGAATCCCTTTTCCATACATAATACTGTATACTGTTTTCCCTCAAGACTGTGGGTTCCCTCATTTCATTCAAGACAAGGAATTTCTTGAAGGGTTTCTTCAGTGCCTACTGGCATTTTGCTTCAGGAGCTAAAACTCTTAAATTCAGCAGTCCTTAATCATATGTGAAGAACCACAACACAACTCTTCCAACTTTCAAAATTCATTCAGCACTGTAAAAGGTATAACAAGAGATTCAAAGCTCCAGATGTTCTCAATAGGTGATGCTGGTAATGGATAAACATTACATTCATAGTGCTACAAATGTAGCAGCACTTTGAAACACTCTATAGGCTGGGACACAGGTGCTGAACACCCCCCCCACATACTTCCCCGGAGCATCAGGAAAGCACTTGAAAGGCATTCAGCAATGTGACTTGCCAGGGGATGCAGGAGAGCAGCAGTGTAACTGATGGGGTGAACAGTGAACCAGCCCCTGGTATTGATTATGAGGGGGCACCAAAATGTCTCCCCAAGAGTCTTTACTATGGGAAATGCAGCCTTGCACCCAGCACTGCATCTGAGGGGTTAAGTGGGGGATCAATTCCTGCCCCCCAGGGATTTCTCTCAGAGCAGACACAGCATATCTGTGGAGACAGGGGGATGAATGGGACCCCAGGGTTCCCATGCCACCCCTACCCCAAGCACTGAATGAGTTTGCTACACCTCTGCAACAGGGGCTTGCACAGCTCTGCTCACCCTCCCCCCACCAGGTCTGATCACTGACAGCCTACCTGCTCTTCCTGTTAGCTAAATTACAGGACAGTGATCTTAGCAGTCCCTTCTAGGCAGGCAAAGACTTAATACTCAAGGAAGAAAAAAATGAAAGCTGGGTAAGAAATTAAAAAAAACCCTCGTGTCATTGCCCTGCCTTGCCTTTCACTCCAGTTCTAACTTAGGCCACCTCTCCTAACCCCCACCACTTTTGTTTGCTCCACTGCAGCTTCCCCGGGCAGCTCCTCCTCACCCAGGCTAGCCCCCAGTGGTTTGTACCAGCCACAAAGATTGTGGGCCTGATCCCAATTCCACCCCTCCCTTCCCACCAAACTGAACCAGGAGATGCTGGCTCAAGATTGTAGGCTCAGTCCTGTCACTCGTCAGCCCACCATGGCTCCTGCAGAGCCCGCTAAGCCCCCACCAGCTTCTGATGGCTTTGTAAGGGATAAGGAAAGGACCCGTTTTACAATAGGTCAAACCAATATCTGGAGCAGGGAGAGAAGCAGGCAACTTGTCAGTGTCTGGGTGACAGTACCAGCTCCTGGTCTCCCTCCCCATTCCCCCCAAACTTGCAAGGTGAGGGAAGAAGGAGAACAGAGCACTGAGGGATGGAGAGACCCCCTGTAGCACTATGGTGCACTGTACAGACATTATAAGTAATGCCACGTTTTGTAGCTTTACAGGGAAGTTGCCAGATACATTTTTGTGGTATTTCTGCCATTTTCATAGTGCTACGGGGGGTGTGCACATCTGTCTCCTAGACCGGTGGTTCTCAACCATTTTTGTATCACGACCCATTTGTAAACATCAATGGCTAGTCTTAACTCATTGTCCTGCACTCCCAACCTGTTGCCTCCTGCCCCAAACCCCACAGAGAGAGAGAAAGAGAGAGAGAGAGAGCGCAGCATGGGGGGCCCCCAAGCAACCCCTGGCAGGCTGAAACTCTGCCAGCCTTCAAGGGAAAAACCAGAGTTTCCCAATTTTTTTTTTCCTTTAAAGGAAAATCCATTTTTAAAGTTTGTTCCCAACCCTTTCATATATTCTTGTGACCCACACGTTGAGAAACACTGTCCTAGGCTTTTGTAGTTCCACAAAGGCATTGGTAGCACTATAAATGTAACATCTGTCCATGGCCAAAGTGCATTTCAGTTGCATCCTTTTCACTAGGATGCCCCAAGGCAGAAGTCCGCTATCAGCAATGGACAAGCCAGGTCAAAAAGCTTTACCTGAGAACAACGGTCTGGAGCTTTAAAGAGAATAACTCTCACCTTTTTAAACTGCTTTTTCTTGTAGCAGACCTGGTAGTTCTTTTAGTAATGTCTGTACTGTCAGAAATGTTACGTTCAGAGGTTTTAGTTTTCTGAACACTGGACTGCAGAATTACTCTGAAAAGAGTGGGAAAAAGAAAGTTATAACCTGAATGTTTCAGACAAAACTGGCAAGAAGATATCACATTTCAAGCACAATGAACATATTCTAGTAAAAACGTCATGACGTTCTACATGATTTCAGGAGGAGGGTTGTCTTGAGTGAAATATACAACATGTCCTTGGAAGTAGTTCTTTTCAGAATTAAGTTAAATTCGAGGAGTAGTGTTAGCAGTTTCAAGTGATTTATTTTTTACCTTCAAAGATATACACTATTAAGAATATTGGAGTCTCTCTCTTTTCATCTTTGAGGGGAAGGAAGTAGAAATGAAGCAAGGCATCTGACATTTTAGAGTTTTTAAATATTTTGTACTGAAGAAAAAGCAACACAAAAAGACTACAAAGAAACACTACATCCACAAGATGTTAATGTGCAACATTTAAAATACTAGACTGGATAAATCCTGGTTATCTTGAACTAGGAATGCTTTTTAGTTGACAAAGTTCTTAGTCACACCAAATGACATTACACTTACAGTCCCATTTTCAAAGGTGTTAATCATCTGCAATTCCTGCTGAGAGATCAAGATTTTCAACGCCTTTTAAAAAAATCAGGGGTGTGTTTTTGTTCCCTTGCCACTCCCTAGCTTCTACTTTCATTCGATTTTAACAAGCCTGCCAAGTTTTATTTTTACTTAGGCTGTGAGATAATAAGGTAAGAATGTATTTTTGATTACTTCACCTGATAGTAATTATTAACTGGGCCTCTGCAACTTAGCTAACTACCGATAGACAAAGTGACTCTGTCCTTCGTGTGCCTCCATTAAAATTATTGTAGCAAGGTGCATCAAATGCAATTTTAACTCTGAATGTGTAGATCCAAAACTATGTTCTACTAATATTACAAATAATTTTCTTCAAGAAACTGAATTAGGTTGCTGGTATTAGGAAGTGAAACATTTCAGTTGCTCTTTCAGTTATATGCTTTCAAGCAGACTACAAAAATCTTCAAGGTCACTTTTGCTTGCAGACTTCTCACCTTCTTCTCTGAATTTTGTTTATAAATAACTATAAAACTACTGTACTAAGTTACTCTGAAGACCCATAGGACCAATGTGCACATATATTTTAAGATTATTATACAACTGATTACTCAACATCATACCTGTAACAACAGATAAATCTGAAATCAATTAATGCAAAAACATTATGCTTTCACCACAAGGGATAACTGTGCTACTGCACAGTTATGCTTTTATCATTAACACATGGTCTTGTTGCCTGCCACACTTTGCTTTTAGAGCCATAAGCATTAATATGACTTAGAGAGTTTCCTGAGCAGCTGCATGTTACTGGTTACAACGATCTAAATATAGATCACACTACTGCAATGGAGTCTTGAACCAGCTCCCATGTGATCCTAGGGCTGAGACCAAAAAATCAGCTGCAAATCAGGCAGTTCAAAAATGCACACGCACATCTATGTTTTTTAAAAGAGAAATTTAACTGACTTTTGGGTCTGACTCCCATCCAGTAGACAGATTGTGGGTCTCAGCTCCTCACAAGACTCCCCATGGGTCCAGAAATTTGGCAGTGGGGTAGTGGTGGCAATTCACATCAACACTGCCACTGCTCCCCCTGATTTTAAGTTTCTGGAACTGTGGGGCTTGATTGGATCCACCTGGGCCAGCCCTGCACCGAGGGATTGGGCCTCAATCCTGCACAGCTGGACTGGGCTGGGGCCAAGCTAGGCTGGTCCTTCCCACACAGCTGCACTGGGTCCCAGTTGGGCCAGCATGGATGCTGTATCAGGCCCACAGACAGGATCTGGTTCCCTAATAAACCTTGGGCTGCTCATCTGGCCACAGGCTGAATATGATCAGGCACCACTGATATAAACTAGTGGGGGCCAAACTTTATGGCAGATGTCACATATTAGCTCTGCATCCTCCCCAAGCATCACTTCAATTCCCTTTCCTTGCCCTGGTGCTCTCTGATGCTCTGCTTTTTGTTCCTATCTCTATGCTACCTGCCTGATCTGCTGCTCTTTCTGCTTCCTTCTTTGTACTCCCTGCCCAGTTTGTTGCTTTGTTTTCTGCTCTGTCTGGTACTATGCTGTTGGTCCCTGCTTGATCTGCCAAGTGCTACACACAGAGCCTGCTCATGCCACTTCTGGCAGCTGCACCACAGGTTGGCCACTCCTGATATCAACTATAGCATGAGTGTTGGCTAGATCAAAAAACACACAACAAGGTCAATGTTTTTAAAGAATTCCAGACTCAAACACTGAATGCACATGTAAAAGGGAAATGTATTAAAATGAGAGAAAAGAAAAAGGATTTCCATAATTTAAATCAGGTTCCCAACCCCCAGGCCACAGCCTAGTACTGGGCTGTGAAGGGTTGGTTGTCGGTCTGCAGGAGGGTTGGCTGCTGGACCGGAAGTCCAGAAGTGACTGGCATACTGAGGACCAGTAGCCAACCCTTTTTTAGACTAAGTGACTGGCATAGCTGCCTGCTATACCAGTCACTGCTGGTCTGTAGTTTGCCAGTCTGCGGTCATTTCTGGTCTGTGGTTTGCTGGTCCACAGCATAAAAAGGTTGAGAATCCCTGATTTAAATAAAACATCTTCCTGTATGTGAAGCCAGGTATTAAAAAGAGAAATATAACAACACTTCAGAATTGTTTGTGAGCCAACTCATACACACACACACACACACACACACACACACGAGAGTGTGAATACACACTCCTGACAATGCATGATTTTGTAAGTAACTGCATTTGAAATCAATCCAAATGAAGCATCATTTAAGACAGCACAGTACAGAGTACAGTCATAATAAATTTCTATTTATCCATTTTTGCCAATACAAATTGATGACCAGACAAGCCATGCTTGTTTACAACCAGCTCCCAGACGATCTATAAAGCAAGAGATGATTAGCTGTGTTAGTCTGAAGTCAGGCAGAAAGAACAGCAGGGTGGCATGTCAGGGCATTTATACACATACATTTGTCTGCTTTGAGATCTGGTGCATCAGAGCAGACTCAGTTAAGCAAGTCTGCTCCTCACACAAGAGGATGTGCTCGGCACTGCATCGCATGCATTTGTATAAATGGCAAAATGCGCATCAGTGCTGAGAAAATGGTGACAGTGTGCCTTTGATCTAAAACACCTTCGATGTGTTTTAGTTCAAAAGTGCGCCGCTGCCATTTTCTCAGTGCTGACGTGCATTTTGCCATTTATACAAATGCACGCGCTGGGTGCTTTTAAAAGCACCCAGCACTGCGGTGCAAGCATGTGTGCAAATGCCCTAAAGTGCCAGCTGCCCTACCTTCTGTGTAGGGATCAATAAGGATGGTAGTTAAGAGACTTCTAAGCCACTGTACCTTTGTCTATGGAGGCTTTATTGATCTGGATTTGTTTCAGATTTATACAATCTAGCAACTAACATTTTTTTTTTTAATCAAATCAAACAAAACCTGCTCCACATTTCAACCATCAGCAATCTTCCTTTCAAATGCCAGTGCAACATAAAACTGCAACAGTAAGCCATGTTGTCATATACACACCGTTACATATAGCAACACCCATTCAAAACTGAAGGGATATAAGTACTCAGCCAAGTGGGGGATGATATTTCCAGAAAACAGTGACAGATCTGCGAGACTGCAACATGTCTCACCATACACAAAAACTTAGAACATTTAAACATTTAAAAGGCAAGAAAGGAGGAAGAAATCATGAAATAAGAGAACTAGAGATTGCAAAATAAGGTCTGTATACATTTCTACTGTCTTCTACAATGCGATATAAACTCTAAAGTTTTCATATAAAGTTCTCTTTTCATTGTCATGATATGGCCACGTAACAGGAACAGGTTGGCTACCGTTTTGCTAACTAAGCCTCACAAATATTGCCAACAGCCACAAGAGACTGGCACTCTTCCCCATCTGTCACAAGGCACTTCAAAACGTAACTGGAACAAAGAAAAACTTGTCTACCCTTAGAAAAAGAAAATAAAAGAATCTCTCTCTCAACGAAGACTGTGACTACCTGTGTGTTACAATATAGTTTATTCTTGCTTGTATGAACAAAAACATAAAATGCTAGAGAAGTATGCTTTAGCATAATTGTGACTTAGACAATCTCCCCTCTTCATATAATAAATCAAAACCTCCATAACTTCTTCATATAAAATAGCTGTAAAATGGAAAAAGCTAACTACATATATTAAGGTGTAGTATATGTTAACTGTCACTATACAATTTTTTGTTTTATGATCTATATGTTGTAGAATGGGGCGGGCAATTATTTTGGGCAGAGGGCTGCTTACTGAGTTTTGGGAAGCCATTGAGGGCCGCATGACAGGCAGCCAGGGGCAGATAAATATTAATTTTCTAAATATTTTAGGGGCCCCATGGGTCGGATAGAATCGCCTGGTGGGCCACATCTGGCCTGTGGGCTGCATTTTGCCCACCCCTGTTGTAGAACATGCAAAAATTGAGCTACACATTTAACTAAGTGTATGGGAGTATAAAAAAAATTACTGCCAACTGCATATTAAGCCAGGTTCCTATGGTAATTTGGCTGTCAGGTTTTAACTTCCTTATTTTAAAAGATCTAAAAATGCAAAAAACTGTTAACATTTACAATTATCAGATCACATTTAGTAAGTACTGCTGTATATAGCAGACATGCTCTCCCAAGACGCTACCAAGTTAGGACTGATGTCAATGAAAGATTTAATCCTGCTCCCAGACCCAATACAAATCCCTAAGAAACTCTCCTACACAAACACTCATATCCATCTTTCAATATATCAGGATTAAGAGACTCAAATCCATTCCCTTGCATAACTTTAGAAATGATGCTGAATTCAAAACCAGAAGTGAATCTTTGAAAAGGTTCTAATGCAGAGCTGACAATGGCTACCTGAACAGATGCCATACATCATTTGTTTATTTATAGCCCACCCTATCAAAATAGTGCAGAGTGGCTTACAATAAAGCAAACAATCCACAGACAAGATTCCCCAAAGGGTATCCTAAAACCTGAGAACTCCAACCCCCACCTTTCCTCCAGCCACCACCCCCCTACCAAAATCCTTATGCAAAAATCCTCCAATTCCAACTGTACCTCACAACCACCACTCACATCAAGATAAAAGAAACACTCCTCCCCCTCAGCTCCCTACCTACCTGCCCCTCACCACATCCCCATAAAAATCACAATTTTGTTTATGTTCTGATAAAAGTAGCCATTGTTCCTCTGTTTTACCTGTGGTAGGTTAGGGTGCTATGGCTTGCAGTTGTGCAGTAGGGTTGATTGTGTAGTTTTAGTAACCGGTCAAACAAGAATTTGCATGGGATAGCATGGATAGGGATCCTGCCTCTGGCAGAAGTTTGGACTAGACCAGTGGTTTTCAACCTTTTTTGTACCAGGACCTATCTGTAAACATTGGTGGCCGGTCCTAACCCAGTGCCCCTCACTCCCGTCCCACTGCACCTCCCCACACCCAGTGCCCTTGTGCGTGGGGTAGAAGGTGGATGTGACATGGGAGACCCCAAGCAGCCCCTTGCAGGCTGCAACTCTGACAGCCTGCAAAGGAAAAAACCATGGTTTCCCACATTTTTCTCCTTTAAAGGAGTACCCATTTTTAAAATTTGTTTGTGACCCTTTCATATGTTCTTTTGGGTCATAACCCAAGGATTGAGAACCACTGAACTAGATGACCTCCCAAAGTCCCTCCCAGCCCTACTTTTCTATGATTCTATATGTTAAATGAAAGGACTAAAAGACAGCTGGAAATAATTTTTTTTGAATGATATAGCTCAAGAGCATCACCCGTCAAATATCTGGCCTGTAGAAGTGTGCCATCTAACCTGCAGGACTCCAAGGCCACCTGGGAATTTGGGGGTGGAACCTGCCAGTGAAATATGAGGCACAGAGCTATGTTGGGAATGCATGCTGGCAGCTGGGGGGGCAGAGGAAGGAGTGACAACAGCATGAACTCCCACAGCTCCTAGACACTCCTCACCTCACTGCTGCTGCTAGGTCCATAGCCTATGAACCTCCCAAGAAGCCCCATAATCTGGTGCTAGCACAGGGGGCTGGATGAGTCTGACAACCTGGATGTAGCCCAGAAGGTTTACATCACCTACTTGTTAGCTGTGTCACATTTTTACCTCACTGACATTACTCTGTGAAGCTGCATGGAACGTCACCCAAGAGTTGAGAATTACAACAAAGTAGAGGTCTTGCCACATCCCCACCTTGATCTGTAAAACAATCAGGGCATTACCTGATGTTCTATAACCTGAGCTAGAGCTTTGGACATTCAGGGCCTTAATCTATACTACAAATTGAAACTACACTATAAATGAATTAGTCACCAACCCACATCAAGAGTCTGACTCATCTGTATACAGTAAGAGTGTAGACCTCTTACAGGCCCTGAATAAACGTGGAAGAATATTCAACATAAGGAAGAAGAAATTAAGAAACCAGTTTCAGCACATGGAACTTGGAACCAAAACACAATTAGATCAATCTAATCATTAATGCAAGGTGAAACTACTGCTTTTGAAGAGGTAATCATTTCCTTATCATATAACCTTGGAACTCCTGCTGATATCAAATACCTTAGAAGCAAATCAGCATGCAGAAGAAAATTAGAAATGAAATCCACAGGACATCTCCTTTAGTGTTATTTGTACTTATCAAAATCCTTAGACTGTGTAAGGTACCTGTTCCACTTCACATTAGTAAAGACAATTATGTTCTATATTTTGAATCCACTTTATGAAAACCCCAATGAAATATTATTTAACCAAACAAACAAAAAAGTACGTCACAAAAAGACTTGGTAAGCACTCTGCCTTAACACGCAACTTAAAAAGACTTCGTTTATAGCTGATCAGTAATGGAACCTTCATTTTGTAGGTCCACTACACATATACTCGGCTATTCACAAAGGCATCTTCCTTACTCAGCCACCTCTATACAGGCTAGTACACTTTACCTTAGGCATAACTGTTTAAACAGGACAGTAGTAAGGTCGGTAGGTGCAAAATTAATCTTTTAAGCAGTTCACAGTTTTAGGAACGAATACTTCAGTATCCTAAAAAAAATCAAAATGTTAAGATGCTAATGTGCGCACTGAGAAAGGTAAGAAAATTAGATTTTAATTTGAAAGGATGACATTTTATGGAGAAAAAGACAAACAGAGGCAGGTCTCCTCTGAAGGGCGCAATGGAGTTTTCTGTCCTGCTAGCAAGGAACTGCTCACTAAATTAGTTAGCAGTTTGATCATGCCCCCAGACATACCAAACATGTTAACTTTGAAAAAGTGAAGATCTGTAAGCTTGCTATGGGAAAACTATTAAGTTTTCTCTTCTGCTACAAGTCTCTATACAATGACATCCCTAGAAATCAGACAGAGACATCAGTACTCAATTATTCACATGATGGCCATCTCAATCATGTTAGAGGGTTTGAAAAATTGAAAACAACTGCATCTAAGTAGAATATAGAAGCATTGAAAAGAAGGGAACAGGAAATTGTAGGGATTGCTTTTCTACAATAGGAAAATTGAGAGCAATGCTTAAAGAAATCAAAGCCCCAAACTTAAAGTTCAGCTTTCAAGTCCATATTTGTGCATCTAAATGAGACCTAATGTTCCAGTGCTGAGCTTCTGTCAACTCTAACTTCAATTTAGGACAAGGGGGGTGGGGGAGGAATCACACTTCTTATAAAAATGTCCGAGTCATTAAGTGCCTTTAAAAAAAAAAAAGAGAGAGAGAGAGAGAGAGAGAGAGAGAGAGAAGAGAGCGCTTAATCCAATCTCTGATTACATCCTCATTGTAGACTACCCAAAACCTTAGTTTAAAAGATGCGTCCCATGTT
This sequence comes from Alligator mississippiensis, assembly GCF_030867095.1. Taxonomy (NCBI): domain Eukaryota; kingdom Metazoa; phylum Chordata; order Crocodylia; family Alligatoridae; genus Alligator; species Alligator mississippiensis. The sequence goes on from NC_081826.1 coordinate 206,670,586, forward strand.
CTTCATTGGCCAGGAAGTGCGTAATCCACATTTTCTTTCTTGATTAAAGACATGCATTTCTCTTGTGATGGGGTTTGCAGTTGTAGGTCCATGCCAGCTGATTACGAATTGATAGCGCTCAACAGAATCTGAGGATTTCCCCAGTTCCTTTTCTGATGTTTTTTTTTCCCCCCTTAAACTTTAGAGGAAGACAACTTCCTTGCTGTTTGGGAGTTGTGAATGGTAAAACATGGTAAAGTCAGAAGAGCAACAGATTAAAAGGCTTAACTTTAATATTCAGTTTGAAAGCGCCTTTTAAGGCATTCCCACCATTGTAGGGCACAACATTTTTTACCTACTTTTTATGACAGCAACTGAAATCTTCAGCATTCTCCCAGAAAAATCTTTGTTTGCCAGTTTTCTGCAGGAAAAAACTCCAGTGACAATGCCATACAGGAAAGGAAAATGTGCAGTGGATTTGCCCCCACAAATCTCTCTGCTACAAAGCCTACTTGTCTAAAAGAAAACTTCATGACTTCAAAGGTGGAAACCAGGCTCCTGTGGCAAAAGCTGATCAGTACATTCATTCTGAAACAGGTTAAGAAAAATGAAAGTGCCATCCACAAAACCACTAGAGGGCATGAACAAGTAGAGAGATCCAAGGCTGAAGTCTGCTGACAATGTGTGAGAAGAGCGGGACTCTCTCACCCCCCCACCCCTTGAAAACAGCTCTTCAACGAAATATCAGGTTTTTTCCATCACTTAAAAGAATGTGTAAATAGATCTCCTGCGATTAGTAAATTTGCTGTCATCATTCATGGCTAGACTGAACAATGCAGCTCTCCTTAACACTATTAAAATCCCTGATAAAGATTTTTTCTGCCCTGTTTTACTTTGCCTCCTTTAGTTCAATGTGACTTATTAGTAAGTGTAGATTTACTGACAAATTCTAAATCTTGATTCAAAAGACAACTCATACTTTAGGGAACTTAGCAATTTTCCAACTAGTTTATGTAATCTAAACTAAAAAGGAGAACTAACCTCTTGATGTACTTGTGAGGTGTGAAGGACAAGATTTTCCTTTAAACAACATATATATATTAACTAAAATTATATCAGCATTTGCACTAGCATTCAGAGAATAAATCTTCAAAAACTATGAAATATCCTACTTGTAACTGCTCTGCATATTTCAAAGAGATATTGCAAGCCAGCCACATGATCACTCAAAAGAGCTTATTGTTATTTTCTTAAAAGCTAAATCAATGAAATTTACCCTTGCCACAAAGCCAGTAAGAAACATGATATGAAAAGCATGCAATTATGAAACATACTGGATAAAAAAGTGAACTGTTGTAGAGAAATGGAATGGGACACTTACACAGTGGCTCTCTCACAAGGAGTCCTGATGGTTATTATGTTCTTAAACCATCTAGACAGAATAGCAGGCTGGGAAGAAGGGAGCCACAAACAATCCACCAGATGACAATGCTACACAGTGTAGACACCAGCATAGCTAGGAGCCATCTAGAAAGGGGTGAGGGGGAGGAAAAGATGAACAAAAATTCAAACGCAAAAGCTATTGGTGCATTTTAGCTAGTTAAGTTTTAAAAAGCAAATCAACCTTTAAAACTGGGCCAAGCATTTTCACCCTTCCCAACGTTATAGCCCATGCAACCATAGAAAGTTTTGTCCTTAAGTTATTTGAAAACAACGTAAAACAGGTTTCACAGCAAGATGAAATAACTCCATGTGGGCCTTCTAGTCCAAGAAAAGTTCACTGCACTTAATGAAAAATGAATTCTAGAAGAGCTTAGCATAGCACTAAACTCTTGTGCGTCTCTTCTCATTAAAAAAAACCCCAGCTGAACAAACAGAAAAGTCTTTGGACTAGCCACTCCTATTTCACTGCTGCATGCTGTTGTAATATCAAATCATTTGTCAGAGTCATAACTATTACTAAAACAGTGAACAAAAATTATTCAAAGACATCCAGATGGCAAGAGTAGGTTACCTTTCTACAATCAAAATTGCAACAAAACTAATTTAGTAGTTCTTCTGCTGTAGGTACAGCATATTACTAATTATAACACTGACACAAAAGATCCATTCTTCCAGGTAAAGAGGATTTATACGAGCAACTTTGATAAACACTAATGAGTATTAAATACAAATCCCTTGTGCCTTAGTTAAAAAGTAATGCTTCTATTTCTCAAAAGATATTAAATTCTCCAAACTTCCAGTACTTGCATTTAGTACACAATGTACTGTTTCAAGCAATTCTTGCTCTGAGGAAATAAAAATCGTACTTTGCCTTATTCCTTTAAATAATTTTGCTGGTCAAATGATGAACTTCAGTTGCATTTTGGAATATCTGAATTTACATTTCCTACCTATTCTGGAGCTGCTAACTGCAGAAGAGGCTACAGGCATCAAGAGATGCTAAGAGAGGTGAATATGCAGCTTCCCTTGCAGCAGATGCTACATTAACTACCACAGACTAAAGTCACAAGACTATCTATGGATCACCATAGATACACTCCTCTCTTCTTAAAATTTATCCAGCAACAATTTTAGTGAAGTACTGCTATACCTTGCTTTGACAGAATTGCTCACAGGAGAGGCTGCAAGCAGTTCTCATAAACAGGGACCTACCTAATTCACAGTGGCTACTTCTGGATTTTGCGGTCCTAGCCTGCATTAGGCACCATTTTTGTGGTGAAGCATGGTGGGTTCCCCCACACCTCTGATCAGCTGAGGCACCTTAGAAATCCTGCCCCTCTCCAGAGATTGACATATGGACACCTGTCAATCTCTGGGGAGGGGAGTGGGACTTCTGGGGCCCCTTGGCCAGAGGCATTTGGTGGGCGGGGCACACTCCACTGCAAAACTCCCCCCACGCTTCAGGATGCCAGGGCTTCCTGCCTCCGTTTGTAGCTTCCCCATCCTTCCCCATCCCCCCGCTTCTTCCTGCTTATTTGCAGCCCCCATGTTTTTTCACGGGGACTGGGATTTTTCACAGGGGACCTACGCTATTCTTGGTTTCCATGAATATCATGAAATCTTTGATTTGGTAGGTCCCTACTCATAAAACCAGTAGCATCTGGGGAAGGATGTTCTCTCCAGAAAAATAAATCAACAGGAATTAATATTGAAAGTAAGCTTGGTCTTTTTGCACAGCTAAGCTAAAAAAACAAACAAACTAAAATAAACAAAAAAGAACATCCTACCCCCAAACCCATTTCAGTTGAACAAGTACTACCTTACAGAAACTGAAAGGCATTTTATGATAAAATACATATTTATATTTGGTACAATGTTACTACTCAATTTTAGACTCTAGGTTATATCAAATGCTTTATTTCTGTCAGTCTAGTAAATATTTTAAACCACCTTAACTGTACCACAAGCTCAAACCTTTGGAGGCAGGGGAAGGAGTTCCATGCTGTTTTTATACTTTAAATAACTTTTTTTTTTTTTTTTTTTACTTCTTAGAAGTTTTTCCAAATATGTGAACCAAAACAAAAACTTTTTAAAAGTTGCCTAGAAAAAAATTGTTTGATTTTGTTTCCTACTAGGCCTCACTCTTTGAGCCTACCCTTAGCTTAAAAATAAAACAAAGAAAGGCAGAAAAAAAACCCCAAATGCCGCCCCCCCAAGTAACAACTTACCACACACTTGGGAAGATTTAGAAATCTCTACTTCAAACTAGTTTTTGCATTTGAAGCTCTCCAATAAACATCTTATTTCTATAAACATTCCAATAAAGTGAGGTCAAGGAAGTGTTCCTAGTCATACGAAATGAGCGGTCAAGAACATTAAGATACAGGGCAGTAGGTGGTGGGACATGCAGCACAACAGCAGAGAAAAAATAAGAATGAGAAAAACTGAAAGCTGAACGCAATTCTTTGGCACAAACAAACACGCACACACACCACACTAAACCTGTAGTAAGCTGGGGAATCCATATTTTAAACACTGGGGAAAAAGACTTTGTCAATGAACCTTTAGAAAGCAGAGGAGGAAAAAAATACTGGTATTTACATATATCGAAAAAAAACCTAACTTACGTTAGTGGAACTGTGATTGTAGCTTTTCCTTGCCTTTTGCTTTTCAGAGCACGAAGTTTATCACCTTGAGTTACACAGTTCGTTTCATCTTCATCACTGTACTGCATAAGTAAACAAGGAATAAGCCAAAGATTTTAAGATATGCCCCTTGAGATATTAATGTCTGTTTTACAGGTAACTATTGATAGGGTTGATATAATTTCCTCAAGAAGAAAACTGGGAGGTCTAAATTAGCTTTATGAAAAATATCCTTCATGCTCTCACTTACTGTTTTTAAATCTTCAGACCTTTAAACTATTGCATGAGCTATCTGGCCAGAATAGCATCTGACACTGAAACAATAAAAATGTTGTCAGTACCTTTGCTTATACACTGCATTATCTTGACTTCTATTCCTCAGCTATCACATTCCTCTCCAACTCCTATCTGACTTCAGAAGACCATGACCACCTCCCTCTACAGTAGATGCCTATGGTTAAGTGACAGTATTATAGAAATCAGTTTTCCTGGTAGAAAAAGGCATTTCAATACGGGAGCCCACTTGAAATATAATTGAGGTATTTCTGTTGGCAAACTTCAAAATCTTGATTCATTGTCTGATTCTTCACCTAATTAAAAGTTTTAGGCATAATAGTGGCACTCTTTCACTTGTACAGAATGCTTCCATCTTTAATACCTGCTTTTGATATTTCATCTTCCAAATATTTTGGTATTAAAAAGAATATAGCAGAACATACAAGAATAATCTGACAATTTTAGTTTTATTATACCCACAGCTTTGTCCATGCCCCAAGAAATCCTCAATAGCTGTTATGCCCTTTTACAACAGCACAACATTTGGACGATTACCAGTTCAGTGCCTTTTCTGTTAGTTTTCCGGTTTTTTGCATCATTAATTGAAATATCATCTACTCCTGTGAGGATTTTCGTAACAGTAATTTTACTGTTCCCCTTTAACTTTGCACGGAAAATATCTCCTTCTGTCCAAAGTTCTGACTGTTTCCTATTACAAAAAGGAAAAAGATATATAGCTATACAAACGTTCCAGAAAATAGCAGTAGGATTTCATTTTGTTTTAAAGGAACTAATCTTTTTTTTATTAAAACAGTCTTCCACAATTTTCCAAATTGCTTATTCTAGCACAGTAACAGTTTACTTACTCTACCAGGAAATGTTGTTGTGGTCCAATCACTGAGCCAGGTCTATTTATTCTAATCCAGGCAATGGTCTCAGCAGCTGTCATCCGGTAATGTTTCATAATATAACAGGCTATAAGTGTGCCAGTCCGGCCAAGACCAGCTGTGGAAGACAGAAGAGAGGCCTCGGTTTTTCATGCACCACATTTTAAATGGACATTGAAATTTAAACCAAAAACAAAGGAACAAAATTATTCAGTCCCTTCATGTTATTACTATGGCTGATGAGTACTTAAATATACATCTTAACCTGGCAAAGCTTAGATGGCCATCGGTTTCTAAAGTTACATACAAATATTCATAACGTAGCATATTGTTTTAATAAGAGTATTAGGCAACGGACAAACACACACACTTCTTAGCTACTTGGAAGCAAGAGGGGGAAAGTTGCCACTCAGGAGCATAAATTACCAGTTATCTGTCCATGATTTTGCCATGCTACCGATTTTAGATAAATCACTTTTAACTTCAGCTCTGCATGAAAGAGCTACTGCTACACTATCACGCAGATGTAACTGCATTGTAACAGCTTGTATTGATATCAAGTGATACCAATATAATAGATATACCCATCTTGTAGTTTTGGTTTACAAAGTTACTACATTTGATTTAAATTTTCAATAAATATGTGCTTGTTGAATCAAGTAGCCTTTCAAAGCCAACTATTTTATATTTTATACTAGCCAATTGTCCATCAAGAATGATGGGCAGGGGGTGCGGGTGGGGACAGAGGTCTGCGTCTGACTCCTCCCCCAACTTTGGGGCCAGGCCCACTCCCCATTTCCCCCACTATGCTGTGGGGCCAGGCCTGCCCCTCCCCCCAACCTCCCCACCACCGTTTCAGGGCTGGGTCTGGCCTGGTGCACCCTGCCCATCCTCCCTGCCACTGTTGAGGGGCCAGCGCCAGTTCCTCCCCACCTTCCCCACCACTGTCTCAGGGCTGGGCCAGGCCCAGTGTGCCTCCTCCCCACCCTCCCTGCTGTCATCTTGGGGCAAGGCCTGCTTCTCCCATCTCCCCCCCACCCTGCTGCCATGTCAGCCTGGGCCCACTGCTCCCCCTCATCTTGCTCCGGCCCCTGCGTCCCCACCATCATGGCAGCACTCCGCCATGCTGCCACCTCCTGTTCGAATGCTGTATTCACACTCTGATTGGTTATTTCCATCAGCTAATCAGAGTGCGAATAAAGCATGTCAGACAGACAGACTATGGCTTTTATAATATTAGAATACAGGAATACATTATTTCTTCATTCATTATTAGAGTCATCTATATACCTAGGTGGCATAAAATACTTAGAAATACAATTTGCATACAATCAAAAAACAAATATTCAACTATCCTAAAACACAATAACCACCAATTTATTATCTCAATGTGAATATTCAAATCACTGTTATCAAAGCCCAAGGAAGGAGACAAGCTTTGCAATATTCCCTGAACAAATCCAAGTTTTGGCACGGTGACTCTAGGATACTTCCTGCCAAGAATCCTCTATGAAAAATGCTCAAATCATTGGGCCCTACCACTTAAGTGATAATCAAAAGGAGATGGGAGAAGGGTTTGAAGGTAAAAATATCTCCAATTCAATCAATTTTACTCAACAGAACTCCAAGTCGGAGACAAATACCACTTGGTACATAAGTCTCAAATTATTTAGGAACCCAAAAGTTGATTTACTTTTGCAAGACGGGTATGATGTGCTCATGAACAAGCCTCAGCACTTTCTGCTTTTGCTGTAGCATTACACAGCAGAATATAACAAACTGCATTTTGGAGAGAAACAAAATCAGCACCTTCTTAATACATTCATATGAAAAAAAAGCTCTTGGTACTATTGTTACATGACATTCAGGTACATTGCTCAATCAAGGAAACTGCTCAAACTGTAAACTTTAATGAAGACCAGCAAATCAAGATGTCAAAATATTTTCACCAATTTTTCTAGTTAAACAAGACTTTCATGAAACAAAGTCATACAGCAAGTCTGTGGCAGAACCAGGAACAAAAAAAGGCTTTCCTGAGTACCAGGCAACAGCCCTGACCATGAGAGACCAGAATGTCTTCTTCATTTAAATCAAGAAACACTTGCACTAATCTGAAGGATCAGGTAGAGCAAATAGTATGCAGTTATATAGACTGCATCAAATGGAAGCAGAAGTCAAGATGGCACAGAATTGACTTTGAATGCTCAATACTAACTGTGATAGTTTTTAAAAAGTTTTTTTAACACATCTACATTTCCTAGTTTTCATCTTAAAAAATTAAGAAATATTTTGACCTTTGGTGGTTGACTGCTCATGTCCTACAATATTTATACCCCAGCAGAAGACCGCTCTATCAGCTGAGCTAAAAAAGAGTAACTATAGTAGACTGCTAAGTATCCAGAACCAGCTACTAAAAGGAAATGCACTATACTCTTGACAGAAGACTTCAGAACGATCTGCTCAATAGAAGAAAAATGTTTGGGGCTCAACTTCTGTCTGTTCTATCTGGGCTCTGGAAGAACTGACTGGAAGCCGAGTAGGGGCCTGGAAACATGCTCAGTACAGTTCAGATTATGTGCACAATGCGATTTTTAAAAACAAATATTTTAGCCATATGTGGCTGGAGTTTTGGTTTGGTTTTTTTTGTTTTGTTTCTTTTTAAAGCTATCTACGTGCCAAATGTCAATTTTCTGCTGCAAAGCATAGAAACACCAGCACTTTCTCCTAGCCAAATCTTTGAAAAGATTACTATTGGCAGGCCCATTCTCCCTTGACATCATTCTTGGAAATGGCTGAAGAGATGGTTGAAATTAAAAAAGTCAGATGCAGCAGACAGCAAGTATGGAACATTTTAGCTGAAACATTTAGTTTGACAAAGTTATAAGCAACTGGAAGTAAGAACTTCTAAAACAAAGTGTCATGCCATCTAAACTCCCACATACAATATAAATACACAGGATCTACCTTTACAATGCACTGCTATAACTCCTTCAGCATTTTCACAAATATTTAGGAATGTTTTGACAATAGTATCACTAGGTGTGCTTCCATCAGCAAAGAAGAGGTCATAATGCTCAAAACCAGCATCAATAAATCGTTTGGCATCGTACATTTTTTTGTTGAGGCGTATTATGGTGGTGACCTTATGTCTTCTGAAGTATGGGAAATAAGCCTCAGGGGCATGATGGGGATAACCTATAGGTAGAGAAAAAGGAAACAATCTTGAAAACTGCAGCAACAACAATCAATTCAGTTTTTAAAAGAAGGTATGTTCAACATAAAAACTGAACCAAAACCCAATTTAAGTACAATTAAAATAAGCATTATGGTTTTTTTACTGCTGAGTTTAAACAAAGAAAAACAGCTAAGGAAATCAGAGTTTGATGAATAATTAACCCCCCCCAAACAATTGATAAAGTTGCTCTTACTCATCACAACCAACTAAGCAAGCAGTAGCATGTGGGTTTGTGTCCCCCACCTTTTGTTAAGCGTACCATTTTCAATTTTACTTCTTGAATGAGGTCCACTAAAGGCAATGAATTTGTTTGGTATTATCCAGTTAAAGTCTCCATTTTCTGCTTTCTGAAAAGAAAAAAAAAAAAAATTACTTGGTTTATCAATATCCCTAAATTTTTAGCTTAGAACCACAGAGGTAGGGCTGGAAGAGACTTCTTAACTCATTTGGTCCAACCCCCAACCAGAGGCAGGATCACCCCTAGTCAAACCATCCTATGTAAATCCATCATCTAACCTCTTAACAAAACTACAGTCAACCTTGACAGCCACAAGACACAATACTGTAATTTGCCACAGGTAAAGCAGGAGGACCAGAGAGCTAATATTCTGCTGCTGCAAAGATGTTTAAAATACACACGAGAGATCCAAGGAAGAGGTCCACGAGCCCCACTGCAGAGGAAGGCAGAAACCCCAACAGTTCGTACCCCTCTGACTGCAGGGTAAAATTTCTTCCTAGCTTCAAATCTGGTGATCTGTCTGACACTGAGCAGAGGGGCAAGAAACCCTGGGTTTAAGTCCCAGCAGGAGCACTGGCGCAGCCAAGTCAAAATCCCCAGCCTTAGCTGCAGCCAACACCCAATGACTCTAAGGAAGGCTTGAAAAAAACCCATCTGCACATACCCCAAAACATAGCATCAGAATGGGAAAAAAAATTCTCTTCTGGCCTTGTGTGGCAACCAAAGCCCACAAGCATGGGAAGTACTCATAACACAACACACATACAGCTATGCCTAGATCATCCCTGAACAATGTCTGTCCAACATCTTCCTGAACATCACCAACGACGGAGAGTCCACAACCTCCCTGGACAGTGTGCCTCACTATTCTTATAGCAAAGAAGTTTACCACTAGTCCATGATCTACTCGCTACAGGAGAGAAAAGGTATTTTCCCTCACCTTTATGGCAGCCTTTCAGGTATCTGAAGACTGCTATCATGTCCCCTACTAAGAACCTTTTCTCCAACCTGAACAAACCTTATTCCTATTTGCTTCATAAAATCAAAGCTAAATACAAGTGATAGACAAGTCTTGCTTCTGTTTGCAATCTGCTGTTTGCTTCATCAGGAAAATATCATCTATTCTTAGTTTCTCTTCCTAAACCAAAATTTGGGAGGGAGCATCAACTATCTTTAAATAAGGCCTTACTTGGAAATGTTTGGCAAATTATTTTTTGAACTCTAAGAGTTCTAATCTAATCTTCCTTTATATTTATCACAATTTTTGCCCTAAAAAGGTAATATTTATATATGGTGTGTAGTTGTAAAGCTAAAATTCTACACTGAAGTTTCCTCAAAGAATTGAGGTGATTTTTTGGCTTTGAAATTCACAAAATTCAGTTATCAATTCTTCACCACTTCATACTTGTTTCCCTTAGTTAAATAACTGGTCCAAAAACTGCATTTCTTCAGGTTGCTCATTAAGTTTCCCCTAACAGCACACACTGCCTATAAAAAGTGGCCTTTGAATGGAAGGTTTTTTTCAGCATCCTCCAACGGTAAAAATCAATGTTAAAAAAAAAAGCTACCATGCAGGAAGAGCACTCACCAACTACAGATGCTTCCTCAGCCTGATGAAGGGTATTTATACCCAAAAGCTTGCTAAGAAGAATTTTTCCAACTACTTGAGTTGGTTTAATAAGAGATATCAGGTTTACCCAAAGAACTTTGTCTGCCTGTGTCTTTAGACCAAGATGACTGCAACCTACACACCTGTACACCTCTTTTCACATTTCTCCTCATCATCTTTACTTTCTATAGTCCTCTCAGGCCTAATCACACATGCACCTACCCAGTTCTGCTGTTTAAATTTAATTTATATTATCTATTTTGCTCTCAATGCATCTTTAAATAAAGATCTGAAATAGTCTAAAAACAGAAATCGAAGCTAATGCTACAAAAATAACCAGTTATATTAAAGTAATTCAGTAGTCAGAAGACCAATATAACAGTAGTACTAGTTTATTTACACCTTTTGTAAAACAATGTAATGACATGACTAAAATATGTAATTCAAAATAACATTTAAATACTGTATAATTTTTAATATTTGGACTAATACAGAATGCTTACCTCATAATGCTCATATTCATCTACGTCAAAAACATTGAAATCCAGGAAGCCATGTAGCAAAGCCTAAAAATCCACAAAGAAACTTTTAGCATAGAAAAAAAACTACTGTGGAAAAAAAATAATTTACCAACATGATAAATTTCTGCATACCATTTATATGCCCAATATTTCTACCCTTTCAGAGTGACTTTTAGTATTAACTTCCTTAACTGGACTAAGCTTGATCCAATTCATAAATGTTTTACTGCTTTTGAAACCACTTGTATAAAATGTGTGACACTCAATCTCAGTTGAACACAAATCTTTCCATTCCAATATGAATGCTAATATGCGCAAGTGAGAATAAATAAGAACAATGGGATTTTTGTTTTAATTAACTAAAAACAAATTGCAAGCTGCAGCAGCATGCAATCTTCTTATTGACGGAGTGAGAGAGAGGCAGCAGCATTTCTGTGAAAAAATTTACAAAATTTAACTCTATAAAATTAGAGGTATGTTCTAGCCACTAGAAGGAGCTGGATATACTGGATTAAGAATAACTTTGGAGACATGAACATTGCTTTTAATCATTTGCTATTGTGATGCGTTATATCCAAAGCCCACTGAAAAAAATTACTGTATTTACTCAAATCTAAAATGGGGTTTCCCCCCCATTCAGCATGGGGAAAAACCCCTCATTTTAAGATTCTAGTATGGGCCAGGCAAGCAGCTGCCATTCCTATGTATGGGAAAAGGGCAGCTCATGCGGCAGGCAGGGGTGCATGAAGCAGGACAGGAGTGTGGGGGAAGAGGGTACACAGGGCAAGGAAGAATGCAGGGGAAAAGGAAGGAAGGGGAGACACAGGGTAAGGGAGGAGTACAGGAGGGGCACAGGGAGGGGGTGCATGTAGCAAGGAGGGCATGGGGAAGAGGGAGCATGGGGAAGGGGCACACAGAGTTCAGGGGTAGCAACTGTGGGTCTGACTCCACTCCTGACCTGGACTGGAGCTGGAGCCACCCCTACTGCCTGGCCCCACTGAGTGTTCTATGCCCCTTGCAGAAACAGAGCCAGAGCAGCTGCAAAGGTAAGTAAGCCTATCATATTACTAACCTTATTTATTGCATGAAAGCAGTCAAGCAGTGTTAGATGAAAACTGCAAGTACCAAATGAAGCATCCCTGTAAAAATACATCCCCCCCCCAAAAAATCAAATCAAATCAATGGACAGCTGAAAACCTTTTCTGATTCTGTAAGCAAAAATTCAGTTATTGCTCATGAGATTTCAGTAAAAGACAGTTACTTGTTAGTTCAAAAGAAATGCACCACTGCTTGCAGTTCCAGCTTTATTTATTTGTTGTTTTATTGACATTCTATATTAACACACTTAATATTTATTATTCCAGCCATTTCCCTCCTCCTAACCTTTGCAGAAGTGCTGCTTTCGACTTTTATTGGGAACACAATGCTAACCAAGTTGGGGGGGGGGGGTGTCAGAAATTTAGATATCAACATTTCTCAGCAAAATGTTTATCTTGCTTGATAAAATTTCTGAATTGCACTTCCAGCAAGGTCTGTATACTCTAGGGATGTGAACAGTTAAACATTTAATTGTTCACATATTGATAACCAGTAATACCTTACTGATTTTCATTTAGCATGAGGCGAAGAACAGTCCAGCAGGAAAGCGGGGGCGGGAAAAGGGAAGTGGCATGGTGCCCCTGATGGCAGCAGGGCAGGCAGGAAGGAGGGAGGAAGGGATTGGGGACTAGTACCTAGGGAGGGAGAAGCAGGGAGGGCAAACTAGTACCTACTATGGCAGGGAAATGGCGGGGGAGCTGTAAGGGGCCTGATCCTATTTGTAGCAGCGCAGCCCCAGCCCCTTTCGCACTGTCTGCCCTCAGGCACACATACACCTGCTGCTGGCAACAGGCAGGGTCAGGGTTCCACAAATCCTGATGCAGCTGCTTGCAGCCTCCCAACCACCTGCAACAGCCAGCCTGGGCTGTAGGCAGGGCTGCTTGTGCCAGGTGGCGGGGAGGCTGCAAGCGGCTGCACTAGGGTCTGTGAAGCTCCGGTTCAGCTCACTGCCAGCAGTGGATACATTTGTGCCTCTGGACAGATGGTGGGGAAGGGGCCAGGGCTGCACTGCCACAAGATGGATTGGGACTCTTGTGGCTCCCCTGCCGTTTTCCATGAGGTATGTGTGCATCCACTGCCAGCAACGAGCCAGGTCGGGGCTCTGAGGACCATGGTGTAGCCACTTTTCAGTCCCAGCCCTCAGACAGCCATGTACTGGCAGCCGCAGCGGGTGAGGAACTTTCCCCAGCCTGCTGCTGCCACCCAAGGCTTCACAGGGACAGTGGTGGGGCTTGCCGCTGTTGCCTGCAGTTGGCCTGGCTCCCCAGGCAGCCACAGACAAGAGGCTTTCCCAATCCACTGCTGCCACCAACACACAACTGCCTGGGGGTCAAGGCTGGCTGCAGGCAGCAGCAACGAGACCTGCCACAGCCCTATAAAAACTGCAGTTGGCAGCATGGCTGAGGGGTTTTCCCAGCCTGCTGCAGCCACTTCAAGAAAGAACATACAGATGGGGGCCTGTCTCCAGTAGATGCGTGCTACTGGTTAACTGTTTAACTGATAACATTAGGGGAATTTAAATGGGTACTTAATTAATCATTTACATCCCTAGTGTACTCCAATTTCTTAGGTATTGAAAAAGATTTTTAAAAAACCCATAAGAAGTATGTATATGTAGATGACCAGATTACTTCCTTCTAATAACAGTGTTCCCTAATTTTTAATTTATTACATGGTAGTTACATGAAAACAAGTCTCTTATTATGTTGAAGCATAATCCAACTAAATATTTTAAGTCTTAATTTAGAAAATGCTCTTTATTATACAACTATTTCTTCAATCTTGTGGGGAAGGAAAAATAACGTTATTTTTGTTATTTTTCTTTTTAAATCCTCTTAAGCTAAGAACAGAATGCTTTCTTAGTACAATATCAATTGACAAATGATTGTATGAAACTGCCAGCCATAGACTTGCAACTGATTTAAGGAGGGAATGCTCTATATCCTCTGCCAAGTTAAAAAATAATAATAAATCAAGAAAAAGTATGGCTCAAAATTTCAGGATATATTCTAGTGCAGTATCTGGCAGTTATTCCATTTTTTAGAAATGCAATAAATAATTTATGACAACACACAACACTTCCTCTTCCTCCTCCCCCATTCATAGATGCTATCCTACATAATGTGCCCTTGCTTTTCTACTAAAATGTTAAAAGCAGCAGCTTAATATCAGTGACACTTCAATTGTACAATAATACCATGCAGCACAAATTGGACTCAATTACCTCTTATTTCAAGTCTTTTCCCCACTCCCCCAAACTCCTCCAGTTTGTATTTGTGTCTCACTGTAAACTATACCCCCCCCCACCAACTATGCATTTTGAAGCATTGGAGTGAAATAATGTCATAGGTTATAAAATTTACGTATAACAAAAGTGTTTTAATGTTCTGAATTAAACTGGTATGAACAAGAATTTCAGAGGTCTAACTGCTGGCACTCCCTTTTTACATTATCCACTTCCCTAGCTGGTATAAAAAGAGAAAAATGCCAAGGGAAGGAAGTAATAGAAACTCATTCAGGAAATTGATAACAGGATACAAAAAATTTCTCCACAAGACATTAACAGAAATCCCTAGACTATTATAATAGTGACTATGAACAGAAACTGCATATATTCTTGGATATGAGAAAGGAATTGCTTTTTTAATGTGGACATCTTATGAGCAGAACAGAAACTAGAGCACCATTGTAATTCATAGTTCTCGTTAGTATCCCCTCTACTTGTAATCAGATTTGAACACTGGGCAAAATCCTGGCTCTGCCAAAATCTGTGGAAGTTTTGCCACTGACACCTGGATTTCACCTTGTATTTTACAAGCTAAATACAGTTTTCAAAGAAGAGAAGAGAACTATTACTTCCATTACTGGAACTCTACAAACAGATGGAAGTCTTCCCAAAATCCTGCCACTGTCAAGAAGAGAAAAAGAACATGATAGGAACTGAAAAATGCCATAGAGAAACTTTACTTTTTGTAGGAAAGCAGGAAAACAGCTGCTATAGTAAAAAAAGCTTAGCTGTTGTAATTAGATTACTCATCCTGTAGCAACCACAATTTTGAACAACAGTTCTGACGTGCACTTTTTTTTTTTTTTTTTTTTTAATTGTTCCTTTGACTTCTTAGGTACCAACCCAGTTTAAATTGTTAGATGGCTAGGGAGAAAAAATGAGAAAGTTGCTCATCTTCATGACCTATCAACCCAGTTCAGCTTTCTGATAAAATAACAGACAGATGTCTATAACCTGGAGTTCCTAGGTTTATATAAACCTCAGGAGGTGAAGCAACCACAAAAATTTCATTTCACACACAAAAATGCTAAATTATTTAGCATTAGTTAGCTTGGTAGCATATTCAGTAAGATATAATATCAAAACTATGGCAAATCACAAAAATATCAATACAGTGTTTGACAAGTGCTTAAGAGAATGTAGTTCGACTAACATTTTAAATTTAAAATGTATTAACATTGCAATTTGCTTTTTCGGTGCAAATCCCAGCAAAATACACAACAGATTAGAGAACCAATGAAAATAAACATGCAGCCAAATAAGACTTATATGTGCAGTTCTGCTAGTGCACTTCTGAGGCAAGATGCATGCTTTTTGGAAGGGGGAGGAGGGGAAGGGGTGGGGGATAGGAGGCAATATATTTTTGCTGGACCAACTGCATGGTTGGGAGAGATTTTAGACAAGCTCTGGAGCACAAAGTACTCTTCAAGTCCAAGAAAGAAGCAGATGCAGCTTATGATAAATACTGTTCACAGTTACCTTACCTTTTACTTTCTCAGACCTGGTCTCATAAAAGATGTTACCACCAAAAATATCCTTGATTCTTGCATATTTCTTGGACCATCATAGTTACACTATTACTCCAACATTTTCATTGCCATATGTCTGTCATTTCACTACCTGACCTCCTTTCCAGTAGGCAGTTCCATATGACAAAATGTACAGCAGTCATAACCAAAGGACCCAAAATCAGCACTTCTGCACAAGATTCATATTTTCATAGACTAGAATGCATAAAGCTTTTATATTTACCTGAAAGGAAGGTAAGAGATGGTTCCAGACAATAAGAGCCTGTACACATTCTCTGGGGATTCTCTCAAGTATATTATCTGTTTTTAGAAGAAGGAAAAAGAAAAATCTGTAATGGTAATTTTAAGTTCAATAACAATCTCTCGCAACCAAAATGCCTTTAAATACATATGCTCACTAATGCCATGCAAGCATGGCATCAAGAACAACAACAACAAAAAATTAAGCAGATGATGCAGTGAACTAAAATAGAGCAGATGCCACATAATATTATGCCAATATTAGCAAGAATATGAATTAGTCTATCTACTGGACAGACTTGCAGGACTTTTGTGAAGTTTCAGATTCCCGTGAAATTGCTTGTGACACTTTACCTACTAAATGCTTCTGCAATATGTCTATGAAGAGGCATTACAGAGAAAAGAAAAATTTAGAAATTTTAAAACAATATTAAAAATTAAGATATTATCTATGGATTTTTATTTTCTCTCTCATACCAAAAGAACAACAAAGTAAAAGTAACCAATCTACTCAGCAGGCAAAGATAAGTAGTAGCAAGTAGGTGTTTTGATCCTCCAAAAGCTGAAGTAGATGATGTGCAGCAATCCAAATCTTGCATTTCCTATACTGCACAGCCTGAACAAACACTGGGTTAAAACAGTGTTCGTTAATCAAATCCAGATGCCAACAGAAGAGAAAAACTGCAGACTTGAACCTCAATAGAAGCAACAAAACCTGAGAATGTAATGAGGGCAAAATTTTTTTAGTACCAAATATTAAAAACATTCCATTGTCAAAGAGACTTGGCAAAACAAAAACATCAGCTCAATGAAGCCCTAGTTCATTACAGAAGCTTTTAAAACTGCTGGGAGACTGATCCATTGCTGATGACTAACAATGAGGAGTCAAACCACTCACTGGTTTTGTTACTGGTTAAACAGGACCTGTTGACAACCACTGCTGTAGTAGGTCAGTCTCCCAATGTAAGTGCCCTTAGTATGGTCCAAGTTTAATATGAAACTTCACACCAAAGAACTGGATATTCTTCCCCTTATGAGGAAATATCTGCTTTCTCTCATTAAAAAGTATTCCATGGGCCACCTTTGTAAATAAAACAAAAAATTGCCATGTAACAACTGTCATTTACTGAGGTAAGAATCTTTTGAATTGTTCAGCTGACAGTTTATAGCTTTTCAATAGTGCAAATAGAATCTAGTTGTTTTAGGAAGTTACTTGAAATTTAAAATGTAAAAACAAGAAGCCTGTAAAATTTAAATTAGACAATTAATATTTCTTAGATTAATAGATTCTCTATGGTTTCTGTTCAAATGAACAAAAATCTACTTAAAATGAACTTTCCTCTCAAAGTTAAAGACAAATCTAGGTTCATTTGCCAGTTTTAATTTTCTTTTTTTCTTTAGGAAAAGTGGGTGTTGCCTTACAGTTATGTTTACCCAGCTTGACAGACAGCTTGAGTCATGTTTTAGCATAGCTCTGAAGTTTAACAAATTATTTTCCATGGGGATAGGTGATTAAGAGTAGGATTTGAATATGAATTGGTAACAAAGCTGGAAGCATTTACACAAAAGAAAAAAAAACAAGTCACCTCCCAAAAAATCCCTACACCAATGGTTACCTTTTACCATTTTATACTCTGACTTGACCACATACAAGCAGAATAACTAGAAAAATAAGTGCTATTGCTAGTAGGAGAACAAAATAAAAATACAGCTCTCTTCATACGAACCCCAACTTTAGACAGTTTACTTTTGGTCATTTAATTATGCTAATTTGCATAAACAAAGTTTAGTCTCCTGTTTCTCCTGAATGCAAGCATTGTTCAAAAGCTGTTCCTCAACTACTATTCTGTGTTAACTACCTAATTAGTATTCCCAGGACTATACAGCTTAAACACCATACTTATTCATTACATGGATTGGAAGTATAGGCTGTATTCCAAGAACATTCAATCCTGCTTTGGTAAACATAGGCTACACATCCAGTAGCACTACAAATGCAAGTTACTGTTAATCCAAGTAGCAGCAAATGCCTTGCACTGCAATTTGCAGTCAGTCAAATACACTAAACATAAATAAATATACTAAACAATTTCCTTGCCTCCAAAAGCTTACAAAATATATGCATGGAATGGTACAAGCAAACAGGAAAGCTTTGTCCATACTACGGTCTAGTCCAGGACTAACTGGTGGCCTGCAGGCCACATGTGACCCTGCTTGGCCAGTACTCTCCATACTGCTCTGATTGCAACAGCAGCAGGAGACTCCAGGCTGTTGCCTCCATCACAGAGGGTAGGGCAGTGTGGCATGGTGTTGTAGACTGTGAGGCTGGGATCATGGTGCAGCAAAAGGCAGGGGTGGCGAAGAAGAACAGGTGTGGGGTACAGTGGCAAAAGTATCCACAGTGTGCAGCCTGGGGTCCCATGGCTCACCCCGATTGCAGCCTTTACTGATGCAGCCCCCCCCAGCTGCTTAGAAGTTGGACAGCCCAGGCCTAGTCTATACAAACAGAAGGAATGTAGCTTACACTGCCTACCCTCCTCGCACAAATTCAGTGTACAGTAGAGTGTTTTTTCAGTATTATAGCTTAAATTTTTTTCCCTGAACAAAAGCTGTAGTGACAAAAAGAAATTAAACAACCTTTTTCTGCAAAAATCTTGTTGGTATAATAAAAGATATTCTCTACTACAAGTCTGTAGTGACAAAAACACTCTTTTCCCAGCACATCTACAGGAAGGCTCTGAAAGTATAGAAAGGTCATTATATCCTTAACTAACATTACTATACCAACAAGTTTAAGTACAGACTTGGCACCTGAGAAATTATATTATTATTAAAATAGTACTGTAAACACATGCACACAACACAATATCAACATTTGTCATAGACAAGGGCTCTTTTTAAGTCCAGGATGATTATTTGCCCTGACTGTTCTTAACTACACTGAGCATAAGCACATCTAATATCATGTCAACACAAAAAAGGTGTCAGTTTCCAAGACAGAAACCCTAAAGGAGAAAGTACAGAGCAAAAGAGAAGTAATATGGAGCACAACCACTGAAGACAAAAGATATGAAGGGATACTGGAGCTTTTTCATAAGCTTTTAAAAAAGAATAGTCTTAATGAACTTTATTTGGGAGACCGTTTTATATGTAACTTGTTGCAGCCACAAGACTTGATAAAACAAATCACATGCATCTCTAAGCAAGAGGATATTATAGAACTTAGTTAATGTAGGAAAACCGATATTATGACCTACTTTTGAAGCAGAGTGTTTCAGTGTTTATATGCAAGTGGAAGGCCATAAAGTATTTTTCTCATATATAAGGAAAATATCTTGGCAATAACACCATAGAGAAAGAAGCAGTCAAGGTGAAAAGAGGCCAGACACATGGTACTGAAGACACTAAATAACGGTTGAATTATGGAAATATTGTAGTGCAGCAGTGAAGTTTTTATGATGGCAGGGGGACAGTATAAACTAAAAATAATACCACAGATGAGTGATGGCTAAAATTTCAAATGTTTAGAATGTTATTTATTTAGTGCTTATTGCTTATCATTCAATATAAAAGTGTGGCTAACTAGTGTGCTACAAAACAAAATCAGGCCCTCATAGCCTAGCAGGGGAGCAGCTTTGTAACAAGGCAGTTCTCACACATTCCAGAAATAGAGATGTTTTTTTCTGGGAGTAGAGTGCATCTTGGGAAGAGAAGTGGCCCCATCTTCCATGCATTCAAAAGATAAGAACGCAGCTGCAGGAGCTAGCTTGTCCTGGTACCTAAAAGTCCCAATTAAGGATGGAAAGATTCCAACTATATGGTCACGTCTTACTAGATGCCTGGCACGTGAAACACATATGGACAGTACCTCCATTGGTTGGACAAAGTACATTGGACTGGACCACCAATGGATGAGCACCAAGGTAGGTACACAATGAATGGACTACAGGTATAACACTTGAGAAGAACAAAGGGAGCAAGTGTTCATCGCTCAGCAGCTTCCTTCACGTGAAACCACTGCAAACTAAAGCAAAAGACGGGCTGGAGACAGAGGTCCCGACACATTTTGGGACAGGCACTGCATTAGGACATGGGGAAGAAAATACTAGACCAAAAAAACTGTGAGAGCTGAAAATCAGATTGTTAGAACAGACTAGCTTTCATCAGTGAAACCCAGAGATATTTTCCAGGATTTCATAAACTCTTAAAAATAGCTACTTTTTGTGAAATCTGTACTTTCACTAATGTCAATAACAACACACAATATTTAAAAGGAGAGAAGAGGTTACTGAGAATTGGAAGTAACAACACTATCAAATGCAATTTTAGAAACAAGCTATTTAAGGACAAGAAATCATACAAAAATAAATTGGAAACGTTCCTTGTATAATCCGTACACATACAACAGCACAAATTTCCCTGGGATCCCCTTTTCAAGCAGGCAAAAGCCAGCTGTTTATTTAAAAATAATAATAGTAATAATAAAAAAAGGCTTCTAAAAGAGAAAAAATGACTTGTACAATGGACATATCTGTTGCTCTGCTCATGAGCACACAATAAATTTTCACTTCAAAACCCAGCAGGAATTGCTTTTATTAAAAACATTTAAAAGGGTTTTTAAAAATATGCTTAGAATAGCTGTCAATGAAATCATTAGGACCCAGAACAAGCACTTTTCAATCCAGAATAACTATGCATTTGCCATTATATTGAATTATCAACACTAACATTGAATGTAATCATCTAAAATTCCATTTTGGCTTTATATGTAAATATAAGAAACATCCTTCTGGCCTTAAAAAAAACACAGTCAGAACCTTGTGATTAGCAGGGGTGATACTGGCGTGCTATTGCTAACAGCTATTTCAATACAGGCATCATTTTTGAGTTAAAAAACATATGGGATGTGAATTAAACAGGGAGACACAGAAGAGTTTATTGTGAGTACTTGTGCTTTTCCACAGCTGTTCTCAAACACCAGTCTGGATCTTGCAGTCTTTTCCACATAATCCTGTTGATACTAAATTGAATTAAATTGGAAAAAGTATAGTTCTGTATGCCCTGTCTCCTCCCCAGCCAGCTCTGTAGGAAAATTTAGAATCTACCACTGAATGAAGGAGAGAACAACTCTTTTACTAGAATTTGTTAGTCTGTAACTGTCTTGGCACCACTAGTGGTTTCAAACTACAGCCCAAGTATTAAATGTAGGTTTCCACAATTAACAACATGACCATCAAAAAGGGGGTTTTTGAGAGTGAAGAACGGGAAGCTGTCTGAAAGGGGCACCTTAACATCTAGTACATATGATCGTAGAAAGAGATTTTACCTTGTTCTGTAATATCACTATACATATTTATGCTTCAAGGAAGATTAGCTTATTTACCAGTAAATACGCCATTCCGAACTAGTTAAAAATTGTACAAAATAAATTGTTTGCATCCCAAAAACGCAAGTCTTTTATAGCATTTGAAATGTTTGAACATCTACCCCCAAATCCTGGGTTATAAAATAGTTAAAGGCTGCTACACAATCTTACAGTTTATAAATGAGTTAAAAAAAAGAGAAAATAATGAGATTAATTTCAGCTGCCTGCAAACATATTTTATGAGTCACTTGTTAAAAATCACTTCTCCAAATAATCATTCTAACAGCAGGAAACTGCAATAAATAACAAACCCCACGCTGAATGTAAAAGCTAATATATTATGATACTGATCCATAAATTATTAGCATTAAATATTTATATTGCATTAAAATTTGTTTGCAAATACAGAACCTAAGTTTTCAGTTGACTAGAATTTAACTGATAGTTTTTCACTTTAATATTATTCTTACAAGAAAATATTCAGATAGTAGGAAAAAGATTAAAAATACTTTGAAAAACTAGCCTATGAATAAAAGTTAAATAATCTCTTACATTAGGATAAAACATGCAGGTGGTCAGTGATAGCTAAGTGTCTTATTACATGCATGTGCGCAGAAATATTAATCAAAACAGGCCCAAAAGCAGTGACCCTCCCGTCTCTGGCACCTCATCTAGTTCCTCCTGAAAGAAAGGGAAGGGGAAAAAACAAACCTTCAAAAACCTTGCAAATGGAGAGGTAAGCCTAAGAAAGCCATTACCTGAGGACAGATTAGTGATGAGATACTGGGATGTACCCCAGCTTACAAATGTCAAAAGGGAAAGGCAGCAGAAAGAAAGGCATCCTAGAAAACAACATTGCTTCTACCAAGGAGACAGTCTGGAAAGTACATTAACTAGAACCACTTGGTAAAGATGGAGGAAAAACTGCCACCATGGTAACTTTAAAAATAATAATAACTGTAGGCCTATCGTAAATGACAAATTCTGAAGGAGAAAGACTATTTCAGGCAGCTTTTACTTAAATTAATAATAAGCAAAGGAGTTTTTATATTTCTGCTCCACTTCCCCTTTCTCTACACCCAACTCTCCCCCTACCCACACCTCACCCCTCCCCTACAGAGTCAACTCCTTTCCATACTCACTCCTGGCTGGAGATAAATCTCTCTGCCACACTAAGGGAGAAACATTACACAGAGTGGAGCTATTGTTTCCTACAGCTCTCTCCCCTTCTACCCAAAATAATGTCATACCTAGGAAGTGGACACTAGTAAATTAAGAAAGCAAAAACAATACTATGGATCAGAATGGGTGAAGGAAACACTGCTTACCCTGAAGAAAGAAGGTGAGAAAATAGACAAAGTACAGAGATGAGTCCTGGAGAAGGTGACCTGAATTACAGCAGTTCTTGGGGCGGTACCCCTGGAGGGTTGCCCTCCAAGTACATAATTAGTGCCAGGCCTGAGAAAAGAAACACTGTTACTAAGTTAATGCAGTAAAAGGGATAGGAGCCAGGGTAGGTGGGGCATGAAAAGTAAAATTTGTTTCTTAATACAGTTGAAATAAAATGTAAAGAGGCAGCTTTCTTCATCCACACACAAGTCCTGGTGAGGATTAAACGAAACCACTGTAGAGATCATCTCAAAGAACCTCTGCTGGCTGTTAGAGTAAGGCCAAAAGAGCATAGATGGCTTCCAGATAAAACCAAATCTGGTTTTAACAATTAAGAGCAAAGCTTTAAGAAAATTAAAGCGAATACTTTAAGGCTCAGGACTTCTTGTTTCAGTGCAATATACTTTCTGTGCTACTGAACATGCTTGATATGCCCTAGTCCGATATGGTCAGACACATGTATACCTACTATGTACTTTGATAACTTCAGTGAAAATTTAACAGACTATGACATTATTTATAGTAAGTATAGTGAAGGACCACTGATAAAAATAATTAAGGTGCCAAATCATGAAATTGGGGCATTTATTGTTAAATACATTTATTTTGTTGGAAAAAAATTAAAACTTTGCTCTTCATGTTTAAGACGTTTTTACAATGAAGAGCCCCAGTTCTTGAGCTAGATTTGGTACATCAACACATACCTATAAGGGAGTAGAAGAAACAGCGTTTAGCCTTGAAGGCTTATTCAGAAACTCTTAACTGAAGACAGAAGAAAGGCAAGTTAAATGATGGAAAAGCATATTAAAAACTACCAGCTGTGAAAAATAGGAACCCAGTTTTGCTTGTACATGTTTGTTCACCTCACACCAGTTAACTAGAACTTTAATACTTGCTTTAAAAAGGCAGAACAGCATTCTTTCAAGAGATTTTTCCCCTTTCTGAAAAAAATGCAAGAGATAGATGTTGCTACTATATGCACTGACTCTTAAGCAGATGTGTTGTCACATCTGCTTATGACTACACATGATGCAAATCTGCAAGTTTCACCTTTTGTTGAAACAAGTTTTAAAAAACAGACTTTCCAATTAGTACTAAGGGTATAGCACTTGAGTGCTTACTTGTGTTTAATTTTAGACATTCAACCTAAGAGAAGTACCACTTAATTGCATTAAAAATTCTACCACGCTGTGTTAAGACTTTGCTCTCTCAATGCCAATCTTCAATTCACTTTTAAATGCATCTCTGCAGAGATATGGATTGTACTCCAAATTTGACCAGTCTTTAAAAGCAGTCAATCAGAACTGACAAGACTAATAAATATGACCATTCCATGAAAAATGTTCCCCATCAGCTCTCAAAAGTCATAGCCACAGCAGGTTTTAAAACCTACTTTTAAAAGGCTCAATGTCCCTCCAACAAACCTGCGCTGCTACATTTACTGGTATCTGAGAGGAGAGATTAAGTATAACTGTTTCACTCCTGTGACCTGGCAGGAAATTCGAGATGGCAGGAATACCATTCTTTTCATTCTTCATGCAAAGCATTTAAAAGGATTTTAAAACTTGAGTATTTGGAACTCACTTATTTAATGACAAGATAGTGTAATAATGAAAACACAACTTGGTTTGTATTCTTTTCTCTTACAGCAATTATACAGGGCTCTTCAATTCACTGACCTCCTCCGCACGCACTTTTTCCATGCAAACTTTTCCCTTCCCCAGCCTACAAATATGGCCAACACATTCCCTCAACTGAACAGAAGGTGGTAAAATTAGGACCCCTTCAGGCAGCTAATACCACTCAACTGATAGAAGTCACATCCTCACCATATTAACCTGAGAAAAGATCCAGCTGACAGAACAAAAGTAGAAACTGCAATACAGTAGAGGAGAAAAATGGGATCCACCCAGTAGCACTTCTAGAGGACCTAAAACTACAATTAAGACCTGCTCCCATTTGAAAGGCACTAGGATCAAGGCGATGCCTCCCCTTCCTCTGCCATGTGGTATTGGAGAAAGACTGCCAAGAGGCACCACCTAGACCAAAGACTCTACCCCACTAGTACAGAAACAGCCAAAAAACAGAACTTGTGGAAATGCAGAGAACATTGTACAGTTATGACTGAACTTACTCATCTGCTCTGTGTTAACTGACTGTTTGCACTGACCATCCAACCCTTCTCAGTACCTTCACTTCAACATCACTCCAAACCAGCCCCTCTCATTCCATTCCCTCTTCAATAAGCCCATTTCAAAAAGTCATGCAACTATCATGACATTTTCCTCCAATTAACTTTATTCATGTGTTACATCCCTTTGTGCCCATCTTATCCATTTAGATAATAAGCTCTTTGTGACAGAAATAGTTTACTACTCTGTTCAGTGCCTGGCATAAACTTCTATTCTCAGTTCACCTTAACACATGATTAAGGATAACAACATAGTCCAATACTTTTATGCACATTTATGTAAGCATGCCCCTCCACTGTGTCCTTTGTATGGCATGGGCACTGTATGAATTATGAGGTATGATTCTTAAATTTTAAGATCAAGTTGCCACTAGTTATAAATACTGCTTTTTTGGTGCCATGCAAGACCATAGCACTACTACACATAACAAATATTACATGCACTCAGTACAAAAGCTTGCAAAAGAAGAAAAGAAACAGACCATAACAGAAAGCACTCTCCTTTTATTTTTTTGGCATACAATGTAATCAACCTACTTTTAAAGATTACATTTTGCTTAATCTGTGGCTGATGTTATTCAGTTAGTATCCCAACTGCAAGCAATTAAGCTGAAGCAAGGTACTCTGCATGTTTCCATTCTGTTTTAGAATGCTAAGGACAAGAACATTAATAAACCTTTCTGATGCTTCAGTTACTGAAAAGCTGACACTGTCAATTTCTTTTATTAATATAACTGGATGAGCAATTAGGAGAGATCCTGGGCTGCAGGAAATGGACTTACTTCATAATGCAAACCAGCAGCAAGGAGACTCCCAGAAATGCAAGAATTACACATCCTCCCAAACTAATAAAAAGGGAATGACTCACAGCTGCATGAAATCTGATCTCTCAAGTCTCCAGTAAGATGAAGAGCACATGCTTCTCACCCTACTCCTTAGTTTTAATCAGTAATAAAAGAGAAATGCAAAAGTCAAGAAACAAAATGAAGATAAAACACAGATCAAGGCATAGTTTATTGGTCTGCAGTACACCACAACCTCCTCAAGCACTGTGCATTAGTCCTTCACTGTAAGTGTTAGAAATTCTTACTAAATGTTACATTTTTTCTGGGAGAGAGCAATACAATATAAACCCAGAAAGTTATAGGTTTTCCGCTACACAGCCAAACACCTGACAACATATCCTCAAGCACCCTCTATACTCCAAAACATCATGTCTGTGCTGAGCACATCATACGTGGTCTTCTTGGTTGCTCTTGGTTCTATCTAGAAATTCTGGCAGGAAAGCAACACATTCCCCAATATATAACTCTGAAATAATACATCGTCTTTTATAAAAGACATAACAGCTGTCCACTAGAAAACAGAAGAAATGTGATCAAGAATCAAGAATTAACCAATGTTTAAACAAATGAAATTTATAAAAACATCTTGAAAATGAAAAAGACATGCACTTTAAAAAAAAAAAACACCCTAAGTGGCTTCGGAGCACACAGAGGCTTTTGCAAAAACCTCGAAAATTTTTATGAAGCATAGGTGTCAAGCCTGCAAACACCCTTACCCCACTCTAATCAGTTTGATGGGAAAGAGTTAGGATAATTTTCATGCGAAAAGCCATAGCAAGAAGCCATATTCTTACCTTCAGAACCTTTCCCACCACACTAAGAGGAAAGGTATCACTCGGTACTTTAAGAATTGCATGTAGAAGAATGACAAGAAACAAGTTACTTTATAGTAAAATGTTAAATACTTACTGCGTAAGAGCCGATGAGGAATGCAGCATTTGCTTGCTTTTTCTGATCAAAGCCAGTATAATGAATTATTTTCTTCCTTATCAATGTAAATGACTGTATCAAGAAATGAACAACAGTATTTGGCACACTGGATTTAAAATCTACATGGCCTGATACAATTTTTAAAATCAATGAAAAAGAGAAAAAATGCCAAAACAAATGGCCTCCTCAAAACTGAGGTTTTCAAAATTACATTTCAATCACCGCTTTTCTGACCAAGACATAACCAAGTACATTATTTCATATGCAATCATAAGTAGTACTCAGTATTCTTGCAGGATCACATCTTTAAGTGTAGCATAGTACCAATATAATATCTACCATATTGATAAGCCAGTAACACTCACCATGTTATGCCTTAAGTGAATATTAAAAAGAACCCTATATATTCCACTACCAATATGAATGGTTTTATGATGAATAAGTAGAAGGCTGTTAGATTTTTTTTGGTATTTTCTTCAGTCATTTTAAGTGTTACAACATATTTAACCATTTGAAAGATGCACTTAATTTAAAACAGAAATTTAAATGTAATCAACTATTCAAATATAGTTTCCACTGTAGTTAAATTTGATCTCCTAACCCCAGCCCTGTGCACTGCCAAATGTTTTCATGGCTTAAAATGTTCTATTTGAGTCCTGTGTTGTCAACTCATTTTCAGAAGCCCTGAAAATAGACAACATTAATATAATTTTCTTACAAAGCAGCTCCTGGCAGTTTCCACTTTGACCTGAACTATGTTGCTATGACAGATGTTGAAAGTTTGAGCTGTCACAAGCAGATCTGGCTCCTTCATTTGTATCCTTCTGCAAACCCTATTTCCCAACTACTTCAGAGTGTAGGGTGCTGACAGCTGCAGCAGGCAGCTCCCACCCTCAGTGCAACGTAGGCTAACCAAAGGAATGGGAGGTCTGAAAAGGATCCTTTAAGTAAAGGCCTTCTCTCTCTCACCTTCTCCAGCTTGCAGTCAACTGTATCCCAACTGCACTTCCCCATCTTTTATCTAGCTGCCAAGGTCCTAGAGGAATTGAGATGGGTTTGCTCCCTGCATTCCTCTACGCCTGAACTGTTTTGCTGCAATATCATCTGCTGCTGCCCCAGGCCTCCCTTTTCCTCTCTGTCTCTCTTGCCTTCTTACAGCAGTTGCTGCTTCTCTCTCTGCTGAATTCATCACTGGTGGCAGTTAGTGACTATGGGAATCAGCAGTGAGGGGAAAAGCACTAGAGAGCAGCCCTCAGCACAAAGCTGGGCAGCAGCAAGCAGCTTGGAGCAGCTGCAGGAGAAGTGACAGCAAGGGCAATCTGGTTGCAGCCTGATGTGTTTCATTGTACCTTCAGCCCTAGCTGCTTTATTTGGCCTACTGTTCCTTTAAGGCTGCCAACCTCTCTCAATACAATTTATTCACTTTTTTTTTTTTCTGAACACAGACTTCTTCTGTAAAGTGATCTGCAGGCAAAATAAGTATAAATTTTCATACATGAGCAAATCTGTTCATTGTGCCACAAGCATTACAAATGTATCCAAAGCAGGTAACTTGATTCCAGCCCGCACGTAACTTTCTTTAAAACAGAGAAATCTCTGCATCTTGCTATTATATGTTGCCTACTTCCTAACTTTTCATAATTCAATTGCTATGAACAGGCAAGCAATAATTATGAGTATGTATTTTAACAAACTCTTTAATTTGGCTAACAAATTTTGTACACCAACCCCTGTTAAAATTTGACCAAATTCAACTACTTCCTTTTAAATTGATATAGGACATTTTTAACTTAGTTGTTTTGATTTATGGAGATACTGGCACAGCAACTAGTTGCTAATCCATTCAGAACCGGGTACTTTTAAATCCTGAAAAAGTACTGAGGACTGTCTGTGAGAAAACAAATAACTTCATCTCCTAGCATTAAAAGTACTCATTTCCCTTTCAGGACCAGGGCCTAAAATATATATTTTAAAGAGCAAAACACAGGTTCCTACAGGAGATGGTGTCAAAATCAACATACACAAACAGCAAACAATGTAACAAAAACTAAATAGAAGAAGAAAGAAAAGGTCAGTTGCCTTAGTCTCAAGTCAAGCAGAAGTCAGGATAGTGTAGCACCTCAGAGTCTAACTGGTTCAGTCTAAGGTGCTACCCTGTTCTGCCTTTTGCCTAAATAGAAGCGTGTGTTTCACTGTACCCTGAAGTTCACTAGAAAATGACAGATTGCCAACGAGACCAAATTCCAGAAAAGGGGACCCTCTCCTTAAAGACTCCAACCACAAGAAAGTTTCTTACTAGAAACCTAGCAGTAACAATATTTAAAAGTTAACTGTTTTGATAGTATACTGTCTTTCGAGCAAACAATTCTCTTTCCCTCACTTCCACTATCCAAACTCCAGAACAGAATTGTACACTATATTAATCTATGACAAATCTCACCAAGAACCTAAATATCCATCATACACTTCAAATAAATATATATCTTTTCTGAGTAATTTATAGAGATGACCACACAAGCTGATTTCTATTTGGTACAACTGAAATGAAAACTAAAGAAAAAGAAAAAAAAGTTTTTTTTTACCTTTAATTTCTTATTTAGCTTGGAACAATATCTGTAAACCATAGACAGATTGAGTGGTCCAAAATCTGCATAGAAGCTTGTTGGGGAAGGAAAAAAAAGAAAAGATTTTGCTTGTATATGCAGTATAGAAATGTGTTTAAAAACCCATATTCATCAAATGAAGACTAATATTAAGTACAAATAGGTACAAAAACACTGAAATTCCTTTCTTGAGTACAGTGGAAGTATGCACTAATTCACTGGAGAAAACACAACTTTATAGTCTTTATTCTTATAGAACTTTGATTTTTTCTTCTACACACAAGATCTAAAAATTTGACAAAATAAGGACATTTTCAGGGTTTGGAAGTTTACAGTAAAATAGTATTTTTGGGCAACACATCAGGAACTCTTGATTTTAATTGACAACACAAAAGCAGGTCTTTAAAACAAGGTCATGAATATATTCTGAAATGGTTTTGCTAGCAGAAAACTGTCAAATGGGCATTAAAAGAGTTCCACAGGACTAATCTCCAAAGTGCTCAAAACAAACCGAAGCATCTAGAGCCCCTGTTACATGTACAAACCCGACACCAAGAAGCTAAACAGAAAGTTTTAACTAAGGACATGCTTATTCGTTACCATCCATGTACAGCATAAATGACTTTCATCATCTCATTTGCAATTCAATGTGCAAAACTTTTTGACCTCCAACTTTTAAAGGGAGAAGTCACCTTTGTTAACTTTTGAACTACTGTTCTAGGAAGTTGAGATATTCTCTCCTAGATATTTTGGACCACTAAATACATCCCTGTAGCTCAGGGGTTGGCAATGTTTTTTTTCTCCCTTGGAAGGTGCTGGAGTGCAGGCCCATGGAGCCTGGTCTACTTGCAGCACGGCTTGCAGCCTCCCAGCTGCCTGCTGGGAGCAGCTTGGGCTCTGTGGCTGGCAGCAGCTGCTTAAAGCCTGGGCTGGCAGTGGTGGGCCGAGCAAAATGGCCTTGTGTGCCATGCTTGGCATGTGTGCTGGGGGGTGCTGACCCCTGCTCTAGCTCAATATTCCAGGGGCTGTCTTATAATAAAACATGGTCCTGTATCATCTTCCAACAGGAAGGCACTCTATAATTAAAAATAGAAAATGTTAGGAATTTTTTAGCAAAGAAATGGGTAGAGCGCCAGAAGACCCTCTTCAGAGATAACCTGCTCCTATTCTAAGTAAAATTAAGTGACTGTAATGCACTAGCTTTGAAAGGGTAAGCTCCCTACAGTCAATTAAAACTCATAAACCCTTGCTCATTGGGGTTTTCCTGATGAAGGCATGGCATATTCTGTAGAAGGCAGGAAGAAGAAGACTTATACTTACTTCTCGTATACAAGTTCGTCATCTATGCAGAAATGGTGTGTGTTTGCAGCACCACTCTTTGGTTTTTGGCAGAGAATTGCAAAATAAAGGCGATCTGAAACGCAAGAGATTTTAAACTAATACTACTCTCAATGTCACAGCTTTCTATACAAAAAAAAAAGAAAAGGAAGACAAAGAAACAAAGACGTGTTGCTTTGAACATGAGTAACTTTTAGAGCGGGACGTACAAAAATGTCCTTTTGGGGTCCCCAGCTTAGCTCACATTTTTTCAGAGGCCAGGGAAACCATGCAGGCTTGGATTCAAAGGGCTTTCTCCAGACTTGGCCAGAGAGGCTGCTCAGGGGAGAGCCAGCCACCTCTGCCTCTTGGAGGCTTTGTGGTTGAGACGCCCCCACACCAAGAGGCGGAAACCTGGGGCTGCTTTCGGAAGCGACAGAGCAACCCAGCGTGCCAGGGACCACCTCAGAGACCAACAACCCGACCCCTGACCCCCAAAAAACACCTTGGACCTGAAGAGCCACTGGCCAAACAGCTCCTGCTGCAGCGTGCAAGCACCCGGGCTCTGAGGGGGCGGGGCCCGAGCAGCTCCTTCCTCTGGCAACACCCGGGGGGGGGGGGGGGGGGGGTCGGACCTCACCCCTCACCCTGACCGGCCCCGAGCCCTCCTCACCTCGGAGGAGCTCCGCGGCGGGCCTCGCCGCCCTGCGGCTGCTCATGCTCCCCGCGCATCCGCCGGACCCCGGAACCCCCCGGCCACAGGAGGGCGAGCGGGCGGCGCTTCCCGCCTCCCCCGGCCCCGGCCCCGGCCCGCTGCCGACGCAGCCGCGGCTGGGGGGAGTGGCTGGGCCCTGCCCTGAGCGGCGCCTCAGGGGACAGGGCGGCACAGGCCGGGCCGAGGGCCTCCCCCGCCTCCCGACCGGACGCGAGGTGCCCCTTCCCCGCACAGCTGGGACCAGGCGGGCCCGCGCCCAACGCGGAGACCGCTTCCCGTCCCAGGCACCGCGAGCCCACCCGCCCCTCCCACACCGGCGCCCGGGAGGAAACTTGTGCGGAGCCGGCACAAGCCACATCAGCCGCCTCCCCGCAGCCCCGGCCGCCGTGCGCGCCCGCCAGCACCAAGGACGACAAGTGAGGTTTGCGCCACAACACCCGGACTCAAGACACGTGTGCTGAAGTACAGCACAAAATGATGGACAACTACGTTCGCTCCATAACACCGAGACTCAGTGACGTGTGCTTACGTATGCCAGAAAATGATGGGAAATTAGGTTTTGGCCACAAGGCCAAGGCTCAATGACAAGCACTTAAATATTCCAGCAAATTAGGTTTTCTCCACAATGCCAAGACTCAATAAACACGGGCTCAACCATTCCAGAAAATTACGGGGAATTAGGTTTCCAGGCAGTGGGGGCAAGGGAACAGCCAAACAGGGACTGAACCCTCCCTTATCATCTTATCTCCTGAGGCCTCCCTTTAAAGGATCTCTCCAGGGTGCCTGGGGCACCTTGGCTGAAGATTGCATTACCACACAGTCTAACTCAGTAGTCATAAGCATAAGACTTTGCAGTAGCACTTTTTAAAAAGAGATAAAAAAGAAAAAGTCCTGCAAAATGCTATGATGTACTGAATACTTTTAGCCTGAAGGATTTTTTTTTATTTTTTGCAAAATTAAAAAGTGACATTACTTCAATATTAAACACACATCATCTATGCAAAAAATGTAAAAGCAAACATTTTTTAAGAGATATCAACCATTCCTCCATTTCATATTCTTTGCCTCAAATTTACTGATGCAGGGAAGATAGCCTAATTTTCTAATCTTCCTTCCCCCTACAAACGCAATGTAGGGTTTGTTCAAGCAAAAGAGGATTTTTGGTAACAGATTTACAAAATGGCTGTCTATGGTCTAGATCTTCAAGAGGCTGGGATTTTAAGACAGCCTGAGGGATTTACATACCAAAATTCAGCTGAAAGAATCAATGGGCATTGTGTGCTTAGTTCCCTCCACCCTCTTTGAAAATCCAACTATCAGTGACTTGGATGCTTGGCATTTTGAGACAAGACACTTAAAATAAGCGTACATGTATAAAACAACCACCCTAGCATTTTTTAAAAAGTGAAAACCAATTTTTCAAACAAATATGAATCACTGAAATGTTGATTACATTATACCAGCATTTTGGAAGCATCTTTCATAACATTTGCCAAATGTCAGTTTTAGGAACCTACGTAAGGAAGGCATGCTTTCTTCATGAAGTAAGGTGTATGTAAAAAGTTTGTCTTTAGCATTTATTAGAAGTCATTATGGGCTAAGACTGCGTGCTGCAAACAGTTCAGACAGGCTGTAAAATCTGTAATTTGAGGAGTTACAAGTGCTATTCTCTCACCTTCCAGAGCACAGAAGAAAGTTTTTGACAACCTATAAAAACTGACAGTATTTTGTTGGCCTGGCTATTTTCCCCCCAAGAAAAAGTATACTCAGTTTGCTTATTATACAAATTTGTAGGTTTCAAAAAATATATAAATGCATCAATATATAAATAAATAGTGAGTTAACAATAGTGCACAGTACCAACAGTTCAGTAATACATGTACACTGTTAACCTTCAAATCTAAATACTGTTTCACATGACATTAAATAAGTGAAAATTAGGGTCCAGGGTTTGGGTGTGCAGCATACAAGGACTATGCGAGAACCACTCTTAGCACTTTTCTATTATGTCTCATTTTTTTGATCACAACTGTTCCTATCCTCAGAACATGAGAATGATTTTAGAGAGTTGAAGTTTAAAGGTTTTCAGTTTACACAGCAGCCTTAAAATAAGAACTGTGCATAAGTGCCATCACCAAGAGAAACTGTCAATTTAAGCACGCTCCCAACAACCGTTCTGCAATAAAACTGAAAGTAGCATGCTCTGTCTTTTGAAGGCATTCCCTAATGGGAGGTGAAAAAAAATACTAGTGCTTTAGAACAGAATTAGTTTGTTTACCTTTGCTTAGTCATACCTCTAGCTTAGTGTGTTGTCAGCACAATGACAAACTACTCACTGTAGCTACTGTATTCACTTTTCCTCAAAAGCATTTCCATCTCAGTTTTGCAGTAGCCAAAGATTAGTATGGTTTCAGAAAGCAACATTATATAATACTGTTATAGTATAAGAACTGTGCTTTAGGCCCCAATGCTGCAATCAAATGCTGTGGACTCTGGGACCACTCAAATGACTGAGCAGTTCTTTATTTATTCATATAAAAATTAGTATCTCTTAAAAAAAAAAAAAGAAAAAAGCACCACAGTATTTTCCTATGTTAAAATCCCACATTTGGAAATAATTATTTCAACTGAAATGAAAGCTGACATTAACTTATGTCAGACAGCTGGAAAAAAAGTACAGCCACTTGTCTCCCAGGCTGTACTGTTTACTTCACAATCAGAGGTGTGATTACCGCATCTTGCACATACATGAGCTAGCTTTCATCTAGCAAGCCAGGTACCAACTGCAAAATGTAACAGCAGGGACTTACTCTCTTTTGAATAAGTTCTCAGAGCCCTGAAGTCTTGAGCCCCAGCTTTGCCATGCTGAAGCTTCTGAGACCAAGGTTTCATAGGACCTGATCTCACTGGTACCATACATAGCTCAGGTATGTCTACATATGCTGCAATTAACACACCTTATTGTAGGGTAGAAACAGTCAGAGAAGGAAGCATTTCTTGTTTCTACAGATGGGTAGCACCATGGAAATAACTATGAAGAATATAAGCATCCTCTATCCATCATCATCTTGCATACCTTATTCTCATTACAGCAAAGATCAGAGCAAAAATAATAAAACAGGTAATTGTGACAAAAACCTGGTATCAACATGGCTTCTGAACAAAAGTATAATGATTCAGATTCAAAAATAAATATATTTTAAAACCTTAAGAAGGTGTTTGAAAATAAAAGAGAATTAAAAATGTTTCCAAGATTATACACTTGATCAATTATGTTTTTCTACTTATAGCCCTTATCCTTTACTGTTCTTCCAGTACAGGTTTATATTACACAAGTTGCCACACCTTCAGCACTGTATTACAGAAGTCTTAACCACTTTTTCAAACAAAAGATAATTTTCAGAGTGACATGAAAATGTTGTCAGATAAAAAATTAAATACAGCTTCTTTAATGAGAAAATTTTACAGTGAAGACTCAACAAGAGTTTACAATCAGTATAATTATGAAAGACACTAAAACCCAATAGAAATGTTCTAATTGTTCCAGAAAATCATGGAAAATTGCATTCTCTATAACACACAAGCTTTAGGAGTAGCAAAACAACAGTTCCAAAGAAAGACTAGTGAGTTAAATTGTTTCAGTGAACAGCAAGAATGAAAATATTAAACCCCCATATATGACAAAAATTCTAGGTGATATCTTAGGTGAAAAGAGTCATAAGAGCATGCACATGCATATTGCAAAACCTGTAGTATTTTTGTGTAACAATTAATTTCCAAGACAAAGTATATTCCCTTTCAGCACAAACCTAAATAAAGACTCCAGAGTATTAAAACTGAAAGAAATGCAATTACTGCCAAAATATCCATGTTGAAAAAAATTTCTAGAATTAAAAGGAGCTAGTACTTTTTTCTACAACATACTTTAGAAATCTTATTTCTCATGTTAAATTACATAACAAATTAACAAATATTCAAGGAAAGGAAATCATAAAACTTCTTAGTTTCTCAAATGAAATCTTTATTTTTCAGCTTATATAAAAGTGTACTGCTTCAATAGAACAAGTATATGCATCTAATAAAGAGCAAAAATGAATTCAACCTTAGCAAATTAAATTCAGATTCAGCCAAGCATTATCCATGAAAGAAAAATAGAAATATTAGAAATCCAACTTAATGTAAATGTTTAAAGAATTATTTTCTTTAAAACAATCAATTCCCTAACTACTCTTAATAGCAAAGTTTTCATAATTGTCATTTTAGCCTTGACTGAAAAAAAAGAAACAAGAAAAAGATTTAATTCATAATGTAAGTTAGTCACATAGTGAAAACAGTCTCTTCCAGTATTAGATACGAAGTGCAATCATTTGAAGATTTAAAAAATTAAGCTTTATTCAACTAGGAGAGAGCCTACTCAAAAATATTTTTCGTCAATGAAAGAGCCTCATAAGATAAACACTGCATTTGGGATAGATGCAAAATAAAGCAGCCCATCTTACGCAGTATATCTGAACGTAACCAAGATGCAGGAAACTGTGGGATCCTTCCAACAATGAGACACTAAGGAAAAAAGTAAAGTGCCAACACATATAATGCCAACACAGTACTGCCAGACTACAGACTAGATCCATAAATTTATTTATAAATAAATAAATAAATACTTGAGTGTTGCAATGCTGAGTACTGCAACCCCTAATTTGGGGGCTCCAGGCCCCTAAAATGGAATTCCAAATCCTGAATTACTACAGTTTTTTAGCAATTACTGTGAAATGCAAAATACAGAAACACTCCTGAAAAGAGGGACCAGAATTGAAGTCTCACTCCTCCCAGACAAATACACTCAAGTAACCATTAGTATTTTCTGCCAGCATGCCAGAATGGCCCAGCTCAGGTCCAAAGCAGGCTTGTGACAGAACCTGGCAGTTGCTGCTGCTTTTCCCTGACACCGAGCTGCAGTGCAGTACAGTTGAAGCCCTCTGCTGCCAAGCACCCCAAAGCTCCTGCTCTGCAGGAAGGATCTGCAGGCCACCACAGGCTGCCAACCCTGCTTTAGATCATGGATGTTTTTCCTCTGAGGCCCAATGAATCTTTTCAATGTTTTTCTCTACAGTAGAACAGGTTGACAAAAGGATGAAGAATGTGCCCATGGAAAATTGCCTAATCTAGTGGTTAAGGTACTCCTCAGAGTGCTGGGTAGGACACCCCTCAGGTGGCAGGAGCAGCCTGAACCATTTTCAATGTTTTAAGTGCATACTGCTGCTTCCACCCATCTTTTAAAAGAAAGCAGGAGTCTCCAGGTTTTGGTTTGTTGGTGTTTTTTTTTCCTGAAACCCAATCCTGTATGCAAGTATTACACATACCCTGAGAATGCCTATCAAATCAAGCCCACAGGTAGACTTAGAAAGACTTACATCTAGTGTATGTATCCCAACAAGTTTAGGCACAAAATTGTCTTTGGGCATGAAAAGCAGCAGAACTTATTAAGGTGCCTGGGAACCTTCAGATAGAAGTGCACTATGGAGTTTAAGTATCCGACCATGGTTAGGCAGCACCTGAGCAGCTTTCACTTTTAGACTTAAGTGTCTGAATCCCACTTTAGGCACCCAAATCATTTTTAGACCTGGCCCAAGACATTATGGGTGGCCAATGCAACAAGCTTCAGCTCTTATTACCTACCACCAGTTTATTAAATTGAGGGGTCAATGACCATAGCAACTGGTTACAACGATGCAAAAAACAAGAGGGGCAATAGGGAAAAAAACTGTTTTGCGGTCTCCTTACACCACTGTTTTTCCACACCTGTATAGTATGCCTATTACCAGCGTATGGGAAAACCTGTAGTGGTTTATAGTGCCTTTTCTTGCATTAGGAAGTCTTCAGAGTAAAATATCTCAGAAAACATAGGACTGCACCAAAAAATATTTAGGGAAAAATACAAGAAATAAGTATTTTTAAAAGGTCATTACTGAAGGGGATTCTGATATACAGCAGTTATTAATTGTTAGGAAATACAGTAGTAACTGTAGCATTACAGTTTATATAGCTTATACAGGCAACCCGCGCTTAGCGCTTCTAATTGCTTCCTTAAAAAAAATGAGCATTAAGCAAAACCGAAAGTATTTGACAACCCAAGATGGCAACTGCAATTGTTTTTAATGAATCAAGATGGCAACTGCGAGTGATATAACAAAACTCCCTGCGCACTAAGTGAAATCAGGTATCAATTTCAAGTAAGCGTTATAGAGAAATAGCGCTAAGTGGAATAGCATTAAGCAGGGTTGCCTGTTGTGTTAAATCCACAAGGTGTCACGCATAACAGAATTTGTAATCCATGCATGTGACATCTGACCACCATGATTTGTTCTACCCATGAATTAAAAAGCTTTAAAGATATTCCGGCTCACTGCCTTAAGAGAAAAAAAAACGTGAAAAATGAGGGGTACAGTGTTCATGATGATTTTGACACTGATTTGGTAAACAGATGTGCTAGCACAGTCCCATTTACTAAAGCATACATCTGTTTTGAGGAGTGAGGCTTTACGGCTTATCTTTAGTGAAAAGAAAGAATAATTGTGCAATGTGCTGCAGTATGAAATGGCAGGAATGTCATTTCAAGACTTCAGATAAAGTTTTAGAATTAAATGCAAGTGTGAACATTTCTTTTTACAGTTTATCTGCATTTAGTTCATGGTTTCTGGACTAAAATTTAAATACATTTACAAATAGGTGAAATAAAGGTTCCATTACAGTGAGGGAGTTAAAAGCTTGTGCTCAGTAGCTGTGAACAAGAATGTACACGCAAGAGGGAATAAATAAAAACGAAATGAATTAATTCTAATCCTAGGACTCTCCCAAATCAAACCAATTAGGTTATTAACTGGTGAACATTTTATTGAAGCCATGGCAACATCCCAGAGCCCAAATGACAGGCACCTAATTTTGTCATAGCGGTTTTAGTCATCTGAGCAAGTGAGCGTTTACTAGAAATAGATCATAATTCATAATATATTAAAAAGTTTTAAGTAGCACAAGAAAAAGTGGAGAGCCAAGTTACAGTCCGATTTGGACAACTGTAAGAGTTAGGAAACATGGCTTTCTCACCTCTTCCCATCTTCTACAGAGGCTATAGGAGCCTATTTACTAAACATCCAATCAGCATAGGCCTTCATGACACCCTTTTACCCAAGAACAAATACCTGATTTTATCAGATTATGTAAAACTAAGGGTTGATTTCCTGGAGAATGTATCATCAAAATGATACCAGTATAAAAACCCTGTGTAGCTATACAGATCATCTGGAATACAAGTATCCACACTAGGCATTACATCAGTATGGTTCTCCCAGTAAATTTCTTCCGTAGACAAGCCCTAACATAATTTATTATTTTAGACTAGACTACTCTGGATTACATACCTTTAGAACGCCACCTTTTTTTTATTTTTTAAATATGAGGTTAGCATAATGTGAAGTTTATAATTGTCACACCTCTCTATCCGCCCCCAAAATATTGTCACTCTATCATGATAAAATTATTTTAAAACTTCAAAACACGCCATTTCTAGTTTAAAAAAAATAAAATTAAATCAACCAATCAGGGAAAGAAAAATACAAAATACATCAAGTCGGATTTTCTGTCAATCCAGTACTGTTAATCCAAAATACCTTAATCCACTAAAGTTACACGTGCCACCTACCAGGCTCAAAAGGATTAGCACGGCCTGTTTACTGGGTGTAATCTGAATTTTCCCTTGTACACAGAATGTCCCACATCACTTTCTCACACAAGCAGAGGGGGAAAAGAATTCAAGCATCTCACAGTGGGGACACAAAACTCAAAAGCCAGAATGATTTAGGCCCCAATCCTGCAAAATGCTCTAGGGAAACAGACTCCTATGCCCACACAGAGCACAGCTGAACTCACTGGGGCTCTGCGCATCTCAAGGAATCGGCTTGTGCGGAGCTGCCTTTAGAAAGGTTTGTAGATGGATACAATTGCCAGCAGCTCCAAGGTGCACCCAGGGTATATTTCACTGGATGCAAGGGAAAGCATGAGATTGTGGGCAGGCTACCATCCCCTCCTAAACCCGGCACGTCTGAAAACATCGCCATTTCTTTACAGCAAATAAGGAGGTTTTTAACCAGACTTCATAGAGAAGTCAGGCTGGAAGGGACCTTCAGACGTTGGGCATGTCTACATGTGCACTTTAACGTGTATTTGCCTATTTTAATGTGCATTAAAGTGTCACAAAAAAACCGTGCTCTTTAGCTAACGTGCATTAAAACGGGCTAACACATTTTTCTAGTACCTCACAGTGGAGATACTAGATTTAATGTGCATTAACTAAAGTGCATTAATTGAATGTGTAGACATGCCTAGATCAAACCCTGCCTGAGGCAGGATCATCTCCATTCAAACCATCCTATACAAGCCACTAGGGTTGGCAAGCCGGTTAACCACTGTCAACTGACTGGTCAATTGACTGCATATTTTTTGACAGGTCAAAGTTTATAACAGTTTTATGGGGAGCAAATATATATATATCAGCTTTCTTGACAGATACTTTTTTTTTTATTCTCGACACATAATGGACATTTTTTTTGCTTTTTCTCTTTATTATCTATAGTGGCTATTTTTTAAAAAATTTTTGACTGTTATTTGACCCATCAAATACCCCACCCTACAATCCATCATCTAAAAGGGAGGTTGGAGACATTTTTGGGCAGAGTGCCAAAAATGCCTGCAACCTCGATTTGCAAGATGTTCGTGTGCCAGGAGCGGATAGCAAGGGAGGCGCAAGGGGCCTGATCCTTGTGGCAGCACAGCCCGGGCTCCTTTCTTCCCCACTGTCTGTCCCGAAGCACACATGCCAAGTAAAATGCCTTCTTGTGCCACGCTCTGGGGGCTGCCTACCCCGATCTAAAAACTCTTCCTAAAACTGGAGTCAACTCGGACCTAACACAAGATATAACACCTTACCCTGCCACAGGTAAAGCAGGGGGACCCAGACCAAGGCAGCCTGTATCCTGCTTGTGTAAAAAGGCTGTGCTCAGCTGCGGGCTGCTTCTCCACGGAGTTCTGCAAAGTAGCAGCTGGGGGGTTTCTTGGCGGGGGTTTCAAAGGGACACGGACAAGGATGCTACAACAGGGAGGGGCATTTTTGGATCATACAGGGAGACCTGAAGGGGACAGGCTGAGCCGATGCGACCAGCACTGAGGTCTGCAGAGAAGACACAGCAGAGCGCGGAGGCGCCGAAGTTCGCTGGCTGGGCGGGAGGAGGAGGGAGCTCCCGGGATCGGGCCCAGGGCAGCGCCCAGCGAAGGCGCAGCGGGAGGAGGCGACCCCGGCCAAGGGCAGGGCAGGGCAGGGCAGGGGCACGGCCGCGATCCCCTTCCCCGCCCCTCACCTGTGAGGCGCAGGCGGGTCTCGGGGCCGGTGGGGGGCGGCTCGCCCTGCTCCCGCTCCTCCGCCGCGCTCCGAGTTTTCTTCACGACCGGCGGCGCCGGGGCCGAGTATCTCCGGCTCCCGGCCCAGCTCTTCCGCTTCATGGCGGAGGCGGCACCGCTACGGTGGGTGCGAGGCGGCCGGACTCATCCCCCCAGCGGGGCCCGACTGGGCCGGCGGGGGGGGGTCCCAGCCCGGGGCGGCGGAGGCGGCGGCTGTGCTCCCACCCCGTCCGCTCCCGTCCCGTCCAGTCCCCTCGTCCGCCCCCCGGCCAGCTCCGGCGTTTGGGACACCCACTGCCCCCTCCGCTGCCTCTGATTGGGCCGGGGCGGTGTGACGCCACTAACAGGGCGCAGTGGGTAAAGTGATGTCATAGTGGGGAACAGAACAGGTGTGTTGGGCGGAGGGGGGCCCTTGGAAACCCCGTTCTTCCCCGTGACCCCTAGCGGAGGGGCTCTACCCCGCGAAGGAGTGCCACAAGTGGCAGGGGCAGCCCAGGAGGCAGGAGCAGAAGGGGAGCGGGGTGGCTCCCCGCTGGATCCTCTCTCTGACATGGTTGGCCCCCGACCCCTAGCACGTAAGCCCACACAACGACCCTGTACGCATAGGATCCCTGCCCCTTCCTGTATCTCCTTGCGTGGCCCCTAACACAAGGAACCTATCGAGCACTTATCTGCCCCCATATACACCCACCCCTTGTTATTGTGTGCTGTTGCCGAGCTAGTACTGCCTACAGGCTCCGAGTCCTATTCAAAGCCTGCTAGTACACACTGTTTCCCTTCACTATCATAAACGTAACTCGCACATTTAGGCAGGCAAGGTTTTTTGAGTAGATGTGATGTCTTTTATTAGCCCAGCTGAGTTTACTTGGTTGGTCTAATAAAAGACATCACATCTATTCAAAGAACCTTGCCTGCCTATGTCCTTAGATTGACACGGCTACAACCAAAAACCCTGCTCGGCATCTATTCCTGCTCTCCCAGTGCCAGTACAACCCTGCAAACACCTGATATATTCTATTTCCTTACATAAATATAACTTGACATACATTTCACAGATGCCCAATATACAAATCAATATAGTATCTCTGTGTTCTTCCACACACGTTCCCATTCATTTCCAAATGCGTTACAGACCTCAGAGACTCAAGACACCTAGGTCTGTTACAGACCTGACAGACACAAGACACAAGTTTGAAAGGACAAGGGCCAACTTGTTAGGTGTTTCTTCCCTGGCCCAACAGCGGTCTGCTTTGTGACTCACGCTCTCCGATGAGACCACATTAGAAACAAACACAATAAATAAAAGTAATCAGTTAATAAAGTAGACCTATCTACTTGCTCACTCTCACAAAAAATGCATTTATCCTCTCTTCTTAAAGTATCCAAATGTATAGCAAAGGGTTACAAATAAAATCAGACTACACATGAAACATCACTGCAATATAACCACTACTGGGGTGTACAGTGCAAGACAACTGGAACATAATCTATCCAGCGACAACGTAGGTCTCATGGAAAGGTCTGAAATACCTATTCCTATATAAAGTTTTCTTCATTGGAGCAGAATATTTTAGATGCATTTTTGTAGTAATGATTGTGTGCGTTTGCTGCTGTATGTTATAAGCAAGCAATTCAATTAAAAATAGTTTAAAGTTGTTATTTTTAGGCATTACACATTGAGGTGCTCATTTTAAACTGGTAGTTAAATAAGTCCAAAGCAGAGTTAGGTAATTAAAAGTTAGCTTTTGAAAAAAACAATTTTTTTTTTCCTCTCAGAATCTCCAGAAATATCCATGGACCATGGCAGAAGTTAATAAACACTCTTATTGAGAGTGTTCTGCCATCTGCTGGGTATGAGATCAATGATTATCCCCTGCTGCTTTTTTCGCTGTTGACTACAATCATTTTTAGATAAATATTTTTTAAAAATAAAAGTTAAAATAAATTGTATAAGAGACATATGATTATAATGACACCACGTGAAATGTTTCTCATTAGTGGTAACATGGACCCAGTCTAGCAGTTCATTATGCATAGGTAGATTGCTGTGCCGCACAGAGTTCCAAATAAGTCAGTGAGATTGCCTGTGGATGGTGTAGTTGACCTACATATAAAATGACAGGATTGATACCTTCATTAAAGACTGTCCTTCTCTTATTGGGTCTCTTTCTCTCCCCCCCGTACCCCTTCCCTCCATTTCTTCTTTTTATTTGGTTGGTTTTGTTTCTATACTATATTAGAATTTCCATTGTTTCTGGAATGTTGCTGTATTACTTTAGAATTCTAGTTTTATTTTGGAATTTTTAAATGTGAAATATTAGAACTATTTTCCTTTCCACAGAGCTACATGCTATATCCGCTTTGCATATCAGAGACCTGGCTTTGGTTTCTCCAGGCTGGGAAGGTGTGGAAGCATTTTGTATCACTCTGTAATAACATACTTGGCTGATGTAAAAGCAAGAATTATGTGTTTCAGAAGTAAGGTTGCTGCATTTCTTACCAAACACTGTTGGGACTACCATTGCTTCTTCCACACCATCACTTCTTGGCACTGAACTGTACCCTGTTGCTGTTGACTTCCTTCTCCTGTTGGTGCGGAGATGGTTTTGTATTGTTGGTATCTTTTTTCGAATCTGGCAGCTCTTTTCTTCTTATATCAGTTCCAGTTTCTCAGTTTCCTTAATAATTTCTCCCTACTTCAAAACCCTTTCCTTCCATACCCTTCTATTATATTTTTTCTTTGTCCTTCAAAGTAAATGGAAGGCCAATCAAAAGACTTGTAAGCACAGGAGAGGCAAACTAGCTGTGGGGAGAGTCTGGGCAGCACTCATATCATTGGGAGAATTTGGATGGGACTTCTAATGAGGAAATGTATAATTAGGGGAAATGGGATGGAAACTATGAGATCAAATACAGTACACCTTTTGAAAATCAGGGAGGTGACAACCTCATTCAAATTGAGTTTTTATCCAGCTTCTTTCTCACCTTTGTGTTAAAGAATGCACAAATGACAGAATTTAGGCTATTAACCTGTCTTCCTCCACACATCATGTAGTTAGATTTGCAAACGCTGCAACTGACTGGAGGCACAAAATTAGAAGTTATAGCTAACCCCTAATGCATTTGTTACTGTAATGATTATTACATTGAACTTCAACTCTGCTTTTAAATCTATGGTTTCTTCCTCTGAGGGTCAAACAGACATTGCTAATCATAATTGATTTCTTAGAGAAATCCAGAAATTAAATTAATGACGCTGTACAGAAGTTAATAAAAAAGCGGTTTGTTCATAGTCAATGAGATTTCTCAAGACATTAATAATGGGCTCTTAAGCCAGTCACCTCTAGATCAAGGGAGGGTTCCGGCCCATTTCAGTAGTGAATAACATTTATTTGATGGTAGCTTGTTCTTTTTATTGAAAGCAATGAGTTGTGATATTTCAATTCCTGGTAAACAGATGCCTGTGTAATAAGCCACTGCTGTAATGGGCACTGGCTTGTTGGTAGTAGGGAAGCCAAGGACTGAAT
The DNA here is from genome assembly GCF_030867095.1 of Alligator mississippiensis. Taxonomy (NCBI): domain Eukaryota; kingdom Metazoa; phylum Chordata; order Crocodylia; family Alligatoridae; genus Alligator; species Alligator mississippiensis. The sequence continues at coordinate 206,714,902 of NC_081826.1, forward strand.
GAACATGAAGAGCCTTGAGAAGCAGAACTTATTGGTCAGCATGCAGTTTTGCACTACTGCTGCTATTTTGCTTCAGTTCTGGAGCTAGCACACACAGCAAGCATGGCATTACCTTACCATGTGGACATACTGAGATTGACTGATGCTAGAGCAGTGGCTGCAGATCCAGAGTGTCTTCACCAGTATATTTCCAGATCTGGAGTGTGCATGTGGTGCAGCTATGCTTGGGAATTGCTCAGACAGAACATGCCACTCCCTTACAGTGTTTGAAAACTTAAACATGCAGCTTTAAGAATCCAAAAATGAAATGAGACTAAAACAAAAGTGAAACTAATCTCTGTTTCATCGTAATGGTGATAACATCAAAAGTAAACAGAAAGCAGAAAAAGTGACAAGTAAATTAGATCCTGAATATGGTTTCCCCAAATACTAAAATATTAATTGTAACACAGACAAGGGTATATTTGTGTAGCATACATGAGAACTAATTCCTGGGTCTGAAACAGCTTTTTTATATCCTTATATCCTACAACATAAAGCAGCTGAAAACCCAGAACTTTCTTCAGGTAGGCAAATGTCATCAGGACCAATGAAACAGCCTTCCACTGCTGGCTTTAGGAGGTGCTGCTGAAAGAACAGGAAATGAGGCTGGAACATTCTTATTCTATGACAATTCTCAGCTGCCAGGGTCATAAGAGCTCAAAGTTAGTACATAACTACATTTGTTCCCCCTGTGGGGAATGCAGTGACCAGAGTAAAAATCTAGCACAGTGGTTTTTAACCTGTTGCAGGGAACCCTGAGATTCCATGAGAGGTCTTCAGGGGTTTTGCAGAGACTGGGGGGTAATGGTGGAATGGGTTGGGAGGCAATGCGCCGCCTTTGCCTGCCCTGGCTTCTTGATTCTGCCTCAGTCTTTAGGACAGGGGTAGGGGTTTTGTGGCAGAAGTAGTGATATGAAAGGGTTCTGTGACTTTGAGAAGTTTGAAAACCACTGATCTAGCACCAATTTTTCAAATTAAGTCTCTCTCTAAGCATTTGAATAAATGCTCTCTCTAAGCAGTCTCTCTCTAAGCAGTTGCTATAAATATATATATTTTTTAAATGAACAAGATGCTTACATCTGCAGAGATAAAATCCCCTAAGGGTAACTGGGTTGCTCACTATCATTATTTCTCTAAATTAAGTTTTGTATGTTCAATGAACACTTAATTTAATTTCAAACATGTTTTAATGATGCTGAACCACGAGTTTGTTCTGGGCCTGCCAATGACCTTAATATATGCCGGTGCAGGGCCTTTGTACAACGAAAATCTTTTTTTCCAAGTGCATTACTTGCTGAGGCTTAACTCTAGAAAGATTCTGCAGGTGAGATGTATGAACACGAGCAGTTTACAGTGGAGGCCAAAGATCAGAAATTGCAGGCAGAGTGTAAGTACACACTCCTCTATAAATATTTCTCAATGTTAGTTATAAAATGATGAAATGCAGTTTATGGATGAAAGAGGGCACATTCTATCTCAACAAAAGCAATAGATTCTGAAAACAGGCAGAATTCTTTTAGGAAGAATCCCTTCAGTTCACAAAAGATTCTAAACAGCCATATGCTCAAATGTTATTCTGTTCCTACCTCTACTGCTTCTGATGCACAGAGCTATTTCTTCAAAGACCTCCTCCTGCACACATAAAGGAAGATTTTGCCCTATGTTAGGGAGTACAATTAAGGCTTACAATTTTACTTGCTCTAAAACTGACACCTGATTAGGAATGCCTGAAAAACCACTATTTTTTTTTAAACTACCATTTTGATTCCATACATGAGGGGCAAATGCAGACAGTGGGTTTTGTAATTACAATACTTATTTAAAGTAAAACAATGCATTCAGTATTATTATTTTAATGTCAAATGTACACAAGAATAAGCATAAGCTCATTTCAACCTCCCTGTATTCACACTTGTTGTTCTGGATGTATACTTTTAAAGTATGAAATTGAGAGTACTGGAATTTTTATGTCACCAACGAAAAGCTCTAAATGGAAAGCTGAAAGGCAAAAATCTCAAGCTTCTCCTGAACATAGCAAGCCTTTAGAGTATTATTTTCATATTGGTTAGTACCTTTGGTTTTGAACAAAGATTTTAAATTGCGCTAGGAAGAATTTTTGTGAAGCAGTAATAAACAAGTTTTTTGTGGTAGGACAAGTAAGTCTTAATTATTGCTTTCTTGGATATGACAGCAGAGTGGATTCCTCTTCATCTTCACTACAAGGTAATTTACTTGATGCTCTGAAATCCTGTGGTATCAGACGGTCTACAAGGACATAGCAGAACTGACATCCAGGGCAGTTCTCTGGAGCGTTATTTGTCTTCTTTAATCAAGTTTCTTTTGTAATCTGTTTTCTCTATTGAGTCATACATCAATAACCTGAGGCTTGTTTGTGAAATTTACTGTTTTAACTCCTGCCAGCTGCAGAACTGTGTTAATGGGAGCATGATCCAACCTATTTTTGTCAAGGTGCAAAAAATTGACTTCGCTACCTGGAACAGAATGAGAATAAAGATAGCATTAGCTGAATAAAGTATTGCTTTCTTTTAAAGGCTAATGGGGTTGAAGAGGCAGTCTGATTGCCTACTAATTTTTCTAAATCTGTCCATTATGTGGATTCCACAACACATGGTTTTTTAAACTACAGCAGCATAATGAGGGATCTGATTGCATTAGGACCACACCTTGCTGTTTCTGAATATCTCATAGGAATGACTTTGTCAAGCTACAGTCTCCTTTCATGCTTCAATGCTTGATTATAGAATACATCAAATCAAATGCCTAGAATAAAATGGAATAGACAGATACCTAGATGTCAGAAGACAAAAATGTGAATCCTTCTCTACTGACGTCAAAAACTATATTCCTATCAACTTCCTGAGGAACAAGATAGGTCACTATCTTGTCACTATCACTATTATAAGAGGTAGAAATACATAATGGGCACGTCTACATGTGAATTAAGGTGCTTTTTCTAATGCGCATTAAATTTAGTACCTCTGATGTACCCACTAAATAAATGGGCATTAGGCTACCTTAAGGCACAGTAGTGAATGTGCATGGACTTTAAGTGACGCTTAATATGCAGTAGCCTATTTTACTGCTCATTAGCATTATTGCATGGTGTTTTACGTGACGCTTTAATGCACAGTAAAATAGGCTATTGCTCATTAAAGTGCACGTGTAGATGCATCCAATGACACTTGCACGGTGTTCACTTACACAAAGGGAATTGGTGAGTTTTTATTCACCAAGGCGCCCCTGGGGGTTACAAGAAATAATGGCCACAAGCTAGCAGAGAGCAGATTTAGATTGGACATTAGGAAGAACTTCTTCACAGTTCGAGTGGCCAAGGTCTGGAACGGGCTCCCAAGGGAGGTGGTGCTCTCCCCTACCCTGGGGGTCTTCAAGAGGAGGTTAGATAAGCATCTAGCTGGGGTCATCTAAACCCAGCACTCTTTCCCGCCTATGCAGGGGGCTGGACTCGATGATCTATTGAGGTCCCTTCCGACCCTAACATCTATGAATCTATGAACAGAGCCACGCTATAAGCACAAGATTATTGTTTTTTTCTTGGGAATCCTCTAGGGTGTAAAAGATCTCCTGGAAGTATACAAGAAATCAGCTGAAGAAGATGAGAAATTTTAATATAAAACAAGTAAGTTTACCTGGGCCTAAAATCAAAGTCCCACCCTGCTGAGCTGGATCTCCTTGAAAATCAAAAGCGGGGCTAGTCATTGCCCTCCATATACTCTTAATACTTCCTGACAGCAAGTTGGATTTCACATGAGGGCTTTGTGCTAAAACATAAGAGAACAGCTTATGTTTTACCTAAACAGTTTTAAAAATAGATAATTTAATCAGTGTCCCAAAGAAAAACAAACAAACAGATGACAGCAGAACATTATTATTTAGAGTTACACAAGGTTTTACAGCTGTAAAAACACATTAGAAGGCAAAACAACAAGCTGAAGTCACTGTCATTAATGGTTTACAGTTTCCCTGACACTGTATAAGGGGATCTTGCCAGTCTCAGGGAGTAGGCTACAATCTAAAATAGAGCTTTTCATGGACAACTCCCCCTACCCCATTCACAATCCCCCCATATAACAACACATAACACCAAGGAATTCCTGCAGCCATTATTTGCAGGCAAAAAAGCAGCATCAGGATAATATTTGTGAATATTTACCTTCTCTGAGATTAAACTGCTGAAAATCAGGAGATGCCAGTCCTATGTGACTAGCCTGAAATCACACCCCGCCTCCCCAAAATCAAAGTTTGAGAAGAAAAGGAATAAGGAATTCAAGGATTTGGAATAAAGTTGTAGTAAATCCCCCAAATGATAGACATTTAAAATTAGATACAATGTAGCAATATTCCAATTCACTTTTTAGTACTAGTTCACTGAGGTTTGTAATGCCCATATAATCAGTGGGCAAAGGCAGTGGTTCTCAACCTTTTTAGACTCCAAGCACCCCTTTGAGAATGCCAGCTTTGAGTTTTCATTTGGGTTTTTTTTCCCACTACAGAAAAATAATAGATCAATTCTTCTGTTGCAAAGAACTCAGAAAGACCAGACTAGGTCAGAATGGTTTTTACACTGTGGATTCCTATTTGAAATTTCTAAGTTTATCTTATGAATTGTGTTTGCACACCTAACAGTGCACTGTGTAACACTACAGCACCTTGGTTGAGAATCACTGATCTAGTGTATCTTCATGCTCCACTGAAATCAAGAGCTGTTTCACTGTTAACTTCAGTAAGAGCAGGATCAAGCTCCTTGTGAGTCATGAATCTCTTCCACCAACGGGGTTAAAGATGCTTTAAAATGATGTAGGAAAACAGGCTGTACTGTCTGTACTACTGGACACTGTGAACATATTCCTTAATTGATTACTGTTGTATCAGGCATGATGATGTCTGCTTGTGAGAGAAATCAAAGCAAGAATACCATTCCTACCTGATGTGGTGGCTGCTTCCCCTCTTTTCATGCCAAATATTTTATAAAGCGCCAGGTCTGGATCTACATACATTTCATGAGGATACCTTGTCAAATTGCAAAATGGCTGCAAAATACATATATGTATGCATAAACTATTATATTCAATTTGAAGTTTTGTAAAAATGGTGTGGTAAAACCCAGTACTGATTCTGGAACTTCTGAATTCACAAATCTAACCAACAGAAGTACCAAATTCTAAATTTTTTACTCAAACAAAACATGCATTGAAAGCAAGGCCTTCTTTCTCAAGCAAAATGTCTGCAGGGTTGGAAGCTAAGATTTATCCTATACTGTGTTTATTATTGCTTCCTGAAAAGTAGTAAAGATCTGCTTTTTCAAATGTGATGAGCATCCATATCTCCAGTTGAAATAAATTAATATTACTGACTTTGAAAGCCGGGCCTCAATAGACTATGAACTTGTTACAGGCCTCATACAATATATTATCTTCACAATTTTTTTTACCTTAATGTGATGGTAAGATGATTGTCCAATAACTATAAGCCTCACATTTGCATCCTAGGAAACGAGTACAGAATATACATATCAAAGCTATTAACAGGGATTGAATATTTATACTTATTTGCAATACATGAACAGAAATATGTACATTCCAGTTCAACAAGCTGGGTATTCAAGACTCCAGGCTATTAGTTCTAAAGATACTTAGGCACCAAGAATGTCTGTTTCCCCATATGAAGATATGATATGAATTTATTAATGGTTACATTTCTACTAATTTTTAAAATGGTAACTCTAGGTCACTTCTTTTATAAGCTTTGATTATAAACTTTATTTCCTGTAGCATCTGCAGGGTTGAGGTTTCAGCTGCTATCAAAGTTACTTAAAAATTTGCAAGTGCAAACATTTGCACACAGGTGTCTGCACCCAAACAATTTGATATGCAAATATAGGTGCACATAAGTATTTGCCCGATTTAGATGCCCATGTATACATATACAAAGTGCACATAGTGATGTGTGTATACATAAACAAAACACACAAAGCAATATGCACATTTTTGCAGGTGCAAAGTAAGGGTTGTCGCTGAAATTGTGGCCAAGCATCATAATTAATTTAGACTCTGCACTCAGTAATGTATTGAAATAGATTTTTTTCCTGCAATTCAGGCTTATTTAAATACTATAGCACAATACTCCCACATCGACAATTTTAATAACTTAGCTGGCTGACAAAAGCCATTCCAAAGATGAATTGATGGTACCAGAAAATAAGGAGGAAAGTAATTTTCTCTTATATTTTTTATCAGAGCAGATAGATTAAAAAAAATCATATTGGGGATGACTAATTCATTGCATTAGCAAAACCCACTATCTGCTAGGGAAAATGCTCCCCGCTTCTGTTTAATAGCACTTCTATTCCTGTGCCTTCAAGAGCTGGCTGGTAATGACAGCTTTGGCCTCTCTCACCAGCAATATGCTGCACCTAGGAGGAAAATATGGCAACATTTCAAAGAGGAGGATAGAAGGAAGGACAGTCCCTGCCTTGAAACAGGAGATGGTTCCTATTTGTTTAGAAGAAAGCAAAATACACAATGTGACTATCAAGTGTAACACTGTATTGGATTTCCTTCCCAAGGCAGGCAGAAGGAGGAACCGAACCAAACTGGGAAGGAACAAACTCAGTTCTGGGCTTCTAGTGATGGCTCCTGGGTTGACCTCAGGGACGTTCTCAAATCTTACGCAAGGCATTAAGACCCTAATGTTCGTGTCCCCTCAAATGCATTCAAACCCATGTTAAAGGCCTTCCACTTACTTGTAAAAAATCCTTGGGGATTTTTGCCAGATCTTCTACATACTCTTTACAGGCGTAGCATAAAAAATGCTGAAAAGGCAAACCAGTTGGAGACATCACAAGTCAACACAGTGAAGCAACACAGATCTGCCTTCAGACAGCCAAAGTAAAAAATTTTTGAACTGGAAGATCCTGCGAGTATTGGAGGCCCATTGCCAAGTTCAACTCGGGATCCCAAAGTTGAAGGGGGCTGGAGCCCTGTTCAGACTTGCTAATGGGAGAAACAAAGAGGGCAGGGTGTACGATCCGGTTTAAACCCTGAAATCCCCGCTGATTCCCTTCGCATTTGAAATGCAGGCTTTTTTTTTTTTTTTTTTTTTGCCACGAAGGAGGCTGCAATGCTGCTTCAGGAGAGCACAGGGGAGGCGTGGGTCCTGCTGCGGTCTCCTCTCCCCTGCCCCCCCCCGCGTCTCGGGCCGCGCTCACCCGCACGAACACCACGATGGCCCGCCGGGCCCGGAACAGGGCCCCGAACCGCACGGGGCCGCCGTCCGCCCCCTGCACCAGGCACCACGCGGCGGCCCGCAGCTCCGCCGGCTCCTCGGCCCCGGCCCCGGCCCCGGCCCCGACCTGCTGCCGGACCGGGGCGGCCATGGCACCCGGCGGAGGGAGGGAGGACACCGCTTGCAAAGGACCGGCCCCCTCCGGGACCAGCTCCAGCGGCTGAAGCAGCCGCCCGCTCGGGGCGACTCACTCAGGGCAGTAGCAACTCGCCCGCTGTGGAAAGTGGCATTCATGGGCCCTGCCCTGAAACAGGGGATGGTTCCTGTTTGTCTAGAGAAGAAAGCAAAAGCACAACGCAACTATCACGTATAACACTATGGATGGGTGGAGGTTGCAGCCGGGGTTGTCTACGGACATAGGCACACGAGGTGTTGGGGTAAATCCGTCTCTTGTGGGCTCAGATCGATTGCAGTCCTGTGCTTGCCTGGCAAGGGAAACACCGTGACCACTGAGGCCGTCTTCCTAGTCGCACCCGGGGAAGACTGCTCACCTGGTATGGGGTTTGTACCTGCCAGGGTGATGTACAAACCTCCCACTCAGCCGCTGGAGTGGGAAAGTCTTGGCTTTAAGCCCACTTTATGGAAATGTGAGACTCCTCCCTAGCCTGCCCCTGCGGCCACATGGCTGAGGGCAAGCAAAACTCGGGGGCATCCGAACCCCAAACCTCCGGGCTTGGGCCTGCAAGTGGGATGCCCACCAAAGGTTTTGGAAACATCTGAAGCCCCAGGTGGGGGTGGAGGATGTTTGCCGGTAGCAGGGCCACTTATGGTTCTGGACTGACTCACAAATTTGGAATTTGTTTTGGCTAATTTGGTGTGGACTACAGAAAATGTATATTCAAACTGACATTAAAGGTCTTTCACTTGTAAAAAATCCTTGGAATTTTTTTTGCCAGATCTTCTACATACTTTTTACAGGTGTAGCATAAAAAATGCTGAAAAGGCAAACCAGTTGGAGACATCACAAGCCAACATAGCTGTGCAGCAGTGAAGCAGCAAGGTTTGCCTTCAGACAACCGCAGACACCAAGGTAAAAACTTGAAAACATTTGAACTGGGAGATACTGTGAGTATTAGAGGCCCATTGCCAAGTTCAGCTCGGGATCTTAAAGTTAAGGGTGGGGGTTGGAGCCCTATTCAGACTTGTTAACGGGAGAAGCAGAGAGGATATGATTCAGCTGAGGAATCAGGAGGGGAGTCATTGGGTCTCAGATCCAGTTTAAACGCTTAAATCCCATCCTGGATCGGGCCCCAAGTCCTTTCGTATCTGAGATGCAGACTCTTTTCCCAAGTTCTTTGGGTAAATCACAGATCTTTTATTAGACCAACTTTTTGAGTTGGTCTAATAAAAGAAATTGGATTTACCCAAAGAACCTTGTCTACACTATATTGGATTTCCTTCCTAAGGCGGGCAGGACAAGGAACTGAATCAAACTAGGAAGGAACAAACTCAGTTCTGGGTTTCTAGTGGTGGTCTGCTCGATTGCCTGGGGGCAGGTGCCCTGAAACCCCTCAGTGGCCGAAAAGGGAGTTCTCTCTCCAAAGAGAGTTTGGAAAGCGCCTTCAGCCTCCTCCTGGGAAACTACCCTCGGATTCTCCTCTGCACCCCCTGCCCCAGGGCTGCGGAGCCCTGCCTGGCTGGGATGATCTAGCTGGGGATGGTCCTGTTTTGAGTAGGGGGTTGGACTAGATGTGACCTCCTGAGGTCCTGTCCAATCTTAATTTCTATGAGTCTATCCTGGGACACTACTGTGGTTCTTAAAAAAGAGGCAGGAGAAAACCTTAAGGCTGAAGTTTTCAAGTAAATGATACCCCCCCCCCCCCCACCTTCCCCAATTCATTTTCACTGTTGCAGTCTAAGTCCATGACCTTCAGCAGGCCTGGACTTCTGGTGGTAATCCCAGCAAGTACAGAAGGGGGAGGCATAGGTAGGGTGTCCTGGTTTAGCTGGGACAGTCCCGGATTTCAGAGGCTGGTCTCATGCAGCTAGTGATAATTAAAATGAGAGTCCTGGAAACACAGGTATGGGGCACAGCAGGGCCAGAAGGAAGAGCAGGATGTTGCATCAGGTAGGCAGGCACCACTCCCCGGTACACCATGGTCAGCCTAGACATAGGTACCTTCCTATGTAATCATAGGGTAAGGGCCTTCTTGCATGTTAATTTTGGGTTGCTTCTGGAGCCCGTAACCCATGGATTGTCCACACATCAACACCTGAAACTGGTTTTGAGTACTCAAAGTAGCTCAGAGTGTTGCCACTCTAGGGCAGGGTGATCTCTGATCCTTGATATTCAGCTCTTGTTACACTAAGGTGCAGCCATGCTAGGCTACATCTTCAGTATTGCCAATCCCACCATGCCAAAAATCATGACACAAACTCTTAACAAAACAAGAAATTAGCACGTAAATCATGGGATACTATTTTTGAAGTGTGTGTGTGTGGGGGGGGGGGGGCATTATTTGTGAAAGTGTGGGGGGGTTGGAGCCCAGGGAGGGAGGGTCTTCACATACCCTGGCAGGATGCGGGGTATGATGCTGTGGGTTAGGAGTGAGAAGCAGCAGCAGGGCTGGGTGGGCTGTGGCTTGGGAGTGAGGAGCAGACAGACAGAGACACAGAAAGCACCTAGCTAGTAAGTGGAGGGGAAGGGGTGGGGGAGAGGGAAGGGAGTGGGATTGAGGACCTGTTGAGGGAGGGAGTGGGGCAGGGGCTGAGGTGAATGGGACCCTGGGGCCAAGTCAGGTCATCCAGACGTGTGGGGGTAAAAGACCATGGCTTCCCTCAGCTGTGCACACCCCTAGGGGAGGCATGGTGGGCATGTACCCCCCGCCAGTGCTTCCTGCCTCTGGGTGGGCAGGAGACTTGCTGTGTGGCCAGCGCACCTGTGTCCCCTACCTGCCTGGCAGGTAGCAATGGCATTGCGCAGCTGAGCTCCTTGGGCAAAAGCAGCAGGGTTCAGAGCCCTGAGCCTATAGCAGGCAACCCATCCCCCCTGCCTCTCTTGAGGATGCACGCTGCTGCGGGGAGTCGCACCTCCACCCCCCGCCCTCCCCCACACCGCTGGACAACCTGCCCCAGGGCCCCATTCATCCCAGCTCCTGCCCCACTCCCTCCCTCACCCCAGGGGCCTTGATCTCCCTCCCACCTTCCCTCTCCCCCCACCCCTTCCTCTCCACAGACTTATCAACTAGGAAAATCCAGAGATCTGAGGGTTCGATTGGGAGATAACAAGTTGGAGTTACTTTGACTTAGAAATCCTCAGTTTTGTGATTGTTTTGCAACACTTGGCATTACTGCATCTTTGTGTAAACACCCCACATGCCCTCCCCTCCTTCACTGGCCTGGATGGTGCCTGCTGCCCTCCCTTTTACCCCAGATCCCTGCTTATTGCCCCCACCTTATTTGTGGCTGCCTGTGCTGTCTGTCCTGGGGAAGCAGGCAGGGAAGGATTCAAGTGCTTGCCTAGCAGCCCAGAGAAGAGCAACAGCCCAGCAACTGTGGCAGGGACTGGGCAGGCAGGTTAACCTTTCCCTGCCTGCTGCCCTGGGACAGGCCACATGGGCAGCCACAAGTAAGTGAGAGGAGTGGCAGGGAACAGGGGAAAGCCCAGAATGGGAGTGGGGTGGGGATTCATACCTTTCAGTCCTCCATGCCCCTTCTGGCTTGAAGCGTGACTGGTGTTTGTGCGGCTCACAGCTGACAAGGCCCTAAGAGTGATGCTGTAACTGTGATGGTCCAGAAATTATGCAAGAGGCAAGAATTTCATAGGGCAAGATCTTTCATTGGACCAACTATGTAGCTGGGATAAAGTCAGACAAGCTTTCAAATTCAAGATAGCAAGGAGACCTGATTAAAAACGCCTTGCATTCTAAAGCTGGTCTAACTATCCCAGTTATATAGTTGGTCCAATAAAGGATCTCACCCTAAGTCTAAGTACAGACATTTGAGGAAGTTAAATTGGGTTCAAAATGGCCACCCAATTTAAACATAGCTTGTCCTGGGGCTGACCTTACACTTACAGACCCAGTCTCAATGACTGGCTATCAGTTTAAACCTATAACTGTATAGAAATTCCATGTGCACAAACTGGTCTAAACATTGCAGAACCTGGTTTAAGATAAACCTGGATCTATTTAGTATCAAACTTATTCAGTTTAGGACACATCAGTGCATGGGACTTCTGTCCATCTTCCCTGTGCAGCCCTGGGGCTGGAAAACTCAGCCACTGGCCCCAGCCCTGGGGCTGCTCTTTTCACCCCCAGCCCGGCCCCTTGGCTCCCTCCTGCCCCTGACCAGACAGACCTCTCAACCCACATTCCACAAGCCACTCTGGGTGCACCCCACCTGTGAGTCATGCCTGTCCTTCCACCCTTCATGGGTTAAGCCTCCACCACCCGACCCTTGGGTCACATCTGCCTCCCCACCCCTTGCAGGTCATGCCTGCCCACCCTCCCCACCTGCAGGTTGCGCCTGCCCTGCACTTCTTGCAGAGGACGCACCTGCCTGCCCTGCCCCACCCGTAGGTTGTACTTGGCCCCCTACCCCTTGCAGGTGACTCTTGCCCCCCATCCCTCATGGGCAGGGCTGTCCCTGTGGGGGGGCGGGGGCGGGAATCGGGGCAACTGCCCTGGCCCCCACGCTTTGGGGGGGGGGTCCCGCAGAGCGGGACAGAGCAGCAATGGTGCAGAGTCAGGCGGAACAGTGGCTTTGTGTCCAGTTGCTCGCTACCCCCCCTCACCGCTGATGCCACCGTTGCCCTGGGCCCTGCACCCTGCTTGGGTCAGCTCTGCTCATGGGTCATGCCTGCCCCCTCATGCCACCCATGGGCTGTGCCTGTCCTCCCATCCCACTTGCAGGTCACACCTGCCCCCCATCCCATGTGGGTCATGCCTCCCTCCACCCCTTGTGAGATGCAGCTGCCTTGCTTACCCCACCTGTGAGTTGCACATGCTCTTCCACCCCTCATGGGTCATGCCTCCCCCCTACCACACCTGCAAGTTGTACCTGCTCCTCCATCCCACACTGGACCCCTGATCCCCTCCAGGTTGCTGGACCCTCAACCCCCCTGCTAACCCCCCATGCTGATTTACCTGCTATAAGGCAGCCTTTTTTAATTGATTTAATCTCCCCCGAATGTCTGTGCTTAGCCTAAGAAATCCTTGCCTCTTACATGTGCAATTGGCAGAAGAGAATGAAGGCAACAAACCAGGCTGAAAAGGAGAAATGCCTTTAAGAGGAACAAACACAGTGATTTGAACAAATAGCATGCTATGTGAGGATTAGGTGAAAACCAAACCCCACTCCGTTCACTCATTAAAAAAAGAAAATGAAAAGCGAATGACATAAAGTAAAATAAACGTTTTGCAAAGGAAAACACCACAACCAAAAATTATCATCAGTATTATTTCCACATGGAAATCAGTAAAGGGTTTCCAGAATTCATCAAATGCATAGCAACTGCACTTTGAAGAAACTTTTCTCAAACCTCACACCACCATAAAGGGCCAGATGGCTACATTCAAAATTGTGCCTCATTTTTTTTCTACAGAACAGTTATGGTACATATCTGTAGTGAGTTGGCCCATTTTGACATCCCAGCTGGAGTGTTAATCCAATGCTGGTATACACCTTTTGCCAAAAAAGCTTTAGGGTAGTCAGGTTACATTAGGCCAGTTTATGCTACAGATCTTTTCCAGCATAACTATAAATAAATAACTGTGAGTCAGGATGTGAAGTATGATCTCCTACCCATGAAGCTGTGCCATTAGATGCCCTCAGTGTAAACCCAGCGTCAAATCTGTGTTTGAACCAGTAGAGATTATTTTTACTCATGGGGTGAAATATCTTATTTTCACAGCTACAAAGTGCAGTATACCTCTATTTGTACTAGTAACATTTTGCTGGTATAGCATACCAGTGTTCCTATATTGGTAAAGTACTCCTTATGTATGCAGTCTTGGAGAAATCTATTATTTTAGCCTTCCATCATGTTTGTCAAAAAGTATATTTTAAAAAGTCATGCTGCAATCTACTGCACTCTCTGAATGTACATGGTATGTGACCTTCATAGAGTATTTCTGAATATTGTGGAAAAAAAAGTTTCACTGATGTTTAAAAGGACCTTGCTCCCATATTGTTCTCAGACCCATAGATATCAAAACACTTTACAGAGGAAGGTAAGCACCTTAAATGAGGAGGCCCTATCTCTTAAATGGGGTTTCTAGTTGCTGCTGCAGTACAAAAAAAACCTAATTTCCATCTTTGGTTTTACAGATGGGAAAATGGAGGCACAGAAAGCTAAATGTTGACATTTTTGCCAAAAATGGGGGCAGCCACAATTAGTAGCTCCTTCTAAAAATTTAGCATCAGATCCTGGTTTGGCAAAAACATTCTAGATACATGCATAACTTAAAACATTGGTGTAAGTCCTGTTTGTTTCACTGGCAAAACAGAACAGAATCCAGATGAGCTGATTTCAGGCCAGTTCCCAATTTATTGTATCTAGTAAGGTAGCCAAGAGAACTGGTCCATTAAAAACAATAAAGGATTTCAACATAGTTATTTTTATTTTGCCACCTTTCTTTACAGCCGTTAAATATAGTAACGTTATTAACACTAAAAAAGGGAAACTTGTCGTATTGATGTTCACTTTGCTCTTGTAAAGGACATGGATAATTATCACGTTGACATCTGTGTTTGTATTTTCATTCCAGTGCATTTGAGAGGTATTGTCCATATTTCAGTGCAAAGGATACATGCTTATACCTACTAGTTGCATACAACTACATATGCAATTACTGAATAAACTCTATCACAGGTTGCGCTGGAGTCAGCCGGTCCTGAGTCCAGCTGGGATCGCAGCAATTCAATCACACCTTCTACATGCAGCAATTCGAGAAAGGCGGAATAGCCCTGGGTTGGTATGGGGCCCAGGGGGGGAGGGGAGTCAGACTGGGCTCTGGGTAGTGGCATCAGGCGGTAGAGTGGTTGGCTGGGGCATGTGTGCGCTATTTTGCGGGGCTATATGGGTGCATGTGTAGAAGGTGGCGCTTTACTGCAGAGCTAATTAGTCAGCTTCACAGTAAAGTGCATGTGTAGATGCACCAACAGAAGAGTAAAAGAAAGAGGTCATAGATGTCTTAGAAGTAGGACCCTACCAGATTCATGGCAGAAGTGGGCTGTGCTGTGGCTCCTTTAATCTTGCAGGTTCCCCCACGTGCCCGCTTGCTGCTGGGAGACAAAACGGCGCCAGCTGGGAGACAAAAACGGTGCCAAGTTTAAAACCAAGATTTTTGCTTCCCTGCTGATCAAGAGCCAGCCACAAGTGGGGCTTCTCCATCAATCAGTGGTGGGGGCAGGCGGGGGTTGCGTGGAGGAACATGTAAGATTTAAGGAGCTGAACCGCAGCCCACTTCCACCATGAATCTGGTAGGGCCCTACTTATAAGGTACATTATTTAAAGTGTGACCTATGATAAATATTAAATTAACATTCAAATTGTGTTGAATTATGGATAGGAGATTAAGATTTCTGTAGTCATAAGATAAGAGAATTACTAACATCACATGAAGTAAAATAATATATTTATTTTTTATTGGCTAATAAAACTGTCAGTTGAAATTACATAACCTGAATTAATTGATTTGTAATAGCTGGCTAGGGTGTTAGGATAGGATACTATATAATATTAGCATGCTATATCCACTTAAATAGCTAATTCTTTTTTGCAAAGTAAAAAAAGCATTTTCCATTTATTTCAGTATGTACTGTTTATCTAGGGATAATTGATAGATGATTCACCTTGAGATACCAGTACATGTATAGGCATTACTTGGCAGTAGAAGAGAGATATGCATTCTCAGTCTTATCATGAAAAATATTGTCTCACATTAAGTACCAAAGTAATTCTCCAAGCAACAATTAAATGTGCAAAATGGTGTTTTAATAAAGAACTAGAAGAGCATTTAAGAAAGAAATGTAACTGTAAATTCTGATATGATACTTCTGATGAGATAAATGATATACTTCCTAAGTATTTAAAATAAGATTTGTATATGATATTTTAAAATTATGATAACAGATCCCTTTCTCCAGTAATAAAGCAACAGTATATGTATAAAACACATTTTTCCAAGGGGTTATCCTTTATGACTACCAACTCTCCCCCGTGTAGCATTGCCTGGTTATAGAATTTTTTTTTCCATCAGGCACTGTTCGGACTAGCTATGTAAATCTGACAGAGGCACTCAGCTGAAGCCTTGGATGGGTCACTTTGCAACTACTTGCTCTCTGTTTTCCAGACAGTAAAAGCTCTTGATCAGCGTAGTATCAATTAGCTTTCCTCTTCTGATTCTTGAGGAGAAGCTACACTTTTAAACATTACCTTAGAATTTCCAGAGGAACAATTTCACCCTACAAACTTTACTTCTCTGAGAAGTCCAGTTGATTTATTTGGGACTGTTCATGAAAATAAGGACCCTGTGCTCCTATACACGTGCAGGGAGGCTGCTTCAACACACTGTAATTACAGCACATTGGAACAGACTCGATTAATAGAGTCTGGTGGAGCATGGTAATTAGCACTCTCCAGCAGATTCCTGTGTTACATGTATCAGTGTCCCTGCGCTGCAAATGGCAGTGGGGCGCTTTAAACTAAACCTGGTTTGACAAGCTTTAGTTCAAAGCACCCTGCCACCATTTTTCAGCATGGGGATGCTGATACACATGACGCCCTGGGCGCTTTAATTAGCATGGCTATTGAAGCTGTGCTAATTAAAACGTTCTCCCCCCACCCTCCCCCTATAAATGCCCGACCTCCAGCCCCTGAAGTCCGTATGAGGTTTTTGAAACATCTATAAATGCCGCATGTGATTCAGTGGCTTACTGTATATGGTTTAACTACTGTTTTAATGGCATATAAATAATTTAAATATTATAAAATATATTTCTTTGTATAAGTTAATCTTAATATTCTATGTGATGAAAATAGGTTTTGCCCATAGATTTTGGTCATATTTGATCCCATAATAAGAAACATGGAGGGAGAGCTACAACTGCAGACTTTACAACAAAACTAAATACAAAGATATTGAGCAAAATATTGCAAAAGCCTCAAGGCATAAGCAGAGCCTTCAGTGCATTTAATCAGAGCTCACAATTTTGCTCCATTTCCACTTTGTAGCTGTCTGCCCCATATGCTGTAAATTAGAAACAGGTGAAAGAAAATGCTGTTGACTTAAGGAGAAAAGCTAATTACATGTGTAGACACTAGTTTGCCTAGAGTCATCACTATGAGCAGAGCTCAAAGGAATTAAGATTTCCATCCTGAAGAAATTACTATTTAAGTAGACAACATACAGAAAAAGGGTGAGGAAAAGGTTAAAGGTTGCAACCCCCACCCCAAAACAGAGGCAAAAAACAAACAAACAAACAAACCACCTACTGAAGTCACTAAGCAGTTTGTCTTACGCTTTGTTAGTGATAAAGGGTGTCTATAAAGCTTTTAGAAGGTAAGCCAATTATTTCTAACAGTTAAATTGTACAGTAAGCTAAATAGAGGAGTAGGAGGTGAAGCTTGAGAACAGAAGTGGATAGTTATCACATGCTTATATTAGCATGAACTTTGCTCTATTGTTTAAGACTCCTATGTTGGCATCTGACTATCAGAAGAAATAATACATTAGTGAAAAGTCAGAATATTGTAACTTTTAAAAATCAAATGTATTTTTCTTGCAGCAAAATATATTCTTGCAGTAATTCTGAGTAATCTTTTTCCCTCACTAATATCTTACTTGTGGCTAGATAGCAAAAGTATACGATACAAAGTATTTTTTCCTATGGTTATTTCTGTATTTTCTGTGTACTGGAGAGCTGGATGTAATACTAGATTTAGTTATGCTGTCTCTATTATTTGTAGCAGTTATGACATTTGTCTATAGTTTATGAATTTTTTTCCCCCAAGGCCAGTGAATGGTATAATAGAGTGGCTAGAGGCTAATCAATTCTTGCTAACTTAAGTGCAGATAAGTGCCTTGAAAAAAGATCCCTCTCATTTGTTAATTTATAATCAAGGATAATATCACTTTGATGTAAGATATGCTTTGGATTTGTCTTTGATCAGGGATTAATTTAGGACTCCATTCCACTCCCATAAATAGTCACTGGAACATTTGCCACTTTCTAAATCTAATAGCTTCCTTCATCTCCAACTGCAAGCCCACCGGACCATATATGTGCATATCTTGTTTTTCATTTTTTTAATATAAAATTAAATATTTTGCACCATTAACTTCCTTGATTATTGTGTGTCTGCTTGAGGTAATACAAGTGCCCTGCTCAGGGATAAAAGCTACATGATTTTCACTTAGGTGTGTCCTTCCTGAAGGAACAATTTAAGTAAAATAAAAATAGTGTCCAGAAAATGCAAAGCTTTCTCTTTTCCATTACTGAATTTTTCTGTCAGGAAACTAAATGGATTAGGAGTGGTGACCTATGAATAATAGCGTGGGTGAATCTAGAATTCTGAAAAGGGGGTTGAAGATGGTGAGGTGTACCATTGCATATAAAACAACACACATTTTTCTCTAGCTGAAAATAAACTAGATGTTTACTAATACACTAGGGGCCTAGAACTGTATTATACAGTTTAAAACTGAAACAAAAACAAATATAACTTAATTGAAAAGAGTTAAAAACAATATGCAGGGCTGAGAAATAGGAGCTTCATTCCCAGGAGCAGCTAACAGACTGCAGAACTGCATAACAAAAGATAGCTTAATATTGGTAGAACATCAAGAACATTAAAAAGAAGAGAAGAGAGGATCATTACCACCTGTGGAATGAAGAGTTTAGAAGGGATCAGGTAGACTCCCTCAGCACTGTCTGTCTTGAAATGTTGCTGCCACTGCCAGGCTGTTGGTTTTAAATTTTGGGTAGACTAGGAATCAAAGCAGTGTGCAAAGTGCACCAGTTCACCCCCACAGAACTGCCCTGGGGTACTAGTCTCCACATCCCTATAATTAGCAGAGGGACTAAGAATTAAGGTAGAATAGAACACAAAATCTCCTGGCACATGCTCATTTAAAGGCACCCTGGGATCTGATCCCCAACCCACCAATCATGCCCTTTCTACTTGCCACTGAAGGGGGAGCCCAGAATCATAATCCTATATCAGGGCCAGGGCTGACAATCATTTGAACAGGACAACCTAGACATGCCACATGTTCAGTTTAAGGTGCCATGCAAACCAGCCATAAAACTGTTCTGTATTATATGTGGGACATTTTTATGGCTGGTTTGCCATTTTATAGCCCATTAAATTAGGTGCATGTATAACACCCAATCTCGTATGGCGAGCTTTAAACTAGATTTGTCAGGGGATGGGGATGCAGAGGTGCAGGAGGACGCTTCAACGTCAAGTCAGGTGATGCGAGCAGGAACAACCCAGGTAAGTGACAAGGGCCTGTTACCAGGTTTGCCTATTACTTTGGGGTGTGCTCATTTATTAGGGATAGTTTCTAGGGTCTTGGTAATTCTGTCAATGTGCTGCTTGTGTTACTATACAGAGCTGTATCTCTCCCTTCTGCAAGCCCTCACCCCCAGTGGAGCTATCTTGCAGGACTCAGCTTCAATGGGACTGGGTTCCTCCAGTCACCAAATCAGTCATACACACAAACACACACAAATTAACATGACACGCCTGACCTGGCCGGGTTGATCAGCATGGACAGGCTGACACCCTCATATGTCAAGAGTCAGTTAATCAGAGCAACAATAAACTGCAGTCAGACACAAGCACACAGGTGAACAGAATCCCTCTGAATCCGGCTGGGTGTCCAGCTGACACCCTCATGGGCCAGCATTCAGTTCATTAGGGCACGTCTGAGTCAAACTGGGTCAATCAGCCTGTACAAGCTGATCCCCTTATGTGTTTCAAACTCAGCTCGTCCCAATCTTTGGCCTCTTGATGAGCAGACCCCACAGTATTTTTGGGCTTCACAGGGATCTTTAGCTTAGGTAAAAGAAGCATTGCTGCAGAGCACGGGAGGAAAGAGAAGCAGAGAAAGAAAAATGTACCCAGTTACTACCAATTTGAATAAAAGTTATTTATTGCTAAGCATATGAAATATATAATGGTACTAACAGTAATAGACATGCAAAGGAAAAACACAAGCAATTACAATATTACCCTGGTTTCACTAAGTATTTGGGGAAACTTAGCTCAAGCTTAATTAATACAGTTGAGGTTCAGAAATTTATGCCTAGAGAGAAAAGAGAGAGAGAGAGCGCTGGGATCTCACCAGTCCAAGGTACTCGGGCTGCAAAGCTGACAGGCACAGTCCTTGAAGGGAGATCATCTGTTCTTCCAGTGTCCCAAGAACAACAGGGGATGGTGTCAGCACAGGAGTTTTTCTTCTTTCTTTCTCTCTCTTCTTTCTTTCTCTCTTTCCTTCTTTCTCTCTGAAGCACCCACACTTTTTACAGATTTTTATACCCTCAGTTCAGCTGCTTCGAAGCATCCTCAATTGTGTAAATCATTGTCTTTTCTATTGACAAGGGGTTATCTGGTTTGGAACATCTCAAGAAACTGATTGATAACCAGGAAACACATAATGTTAGGGAGTTACCAGATACTTGGGAACCAGCTTGAAATTCCTATGGATAGCAGATATACTGATGGGATATCTCATGGTTTCTTCAGAAACAATAGATAGCTTGCAGCATCAGGATTTTGGATTTTTACTTGTTGTGCACAAGCCTCAGCTTAGCATGACTTTTCCAGATCTTACTGTAGTCTTTTAACAGACTTAAGATAATTATTGGGGTGCTCATAACCTTTTGTGGAGAGGACTCCCACCAGTTGTCTTGGGAAAAGTATGACAACACCTGTGATTAGGGCTCCAACGGGCTGGACGCTGTGATGAACCCTTAACCATTGTTCAAATGTTGCCCATACCCCCTCTGACTCGGTCTCTTGCCTCAGCATTCCCTAACCCGGCAACCGAGTTTTAGTCAATCAAGTTTAAATAGGCCTTCCATAGTGGGACCGGGGAATGTATGGCCCGAGATGCCTATTAAACTTAGAGGTGTGTGTGTGTCTGGGGGGTGGGAAAAGTCCTTAGTAAATCCAGATTAGAACTGGTCTGATAAATGCTGAGCTAGGTGTGTGTGAACATGGGTTGATTAGCATTTTGAGCACAGATTCCCCATCATGCAGTGCTCCCCTGCTTCTCTGGTCCCAGAATTCACTGCAGGCTTTCTGTTCTCCATCTCTCATGTAAATGAATGGTCATCTGGTTCCATCTCGGATGTAAATGAGACCTAGGGCAGTTGTTTCACTCTTGTCACCCTTATCTGGAGGGTCTTAGGTGTGTCTCTCACTGCATCTTAATCAGTTTCATTTATGTAGAGGAGGGGAGGGAGTGGGGGTGAGTCAGACAGACTGCATCCTGTGCCAGGGTTCCCAAGAACACACAGCTGAGACATAACAGGCCCAGGCAAGCTTGGGAACAAGAGGGCAGCACAAACACCGATAGGAGGTCTCAATTGCCTCTACACAAATGCTAGAAGTATGGGGAATAAACAGGAGGAACTTGCCCTCCTGCTAGCTAGCAAAAACCCAGACCTGGTTGGGCTTACAGAAACCTGGTGGGATTCTACCTACAACTAGGCAGTAGACATTAAGGGCTACAGGTTGTATAGATGAGATAGAGTAGGGAAAAAAGGGGTGGTGTAGCGCTCTATGTTAAAGAGCAGTACACGTCCTCAATCAGGATGGGGTCAGAGGAGGGGCAAACTGAGGCACTCTGGGTTAGAATGGAAGGGGGTCGTAGGAAAAGGGACTTGATAGTGGGCGTCTACTACAGACCGCCTCACCAGGGGGATGAGCTGGACCTGGAATTCTCAGGTCAGGTCACGGAGGCCGTAAGGACAAGGGATGTGGTTGTCATGGGTGACCTAAACTACCCAGACATCTGCTGGGAGGAGCAGTCAGCCAGGTCTGAATGCTCACGTAGGTTTTTAGCCTGCATACAGGACCTCTACCTAACCCAGGAGGTACACAATCCCACCAGAGGAAATGCCTTGCTGGACTTGGTCCCTGCCACAGGCAATGACCTGGTGAGGGATCTGCGGGTGTTCGACTACCTAGCTGTTAGTGACCATCATCTGCTGGAATTTACTATCTGGCATAGGGTGGTGAAAGCAAGCAGTAAGGCAAAAGTCCTTGACTTCAGGAGGGCCGACTTCAATGAGATAAGGAGATTAGTAAGTGAGACTTTGGGGACTTGGAGCTTCAATGAGATGGGAGTCCAGGTTGGGTGGTTGTTCCTTAAGGAGACGATCCTCTGAGCTCAGAGGGAGTCAGTCCCAACGCGAACCAAAGTGGGAAAGAGTGCTATAAAGCCTAGTTGGCTTAGTAAAGACATCCTGGAGGGCCTGAGGGCAAAAAAGGTGGCATACAATCAGTGGAAGCAAGGGGCTATCACCAAGAAGGATTACACCTCCGTTGCTCATGATTGTAGGGAGGTGGTTAGGAAGGCCAAGGCAGAGATAGAACTAGGGCTGGGGACCAGAATTAAGGATAACAAAAAGTCCTTCAAATACATAGGGAGCAAGAATAAGGCACCAGGTAACGTGGGGCCCCTACAGGACAAGCTTGGCAATCTGGTGATTACAGCAAAGGAAAAAGCTGATCTCTTCAATGAATTCTTTGCCTCTGTATATCTGAGCAGGGACTGGAACAACTCCCCCACTAGGATTATGGACGGGTTCAGGGGACACGACGCCATGCCTAGGGTTAGGGATGATGTAGTTATGGAACTTCTGGAGGGGCTGGATGTGTTTAAATCAGCAGGTCCGGATGCTCGTCATCCAAGGGTACTGAGGGAATTGGCAGAGGTCATAGCAGGGACCCTGGCATGGCTGTATGAGCACTCATGGTGCTCTGGCCAGGTCCCAGAGGACTGGAAAAGGGCCAGTGTGGTCCCCATTTACAAGAAGGGGAGAAAAGAGGACCTGGGTAACTATAGGCCAGTTAGTCTCACCTCGGTCCTTGGGAAGACCTTTCAGAAAATTATCAAGGAGCACATCTGCGGGGGCCCAGCATGGGAGGTGATGCTCAGGGGCAACCAACACGTGTTCATTGTGGGCAGATCCTGCCTGGCTAACCTTGTTTCCTTTAACAACCAGGTCACAAAGTCCTTGGATGTGGGCGTTGAGGTGGATGTTGTCTACCTGAACTTCAAGAAGGCCTTCGACACTGTTTCTTACCCCATGCTCATAAAAAAACTAGGCAACTGTGGCACTGATGCCTACACAGTCAGATAGGTGGCAAATTGGCTCGATGGTCACACCCAGAGAGTGGTGGTGGACAGGTCGTTTTTGACCTGGAGGGATGTGGGCAGTGGAGTTCCTCAGGGGTCGGTCTTTGGGCCTGTCCTTTTCAACATCTTTATCAGAGACTTGGAGGTAGGCGTGGAAAACACACTGTCCAAAATTGCTGATGACACAAAGATGTGGGGAGAAGTGGGCACAGAGGGACAGAATCCAGTTAGATCTAGACAGGTTACAGAGGTGGGCAGATGAGATAGAATGGAATTCAACGCAGACAAGTGCAAGGTGCTGCATCTAGGGAAAAGGAACCTGCAACATACCTATAGGCTGGGAAACATCCTTCTCAACAACACAGTGGCTGAAAGGGATCTTGGAGTCATTGTTGACTCCCAGATGGACATGAACCACCAATGCGAGGAAGCGGTCAGTAAGGCTAACTGCACCTTGTCGTGCATCTACAGATGAATCACAAGCAGGTCCAGGGAGGTGATCCTTTTCCTCTATGCGGTGCTGGTCAGGCTGCAGTTGGATTACTGTGTCCAGTTCTGGGTGCTGCACTTCAAGAGGGATGCGGCTAACCTTGAGAGGGTCCAGAGGGGGCCACTTGCATGGTCAGAGAGCAGCAGGCCAGGCCCTATGAAGATAGACTAAAGTGCCTGAATCTATTCAGCCTCCCCAAGAGAAGACTGAGAGGGGATATGGTAGCTGTCTATAAACTCACCAGTGGGGACCAGCGAAAAATAGGTGAGGCTCTGTTCCCCTGGGCACCACCTGGGATAACAAGGAATAACAGCCACAAATTGATTGAGAGTAGGTTCAGGCTTGATATCAGGAGACATTACTTTACAGTTAGGGCTGCCAGGCTCTGGAATGGGCTCCTAAGGGAGGTGGTGCTCTCCCCTACCTTGGGGGTCTTCAAGAGGAGGTTGGATAGATATCTGGCTGGGGTATTACGATCCCAGCACTCATTCCTGCGCAGGGCAGGGGGTCGGACTTGATGATCTGTTCAGGTCCCTTCCTACCCTAGAAACTATGAAACACCCTTGTCATTTATGCTGTGATTCACGTGTTAATCACAGCATATATGCAATGTGGAGAGGGGCTCTGATAGAAGAAACCTCATAGACAGCTACTGCCTCCATTTGCCTCAGTTTTAAAAGACTTCCCATCCAAGGGTGGTAGCAGGGATTATAATTTTTTTTAGGAGAGGCCATGTATTGGTTGCATTAGTGGAAAATGATCATTAGTGGAAACATGCCCTGACAAGTCCAAATTCTGTGATGATCACCCATTGATTTCAATGGGTTCCCATGTGGTTTAAGTCAGCACAGAATTTCATCCATCCTCCGATATTTTCCAAAGATAACATTACTTTCTAGAATTTTATTTGGCAGAATTAAGGGATAGTAGGATTGGCACAAATGTTACTCTGTTATATTACTTAAAAGGTCCAAATCCATCAAATTTCATAGGCGAAGCAGACCTTTAGTGAAAGCACTGGGGCTCCATGTGAGTGCCTAAGTGGAGCTGATTACAGGGCTGAGGCTTGGGGGTGATGGATCTAATGAGAATTTTCAAACAATAGGATGTCAATCATGCTTTCTTGTGCCAACAGAGTGATTCTATTTAGATGAAGAAATGATGTGATGCCATTGTAAAGACTGGTAAACCAAAATGATATAAAGTGTTTTTGTTAAAGGTTTATGTAATCAATAAAGACAACAAAATACTAGTCTTTTGTAATAGCTTTAGTTTATAGATTTTTTTTTAATGGAACACCAGGGAAGATGAATGAATTCTAATGGGTTTTTTGGGGGTAGAATTGATAGGAGACTGAAAGTGCTAAACCTAGTGATTCTTTTGCTATCTTCTCTTGTTTTGGTTTTTACTTTTCTGTGCTTCATGTGTGAAATCCAAGGTTGTGGGCAATGATGGTTGTTCAACACTCCAAATCAAGAACTCTAGCATAATGAAACAACAAAACATGAATTAGAACAACTAATTTAAATGACCTTTTACCAGTCTGCAACTATAGATAACACTGCATTATTTACAGATGTTCCAATTAGAGAGGGATGTGTTACAGTTGATATGTTAATGCATTTTCATTCAAGGCTTTCTCTACCTAGAAATGTACATTTGACTTATCAGTATTTCCCCCTTATATTCTGTTTTAATTTTGCTTCTAGTCTTGTTCATACATAAAACTAAACACATAAATAGAGATGTGTGTACAAAGAAAGAATAATGAATGCATGGAGAAATAGGGCAAAACTATAATTTGATTTCATTAAGAAATTAAATGGTCTCTTTGGAAGCAGATTAACAATCTTTTGAAACAAATTATGCCATTATGAGTGAAACAGTGAAAGGGAAAGAAGCTTTCCTTTTAAAAACATAAGCATGCTGTAAAGCACATCGAATGGGCTCGATTCTCTAGGGCTCAATCCTGAAAGTGCTCCACATGCAGGATTCTCATTGCCTTCATTATGAATACTTGCTGAACTGGAACCTCAGAACTGTCTCTGCCAAAACTCCTATTAACATCAGTAGATTTTATTGAAGTTTTGCCAAAGAAATGACATCAAGATTTTGCCACTTACTGTACAAAAAGAATACCTAAATCTTCAGACAGGACCACTGACATATGAACATAGTAACTGGTATACAGAAATCTCTGAATTAATCTCTTTTAAGGTAGCTAGATTAAAAAAAAATAGACTCTTTGTTGAACTAATGTCCTGACTCTTAGCTGCTGTTCAACTAAGTGTTGTATTACTTAGGCTGTGAGGGAACAGAGTGTGTTCTGTTGGTAACCACCTACTACATAAAACCCAGAACTAAGGTCTCAGTTTGATTTGATATTTTCCCATATGTAGCATTTCTTGATTTTGTTCATAGAATCATAGAAATAGAGGGCTAAAAGGGAGCCCAGGAGGTTATCCAGTCCACTCCAATTTGAAGTAAACATACCCAAGCAAACCTCAGATGAGCTAATAGCTAGCTTGGATACTGATAGCTCAGTAACACAACTAGCTAATTGACTGAGTATTTGCTGAAGGTACCAGTTTAGCTTTGCTAGTTCCGTTCATAAGATCACTAATTTGAAGCTATCAGGTTCATATAAACAGTTCACACAAACAGTTACAAGAGGAAGTCATGGTGAAGTTAGTTAGGTTGTAAATTTAGCAAGAAGCAAGGATTTCTTAGGGTGATATCTCTTATTGGGCTAACTATGTAGTTCGGATACAGTTGGTCCAATAAAAAATATCACCCTAAGAAATCTTTGTCTCTCGCATAATTCCTGGACCATCACAGCTACATCACTCTTACACTATCAACCTGAGTTTAGAACATAACAATTATTTGGTACTAGCTCCCCATGTGGAAGCATTTATTCTGCAGTGTCTTCATCAAAAGGCAGTTAGTGCACTTTGGAAGTAAACTAAGCTAACCCACACAGAGACTTTCGGTGCAGAGTAAGAGTGTCCATATGGGAACCTAGGCAGATCCAGGATTTTGTGAAGTGGGGTGCAGGAACAGTGACTGGTGCTGCAGAAGTGGCTGCACCGCAGCTCTTAGATTCCCCTGGTCCATACTGGGGTGGGTGGACCATGCTGTGGGAGCAGCAGCTAGGGATTTCAAGTGCCCAAATCAGGTAAGAATCTTAGAATTGTACAAAATTAGGGTTGGAAGGGACCTCAGGAGGTCATCTAGTCCAACTTTCTGCTCAAAGCAGGACCATCCTAGCTAAGACTTTGTCTAGTTGGGTCTTTAAAACTTCCATGGATGGATATTCTACAACCTCTCTGGGTAACTTGCTCGGTGGTACATCCTTTCATCTTCCAATTTCCCCTCTCCCACTAGGGCTGTGCGAAACCGCAGTGTGCCGTTTCGACCAGTGTCTCAACGTTTTGATGGAATAGCGTATCATTTTGAATTTTGTTTCGATTTGAAATAATTTTGTTTCGATTTGTTCCATTCCATTCCATCAAAACAGGGTTGAAACGGCGAAACTGTTTCGACATTTCGCCCATAGGATATAATGGGGAAGGACAAAACAGCTTATAACTTTGTCATTTCTGGCTCGATTTGGATACAACTTGGAGGAATGGTAGCCCCTTATGAGGACATGAAGCCTCATTTTGTTTTGAGGCTGTTTCAGCTATATCTGTTCTGTTTTGATTTTGCCATTTCAACCTTGAAACGGGTCGAAACAGTGTTGAAACAAAACTGGCGGCAAAATTTTGCACAGCCCTGTCTCCCACCTACTGCTGCTGTTGTCTCTGGCTGATCTGGGGATGGGGGTAAATCCAGAGCCACTCTTTCTCTGCTCTGATTGGGCTGCAATGGGAGGGACAGCAGTGGCAATGACAGGCAGGTTCCCCCTCCCTGAGTCTGCTCTTAGATTGGTGGGGAACACCTAGGGGAGCTGGGAAGATGGGAGGGACCCTTCTACTGCCACTGTCCCCAGCTGAGCCTGACTCTCCATACAGAGTGGGGGAGGAGTGGTTCTGGAGCTCCTCCTGCCTCTGGGTCAGGAGGGGACAGTAGAGACAGCCATAGTAGTAGATGGGCAAGAGGGAGAATGGAAGGGGAGGGGTTGTGCTGCTGGGCATGGAGGGGACTCCTACTTGCTTCAGAAACTTCAAAATGTCACCATCTGCTGCTCCTCCAGCATAGTCCAAAAGTGGGGTGCAATCCTGCCACCATATCTCTAGATCTGCCACAGCATGAGTATATCTTCATGTTAGCCTTTTGGAACTATTTCCCTGTATAGACAAGCATTAAGGGCACTTTACTTCAGAATAAGAATTTCCATATGGAGTTTTATTTCACTTTCAATTAATACACTATAAATTCACACCTTTAGTTAATTTTCCTAATGTTTCTGTGTAGCCCCATAATAATACAGGTTAATCATACCAATCATCTCATTTCTAACTTGCTAAGTAAGGTTTCATTTGCATTTGCAAGTTAAAGTAGTGTTTAAAATGTATGTAAAGTTTAGCTCATCCTGAATGATTCCACGTCTTCACTCGTATCTGAATTAGCTTTCAAATAGTGAAGCTATTATGCATAATGGGACTCATTGAGTATAAAGTCACATAGGAATATTTATTTGGAATAGTTATGCCTCATGTGTAGACAAGCCCTAAGTCATCTTTTGGAATTACACAACACTGCATTCAGCTTTTTACAGATATTTTACATATCACATAAATAATAATAGAATCATGGCATCATAGAAAATTAGGGTTGTAAGGGACCTCAAGAGGTCTCCTGGTCTAACACCCCACTCAAAACAGGACCATCCCTAACTATATCATCCCAGCCAAGGCTTTGTCTAGCCGGGTCTTAAAAACCTCCAAGGATGGAGATTCCACCACCTCCCTTGGTAACCTGTTCCAGGGCTTTACTACTCTCCTAGTGAGAACATTTTTCCTAATATATAACTTAAACTTCCCTGGTTGCAACTTGAGACCATTGCTCCTTGTTTTGGCATCTTCCACCACTGAGAACAGTTTAGCTCCATCCTCTTTGGAACTACCCTTCAGGTAGTTGAAAGCTGATATAAAATCAGTCTTCTCTTCTCCAGATTAAATAAGCCCAGTTCTCTCAGTCTCTCCTCATAAATTAGGTTCCCAAGCCCCCTAACCATTTTCATTGCCCTCTGCTAAACTCTCTCTAATTTGTCCATATCCTTTCTGTAGTGGGGGGCCCAAAACTGGACACAGTACTCCAGATATGGCCTCACCAGTGCCAAAGAAGTGAATAATCACTTGCCTTGGTTTGCTGGCAATGCTCCTACTAATGCAGCCCAGTGTGCTGTTAGGCTTCTTTGCAACAATGGCACACTGCTGGCTCATATTCAGCTTATTGTCCACTATAACCCCCAGGTCCTTTTCTGCAGAGCTGCTGCTTAGCCAGCCAATCCTAAACCTGTATCTATGCATGGGATTTTTCCATCCTAAATGAGAACTTTGCATTTTCCTTATTGAACCTCATGAGATTTCTTTTGGTCCAATCTTCCATTTTGTCTAGGTCTTCCTGAATCCTAACTCTACCCTCCAGTGTATCTACTACTTTCCCTCAGCGTGATGTCATCTGCAAACTTGCTGGGGGAATACTCCTTCACATCTTCCAGATCTTTGATGAAGATACTGAACACAACCAGCTCCTACGACTGGTTCCTAGGGCAGTCTACTTGATACACCAATTAGACATCAAGCCATTGATTACTATCCTCTGAGCCTGATTATTCAGCCAGTTTTCTATCTATCTTACAGTAGGGCTGTGTGAAACTTTGGCAGCCATTTCATTTCAGAGGTGTTTTGGCCCATTTTGGTGCCCAAAACACCAAGTCTGAAATGAAACGGAAGGCTCTGAAACAGCTCAAAACAAAATGAAACGATCTGAAACGTTTTGGAAAATAACGGAGTTTCGGAGCCGGGCTTGTAGGGAAACAGAAACTAAAAAGAGGGAGGGGGAAGAAGGGAAAGGACTGCTTTGATATTGACATCTATAGCTGGCCAGTGTCTGTGATCTGTCCCTGAGGTCCCTTCCAATCCCAGTGCTCTGGGGGAGGGACGGCAGCCTGCTGTCATCCTGAACGCAGATCCAGGGCCCGTGCCCCTCGGAAGGAGTCTGGCACAGCCCTGCAGCCCCCCCCAGGGGTGTGGGCCTGCGGATCTGCATGCGAGATAACAGCATGCTGCCACTGCCAGCTGCTCACCTTCTCCCCAAACTGTGCCATCAGGTTCAGTAGACTGGGAGCTGACCTTGCCTGTGAAGACTGAGGTAAAAAATGTATTGAGTACTTCAGATTTTTCCTCCTCATCCGTTTCTAGGTTGCCTCCCCCATTCAATAAGGGACCCACACTTTCCTTTACCTTTGTCTTGTTCCTGACATACTTGTAGAAACCCTTCTTGTTACTCTTCACATCCATAGCTAGCTGCAACAATTCTTTTGTTTCTTTGTGTGTTTCTCTGATGTACCGTAAAATATATGTCTTTTGTTTCATCTAAGCTGCGCTACTGAACTGGACTGTTCTCTTTGGGAAAAGTCTGATTGTTGCTATTTAGCGGAATGAGTTATTTGCCTGGCTCTAGTTCCAAAACAAGAAAATGAAGGAAAAGGAAATAATAGTTGGGTTAGCCCAACACCGTTCCTTGAACAAAGAAGCATTCCAGAGTTCAGAGGGGAAAGCTTGTCTGAAGGTTTCTAGTTATTTCCTCCACAGAGTTTAGAAAATGAACCCAGAAGGGGCCAGTCATCTACTTTGCCACTTGGATCTCAGATTCTGAGTTTCTATAGAGGGCTTTTGCATAGTTAATGTGCCAGCGTGAAATTCCTCACTTTTGCAGGCCTATTTAATCTTTTGTATGTATTCTTACTTTGGATATTCATGGGATATAGCTGAGAGCATGCTATAAAAATAGTCAGGCTCTGAATCCAAGTTTTGTTTCCATTTCTTTTATGGAGCAATGACTGAGGCATTTATATGGCTGCTGCAGAGTGAAGGAAATGAGAAGGTGCCATGCTGGGGATCTAGCTCCCCAAGAATGACCAATTCTTGTTGTTTCTATCATGAGACTCATGATGGTTTACTTATTACCCCATTTCCTGGAATAGAAATGATGGCTTCAGAAACTCAGCTTTTGTTAAAAAAAAGAGTGCTCAGCCTTCAAAAATTTGAAGAAAAACGTGCATATATATGATCTACATGCAGCTCTTAAAGTCTCAAAAGCTGGTAAGAGGACTTTTGGTCAAGAGTTAACTCTGTGTTGGGGAACTTACTGGAAAGAATAAGACTAAATTTAAACAGAACAGTTTGCAAGGCTTTCAGGCAAAGTCTATCCACAGTAACCAAAGATAAGGTAATTGTATAGCCAGCAAGAAAAGGAAACAAATAGCCCCTACTCTAAAAACAGGCACAGAAAAATTAAAACATACTGTAAGTACGAAATTAGGAAAGACAAAGAACAGAGTCCCTTTGAGGTACTCAAGTATTAAGTATGTATATATGATACTGGTGACAACCTTAGAAACAATATTTTTATCAAGTTTAGATGTTAAATAGAGGATTGAATTTTTAAAGCATAGTTGGCTTTCTCCTCTATGACACTTGTGTTTAAGGTTTGCAGAAGCAGCTAGAGACAGCCTACAGTCATATGGGTCCTAGAAATCAAGGAACGTGACAAATAGGCCACAGAGGCATGGGAAAATTGCATTAATTCCCATTCGTTTATTTTATATTTTATCTTTTTTAATTATTGGTTTTTAAATTCTCTTTCAGGATGTGCAGTGTAGAGAGGGATGCCAGTTTGGGTTAAAACTTATTTTAAACACCTGGTGCAGCTCCTTTATCTTTTTCTTCTGTTTTGTTATTTATTAAAAAAAAATTGTTTGGGTTGCTTTGTTGCATACAGCAACTTTCTGCATGATTCCTAACTGGGGGTAGGGGGTGGGGGCGTTCTCTGTTCAACTTAGTATTCATTTTGGAGGGTAGAACAATATCTTATATATAAGTAGCTGAATATCCATTCAAAAGGTGAAAGGGAGTGAATAAAATACAAATCTGTTGAAAGAAGAAAGTTTGTTCTTAGGCCTTGAGGGTAGATGCATCAACATCTGTGAGGATGAATATCTATGTTACTACCTTAGATTTTTGTACAATTGATTTCCCACAAATTCTCACATGTATGGAGCACATAGGGAGAAATCAGTGAAATGCAGCTTTACAGATGAACCACTTGGTGTCATAAAAGCATAACACACTGGTGCTTTTATGCTGTGATGTCAGTCTCCTAAGATCAATCAATGCACCAACTATAGCTAGCAGCATTTAAGTTTAAAAGGGTGTTTTAAACACACACTCTCCACCTGCCTCCTTTAATCTGATTTCTCTTTTCTTTGACAGTTTTCATGTGCATCATTAATTTCTATTTCTCCCTCACCTTTATGTTTCCTCTTATTTGCATATTCCTGTATGCTAAAATATTGGAAATACTTTAGCACACTGGAAATTGTCTGACAGAATCTGTTCATAAGAGATGTACTTATCCCCTGGGGATGTTTTGCATACTTATATTTTCCCAAAAAGGCATTATGTGCATTATTTGAGCATTTTGAGCCATTTCAGAGAGTACATCTTTTAGAGCTTTAATATTACTTATACAGGAGTTAAACATAAACGTGCATCTACAAATAAATTAATAAAACTCCCCCTTGCCCTCATTAGGAAAAGGGATTCTATAAAGTGAATGAGGAACATCAAGGTTCCTTAACTAGCTACCTTACATTGCTTTTAAGAAGATGTGTGATCTTTTTCTCTTAAGATAAGATTGTGTGGCACTTATACAAGAGGATGGAACTCAATGGTTCTCTTTCATCACTCCTTCCTCTGTACCCAGTGCAATGGCCATGAGCAGCTGCAGTTTTTCATTTAAGAAAACACAGGGATGCTCATTCTGGGTGCATCCAAGAAAATATGATACCCCAAGGATTTTGGGAGAAGGTGCTCCCCTTTCAGTTCACTATTCTGTATAGCAGGTCCAGCATAGCATTAGAAAGTGGAGGCACAGAAAGGTCAAACTGCATTATTTTAATACAGTGGCCTCCAACCTTTTTAAATAGGAGATCCTTTGGTATTTAAAAGCAGCCCAAGATCTACCGTGTGCCACTGCCATCCCTCCCCTACCCTGGCCAGCAGGTAAGTCTGTGGGGAGGGAAAGCGGGGGGCAGATTGAGGCAGAGGGAGAAAAGATGATTTGGGGGTGCGCCTCCCCAGCAGGTAAGTCCCACCTGGCCGGGGCCCCACTCAACTTACCCCTGGTCCTGCCTCTGCGGCACTGCCCCTCACCGCAGGGGCCTCGATCTAGGCCCCGCCCCTTCACTCCCCCACGGACTGACCTGCTGGGCTGGGGCACATGCATACATACACATGGGCACTCAGCCCCTCACCCCAGCCTTGGATCAACTCGAAGAGGCTGCAAGATCTACTGGTGCTTTGAGATCCATTGGTTGGTGACCACTATTTTAATAGAAAGCACAACTTGTACTCACATGAATGAACTATGAAGAAACCCAGAAATTCCTTCTAAAAATTAATTATATTTCTTTATGGAAATGTTTCAAAGCCAGCAATATAGAGGTGATTCCAAATCAGACCCTTACATCTGGATATTTGAATATTTGAAATGTTTAGACTGGAGGTAGATTCAGAGTTGATCTAAAACAAAAAAGTGTCCATCTTTTTGCTAGAGAAGAATTTGATTTGATATTTGAACCTGTTCATCTGAATTGCTAGTCTTTGTCTACCTGCTTGGTCATTTGTAACTGGAGGAATCCTAAATCCATTCATTCTAAGACTGTTAACTTTTTTCTTTTGTCATAGAGTCTTGCTTTCAATTTTACTATCAAGTGTCCCTAAGGGAGCTTACACAAATTGCATTGTTTGTGTGATTGGGCTCCTGAAAGTGCTCTACAGCCATGACATAATACATGTGCACAGCTGCAAAGTGCTTTTAAAATGGCTGATCCTGTGAAAATTAAACCTTGTTAGATCAGCTATTAGCTGAAGGCACTATAGAACAGAATGCCTTAGGGAACTTGTGTTCCCTCGAGGATTAGTTTTTCACATTTTGTGACCTGGAGTGAGCACCAGCCCAGCCCTGCCCCTGGGGTTGTCAGAGGGGGATAGAGGGGTGGGAGAGGGAGCAGTACACAGCTCCAGCCAGGAAAAGCCCAGCTGGTAGCTGTGTGCTACCCCATCCCCCTCTCATCCCTGCTGACAGCCCTGTGGGTGGCTGGAGCTGGGGCAGCAGGGCTGGGGAGAGGGGTGGTTCAGCAACCTCCTCTAAGGCTGGTGGAGCACACCCACCTGCTGGCCAGGACCGGTGCAGGAAGGCTCAACCCCTCCCGCCAATCCAACAAGCAAATGTCTGTTGGGTCGAGGGGACGGGGGTGTTCTAACTTATGGTACTTTGTGTAAAGTGCCATGAGTTACAGCACAGCCCTTAAACATCTATAGGCTCCCTAATTTCTCTTCTGTACAACAAATATTAGAGGTGCACTGATACATTGGTCTGATATTGGATTGGCACTGATATAAAGAAAATTGACTATATTGGAAATCAGCCTGATGTGGCCAATAATTTGGCTGATAAATGCCCATGCATGTGCACAGCCATAGAGCAGCATGTAGGCAGCGAGGAGCACAGCCCAGTAGCTTGGAGAGCTGTGTGCTGCTGGTAAGTCTCTTGTGGTGGATGGGGCGGGGGGAGGGAAGCGGTGTGGCGGGGCAGATCAACACCCCTCATGGTGAGGCAGGGAGTGGGGCTGGGGCTGGGAGCAGGATGGAGCCACGCCTTGACTAGGGGGTGTGGGGAGGGAGAGTGGCTCCCACTCTGCGCACACCCCAGGAGGGCATGGTGGTGCATGTGCCCCCAGATCTGTGCAGGGCAGACTGCAGCTGCAGGCTGTGCCGGGCTCTTCCTGTCAAGGGAGGGGCTGGGCCATGCTGCACACAGGGTAAGTGGCGGCAGTGCTGGGAGGGGGATTATGGGGGGGGCTATGGTGAAATTTGGGGTGGCTGCAGCCCCCCTGTAGCCCCTGTCCCAGCGTTGCCACTGACCTCCCAGAGAGCAGTGCAGCCCAGCCCCCCCTGCTGGGAAGAACCCAGCACAGCCCCCAGCCCGCAGCTGCAGCCTGCCCCACCCTGCCCCATGCAGATCTGGGGGCACATGCCCTCCTGGGGTGCATGTAGTGGTGGGAGCTGCTCCCCCCTCCCTGCACCCCTTGGATGAGCCGTGGCTCTGTCCCATTCCCCACCCTGCCCTGCCTCAGCTGGGCAGTGCCTGCCCCAGTCCCACTCCCTCCTTTACCGCAGGGGGTGTTGATCTACCCCCACCATGACCCTTCCCTCTCCCCTCCCCTTTCACCACAACACACTTACCAGCCGCACCCAGCTGTATTGGAAATCAGATTTGTATTGGCCGATATGGGTTCTTAAAAATTGGCTATCGGTATTGGCTCTCAAAATCTATCGGTGCACCCCTAACAAATATAAAGCACAAGCTATGGCTGTCTAGTCAAGCAAATATTTACTTGAAAATTACATTCAGAAGTGTTAAAAGGATTTAATTTTAAGTGGTGATTCACTGAGGTGATATTCGTGGGACACGTCTTTGAGAGCTTTGAGGCCCAGAACAGAAGCATCTTTAATAAGGCTTACAGTGAGACGTATTAACAAATGACCAGAAGGACCATAAGGCATTTTGGACTGAATTGTCATTCAGACAGTTCCCCATCACCACATTTTTTTATTACTGCTTCTTTTATGACTATTTTCTTTAAAGTTTTCTATTACTTTACGTCCCTAATGCCTTGGGATCTATCTGCAAAAACATTTCACAGCTCACATGTAGGGTCACAGGAGAATTGTGGACATAGGGAAACTGCAGATTCCACAGTTTTCATGGAGCTACATGCATATTTCCTTTATGGCATACTTGGTCAGTCTACTCTAAAATAGGGTATTGGGATAGCTGGCAACCTTTTTTTTGTTCCTAAAGCAAAATAGCCTAAAAAGGAAGTTTCATCATTTGTAATTCCTCCCTACTTGATGCTGACAAAAAATAGACTAAGTTGGACAAAATATCTGCTCTACAAGGGGAAAAAAACAGAATATGTTAATTTATGGGAGAGTCTTGCACCTCTTAGGTGCCATACCTTCGTCTCTGGCCCTTGATGCTTTTGCTGCCTGCTCTGTGTTAAATTTTAACTGGACATTAAAATTCTAAAGAACACTGCAAATAAAAGAGAACATAGTGCTGATTCTAGGCAGTGACAAAAGGGACTTCAGGGAGCTGTTTAATATTCATTGAACACACTTCCAAAAAAGAGAGTGTTTTTCAAACTTCACTGCCCAGTTGTGCATTGCTGCATGTTTATTTCAGGCCTTAGTGGCTATTGAACAAGCTAGGCCAAATCTTCTCCCTGATATAAATCTAGAGTAATTCCACTCTTTTTAAAAATAGTGTTACCTTAAATGTACGCCAGTGTAATTGAAGACGGTTTATAGGCCCGCTCTTTGACTTTGGCTGCCACGCTCTGGTAGTGGTCCATGCTTCATGTTATTACAGGCCTATAGAGGGGCTTGTGCAACAGTCTTGATGCAGTTCACTGATTGCAAAGAAACACATTCATTGAAACTCTTGTTAGAAAGCCATGGAAAAAAAGAGTGAGTCCAAGCTCCAACTTCCTTTTATTTCCTCACAGAATCCTTTAATGCATTTTGGTTTGAAAATAGTCTCATCTAGATGTAACTTCCCTGCCATCCTCCTTACATACATACACAATCTCACCCATTTCTATACCTCTGTAGTTTGAAAAGTTATTATTTATCTAATCTATTTTTTATAGCTCCTGCCACCAAAATACATAAGCACAGCCAAGTCTAACTTTTGATTCTGAGCTGCAGACACTATGGGGTACCATATTTGTTCTCTTTCTGTGGCATCCCTTGCATATTTACTCAGCACACAGTGATTCATTTTCTAACTGCCATTCCTGAAAACTCAACCTGAAATTTGCAACTGGAGCTGAGAAGGTCCTGGTTTCTGCATTATTACTCATGAAATTCTTGATGAAGATGCACTATACACAATAGAATTTAATACCCTTCTTCACACTAATATTGGCTTTGCAGCACAAACTATGGAAACCACATTAGTCAGACCTCAGTTTAGAAAGAAAAAATTAGA
Organism: Alligator mississippiensis; assembly: GCF_030867095.1. Classification (NCBI taxonomy): domain Eukaryota; kingdom Metazoa; phylum Chordata; order Crocodylia; family Alligatoridae; genus Alligator; species Alligator mississippiensis. Next base: position 206,751,367 of record NC_081826.1, read on the forward strand.
CACTTTATTCTCTCACAAAATAAAAAGGAAGGGAACATCCAATGAAAGTGAAAGACAGTGTATTTAAAATGGAAAAAAATGAAACACTTGTTTTAAACACAATATATAATTAGCCTGTGGAACTTACAGCTACCAGAAGTTTTTTTAGGACAGGACCTTGGTGGGAATCAGTAAAAATTAGATATGTTTCACATTAGTGCCCGCTCAACAGATTTACACTCTTGGAACTTCATTTTATGGTAACTGACAATCCCAGTTCTCTCCATGAGACTGATAAACCAGGAGTAAGGAAATGCTATTATTCAGTGCTGTAGCAAGAAAGTTTGGTGCCCAGGGTAAGCCTGCAGTGGCAGCCTGCCCTTGCCCTGTGCACAGATCTTGGGGGCACACACCTCCCTATGCTTGCCCAGGACTGCATGCAGTGGCAGAAGCCACCCTCTTTCCATCCTGGCACCCCCCCCCACCCTCCCACAAATGAGCAGTTCATGGCTCTGTCCCATGCCTTGCCCTGGCTGGGTAGCACCTATTGGCACCCCTTCACTTTGGTGCCGGGGCAGTTACCCCGCTCGCCCCCCACCCTGCCTTTGCAGTGGCACTGGCATTACTTGACTCTCCTGCATCAAAGGCAACACCTAAATTCTCCATTGCTGTCAGCTGCTGTGTCTCCTATTTCCTGCTCCAGTGCCACTCTTCCTCTGTCTCCCTCCTGTAGTGTTGCTTATGTTTGTCACATGCACCCTGAAAGAGCTATTTGCCATCCTTTTGGACAAGCAAGATTAATACACTGCTTCTTGCCAACTCTGATGGCATCTCTTATTTCTCTCATGTTATGAATCTATGACTCATCATCAGGGAGCTCAAATGGCTACCTATGCATTGTACAGGGCTGGTGGTGGTCCATGAGCAAGTAGCACATCAGAAATTGCTGAATGTCACCTTTCCATGTAGTAGTAATAAAAGGTCTGAACTTGTGCATTCCCCTTCTCTTTACTGTGCAGCCATGCCTACTGTAGTCATCTAGTGGTGGTGGTTGTTTATCCGATCATCCAAGCACTGATTTTGGCTAAGCATTAAGAAAGCTGACGGTGCCTTTTTATTTTGATGAAAAGGACTTGGGTATGGACCAAAGAGCATGTTAAGCCAGTTAAAAAGGGGTACAGACTCACTGGGCATGTCTACGTGAGATGCTAACTGCACAGTAGCGTGTCACAGCATGGACAATGCTAATATGTTACTGCGCAGTATTATTAGGCTACTGTGCAGTAGCGCCACTAAAAAGGGAGTTCACCAGTGCTACTGCACAGTAACTCTGGTTACTGCGCATTTATTTAGTACTTGATTATGCAAGTACTAAATAAATGCACAGTAACCTCTGCGTGCTAATGAACGTGTAGACATGCCCACTGTGTATCAACTGCTGTGCAGTGACTGTGTGCTCCAGTAAGCAAAAGCTGAAGTGCAGTAAGTTTGCTCCCTGTCATCTGAATGCAAGTTACCATGACTCAAATTGCACTTACTGCAGGGTAATAGGAAGCATGTGATCCATGAGTACATATTACCCTGAAACTTTTGACCAATGGTAAATCACTGTCTCCTTTAACTCAATGCAATTTGTTTCTTGGACCATACCCTTGTGAAGCTGGGTATCATCTTTGATGTGGTTGCTACATTAGCCCATGGTGATTTATCAGCTCTCTCAGTTGCACCATACAAACATTGGGTGGACGCCTTAACTTTTTGTGACCTTCTTAGTGAGTGGGCTTTGGAAGTAGAGGAATAGATGCTCACAATACTGCCTGAGTTAGACAGGAGAAGTATCAGGGCATTTCTACTCACAATGACAGCGTCTTGGAAGTGAGTGGGTACATTTGGAGATTGTATCCATTTCAGCCAAAGACCAGACTGGTAAATACCCTCTCCTTTTGTTAGTAGGTGAGGCTGCTAGAAGAAGATTAGGATATGCTAAAAGACACTGAAATTAAACTGCAACAGACTGAACTTACTCTGAAAAAGTTAAAAAAGAAAAAAAGAAACCCTCAAGGAGTGAGAAACATCAGTGATGCATCCCTAATTTCTCTGATGTTATGAATCCATGATTCATCTCTTCGTGGCACTCTTAGTAGGCACTCATTGATCTCAAGAAAAACAGCTCCATGGCTCATCTGAGCTTAGTGTTAAAATTCTCCATTTTAAAGTAGTTTTAGTGCTTGTGAAAACTGCTAGATTAATGGTGCTGTGGAATGAAGCCTTGTCTGTATCCATATAACTACCACAGCATAAACAGCAGATTTCAGGCTTTTCCATCCTGATCCACAATATTTTGTCAGCACTAATTTAAATGGAACACCTCTGTGTGCTTGATAATAGTTCAGTTTCCATACTCATTTAATGTTTGATAGATAGTGCCGCTTGTGGACTCTTTCACAGCATAAATCCACTCGGAGCCAGATCTCTCTCATGTAGTGCTGAACTTATTCTGAAAAAGTTAAAAAAGAAAAAAAGAAACCCTCAAGATCAGCCTTCAGCCAAGATCACTTTCACTGTTGACGCAAAATCATGTTGTACAGGTGAAAGGTTTTATATCCTAACTCCTGATGTATCCAGCCCTAGACAGAGTGGAGTCCATCAAGTTTCAACTGTTTGTAAAATCCTCAAATAAAAAAATGTTTATATACCATATAATACCATTTCTGAGTAATATGCAGTAACCTTCCCATGAAGGAAAGTGTCTTGACCACAAAAGCGTGTCTAAATCTATCCCAACCATGCTGTTGGTCCCATAAAAGATATTACCCACAAAAATCCTTGCCTTTCACCTGTTTTCTGGACCACCATGGCTACAACATCACTCCAGTACTACCACCAACTATAAAAGAACTTGTTCTTAAACATCTTTTGAAAGCCTTATAAAATTGAGAAAGACTCCACTAGATGGTGCTGTTTATTAAGGTAATGTTTCCATCTGATTTAACAAAATAACTTTAAAGTGAATAAACAGATTTTACTGGTGAAACAGAATATAAAAATAGTCCATATGGCAAAGCCATTTCTTTGAAATTCAATAATCCTAATTATTTTGTTTAAATTAATGGTATAATGTGATGTTTTAATACTGCCAGATTAATGTGTGTAAAATTAATTATTTTGTAAAATTAACACACTCTCTTTATTTCTTTTCTCCACTCTGCTAAAATATCTTTGTTCATAAAAGTAGCATTTTACTGAGACAGGTGAGCCTCCATCTCAAATACAAGTAATTATCTCTATTCATAATTTAAATTATCATTATTTTTAGTGAAGGGAAGGAATGAAGTTTCCAAATTAACCTTGTCTGTCTTTAGATTGTAACTTTAGATCATAGACAGCTCAGTTCTACCTAAGCCCAAGGTAGAATTTAGGAAGTAGACTGTAAATGGACTCACATGTGGCCAGTTCTTTAGCATCCACTCCTAAGCCAAAGAGACACTCTGTCAGGGAGGACAGAACAGAAGGAATTTCTGAAAATAGTTAGTCCTGATCTTTTTTTTACAGTTAAGAACTGTTTCTTCTCAGTCTGAGTGAGAGATACGCCTGATCATTTATTGCTAGTAGATTCTGGAGGCAGTAGTTTAACTTTCCAGGGGCTGGGTAGAAGCAATGCTAAAAGACCAGAATTACTCCCTTGTTAAGCTTTTTGCTAGAGAGCAAGGTGGAGCGAGCAGGGTGCTGAGGGGGATAATTTTCAGTAGTTAGGATTGGAGGCAAGAAAAATGGGGCTCATTTTGCATATGAGAAGAAAGAGGAAAGGAATGCTTCCGGGACTGAAAATGACTGGCTGAGTAGTTCTGATGAGTCATTTCATTTCTCTGTTATCCCATCTGTGAAATGGGGATAGTAACACCTCCCTCCCTCTTTCACGGGTATTTTATGAGTGGTGATTTAAAGTGCCATGCTAAAAGCACTTTTGGTACTGTTTATTCAGTAATAGTCCTTGCTTGCTACCAGATATCTTAAGAATTGTGTGTGCAGCTCTTGAATGTTTTCCTTGTGCTTCTCTTGGACTTGCATGCTACCCGTGTTTGGGAGGTGAGGAACTAGCCATGTGATGCTGTCATTCTGCTTGATTGTACTCTGCATAAAATGAGTTTATCCAATACATGGGGATTTGGATGGGCATCTGAGCATCTCCATGCCAGTTTCTAATTCACAAAAGTGTAAGAGTGATATTGTAGCCCATGATAGTTCAGAAATGGTACAAGAGGCCAGGACTGCTTAGGGTGACACCTTTTATTGGGCCTCCCTGTGTAGCTGGGATAGTTAGATAAGCTTTGGAACAGAAGACATTCTTGTGACCTGACAAAATGACCTGACTTAGAATGTCTTGCATTCCCAAGCTTTCCTGACTCTATCCCAACAGCACGGGGTCCAATAAAAGATATAATCCTAAGAAATCCTGGCCTCTTGCATAATTGACAAAAGGTGTGTACCTAGTATATCCACAGGAGTTTCGCATATCCCTCCTTCATTAACAAGTAAGCTAATGTGTTTTGATGAGTTTTCTAACATAGATGTGGGGATACACATTAAGACTTCTATTCATATGACTGATTATGTGAGTGATAGGCAACAAAATCTGAACTTGATTTTGTTATAATTAATGTTTTTATGATAGTACCTAGATGACCCAAACAGGACCAGAACTCCATTGAGTTACATGTAGTATAAATATGAGTGAAATCGTGATTCTTTTGACAAGAATCCCATTGGCATTTGCAGATTGGAAACTGAGGCATAGATGTTAAAGGCTAGATTTATAATTGTATTTAGGTTCCTAAATGCAGATAACAGGATTTTCAAAAATGTTCTTGTGCCCAAGTACCACTGAAGATGCTTTTAGAAATCTTAATACCTGTAAGTGCCTAGACTAGTGGTTTTCAACCTTTTTTCATTTGTGGGCTCCTAAAAAATTTTGAAAGGAGGTGCAGACCCCTTTGGAAATTTTGAATTGAAGTGCAGACAACCCCTTTGAAATATAACTGTGGGTATTCACATACCTTTAATTGATCATAGTAATTTTTGTGGACCTCTTAGAGACAGTCTGTGGACCCTCAGGGTCTGCGGACCACAGGTTGAGTACCATTGGCCTAGTAGCATCGTTAGCATCTAAGAACATGTCTAGCATAGCTGGGAATTGATTCCAGTCTCAATGCAGTGCCTTAACCCAGTGTTTTCCAACCTTTTCCAGCCTGAGGCCCACTTACATTAATAAAAATTTTCTGAGGCACACAACTGCTCCCCCCCAAAACACTTTGGTTCCATCCACAAAACTAATGGATATAAATGATATATTTCCTTTATTCATTTATTTATTTTTCTAATGTATGACTTCTTTTCCAAAATTCTGTGACACATCTGTTCAATTCTGATGGTACACCATTGTGCTGCAGCACACCAGTTGGGAAACACTGCTTTAACCAATAGTTATACTTCATGTGTATATGCAGGGGAAGAGGGATAGCATTTACATTTAAAATATATATCAAATGTAATTTATTACTGCTAAACTAATGTTTCATGAAATGTGGGCATGTATGTGTGCACATATGCATATGGAGCATCTTATTTAAATGACAGTATTCTGCCCCAATTTTCATTAATGCTGAAGCTGCTATATACCACCTCAGCAGTGTACAGTAGCCTTAAAGTGTATATAAATATAAACACAATTACTAGAGTGCTATGGGAGAACTTTTGCATAATAAAGAATCAAGTTCTTAAAGTATTTGAAGAATTAAATGCAAAAAATCTCAAGAATCCATCACCAAACTTCTTCTCTCCTTAATAGTCCTATGGAAGAATCCAAACCAACCACAGACACCAAACTTTGTGCTCCAGCACAGCCAAAATGGGTAGCATGCCAAAATATGAACCAAAAACTGAAACACTAATTTAAAATTGGAAATGCGCTAGACTAAAGCATTAGCAACATATGTTGCACAGCATAAATCAAACCTCTTCCACAGCTAATGAAAGGAATTTCAGTATGTTTAACACCAAATTACTTTTGATTAAAAAGCTTACCGAGGAGACAAATGTAAACTATTGCTAGGTGTGCTCACTTCAGACTGTTATGGGCTGAATCTAATTTGAAATGGGTAAGATCTAACACATTTCATTTTCTACATATTCAGTGATGCAGTGTGTGTGATATTTTTTAAGCAGTAATTTTGAGTGTCTTTCAAAGTGCTAGAGTCAGCAGCACAGCTAGTATGTTTAGCAAAATGATCATGCAAATGAACATCAAGTGATTTTAATATTCTCACCATCTCAGGCTGAGAGAGGGAATTGGTTATGTTAGTCTGAAATTAAGCAGAAAGCAGGGCAGGTAGCACCTTATAAACTAACTTGTTCAGAGAAGCATAAGCTTTCACAAGTAACAGCCTACTTCTTCAGCTAGCATCTGCATTAGCATCTAATGAAGTAGGTTGTTGCCTGTGAAATCTTATGCCTCTCTGAACATGTCTAGAAGGTACCATCCTTTCCTTACCTCTCATCTCAGTTAGATGATTACATTTTTAGTGTATTTAGAGTGTTGGAACAAGCTGTGTACATCAGCAAAGTATTCCAAATTAAACAATATTCTTAAATAATGTTTAATGCAGGTTTATATTTAGTATCGAAATTTTATCTGAAGGTGTGATAAACAGCAAAATTGTGGAGGCAACAGAAACATGACTGCAATCAATACCTGATTGCATTAGCAAAGAATGTAGAGAAAACTAATTCATTAGGTCATACTTGTTTACACGTGAGCCTTTAATGTGCATTAGCCTATTTTAATATGCATTAAAGCATCAGTATAAAAAACCCACATGATTTAGTTAATGAGCATTAAAATAAGCTAATGCACATTTTCCTAGTACCTCAAGACACTTTTACACGTGGTTGGAGGTCGAGGGGAGAAGGGCACTTTACTTAGAGCAGCTCTTGGAGCTGCTGTAATTAAAGCACTGCTGCATCTCCTGTATCAGCATCCCCGTGCTTAAGAATGGCGGCAGGGGTGCTAAAACTAAAGCTTGCTTGACAAGCTTTAGTTCAAGTGCCCCCACTGCTATTTTTAATTACGGGGATGCTGATACACAAGATGCAGGAGGCTGATGAAGCATGGCAGTTGCCATGTTCCTGCAGCCTTGGTGCTCATGTATAGGCACCCTGAAGTACTAGATTTAATGCACATTAACTTAAGCACATTCATGCTTGTGTAAGCATACTCACCTGTTGCTCTTTATTGGGCTCACTGGGTGAAATTATGCTTGCATTAAATCTGTATAAAACTAATTAAATTCCTTATGGATACTAAGAGACAGATTTTTGTCCCCATCTGGAATACTGCATACTTTATCAGACATCACACCATAGAAAGGATATTATTACCTGAAAAAGGTGAAGCCTAGAGCATTTATCAATGAAGTATAGAAAATATCAGAAAGTGAAGTATGAGTCTCAATTATCTATAATAAAAAGAAAATAGAAGTTGAAGCATACTGGAAAAAAAGGAAACTTTAAGGGATATATGAGAAAAATATGAGGAGGTAGTAAGAAAATATGAAGCTGGAGGACATATTTAATGGATTGGTAAAAATAAAAAAATAGAGGTTGGAAGAAAAAAATGTAAAAGGAAAATATAGGTAAACAAAAAATTTGGACAAAACAATTTTACCCAAAGAGAAAGCATATTTATTTTCCATATATACTTGAATCTAAGTTGATCCTGAATTTAGGATGACCCTCCAATAATTAGATTCAATATAGAGAAAATGTATTAACTTGTTATAATTTTCTAGGTATATAATCTAATTATTGGAGGGTTGTCTTAAATTCATCCCCCTTCCATGGCTACAATAGGGAAAGCAGTGGCTGTGGGGAGTGGGCTCAGGTAGCTCTCTTGTCCTCTGCCCCCTCCACTTTCTTCCTCTGCAGCATTCCTGCCCTGCCTTCCCCTGGCATCCACCCCCCTGACCCTCAGCTGCCCACAAACTCTTCCTTCCCCTCCCACTCCCCACAACATGAACACCACGTGCCCCTGGTGGCTGGGGGGGCATGGTGAGCTCCAGCAGGTGGCAGGAGCATGGTGGCAGTAAGTATAGAGCTGCCACAGGCAGCCGTGGTGCTGTTGGGGGGTGAGCGCTAACCAGTGGTCGGCAGCCACCCATGGATGCAGCCAGCAGTGTTGGTGGCGGGCAGAGTCGATTGTGGACCGCCAGCCGTGTCAGCGGCAGATGGTGAGCGGTGACCGCCTGCAGGCACTGCTGACAGTGTCGGTGGTACCTTTTCATAGGGGGTGCACTGCCACGCTCAGGGTATGCATGTACACCTGCGTGCCCCCCCTACACGTTGTCAATGCCTTGCAATCTCTGTCTTTTCCCCTTGCAGTCTCTGCCTCTCTCTCCCTTACTGTCAGACTCTGCTCATGCTCTGCTCTGTCCCAGAGCACAGCACATGGAAGCTCAGACCCTGTAGGCTATGCAGCAGTGTTGGTGCTGCTGATCAGCTGGCCAAGGGACAGAGTTTCCATGTACTCTGAGGGAACCCAGTCTACATGTGAGCTCAGCTGAACCTGACGGTAAAGGGTTCAGAAGCTGGTGAGGGCAGGTGGAAGCAGGGCAGGAGACTGCTGTGAGTCTGACTGACCCAGAGTCAAACATGCAGCAGCTGCCTGCCCCCTCCCCCCCAACTGCTTTGTACATGAATCTGAGACAAGGGATTATTTTTCCAATGCTGATTGCAGTGGGAACTTGTCTTAGATTTGAGTGGATACAGTATTAATATTGTCATTGGCTATTTCTTTGAAAACTAATAAGGTTGGGTGAGGTATAGGATGACTGGAAAAGGCAAATATAGCCCCTATCTTTAAGAAAGGGAAGGAGGATCTGGGGAATTACAGACTGGCCAATCTGACACCAATACCCAGAAAAATTATGGAGCTTGTCATCAAAGAATCTGTTTCCAGGCATCTAGAAGATAACAAGGAACAGCCATTATGGATTAGTTAGGAGCATGCTATGTTTGACCAACCTGATTTCCTTGTATGACAAGGTGACTTTGTAAATTCAGGGAGAGCAGTGGATGTGATGTACCTCAACTTTAGCAACATTTTGACACTGTGTCTCATGATAATCTCATTAAGGAAATGCAGCCCAAACCAGTGGTGCTCAAGCACAGGGCCCCATGGGCAAGATGAGTGGCATGGGGCTAGTCTGCAGGCTGGATGGAGCCCTGTGTGCCAGGATCTGGACCTGGGGTCTGGCACTGCTCCCTCCTACTCCAGTATGCTGGGATTGGGCCCCAGTGCTGCCCCTCATAGCCTCCATGCTGGGATTAGGCCCTGGGGCCCAATGTTGTGCCACCCAGCCCTGTGCACTGGGTTGGGCATCTGATCCAGCTTCCCAGTGCCCAGAGTTCTCCATAGGTCCAGAAATTTGGTACCAGGGTAACAGAGGCACTGTTTCCCTGCTGCCAAATTTCCAGACCTGTGGGAAGCCCCGCAGCCCAGATTACATGGCATGGTGGGCCAGATCTGCCCTGTGGGTCAGAGGTTGAGCACCCCTGCTCTAAATAAGAGTACTGTCAGCTGGATATATAACTGACTGGATCACCATGCTTAAAGAGGCTTGATGTTTAATTGGGAGGAGGTATCCTCTGGAGTTCCCCAGGGGTCAGTCTTGTGTCCAATACTATTTATGATTAGTGTTCATTAATGATTCAGAGGGTGGGACTGAGTACATAGCAGATTTGCAGATGGGTGGAGCTTCAGACACTTTGGAGGATAGAATTAGGATTTGGCATGACCTTGATAAACTTGGACAAATTGTCCCAAATGAATCAAAACAAATTTTACATGAGCAACATCCTGCACTTAGGATGGAACAGACTGAGGAATGACTAGCTAGACTGCAGTACTACAGAAAAGGACCTGAGATTGTAGTAGACTATAAACTGAATATGATTCAATAGTGTGCTCTTATTGCCAAACAAGCCAGTACCATACAGGGCTCTATTAACAGGAGTGTAGCCTGTAAATCAAGGGAAGTGATTCTTCTGCTTTACTGAGTATGGATGAGGCTTCACTTAGAATACTATATCCTGTTTGGCACATAATACTTCAAGGAAGTTGTGGACAAAGTCCAGCAGAGAGGAACAAAAATGATTAGTGGTCTAGAAAACATTACTTTCAAGAAATGGTTGGAAGAACTGGAGTAATTTAGCATGGAGAAAAGAAGACTCAGGCAGGATTTGATATCAGTTTTCAAGTATGTGAAGAGTGTTTAGAAAGAGGATGGTGATAGACTATTCTCTGAGCCACAGGAATCAGGACAAGAAGTAATGGTCTTGAGCTGCAATAAGATAAATTTAGAATGATTATTAGGAACAACTTTCTCACCATGAGGGTGGTTAAGCGTTGGAACAGACCATTTGTGAGAGGTTGTGGAATCTTTGTTCCTGGAAGTTTTTAAGAGCTCATTAGAAAAATACTTCTCTGAGATGGTTTAGAAAGGGATAATCTTGCCTTGAACAGAGTATTAATTTAGCTAGCCCTACTAAGGTCCCTTTTGGCCTTATTTTTCCACGATCCTTTAGTATATATAATGATGAGCATATTTTTCTCCCCTTACATTTTTCTTCATTGGCTTCTTTAAGTCATTAGGGTAACCAATAAGCATGCTTATTGTATTCCCAACTAACCAATAGGCATGGTTATTGTATTCCCAACTCCCTCTGTATGATACTGGCTCCCCTATATAACCTTCTTGATGTACAGCATTTTCTACTTAGAAATATGTCCCCTGCGAAGAGTATGAAGTCTTTGCTGTTGTAAAGTTCAGGGGACTCTTGTAGGCTATGTTGGGATGAAATTATGTTTTGGCAGCACAGCACTTAAGTTTTACATTTTGGTCTAAATTGGTTTATTTCCCAGATTATGAGAATTCCAGTTTTTACTAGCTGTGATATCTACACTATGGGTGCATCGATATGAGGCATTTACTGTGGAGTTGTCTAATTAGCTTTGCAGTAAATGTCTCAGTGTCTACATGTGCAGTGCTATTAGGCTGCAGGAAACTAATTAACTCTGCCGCAGGTTAGTACTTGTAAATATAAGCACTGTCCTGAGGCAAGAGTTTTTTACCAGGCAGCAGCATGTGTAGATGCTGACAGGGTTGGCTGGGGCACGAGGGGCTGTCTGCTGGCTAGCCCTGCACTGTAGCACCCTCATGCCCCAGCCAGCCCCTCCGCAGCACAATGATCTGGTTTGGAGCAGCTCCAGGCTGGCAGGCTGACCCCCTGGACCTCCTACCAGCTGGGGCTGCTTTGACTCAACTCAATGTGCTGCGGTTCTGGGTGCATATGTAAACATGGTGCCCAGAAGCAGTAAACTCATGCAATATGTACCAGAGTTAATTGCTGTGCATTATCAGCACAATTAGGTGCACCCTGTTTAATCTATTTAATTCCCAATTCCATGGTATCTGAACAAATTTTACCTCCCGGCTGCTTAGGTACCTATAGAATATGTCTAACCCCAACCTCATTTATTCAGTGCTAAAATAGATGCATCTTTAATTTGTATACAGTGACTGGATATTTTTAGTAGTATGAAAAAATTGAGAAATTTAATTAACCAGTTTGTTTATTCTAGCACCATAATGAAGTGCCATGTCATAGTGGTGATCAAAAGTTGAAAACAAGGAACTGGGCATTTTTATGCCATGATGTTAAAAGGCTTCTGACAGGCTGTAACAGTTGTGCTTGGGTCTGATTGGCCATTAACAGCCAGCTAGCATGTATACTTAACTAAACCTATCTGTAAAGAAGAGATGACAGGCTGCTCTTTCTCCGTTCAGTGATTTGCTTAATTAGTGATGGATATGTGCATTTTATCAACCATTTCCCTAATTACTATGAAAAATATACTGTTTTTTAAAAAAATATTCAGCACAGGGATATAAGTTGAAAAGCAGTACAACAGAAGGGAGATGAGCTTTAATCCAGCTATACAGCAGCTATATATTGCTAGGCGAACAGTCCAAGTATCAGCTGCAGTGCTGTGTTCCTCTTGCCATAACGAGTTCACATATCCCTGTACTTCATGCCAAAATCAATGACAGGAAATCTCCTGAGCCAGACCATCATATTGTTCAACCCAAAAGGAATCTGTTTTTTCCCCCGACTTTCTAAAACTGTTTTAATATTTTAACTGCATTAAGAATATTTATTTTTGATGTGTTTTTAATTGGGTACTATGCCTAGTGTTAATATTGACACTATATTATATTTAAACAAATGGGCCTACTTTTTATGATTCTGTACTGTTACTGCATCTCTTGAACACTATGCTAATTGTATTTTCTGTTGCTCTCCTTTTAAAGTGGGTTTTGCTAGATAGTGTAGGTTTAAACATTAGTTTTTGTTTTAACCCCCACAAAAATCTACCAACAGACCTTATTTTTAATTGTTAAAAAATGTTTTGGTTTTAGATTGCATCAACTTTAAACTGTCCCCTGTAGCTCCTTGACAAAATGCACCTTTTTGTCAGTGCATGGAAACAAAAATGGAAGCTGACAAGGAAGTTTATAAACCTAACAGATAAATCTAATCTCAAGTGATTAGAAGTGAAAAGCCAAAAGCTAACAACATGAGTAGCAATGTATTGAATGAAAGAATATACATTAATTTAATTATAATAATCCTCATTTTTTAAAGCAAATGCCTTGGAAAAATACTAGATCTGAAATAGATTGAATTTGTAATACATGCTGAGATTTGTCAGAGTTCAACAATCCTTTATCCATAAACGCTATCAGAAATGAAGATTTAAATATTTAGGAGAGGCATTTAAAAGGAAGCCACAGCACTTCCCAAGGGTGTGTGGCTGGGCAAGTAGAGAAATACACAGGATCTGATCAAAAGAATACCCCATTTGTCAGTATTCACAGAAGGAAAGTTTATAGACCTTGACAACATAGATGTGCAGTGTGGTCCAGGATAGATGGTGACCATGTAGCCTTGTTTTTTAACTAAGGGCCCTGACACATTTATGGCACAAGTGACATGAGAATTGGGCCATAAATGGCAACAATGCTACAAGTGGACCCAATTTAAGGGCAATAAAATAGCAAAGCAGCCATTAATTTGTTCAGCATATAGTGTACTATAATGTGGAGTATCATAATAGATGGTTTGTATGGTGCCTTAAATTGGATGTGTGGCATGTCTGCACACCAGGGCTGTCTGGGGCTGGTGCCTGACAATTAGATGATTGTCAGTGTCACAACCCAAAGTTGTGATTTTTTGTTTGTGTGTGCTTCGGCACTGCTAAATTATTTTCCCGCTAAATTGCAGCTTCTTTGCACGGTGGAGTTTTCTGCTGCAGAAGAGAACCCCGGTGCAACGGAGAATTTCCTGCCAATTTGAAGCTTTCTTTGCATGGTGCATTTCTTTTTGCATCTAAGAAATGCTTGGTGCAAGGAGTTCCCGCCATTTGTATGAGAATTCGTGCCACATTATTGGCCAGTTCTAAAATATGGACATGTGGCGGCTAGCGATTGGCTTGCTAGACGTATAAAGAGCTTGGGTGGTTTCTGCCCAAGTCAGAGTGAGAGAGAGAAAGAAAACCTTCGCCTCGCGTGAAGATCTCTAAGCGCTGCGGATCCTTACGGACCCAACGCATTTCATAAAAGGCAATAGAGGCCTGAACAGCCTCTAGCCTCTCCCCGTCGCCGATAGATTCCTAGACATATCCCTTCCTGCACGAGAAACTACCGAACCCACGGAGCTTCAACAACTCCGTGGGAAAGAACGAACTTGTTGTAGTTCTCTAACGAGGATTTAAGTGGAGCTGTGCCTGGAAACTGTCCAGCCTATACCACGACCATCTTTGGTGTAAGTAAACAATCTTTAAATCAACCACTACGCGTCCGTGACTAATTCTAGCTCGCCTCCGGTCTTCTCTGACCTCGCGTGCCCGGGCTGCTGGCCACAGCCCGCGTGCGCAAAGACGGGCCCGGATCGCCCCCGGCCCGCACAGTCAGCATCAGTATTGGACAGCTCCGGGTCTCCCAGCTTGGGGCAGCCTCAAGTCTTTAACTGGGTTCCGGGTTGCCTTGTGGGTTCCAGCAGTGGGAGCTGCGGGGCATTCCTGGCCAAGGAGTTTAAACCCTATGTCCAACCTCCTTCATGCCTGTCGGGGCTGTTGGATTCAGGAAGACTCCCAACAGGGGAAAGGCCTTCCCAGCCAGGGAATTTATTAAATGTAGCGCTGATAACTCTAGTGAGGCTGCCAGCAGTCACATGATAGGGATCAGTCCCTGATCCCAACAATCACATGTCTTGCTATGAACATGCAGCATTACAGAACATGTGATTGTTGGGACTGGGGACCAGATTCCATCACACAACAATATTAATGTGTGCCAGCAGCCTAAGTCTGATAGTGTGAGAAAGACTGAGGTTCAGAGAATAAGCTACTTATTACTAATAAAGTATATAATATATATTTAACTTGATAGTGTTCTTTTTAGCACTCATGTAGTATGGCACATATCTTTTCCTAAAATAACAACATGATTCACAAGAGCAAAAGGGGCAAATAAATAAATTGTGTCTTTTTCCTTTTGGTATGCATATATGTTTTATTTACAGGCTGCAATAGAAGAAGTTGTCTGCAGAAAACAAACCTGATGACACAAAAATGTACTGCACAAATAGATACTTAATGTGCTACTTCATCAGTGATGTGGTGACTTGTTACTTCTAATGCATAAACATAAATTCTTTAGCTGTCTATCAATACATGAGAGAGAATCTGGAAGAGTGGCCCTGCTTTTAAAGTTGTCTTCCAGCTTGTTTTCTTATATTCACCCAATCTTGACAATCTTTGTGACAGCTCCCTCTGACTTTATAAAGAACTGAATTAGGCCCTCTGTCAATTCATGCGTTTGCCTACTAGAGTCAATTTCCCAGTTATACAATAGTCTCGCTACTTGTCTTCATAGATATTCCAAAACAAAAAAGAGGAGACTATAAGCCTAACCACATACAAATGCCACAATACATGGAATTTTTCTTTACTGTAAAAAGAAAACTAAGCCATTATATTGTTGAGAACCTTTCCTGTTGATCAGCAGCTATAGGGCTTTTGGAAACTTTTCCTCAAGAAGCTTTGGAATTTCTTTCAGAACTTTGCTATATATTAAAGCAATTTACACATTAATAAATGTCCCTTAATTATATTCTGTTTCAGGAGTACTGTTTCAAAGAGATGCTAGCTTCTCATCCACTTAGATCTTTCTTTACCTTTTATAAATAAGACTAGCAAATTGCCTGTCAAGAATGACACAGGGGTGGGGCAGGGACAGAGCTGTGCATCAGGCCATACACGCCCTCCCTGCTGCTCTGGGTCTGGCCCTGCTCTACTGCCCCCCCCCCACCCTTGCCACTCTGGGTCCAGCCCTGCTCAAGTCCCCCTCACCCCTGCTGCTCTGGGTCTGGCCCTGCTGCACTCCCCACCCCTGCTGCTCTGGGTCTGGCCTCGCTCTACCCCTCCCACCACTTTGGGTTTGGCCCCACTCCACCCCCCCTCCCTGCCACTCTGGGTCCAGCCTCGCTCCACCTCCTGCCCCCACTGCTCCGGGTCCGGCCCCACTCCACCCCACCACCCACACCACTCTGGGTCCAGCCCAACTCAATTCCCTCTCCCACCCCCCACCACTCTGAGTCCAGCCCTGCTCCTCCCCCCACCCCTGCTGCTCTGGGTCTGGCCCCGCTCAACTCCCTGCTGCTGCTCTGGGTCTGACCCTGCTCCATGCTCCCCGCCACTCTGGGTCTGGCCCCGATCCACCCCTGCTGCTCCAGGTCTGGCCCCGCTCAACTTCCCCTCCACCCCACACCGCTCGAGGTCCAGCCCCACTCTACCACCCCGCTTGGTCGCTCCAGGTCCGGCCCTGCTCCACCCCCCCATCCCTGCTGCTCCAGGTCTGGATCCACTATACCCACCCCCACTGCTCTGGGTCTGGCCCCACTCCATGCCCCCACTCCACATCCATCTGGCCCACCTCTGCCTTCCTTCCTCCCTGTCCACTGCCTCTCCCTCCCTGCCAGCTGTTCTGGGGGGTTTCAGGGCCAGGCAGTGGGGGTCACTGCCACTGTGATCCCTCCTTCTTCACCCTCAGGCAGGAAGGCAGGGGGGAAGCCTTGCTGCTCAGGTGGCTGGGGTGTGTTTGCTGCTGCCACAACCTTCCCCGGCAACTTGAGCACATGCAGCCCAGGTTGCACAGACAATCACCTCGCCCTCTCAGTGGCGCATGCACAGTTGCCCAAAAGCATTACAGACAGACAGACACACAGACAGACCCATAGACAGACAGACTAAGCCTTTTATTATATTAAAATAGTCTTAGATCCTGCTAAGCAGGTAAATTGAGCATTTCAGTTTCTTCCAGTGGATAATATTGTGTCATTCTTTTGCCCTTCCTTTAAAATTGCTTAAAGTGAAGACTTGTGTTTCTGAAAACAAAATAATGGAGCTTCAATTTCTAGCTCTGATGCTCATAAAATTGGTTTGATATGGACAGCATTAGTACAAACTTCTGACTTTGACCCATCCATATTGGGAGGAACTGTTTCTATAGGAGAAAAGATAGCTCACTCACCATGGTTATTTAATCCTTGGCTGGTTGTCTAAAACTGGCTAAGATGCCAGTTGAGCCACCTGTGCTGATGATTTTGAGATGGACACCTTTCCTCTAAGAACTAAATTGAGACTGCCAACTTATTTCACATAGGCTACCAAACTCTCTTCAGATGGCAGCAATTTTTGATCATTACAGACCTGGGCTAGATTGAAACTGGCAGCTAATATCTGAAAGGTTTCATATGCCAGTATTTCCCTTGAGCCACTAGGTGACATATGGTTTCATTATTAGAAAAATGGTGCCAAGCTAATCTGAAAGCATTTATCCAAAGCTTAAAGTCATCTTTTGCCATACCTAGTGGGATCTTTTCACAAATGTTTGGTAACTGGGGAAAGATTTAGAATCTGGCATTCATTTGATCCACACATTCCAAGTAGATTATGGAATTAGTGGCATTATAATGGGATTGAAGAAGGCTTCATGTCTTTGATTTTTTTTTTTAAATCAGTCACATTCATTTTTTTATTGGAAGAATTGTAATTTCAGTTTGCTCATTTTCAATCCAGTTTTACCATGCCTTTTCTTATTGTATTCTTTCTGGGAGTCTTATGTAGGCTGGAATTTCTATGTCTTATGTAGGCAGACAAGGTTCCTTGGGTGAATTTGATATCTTTTATTAGACCAACCTAAATGGTTGGAGAATAGTTGTTAAGCAAGCTTTCGGGTTCAAAAACCCTTCATCAGGCTAAGGAAGCTTCAGCAGTTGCTGCGTGCTCTTCCTGGATGGAATGAAAAGTAAACAAGCCAGTGGCTGGGCTGGGCTGGGCTGGGGAGTCAGTTGCCAGGCAGATTGTAATGTATCAAAAATCCAATGTCTATGTTTAGTCCCTGATCTCTAGTATCCATCAGGTTGATGAAATGGAGCTCATAGGCTCATCTCTGGGAAGTGCTGTGTAAGTTTCCCTTGAGGATCAGGACTGAGAGACTGGAGAGAGAGTGGCCCTCCTGTGAGAAATGTGCCCCACAGGTAATTGAGTGTTTCTGTCTTTGATGGATTTCCGGTGTGCGTTCATTCTGGTGCGCAGTTGTTGTCTGGTCTCTCCTACATGTCTTCCATCAGGGCATTTGGTGCATTGGATGAGGTATACTACATTCCTGGAGGTGCAGCTGTAAGATCCTGGGATGCTGATGGCTCTGTTGTGGGGTGTAGTAATAGTGGGGGTGGTGGAGATGCTTTTAATTTCTAGATGCATCGTAATCCTTTTTCATATATATTCTTCCATATTTCATTTTAAAATGGACTTACAAAGTTTTTTGAGAGAACTTTTGGGAAAAGATTTAAATAAGATACTTATTTCTGTAGATCATTTTGATACTGCCATTTTTTTCACATCATAATCTGGATAGAAATTGTAATGAAAAATGTTTTGCAATATCCTTTTCTATTTAAGCATCTTTACATCTGCTGCCTGACTAACAGACAGAGAGGTGAAAGTGCAAGCTGCAGCATCTGGTGCCAGGGTCAGTGCCCTTGGGCATACTACTGCCTTCTAGCAGAGACAAACTTGACTTGCTCTTCCAACCATCTGATAGCCTGTGATCTCACTTGAAACATTTTGTTCTTTCAGTGGTTACTGACCCTCAGCTCAGTTGGGGAAAGGGATGATTTCACCAATATTTGCTTGCCCACACAACAATATCCCTCTCCCACGCCAGGCTCACCTGTACCACAGTCTCTCAAGGCCTCGCTTGCCTTCAGGACTTATCTGCTTATTTCCACTAATAGAGCTCCTATCTTTACTACCTTCTCCTTCTTTGGCTAGCTTCTGTGGTCAGGCCTCTTATATACTCCCTGGGGGAGGTGTGGCCTTCACCCTGGGCTGGCATACAGAGCCCTCTTTATATGTAATAAGGGAAGTGAGTCCCTATTACCCAGGGGGTGTGTCTACACATTAATTAACGCTCTGTAATTACAGCACATTATGTTTAGTACCTGTAATAACAGGTACTAACTTAATGCGCCATAATTTGTGTTACTGTGCATTAGCACAAACAAATGCTTTTTTGTGACACTTAATGCTCATTGGACTAATCTACTGTGCATTCACACATTAGCACAGTTTTTGCTAGCCACACTAATGCACAATAGAATTAGTCCAATGGGCATTAATCATCTTGTATAGATGTGCCCAGGGAGTAGTAGTGTAGGGCATAACCTTCTCTAACCACATCCAGAACAGAACTCATAGTAAGCATGACTGTGCAACTGCTCAGAACACATTCTGGCTTTTAATATGGCATGGTTATGCTTACTACAACCTCAAATAAAACATGTGCCAAGTGCCATGTGCAAAAAGGCCCTTACCCTGAAGTCAAGAAGAAGGTATGATAGGGTGGCACCTTAGAGACTGTTTCAGTGAGGCATGAGCTTTTCTAGGTGCTCACTTTCTCAGATGCTTCCTCATAGTGCCTGAGGAAGTAAGCAGTCATCCATGAAAGCTCATGCCTCTCTGAAACAGATAGGCAGATATGTTAAACTGAAAATTAGTATGTATATATGAGAAGGGGAAAGGCCTTCTGCTGATTTCACTGGGAATTTTGTCTTAGTAGGTTATCTCTTCAGTGTGCCCTCTATTTAGTAACTAATGCAAGAAACCTAGACATTTCAAAGGTCATAACAACCATATCAACACTCTGAGGAATCAGGAATTGATACTTAAACCTCTTCCACCAAAGAAAAATTACTCTTGGTTCCCTTGAACATCTGTTGTAAATATAGCCTTGGAAAGAGGAAATATACTTGTAAAGGCAGGGAAATTGCTTCTTAGTGTATGCTACAAGAGGAGAGACACAGGATGATTGAAATTTCAAAAGAAAACCGTAAGATACAAGGTCTTTTACAAACTACAGAAAAGCCTGGAGCATACTGTTTGGGATCTGGGGGAAGAGATAAAGCCAGAGAATAAAAAACACGCAATGATATAATGATATGAGTTCACAGGATAAGGAGGTGGCATTTATGAATGAAAATACAAAGCAGATGTTCACTGAAAGTGAAAATGATGACAAACTAAACATTATTAGAAAGTGACTCATATGCTAAATCAGTTCACAAGATGCATGAATGAAAATTTGTTTTAGCTTATGCTCAAGTGTGAGAGAAGGGCTGACATCCGTTTTAGTAATCTGTCATTAGGTAATATGAAACCATTTTTTTGTGAACTATAATATTATACCCATGAATTCAAGACAGCTTTGCTCCTTGGGCAGTGGGTCTTAACCTTTTTGGACTTGAAGCACCCCTCACTAGACTCAAGGTACCCCTTCAAAACTTATGTAAAATGAGTGACAACCAGTTTCAAAATCCAATTTATATATTACAGTGCTTACCTCTTTACATGAGAGCTACACAATGTGGGTAGGGGATTGTCCAGACAGGGATAAGCCCGAGCCTGGCTTATCTTCCATATTTACTTGATTCTAAGATGAGAGTTTCCCCCCACTTAACATGAGGGGAAAAAGCCCCTCATCTTAGAATCAAGTATGGGGTGGGGGCAGGTAGCTGCTGTGACTCAGGCCTCAGCCCCTAGCTGAGGCAGGAGCCATAACTGCAGCTGTTGCCTACCATTCTCCCTGGCCACCTCTGCACCCTCCATTGCCTCCCTGTAGCCTCTTCCCTTCCATCTCTCCCCCCACCCTACCTCTGCTCCCCCACCTACCTCTCTCCCTCCCTCATTTACCCTTGCTCTGTGCCTTTAGCCTCTGTGTGGGATGCAGCCTGTCTGGAGCCATGCTTAGTTTGGCCCAGTAGCAGTGATGCACAGCCCACACAGCTGCTACAGGGGCTGGACTGGGGTTGTGCTCAATGTCCCAGGCTAGAACAGGGACAGAACCTACCTATGTGGATCAAAGGTGGGGAAATGGAGCAGAGGCAGGGGAGATGTGGGAAGGGTCAGGAGCCCTTCCCACATCTCCACTCGGGCCCCACCCGGTGTGCAGACCAGCACATGGAGAGCCGGCCCTGGGAGCAGCCTCGAACTGCTTCCAGGGCTGGCTGTCTGTGTACCGATCCATGCACTGCCTACCCAGCCGCTTGCCAGGTTCACAGGCTCTGCCGCCTTGAGCGGCTCCTAGAGCCTGATCACTGTGCACCGATCCGCGTGCTGTCAAGGCTCAGGCGGAGTCCCAAGGATGGTCTTCCCCAGAGCTCCTCTCTCCTTGCTGTCCCTCACTGCATCTCTGTCTTCCCAGTGTACTGAGCATGCTCTCCTTTTATATGCTTCAGGGGCTCCACCCCCAAAGTTCTCTGGACCTGGCAGGGCACAGTCTTGAACCAGGTCCAGACTGCTCCTTGCCCCCTCCCTTCAGGGAAAGGGCATGGCTTTGCTTACCTGGCTTGCTGGATGAGCTCCACCAATCAGAATGGCAGAATCCTGAGCCCACAACTCATTCGGAGCTCAAAAGGTAAGTCTGCTACACAGATGAATACAGTACTTAGCTTATCTCCTAACGTCTCACTTATCTCCTCATGTCTTTTGACACCTTTCAAAGAATCTGGCTGCACTCCAGACTTCCCTGGCATCATGGTTGAGAATCACCATCCCAGTGGATGATCGCAGGAGATAAATCTGAAGATTCAAAATATGAATTTAGCAAGTTTACATTTATTTTTACCTTGTGTGCAATATATTTCACTCCACATTATTTATATGATGCATTTGATTTTTTTCCTAGTAAACAATAGTGAGTACAATAATAGTATCATAGAATATTAGGACTAGAGGGGATCTTAGGGAATCAACTAGTTCACCACTTCTTTGATTGAGGCAGAATGATCCCTGTCTCAAGCCTCTCAGACAAGTGTTTGTCTAACCTGTTCTCAAAAGCTTTGAGTGATAATGATTCCGTAATCTTTCTTGGTAATGTCTGTTCCGATGCTTAACTATCCTCACAGTGAGCAAGTTCTTTCTAATATCCAACTTAAATTTCCCTTGTTGCAATAAAAAACTTACTTCTTACCTTGCTCCTGTGGACACAGAAGACAGTCTATCACCAGACTTTTTATAACTACCCCTCAGGTATGTGAAGACTATTATTAAATCCTCCCTCAGCTTACTTTTGTCCAGACTAAATAATTCCATTTCTTAAAATTTTCCTTGTAGAGCAAGTTTCCTAGACCTCTGGCTAGTCTTTTGTTGCCCTCTGCTGGAATATTTCAAATTTGTCAAAGGCATTTTATTTTGTGTAGCATCTCTTATATAAACAATATATGAAACACTTGGCCAAACTTGAAACCACAAAACAATGTCCTGCTAAGGTAATTATATGGTGACCATTGCTGTAGTACAAGGGAGGCTCTTACATAAGATGTCATGAGATTGTGGATAGTAAGCTAGTGCCAATTAAGCAGAGGACCTTGGAAGGAGAATAGAGCAGTCTGAAAAATTCAAAGAAAATTTTAAGAATAAGTAGGGAAGCTTTGAGCTTGATTATGAAATGAATGAGTATCCAGTTGAATTGCTTGAACATGGGTGTAATGTGGTAAAGTACCTTGGAGGGAAAAGTCAAGAAATAAGATGCTTCACATGATGTTGATTCTGGGCTGGCCGGTTACCATGTTGAATGAACATGCATTCGTACAGTAGGAGGACAAGAGGACATGCAGGTATGTGTATGCATTTCAGCAATTGTGGTTTCAAGCAGTGGCATGCATTCACATACATTGTACAAGCTGGTGAAAGGAAGTTTTACAGACAAATAGGCAGCAGATAAGAGAAGGCAGAGAGCTTGAGGTTGAGGACCAAATCCATACCAGCTTAAGCTCTTTGTAACCCACTTTGCATAAATCATAAGAGAAGTTGGCTCAGTGGAGGTAAATGGAGGTCAGCAATGGAGTTGTCTGATGGTACACTTCAGTCTAGGGCCATTTAGCCATGGAGGGTTGTGTAATGAGCCCAGGACCAGGAGTGTTGCAATTTCATGATCAGGACAATCCATTTCCAAGGCTTCAGGGAAACAGGCCCCACCTGCAGCAGGCCTGTGCTGCAGGTGTCAGTATTCTGGGCAGAGCCAGTCCTAACTGGGCAATTGGAGTAACCAATTCCCTGCGACTGCAGGCCCCACCAGCTCCAGCTTTTAAAAACTCCAGCTTTTAAAAAAGCAGCATGTTGTTTAGGCAACGATTCTGTTGCTTGTTCTTGATCTTTCTGCAGTACCTCGATTCACTAATTAGAAATTCCAGTTTTTGACACCTGACTGACCCTGATTCTGTTTTAGGGTGTTCAGCTTACCGTGACCTTGGCCTTGACTCCTGACTTTCCATGAACCCTGTTCCTTGACTTTTTTGGTTATCAGGTGACCACCCCAAACTACCTGCATCCTAGTACCAGGATGAGACAGAACAATTTAGCTGTTCAAAACAGACAGACATTGGAGAAGGCAGCCATTAAAGGTACTAGGTATCATCTGAATAGAAATGGCGGTAAGGGATTCCTATTTTCTTAAATAGATTCATCCCTTCAGTCTTGCAGCTATCATTTCAAGTATTTCAAGGGGAGAGAGGAGAGCTTTTCCTCAAGATTTTTTTTTCTTTTTTAAGGAAAGTAAGTTCTAACATGAAATTGAGATTTTAAAAAACATAACTAAAAAGAAGCAGCAAAATATAAAATAAGTTTATAAATAGGGTGGTTCTCAACCTTTTCAGAGTTGGGGCACCCCTCCACCACTTGTGATTGTCTTGTTATCCCTGGTTGAGAAGCACTGTTGCTTCTGATTTACCTAGGTGTTACTACCTCCAGATAAAACCTCTCCATGCACCTAATGCACAGCCAGTCCAGGAAGGGCTATAGTGTATCTGCTCACTCATCCAGAATTACTGGTATCTGATCATCACTCTAAAGATCTTTCTCATGCTGTGTAGCCCTTCCTGGTCTGGATTCCCCTCTACCAGAAGCAGATATGCATTTGTGGGACTGTCCTGAGTGCTTCTGTTTCTAGGAAGCCCATAGGAGGGGGCAGACCAGGAATGGCTTCACAGCATGAAGTAGCTCCTGTGTGATTTAGGCTGGTTAGAGACCTAACATAGCAGGAAAAGTACATGGGGCACTTTTACCTGGTTGCTGCTGCAGTAGCAGCGTGCACGTTGTGGCACCCCTGAAGAGAGTTCCAGAGCACCTGGTGTGCCATGAACCCCGGTGGAGAAACACTGCTCCAAGGTCCATGACTACTCCCATGGACCTTGCAGATTACACCAAATGTTGCCACAAATGATCTGTTTAGTACTGAAGCTTAATGTTTTGGCTCAGATCTGAAGCTGTCGCAAATCAGTGTGGTTCTAGAAATACTCAGATTTTTTCCAGTTACTAGTCTGGTTATTTGCTGTATGGGCAGATTTCTACTGCTTTCTAGTGTTTCACATATAAGAGTGATTCATTTTTAAGTTAATGTATTAAAATTTGCCATAAACAAAAATATCCTGGCATGAAAATTATAGACTTTATAACATTTCAAGTTGGCATAATTAAAGCCAACATTTCAATAAGAGTCCTTTTATATTAGCATACATACAAGTGAGCAAGTCTTTCTCAGTTTTACATCTATCTCCAGTAGGTGGTACTCTAGCAATTTCTGCAAGGGCTACCATGCCTTCTGGGTCCTGACTCATGTGAAAACAGAGTAGACTGTGTGTGAATAATGATAATCAGCATAGGTTTGTGATGGCTTTTACCTGTGTATTTTTACACAGAAGACAAATGTGTACCGCTATTATTTTGACTGTAGGTAGTATATGCAGTCTCCCTAAATTGATTTGTGAATATCTTATTTTGGGCACTGCTCAAAATTTGCACATATTCAAGAATTATATGCCTAGATCTATACTCATTATTAAGTTTATCACGTGACCATTTTGATTAATACTTTTCTACCTGCCATTGAAAATAGTTTGGCTTTCTCACCACAGGTCTGGGATCTTGGTATTTGGGACCAACCTTTCTTCTAAGGGCACTAGTGCTTCTCTGGAGCATACATAGCTCTGTCACTGAAGTAAGTTCCTGAGCTACAGTCAGAAAGTGTGAGGCAGCTTTATAGAGGGGAAAAAGATGTAGAATGTGAAATAATAAGTGGGATAGAGGAAGATAGGAGAAGGTGCTCTTGGATTTGATTTACCCAAATTTGTACTAATGCTGAGAGATGTTGAGTAGGTCAAAGTGAATCCTGACTGAATCTAACACCATGTCACTCTTTGGCTGGTATTCTTAATCACCAGGGAAACAGGTTTTCTGTTTTCCACAGGGAAACGGAGAAAACCGCGGATTTTACCTTTTACCAGAGGCAAACACAGATTTCTTATTTTACCAGAGAAATCCACAGATTTTGCATTTTTGCAACAAGTTGTCTGCAGGCTGGCAGAGTTCCAGTCTGCAGGGGGCTGGGGGAGCAGGGGAAGGGCGGTTAGGCAGGGGGTGCCAAGTGCATGTGCACATGGGAATTAGAGGCCCCCATAGAGAGGGAGGGAGAGAGTTGGGCAGGGCTGGGGCTAGGGCTGGGGCTGCTGCCCAGTTGGGCAGTGCCCTGGTGGGGAGTGGGATGGGGCTTCAGGTAGCTTGTCTGGGGGGGCAGGGGAATGGGACTGGTTCCCCACAGCTGCATGCAGTCCTGGGGGTTGGCGGGGCCGTGTCTCCCAGATCTGTGTGGAGGGCAGGGGTGGGGCAGGCTGCCACTGTGGGCTTGGGTGGGGCTGCTCCCCATCTCTGTGCATGCTCCCAGGTGGAAGGAGGGACCTGTGCCCCCCAGATCTGTGCATGGGGCATGGGTCTAGGCTGCCTGCTTCTGGCCCAGGCTCCTGCCCTGCTGCCCTCCTCCAGGGCCTCCACAGCCTGGTGTGTGTGACTCGGTGCTGCAGGGTAGAGCATGGCTGCACAGGAAAGCTGCTTGCCTCTGCGAGCTCTGTGCTGCCCTGCTGACATCTGCCCTGCACGCAACTCTGCGCTGCTGCCCTCACTGCAGCCGCGCACACATGGGATACGTCACCAGTAGGGGTGCACAGAGCATGTATCAGCGACATATTCAGCCACATCAGCCAAAAAAGCTGATTGCCGATAATGTCTATTTTCCTTATATTGGCGCTGATCCAATATGGGACTGATGTATCAGCGTACCTCTAGTCATGGGACAGTGTGGAGCTCGCAGTGGCAAGCAGCTTTCCTGCATGGCTGTGCTCTTTCTTGCAGTGCTGGGTCATACATGCTGAGCTGCAGAGACCCCAGGGGAGGGCAGCAGAGTGGAAGCCCCCACCCCATGCACGTATCTGGGGGGCATGGGTCCCCCTTACCCCCGGGAGTGTGCGTTGTGGCAGGGATCTGCACCCCCCCCCGCCAAGTCCACAGCAAACAGGCAGCAGACATGGTGGGGGAGTAAGTCAGGCTTCACTCTGCTGCAGCAGCTGCCACCTCCTGCCAGGGGGCTGCAGAGCCGGGTCCCTAGCCCCATAGCCATGGGGGAGCAGGAGCTGTGGTGTTGGGGGTTCTGGGGGGAGTGAGGGGCAGGAGCAGGGCTGGGGGGACGTTGGCAGGGAGGAGTGAGGGGTATCAGCAGGGCCAGGGGGCTGTGTGGGGAAGTGGGGGGGCAGTGTGGGGCACCAGCAGGGTCAGGGGGGTTGTGGGAGGCCTTTCATTTTAATCATGGATTTTGGGGGGTTTATCAGAGAATTTACAATTTTTTTTATCAGGGAAAACCAGGATCCCTGTTAATCACTGTTGGCTCCAGAAGGGCTATGTCACCTCATGGCACTTATACTCCACCCGTGCTCTGTACTATGAGGAGTAGCTAAACTCTAGGAAATATCTGCATTCATCAAGGAGTCTTCTCAGTATGTGAAGTTAAGAAGATGCTTTGAACCTCACTGACAGGATTACAGCCTGGGATAGGCAGAAAAGAAAGGTTGCAGAGCACAGCCTGGCAGTCAATGGTATCATGACCCGCTACCAATTATACATTGTTATCATCAGGGGTGATGCTGGGAAGTTAATAGGAGAACTACCTGCTGCAGACGTGCAATATCCTTCTGGAGTCTCTGACTTTACCCCTTTCCACTACAATTATTGCAGAAACAATTGGTGACAGATAGGGGGGACAAGGCTGAACTCCTCAATGAGTTCTTTGCCTCAGTGTTCCTAAGCGAGGGGCACGACAAGTCTCTCACTGGGGTTGTAGAGAGGCAGCAGCAAGGCGCCAGACTTCCATGCGTAGATCCTGAGGTGGTGCAGAGTCACTTGGAAGAACTGGATGCCTTTAAGTCGGCAGGCCCGGATGGGCTCCATCCGAGGGTGCTGAAGGCACTGGCCGACGTCATTGCAGAGCCACTGGCGGGAATATTCGAATGCTCATGGCGCACGGGCCAAGTCCCGGAGGACTGGAAAAGGGCTAACGTGGTCCCCATTTTCAAAAAGGGGAGGAAGGAGGACCCGGGCAACTATAGGCCGGTCAGTCTCACCTCCATCCTTGGTAAAGTATTTGAAAAAATTATCAAGGCTCACATTTGTGAGAGCCCGGCAGGACAAATTATGCTGAGGGGAAACCAGCATGGGTTTGTGGCGGGCAGATTGTGCCTGACCAACCTAGTCTCTTTCTATGACCAGGTTACGAAACGCCTGGACACAGGAGGAGGGGTGGATGTCGTATACTTAGACTTCAGGAAGGCCTTCGATACGGTATCCCACCCCATACTGGTGAACAAGTTAAGAGGCTGTGACGTGGATGACTGCACAGTCCGGTGGGTGGCGAATTGGCTAGAGGGTCGCACCCAAAGAGTCGTGGTAGATGGGTCAGTCTCGACCTGGAAGGGTGTGGGCAGTGGGGTCCCGCAGGGTTCGGTCCTTGGACCGATACTCTTTAATGTCTTCATCAGCGACTTGGACGTGGGAGTGAAATGTACTCTGTCCAAGTTTGCAGATGACACAAAGCTATGGGGAGAAGTGGACACGCCGGAGGGCAGGGAACAGCTGCAGGCAGACCTGGATAGGTTGGACAAGTGGGCAGAAAACAACAGGATGCAGTTCAACAAGGAGAAATGCAAAGTGCTGCACCTAGGGAGGAAAAATGTCCAGCACACCTACAGCCTAGGGAATGACCTGCTGGGTGGCACAGAGGTGGAAAGGGATCTTGGAGTCCTAGTGGACTCCAAGATGAACATGAGCCGGCAGTGTGACGAAGCCATCAGAAAAGCCAATGGCACTTTATCGTGCATCAGCAGATGCATGACAAATAGGTCCAGGGAGGTGATACTTCCCCTCTACTGGGCGTTGGTCAGACTGCAGTTGGAGTACTGCGTGCAATTCTGGGCGCCACACTTCAAGAAGGATGCGGATAACCTGGAGAGGGTACAGTGAAGGGCAACTCGTATGGTCAAGGGCCTGCAGACCAAGCCCTACGAGGAGAGACTAGAGAAACTGGACCTTTTCAGCCTCTGCAAGAGAAGGTTGAGAGGCGACCTTGTAGCTGCCTATAAGTTCATCACGGGGGCACAGAAGGGAATTGGTGAGGATTTATTCACCAAGGCGCCCCCGGGGGTTACAAGAAACAATGGCCACAAGCTAGCAGAGGGCAGATTTAGACTGGACATAAGGAAGAACTTCTTCACAGTTCGAGTGGCCAAGGTCTGGAACGGGCTCCCAAGGGAGGTGGTGCTCTCTCCTACCCTGGGGGTCTTCAAGAGGAGGTTAGACGAGTATCTAGCTGGGGTCATCTAGACCCAGCACTCTTTCCTGCTTATGCAGGGTGTCGGACTTGATGATCTATTGAGGTCCCTTCCGACCCTAACATATATGAATCTATGAATCTATGAATTATCTTAGTCCTGTGAAATGTGTATAGTTGTGGGGCAGAGGATGAAGAATTGCTAGCAAAATACACCAGTTTTGCATCATACTCAACATGAGCTTGTGATGGTTTTTATCTGTGTGTTTTTACATGGAAAACAAACCTGTCCCTGTGTTATTTTGACTGTAGTTAGTATATGTAGTTCCCCCAAATGACTCTTGATACAATGAAAAAAATAGCTGTTTAGCAATCTCTTTCTAAGCAACTTCTTATTTTGTAGGTACAACTATAGATGATTGGTATGTTGTACTAAGTTAGCTGTCCTTAAAAGTGTTTTGAATGAGAAATCTGGTCTAGAGGAATTTGTTTAGGAGACAGCATAGAGAACATTAGCAAACTCTTAAGCGGCTTCACTTCCTAGGAGGCACAGTTTGGAATAGTTTATAGGGATGACAGTATAAAAGGCTGAAGGATAAAAATGTTTTCCAGATGAACATGTTGTAGGCTGAGAAGCCAAAAGCAGAAGTAATTAATTAATAAGTTTTGGCATTGTCTAGATTAGTTTAATGTTTACAGTAAAGGGCATGGGAATTGCTTCCATTGCAGCTTTGCTTTGATCATAGAGAGTGATACCCTTTATTAAATGTATTATTTTTAATGTTGAAAGGGTGAGTGAGCATCGATATGTGAAAACAATACATCACCAAGCAGTGCCTCATTGTGGAGAGCTGTTTATAGGCACATAATGGGGAACTTTTTGGAACATTAACCACATTGTGGAAAGACTGCCCTTTTGTCAGCTGCTCAGATTGCTGCTTTGCCATGCCCTTCAAATCATCTGTTTGGTTAAAACACCTCATAATTTTTTTTGAGTTGTCTATATTTGTGTTGATTGAGTTAACACTAAGTTAAGCAACACTACAACTGGGCAATGTGTTACACGCCTTATTTTTAGGATACTAATAAAAGATTTTTGTCCTCTGTCAGGTCCCTGGGAGGCATGATCAGAGAGAAATCCTAACTGTATGTTAAACCACATAATTTCCTCTGCTTCAAAATTGTAATGTAAAGAGATTGAATTTCAAAAGCTGTGGCAGTATTCCTTGCATTCAAATGGTTTGCCCTTGGTTCAGTTTTGGTATACAGGGAAGAAACACTTTAAAATGCAGTGAGAAACAGAGTGCTTTCATGTGGGCATGTGAACTTCTTAATCTTATGGTAACTTTAAATGTTTAACACTTTTTCATGTTTGTTAAACATCTGTTCACATACCTATGGTTATATTTTCCATTTAGACTTTTTAATTTCTTATTGTGTTTTCCTAGTGATTGTTTGATAGTTTAACATTTTACTCTTTATTTTTCCCAAATTGCTCTCCCCCTGGCTTCCCAGTGATGGTTCTTGACTTCTAAGAATGGTCAGCAACTAGTTCCCAGGCCATTCAATTTGAATTAATAATCAGTCTGAAAAGGTTCTGTTGGTGTGGCGTGTGCTGTACAAACTTCTTTTTTTTTTCTATTGACTTTAATCATTTTTATGGGTTTGCTCCCATTGCCATTTTAGGATTGGGATTGCAAAACACCAGGAATTAAGCCAGGGGCAGGCAATTATTTTGGGTGGAGGGCTACTTATTGAGTTTTGGCAAGCCATCGAGGACTGCATGACAGGCACCCAGGGGCAGATAAATATAAATTTTCTTAATTTTGGGGTGGGCCCAAAATAGAATGGCCTGGCGGGCCTCATCCAGCCCCTGGGCCACATTTTGCCCACCCCTGAATTAAGCCTTCTCCCTTGCATTGCATCTGTAGGTTAGTTTTTTTTCTGAACTGTAACAGCAAACCATTTATACTGTGGTGGGGTTTGTGATGTGGTGCAATTTGTTGTGTGTTAGTATATGTATATATTATACTTTTCATATGAGGATTCTGTGCTATTTTATTTTAGGTCAGCTATTAGAATATGCATTTTATAAGCATAGGTATGGGGTAGAGGAAGGCTTGTTGCCAGGATGACTTTTTTTTTTTTTTAATCCATTTACTGACTATTGCAAAAGGCATAAATAGTACCTCAGTGGGCACCCTCATCACTGGTCTACAGAGTAAGGCTCTCTCTTGCTTAATTATTCTTCTATCTGTTGCATTCCTTTCTACATAGCTTTCCTATCAGCTTCAATAGGAAGGGCAAAATATGTTCCTACCCAGACTAGTCTGGTGGTTAGGGAAAGGAAGGTTTTGGGTCTCATCAGACTGATGTGGGCCCAGAATGCAGGTCTTCTAGTTCCTGGGTGAATACTAAACTATTAGGCTATGCTGCTATTTGCTTTAGTGCTATGTGCTCTGTATCCTACCTGGATGCACTCCAGACTCCTACCTGGATGGACTCCAGACTGGTGCAGTACAGACTTAGGCTGCACACACATATTCAAATACTACTGGAGAATTTTCTCAGGTTTGTTCTCCTGGTAGAAAAACTTACCCAGAGACACCTGATCAGATATTCAAATGCTGAGGTACTGAATAGCAGCGAGCTTGCAGTGCACAGCCATGAGGATCTTCTACACACATCTTGGCTTGTTCTGCAGGATCCCACAGTCTACTCAGAGATGGAGTGGCAGCAGTGCACAGGACAGCCCTGATTGACCAGCCCAATATGTGCCGCAGGAAGACACGGGCAATGTGGGGATTGTGAAGGGGTATGTTCTGTTGCTTGGTTGGAGCAGCAGAATCCAGGGAGCAGCATAGACTAGGTACAGACATTCAAAAAACCCAGAGAGGGGTTGATCTGTTATACCATTTACTGTAAGTGTAGTTTAGATTGGTAGTGAACAGAATGCACATTCGCCCTTTGAGGGTGGTGGAGGGGGGGATGGTCAAATCTTAGACCAGATTCTGCCACTTTTAAACCAGTCTACATGTGCCAGACTTCTGTTCTGTTACGAGACAGTTTACTGGTTTCTGATGACTTATAACAGTAAAAGTGTAATGTCTGTACCTGCCCATACTGTCTTTTGGGGTAGGGGTGGGAGCAAAACTGAAGGGTTGTGTTGTGGCTTCTCTCAGAAAATGTGTACAGAAGTTCACTCTCTCAGGAGCAATTCTCCTCGGAGTGATATAACCCTGTTTTTTCCCCAGGGTTTTTCTGGGGGTGGGAAGGGCATTTTTGCTCTGAGAGAAAAATCCCGAACATCTGTACACTTGTGGTTTATCCTGGGAGAGCAGCGACTAGTGCCTAAGGAGGAGTGCGGGAATTCATATACACCCTGGTGTTTACTGTTTTCTACTGATTATCCACAGGGAGATCCCCTCCTCAGCATCTAGGTACTTTGAGTTGGCCTTTGGAGGTACCTAACCGGCAGCGATGCAAAGAGGGTGCATACGGGTGCACGTGCACCTGCACTCCCTGAGATCTGCGGTCATGGGCAGGGGGAGTAGGCGGGAAACAGATTGGCTACCTTGCGACCTCCCCCAGTCAGCGAGATTGGCTGCGGCGGGGCTCCCCTGCGGTTGCTGACTGGTCACTGAGACGACAGCACCAGTCACCCATGTACCTAACTGTCCCATTCACTATGCTGGGATCCTATGTGCATTATTCTATCCATTAGGATCATTTTTATGGGGCCAGGCACCTGAATTCTAGGTGCTGATGCCTATACAAGAGGCACCTATCAGGCCAATATACATATGGCCCTTTATTGTCCTTTTTAAAAATTGAAAATGGCATTTACCAGTCTCAGGCAGAAGGCAGGGCAGAGGTGCATCTTACAGATTAGCTAAACCAGTGATGCATAAACTTTCATGAGCCCCAGCTCCTTTCATCAGATGCTGTGAGATTTTACAGAAATCTACACTGCATGATACAAAGCATGTTGTCTAACAAGAAAACACCTTGTTAGACAACATGCTTTGTATCATACGCTAGTAAGCAGTTTGCTTTTCCTGCAGAAAAGATTTCTTAAAAATATTAGTTCTTGTCTCAAGTGTCCTTTCACATGTGAATTTGAGAGTTCACCAGAACCTTCTTAAAAGGGCAGAAGGCCTTCCGAGGGTTGTATCACATCTAGCTAGCAACTACTGGAGTTTTTCTTCCTGAACAGGACCAGTGAAGTCTCATTCCCACACAGACAGAAGTACAAAGCTCTTTCCAGGAATAAGGTAATTAACTTTGACACATCCTCCTGCAGTTAGAATTATTTAGGGTAAAGATGCATTTAAAACTGCTAATTAAAAAATGAATTGTGCCACTTGAGAATTTTAGTTTAGCTCTAACTACCAAGACATAGTCGTCTGAGTTTTGGGATCTGAGTTATTTGTGTGAACACTTTTTTCCTCTCTTCAGAGTATTGGTGAGTTCCATGTGCTAATGATAGAGAACAAGAGACAAGGAGATGTTGAAATGTTTGTCACTGGTTTCCTTTGAAGATTCTGCCTCTCTGATCCTTCCAGTCTTCTTTCTGCTTTTGCTCCTTTCCCCTGTGAAAACTATATTGAAAATCCCCTCCCAGGTATACAGGCTCTAAAACTATCTAAGGGGAGGGCTGTTACTGAAAATGTCTATCTCTATTTGTCTCTATCATACTATCTCCATAACCCAGTGGTTACTGAATATTATTTTAATAATTGCTGCATCACAGTTGCTGTGCCATCTAAAAATGCTCCTTTTCTATACTGTTACCTGAAGACAACTAGGCTTGGCCTCTGATAGATGGTCAAGGAAAAGAAAATTTTAAAGATCAAGACCCGCAGCTGAAAAAGGCCTGCCACTAGCCAGGGATGGCCTGATTCTTTCATAGTATTGGAAAATGAGAGTAACTCTACGACTTCTTTTCGTTTATGTAGGGCTGATGTACCCAAGATCAGAATTTTAGTGTCACAATATTGAACGTCAGATTCTAAAACAAGCATTTCTCAGCTGGCTTTAAGAAGCTTACCAGAATTACAGTGGGAGATAGTTATCTGAAAGACTGCATCCCAAATCATTCAGGGCTTTAAAAATAATCAATCTGAAACAAACAGAAACCAGGGCACAATCACTGCATGTTCATGTTTGTCACTGTCAAGCTGAAGGTAGGCTACTGTGATCTGCTCTAATTGGATTTCCCAAGTGAACTATGAAAAGGGCTGTAAATATAGCCTATTATGGAAGTCAAGACTAAAGGTAACAAAAGCTGTGGGTGTCTGGACTGTGTCCAGAGATGCTGGAAAACATCATGTCCTTATGCATTTAATGAAAACAGGTTTTTAAACTATCTAAGGGGAGTACAGTTACTGAGAATGTCTCTATCACACTATCTCAATAACCCAGTAGATACTGAATATTATTTTAATAATTACTGTAGCACTGTTTCTCTGCCATCTAAAAATGTTCATTTTCTATACTGTTACCTGAACGCAACTAGATTTGACCTCTGATAGACTGTCAAGGAAAAGAAATTTGAAAGATCAAGACCCACAGCTGAAAAAGTTCTGCCACTAGCCAGGGATGGCCTGATTCTTTCATAGTATTGGAAAATGAGAGTATAATTCTACAAGTTCTTAGGCTTTTCATTTATGTAAAACTGAGGTGCACAAGATCTAAATAATTAACAAACTGTGATTTCAGAGCATGTATACATTTGTGTGCTATACAAACAAACATACTAGCAAGCTGGGGCTTGGTGCTAATAAATACATCTCAAGCAAAATTGTTCAAAGGTGATATTTTAGAGTAATTTGGCTTTGGTTGAGAGAAAAAAAAATCTTTCATATATTGGTAATGTAACAGTATCATACTGTTTTGCTAAATCACAATTAATGTTGCCAATTCCTTGATTGTATCAGAAAGTCTTTCATATTTTGTGCCCCCCCCTCCAAAATCAAATGACTTTATGAGGAATAAGGGACAGAATTTTAAGGTACTGTACTTAAGTTTCAAACAGAGAGGTGCCCTCAGTTTCTAGCCATTGTGGGCTCCTATACACGTGCAGGGAGGCTGCTCCAACATGCTTTAATTACAGCATGTTGGAGCAGACTAATTAATTGAGCCATTAATTAAGTCTGCTGGATTGTGGTAATTACTGTGCTCCAGCAGACTCCAGCGTCACATGTATCAGCGTCCCCGCACTGAAAACTGATGGTGGGGGTGATTTATCTAAACCTTGTTTGAGTTTTAGTTAAAGCACCCCTGCTACCATTTTTCAATGCAGGGATGCTGATACAAGTGATGCTTTGGGTGCTTTAATTAGTGCGGCCCTCAGAGCTACACTAATTAAAGTGTCCCTCCTCCTCCCACCTCCCAGACCATGTCTGTAAATGCTCCATAGTTTTAGGAAAAGACTGAAAATTTGACTTAACTGTATACAAAATGTCCAGAACCCAGAAGGCAAATATAAGAATCTAATTTCTTTTAATAATTTTTAGGGTATTTTCATGCGTCTTGGGGAGCTTGATTGATGATAATTGAATGCTTATGGCAGGCAATACTGCTCAGTAATCTCTCTTTTTAAAATTGTATGCAACTTTAAGGAAAGGGGAACTGGAGATCCATTTCTGAGAAATGTTCATATTAATTTTTTTTTTAAGATGTATAAAGGATTTGGTCAGAATTGTCAGCTAAGAAGTACTTAATTTACACAGAGAACCATGGTTCAAAACCCTTCTTTTTTGGATTTCCTATTTGGGTGGATCTTCCATCATGTCCCCTAGTGTTTATGCTTTGGCATAGTTACCACAGTCTCTCTTTCTTAACTTCTGTCATTTTTCTCTCACATATGCCTCACATACTTAATTCCCCCTCTCAGCCAAAACCAGCATGTTGCCTTTGATCAGGATGTAGCACTGGATACTACCCAGGGCTAAGCCAACTTGCTCAGAATGAGAACTTTGAGCTGACATGCTACTGCTGAAGTCTGAAGTCCTGTAAACTTGAAATGTATCTGCATCTGATTGACAAAGAGGCAACTGGTTCCTTTGAAAGAACCTCCTGTCAGATTAGCAAAAGCATATAAACAATCGTGTGGGAAGGCATGGTGTGTCTATGGTCTTATATAGGCTTTGTATAGGTTTGGTCTATATTACAAATGTTGGCCAGCACGTGTGTGTCAGCTAGGGGCTACGATCTTGTCAGAGCTGACACAGGTAGTTGATACAGGTGTGTTATCAACCACTCCCCTTCCTCATCTGGATGCATCTATGCCAACAAAAAAAGACTTCTGCTTTTAGGGAATGTTTTTTATGTCTGTGGCTTCACAGGTTCTCTGTAGACTGAGCTTGCTGAGGAGATATGCAGAATTAGTGCATCTAGTGACTACTCTGCTCCATCATCTCTCAGACAGCATTACTTGCTTTCTTGCCTTATGTTTACTACATTTCCCTGTGCTTCTAGTGAAGATGAGGCTGTAGCTGTTTTAAGCCTCCTCTCAGGGGCTAAGTACAGACAATCAAAAAGCCTGAAGCCACCTTGATCAAACCTTTGCTGGTTTCTCTAAGCAGCAAAGAAGAGATCAGGAAGGAACAAAAGACATATTCTGTTATTGGTGGTAGGGGGGGTGGGGGGGAAGGAGAGGCACAGGGGTGCCCGAGCTGGCCCATGGCATCAGGCTGACGGCACTGTTGCATGCACTCCAATTGGCTGAAGGTAGCCAAGGCCAGCCAATTGGCAGGCCACACCTGATTGGCTGCTGGGCATATGTTCTACCCCCTGCTGTCAGCCATAGTGAAGTGGAGAGGTAGCAGAGACTCTCTTTCTAGCCTCGCCCCACTACAGATGCTGGCAGGATGGTGGGGAAAGAAGGGCCCTAGCCTCTGACATAGGAGTGGGCAATTATTTTGAGTGGAGGGCCGCTTACTGAGTTTTGGCAAGCTGTTGAGGGCTGCATGGATAGCCCTGCCCCTTGACAGGTGCCCCGCCCCCTGGTTGCCATCTTGTGACTGGAAGTCCCCCCCCAACACCTGACCTTTGCCACCAGAAGTATGCCTTTTAGCAAGGGGTTTTGCCATTGTGGAACCAGAAAAATACCAAATGATATTCTAAAAAGCAAACATCTAAAACATTCATTAATTTGATTTAAAAAAATATTTTTGTCCTGGTTTACATGTGCTTGTGTAGTGTACATAGAAGTGATTGTATATAATAGCTTAAAATGAAGTCTGACTCTTGTGTATTGTGGGGGTACAGGTTTGTGGGGGACTGTGGGTGTGTGGGTATGTGAGATGTGGGTGAAGAAGCATATGGGTGTGTGTGTGGATATGTTGGCTGTGGGTTGATATGAGGTTTGTGGGGGAATGTGTGTGGGGGAGGGTAGCTGGGGTGTGTGAGGGGGTGTGGGTGTCTGCATGTATGACAGTGCAAGAGGGGGTGTGGGTGCATGTGTATGTTGGGGTGTGCATGTGGGACTCACCCTATGAACACCCACACACACCCACACACACACACCCTCCCTACACCCTTTGCCACCCCGCAAGGTACCGGCATGGGCCCTGTGCTCTCACAGTCTGGCCATGCTGCCAGAAGCCATGTGGTGCTAGAGCAGTGCGAGGGCAGGGAAATGGCTGGGGTTGGGGTTGGGCTGTGCTGCTGCATCCTGCTGCCAGCTCCCCCTGGGTCCTACTGCCCCTGGTTCGTCATCTTTGACAGGCAGCCAGGAGCAGATAAATATTTGCTAAATTTTTTAGGGGCCCTGCAGGCAAGATAGAATGGTCTGGTGGGATGGATCTTCCCCATGGACTGTATTTTGCCCACCCCTGCTCTAATAGCTGACAAGGGGTGGAGCTGGATAGTCAGTGGGGGAGCAGGGAAGGCCTCACCGTGTGCCCCCCAGCAGTTCTGGGTGGAGTGGGCCTTCACTTTCTTCCCTCCTGTACTGCCTGGCTGACAGATGCTGGTAAGACACAGGGTTGGGGGTACAGTCTTTGCTGCCTAGACTCCGTGACAGCCCAGAGACAGATGAACCAGACTAGGCCAAGGCTAGTCTGCTCTGCAAGGGAGGGTTGGTGGGGGAAATGCAAAGCATGCTGGGTTGCTGGGAGACTGTGAGGTAATTTGAATTGGGAGGGGATCTGGAACAGACGTTCCATAGACCTGTTTAACATAAATCTGTAAAGTCTGATAGTACATCCTTCCTGGTGTATCTTAAATCGAGTTCAGTCATTTTGAAACCAGTTTATGTGCATTGAACTTCTGTTCTGTTACAGGTTTAAACTGGTTTCCAATCACTTATATAAGTTTATGTGTAATGTCTGTCCTTAGCCCTGATGACTTTGTTCCAGAGATCTTCATTTGGTTCTATATCCATGCTGTCAAAAGTGAATTTAGCTTTGAAATTGTAGAGCGCTAAGGAAAGTCTTAAGAAAGTGAGGGATGGAATAACATGGGTTGTTTTCTGTCCTGATTGGGGTTGGGAAATTAAGAGTTGATACTTTTCTGAATCTTGGAATTACTGTTTCTGTATCAGATAGCCAGGCAGCTGAGATAACTGCATCTGCATATAACCTTTTCCATTCCAAGGAAAAAGATCTTGATCTGGAAATTTAGCCTTAGATAGGAAAAGCTGTACTTATTTCAACTATGATTGATTTAATTTACCAAACTAAGCTACCTTGATATAAGCAATGTTTAAATCAATTTAAGTGTGTTTACACCCGCTTAACAAGATTGATTTTTTAAAATTGATTTAGTTAATCTGGTGTAATTTTCTAGTACTGTTGAGGTCTAACTGATTGCTTTTATTTTCTAGTCTCCACTAATGTTTAAAGCTTAATTTTAAGATGCAGTATTTCTTGTGAATGCTAGCTTCTTACTTGTAAAGGATACAAGTGAAGTAAAAGAATTCTTTTTGTATATAAGAGAAATGAATTGCAGAATTTTGACAACAAAGTGGCAAGTTAATATACTGTATGAACTATTTTGTTGAGAAGAAAATGAAATGCAAGAATATGGGACTTGATTAGGGATACCTAGTGATGAATGTGCAGAAACAGGATTAAAAGTCAGGCATTCCTGGTTCATGAATCTGTTCTCATACCACTAGTTCACAGAGCCTCTTCAATTTTTTATTCCTATTGAATCTTGAAGGTCAAAATAAAACTTGATTATTCAGGTAGAACAATGAAAAAAATGAAAAATAAAAGAAAACTGTAGCAGTCTAGCAGTTGTTTTTTCTATCTTCCCAATACTAATACCAAATATCCTTTCAAGTACATTAGGAACATGCAATAAGCAATCTTTACACTTGAATAATAGGCATTTCAGATAAAAAGGACGACATTTCAGATAATACAGATGCAATTTTTTCTGGAACTTAGTTTTTGCACTGCAAATTTAATCATAACTTTCATATAGTTTAATTTATGTTTTATGTTTAAGATAAAAGCTTTAGTTAAGTTTTCACCTTCAGTATGTATCACTTCTTAAAAGAGTATGAAAACCTTAAATGGCAAAATCCAAACTAAGTGGCACTCATGGGGAAAACAACCCTCACTGGCTCAGGGCAAAGCCCAAAACTTGCTGACCTTGGGAGTAGGGACAGAAATTACACCACAAACCAGTATAAGTGATCAGAAACTGGTTCAAATCTGTAACACAACAGAAGTCCAGTGCACATAAAGGGCACGTCCACACGAGCGCGCACGTGCCTCTTACCCTGCCTCAAACCCCTTTGAGGCGGGGTAACAGGCACGTGCGGGAACAAAAAAATGTTCCCCGCACTGCAAACTTGCAGTGTGGGAAGAAAATTAGACCCCTGGATATCCAGGAGCTGGGTAGGGCAGCCACTGGGGGGGTCTGAGGGGCTGAGGCCAGGTATTGTGGGGGCTGCAGCAACTGATGGGGGAATGGGGCTAGGTGGGACAGCAATTGGGGGGCTGGGGTGGGACATGTGGGCCTTGTGGGGGGGTGGTAGCCCCTGTGGGGGCCATTTGGCCCCTGTTGGGAGGCTGTACTCCTTGTGTGGGGTGAACCCCCTGCTGGGGACCCATACCCCTTGTGCGGGGGTTTGAACCCCCTGTTGGGTGGCTGTACCTCTTGTGAGAGGGCCAAATCCCCTGTTGGGGGGGCCAAACCCCTTGTGTGGCTTTGAAGCCATCGCCCTGTGGGAGTGCAGCAAAATATGTATTCATGAATTCATGAAACATGTATTTAGAGTTCACTTTATTATTATGATAAGAGACTTGCTTTAACACTTTAAGATATATCAATAAAACATTGTCCAACTGATCACTGTCTCTGTCTTGTTCTCTGTCTTTATACTGGTCTTTTGTTTTACTTGTGGAGGAACATGGATTTGGGGGTATTTTACAGAGTGACTTTGGGATTTTTTTTATCAAGGATTTTTCAGTTTTCCAATAGGGAACACCAGAATTCCTGCTAGGGCGGCCAGTGGCAGGACCCTGTTTGCTCAGAGCTGGCACCTTGGACCCATCTGGCTGTGGCTGGCCTCCTGGACAAATGGGGCCAGGAGGACAGGCTTTGACAGTTCAAAGCAGGCCACCCCACCTGGAACATCTTCTGGGTGATAGCTGCCCAGATGGCTGGGCAGGGGCACAAATGGCTGTAGTGCTGCACAAAGGCCAACCCTGCAACTGCAGTCCACTGGAAGCTGGCCCAGAGGGGCAAATGCCTCTACTGGCTCTGCAGTCCCCATCTGAGTCTGGCAGGTGCGCAGCAGGTCACAGCCAGGCAGCAGCCCCCACTGCCAGACTGCTGCAGTGGGTAGAGGGTGCAGGGAACTATCAGGTCTGCTTCAGCAGTCCAGCTGGCACAAGGGGTAGTGTCCCCAGGTACCAATTGGCTGGGACCCAGAAGCTCCTGAGAGCTAGTAGCCCTGAGCTACTTGCCAGAGCAGCTTTTTATATTGCTGGGGACAGCACAGGTGCTGGCCCCGGGCTCTAGCTCTCCCTGGCTGAAGATCCGGAAGGAGCCAGGCAGGGCTATTTTGCCCTAAGTGGCACAATTTGCTCCACAACAAAGTGCATGTCCGAGCATGTGTACTAAAGCAAAAAGCCCCGGCTCAAATTTGTACTGCTTCTATTTGAGCTGCTGTAAGCACAGGTGCTTGCATGTGTGGGCGCACCCAAACTGCTTTCAGAAAGGTGTATGTTATCAAATACTACCAAATAGGATTTGGACTAGACTAGTAGTTCTCAACCTTGTTAGACTTGAGGCACTCCTCCATAATTTTTGTGAATTAGGTAGCACCCCATTTCAAAAACTGATTTCTTTATTACAATGCTTGACTTCTTGTAGATGGATTGGTCAGAGGAGCTGACAGGCAGGGAGAACCTGAGCCTGCCCTTTTCTGCTTATCTCCTCAAACCTGGGCCAGGTACAGACATTATACTTTTACTGGTATAAGTGATTGGAAACTGGTCTTTACCTGTAACAGAACAGAAGTTCAGTGCACTTAGACTGGTTTAAAAATGGTGGAACCTGGTCTGACTTTTCCTTCCCTCCCACCAAAAGGAGAATGTGTGGGTGCCTATACATATGCTCTAGGTGTGTGTGTGTGGGGGGGGGAGGGCTACTGTAATTGAAATGCCACAGCATCTTGTGTATTCAGCATACCGCATTTCAAAAAGCTCATTTGATGAGCTTTAGTTAAAGCGCTCTGTGGCAGGGCACTGTTGGTGCCTGCCACTTTAAGGGCTGAGCCAAGCAGCCAGCAGATATTTGATTGTTGCGGCCATTCTAGATCTCTGGCTGCCTATATAAACAGAGCAGTTTGCTGCTGGCAGGCCAGGCAGAAACATTGCCTGGCTGCAGGCTGAATATTACATCCTGGAGGTAAGGGCAGGAGCTTATGGGGATGGATAGGAGGCTCCTGGTCCTGGGCATGACCTAAAACTTCACCCTGCTGGGAGTGGGTGGCCTGGTGGGGCTCCCATTGGTGCAGGAGCCTTCAGGAAATGCCAGGTCAGTTACCACTCTGGTGAAAGGCAGGTTGGGGCACCTTAATAACCCCAGCTCCCACAACTGGGTGGGTTACTCCATAGAAGAGCCAAGAAGGCAGACCCAGGTTAGAGAATGGGCTAGAGGCTCAGAGACCTGACTTGAAACACCCTCAACTGGTCAATGTTGGGGCCAGGACTGGAAGGGTCAAAAGGACCTGGGGCCCACTGCAAGGGACACTCAGAGCTGAAGGACTGGGGTTTCTGACTGGCCTTGGAGGTGAGGCCAGGGGCTGTGTAGCCAAAGGTCCTGGGGGGACCATACCTGAGAAGGGGAACAGTTTAGGGAGCTAGGCAGCTTAGAATGTGGGTGGAGTAGGCTGCCTGATTGGAGGGATCCAGATGGGGTCTGATGAGAAGGATTCTGGGGCCTAGTGTGGTGCCGGTGACATTAAGAATTGTGAATGCCATCTGCGAGGCTTGGGCTGCGGTGCAGGGGATTAACAGAGCCACAGGTAGCACTCCCTGGCATTGGGGCAAGAAATGGGCAGCCTACGGCCTAATTAAGATCATAATTATATATCATAAAGGCATGGCAGGAAAGGAGGCGGGCGGTTGGCCCAGAAACAGGTGGGCAGGCCATTGGAAGACCGGTCCTGAGAGAGCCCCATGTTACACGCCCCCACTGCCATTTTGAAACATGACACTCTGAATACACGAGATGCTGCAGCACACTGCTGGAGTGTTCTAATTGGAACACCCCAGACTCAATTAATTGCATCTGCTGTAACATTGTAAT
The DNA here is from genome assembly GCF_030867095.1 of Alligator mississippiensis. Classification (NCBI taxonomy): domain Eukaryota; kingdom Metazoa; phylum Chordata; order Crocodylia; family Alligatoridae; genus Alligator; species Alligator mississippiensis. The sequence goes on from NC_081826.1 coordinate 206,793,507, forward strand.
CAGAACACATTGGAGCACACATAGTCACCCTGTGTTCTGTTCACTACTGATCTAAATTGCATTGCTTACACAAAATTGTGTAACTTAGATCACCTGTACCTCAGGCTTTTTGAATGTGTACCTAGCCCTGAAACCTGAGCTTGCCTTTACTTGCTTACTTCCTCACACCTTACTTATCTCCTCACTTCCTGCAAAACCCTTCAAAGGATCTCACAGCAACCCAGATTGCCCCAGCATCCTGGTTGAGAATCACTGGACTAGACAATATCATTTTCAAAGATAGCTCAGATATTTTAGTGGCCTCCTTCATGAGACTGGGAAGGGCATATGATCTAAATATATGTAGATCCCTTTTTTATTTTGGCATCATTAATGCAAGGTGATTACAGTTAATCTTCAAAGCATTGTTTGCCTTGGTGAGATGCAGCCCAAATGACAACAAAGGCACAAACTGCAGATTATATTGAAGCTGTACTTGGCAACCCCCCTCATTAATCTTTTTTCCAATAGATCCTTTATTTTCAGAATTCATGCATTGAAGCTGTAAGATATGCCAAAGTCTGGGATTAAAATTTTTCTGAAAAACTGTTAGCACATGAAAAACATCTATATTGGTATATGTTTGTTCTAAGAATTATAAATACGTTCTTTAATACATGGAACCAAAAACATAATAGAGCCCACAAGACTCTAGAACAGAGTAGTAGTTCATATTTATTACCCCCACCTTTAGCCCCTATGTAACTGTAATGGCCAAACCTAACCAAACCAAAAATAAACAGGACATATGCAGAGAATGTCTCAACCAAAAACATGCTGCAGAGCTTTGATATGGCTCCAGAGGGGCCCATTATGGGCTGGAAGTGCTGAAATTGGCCTGTGGCTTAGGCATAAAACTTTTCAAACATGGCTGCACTCTGTTAGTTTGTTGACAGAATCATTCTACACAATTGTCAGCCCCCTAGTACACATTATAGAAGGGTCATTAGTTCTGAGAAAATGGAGTATTTGTCATCACTACAGCAGAAGTATGTACATATCATAAATGGAGCCTGAAGGGATTTAGTTCCAGGTTATTAGGTGTTCATTTGAGATGGTGGATAATAACTGCTGTTTCTAATATTATGTATTAGCTGCCCTTGCTGCTTGTAAGGCTTTCTTTGTTTGGTAGTTAGTCTTGTTATTATAAATGTGTATTTAATGACTAAGATAATATAAATAAAATCAGCAATTGAATGTATTGGATGAAAGCAGCAGGGTACCAATATAGCTTTGGGGTCCAATTAGTTACTACTTTGTATCTACATGGACCCTAATAAAAAAAAAATACTGTAGAAATACCCAACATTTTTGAGAGAAAAAAATAGCTGAAACTTTGTGTGTAGAAAAGAGAATGATTATGTAGGTGTATGTTTTTACTTTTTAGAACATCTCTTACTAAATAAAACTACTGGTAAACATCTATGACAGCAGAGTGCCCTGGTGGACTATATTGCAATTAACATTACAATGAAAAGGTTGCCTATACATGTGCTCTGACACCTTCTAATTAGAACATGTTGGAGAAGACTCAATTAACTGTCTGCTGGAGCATGCTAATTTGAATTGTCCAGCATGATGCAATGTCGCATGTATTCAGTGTCCTGCATTTCAAAATGGTGGCTGGGGCACTTTAACTAAAACTTGTCAAATGAGCTTTAGTTAAAGTGCCACTGTGGCCATTTTGAAACACGGGACACTGAATACATGTGATGCTACGGTGTTTTAATTACAGCAGCTGTCTGGGAGCTGCTCTAATTAAAATGCCCCTCCGCCCCTAACTCGGAGCATGTGTATAGACAACCAATGATTAAGAAGCCATGAGAAGAACTGCAGTTCATTTCCCCCAAAAAGGTTGTCATTTCAGAGTTGGCACTATTCTTTTTTTTTTAATCAAGCTATACATGCAGTGTCTACACCTAAACTTTAAATAATGGTTACATTTTAAGGCTTAGCTAGAATTGTATTTCAGCCAAAAAACAAGGGGAAAGGTAATTAAAAACTGTTAGGGACATGTTTCTCTTGTATTGAATGATGCTTAAAACATGCTGTCAGATTAAAAACTGCATATTTTTTTATTTTATAAAAGCAATTTTTTTAGGACTTTAAAACTAAAATAATTTAGAAAAAAATGTAGATGTTACTGTTAAACTTGCTTGTTTAGTTTTGTGTCCCAGCTTAGTGGACAAATAAAATAGATCAGTCAGTGATACTTCTGTTTCTAGTCAAGGTCTAATCAATTTTACTTTCAATTGTGCCTAGGTATAGGGCCTCAACATTTGGGTTAAAATGCAGTAGGAAAGATACTTACTTGGTTTGTTTTGGAAAAAAAATGGACTTAAAAAAATGGAAAAAGGTAGTTTTACAAAAGTTGTATTTTAGATCAAATCTGATAAGAGAATATCTCTTCAGAAATATACTGGATGCCTCGCTCTGGTTACATATAGACATTCAGTTTTTCTTGGGAGAGTCACTGTTCTCTCAGGAGAAACCACAAATATACGGACATTCAAGATTTTTCTCCCAGAGCAAAAACGGCCGCTCTGGGAGAAACAGTAGCTTGAGAACAACCCGAGTGAAACGGCTCTCAGGAGAATATCTTTAGGAGATTGAACATCTGTACACAGAGAAGTAGCAGAGGAGTCCTCTAGAATAACAGCAAGCTTTGCTTCTTGGCTCTCCCACCCTCTGTCCCTGTCATGGATCCATTGAGGCAGTGTGTCAATCCTAGCCAAGCAGGAAGCAGAAGACCCCCCTCTCTCCCTGGATGCTTCGGGATAGAAATGTCCAGTACCCCTTTCACTGACTCAGCAGCACTCCCAGCCCTTGTCGTTGACCTGGCAGCCCCTCTTCTCCCTTTCACTGACCTCATGGACCTTGCACCCCCTGCCCAGACTGCAGCACTTGATGCTCTAAGGCCCTATGCAGGCCAGTGTCACCACTACAGGCTTTCTGCTCCTCAATCTGAATGTCTGTATGGGGCTCTGTGGGTGAGTTTATCTACTGGGAGAAAAAATCTGGAAGAATTCTCCCAGATTATTTGAACATGTGTATACAGCCTTTTGTCAGGGACTCTGATCAAGCAGGCCTGGCTTGCCCAAGCATGTCCTGCCCCCAGTCCTTGGTTAATGTGACTTGACTTGGTTCTCTGCAACCAGGTTGGCTGCTGAAAGTGCTACTTTCTGTTCTGGCAAGTCTTACTTTTATAGCTCTCCCTAGTTCTCCTGACTTCTGACCTGGTTTTGGCTCTTCCTCACCCCAATTTTTGGATCTCCACTGAAACTCAATGCTGACTCCACTCTCTGGTGTCCTGACTCAGCTTGGTTTCTTGGTCCCTTATCTTGAATTCCCCCTGGCACTTGGCAACAGTACTCTGACTCCAGGTTCCTCACTTCAGGTGGCATCTCAGACTGCATCTTTTAGATTCCCCTCTCGGCACTCATGGAACTTGGTCCCATACTCTTCACTCCGCTGACCCAGACCCCAAACCTGATGCTCTGGTAACAGGTACCTCTGCCCTCTTAGTTGCCCCCCAGGGCCTAGCTGCAGGCCCAGCTGCCTATGTCCTGGCTGAATCCTCACACACTTGATAAGCATTCTGTTTAGAGATGATTCTGCTTTTCTTTTATGCTTAATATCTATTTCTCCCTTTTTATTATTGCAACTATATTTATTAGTAGAATCTTTGCTTTTTAAGAATTCATCTCTTGTTAGTAATTATTTCCCTGAAGTCTTCCCCATAAAGATCAATGACACTAACTATATTTGCTGTGGAAATTGGTGAAGGTAGACTTGATCCTGTAAGCACTATTGAAAGTTGTCCTTACTTCCATGAACCAACCGCTGAAGTTAATATCTGGTAGAGTAAGTATTTTTAGAATTAGGTCAACAGTTGGTAATAGAGACTTATGACTTCTAGTGTTCTAATTATAAATGTAGCATGTAGCAACTGCTATTATTGAGGTTAATGCATTATAACCCCTTTCTGTTGATTTGGCAGATAGTATTATCTTCTGGGCTGAAATTTTCTCCACTTTATGCCTACCATAAGTTGAATTATTTTTGAAAGGTTGATCAATAAATAACAATAATGAAAAATAAGATCAAGAAAAAGAGCACAGAGACTCATTGTACTGACTTGAAGCACTTCTAGGGGAAATATATATATATCTATATATCTATATAGATATATATATATATAAAACTACATACAACTGAACTAGGTGCAGAATCAGGGACTTTGTGCTGACAATTCTGGAAATGGAAATTCTTTTATAATTTTAGCCTGAATTATATAAAATCACATGTGATCTTTACTCCTCCTAGGTACAAATTAACATTGTAATAGCGCTCCATTTGAGAGGGAAACTTAGTGAAAAAGAAGACTTTTGAAATATCAGTTTTTGTTTCCACTTATCTATGGGTGTAGTTCTTAGTCTATATGTTTCTATTTAAATTAACTGATATTTCATTTACATTGTTTATATTATTATATATATTATAGTATATATATTATATAGTATAGTATAGTATGTATATTATATATATATTATACCTTATAGCAGGGGTGAGCAAAATGGCAGATCCAGTTAGCAGCTGGACTCCATTTCCCAGCAGCCCCTGCCTGCATGGCTGGGGCTGGTCTCCATGGGAACCCCAGCCCCACCTGTGCTGTGGTACTGCAAGGCTGGGGTTCCCATGGAGACTGGCCTCAGCCATGCTGGCAGGGTGCATGGTAGGGCAGGGCATGGGACTGCTCCAGAGCTGCTGGGATCTTGTGGCATGGGCAGCTTGGTCCGGGGTGAGGGCAGAGTTGTGGTTTCAGAGCGTGCCGGCTGCAGATTGTGGCTTTGCCCTGGCCCTGGACTAAGCTGCCCCCACTGCATGATCCCATCAGCTCTGAAGCAACCCCCTGCCCTGCCCTGCCAGCACAGCTGGGGCCGATCTCCATGGCAACCCCAACCTTGCACTATCACAGTGCAGGTGTGGCTGGGGTCTTCATGGAGACTGGCCCCAGCCATGCAGGCAGGGGCTTCTGGGAAATAAAGTTCACTGCTGGCCTGTGGGCTGGAATTTGTCCGCCCCTGACTTATATGCTGTGAACAGGTGCTTACACATTTCTGAATGGCTGAAATTTAGCCATAAAAGCAGAAGCCAATTTATGGTCACAAAGACAACTATGGTCTGAAATATAGGAAATCATCCTCCTCATCTCACAATTTTACTGAAGAATGAAAGCATAAAAGGCTCCAAGAGTCAGCTCTGCACTGGAAATGGTCAGGAAATATGTTCCAATCTATGTTGGTTAAATAGCTAAGGTGTGCAAGGCACAGTTAAGGTTCATTGGTGTTCAATTCCAATTCAGAGTTTCCAGTGGACAGATTAATGAGCCCTGAGGGGGAAAAAAAGCTAGGTTAATTCTATGTCCTATTTAACTCATCCTCTCAAATGGTTAACACATTCCTAATACAGTTGCTTGTAGGAAGATCAGAGTCTTCATTTAATTTGAGTGTAGATTTCTTGTTGGGTGTCTAAACTGAGACATCTTAAAGGGGCCTCACTTTCGGAGAGTACATGTTTATTTAAAATCCTTTGGTTGAACTTGCACAAGTTGTTAGGTATATGTAATTCCATCCTGGTGAAATTCTGGAATATTTGTGATGGCTTTTTAAAATAGTAGTTCCTGCTTTCAGGAACGCTTTGCTAAAAGTTGCAAAACAGCTGGCACAACGTAGTACAGTCCTGCTACATCACTTTCCCACTTTTCCTAGGGTTTTGAGTCGGAACTAGGGTTCATCGTATTAGGATATAAACAGAAGCTAAATTGCATCATTTCTGACATTAACTTTTTTAATCCCACTCTGGTTGGCATATATATATAGTTACACCAAAAATGGAAGAACATACACATTTAGGAACTAACAGTAGCTGCTGTTCAGTACTGTAGGGGTGCTATGATACTGCTGTCTTGTAAAATGTGTGTTGGAATAGATAAGTGTATCTAATGCATATGCACTCAAAGATTTCCCAAAGGGGTGCATTTTGACTAGAAGTGGGAGGATTTTAGACTTTCATGCTGGTTATATACATATTCCCCTCTGCAATGAATGTACTAGGAGCACATTTCACAAGTGAAATGAGTTCCGTGTACTTGCTGGAATAAACAATGCTCCTGAGACAACTCAGATGTGTAGTCAGGCTGTTGGTGTCTGCTTGCAGTAGAAGTCATTTTACACATCTCTCCCCTAATCAGGGATTCAAATGGAAAGCTAGTGCTTAGGGGCATCACACAGTTGTAAGATGTAATGTTCAGTTCATTAATCACTGGTGGCTTGCACTCATCCATGTATAGAATCTTTTTCAGGTGTCACATTAATGCTAATTTAATAAGCAACCAAGTATATTTCAGTTAAGTGAATGTTTCAGAAGCACATTTCACAAGTCAAATGAATTTCAAATTAGAAATACTTTTATACACTAGTGAACATTTTTTTTTTTTAATTGGCTACTCCAGGGCCTTATTCTCTTCTCTCAATAATATACACTGGGAGTAACCCTGTTGATGTCAGTGGAACTACATCATTATAAAGCAGGTGTGAGTGAGAGCATGGGCAGACCTATGATCTGTAGATGGGGAGTCTTGTTTTCACAGCTTATTACGTCCTTCTGTGATGGGGCACTTGGCACACCTATCACTTTCAGTGGAGAGGCAGTCTCAGAAGTTGCCTGAAGGTGGTGGTGGTGGTGGGGCATTATTAGAGAGTCACCTGACCAGAAGCAGGCCAAGCTTGAACTATATGGATATTTATATGCGTACCTTTTCATTTGGCAATGCACCGGAGATCTGCCACTTCTGAGTAGACTTGAGCTGACACGCACTGTGCTGCGCCATGTGCTCTTGTATAAGTGGCGAAATGCGCGTCAGCACGCAGAAAATGGCGCGCTTTGAACTAAAACACTGGCATTTTAGTTCAAAAGCATGTCACTGCTACTTTCTCAGTGCTGATGCACATTTTGACCCTTATACAACTGTAAGCATCGCAGCGCTGGGCATTTTTCAAAGCTCCCAGCGCTGTGGTGCTTGCACATGTAAAAATGCCCTATCAGCCCAGAATCAAGCCGTCTAGCCCTGACAGCCACTGGGAGAGGAGCTTGTTGCGGCAGGGCTCCAGGGATAACATTGGAGTTGGGGCAGGCAACTCTACAGGCCTGGAAATGGGGGAATATTACTTGGGGTAAAGAGAGTACTTGTTATTCAGGCAGGTAGCCATTATTTAGATTTGGACCCAGAGAGAGTTTAGTGGTGCCTGTCAGAGGGTTTACTACTGGGGTTATAGTTTTAACTGGTGGTTTGTGGAAGGCACTAAGCAGACGTAAGGAGGTCCCAGATGCCCCAGAGAGAGAGAGGGGCCAGAGGAATAAAGGGCCTGGGGTCCAGAGGGAGTCTAGACCTGAGAACTTCAGGGAGAGGAGCTCCTGGACAACAGGGCTACAGCAGGCTTCTGTTTAGCATCTGAGCTGGGACAAGCAAACCTGAAGGTCCCAATAGGTCAGGGAGTAGGGCTGGAAGCCTTGGGAGCAAGGCTCAGGAACAAGGCAAGCCTGGGAACAGGCCAGAGAGGGCCAGAAGCCTGGGAATAGGGCAATGGAGCCCAGAAGTCAGGAGCAGGGCAAAGGAATGAAGGGATGACTGCCCAAAAACAGACAGGTTGGCAAGGACTGAGGAGGTTCCCAGGGCATCATGGCCACCCCTGGAGTGGAATCCTGTTACACCTTCACCTTAGAGTTTTTAGTTAATTTAGTGGAGCAGTGGAAAGTGTGCTTTGTATGCTGGTGACCAGTGGTTCAAATGCTGTTTAATTTGCAGCTAAAGATATGCCTGTTGGATGTTATGGGCATGAGGGTAGTATAGTCATAGAATGGTAGAAAATTAGGGTTGGGAGGGACCTCAGGAGGTCATCTAGTCCAACCCCGTGCTCAAAGCAGGACCATTCCCAACTATATTATCCCAGCCAAGGCTGTCTAGCCAGGTCTTATAAACCTCCAAGAAAGGAAATTCCATAACTTCTCTGGGTAACTTGTTCTAGTGTTTTCCTATCCTCCTAGTAAGAGTTTTTCCTAATAGCTAACCTAAACTTATCCTACTGCAATTTGAGACCATTGCTCCTTGTTCTGTCATCTGCCACTGCTGAGAACAGTCTAATTGCATCCTATTTGGATCCACCCTTCAGGTAGTTGAAGGATGCTATTAAACACCCTCAGTCTTTATACTAAATAAACCCAGTTCCCTCAGCCTCTCTTCAGAAGTCATGTGCCCCATCCCCCTAACCATCTTTGTTGCCCTCTGCTAGACTCTCTCCAATTTGTCTACAACTGTTACATAGCGGAGGGCAAAGATCTGCTGGCAATACTCCTGCCAATGCAGCCCGGTATGCCATTAGCCTTCTCAGCAACAAGGGCACACTGGCTCATTCAGCTTACTGTCCAGTGTAACCCCCAGGTCCTTTTCTGCAGAGCTGCTGCCTAGTCAGTTAGTCCACAAGCTGTGGTGGTGCATGGGATTCTTCTGTCCTAAGTGCAGGACTTTGCACTTGTCATTATTGAACCTCATGCTATTTCAATCCTCCAATTTGTCTAGGTCTCTCTGAATCCTAACCTTACCCTCCATCTACTACTCTCCTCAGCTTGGTGTCATCTGCAGACTTGCTGAGGGTGCACTCTATGCCATCTTCCAGGTCGTTGATGAAGGTATTGAACAAAACTTGCCCAGGACTGACCCCTGGGGCATTCCACTTGATACCAGCTGCCAACCAAACATCAAGCCATTGACTACTATCCTCTGAGCCTGATGACCCAGCCAGTCTTCTATTGACCTTACAGTCCATTTGTTCAACCAATACTTCCTTAGCTTGCCTGCGAGAATGTTACAAGAGACTGTATCAAAAGTCTTGCTAAAATCAAGTTACACCACATGCATTGGTCTCCCCACATCCACAGCACCAGTCATCTCATCATAGAAAGCAGTCAGGTTGGTCAGGCATGACTTGCCCCTGGTGAATCCATGCTGACTGTTCCTAATTGCCACCTTATCCTCCAAGTGCTTAGAAATAGATTCCTTGAGGATCTACTCCATGATTTTTCCAGCTACTGAGGTGAGGCTGATTGGTCTTTAGTTCCCTGGATCCTCCTTTTTCCCTGTCTTAAAGATGGGCACTATATTTGCCCTTTTCCAATCATCTGGTACCTCTCCTGATTGCCAGGAGTTTTCAAAGATGACGGTCAGTGGCTCTGCAGTCTCATTAGCCAACCCCCTCAGCACGCTTGGGTACATCCCATCTAGCCCCATGGACTTGTACATGTCCAGCTTTTCTAAATAGTCCCTAACCTGTTCTTTTGTCACTGTTGGCTGCTCACCTTCTCCACAAACTGTGCTGCCAGGTGCAGTATTCTGGGACCTGACCTTGCCTGTGAAGACAAAGGTGAAAAAGGTATTGAGGACTTCAGCCTTTTTTTGCATCCTCTGTCAGTAGGTTGCCTCCCCCATTCAGGAAGAGACCTGCACTTTCCCTGATCTTCCTCTTGTTACTGACATGCTTGAAGAAACCCTTGTTACTCTTCACATCCCTTGCTAGCTGCAACTCCAATTTTGCTTTGGCCTTCCTGACTTCATCCCTGCAGGCCTGAGCAATACTTTTATACTCCTCCCTAGTTATCTGTTCCAGTTTCCACTTCTAAGCTTCTTTTTGTTATTTAGGTTACTGAGGAATTCCCTGCTAAGCCAAGCTGGTCTTCTGCTATACTTGCTAGTCTTCCTGCACATTGGGATGGTTTACTCCTGCACTCTTAGTAAAGGCTTTAAACTACAGCCAGCTCTCCTGAACTCCTCTCCCCTCAGTCTGGCTTCCCAGGGGAACCTGCCCCTGAGTTCTCTGAGTGAGTTGAAGTCTGCTTTCCTGAAGTCCAGGGTCCTTACTCTGCTAGTCTCCTTCTTTCCTTTCCTCAGGATCCTGAACTTGACCATCTTGTAGTCACTCCTGCCCAAGTTGAAGGAACCCATAGTGTGTGCTAATTTATTTTAAATAAAACATATATCTAAGCTCCTAATAATTCATTCAGGTAATAAATTTGCACACAAGAAGACTGATATTGCAAAGGTAAAAGTACATACATGTTTATTACAATTCAGCACAGTGGAGATTTTTAAATCCGTTGTTTCACTGAAAAGCATTCAGCTGTAACATATATATGTATATTTTGCCTATATATTGAAAACAAACAAATAAATAAAGTGGTGGGGGTATAAGCCTGAATCTGTGGTGCATTTACTCTGTGGGCAATTACTGGTGTGGAAAACAAGGTTCAAGTCACTAGAACTAATCAGATTTTCTGATCAAATTTCCCCATAAAAAATGTTATTTTTTGGTTTGAGCAGCCAGGACGCATGGTAGAGGTGATACCTTTTATTAGACCAATTAGATTTTTGCAAAAACATTTCTTTAATTGCAGGCTTTCAGGTACAAACACCCTTCATCAGTAATCGGAGAAAAGATTGTTAAAGTTCTCCTGGGTAGAAATGAAAGTTCATATTACCCAGGAGTTCATGGTGTCCAGGTTCATGTACCCAGGAGAACTTTTACAATCTTTCCTCTGATGCCTGATGAAGGGTTTTTGTGCCCAAAAGCTTGTAATTAAAGAATTTTTTTACAAAAATCTAGTTGGTCTAATAAAAGATATCACCTTTATCACAAATCCTGATTGCTTTCTCTTCTAGACCAATATGGCTACAACCTAGATTTTTTGGTTTGGAAAGAAATTAGAGCATTTTGGTTTGTTTGTTTTGAACTGTTTATAACCTAATACAAAAAGGTTTACATCAATATAAAATTTCTAAGTTTTAATGAAATACCATTTTTACTCAAATATAAGATGACCCTCAATAATTATATTCTATATATGGAAAATGTATAAATTTGTTATATTTTTGCAGGTATAGAATCTAATTATTATAGGTTTGCCTTGAATTTGTCCCTCTCCCACTGCTATAGCAGGAAAAATAAGTCTGGGGGAGTCGGGTGACCCCTTTGCCCTATGCACCCCCTAATTTCTTCCTTCTGCAGCCCCTTTCTGCCCCTGCCCCCCCTTACTGTCAGATCCCACTTTCCCTCAGCATGTGGAAGTGAGGGGCAAATTTGAAAACAATGACTTTGAAATAAATATGCTTGTGCTAATTCAGTTCATCCTGAATTGATTCATGTTACCTTTTTTAAAACTTACCAAATTTTAGCCCTGGTATTCCATAAACACAAATGTAAGCAACACTTTTGTATGTACTTATACAATATAAGCTATGCATGATATTACTCCAAAGCCAAAAAGCTCATGATTTACCATATAGCTCGCTGGGCTGGGCCCCAGCAGAGTCAACAGTGTTTCAAGCCATGGTGACCCCACAGCTCAGCACTGCTCAGTATATGCACACTTTTTTTTTTAACCATGCTGATTAGAGGACAATATCTCATCTTATGTTTGAGTAAGGATGGTAGAATGTTTTGACTGGAATGAAACAAACCAAAATCACTCATTTCATTTTGTGAAACATTTTTTTGTTGTGGTTTTGTTTGGAGTAAGAATGAACATGCTTTAAAAATGTGAGCATCTCCTGTGGAAGAGAAATTTGAGTTTCAACTAGCTCTGGTCATCAGCAGGCTGATTTGGCAGTGTTTATACCTTCTTGTACTGGCACTAGACAAAAAACAAGGCAGGGGAGGAACGGGCTCAGTAATGCTAAGAAATATAGCTGCTTGTACAGGGTTAATTTTTCTAGCACGTTGCTGTTGATTATAATGAACTGAAATTGCAGGCATATTTTTATACATATAAAATAATCCAAGAATGGGAAGTGTAGATATCCTGTTATACATCATTAATCAGCATTTAACCATTTTCCGCTACATTTCACTTAGCCTGCAACAAAAGGAAATGCAACAAGTTTATCATGGACTGGCAAGTGACATACTAGAGAGCCTTCCAGGAATATTGTGATAAATAGAATTTCCTTCCTTACCACCTCAAACCTTCCTCACATTAATTCATAATTACCTCAGGAGTCTTGATCTCATCTTACCCACAAGGGTTTCATTTATTCTATTTAAAACTTTTTTTAAAAGAGAGAAAACCCCCCAAAACTTGACTAACTGCTCACTCCTTATTTCCTGCTTCTGTTTTTTCTGACTTCTAACTTGCTGATCATAGACATTCTTAATTCACTTCACTGGCATCTCCTCAAGGTAGCTAGGATAAGTTGTATTCACATGAAGTCAAGCACAGTATGATCTTTATAAATGGAAATGTGCAACTTTACCTCCAGTCATTTGAGTGCCTTATACCCATTAAAAGTGATCCTCTTACCTAGAAATATATTGTTGTCACTTGAAAATGCAAAGAGTTGCCTGTAAGTCCTACAGCCTCATAATGATAATATATTCAGTAGAACAAGTAGAGCTTGGTTCTTGCCTGTTATAGCATAATTCTTAAAAGATCGTGCACTACTATCTTTTAGTTGAATTGTAATAATTATTGAAAAACAATAGATTCTATTACTATGACCTACAGCAAGCTGAACTCTGGAGAAGCAACAGACCTTATCCAAATCTCTTGGAAGTTTCAAGCCAGGACAGTGGTGTTTCTGTTTAGAGCTGTGCATATAAGATCAGGATCAGGCCCAAATACTTTCTACAGTAACTTTAGGCAGCAGTTTTATGAGTGGGGTGAAAAGTTTCAAATGATAGCAGGCCCATCCCTTCTTTCTGCTCTCCTCCAGTGTTCTGTAGCATTTTTATTCGTCCTTCCAGCCTCTGGGCCCATTCGCGTCGAAGTCTGGAAATAGAGAACAAACACTCTCTTCAGTGAGCACAGAGCCAAATTTTTCAAATGTTTCTGGGGCTTTTCAGTGGTATCAAAGTTTTCTTATCTTTCATCACCACAACATTTGCCCTGTATTTATTTACCATCCAGGCATCTCTTTAGCTTACTAGATTGGGAACATGGGGTATGGTGATGGCACTGATGGTATCACTCAACAGTAGGCAACGTTGCTGGATTCCTAATAAGTGAAACAACTGCTGAAATGCTGTCATAAGTGTTAAGTGCCCTGTCTTTTTTCCTCTGGGGCATTCTCAAAGCCACATATGAGGGTCCTGGCAAGGTCATACGAGATGCAAATTTAAAGTTATAGTGAGACTAATACTTTACCACAATGCTCAAGATTAAATATGATCATTCTCTAATAGTCATTTTACTTTAAAGTAAAAAGTTTGGATTAAGTTTGGATGTTTGGGACAATTCTTACAAAGTGAAGGGAACTGATGTAATGAGTGAGAGAAAGCACATTGAAGATACAAGTATGATATGGAGGGAAGAGAATGTCACCAGGGACCACTACAGTTATCTCTTGCCAGGGTAATTTTCCAGTGAAGTTTTGGTATAAAGCACAACACAGCAATGCTATCAGATCACATATCACATGATAATGCCAAAAAGATCACTGGCTATTTTTTGTATATTACATTTGCAGAATCAATAAGAATAACAGCTGAGAATTTCATTTCAAAACTACTGGTATCAACAGCAAAAATTGAGGATATTTTATACAGTTACTTATATTCATTTGCTTTCCAATTTTCATTGCAAATTATGATTTAACCTTTCCATTTTGATCTGTCCCATGCGGACTTGGATGTTCTCAAATGAACATATTCAGGGTCTCAGATCAGTGTAATTAGTTGAGAATATTTGTCATTCAAAGCAGTCTTTTTCCTGCTGTACCTTGTTAACCAGTATACTAGGCCATCTATAAACATTACATTTTTCCTAGGTTTCATCCAGACTACAGCCATCACTATATACACATGGATATCTGTAGTCTGAATTAAAATTGGCTCCAGTCCAAATCAACTAGTCCTCATTGAATGAGGATTAAAGTTAATGCAGACTAGGGCAGTCTTAACCAAGCAATTTAAACAGTATTAATTCACATGTGTATATATAGCAGGTATGTAGGGCTTACAGTTGCTCATGCCCACCACCAGGTGTAGCAAGGGAGTGTGGTTTTGTGGCTCTGATTGAGAGTGGTGGGCAGTGCCCACTGCCCCCTGCTGTCTCTACTATGGAAGAGCAGAAATGCATGAAAACCTCCCTGATGGTCAATGATTGTCTATTAACCCTTAATTCAAAGTGAAATTTGCTTTGAACTGTGTGATGCAAATCCTCTAACATGGTTTAGAAAATGGTGAGCTCATCTACAAATGGCCCTAGGGATCACAGAAAGAACACTCATTTCCAGGTAAAACTGCCTGATGTTTCCAGTTGTCAGGTAAGTGAGGCAGTAACCCTGTAGATTTTATAATGACAATATACCTAACTTCCTAAAGGCACTTCTGAATTATAGAGCACTTCATTAACAACTCACTGAGTGGCCAAAGGGTAGTGGTGTATGAAGCAGACCCTACTCTATTTGGATTTGGATTCAGCCCAAATAAGGGACAGTGATTCGATTAATTGATTCAGATCACTGTCCCTGATTCGATTCAGCCAAATATGAATCTGAAGATTTGATGCTGATTTGGATTCAGTGATTCAGACATAGACACAGCTTTAAAAGTTTTTTCTACATGCCTTGAGGTAGCAGGCATGGCTTGTGATTGCTACAATGTTGGGGCACATGGAGCATCCCACAGGAATGCAGTGGGGGTGGGCAGGGAGCCTTCACATGCTCAGCGGCGAACCCAGAATTGGACTAGAAGTACTTCCAGCCCACTTCTAGGTCTGCTGGGGAGTGCACTGCATCCCCCATCCCCCGTGCCTTCCCTTCTCAACGATTCACTGCAGGGGGACCCTGGGTGCTCCCCCAGACCCAGGAGACACCAGTCACTGAGCGTGGGGGGCCCCCCAGTGTGCTCCCTGGTGGACCTGGAAGTGAACCAGAACTGCTTCTGGTCCACTTCCAGGTTTGCTGCTGAGTGCACAGGGGACCCCCCCGTGCTCCTGTGGGACACTCCATGCACCCCACTATTGCAGCATTCATGAGCCCTTGCTACATAGAGGTATGTAGAACATTTAAAGCTGTCTCTATGTCCAAATCTCTGAATCTTTCCGAATCTCTCCGAATCAATTTGGAGGGTTCCGATTTTGATTCATAGAGATTAACGGGTCCTCTGATTCAATTCAGATTTGGGGATTCGGCCACCGAATCAGGCTGAATCTCTGCCGAATCAAATCGGGGACCAAAGCTTGGCATAGCCCTACCAAAGGGTGCATTTACACATGAAATTAATGTGAAGGAACAAACTCTGGAGCTTATTGCTCCACAGTTTATTGCTCTTGGGTGCACTGTTTGAACATGTACCCAGGACCGCAGCATGTTGAACCGGGTCAGAGCAGCCCTGGCTGGCAGGAGATCCTGGGGGTCAACCTGTGAGCCTGGGGCTGCTTCTCCCCCAGCTTAACATCCTGTGGAGGGGCTAGCTAGAGTATGAGGGTGCTCCAGTGCAGGGTTAGCTGGCAGGCAATCCCTGTGCTGAAGCACCCTCATGCCCCAGGCAACTGGGGAAGCATCTACATGTGTGGTGTGGGGGAGTAAAAAAACTCCATGGCAGGATAGTACTCGTATTTTACATTTACATCCTGCTGCAGAGTTAATTAGTTTACTCCAGCCTAATAGGAGCTCACGTGTGGATCCACGGCAGTTACTGCAGAGCTAATTCATTGACTTCACAGTACATGTCTCATGTAGATGTGTCCACTGTGAACCTGAATAAACCTGCTTGGTTGTATTCTGACATAGCCAGAATTGCCCAAGACAGTCACCTAATCAAACATCCTTTGGTACACTTCTTTTAAAAGTTCACATTATTTGTTTCCAAAAATATATAGCTAAAGCAAAATCAAAATAAGTTACTGAAGACTGGAGATCTACAGTGTTATAGCTCTATCAAAAGGGCACCAAGAACAGTGAACTTGCTCCCATACCATGATCTGTGAATGCTATGGGAACAATTTCCTTGGGCTTGGAAATTTTATTTATTTATTTGAAACTATATCATTATCAATCTTCAGTCATTTGAAGGATACTGCACATCTAGCTGTTCTTAATAGGTGTGTCCCTTCACCATTAATTCAATTACCTGAAACAGAATGGTATCTAGTAATTGGTAGTTCCTTGAGACAGAGCCTTGAATAAACTATATCACCTCCTTCCGCCTTGATCTCCACATCATTTAATATGGGAATATTGCCTGCCCACTGATGCATTGTGGGCAGAGCTGGCTGGGAACATTTTGAAAAAGGAGTCTTTGTCAAAACTGAAAGTTTTTATGGTATCATTCAAGTTTTGATTAAACATTTGTTGGAAAAGGTCTCTGTTTCAGGGTAGAATTTCTAGTCACTGCAAAATAGTCAGCAGTGTGGTAGATAGGGAATTCCTTTTGCATACAGGAAACAGTGTGAAGAAGATAGAGCAAGAGCTTAAAGTTAAATCTTTTGTTGTCCCTGAACAGTCTGTGCCAAGACCCCTCCCCCAGACAAGACTCTGACAAAGCGGGGGTGAGTAACAAGGACAACAGAAAAGAGGAAGACGATGAAGACAATGTAGATTAAGGACTGAGGAAAGAAAACGGAGGAGTGGAGGGTGTTTTATTTTTCCATATAGGACAGCCATGGAAATATGAGACAAACAGCTGTGAGAGGAGAAGTGCCAAAGGTCCAGAAAGAAACTTGTATGCTATGAATAAAGCAGCTACCTTAATATTAAGTACATGGTAACATGACTGCACTGCTGTAGAGAACAAACAGTACAACTCACTTGTTTAGGGCACTCCTGTTTAATCTTGTCTCTTCACCTTCTCGTTGCTTTGTGTGCTTTTCAATGATGTTTTCCCAAAAGTTCTTTAGACCTGCTGCATCATGGACAATGATCTCATGGTGCTTAAAGCTGATATTCTTATTCATATTCTGAAAAATATGTCAGCAGACAGGAACCCTTCATGGTTAACATTTCTAAACTGATGAGTATATCCTTGTAAAATCTTTCAAAACTTTATTTTAAAGTTGCAATTAAAAGGTCGTGTCTGAGAAGAATTTGTCGGACGTTTACTCTGCCTGGAAGCAAGACATCAGACACTGAAATATGACTATAAATAGTTCTTAATTACATGAGACACTTGCATTTTCATACCATATAGTAAGTATGCTTCATGAGGCACTGTAGAGGCCTCAGTGTATAAGGCTTAAAATAGTATTGAGAAAATCTACTGGAAATACTAGAAAAGTATATTTTAGAAAACAATTTTGTCCTGACTCAAGCTTATATTAGATGCCCTTAAAGGTCTTTTCTGTCTTAGTGTTTCCTAGTTTACAAGACAGCATAGAGGGTTGTTTTCAATAAAAAATGTATTACTTTTAAATATAAAGCACAACATACACAGAGGAATTGTACATATAAAATTGAACCACATAGTATGTAAAACCATAATGTGTTAATGTCCTCATTCTCTCTTTTATAAACAAATTGAGTTAAATACTGTTAAAAAGAGCTTATTTGATATATAGAGGTGAGTTTAATAAATTCAGGAGACAGGAGGGGGATTTCTTTGTCACTGATTCTAAACCAAGGTATCACAAAATCCTTGTAAAGGTGCCATATGGTGCTATGCCCTATTACCACTTGGGTGTGTGAACATGTAAGCTTGATTCACAAGATAGACCCAGAGATTTAAAATAGGAGTCCATAGTGCCAAAACCATGCTGACCTGTAGTGGTCTAAGTTCTTTGCTACAGAAGAATTGTTTTATTTTCCATGGTAAAAAAGCAAGTGAAAATAGTTTTTGAAATGGGGTGCCACTAGATATAGAAAAGTTATGCAGGTGTGCCTTGATTCCAAAAAGTCTGAGAACAACTGCTCTATACTAAATGTTTAATATTTAAACATGGTAAGCACTGGAATCTTCATGTGGATACTATTCAGTACTCACTGGTTATCAGACCTTAATGATGCCTTTAAATTTAAGAGAAGTTTGTTAATTTCTTTAGGAATAATAGAAACATGTAAAATGCGCAGTGTGTGTGGCCCAATGGTTCTGTCTCAAGCATGAAGTGGAATCCCTCATATTACCTCCCAGACAATAACTTCCAGCTTCCACACTGATGCAAGTACAGAAGACTTGGGCAGAGAGAAGGGAGGAAAACATATTCCTGAGCTGTCAATAGCCTCTCTTATTTAAATCTGTGCACACCTGGGATGTCTTTCCCCACTGAAGTCCCCTGGCTTGCATTGACCATTTGTCCTATATTTTGCTGGTTGTAGAGTTTGTTGTCCAGGTTTTATCAATGGACAGCGGTACTCATATGCAGTTGTGTATCTGCCCTACAAGAAGCACGTAATAAAGATATACTAGAGAAAACCAGTCTGAATTATACTAGTAGGCCTTTTAAAAAAGTTCCATGGTGCCATGTTGCCACCAACAAGATAGGAAGGAACAATATCAGATATGACGTAAGGGAAGGAAAGAGTCTGAAAAGCTAAAACAACCAAAAGCCACTTTCCAGGTGCATTCCCTTTTCCTTAGCAAAGTCTTGGTGTTCAAAAATAAAATACCATTCAAATGGAGGAAGTAAGGGAATGAGCATACATTGGCTACTGAATAGATGGAATATCAGACATGCGTCAGTGGCTGGTTTTGTGTCTCTCTACTGCCTAGCTCCATACCAAGTTCTGATCCTACTGGAATCAGATGCTACAGCAATCAGATCTTTTTCTTTAGGCTAAATAGTAACTGCTTAATTTTTGTACATAAAAACTTACCATCTGTCCCTACTGTGAAACCTTGGATAGGTGCTGGTTTAGCACAGCAGAATGCTTAGCAAGTTGCTTAATTGCCAGTTCTTGGGGGAAGATCAGCTCTTCCTTATTAGCACCTTCTGCCTACTTTCAAATGTGTTGCACATTGATAATGCAGGTTTAAATATGATAGAAAAACAGAATAATAAAGGAATAATTTATTTCATTGGAGGTCACTATTATAATAGTAAAATAGCTCTCAAACTTGGGCCTCACCCTACAAAACTACAGCTATGCTTGTCATTGATGTGCTGAAACATGCCATTTCCATATCTTAATGCAGCTTCATGCAAACTTCAACTATCTTGTCCACTAATAATTTCTTACAATGAGTGATGGGGTCTGATTCTTTTAGTCATCTTCGTTCCTTGATATAGTGGGTCATTTGGTCATTGCAACATTTAAAGAATCTTCTGTCAGTGACAGTTTCCTACTTGACACTCTTCAGATAATTATGCAATTGCCTTAGAGTCAAGTACAAGTTGCTGACAAGCCGTCTGAACTGCTGTGCCCTCCAAATGCTATTATTTTTTACTCAGATTTGATTCTGCCATAATGTGCTTGGCTTTTCTTTGAGATTAAGCCCCTCAGATTTTTAAAAAGCCATTAGAAATTTTCATGTGATATGAGAGAAGGATTTCTGTGCTGTACACTATAGCAGTGGTTTTCAACTTTTTTCATCTGTGGACCCCTAAAAAAAAATCAAACAGAGGTGTAGACCCCTTTGAATTGTGAGTGTGGGCATCCATATACTTTTGATGGATCATTGTCATCTTTTGCGGATCCCTTAGACATAGTCTGTGGACCCCCAGGAGTCCATGGAGCACAGGTTGAAAACCCTTGCACTACATCTTTCACTGTCACAAAAACCTGCCTGCCAATTTTGGGTGCCCCATTTGGAGGCATTCACTTTTGTCACCATTGGTACTCAGAAACAGTAGGGCCCTTCTGAAAAGTTTAGTCCAAGTTCTGAGACTGGCCAGTGGCATTTGACCAGGTAAAGTTACAACATTAATATATTTCCTCTTGTTGCCCTGTGGGGTCAGGCCGACTCTCAGGATCTCAATATTGCGCTGTTAGATAGGAGGGTGTGTCACAATTGCACATATACAAACACACAAATCAATTAGGTACATACACACACGCTACCAGCTCAGGCACACACACATCCAAACCAGCCTAGGCACATGCATACCTATCACCAATTCAAGCACATACACTATACACCCCAAAAGTTAGACACAGATCACTAATTTGTATATCATGCACACAATGACATATATACACACACACTCACCAGTTCACACATATACAACCCACCTACATATACACACAGGTAAGTTCCTAACTTGGATGGTGCAGTGTGTATGTGTGTGCTTGGGATACCTGGTGGAAAGTTCAGGTGAGAGAGAGAGAGTTAAAGTGTAGGGAGTGAAAGTTGCCAGAACTGGGATTAGAACGGGGGTCTACAGAGAAAACTGGCTGAGGAACTGAGGCTTGGGTTTACTTAAGGTAGACTGGGGCTGGAAACTGAGACATACAGCAAGATATTGGGGGGTGGGGGACAGATAAGTGGTGGCAAGGAAGAGACGGCCGGGAAAGAAACTGAGGCAGAAACCTGGGAGCTCAGGGGAAAAGGCAGTGGGGATAAGATAGTGGCAAAGAAACAGGGGGTTTGGAGGCAGAGAGGAACTCAGGACAGGTGTTGTAGGTGCCATTGAGCAGGAAGCAGGAGAGGGAGAAATGAGACAGAAGTTAGAGGGGCGAGGAACAGAGATTGGAGCAGGGTCAAACCATAGTTAAACTTAACCCAACTAAGGGGTCCAAATAACAGTTTTATTAAACAGACAACACACTACATAGCCCCATGAAGTTATTGGTTCACGCACACACACACGCACGCACACACAAGCACTCACAATGGCAGCAGGAGAAAGAGACTCAGTGGAAGGGCTGGAGTCCTGGTGGGGAAGAGAAGCAGAGTCCAAGTCCTTGGTTGAAGAGGGAGTGGGAGGTGATAGCTACCTATCCAGGCTGGAAAGGGTTTCTTGTCCAGTAGGTGTTGTCCAGAGTGGGCTCACCAGTAGGGCCTCTGGGTGGATAGGTGGTGTGGCATGGTGCTGGTCCAGATAGAGAGGGAGTCCCACTGGGTCTGTTTCCACTGCCCCTTTTTATAGGGGCAGACCTTGTGTGACCCTAGTGACAGGAGGCATGCCCAGGCAAGGGTCAG
Source organism: Alligator mississippiensis (assembly GCF_030867095.1). Taxonomy (NCBI): domain Eukaryota; kingdom Metazoa; phylum Chordata; order Crocodylia; family Alligatoridae; genus Alligator; species Alligator mississippiensis. The sequence continues at coordinate 206,814,668 of NC_081826.1, forward strand.
CCCCTGGTGTACTGAGCATGTGTGCTCCATTCAGGGATGTGCAGTTTCAGGTGTCTGTAATGGTACAACGGTAGAGTTGCTGGTTCTACAGGGTCTTTTGTCTTTCAAATGCTGGGTTCTTGTCTCTGTTCCTGGGTAAGGTCCGTGGTTCCTGGATGAATCAATGTGAGGTGATGGCCTGGTCGTTATAGGCCATTCAATAGAGGCCTGCTACCATTGTATTTCAATCATTCCCAATCACTCTCATTCATCTGGGAACCAATTTACATGGGAGGGGTACATGAATCGTACAGTTGCAACACAGGGGATGCCCAGGCAGAGGACACAAGATGGAGGCTTGACATACAAAATGGAAACTTGACATGACTTATGCTAACTTACGTATATAGGCCTAAAACAGTAATCACACAATATAAAAGCAGTACAAACATAATAATTATCACTTATAAAACAGTGGGTATCGATATTAAAATAGCAGGGAACTTATTCGCAAAGAAGGGAGAGAAAAATAAAACTTACTACCTAAAATAAAATGTTAAAGCTTATCCTACATCTTAGCTTACTTATACTAATCTATATGGAATAGAGAGGGAGAGAAAAAGTCAGAAATGGTTGGGGAAGGGGTGGGAATGCTTTTAAAATAAGTAAAAAAAGAAAAACTGGGGGTTTTGCTACACTCTTTCTGAAAGAAGTGGATAGTGAGTAGAATCAGATCTCTCAGAAATGAAATTACTACTTTTGTAATATTTGTAATGGGGAACCAATCCCAGCACTGGTGGTTATCCTAGGCAGAATTTCTGTGGTGACATTGCTGCATAGACTCTGGGCAGTAAGACTTTTGAAGAAGACATCATTCATCAGCCAACATTCCCAATACTTCATCTAAAAACATCCTAAGAGCATCAGAGTACCAGATGAATTCATGTTCATATACACATGGCGATGCCCTCCTTTCTTCCAGGGCAAAAGTCTGTTTTAAAGTTCAGCTTGAATTTCTCGGTAGCTGTTTTACAGACATGACTTTCTTGAACAACCAGATTATTGAGCTTGTCTTTGGTAAGCTCTTAGCATTCATTTCCTACTTGCTTAATACATATCCCAGTCAGAGGATCATAGAAAAGTATGGTTGGAAGAGACCATCTGGTCTCTGAAATCATCTAGTACAGCCCCCTGCTCAAGGCAGGATAATTCCCAACTAAACCAAGCATCTGTCTAACTTGTTTTTGAAAGTTTCCTATGATGGAGATTCCATAACTTCTCTTGGTAGCCTGTTCTCATGCCTGACTGCTCTCATAGTCAGAAAGTTTGTCCTAATTTCCATCTTAAGTTTCCCCTGCTGTAGCCTGAGGCCATTGTTCCTAGTCCTGTCACCTCCAGCCACAGAGAAAAGCTCATTTCCATCCTCTCTATAATCACCCTTTAGGTATTTGAAGACTGTTATTAAATCTCACCTTAGTCTTTTCTTCTCCAGGCTAATATAAGCCTAGTTCTTTCAATCTTTCCTTATATGTCTTGCCTCCCAGGCCCCTAATACTTGTTGTCATCCTGCATAGGATTCTTTCCAAACTTTCCATGTCTTTCTTGAAGCGTAGGGCCCAAATGTGGGCCTCACCAGTGCTGAACAGACAGGAAGAATCATTTCCTTTGATCTGCAAATGACACTTCTATTAATATAACCCAGTATGCTTTTGTTGCAAAAAAAAAAAAAAAAAGCACACTGTTGACTTATATTTAATATATGATCCACCATACTCTCCAGGTCCTTCTCTGTAGTACTGCAGCTGAGCCAGTCATTCCCTACTCTGTAGTGCATGCAGTTGTTACTCCATGCCAGGTGCAGGACTTTGTACTTGTCCTTATTGAATCTCATCTGCTTTATTGTAGGTCACTTTTCCAGCATCTGTGTGCTTTTCTGGGTAGAACAGAAGTATAAGCCAATCTACAAAATGCAGGTCTGTGAAAACACAAATGCGTGGCAGTGAAAATCTTCCCTGCCACACATTTGCATTTTCACAGACCTACATTTTGCAGATTGGCTTACACTTCTGTTCTACCCAGGAGAGCATACAAGTGCCAGCAGACTCTTCCTATGCCTGAAGAAGGGTGTTTGTGTCCAAAAGCTTGCAAAGAACAATTTTCCCAACTATTTAGTTGGTCTAACAAAAGATATCACCTTTACCCAAAGAACCTTGTTTTACTGAAGTCAAAATATACCATGTCCACTTCTTTCCCCTCATCCATAGAGCCTGTCCCTTTATCATAGAAGGAAAGCAGATTGGTCAGGCATGACCTGCTGTTGGTGAATCCATGTTGACTATTCCTGATCACCTAGTTCTCCTCTAGATGCTTCACAGTGGTTTCTTTGAGGACCTGCTCCATGATTTTTCCAGGAATAGAGGTCAGGCTGGCTTGTCTGTAGTTCCCTGGATCCCCCTTCTTCCCCTTCTTAAAGATGGGCACTATACTTGCCCTTTCCCAATCATCTGGGACCTGAACCAACCTCCATGAGTCCTCAAAGAGGATAGCCAATGGCTTCAAAATTCCCTTAGCCAATTTTCACTCTTGGGTGCATCCTGTTTGGCCCTGCCAACTTGAAAGCATCTAGCTTGTCTGCTATTACTGTAGGCTGTTTGTCTCCTTCTCTATCTCTGTTGCCAACAGCACTCATCAGCTGGTATCTGTCCCTATTTGTGAAAACAGATGTAAAAAAGGTATTAAATATTTCAGCATGTGCCGTATTGTCTCCACATTCTGTAAGGGACAGATGGAATCTTTGGTCTTCCTTTTACTTTTGACACACCTCTAGAATTCCTTTTTATTGTCTTTCATGTCCCTTGCCAGCTGCATCTCAAATTATGCCTTGGTCTTCCTAATTTTCTCCCTTCATGCCCATGCAGTAGTCTTATACTCTTCCCTAGTAATATGACCAATTTTACACTTTTTTTATAGGATTCCTTTTTGAGTTTTGGCTTCTTGAAGAGAGTGCTGTCTAGCTAAGCAGGTCTTTTATTCTACTTCCCATTTTTCTGCCTCTTTGGTATAGCTTGCTCCTGTGCCCTTAAAAGGGCCTCTTTAAAGTGCAGCCAGCTTGCCTGCATTCCTTTCCCCCCTCAGACTTACCTGCCAAGGGATCCTACCCACTAGATCTCTGAGGTTTTTTTTTATTTTTATTTTTTTAAAGTCCTGTGTCCTTATTATGGTGCTTCCTTCTTCCCCTTAGGATCTTGAATGCTAGCATTTCATGATCACTGTCATCCAAGTTACCTTCCACCTTCATATTTTCAATCATTTCTCCCTGTTTGTGAGCAGTTAGTTAAGAGCTTCCCCCCTTGTTGGCCTCTACCATGTGAATCATGAAATTATCCCCAATATACTCCAGGAACTTGCTGGACTGTTTGTGCACTGCTGTGCGTCCATCCCAGCAGATGTCCCAATAATTAAAGTCCCCCATGAGAACCAAGTCCTACAATTTGGAATCTTTTATCACTTGTTTAAAAAAGGTCTCATCCACCTCCTCCTCTTGGTTTGGAGACCAGTAGCAGATACCCACCATAACATCTCCCCTGCTGCTCTCCCCTCTGACCTTTACCCAAAGGCTTTTAAAAGGGCTACCTTCCACTTTGTACTGCACCTCTGAACATGTGCATATTGCCTTTATACATAGGAAAACATCTCCTCCTTTTTTCCCTGCCTGTCTTTCCTGAACAAGCTATACCCATCTATAACCATATTCCAGTCATGTGAACTATTCCACCGTGCCTCCGTAATCCCAATTGCATCATAATTCTGTGGTTGTACTAGAACAGGAGCAGGCAATTATTTTGGGCAGAGGGCCACTTACTGAGTTTCGGCAAGCCATCGAGGGCTGCATGACAGGCAGCTCAGGTCAGATTAATATTAATTTTCTAAATTTTTTTAGGGGCCCTGCAGGCCGGATAGAACAGCCTGGTGGGCCACATCTAGTCCCCGGGCTACATTTTGCCCACCCATGTACTAGGACCTCCAATCCTTCCTGTTTATTCCCCATACTTCTCTCATTAGTATAGAAACATTCAAGTATCTAACTGACTGTCTTGTCCTCTCTCTGAGAACATTGTTAAGATTTCCATAATGACTTTCTCTTGCTAAATTTTATATTCAGGTCTCCAGGCTCCTTACCTCTGGACTTTTGCTTCTATCCCCTGCTGAACCTAATTTAAAGCCCTCCTCACTAGGTCTTCCCTCTCTTCAAGTGGACCCCATCCCTTCTCAGCAGTCCATCTTTCTGGAACACTGTGGAGGGGGTACCAGTGGTGCCTGCCACTTTAAGGGCTAGATTAAGCAATCAACAGGTGCTTGATTATGGTGGTCATTTTAAAACTCTGTCCACCTATATATACAAGAGCAGTTTGCTGCTGGGAGGCAGGCAAGAAACATTATCTGGCTGAGCTGCTGTATGGGAACAGTTTACAGGTAGGAGCAGGAGTCTCTGGTCCTAGGCATGACCTAAAACTGCACCCTGTTGGGAATGGGTGGTCTGGTGGGACTCCCAGTGGTGTGGGAGCCCCCAGGAAGTACCAGGCCAGTTACCACCCTGGTGAAAGGCAGGTAGGGATGCCTTAACCCCAGCCCTTACCTTTGGGTGGGTTATATGATCCATCTAATCCAGGGACGGCCAAGTAAGCTTCTTGAAGTGCCTCAGCCTGCTGTGGGGAGTGACCACATGGTGCCAGGCATGCTTTCTGAAGTACCTGAGCTGGGAATGGGGGACCCTGATCCCTGAGTGCAGGCAGGGGGCTTAGACCTAACCCAAGGGACCTGACTGCTCAATGCTGGACCCAGGACCCAGATAGGGGTCAAAAGGGCCAGGGGCCCACTGCGAGCGATGCCCAAATAGAGCAGAGAAGCTTGGGGTCCCGCCTGGCCTGAGACAGGGCCAGGGCTTAAAGGGAATCTGAAGGTCCCAGGGAAGGGGCCACAGCTAGTGGGCAAAGGGGACGATTGAGTCAAGCCTGAGATGTCATCTGCGAGGCTTGGGCCTTGGTGTAGGGGTGGAACGGAGCTGTGGATAGCTCCCCCAAAGTTGGGGTGTATAATGGGCAGCCTCCTGCCTAATTATCACATCAATATTATTACATTAAGGCATAGCAGGTGAGTGAGGCGGGTGGCTGACAGGGGGCAGGCCAGTGCTTGCACTGGGCATGAAAGATTGCCCATCCCAAACACCACACCATGCTTGAAGAAGCCAAAGCCCTGCTGATGACACCATCTATGCAGCCATGTGTTGATCTGCAGGATGTGCCTGCCTCTAGGCCTTTACCTTTGACTAGAAGGATCAATGAAAATCCTTTGTCCCCTTCACCCTTGACTGGAAGGATCAATGAAAATCCTTTGTCCCCTTCACCCTTACACCCAGAGTCATGTAGTCACTTTTGATCGGTTCAAGGTCACCCCTAACAGTATCATTAGTGTCCCCATGCATGAGCAGTATGGGAAAGTAATAAGAGGGCCAGATGAGTCTGAGCAACTTTGCCATGACATCTTGGATGTGGATTCCTGTCAAACAGCAGAGCTCCTGAGCCAATGGGTCAGGCCAGCAAGTGGATATGCCTTTGTGCCCCACAGGAGGGAGTCACCAACCACTACCACACATTGATTCTTCTTGGTATAGCTTGAAATTTTATTGTTGATTCTCTCTCATTCTGGCAAATTTTCTCTTTGTAACACAAAATATGATTGCACATATTGTACATAAGGGCTTTCAGAAATCACAGGATTCAAATAGCACTAAAGTAGTTAAGTCTCCTCTAAGTCCTCTTCTCTTTATACTGTAGTATATGATGGATTGACCTGACATCATGATGAATCTACACTTAGTATGACTAAATCCCAATCAAGCACTTCAGGTATTAGAAATTTTACCTCAGTAAGAAGTGAGCAAAGAATGGAAGACACAGTTTAGCATGTTTGTTTCTACATTCATTTCAGGTGATGAGGGACCTCCTCCTGTGCACATTTTGATATATAAAACTGAACAGAGATCTGTAAGAAAGTAAATGCCTGGATATTTTGACATGTGTTCTACTACATAGTCATAACTGTAGAATGACTTGCTATGATGCTGTGCCTAGCCTTGCACCATGGGCTCAAATGCTTTAGTCAAGAGTGCTTAATTGAAATATATTTCCATGATGTAAGTGGCTGAGGCTACTAATCTGTGTGACAGTTGTGGTAAGGAGAGTCTATTATTTATATCTCCTAGTAAGCATGGGGTATGTTCCCTTTATATTAATCATGTTAAAAATAAAGGATAAGAATAGATGGATATTTTTGTATGATGCATGTGGTTGTAAATATTCAATTGAGGTTTAATAACAGGTAATTTTTCATGTGAGTTAAATTGCTAAAATGCTATCTAAGAATTACAAGAAAGGGCAAACTAGTTTTTTGCCAAGACGGGTCATTTTCTGTTTTTGACTCTGTAAGTCAGAAGCCAGAAATATGATATTAAATGATTTCTTTACCATATCAGGATTTACAGGGATTAATCTGTTTATTTTTTCTTTTTTCTGTTTCTTTCCATAGGAAATGTTCATGCAGAATAAAATATGAATATAATGGTAAGAATAATTTTAGTCACTGTCAAAGAAAAATCTCAAATGTACAGTCAACTTGAGTCATGAGTTCAAGCACTGTAGTGAAATGTTTTCCTATTATGTCAGACACAGAAATTGCACTTCAAAAAAATATATGTTTTACATTATTTGGGGAGACTCTGAGACTATGCATCAATCTCATTTCTTGAGGTCCAAAGGAAATTCCCCCAGTGGGAGAGATTGGCTTGTGTTTCATTGCAACTCTTTCTCATGGTTTCTGCCAAGGAGGAGTTGTTTTGATTTCTGTTGAAAGCTGGTCTGTGCACAATACCTGTGCAGTTGTCACTTAATAGGTTTAGTGACAATTACATGTAATTACATTATAGGCAGTTATAAAGGTACTTGTGCCAGGATAACTTGGTTCTGTAAATTTGGTATGAAGGTAGACATTCTTAAGGAAGGTATTAAATCAGCACAGTCCCAAATCTCCTGTTCATGCCCCTTTACTACACATTCCCAAACATAATTGGAGCACTGTTGTTTCCTATTGCTTCCTTAAAGTTCCTTTAAGTTTAAAGGGATAGTGCAACCAATATCTGCTGCTACATTTTTCCCTACTCCGCCCTCTATGGGTAACTATTTCCTATTGGGGTCTGCACCAGCAAAAGTGGTAAAATTAGGAATGGATCTTGTTTGTTAGTATTAGGTAAAAATAATATCTTGTTACTTTATGTGAAAAATAAGGAGAGAATGTTAAAATGCTATCAATTTCCAACACCCCCTAAAAAGAACCAGCATTTTTTTGACCAAACCAAACACTTCCACATAAAGACAATTGAAAATTTTTCATCAGTCTGCACATCCAAACAATTTCATTTTGCATTGAATACAAGTACCTGGGTTCTCTTATTTTGATATAAATATATTCTGGGCTTGATTCAAAATCAATTGTGAGCAATGGAAAGGCTTGTATTGACTTTAACTGGCATTAGATCCTGCCCTAAGGCAGTATCTTGGCCTTGAGTTACCTTATTTTTATCAGGTAGTAATTAGTTATCTATTCCTGTTTCATTGTGTGCAATTTGTCCTCCTAAGTCTGGAGCATTATGCAGATTTTTACATCTGTTAAAGTGTATTTGTTCAAAATGTACTCTTAAAGTTTTACTTTTGAATTCAATTTTGAAAAAAAATTATATACGGGTAGGAGACAAACTTCTTTGGGTAGATCCAATGTATTTTATTAGATCAACTAAAATAGTTGGAAAAATTCTTCTTTGCAAGCTTTTGGTACAAACACCCTTCTTCAGGCTGAGGGAGTGTCTGCAGTTGTTTTGTGCTCTTCCTGGATAGGATAGAATAAAACCACCTGGATACCACAAGAAGATTTGCTGTGGGGGTACATTTCCCACAAGACAACCACTCTCTCTCCAACCTTCCAGCTCTAATTCCCAAAGGGAACCCACACACCACCCGTTGCAGAAGAGCCCACAAACCCCACCTCATCCACCTACTGGATACAAAAAAATCATGTACTAAACACAGACATTGGATCCATGGCACACCACAACCCCCCAACATGTTGTCAACAAAGCTATCTGGGTGGTTCTATTCTATCCTATCCAGGAAGAGCACAAAACAAGTGCAGACACTTCCTCAGCCTGAAAAAAGATGTTTGTATCTGAAAGCCTGCAAAGAAGAATTTTCCCAACTATTTTAGTTGGTCTAATAAAAGATATTGAATTTACCCAAGGAACCTTGTCTGCCTATGTCCTTGGACCAACACGGCTACAACCTACACCCCTGAAACATAGGATGCATCTAAGCTTAAGTATTTCCTTAGCCATATATTAGGTGAAGAAAACCTGTAACTTGAGAATGTGAGTAACCACAAATTCTAATATATTGAAACAGATATACAATAAAGTAAAATGTATGAAACTGGTATTAATATAAGCATAAAATAAATTAGAATGAGTTTACATTGGCGAACTTGTCATTTTCCATACAGTATACAGTGATATAAAAATAAAAATCATGGAAAGAAAAGAAGTATTACACTTCACAGAATTAACAGGAAAAAATGCAAAAAGTACTTGCACATATATTTAATTGTTTAAAAAAACCCAAGATAAGAGAAAATTGTATTTAATCTAAATATAAGATAGCATAATCTATCAAATCAATAAGAGCTTACTTCTGTAATATAGTAGCTTCCTCTTCTGCTAAAATATGGATTCTCTTGTGTGATTGCAGTGTCACTTTTACCCCTGGGTTCCTCTTTTTCAATAAGACTCACTGTGGGCTGTGGGAGTAACTGATGAGATCTTTTCATCAGTCACTCATTTTTATTTGGATGTGCTGACATGAGCTATTTTGAATCAGTGCAGCAATGGGAAGAAAAATAAATGAACCCGTACAGTTTCATTTTATGAAGTCTGTAAAACACCAAGTGGCATGTCCAGACGGCTACAGGGCACCAACTCTGAATGCCATATTTGATCTTTGCTATAATTTTTGGCAGGTGCTACCAATGTCATAATTTGGCTCTGAGGAAGCAGTTATTCTTTGACAAGTGAAAATCACTGGAACATGACTTCCATGTGACTTGTAAGAATTCAGTGCTGTCGTCTCCAAAAACAAATGGGGAGATCTGAGCCACTCACATTGAATAACACGGCTTGTCTCGGGATTGTGTTACTGAGTGACTGACAGAATTTTTTTTTCTTTTGAAGTACTGCTCTGTAGCAACACCTGGTAGGTTACATGACAGGGCTCCAGCTAAGCAGTTAATGCTGTGAGTAGCACAAGAATCTAAGATCAGCTTGTTGGCAGCTGGATTCGTAGCTTATGTAATTTGTGACAGAACTTAGCACTTCCATGTTCTTGGCCAGATATTTTCACCCTTAGTCATGTTGAGTAGTACACCACTCTAATAATGCCCTTGAAATGAATGGAATTACCTGTGGAATAAGTTATTGTTCAATAGAGTCATGAGAACATAGGGCAGCAAAGGACTTGCTGGAGTCTTGCCCCTGCTGCTGGAGATAACCACATCAGATACTCCCTAAATAATAAATGTATTGAGTTTTATCTCAAGCCAGTTAGATTTTTTGTCTGGATTGCTTCCATCGGAAAACTGTTCTGGAAGCTCCCTCCTATTTCTGGCTGGAAACTTTCTAATTTATAACCTAAACTTGTTCATGGCAACCACTTGTTTTTGTGATATGATTGTCCTTTATAGTTTAAATGGGTCTTCTTCCTCTCTTGTGCTCATACCTGATGTATTAAGGGTGAAGATGCATGTAATATCTGGAAGGCTTCACACCTTTTGGAGTGCTCCAAGAATGACACCAGGGGAAATCAGGCCTATTTAGAAGTGCTTCAAAATTAGCAGCTTCAAGTTACATCTACATGCTCTATAGAGTGCTAGAGGGAACCCCTGGGTTGTCCAGCCTCCCACAGTGCTTTCCTCTCCTGCCCCCACCCCTGGGGAGAGAGGTGGGTCAGTGAGCACTCTATTGTTATTGTGTAATGGTGACCAGAATTGTACATAGCATTGCAGAAGAGATATTATTACTGCTCTGTGTCTACTGGAAATAGCTCATCTGATACATTTTAGTATTACATTTATCTTTTTCACAGCTACAAAATTGGTGGCTGGTAGTTGTCCTGACTAATACACCAGGTATTTCTCCACATCTATTTTTTTCACAAATGATGAGCTGCCAGCTTATAGAATAGATTTTTATTACAGCCTAAGTACATGACCTTGCCCTTTATATTATTAAATTTAATCTCATTTCTATTACTTCACTTCTTGGGGTCATCAAATTCTTTCTATACACTCATCTTCTGTGTTAATAATGCTTCTCAACCAACCATCAGCCAATTTCATTTGTACACTCCTACTTCTTAGTGCCAAGATTGTTAATGAAAATATCAAACTAGGTTTCATTCAAAGACTAACTCCATAAGTAACTCCCCTCACCTTTAACCTGCTCTTATCCACCTTACCATTCTTGTACTAATCTTCCATTTTTCCATTTTAGCGTATTTCCCATGTGACGGTGTACCAAATGTTTTAGTGAAGTCCAGATAAATAAAATCTTTATTTCACTTGCCCAGAAAATCAGTTATTGTCAAAGAAAGTTATCTTTCTTTAATATCTACTTTTGGTAAGCACAATCTATTATTTGGCAGCATGTTGTATTTTATTCCATTTCCCAGGTATCACCATGTTTTTAACTAGTAATTTCTTCAGATTGTTTTTTTAGAACCTTGCATGCTATTAAGGTCAAACTGACAGGCCTGTAGGGTAACACCCTATATGATACATTCAGGATCTAATTTTCTTTCAATACCCAAAGCATAATTGAATTACAAAGCTACTTGCCCCACTATCTAGGCTGGGTAATGAAGGCAGTTCAGCACACTTGCCTTTTAATAGCGGTTACTCTTGTAAATACTAGGGCTGAATGAAGCTTCGGGTGCTGATTCGATACGGAGGAGATTGAGCCCAATTCGGTGGCCGAATCTCTGAATCGGAATTGAATCAGAGGACCAGTTAAAAGGTCCTAATTGATTCAAAGCTCTCTGAATCAATTTGGAGAGCTTCAGTGATTCAGGCAGTCCCTGCTGGCTGCAACAGGGAGCTGGACCCAGACTCCATGCTAGTAAGTAGGGGGCAGGGGAGCGGAGACTGGAGGAAGGGACAGGGGACCATGGGGGGGATCCCGGCCAGGCCCTATTCCCTGCCTGTGTCCCCGTCCTCCTGAGTGCCCCCCGACCCCTGCCCACTCTTCCAATCCTCCAATGGCTGCCCTGCCTAGCCCAGCTCCTAGCCCTTTAAAAAAAAAAACAAAAAACCAAAAACCTAGACTCTCTGGATGCTGCAGAAGCTTTAGGGCATCTGGGGGCTTGTGGAAGAGCCCTCCATGCAGCACAGGGCAGTGGGGGGCAGCAGGGATCACCCCCTGCCTGCCTGGCAGGAGCTGGTGAGTGCTGAGTTTTTTGTTTTGTTTTTGTTTTAAAGGCTGGAACTCGGGCAGGCAGGGCAGCCATGCAAGTTCTGGGACAGTGGGCGGGGAGCAGGGGGCAGTGGGGGGCAGCAGGGATCGCCCTCCCACCTGGCAGTACTTGGTGAGTTGGGGCTTTTTTTTAAACAACCAGGAGCTGGGCCAGGCAGGGCAGCCATGGAGGGGCCTGGAGAGTGGGTGGGGGTTGGGGGACTCATGGCACAGAACCCCCCCCACATGGCGTGGAGCAGTGGGGGGTAGCGGGGATTACCCCCTGCCTGGCAGCAGCTGGTGAGTGGGGGCTTTTTTTTTTTTTTTTTTTCCAAAGAGCTGGGAGCTGGGGCTAAGCAGGGCAGCCACTGAGAGCATGTGGGGGATGGGTCCTGAGTCATTCGGAGATTCAGCTGATTCGGCAGCAGCCAAACCTCTGAATTGGATTTGGCTGAATTGATTCGGGACAATGATTCAAATCACCAAATCTGATCACTGTCCCCCAAATTGGCTGAATCTGAAGCAAATACTAGCCTCTTCACACAGGCCTAGTAAATACCTGGTTAACCTATGTAACATGACATTTGCAAGTCAAGCTGGATATGATAGTTCTTTACTTCCACCCTTTGACTATTATTCTGTTTTGTACAGTGCTAAACAGAATGGGGCTCCTTTATTGATGGGCCTCTAAGTATTATCATAATACAAGAAGATAATGATAATAATGAAAGGCAGAATCTCGGTAGATTTTTCATGCAGGTGAAGAACATAGGGTTAGTAGGATGGAACTTTTTTTTTTTTTATTTCAAAAGGCCTATTTAGTTGAGGTGTCTGAAAAGTTTTAAACATATTTTCAGTTTGTCAGGTCCAGTGTGGAATAGGAAGGGAGGAAAACCCAGCTGTCTCAGAATAACCCAGTGGTTAGGACATATGTTTGGGATTCTGTGTTAGACAGAACAGAATTAAACCTGGATCTTCTACGTTTTCAGGCAAGTGTCTGAACCAGCAGACTATATTCACTGGGTCAGAGAAAGAGAGAGAGAGCTGACCTGACAGCTAACTTGTTTTGGCAGACTGCCTGATGCAGAGCAGGGACATGGACCTTTGTTTTCCATAACTGGACTGAGTGCACTGGGCTATTTTCACTTCAAGTGTGGGTGTCACCTATCAGATGACAGCATCTTATGAAGTGACCTCAGGCTCACAAGGTCTTATGCATCTCTGATTTTAGTAATCCTATACGGTGCATGTACCTCTACCTTGTCTTGCGTCACCCATCCCTACCTTCCCAGCTCGCCCACCAAACATTTTTTAAAGTCTTTGCTTCATTTTGCATTGAAGAAAAAACAAATGTTGGAACCTCAACTTGTGTACAATAGAAATGTTATTTCTTGACACTCTCTACTTGAGAGTGTCTACTCTTAACTTACCAGAATACATTGCATGTTAGAGCTCACCAGTACCAAGGCAATTATGTTTTTGACAGTCGCCATACATTTGCAGATTTTAAATAAGCATGTATAAAGACGAAACTATAAGAATAGACTAGATTGATGCATGGGAAAAAGCAAAACATGTACAATATCTTTTTTGTTTTGGTTAGTTAAAATGTGTTGCAAGCTGAGACTTGGCATAAAAGTATCAATTTTAAACTAAATACAGACTGACACAATAGACCATAATAGCCCTGCAGCAGCTGAGAGAGTCAGTTGTATAAATATCATTTGATTTTAAAAAATCATTTACATATGGATCTACATTAGTCATAACAAAAGAGCCATTGTTTTGAGTAAATAATTTCTACTTTGAAAAGCAAGTCAATGTATCTCTGGAGATATTATAGCCTATTTTGTAAGTAAATGGTTTGCAAAGTGCATTGTGTTTGTCATCAATTCAAATATAAGTCTGAAAGACTTCGCCGTTTGCTGGCTGTGTGGTTCTTAGACCAGATTCTAGTGGACAAATGTCCTGATCATAAAAATTACCCACCTCATTGGTACCCTCAGCAAGGAAAAGTTAGACTGAATATTTCTGAGAAATTAGATTAAACTCTTATGCATAAGTCAGAAATGTGGAAACACAGCAGTACAACTCCTGTCCACTACTACCACAGTACCAAATGGATGATGTTAATAAAGAGATGCATTTTATTTCCAGGTGTGTCAGTCATACACCTCTCAGAAGCATGAGATTCATGTAAGTATAAAATAAAATTGTCTGCAGTTGCTATGTGATGGGCTGTAGCAACTGAGAAAATGTTAACCAAAATTGATCATTCACCATCACCCTCTCTCCACTCCCACATTGCACCTGCTGTGCCGCTGTTCATATATTAACATAGAATTCAAGTTAACAGAATGAATTGCATCATGAAAATGGCACAAGTATGGCAAGAATGAGAATTTCCTGCAAGAGGGAAAAATATTGTTTTCAGAGTTTTTAGGACAGAACTGAGACCCCTTGCTGAAATGGCCAGAAAGAATATGGATGGATGTGCTGCAACAAATCCTGGTGGTGGCTGCTGCTGCTGCTGCTGATTATTATTATTTTGCTGCTTTGGTGGTACAAAATAGCTGGGAGCCTATTTCATCTGGCTCACTGGGAATGCCCTCTTCTGAGTGAGCAGTTAAGAGTTGCAGTACTCACTTCTTCATCATCACTTCCTTAATACATGGCATGTATGGGGCAGTTCTGTGCTTTGGGAAATCTTTTGGCTGCCAGAATAGCCTGTGCCTATGGCATACGTTTTCCCCCAGTGCCGGGAAGTGAGTGAAGCAGTGGTCAATGGGACCCTGTCTAGGGAGTCACAACAGCAAAACATTTCAAAGGTCAAACCCAAACCAGGGATCTATGTTGTAGCCATGTGGGTCTGAGAAAAAAAGAGAAACACAAAACTCTTGGTTCAGAGGTGATCTCTTTTATTAGACCAACTAAATAGTAGCCAAAAAAAAATTAGTAGCAATGATAATAAAAGATATTGCCTCTGAACCAAGGGCTTTGTGTATCTCTCTTTTCTCAGACCCACACGGCTACAACATAGATCCCTGAAACATGGGAGATATCATATTTTAACCATTTTGTAAAAGTGAACTTCATTACTAAACAAGGATTTTTCATCTCCTTGTTTGCCTCTGACATTGGATACCACCCAGGAAGATGACAGCCTTATCTACACATCAAAGAGCAACACTCTCACAAAAGGACTCCAGGATACCCAGGGGAAGAAACTTCCACTCTCTACATCCCCTTAGAGAAATGGAGTTTCTCTTCTACCTAAGAGGACTTTTACAATCTGTGATTCCTCCCCAGCCTGAAGAAGGGTGTTTGTGCCCAAAAGCTGACAAAGAAAAGAATGGTTTTGCTATGATTTAGTTAGTCTAATAAAAGATATTGTCTCTGAGCCAAGAGCTTTGTGTAAACCCAAACCAAAGAATTTGAGAAAATGAACTAGAAATACTTTGGACTAGATGTTTACATGTGTTCTGCAATTCTGAACTGCCAAACTGTTGGTAGTGTAAATCAGTCCACATCACTTTCGTGGCACTAGCCTAAGCTTTCAATGACATACACTACTGCACAGTAGATTTCCCTGGCAGCTTACTTATTCTGCAGCTGTCCTGCTCAGCTCCCTACCTGCTTACAGCTCTTTGATACTCTGATTATAAGTACTGAAACCCTAAACAGAGGGAGTCTACAATAGTGGCTCCTAATATTTTTGTGTCTGTGACCCCACGTTCATTGTGAGCCCAACTCTTCCACTAGAATTTTCATGGGGGTCATGAATCATAAGTGTAACAACACGGTATGGAATTGTGATCCTTGTGCTCAAAAGCTTGCAAAGAACAATTTTTCTAAATACTTAGTTGGTCTAATAAAAGATATCACATTTACCCAAAGAACCTTGTCTACCTTAGTTGAGATCCAATATTCTAAAGAGCAACAGGGTAAAAAAAGGCTGTCTTGTTTGCACTAATTCTTCCATCAATACTAATTTAATACTTGTACTACTAAATACTTAATACTACTAAATACTTGTATTAAGATCACATCCATACACTAGTGTCCCTGCCATCTTGAGGAGAACTTCCATCTTGCTAATTAGTAGGTGCAAACTATTGCAAGCTTTTCTTCTAAAAGGGAAAGTTCTAATTACAGTTTAACAGATCTAGCAATTACATAAGAAGCTCACATCTTGGCTTTAGAAGCTTGTGTACAGGTCAAATTGGTGGAGCATTGACCTAGGAATGTCAGGTATGGTAATGTTAATGAGAGCACTGTTCACACCTGTCTTGCAGAATGGATCCTAGGCAATTAGTGAGCTATGATATGGCACGTTACCAGGGTACGTAGAAGTTTCAGGTCACCATTGTTAACACCCCCCCTCCCCCCCCTGCCTAAAATTGAATTCCTAAGAAGAAAAGAATCTAACTAAAGAGACCAATATAATTGTTGCCCAAATACTCATCTCTAATTGTCCAGTTTAGAAAGTCTCTTGTTGTTAAATTATTTTGTTTTGTTAGGACAACATACAAGTTTTTGAGATGTAAAAACAAAGAATCCTAACACCTTTGAAAAGTGATGTATTCTAAATGTCTATTTTAAAAAGGATAGTTAACTTGAGCATAGTGTTTATGTTTGTGCATGTCAGTAGCTCTGTAAATGCACATTTTAATGAGTGTTTTAGGAGAATATGGGGCTTGGGGGGGCTGCTTACTACTGCACCAATAGGCAAAACTATGCTAGCTACGTGCAGAGAGAGAGAGAGAGAGAGAGAGAGAGAGAGAGAGAGAGAGAGAGAGCGCGCTAAAAATAAGAAGCACTTTAAAAGCAGAAAACTGAGAAATATTGGTATTTAAGATTCGATGACCTCCAGAATAATCATCAACTTAAGATCTTTGCATCCTCATATTATAGTATTGCATCCTGCATAATTGCAGCATCATGATGTTGCCTTTAACACTAGAGGGTGTTTGCATTTGCAACGAGTGAGTCGACCCAACTCAGGCTGCAATTTTTAGTGAGTTGCCCTTTGGTCAGAGGTGTGTACGTACTTAAAACTGGCCCTCCCTTTAAGATCATTTCTGAGTGACTGATCAGAGACCTTTTAGGAAATTACCAGCCAAGATAGACTTATCCAGTAGGGACCTCTTTGTATGTGGAAATTTACTGGCATATGTTGATAAAATTTCCCTGTGTGCAGAATTTTATTGCAGAATAAAGTACGTCTTCCCAATTTGTTTTATGTCTCTTCAGAAGGAGATTCAATTTACCTGGAAAAGAACTCCACACTTATAAAAAGAGTATCCACTTGACAGATTTATATTGGTTTAATTTTCATTCATTGATTTCATTTATTGTAGCTTGATTAATTAAGATAATTATCCATCTTTTACTCTACACAGAACATAGCATAATGGGGCCCAATCCTCATTGGAGCCTCGAAGTACTACAACAATATAACCAAGCAATATTTTTGCCATTCATTTCTTTTCTTCTTTCTGATGTTTAACTATTAGAGGGCTAAGTGCCTTAGAAATTTCTAAGATATTTTATTTTATTCTATTCATTTTACAGTAAGGCAAGCAGAGTTAAGTAACAGAAATGTGTAATAACACAAAAGCCTATATATAGTGCAGGAGTAATTTCTACTGACTTATGACTTAATACCTCTATTTATAAGGAAAGTGGATTAGATTGAAGGAAACACCATCACCTAAGTCTTAAAGCACTCTAAACTAAGCTGGGCAGAGCATTACAAAATATACTAAGGAACTATGCTTGAATGACAGGGGAATGGATTAAATGACCTTATAGGTCTTTTCCATTAATGTTTTTTAATTCCAGTATGTTGCCTGCTTTCCCCTTGGTTGTGATAAGTCATGTTAAGATAAGGCAGATAAAAAGTCATTCTTGAAGGTATTTTGGTTGTAGCCATGTTGGTCTATTCCATGTTGGAGGGTTTTTGGTTGCAGTGTTGTTGGTCCTTCACCCATTGTTTTCCCTTTGTCCCCTGCTCTGTTCCCCTTCTCCCCTCCCTTCTCTACCCATTGTTTTCCTAATTTCCACCTATTTACATTCTTACTGACCTCCCGTCACACTTTTAGCTTCTTTTATTCCTTGGAGATGTCAGAAGAACAGCAGTCTTCCTGTACCTGAAGATGGGTGCTTTACCTGAAAATTTGCAAATAACTTTTTTTCCAGCTACTCAATTGGTCTAATAAAAGGTATCACATCTACTCAAAAAACCTTGCCATTCTTGAAGGTAAAAAACACATCATGTTGGGGAGGGAGGTGGTCAGATGGCTTCCCATGCAAATCCATCATTATACAACTAAGTAGGTGCAATAGGTATTATATTTTTACTATAGGCTGGATACCTGACTTGACGATGAAAGGTCTGACCTGGAATGGTGACTCCTGGGCTTCTAAATCCTGATGCAGGTAAAGTCGGCCTCTATAGTGCAAAGGTCCAATGAAGATCTTGCTGCCTTCAAAATGCTTTTATCTGGGGCAAACTGTTTGTGCCTAAGCTTAATATATTGCATGATTGAAATGTGTTTTAAAAATACTTAGTGATTTGCTTGCATAGTTTGCAGAACCCTGCTAGTAAAGACTTCTGAAAATTGGAGCAAGGCTGTATAGAAACATGTAGATACCCAGGCCTCCAGTTAACATGGAAGTAAGCTGTGCCAAATTTGTCTGCTGGAATAAAGCCTGTTTTCTGGGCAGCTCCAATGAACAACTGTCCAAAACATTCTTGCTGCCTTGTTCTGTCTTTGCTCAGTTTTTATGTGCTGTGCGGATTGGCTCTCAACACTTAGTGGAACAGCAATTTAAGGACCATTTGAGCTGTCAAGATATGTGGGCCTACAGTATAGACTGTGGTGAATAAGTGAATTGGTATTCACCTGATATGTGTTCAATTGTTCCTAAGAAGTATAAATGTGAATGAACACAGAAAAACTGTGAAGGGGGCTTCACTACTAATGTATGTCACAAGAAGTGTGTAGTTAGTATCTAAGGTGGCCCATCCCTTTTCTTTCTTTGCTTGTACCTTATGTAAAATGAGTTTTACACGTCTTGTCCAGTAATTATTTTAAATCCACCAGGCAATCCCTTGGCCTTTGTATAGTTCCTTTGTGTTGGGTTCTGATTTTTTAAATCTTCAGAAATCTGTCACTACATATCGTTCCCCCACCCCCTCCTTAATCTGCCTTGTGAGTCCCTGGGATTTGTTTCTGCCAGTCTTCCCTCATTTCCAATTTTATTTTAGATGACTATCTACTTCAGATATGGAATATGAATTATTGATGCCCTATTATACATATGCAACACTTTCTTCTGGCTGTGAATGGCTTGTGCTCTTTGCCAGACACATTCTTTTTCTTAGATAGTATTGCATCCTGTCCATATTCTCAGCTGTGCTCTCATAATACTTTTCTTCGCTCTCTAATTATTGATAAACAATACACTATGTTTTTCTACTGATAGGTAGTATTCAGCTTGCATTCTTAAAAACATTTAGTTCAGAATATGCCCCAGTTACCAACTAGCTTAGAACAATACTTGATAATCCCCTAGATGAAACAATTCATGAGGAAATATTATAAAGAACTTAAATAGATTCATAGATGTTAGGGTCGGAAGGGACCTCAATAGATCAGCGAGTCCGACCCCCTGCATAAGCAGGAAAGAGTGCTGGGCCTAAATGACCCCAGCTAGATGCTCATTTAACCTCCTCTTGAAGACCCCCAGGGTAGGGGAGAGCACCACCTCCCTTGGGAGCCCGTTCCAGACCCTGGCCACTCGAACTGTGAAGAAGTTCTTCCTAATGTCCAGTCTAAATCTGCTCTCTGCTAGCTTGTGGCCATTGTTTCTTGTAACCCCCGGGGGCGCCTTGGTGAATAAATACTCACCAATTCCCTTCTGTGCCCCCGTGATGAACTTATAGGCAGCCACAAGGTCACCTCTCAACCTTCTCTTGCAGAGGCTGAAGAGGTCCAGTTTCTCTAGTCTGTCCTCGTAGGGCTTGGTCTGCAGGCCCTTGACCATATGAGTTGCCCTTCTCTGGACCCTCTCCAGGTTATCCGCATCCTTCTTGAAGTGTGGCGCCCAGAATTGCACGCAGTACTCCAACTGCAGTCTGACCAGCGCCCTATAGAGGGGAAGTATCACCTCCCTGGACCTATTCGTCATGCATCTGCTGATGCACGATAAAGTGCCATTGGCTTTTCTGATGGCTTCGTCACACTGCCGGCTCATGTTCATCTTGGAGTCCACTAGGACTCCAAGATCCCTTTCCACCTCTGTGCCACCCAGCAGGTCATTCCCTAGGCTGTAGGTGTGCTGGACATTTTTCCTCCCTAGGTGCAGCACTTTGCATTTCTCCTTGTTGAACTGCATCCTGTTGTTTTCTGCCCACTTGTCCAACCTATCCATGTCCACTTGTCCAACCTATCCAATATATGTAAAGATGAGCAAAAAGGCATCCAAAGGCCTTATTACACAGTAATTTTGGGCAGCTCCTGGAGCTATTAACCCCTGGATTGTTCTCATGTTAACACCTTAAAGTGTATTTAAGCGCTTGTTATCTGGCTCAAAAGTTATGCCACTCCAAGGCAGGATTATCTCTGATCCACACTACCCAGTTTATGGTTACCATACACCTGGGTTTTCCCAGACATGTCCTCTTTTTGAGCCCTCTGATCTCCACTTGGATGGATTTTTAAGCCTGACCAGATGTCCAGGATTTTCTTTGCTCTGCTGGTAGGAGCAGGGGGAGAGGAATGGGAGGCAGCAGAGAATACAGATGTATCTGCCTGCACAGACCCATATGGTGCTCCCTACTGCCTCCGATCACCCTCCCCCTGCTCCCACCCCCAGAGCAAAGCAAAATCCTGGACATTTGGTCGGGGGGGGGGGGGGGGAAAGGGGGCTGTGCCAGGGCAGGTGGGGCTGTACCGGCATGTCACTGCCCCCCCCACACATAACAAGTGTCTTCTTTTTTTGGACCTAGAAATATGGTAACCCTAAATGGCTCCTGTTCCATTAAGGTGTAGCTACTCCCCACAGATGTGTTGTTCAAACTCAAGTCCTCCAGTACCCCAAGATCTCTTATACCCCAGCCTGCAGAGCAGGGATAAAAGCCTGTCCTGGCTCACCAGACCTCTAGTAGCAACCATAAGCAGAGGGAGAAAAAATGTTTGGTGGTGGGTGGAGGGGCGGCGCTGAGTGCATGTGCACCACCCCAGGGGGAAAAGTCTGCAGGTGAAGGAGTGGGGTGGGGGCTGGCAAGTGCACTTGTACTGCCTGCAACTTTAAGGGCTGAGTCAGGCAGCCAGAAGGTGCCTGATTGCAGCAGCCATTTTAAAACACAGGCCAGCTATATAAACACAGCAATTTGTTAACTGGCAGCTAGGCAGAGCTATTGCTTGCTTGAACTGCTGTATGAAACATCTGGCAGGTAAGAGCAGGGACTCTTGGTCCTGGGCACGACCTAAAACTGCACCCTGCCAGGGTAGGGAGGCCTGGTGGAACTGCCGGTGGTGAAGCAGCCCCACTCAAATGCCAGGACTGAGAACCTCCCTGGTGAAAGGTGGGTTGGGGTGCCTTTTTAACTCCAGCTCCCACAACTGGGTGAGTAACCCCATAGTAGGGCCCAAGAAGGCAGCCCCATGTAAGAGAGCATGGGCTAGTTGCTCAGAAGCTTGACTTGAGGCAGCCTTGACTGGTCAATGCTGGGGCCAGGACCAGAAGGGCCAAGGGCCCACCATGAGGGATGCCCAGAACCAGGGGCCTGGGGTTCTAACTGGCCTTGGAGGTGAGGCCAGGGCCTGTATGGCCAGAAGCCCTGGAGGGGTGGGAGGCTATGCCTGAGAGGGAGAAGAGTGCAGGGAGCTTGGCAGCCCAGAATGAGGGCAGAGTAGGCTGCCTGATGGGAAGGGACCTAGCTGGGGTTCACACTAGGGTGTTATGGGGCCCAGTGTGGGGCCAGAGACATTGAAAACTGAGATGCTATGGGCTGCAGTGGCATAGGCTGTGGTATAGGGGAAGTTCAGAGTGGCAGGTAGTGCCCCCTGGCCTCAGGGCACATAATGGGTAGTCTACTGCATTTTCCACCAGTTATGGGAACAGGAAACGCAAGATGGGCGGACTGCCTCAGAGACAGGTGGGCGGGTGGGCTGACTCGAGACTCAGTCCTGAGGTTGCCCCCTGGCACAGTGGGGCAGTCTCTGCTGGCAGGGTGCAGTTTTAGGTCATGTCCAGGACCAAGAGCCCTGTGCTGTTACCTGCTAGATGTTTCATACAGCAGTTTAGCCAAGCAATGGCTCTGGCTGGCTGCCAGCAGCAAACTGCTGTGTTTATATAGCTGGACTGTGTTTTAAAACGGCCACAGCAATCGGGCACCTGCTGGCTGCCCGACTCCACCGTTAAAGTGCGCTGCCACAGGAGGGTATAATTAAAAGCAATTATTGTGCTAGTGCACATGTTTGCATATACACTAGCACAAAGACATGGTCCTGCTGTCAAAGAGCCTATGATTTATAAAGTGGGATAGTTACTAGAGTGCTGTTGGTTGCACATTATTTTGTTATGTATTCAATTTGTTTAAATAAATAAATAAAAGAATAGCAAGCCCATTTCATTTGTGCCTCAAGCCATTATTAACTTGTTCTTTCTTTAAGGCAGAGGTCAGTCTTGAGACGAATGTAGTGGCTTCTGCTACATGGGATGAGACTAAAAAAAGATGAGTTGAAAAAAAAAAAAACAAAACAAAAAACAACATTTCTGAGGGAGAGACAAAAAAAAAAAAAAATCTTACTGGCTTCCGAGCTCAGTATCTCTGGGACTGTCAGCCCCTGGTTAGTACTGAAGATGGGGCTATCTTACCTCTGGGGACCCTGAAAGCCCTGGCAGCTGCTGAGTGAGAATGTCTTGAATCATTAGTTTCACTACTGCCCACCTTTAAATAGCAGAGGTCAAACTAATGAGAATGATATCACATTCAATCAATTGTTGCCTGGGTCCTAGGAAGCATCTTGTGTTTTGGAAACCCCATATAGTCTTTCTAGAACAAAAATGTTCCAGAACTTGTTTTGTGGGGAAAAAAAATATATAGTTTTCATTTTAGTTGAAAATGAATCAAATTTGCTACATGGTGAAATTTCCTCTCAACCATAAATCTGAATTGACATTTGGTCAGCTCTACATCCACCCTGCTTTCAAAGCTCTTTTATATCTTTACAGCTTATTATGAAGGCCAGCCAGTTTGGTGAACAAGGGAAGGATGAATTCTAATGTTTCACTGAAACCATCAATTTCTTTCCCTGTAAACAAGGAAACTACTATCTTCTTCTCTTTAGGTGATTACAACTATCAGCTTCTCACATGATAAGAAGGGATGTCTGAAGTAGCAGGATCAACAGCTTAAAGGGCTTTAAAGTACCTTAAAACAGGGGTGTCAAATATATGGCCCCCAAGCCAGATCTGATTCTAGGGGCATCTTTACATATACTCCAAGGGGTGGGAAAGGGGCACTTTAATTAAAGTGGCTCTCAGAGCTGTGAAAGTGCTTATGATTTATGAAATATGGTAGTTACTAGGATACTGTTGGTTGCACATTATTATTATTATTTTTTTTTTTTTTTTTTTTTTTTACATATTTAGTTCTTTATAATATTTCTCAGAGCCACTTTAATTAAAATGCCTGCAGAGTGTCATGTATTCGGCATCCCACACTTCAAAATGGTGGTTGTTCGACGAGCTTTAGTTAAAGCACCCTTACTGCCATTTTGAAGCACGGGGACACTGAATACATGAAACAGAGGATGCTAGAGCACACTAATTAGCATGCTCCAGCAGACTTGATTAATAGAATCTGCTCTAATGCTCTGTAATTACAGTGCATTGGAGCAGTGTCTCCACACATGCATAGGCACCCGCGGAGCACTATAACTGGCTTATGGGTCTCAGACTGATCCCATGCACTGCAGGTGGCATGCAGCAGCCCTGGCCTAGTACACAGAACTGGCGTGGTGTGTACTGCATGTGGGACTGGACCTAGAGCCATAGGAGTTGCACCCATAGACTAGCCTCACACACTAGGGCCAGTCTGGCATGGACCACTCATGCAGCCTGTGCCCTGTGTCAGCTCTGTATGTGAGCCCCAGATTGAGGCCAGTGTGTGCTGCACACAGCACACAGTGCTGGTCCAGAGCATGTACAGCAGGGGTGTGCAAAACGGGCCATATTCAATTCATATTTGGCCCGAATCGGGGACAATGATTCGATTAGTTGATTCCAATTACTGTCCCCAATTTTGATTCTGCCAAATCCGAATCTGAAGACTCAACGCTAATTTGGAGAATCAGGGATTCGGCCATAAACACAGCTTTAAATGTATTTTTCTATATACATCAAGGTACCAAGCATGGCTTGTGAACACTGTGATGGTGGGGCAGATGGCATGTCCCACAGGAGCACGGTCCCCTCCCCCCGCCCCCGCATGCTTGGAGGCCAATCCAGAAGTGAACTGGAAGTACTTCCAGTCCACTTCTGGGTCTACCAGGAAGCATGTGGGGGGCCCTCACCTGTTCTCCCCTGGCTTGGCAATTGGCTGTGGGGGACCCTGGGTGCCCCCCCAGACCCAGGAGGCACCAATCGCTGAGCAGGAGGGGGACCCAGCACAGTTCCTGGCAGACCCAGAAGTGGACCAGAAGTTCTTCTGGTCCACTTCTGGGTCTGCTGCTGAGCGCACTGGGAGACACCTGCACTCCTGTGGGATGTTCCACCTGCCCCAGCATCACAGCATTCATGAGCCACCTGGCACGTTTTGGTATGTAGAAAAAAAAAACATTTAAAGCTTTGTCTAAGTTTGAATTGCCAAATCTTTCTGAATCAATTTGGAGGGTTCCGATTTGATTCAGAGAGATTAAAGGGTCTCCTGATTTGATTCAGATTTGGCCACTGAATTGGGCCAAATCTCCACCGAAACAAATCAGGGTCCAAAGCTTTGCACAGCCCTAATGTATAGCATGAAGTATTTCTGTTGAACTGGCCCTGTGTGTTGGTTCTGGTGCGTGGGGCTAGTCTGTAGGTCCCAGCATGACCATAGGCTGGCTCCATACCCCACATCTGGCCCACAGGCCAGGCAAGTGTTACCCAGTGTCACGGTGGGGTCCTACAGGAGGGCCGTGATCTCCTTTAGGCCCCCTCTCCGTGCCAAGTTGGCCCAAGGGCACCCTCTATTCTCGCCCACCACGTCTTTGATCTTGAGTGAAGTTGGGAGGCTGCCTTACGTCTCCTAGGCACGGTTAGCTGGGACCTCCGTCCCCGTGTTCTCCCGGACCCACCGGGGATCTCCCAGTACAGTGGGTGCGTTCCAGGCACCCTAGCCTTATGGGCTACGCGTGGCTCCTACCAACCCCTAATACCACGCCCCAAGCCTCACAGATGTACTGGACGTTGGTCTGTCAAAATACATGCCCGCTCCCCCGGGCCTCCTCTGTAGTCTATCCCACTCCCGGGCCTTCTCAAATATATGGCCCCTCACTGGGACTCTCGTCGAGCCCACTCTGGGCCTTCTCTAAAAAAAAAATCTAGCCCGCTACGGGACTTCCTATTGAGTCTCCGGTCCTTTAGGCCCACCGCACGGCTACCCTCTCTTATCCAGGCTCACCGCACTGCTATCCCCTTTTACCGGGGACCGCCGCAGCCCCTTGCCTTTCTCCTGGGGTGTTGCACTACTAACCCCTTCCGCCGGGGTCCACCGCAGCACCCTGCCCCTATCTGAGAGCTATTGCCGTACTAGCCTACAGCCGGGCTCGCTACGCCCGTCTTGGGCTTCTAAATAGTCCCCCTTCTCTGGGACCTTACATGCCCGTGCCAGGCTTCCTGATACTATCGCCCCTTCTCTGGGGCTTGCTGTGCCCCCGCTGGGCTCCTTAATAATGCCGCCCCCTCTCTGGGGCTTCTCAATGTTGCCCCCTTCCTGGGGCTCACTGTGCTCACCTTTGGGCTTCTCAATGTTGCCCCCTCTTTGGGGCTTGCTACACCCACACTGGGCTCTTCAAATGCCCCTCTCTGGGGCTGGGGTCTATGCACCCCCGTAAACTCTGCCCTTACTGGCACCTGGATCCCCACTCTATTGTGGGTCTCCTATGAGGCCTCCTCCAACCCCTTATAGCCTCACCCTAGCCACCGGTAAAATACAAACACTAGCAAAACAAAACACAAGCTTCCTGGCTATAACTTAACTTAAGGCCGCCTGGCTGTAACAACATTGCTCCCACGTCCCAGAGCCACCATTCTTCAGTCTGCTCGAGCGGTACTTGCATCCTAGCTCCTGCTCCTGCCCCTCTGACAGCTAGCAGGGAACTGCCAGCCTGGCTTCAGCCCTGGGCTTTATAAGGGCCAGGCCCTGCCTCCTACAGGCAGCTGACTCTCATTAGTTGCCCCAGGAACCTGCAGCTGTACTCCCTAATCACCGCTAGGGCTCCTTATACACTGCCAGAGCTTTTCCTCTGGCAGTTTTCCCCTCTCTAGGAGCAGGGCAGCAAGGTGCCCTGCAACACCCAGTCTTAAAGAAATCTGAAAACAGACTGAAGCTAATATAGACTACAAATAGGTGTAACCAGCTAGCTGAGAGAAACACTGCTGAATATGCAGGCAGGCTCATTCTCTGTGAACTGAACTTTGTAGGAATTTTCCAACATAGTTTCATGAAAATTTAGCTGCAGTAATCCGTGTGGATTGGACCAAATGATAGCTGATAAGTATGGTCAGCTTGTGGCAGGGCAGTGTTGGTGCCTGCCATTTTAAGGGCTGAGCCAAGCAGCCAGCAGCTGCTTGATTGCAGCAGCCATTTTAGAGCCCTGGCAGCCTATATAAACAGAGCAGTTCACTGCTGGCAGGCTGGGCTATAACATTGTCTGGCTGCTAGGCTGAATGGAATATCCTGGAGGTAAGGACAGGAGCTTAAGGGGATGGTTTGGAGGTTCCTGGTCCTAGGCATGACCTAAAACTTCACCCTGCCAAGAGTGGGTGGCCTGGTGGGGCTCCCAGTGGTGTGGGAGCCCTCAGGAAATGCCAGGCCAGTTACCACCCCAGTGAAAGGTGGGTAGGGGTGCCTTAACCCCAGCCCTCACCTTTGGGCAGGTTATTCATACCATCCGATTCAGGGAAGGCCAGGTAAGCTTCAGAAAGTGACTGAGCCTCCAGGCATGCTTCAAGGAGCACCTGAGCCAGGAGTGGGGGACCCTGATCCCTGAGTGCAGGCAGGAGGTGTAGACCCAACTGAGGGACTCGACTGGTCAATGCTGGGGCCAGGGCCGGGAGGGTCAACAGGACCGGAAGGGTCATAAGGGCCAGGGGCCCACCGCAAGGGATGCCCATATTGAGCAAAGAAGCTTGGGGTCCCAACTGGCCTGAGACAGACTCAGGGATTAAAAGAAAGCTGAAGGTCCCAGGAAAGGGAGCCACAGCTAATGGGCAAAGTAGAGGGTTAAGTTGACTGCCTGAGATGCCATCTGTGAAGCTTGGGCTGTGATGTAGGGGTAGACTAGAGCTGCAGATAGGGGGGAAGGGGCCTATCAGGGTGTATAATGGGCAGCCTCCCACCTAATTAACAACTCAATTACGTTCCATCAAGGCATGGCAGGAGAGACAGGTGGGCAGTGTGACCAGAGGCAGGTGGGGGAACTAGCCCTGTGGCTAGTCAGGAACCCCCACTTTGCCACACTGCTCCACCCAGAAGAAAAACAGTTGCAGCCACTTTGGAAAACACAGTTGGAAAAATGTAATAATATAAAGTAATTTATTTCAAAATGATATTTTTCTAAAAATTTGGGTAATGCCACAGTTTGGGTATCAGAACTACGTTGAGTTAAGATGTAGCACAACAGCAGCAAAATTGGTTAGTTTAAAAGTAGATTGGAATCTAGTCATGTTCTGCCCAACCTACTTTGAATGTAGTAATTGTCCTTTATAATCAAGCTATTAGAATGGCATTAAAATGTAATCCTCAGGAACAACATAGTCATTTATCAAATGTTGCGTTAGCTTGCTTGACATTTTAATTTACAAGTTCTTTATTATTAGTCTGGTCCCTAGATTAGTAATTACTTGAAAGGCATGTCATTTTTCATGTCTGATATCAACAAATAAAACAAAATGGGCCAGATTCTGATCTTACTTAAACCAGTATAGATCTATTATATTTCTACCCAGGTCAGTGAATAGCTACTCCAGTTTTATCCTGATATAATGGAGATTAGAATCTGTTCCAGTATCTCTTTCAAAGGCAAACCACTATCGAAAAGTCTCACTCAGGCTGATAGAGTAAAAACAGTGTTCCTTTTATGCTATGTATTCCTTGATTTGACTACCTGGTTAAAAAACAAACAAACAAAAAAAAACCCAACTAGATCAGGTTTCTTTTGATGGCAAAAGACATTTTCCTCCCCCCAACACTAATACTAATGCCATATGGAGCATCATTTATTATACATCAGTTGAGCTTTCAGTATCTCATCTGATGTTGATCCCTCCCCTACCTGCTTCAATCTTGATATGTTTTGAAATTTTGGATTCATTTAAGGACCCGGTTGGAATTTTTGAAGGTTATTATGAATAACTTTAAGAGGGAAAAAATGATCAAGTATCTTTTGTCTCTGTTCATACAGATTTTCATTTTTTTGTGCACCAGTATAAAAGAAAGGTATATTGGCTGAAAAAAATAGTAATTATGACTTTTTAGTGGGAGCAGTTGGCATCAGTATAATACTTTAGAACTATATTTTCTGTTCAATATTTTATTATTAGGATCTTAATATCTACTAAATCATGCTCCAAGTTGACTGTACATGAACAAGTTCTCCAATAAGCTCCAATTGAGTACTGAGAGAAAAATATAGAGTACATATAACCCATTTTGCTGTAAAACACAGAACTAGCCTATTAAATCACATCTGGCCCTTTGTGTACCACATGAAATATAAAACAAATAACATGATAAACAAACTGTGATAATTCCAATGACAGTTCAGTAGCAGAATAAGGAACAGACTGCATTTGTCATACAACTGACCTGAACTTACTTTAATCCTCCTTTAAACTGAACCTTACTTAGGCCAAGAAACTTTTGATAAACTATTTACTCCTCACCATATGTCTATATGTTGCCTTTTGCCCACAAGTGGAAATGCAGAAATACTACAGAAAAGGGGTTCCTTGTGATATTTCTAAGTGCCAGAAATCTCTCAAAGTCTGAACTCACAGTAGACCCTCAGTAGCTCTGTAAATATATTTAATGTGGACATCCCATCAAGGAAGATTAGTCTTTTTTCTCTTTCCCAGTAGCATAACTAAGGCAGGGTGCCCAAGGCAGCAACCCTGGTAGCTGACTTGAGGGGGTGGGGTGGGGGGTTAGAAATAACATCTGATGTTGCAGCTGTGCGTCTGTACCACTGGCACCAGCAGCTGGAATTCACCTACTGCCCCTGGTGACCAGCTGCTTTTTTATGCCCCTGCTCTTTCCCTTCTCCCCCTCTCTCCTCCCCTACTTTTTGCATTGTTATGATCAGGCATTGCCAGTTCTATTTTAGGTGGGTGTGTGTGTGTGTGTGTGTGTGTGTGTGTGTGTCTGTCTAGGAATACACATTAATACATTATAGTTACTTATATGAATTGTATAATATTTTATTTATAGTATAAAATAGTATCCGATTGCCTTCACAGACCACATCCACATGAGCATAGCTGTGCAGTATATGACCGCTGGATATCTGGGGTAAAAAAAAAAAAAGCAGCAGAGCAGTACACACAGGGGCAACTCACACTGCTTAAAACTTGAGCCTGGCTACCCAGAGCCATGCTCCAGCTGCTGGCCAGGTACCAAGCAGCAGGACTGTAGCTGCTGGAACCCCAGTGTGATGGAGGGCCTCCTCGGGCCGATCTCCACCGCCCGCCCCCTGTCTCTGGGCAACCGCCCGCCTGTCTCACCCGCCACGCCTTTGATGATAACCAGTTCAATTAAGTTGTTAATTAAGCGGGAGGCTGCCCTTCGTACTGCCCCGATGCCAAGGGGTGCTCTGCGGCTCCGACCTCCCCTAATACCGCAGCCCAAGCCTCGCAGATGGCATCATGGTGTTCTTCCTCACCAGCCCCACACTGGGCCCCAGAATCTTCCATGCAAGACCCCACTATCACTGGGCCTCACCGTGCCACTACTCCCTTCCTCCTAGGAGCCACCGCAGCACCTTGCCCACATCACTGCCACTCTCGGGGTCTGCCCTATCTGGGCCCCTCATAGCACTCAGGGGTCACCCACCCAGTGGTGGTGGGAGCTAGGGGTTAAGGCACCCCAACCCACCTTTCACCAGGGTGATAACTGGCCTGGCATTTCCTGGGGGCTCCCGCGCCACTGAGAACCCCACCAGACCACCCACTCCTGGCAGGGTGCAGTTTTGGACCAGGACCCTCCTGCCATCCCCTTACAGCTCCCCCCCTTACCTCCAAGTCAATCACAGCAGCCATAAGCCAGGCAATGTTGCTGCCTGACCTCCTGCAGCCAAACTGCCTGGTTTATATAAGCCTCAAAATGGCTGCCGCAATCAGGCACCTGGAGGCTGCCAGCTCCAGGCCCTTAAAGTGGCAGGAGCACCCTGTGCTCTGCCACACCCAGGATCCCAGGTAAGGCTGCTGTGGCCATGGCATAGGTGTTCCCTGGGGACAATTAGAGGTGGCCCAAGATGTCCCATTGCTAGCTGTCCCTGGGGAACCAAATGTCCATATTCATGTGGATGTTGCCACAGTCTTTGCTGTAGGTCCAGAACACTGGACCTGGGTATACAGTTATTTTCATTCTATAAAGGGAGAACAAAGGCCAAAAGGGACTAGAGGAAGGGCCTATCTGTATTGCTACAGTGGTGTGACCCAGTGAGCACAAAGCTGTGTATGTCCTGTCACCCAAACCTTCAGGCACATGCCAAAACTGCAAATTCATGAGAGAAGCTGCTCTGGGTTCATCCTCAGGCCATGTACAGCTATTATACTTTTAGTGGTATAAGTGATCAGAAATTGGTCTATATTTGTAATGGAAAAAAACCTCATCATACAAAACTGGTCTATACTAGGGCTGTGTGAAGCTTCAGTCCCTGATTTGATTTGGTGGAGACTTGGCCCGATCCGGTGGCCGAATCTCTGAATCCAAATTGAATCAGGGGACTCTTTAATCTCTCCGAAATGAATCAGAACCCTCCAAATCAATTTGGAGATTCGGACATAGACACAGCTTTAACTGTTTTTTCTATATACCTCTAGGTAGCAGGGGCTCATGAGTGCTGTGATGATGGGGTGCATAGAGTGTCCCACAGAAGCATGGGGGGCTTCCCTGTGTGTTTGGCAGCAGACCCAGAAGTGGACCAGAAGCACTTCCAGGTCTGCTGGGGAGCATGCTGAGGGCCCCCTCTGCATCCCCCTGGCTTGGCAACTGGTGCCTCCTGGGTCTGGGGGGGCACCCGGGATCCCCCTGCCGCTAATCACCAACCCAGGGAGGCACAGGGGGGCCCCACAGTGCACTCCTGGAAGACCTGGAAGTGGACTGGAAGTACTTCTGGTCCACTTCCAGGCTCACTGCTGAGCACATGGAGGGCTGCCCTGCACGCCTGTGAGACGCTCCATGTGCCCCAGCATTGCAGTGATCAAGAGCTGTGCTGGTACCTCGAGGTATGTAGAAAAACATTTTAAAGCTGTGTCTGTCTGAATAGCTGATTCTCCACATTGGCATCGAATCTTCAGATTTGTATTTGGCCGAATCAAATTGGGGACAGTGATCTGAATTAATTAATTGAATCACTGTCCCCGATTTGGGCTGAATCCGAATCTGAATTGAATAGGGCCTGCTTCGCACACCTATAGCAAAACCCCCAGTTTTCTTTTTTTTAAATTTTGAAATACATTCCCTCCCCTTCCCCTAGCCATTTCTGACTTTCTCTCTGCCCTCTCTATTCCTTATAAGTGATTACAAGTAGTGCTAGGTAAGCTAAGCTAAGTTCTTGTATGCTATCATTGTAATAAGTCCCTTTTTATATTGTAAATGTTATGTTTATATTGATTTTTACTGTTTTATATGGTATTATTTTGTATTCCTATAATTTTTTGCATTTTTTTTTTTATTGTTTCATATTAATACTGTGTGGTCTAGGCCTGTGTCTGTAAAGTAATGTCAAGTTTCTATTTTGTATGTCAAGCCACCTTGTGTCCCCTGCCCTACACAGTATGTTGCAACTACGACTCATACCTACCCCTCCTATGTAAATTGGTTTTCCTTGAATGTCTGAAACAAAAGAGTGAATGGATGAATGAAACACAATGATAGCAGGACCCCCTACTAAATCACCCCACCATCAAAAACAATACTTGGACCAATGACCCTGTTGTCCTGAGGGGTCAGGCCAACGCTCAGGATTTCAATATTGTGCTGTTAGACAGGAGGGTGTAGTGTACAATGGCATATGCACACATAAAAATCAATTAAGCACACATACACTTACTAGGTGCATACACACACACACTAACAGCTCAGATACACACAAGTGTAAAATAATTAGTCTAGGTTCATGCACACTTATCACCAGTTTAAGCCCATACATGCTGCACACACACCAAATTTAGACAGAATTAGTTACCAGTTACCAACACCTGCACATCCACTACACATATGTGGATTACTAATTCACACACACACACACACACACACACACAAAATGATATGTATATATGTGTATTTACTAATTCACACATACACACAGGTGAGTTCCAAAGTTGGGTGTTGTGATGTGTATGTATGTATATGCTTGGTGTACTTGGGATACCTGGGGAAAGGTTAAGGTGAGAAAGTAAAAGTGTAAGGATTTAAAGTTACCAGGACTGGGATTAGAACCAGTAGACTGCAGGGGCCTGGGCTGAAGAACTGAGGCTTGGGGGTAGCTTTAGGTTAATTGATCTTAATTGATTAAAAGACAATGGCCAAAGCCTGCAGAACAGGGAAGCGTGCTGGCACAGAGTCTGGGACTGGAGCCAGAGCTACAGGGGAGTTGAAAAGGTAGGTGCTGGAGAGGGAAAGTGGGACTAAGAGAGAGTGTGGGTGTTAAAGAGGGGCTCTGGGTGTGGGGAAGCCAGAGGATGGCTCTGGGGCAGCTAGAGAAGTCTGGGAAGCTGCGGGGGGGGAGCCTGAAATCAGAGAGACGGACAGCAGAAAATCACAGAAAAAGCAGCAGAAGAGACTGAAAGGTGGCAGGGGCAGCAGGAAAGCAGAGAAAGACAGCAGAAAATCACAGGAAAAGTGGCAGTAGGAATTGAGAGGAGATTGGGAAACTAGTGGAGAGGGGTGGGGACTGGAATTGAGAGAGAGAGAGAGAGAATGAGGCTAGAATTTAAGATAAGGAAGGGACTGGGATTCAGTAAAACATGACCCAGCTTGGAGTCGCAAATGACAGTGGTTTTATTGAACAGGGGAGATGGGGGCAAAATGCCAAATCAGTTCCCTTGCACCCACACCCACACAATGGCAGCAGGGGTTAGAGAGGCTTGGTACAGGGGTTGAAGTCCACTGAAGTCCAGGAGGAGAGAGAGAGAGAGAGAGTGAGAGAGAGTCCAAATTGTAAGAGGAGGTGTGCAGGTAATCTCTACCTATCCCAGGCTGGAAGTTGATCCTCAATGGCCAGTTGGGGTCTCCTTCAGCTCGCTGTT
The DNA here is from genome assembly GCF_030867095.1 of Alligator mississippiensis. Lineage (NCBI taxonomy): Eukaryota > Metazoa > Chordata > Crocodylia > Alligatoridae > Alligator > Alligator mississippiensis. The sequence continues at coordinate 206,847,999 of NC_081826.1, forward strand.
GTCCAGAGGGGGTTGCCGGCAGGGCCTCTGGGGTGGATAGGTGACGTGAAGCTGGTTTGGTCTGGATGGAAATGGTGTTCCCACTGGGTCTGTCTTCACTGCCCCTTTTTATAGGGGCAGACTGTTAGTGACAGGAGGCATGCCCAGGCAAGGGTCAGCCCCTGATGCAGGGAGCACACATGCTCAGTACAGGGATGTGCAATTTCAGGTGTTTGAAATGGTGGGGTACAATGGTAGAGTTGTTGGTTCTGCAGGGTCTTTTGTTTTTCAAATGCTGGTCTTGATTCTGTTCCTGGGTGAGGTCCATGGTTCCCGGGTGAATCAATGCGAGGTGATGGCCCAGTCATTACAGGCCATTTAGTAGAGGCCTGCTACCATTGTATTTCAATCATTCCCAATCATTCTCATTCATCGGGGAACCAATTTACATGGGAGGGGTACAATGAATCATATTGTTGCAACATGGGATGCCCAGGCAGAGGACACAAGATGGAGGCTTGACATAAAATGGAAACTTGACATGACTTTGGTTCACTTAAAAACACAGCCTAAACCATACAATATCCCTATGAAATAATTAAAATCAATATGAAAATGATAATAATACAATATACAACAGTAAAAATTAATACAAACCTAATAATTATACGATATAAAACAATGGATATCCAAAACCAAATATTTGCTACCAAAATAAAAATGTTTAAAGCTTATCCTAAGTTTGAGCTCACTTATACTTATTGATAGGGAATAGGGAGCGAGAGAAAAGTCAGAAATGGTTGGGAAAGGGGAAGGAATGCATTTTAAAATAAAAAAAAGAAAAACTGGGGGTTTTGCTACAACCCAGCCATTGGAACCACCCTCCGCATTCAAGAAACAAAAGATGAGGCAAACCACCATTGTGCCAAGGCTGCACATGCTCAGTATGAACATCTGGAACCCTCTGGAACAGGACTGACCTTGCCTGGACAGGCCCTCCCCATAGGGGATCATAGGTAGTGTACCCCATAAAAAGGGGTAGTAAAGACTGACTCCTGGGGATGCCCTCTTCATCTGGACCAGACCTGTTCCACATCATGCTGACTATCGAACCTGAGGCCCTGCCAGCAACCCCCTCTCCACCCCCTTCCCCCCCCCCCGGACAACACCTGCTGGAGAAAGACCCTGACTAGCCATCGAGGACCCCCCCTCCCAGCCTGGATAGGTAGCTATCACCCCCACCCTCTCTTCAACCAAGGACTTGGACTCTGTTTCTCTTCCCTACCTGGACTCCAACCCTTCCACTGAGTCTTTCTCCTGCTGCCATTGTGTGTGTGTGTGTGTGTGTGTGTGTGTGTGTGTGGGAACCAAGCTGTACAGTACAGTGTTCATTTAATAAAAGTGTTATTTGGACCCCTGAGTTGGGTTTTGCTTTACTATGGTTCAGGCTCTGCTCCAATCTCTACTCCTTGCCCCTCTAACTGCTGTCTAATTTCTCCCTTTCCTGCTTCTGGCTCACCGCCACCTCCAACACCAGTCTTATGCTCCTGTGGCTCCAGCTGTCCTGAGCTCCTCTCTGCCTGCAAACCCCTGTTTCTTTGCTATTGCCTCATCCCCACTTCCTTTTCCCTGATCTCTGCCACTTGCTCTTTAGTTACCAAGCACCCCAAGCATAGGTACCACAGGCACCAACACACACGCACTGTCACCTGAGTCAGTGTTTAACCTATTTGTGTATTGTTTATGATTTCATGTCATTATCATTAGGGTGTGTATGTGCTTGAATTGGTAATACGTGTGTATGTGCAACTGTATACCACCCCTTCCTGTCTAACAGCGCGATATTGAGATCCTGAGCGTTGGCCTGACCCCACAGGGCAACGCACCCCTAGTCTATACCCATAACAGAACAGAAATTTGGCACACAACTGGTCTATACCTGTGACAACAGTTCTTCACGCATAGACTGGTTTAAAAATGCCAGAACCCAGTCTAAGATTTGCCTTCCTCTTTTTCACCCCACCTCACCAAAGGGCAAATGTGTGGTTCGCTACCGGTTCACCACCGAAATCTGTTCACTACCTATCTAAACTACGCTGCTTACAGAAAACCATGTAACTTAGATTGATTCTGCCTCAGGCTTTCTGAATGTCTATACCTAACCTCAGAGGCCATTCTGAAGCATTTGCCTTCTATTGGGCCTGACAGCGGCTACTGGGGATATGCTTGAAGGAGCCTCACTAGCAAATTTAAGAATCTGGCCTAGATCTGAAGACTCAGGTTGGCGAGATATACTCAGTTTCATCCTCTACCAGGACTGACTGCTGCAGCCTAAATGTCTCATCTGATTATTCCCACTACATTTGCATACAGTGTATTTTTCATACTCCTTCTCCTGTATTTTAATACTAAATCTCTTTTATTTCCAACTGGTTCACATTTTTAAGCCAGATTTCACAATGAAATAGGTTTCTTACAGGTCTAGCATATATGAACATGTAGATTAAATTGGGCGAAGTGAGAATATAATGCATTTGGATCTTTGGTTTGGAGTGGGGGGAAGTAGGGAGCAACAGGAGAGGAGAAAACAGATTTATGAGAAGAAAGGAGGATATACTGTCTGAGACTGGACAGAATTTGTGTTAACATTTGCTCAAGAATGATTTAATTTACCTAATCCTGAGGGCCTGATCTAACTCCTATTGAAGTCAATAGGACTGGACTGAGCCATAAATCAAGACCTGGGACTATTAGATACTTGATGGAATGGTCTGAACTTATTAAGGGATCTCCTATCCTGAATACATTGTGTAATGGGATGGATGCTGGCTCGAAATCCTTCAGGCTTATCAAATCGATCAAGAGATTGCAGCAGTTCTAGCAGGAAAAGAAAACAGGAATTTGCTCACTTCTCTTGTTTAGAAATAGGGTGACCAGGTTTTTGGTACAAGTCTTTGGACTCTCATATATTTGAAAGTTTCTGAGGGGCAATTGAAAGGGAGAAAGGGAAAGAAGGCTGGGAAGGAGGCTGGGGAAGGGTGTGGGACCCAAAACTATGAAAGTAGAAGAGATGTTGTAGGTGTTTTATTTATAAATACGAGTGTCATGTCTTGACAGCACAAGATTAAGCACTGCCTGGAAAGGCTACACTGCTTTTTCAATCGGGAGTTTCAGCCTTGCTATCAATGATGTTCACCAGTTAATTATAGTAAAATGTGACAACAGAAATGAATCCTCATGTCCAGTAGGTCATAAGACTACATCACAGTCCTTAGGGGGTGAGATGGAGAAACCTCAAATGGTTTAAATCAGTGCAGGCTGACTGTGAAAGGTAACCTAAGTACTGGTATATATAGTTCCTTGATCAGAGAAATGACAACATGTATCTTGCAATATTGTGGTTTGTGACAGAAGTCTTTCTGGTGGTAATTTGTATACAGTGAAAGAGCTCTTTGATTTCAACTGCAGTTGGCAATCCTCAACATTATATAGCTTGACAGGCCCATATCTCAAAAACTGACAGCTTTTGCAGAGGAAAAATACCACTAAAACCTGTGAAAAACAAGGGGACAGATTTGTGCTATCAGTTTTTAAGCAGAAAGCTGCATAGTTTGTGTGAACAAATTTCAGTCTGTGATTTGTGAAATATAGAACTGTCACTTTATTTTCTGCTAATTGTTCTTTTGCTATTGGCTAGCTAAGTCACATGGCATTGCTTCTATTGTTTGACTGGATAACTGTAACTTTAAATAGGAGACTAAGAAAAGATGAATGCTGAATAACAATATGCTTTCAATTCAAAGCTTTAGACAGATAATCAGTCATGCTAAAAATGATGAAACAACCAGGGTTTAAAAAATAATCAGTAGTCAGAAATTCTTGGGGACACAAACTATGAATATCAGTGGAGCAAACCATGTTTATTTTGAATGTATTTCTAAACAATTCTGTATTTTTACCCTATTAGTGCTCATCTGTAAAACTGAATGTTGTTTTCTTCTGTGTGGGCAAACGGCAAGATGTAGTGTGTAAAGTGACCTTCTGGACTCTCTTCAAGCATAAGAAATAGCTGATTTTACAAAGTATTTGGGGGACACCACTTATTCATTCTGTGTACCTTTCACTATTTGTTAAACAGCATGTGCTTTTATGCTGTTATATAAACACTATTATTTATTTCTCTCATGCCTCACTCAGGCTTTAGAAAAGCCTGTGATCGTGTAAATTTAAGTCAAATGATAAGAGATTCATTTAAGTTTACATAATGGTGTTCTGAGCTTTACTCAGTTTTGTTTGTTTTTTTTATAATCCAGATACACAGATCAGGCAATGTTAAGTGGCTTTCTTTAGCGTTTAAAGAAGAAATATAAGCAACATTTTAAAATACTAAAAGATATGATAAAGTCAGCAGCACACCACAAAATCATCTCTTGAGCATCTGCTTACACAGGCATTTGCAGGACTGTCTAGCACAATGGAGGCATAATATAAGTAATAAATAACAAAGTACGATTTAAGACTTCCACCCTGGAACTGCTCCATTTGTAGATCTTCCATTGAAGTACATGGCTATTTTGTACATAAAAAAACCTTGAAAAGACTAGGTACTCTGCAGCTCTAATAATGGAAAGTTACAACCTGAAGTCACTGGGGGGTATTTGTCCTTAGACCAACACAGCTACAACCTATGCAGACAAGTGTCTTTGGGTAAATATGATATCTTTTATTACATCAACTAAATAGTTGGAAAAATTGTTCTTTGCAAGCTTTTGGGTACAAACACCCTTCTTCAGGTAGAGGGAGTCTACTGTAGACCCTCCCTCTGCCTGAAGAAGGTTTTGTACCTGAAAACTTGCAAATAACAATTTTTCCAATTATTTAGTTGGTCTAATAAAAGGTATCACATTTTTACCCAAAGAACCTTGTTAACCTGAAGTCATTACATTCTCTGGACTACAAAAGGCATAAAAAGCTGGTAATAGTAAGTCCTGACATAAGGTGTTAGCCTACTTCTTTGAGTTGTATGCTTGCAGAAGACATACATTTGAAATGTGACAGGAGGATCACTTGGCAGCTATAACTGACACAATAAAAATATGATAGGAGACATGACTTCTAAGTGACGTTTCTCAAATATCTTTCTCAGATTTTTTTTTTTACTCTTAAGTTCATAAGGAACATGAGGAAACTGAATGCCTTTTAATGCTTGATATTTGATCAGAGAACAAAGTTTCTACTAATTTACTTCTCAGAGAAAAAAAATCTGCAAAAATTTCTGTTTTGCTCCATGCTAGATGGAATAGATAGAAAATGGGTTGATGGCTAGTATGGCAATACAAATACATATGTTATAACATTCTGGAAAGTGTCTGTCCCAGCCATAAACACTCTGTGGATGTTATACCCAATTCATGGCTCACCTGAGCTTCTCCACTGCAGCTGTTACTCTTTTTCCTTCAAGGGCAAAGCTGTCTCCATAAGGCAGCCATATTCAGAAAGTTATATATAGTTGCCAACCTTGTCCTTGTTCCCAAGGGCAGAACTTGTGAAATTGCCAAATCACATCGCACTCGAACTCTAAAGCAGGGGTTTCAAAGATACAGCACATGTCTGTGGAGCTGCCATCCGGTTCCCCAGTGCTACCCCTGGATCTCAGAGTAGACTACCCTTGCCAGTCCAGGATCCATAGTGCACACAGTGACTGATCTGGGTTCTAAGCTGCATGAAGTGCTTGCTGATACACACCATGTGCAGTGCAGGTCCTGGAGTGGGTTGAATGGGCATTGTGTGCAGCGTGGGTTTTGGAGAGGGTAGTGTGGATGCCATGGGTGCTGGGTATGGCATATAACAGTGGGTGGTCCATGGATTAGATCTGGCTTGTGGACTGGTCCCACAACACTCATCTAACCCACAGAGCAGATGAATTTGACACCCCTGCTCTAAAGGATGGTAGATTAGGGCAGCAAAGAGCATGCTTAGTATTTCCCTAACATGCTAGGGAGACCAGGACAAATGCTTCATGGCTGACTGGTGAGAAGAATCTTAAGCTTGGTCTACTTTAGTGAAATTTTATGCATTCCTCAGAACTTTTTTACAGGACTGCATAAAGGTGAGCAGAGAGAATGGACAAATAATAGGGAAAATAGAAACTATATGGTATCCCAACGCAAATAATGCTTAATTAAAACACATTTAAATTAAAATGCATAATTAAACATTTTACTTGTTTAAAAAAATGAGTGAAAATACTCTTTTGAAAGAAGTAATCTGGATAATTAGCATTTTAATGAGTAATGAATAGATTCAAACTTAGAGCAGAAATACAAATATTTATCCTTTTTAACCAACATTTCCCAGTCTTCCCCTTCTCTTGTGCTAACTAATGAAAACTAATGATCATCACCACAATGGGACAATGTGTTAATCCAATTTAATTAGTACTTTAGCAAGTAAAGAGCTTTTCATTGTATGTACTTGATAGTTAGGGCTTTCTGTAAAGTGAGAGATATCAGAGTTAAATTGGACTCCTCTGGACTGTTTTTCCCAGGTCTACCTATAGCAAATCTTGATTTAAGGAACTAGTTATTTCTTCATTTTAAGTTAGTTGTAGATGAATAAGAGAAAAATGTATATTAAATCAATTCTCATAAATGTTAAAACCTAACCAAAAATGACAGACCACGTAAAGAGAGAACTCTTTGCCAGGTATACTTTTGTGTAATTATGTCAGCTTGATTTCGGAGTTTATCCCACCTCTTCAAAAGCCTAATGGAATGGAAAAAAATATTCTATTTCTGGTCGCCTAGAAAAATAGTTCTTTGATTTTTAAAGAATTTAAGGAACAATGTCTTGAACTTGCCTAATATACAGCAGGATAGAAAACAGTGAGTAGCATGAGGAACCATTTATAAGGCCATATTCTCAATGAAAAGAAACACATCATGTTAGAAACCATGGTAGCTGGCATATTTTAACTTACATGATATAATACTCACCAGAGATGGACACATCACATTTATCATGACCACCTAACAATTTTTTAAAACAAAACCATCCTTGTGTATGCTAAAGGACAAAAAATGTTTAATATGTTGGATTAAACGTGGCTGTTGATGGATCTTCTAAGATATACACTTTTCTGCTGTAAGCAAGGGTTAAGTAACTGATGAGTTGCACTGGTGGAATTATATCTGTAATGGATCATTAAAATAGACGCAGCTTAGTGTATATATGGAGGAAAGCAAAGTTAATGTGCAGTGCACGTTATAGATAACTAAATAACAAAGGAAACAGACCTAAAGAGACGACATATCAATATGTGTATGTGTGCATATTTGTTCATCTGTTTCACTAGTTGAATACAAGTTAAATATGACTTACCTTGACTAGAAAATTCTTAAAAGAGATACCTAAGCCCACTGACAGGTGTTCATTTGAAGGCAAAATGGGATTTGATCCCTGATCCTTCCCAAAACATGTGTGGCAGAAGTTGAGATCTGATCTGTACTTCTAAAATCACAATTGTACCATAGTTGCCAGTATAGGGGGAACCTTGGATCCTGATGTTATATATCATGATCCCAGGGACTCCCTGCACCAGCAAGTTAAAAGCCACATGCTCAACAGTCCATTGATTGTCAGCTGGCTCAAGGGACTCGCAAGGCTGATTTAAGTCCCCTTGCTGTCCCTGGAGCTAGCCAATCATTGGCAAATTGGGATGGCTGCTTGAATCCTGGGCAGTCCTGATCCTCATCAGATCAAGACTACCTTGAGACTCAAACCCTGGAGAGGTCCCAGCTGGCTGACTATCAGCTTCAGGGATCAGCTTGAGCCTTGGAGCAGTCCTGATCAGCTAACTGCCATCAGGATTGGTACGGCATGGGGGCTTCAGGACTAGTGTGGTCCTGATTTCCTGTCAGCTGGCAGGGACTACACCAGGATTCAAGCCCTGGCACAGTCCCTGCTAGCTGATGATCAGTTGGTTATCAGCTGGTGGGGACTGTACCAAGGTCAGTTGGAAATCCTGGTGTATTCCACTCTGCCACACCTTCAATTTAAGGCAGGATGAAAACCAGTCACAACAGGCATGTACAGAGCTTGCTTTTTTCACAATTTGAAGTGCTTAACAGAAGTGCACAGCTTTACAGCACTTCAAAAATGGGTACAGTGCTTTAAATTAACCCTTGTTAAATTGGGTATTAAATTTGAAGCACTGTATTTTACAGCACTTTAGCAACATACAGTGCTTTAAATAACTTCCGTATGCTGGTCAAATTTCTGGTAATTCCACTAGCATCTCATGGGCTTTGTGAGCTTGGTTAGTGCTCCCTGGCATCACCAAGGGTAGCTTGGGGGCACTAGCCAAGCCTGTAAAAGCTGACAAACTACTCTGCTCCTGCCAGCCGAATGAGGTGGCAGTGATCTCAGTGATTGGGCCAGATAGGATGGGGTGCGGGGGCAAGGGGAGGGAGCATCCCAGCTCTTGGGAGCATGGCTTGCTCTGCAGCTGGAGGGGCTGGCTCTGTTTTGGGAGGCTGCAGGTGGGACACGCACACACTTTGAGATCCTGCATGGTTGGGGATTAGATGCTTGGAGCCGGGCTGTCAGCCTGGGTGAGAGCTGCTGGCCTGGCCTGTGGCAGAAGTGGTGCCTGCTCCCAGCCCACTGAGGGGAGGGGAGGCAGGGGGAGGCAGCTTCTGAGACAGCCTCTCATCCTAGCTTCACCTTCTCCACTGGTCTGCTGCTGTCCACAGACTCCTGCAACCCTAGGAGGCTGCGGAGCACAAAACATGCATGGAGCACTTCTGTATATGCCCTATGTTATCACTCATTTTGTATAATAACTTTTTGGCTGGTTTCATATTTTATTGCACCATTAATCCCCTGAATGTGTGCCAGGTTTACACTTTAAGACAAGATTAACTGGTTAATCATGCCCTAACTGTAACATCTGCCAGAGGCCTAAATGTTCCCAATTTGAGCTAAGCAGGAGGACTTGATAACATCCTTTGATTCCATTTTTGCATATGGAAAGCTCCTCTTAGAAGCAAAAAAGAAAAAAAAAATTAGAGAAATATGGTTTGTTTAACATATTTACACCTGATTAGAAAGTACAGTCTTAAAATGGATGGTGAATTCTAGATCAACGGTATAAAGTACAACATATAATCTGCTGTTGAGTGTTTTGAAAGCCAGAGGGGCTATAAGGTATGCAAAAAGATCAAGTATTTTATAATAGCCTTTAATTAATAAATGAATTATAATGCATTAACAGTTGCAGTGTGGTAGTGCTACAGGCCTCAACAAAGAGAGTTCTATTCTGGTAGGCACAGTGACAAATGTAACTACCCTTCTCACTCTCAGGAACATCAAATTTTATTAAATGTGAAAGTGTTTGACTGAATGTTGTGTCCCTCTCTCACTTCTGTAGTTTCAAAGGAAATCTTTTTAAGTGTAAAGTAAGCAATTTACTTAGGAAATTATCTGCCAAAGCTCAGAAAGATCAGGAAATGCCAACTCCACAATGTGGGAATACTACTGCTTGTACAAAGGCTCAGTGTGTACCATTCAAATTGCAAGGCACCATATCCTGTCCGCTCTTCTAAAGTCAGCTTTTGTAGTATCTTCCCCTCTGAATCCTCCTTAGTCAGGCTTAGTGTTCCCGCCTCACTGTTTCCAAATAAGAGTCAAAGGAATGTAATTTAATTGTATAGTTGACTGTTTTATGCAGAGAGAGGAGTCGGAAGCTAATGGACATTTTTCTGAAGGCCATATATAACCAGGGTTCTTAGGACATTAGCTTTAATCATAGGAATTTCCATAATCATTGTATGGCTTTAAAGAAAAAAAAGTGTATACTGATTAACAATACAATGATTATGCAAATCCCTCTACCCTGGTTGGCTGAAGCCATTAGTAGAAAGATATGCATTTGAACATTTTATAATTATAGAGAAATAATCATACAGCAATTATGCACTTGCCAGAGTACTAGGAATTGCATAATTTAAGAATAAAGGGTTTGCCTACAGATAAAATTATTTTAGAATAGCTGTTTTTCTCCAAACTCACAACCTACCTTATTACAGTTTCACAGTTTAAGCAAGACATAAATGTATATTTTATAGATCAGTGGGAAGTTTAGACAAATCTATGCCAGCTCAACAATCATCTGTGTTTATCTTATTGGTTTTCATGACATTGGCTTTATGCTAGATTTTTTTCCACCCTTAAAAATTATATATAAATTATAACTATATAGAGTAAATTAAGAAAATTATATATATTGACAATGGGAATACCAGTGTAGAAAAGATACCAACGTTAACATGCTGGCAGTGATCATTGCTATTATCGCTGGTAGAATCAAACTAATAACCAGAAAGTTGAAGGAAGAGAGACAGGACTGAAAAAAGGAAAGAGAGAAAAACTGATTGTAAACACCCCAGGAAGTATTTCTATACATCATCTATTTGTCTGTTCAAAATACCCAGCTTTCTTTGAGTAAAATTAATGTTAGATAAAAGAAAAGTGTTCAGCAGTAATAAGAAATTTGAAATGTAGTTTCTGTCTTGGATTACTTGCAAGAAGCAGGATGTTTTGTAATATCTTTCAGGTATTATACAGTAAGTAAAGCATAACCATTAAGTGGCTCCCAAAAGGGGAAACTGAGGAAGAAAATGAATGGGAGATATGGCAGAAGGAAAGGTGTTACAACAGAAAAAAAAGGGGGAGGGTAGATCCTCAAATGACATTTAGATTAATTGACAAGAATTTAATGTGGAGAAGCAGAGAAAAAGCAAAACAAAACAAAAATAGACCCACAGAGCATATAAACATTCATAATCTTGGCTAACTGTTCTTTATTGTGTGCTTAGAGGAAGCTGTTTTGCCCATAATCCACATTTTGGAAACTCATTTTTGTCTAAACTAATTCTGTTAAATCAACAGAGACCCTTTAAAGTATACCCGTGCCCTTTGGCAAATAACATACATTACATTTTTTGATTTTAGTTCTCAAAATAAGTTTATTTCCATGTAGGAACACTGATCGAAAAGTGAAAGTAACAAAGTTCCTTCAACCTTAAAGACACTGTATAGAAAGTCTTACTTTCTTTATTTTGCACTCAGTTATTCAGATTCTGTCTTTTCAGCAATCAACATAGCCAAACACTTTAAAACAATAAATTAGACATTAACATTACTATAAAGCTGAATCATATTTACAAATACAATTATGGCTTTTTAGCCAAAGTAGATTAAAAAAATATACCTTTCTTCCACTAGAAGAATTGCTCTTTCAATATTAATCATCATAGATGCCAGTATTTGAATTAATAGGGCTATTTCAGTAGGGTGATGAGGAGACACTCATTTAGCCACTTGCTAACGCATAGTGGTATAGAATGACATTTCTCTCCCTGCCAGCCATACACCTAATGATTAAGTGATTAGGCCTAGTATTCCATAGAGATAATCAAATCGCTTCTGGCCCATACAGTTAAAGGTAAAAATCATAGAAACTTTGTGTTACTTTAACAATAAGGAGGTAACTTTTCTTATCTTTGTTATACTTAGAGGAGCTGACAAAGCAGTGAGAATAGTAATGAAGCTGTAAGGATGTACTTTGTCATTTGAAGCTTTAGTCCTTCAGAACTGATTCCAGGTTGAATCCAATCAGGCAGCTTTTTCTTTGTAGGACCTGAATATACAAAAAACCCCCTCAATTTAAATGGCTTTAAATTAAACAGACACAGGTATGATTTGCATGGGTTGTTTCAAGTCCTTCATTGCTCTAAAATACTTCCTTTCAGGCTTCCAAGAAGCTACTTCAGCTGAACAACCAGCTATGGAAACACTTTAAAGGCAGTGTTCACAGTTCTGAAAGAGCTGCAAACAGCAGCACTCCAAGAACATTTAAGAAATGACTGATGAGATTTTATGGTGCTCAGGAGAGAGAAATCTCTGAGTATTCATATGTAAATCCCAGATATTTGCCAGAATGTTGCTTTTAAGTACTGCCATATTTTCTTTGCAAGTGCATATGGAGTAAGTAGCTGGAGGTAATGTTCCCCATAGAGACTCAGAAATTTGTTTTAATGTGAAACAAAAATGTCAGAGCACTAAAAGCTTTCAGTTTTTTTTCCTTTGCAAATAAAGTCCTCCAGGGAACTAGAAAGGGGGGAAAAAAACCTATTCTAAAGAGAGAACCAAATTTCTTAATTTACTTAATGGTCTTTCCAGGTTAATTGGATTTTGTTAATCAGAATGTTGTCCCCTTGTATTTACCTTTATTTCAACATTAAGGGCTTCACTTGGTAAACATTTAATGAAGAGAAGCCTTTTTCCTTTTTGTCACACACAACATAGATAAATTCTAATTTAGCAACCTTCTGCTTAAATTGCGGAGAATCTGAAGGGAATGGTTCCCCCCGTGTTTGCATGCTACATATATAAATAGAGTCCAAATGGCTCAGTGTGCGTGCATAGCTATGTCACACTATGTAAACAGTTGCAATATACAATGCAGTGTAATATATATTATTTAACAGTTGTATATATTACACACACATTGGGGAGGGAAAATCTCCTCTCCCTAAATTCTAGTAGACCTGCTAAATTAAATTTATCTATTGCTAAATATAGGTGGATTGAAAACTTCTTAGACATAACCTCATTCTATTTACCCTCCCCGAGGATTTAGAGTCCCACTAGGGAAAGTCCCTCAACTCCAACATTTATCTACATCTCTGAAGAAAGTATTAATGTGAACTTAATGCTAACAAAAGGATATTAACATCCAGAAATCTTTTATGGGCCTAATAATATAAGTTTACTTATAGTGTCCTCAACTATAATCTTGAGGAGTCGCCTAGAGTATTAATAGGGGGTCCTCCACATATTTTGCTAAAAACTTCCAATCACTGATAACATGGATAGGATTCCACTGATGATAGCAAAGCTGAGAGCTCTAATGTAAGCCAGGTTCCAGCTGTTAATGTCTTAACTGTAGAATCAAAAGGATCTGCTTTAAGCAGGGCTAAATGACTCAATTGCTAAGATGCCAGCGGGCAGTGTACACTAGAAATCCCATGACTGCTGGAGCTTCAATGGTGCTGAACTGGTAGAAACATTGTGTCAAAAAGGTTAGATTAGAGACAGCACAGTCTGTCTAATGCTCACCTCTGAATTGTCAGTGGCCCCAAGTAGGCCACTGACAATTCATTACTTATCTGGCTTGGGATTGAAGTCGGACTAGAGGTAAGAAACTAACGCCACGTACATATGAACAGGGTAATTCTTGGCAAGTAAAGCTGTTGATTTAAAAAAAAAATAAAATTTTAAACACTGCTTGTTTGTACTCGGCTGCCATGATGCAACTTGCTTCATGTTTACGCCTTGATCTTTGCTTCTCTGCTCACATGTCTATAAGCAGTTCCCTGGTCAATTCATTTCTCCCGATTCCTGACATGTCAAGGTTTGACTGCCTCACTTCATTAAAGTGGTTATACGGAGTGTATGGTTTTCCCTTACACTGGATATCTGGATTCCTCATTTATTTCATTAATCTTTGTAAAAAATAAGTAGATTCTTTTTTCATGCAAAGTATGCACCCACTTGAAACCAACTTACTGATCTATGAAATATTTCTGAAATGCAGACAGTAAGAACCAGCAAAAAGTATGCTACTAAAGATGCATATTATCTGTTACAAAGTACATAGAGTTTGATAACTTTTCTTACCACACCTCTCTTCTACACTTTGAGGGAAACAGTTCAGAATCCCATAGAGACACTGGCATAAAAAACACCCTTCCTGAGTCCACTCTCCATGGCCAATGGCATCACAACTCCTGCATAATGTGAGGAAAAAACAATTCCATAAACGCAGTTCCCCAAGATTGAAAATTAAGCTTCCTCTTAGGAGGGAGTCAGTCCACTGTTGCTTACCTGATCCGTTTATCATGTTCACAATATCTGCCAGCAAAGTATTTGGGGCATATGCAGAAACTTCCCAAAAAACAGGTCCCACCATTCTGACAGCAGTTTTTGTTCAATTTGCTGGCTGAAATCAGAAGTAGAGAAAGTAGAAAGGAAGGAATAAAAATCAGGCAAGAAACAGGAGTGCTGAAGAGACAGACAGCCCATCTTATTGCCATACACAGCTAGGTCACTAGTGCAAGCTTGGCTGATAATTAGCCAGCATCTGAGGGCTTCAGGTTTTAGTTCTTGTTGTGGAGACCTGCTTACTAGGTATCCATTAGTAATGGAAAGAATCCATTATAGTTACCCTCAATTGCTAGCAGTTTCAAAGAGGGCCAGGACTTAATTAAGTTAAATTCTTCTTCAATTAAGGTTTAATTACCTTCTGTCTACAGATTTGGTTCCTTCAGGCTTCATTATTAGTCTGTGGCTAAATACAGGATTTCAGTCTCCAAGAATGTTTAATCCAGTGCCTTTTACCAATACTAAATTCACTTTAAAATAAATGAAGTGTTTCAAGGCATTTCCTTGATCAGATTTGTTGGTGTGACGTTACTTATTAACAATCAAAAACTAAAAGAGACTGCCTTCTTGACAGAGCATACCCAGTGCCAAATTACAGCAGGATGCCAGAGATTTGTCACTAGAATTTGTGCAGAATAATAGAGCAGATAACGCTACCTGGAATGGATTTCAAAGTGAAACAGTAGCAGGTAACATTCTCTTACAGATGTTACCTCTTTCTACTAATGCATAAACCAATGGAGAATAAAGTCTCACTTATCTCCAGAGCAAGAACTATGCAGGCAACAGCATCTTTAGGTACTCTATCTATTAATACACATGCACCTGATCTCTAAATTTGAGGTCTTTGTAGTTTATATTTAATTAGTATAGGGGAAAATTGGAAACAAAAGAACATGCTCTGCCTGCTTTCAGCATAATCCCCTTAATATTCTAATGGTGAAGGGAATTCTTACATTTGGGTGATCGTACTACTTAGAGAGGTATTGCTATTGGTATATCATTTAAAAATCCAAAGAAAGTAAAAATTTCTGGGGGGAACTAAATTCATAACGAAGTTCAGTGATAGTAGCAATGGTTCCCAAACTAATGAGAAGCATTTATTGTCAGACTTTTGTGACAGAAGTGGTATACAGTACTGTGAGGCCTATGTTAATAGGCATATCTAGTTTCATGCTGGTGTTCTATTTACAGTATTAAGTGATTTTAATAACTGATTGCTATGCCTGTAATGTAAGTTGTTTCTGATAATGAGCTGTAGGGGACAGAGCATTTCCCCCCCCCTTTTTTTTTTTTTATTAGTATACTTTTGTAGCTGTCAGGAGCTGTAGTCATGGACTAGGACTTCATTGTGCTAGGCTCTGTACAAACAAAGAAAAAATGAACCAAGAGTAACCATCTTTCAGTGCACTGATCTAGAAATGAGGTTTTTTCTTGCCATGTCAGGCTACTGTGGCATTCACTAGCTAATAATAATAGAGCTAAGACTTCTGGAAAGATGGTTTCCTTTTTCATAATATACCCTGCCCATCTAGCAATGCTGTTTTCAGGAAAGAATCTCTCAAATTGTGCCCAGAAGCACAAAAATTGATTATCCTTACTTTTAGCATGTCTGATTATAAGTTCTGAGTCATCCTGTTATTCTGTAACTTAAAAAAAATTAACTACCATGCCTGACTTCTTATACACTGTGTGACTAAGTAATGCAAATGGAGAACAAATATAAATATTACTTAAGAATACAGTTTGTTAATTAAGGCTACTTTTGCTATTGTGAACAAATAACTAGCTGAACCTGAATCTTGTATAAAGTGAACACTGACTCTTCCCCCTTTCTTTCATTCCAGGATGTAAATATAGAAATTGTAAACATGAGAAAAATATTTTTGATCAGACATCATGTAGTGTTCAAACAGCAATAAAATCCTGATTGTGTATTTCTACCTCAGTGAGTCAGGTAGAACCAACAGTCAACCCTATTTCAATCAGCAACAATGGGAAGGTGTAGGTTAACCACTTTTGACTCATTTCCCCATTTAAAACATTGCCACTGGAATGAAACAGTAGCGTTTCTGACTTTCTGTAGGGCCTGCATTTTTCAAGTACTCCATAGGCTATTTTGATGGCATTCTGTATGACTAAATGCCATGTCATATTTTGACAAATCACAAACGGATGACCAATTCATACTTTACTGGAAACTCCAAGCACTTAAAAACTGATTCTTAACAGTAAGACGTGATGGTTCTTTTAATTTGCCATCTGGTTTTTGAGCTTGGAAACTGCATTTCAGTTCTGTTTTAAGGCTTTTCTTTACAGCCATCACAGTTGCACCTTTTATTTATTGAATTCTCACCCACTCATAATTCTTTATGAGCTGGATCTTTTAAAACATACCAAATATTGTAAAAGTAGCACTACAATCATAAGATTTGGCAACTCTGTTTATATTTACTTTCACTTGGGGTTAACTAGAAAGTTGATCTAGGCTAACCAATTTTCTCATTCCAAACACAAACTAAAAACCAGATCATAACACACTATTTGGAGACAATATCTAGAAAGCGTGTATTTTTATTAGCAAGATTAGGCTGCTCTCTTGTTATCTCATTGCTTCAGATTTATGGTGTGATTTTTTTTTTTTTTTTTTTTTTAATTCAATAGTGCCTGTGCAGGAAGGATTACAGGCAAGACATGGACACATATTCCTTCTGTGTGTTTAAAAAAATGTACTTGCACACACTAAGGAATATTACCAAGTGCACATTGGATGACTTCACACATAATCAGAGCTCTGTGAATACTGTATAATCATTCCACGGGATGTATTGAAGAAACCCCACATTGCTGCAAAATTTAGACCCAATTTCAAATGGCTAAATAGGTTTTGGCTTGTAAACAATCAATGTGCCGGTACAATCATGAAGGTTTTTCATAAAACACAACTGTGAATGTAAATGCAATGTTTTATGCATGCAGCAGATAGACACAAAAAGGTAGGCCTTGATCCTTTGCCATAAGGAAGTCAAGTCATGTAATACTAGATGTCTGGAAGGGTTTCTTTTTTGGTTTGAACATGAAAATCAGTTTACTCATAATATAATGAATAACTTACAGCGTGTGAGCCCAGTAAAAGGTAAAATCTCAGATGGGTTTCTCCTCCTCCTCTCAGAATTGAGATTATTTATAGCAGTAAAGGTGTTTAAGGAAGTGCTTTGATTTTTCTGATCTGGGTTGTTATTACAGTTCTCCTTGCACCCTATAAAAATGATAATAAGAGTTAAACTTTCAATGATGGCTAACTGAAGATTCAGCACCAATAACTAGCAGGAAGTAAAAATGTCCAAATCAAGTACTAAGTGTCAAAGATTATTTTTGTGTAGTATTATGGAAGTATTAATGTACTAGTCAGTATTTTAAATTAATTTCTTTAGCTTTTTGTTTAATTACTTGAGGGCTCAATTTAAATCCTACTGTCTGGGTTCAGTAGGAGATGGAACAGGAAAAAATCGGCTTCCAAGAACTTTTTGAAATGTCTTGCTGAAATCCAAGTTATATCATAATGTAAATGACATTAACAGGAGACCAAATCAGGGATTAGATCCCTCTTGACTAGGTACTGTATATACAAACCAAAAATGCCCCCCATAGAAATGATATAAAGATACCTTGATATATCAACCCTGGGCCCTGTCTGTCCTCAAGTGTGCTTTACAGTTCAAATGACAACAGAATTCAGTGTGCAAAGTTACAGAAGACCTGAACATCTGGTCACAAAGATAAGTATCCCTATTTAGGGATACATATATAAGGGTTTGCAGGGTGGGGGAACAAAAGGGTATGATTTTTGTGCCCACTTTCTGGAATAAAATATTTAAAAATTCATAGAAAACTACTACATAACTTCATTAAAAAAACCCAACAAACAACATAAGCCAAATAGAGAGAGAGAATTTTTTCCTTACCATTTCCAAAGTGTATTACTTGTAATGATAGTGCTATACTTAAGAAAAGCCTATAACAGAAGAAAAATACAAATGAGAACATTGATCTCATTAAAGTAAATGAAAAGCATGAAAAAAGCACTAAACCTCTGAAGTTATAATTATAAGTTGTCACAGAAGAAAAGCAGATTTGAGGGAGGAAAGTTAGTATCCTGATACTATACTGATGAGTGTTACAGAAATACTCTTAGTTATAGAGATGTATAAAAGGAAACTGTCTGAATTAAAAGATGTCAGCATACTATAATGCAGGAGCACTGAAATTTTCAAGACTCTGTGCCTGCTCTGTGTATACAAAGTAGCATTTGCTTACCTTACAAACTTCATCTTTCTTTAGATCAGGTTATATTTCACTCCTTTCCTTGCACTTAAAATCACTCTGCAGTAGCTGTCACACTACAGTCAACACAACGAAGAGTTCTTCTGTCCAGGGTGCCTTGGTGAAACACTGAAAGGAAATTGAAATCAGCCCCTTGCTCTTCAACCAAAGAAAAAGTACTATGTATGTCCCCCTGAGCTTTAACACTACTCCCTGCAGCATTTTGCTTACTGACAATTATCACCTTCCTATTCTCTCCTCCCATCTCCTCACTTAACCTCTCCTCATTAACTTAGCAATTTGCATTGGGGCTGAAGAGATGATTTAACTAGTGGGTTATGTGACTGACCATGGGACAGCCTCTGGGGTTCCTCAGGTAAAGATGAAAGGAGATTTCTGTAGGAGTTAATTTTTTAAAAGCACACTAAAATCCATGTGCATACTTATAATATCTTGGAAATGAGTGGGCATCATCAGGACCAAAGGTAATTCTTGCCATACTAGTGCGTGGTACCAATGTAGGGACGCTTGATCAAGAGGACTGCAAAAAACAGTGTCTAGAATAAATCAGAAACCCTGCAAAGGGGTCATATATTAAATTGGCTTAATTGTAATTAGGTCTTTTTATATATGCCACTTTTCTAAGGCTGTCTTAAAATGTTAATTGCAATAATTGGTTCATATTGAACTGTGTAGTGCCTTGAGCACCTGACAGGTGAGGGAGGGACTTTAGCCATACATGTTAGTTGTTATTACATTACAGGGTTCATCCAGCCTTAGATAAGGGTTTATCGCTATGCAGAATTACATGGATTTACTTAAGACATGCTCTCTTTTTCTAAACCAAATTAATTAAACTTTTTCCGAAAGACTTTGAAACAATTATTTCAATTAAATGGTGTTTATTTTGTTATAGCTTATGTCAATCAGAATAATATATAAACTAAACTGAAATAAGACACACCACAAAAGAGCTTGTGCTACTTTAAACTAACTAATTTAATTAAACTGGTATGCGTTCATTTGGGGACAAAATCAAAGGATATAGGCATACTGATTGTAGTATTACAAAGCCCCATCAGAAATCAGGGTAGAATGCATGAGCTTTTATGAGCAAGAGCTCACTTTACCAGCTGCTATGTCTTAAACATCTGAGTCTGTAAGGTGCATCTCCACCTTGTCTTCTGCCTAACTTCAAACTAACACAGCTAGCTAACTACTTCTCTAAGCCCAATTGTTCATAATTTCATGAATTTGATCTAAGAATGATAAGAAGGATAGAATATGTGGTGTACAATGAAATCTTGAACACACCATGTTTGTTTAACCTAGAAATTAAAAGATTGAAGGGGGTACATAATAGCAACCTTCTAATGTGTTAAACAGTGATACTCTGGTCTCTCTCTGCCCTTCAAATCTATGAAGACTGTACATTTGAGGCCTTAGTGTCTCCTCTCTCCTTCTATCCCTTGGATTGCCCTTCTCTGTACTTTGTGTAGCTCTTCCATCATCTTCTTACATGCTGGGGACTAGAACTACTCTTCCTCTCCTCTTACATGCTGGGGACAGTTTATCCCTGGTGTCCGTTTTGAGGTGCGTGTGCAGTCGTTGCCAGCATGGAGCTGAAGCTGGGGCTGTGGAGCCTGGTGCAGCTGTTTGCAGCCTGCCCGCTGCTTGCTGCAGCTGCCCAGAGCCTGGGCTGGCTACAAACAGGTGCGCCAGGCTCCGGAACCCAGTCACCAGCTCTGTGCCAGCAGTGGGGGAGAAGCTGGGGTAGCGCTGCCTCAGGCCACTCCCCCACCATCTGCTCTGAGGTGCATGTGCACCCGCTGGGATGGAGCTGATGCTGGAGCAACTGTTTGCAGCCTCCTGGCTGCGGCCAGCCCCGGCTCTGGAGAGCAGCTGCCAACCACAGAGCCTGGCCTGCTTTCAGCACAACTTGTAGCTAAGCCTGCCTGACTCCCACATGCTCCGAGCCCAGCCCTAGCCCAGCCCCCTCACCAGGATGAGGCTGGTACTGCTCCTTGCCAGGAGCGCTGCACCTTTGTGGTCTTAACTGTGCGGGGTGGGTGGGTGGTTGAGCTGATGGGCAGTCTTGGGGCCAGGGCCTTGGCCGGCTGCACTGCAGCCTGGTGGCTGGCTCCCCAGGGAAGCACAGGGGCTCTAATGGGCCCAGGGCATTGTTGGGTCGGACTTTGTCCAGTGGCCCAGCAGCCCGGCTCCATGCACCTGTGCATTTGGTTCTGTGTGTCTGTCTGCCACTGTGTCTGTGTGTGCACACGTGTCTGTTTTGGTCATGTTCTGGTTCTCTGTTTCTACACATGTGGTTCTGTGTGTGTGTGTGTGTGTATCTGGTTCTCTCTCTGCTCTCCTTTCTCTTTCTCATTGTAACATGCTTAACAAAAAAGGAATACCCAACAACAAAGGCAACATTTATGATTATTAAATATACTAATATGCAGCGCGTCCTGCCATATACCCCCCTCCCCTGCCCTCATTTTGTTTTTATGGCATGCTGGCACTCCAGCACCTTCCAAGGTAGATATTGTGTTTTTTTTTTTTGGCACTCCAGCCGAAAAACATTGCCTACCCCTGTGCTAGACTATACAGTGAAGGGACTGATATGGGTAGGGGATGAGCCTGGCTGGGTGGGGCAGTGAGCTCATAGAGATGCATCAATAGGCTATCAGGCATTGGGCCAGAGAGATGGTGACCTCATAGAGGGCTGACATCAGCCTGGCAGGCAAATTCCAGAACCCCAGGCCAGGGACTCAGACCTGAACAGACCTTCATGGTGGCAGGCCTCTCTGGCTGAAGCTGATACAGGTGAGGGAGAATCTGATTCCTATTTCTGGTCCCAGGGCTACATCTCATCTGTCCATCCCTTCTGCCCCACAGGTGCCACCACCAGAAACTCTCGGGTTTGGGCCAAGTGGTGCAGCTGGGCCCCTCTCTCTGCCTGATCCCCAACCCTTCCTTGTGGTTAATGAGTCCAGGGTTGTGGCCCTTCTCAGTCACAGTCTGTAATTCATGTGTGGGTCACAGGGCCCTAGCACGCAGCAACATAGTAGTAACTTGGGTGTAAAAGCCATTTGTGAACTCTGCCAAATCTCAACCGGTTCAGGCCCCCGGGAATGTTTGGGCTCAGGACAAAATACCCAGTTGTACCCTTTTGATGGGCGGGAAGCTTTGGTCCCTATATTCCCCTGCAGCCCTGTTCAGCTGTCTGCCACTCTGACTTAGTTGCTGCTGCACTGAAAACAAAGGGGCTGCTCCAAGTCTCAGCCACGGGGGATCAAGCCAGACCCAACAAGAGCTCCCCCCCACCAATCTTTTGACTTCCACAGGGGCCTTTCCTCCCTCCTCTAGTTCTTCTTTCCCTTCTCCTCCTGCCACTTCTCTATTCCTACACCTGTTTCTCCAGAGCAGCTCAGCTGTGCCTGAAGGTGATCTGGGGGGAGGCAGCAAAGGACTGGGATTTTCCTTAGGTTCCTTCTAGGGAGGGCTCAGGTGGGTGGCAGAGGCTCAGGGTCAAGAAGGAGAAGGGTGGGACAGGAGGAAGGAGGTGTTTGAGGAAGTTGAGCATGGGGCTAGGGACTCTGTGTCTCTGTGTCTGACAAAGGCAGTGTAAGTGAGAAGCAAGGGGAGGACTTTTGGAGGTGTCTTTTATTGGACTATGTGTAAAATTTGGGAGCAATGTTAGATAAGTGCACAGAAGAAGGGCCCCTGGTGCCCAGAAACTTCTCTAACTAAGCAAAAAGACTGTCTGGGAGAAAAATGTGACAGAAAAAGTAGAAATTGAAATAGGGAATTCTTTCCTACCTATATGATTGGTCCAAGAAAAGATGTCCCTAAAATCACCTTGATCCTAGGGATCAACCATCATGGCTACAACAATACTCCATCCCTACTGGGAGGAAGGATATGGCTTTTATTCAAATGAGGTAGACATAGCCAATCATGGGGCATAGCATTTGATGTTAGGAAACAATGGCCAGGTGGTTGCTTAGCACAAGGTGATTGTGATCCAATTGCATTCCCTACTGCTAAAGAGAGGAGAGATTAAACCTGTAATTATATGGCCATGAAATCACATTGCATGATCAGTGTTTCTAATCATCTAATCCCCACAAGTTGAGGAATAATGAGGAATACAACTGATAGAACATAACAAAAAAATACAAACGGAAGTGGAGAATCCTAGGGGAATAGTTCATCATCTGGCCAAAGAGCCATGACTCCACATTCAAGAAAGAGAAATCTTTGTCTCTAAGCCCCTCTGCATTCAGCAAGAAAGGGAAGACAGCAAATAAGGATCAAGCAGCGAGGGAAAAAAAGGGGGCAATAAATTATACTTGGTAGAAATTAGGAGGATAAAGGGCAGAACATGGGCAAGAAAAAAGGAAGGGTGCAACATGAGGGGTAACTCCATGACTAGTTAGGGCTAAGGGCAATTGGTAAGGTTGCTGGGAACAAAGGAGTCCTTGTTGGTTTAGAATGTAGTCAAGGTCATCTCTTCCTGAAATCCTGACTGCAGCCCCTCTGCTGAACCAACAGACAATCCACTATGCATGCAGAGTGGTACTTGAAGTTAGTGATGCTGTGCTTTCAATGCTGTGTACGGCTCTGTCCTCTAAAATATCACATTCTAGGTGGCTTCAAATTGGGCATCCAAAATTAGTGGACACCGCTGACCCTAATTTCTCTGTGCTTCAGTTCCCCATCTGTAAAGGGCAGGAATGCCACTTTGGCACCACTCCCCAGGAAAGCCCAAAAGAAAGGATATCATGTTCTATTTAGAGCAGTTTGAATCATATACAGTCAGTGGGCGCATCTACATGCGTGCTGGACCATGCAGTTGTTACTGGGCAGTCATTTAGTACTTGCTTAAGCAAGTAACCAATGTTACTGCACGGTTCTGACGCTGCATGGGTCATTTCTGACACTACTGTGCAGTAACAAACAAGCCCACCAATGCTATGTCACCATAGCAATGAGCTATGGCAACATAGTGTCTCATGTAGATGCACCCAGTAAAGCCTAGGCCACACACTGGAAGCTTCACAACCAAAGTCTGTCCCTGGGGAGGTAGGGACACCAGCAGGGGCTAGGCTGGCTGCAGCAGCTGTGTCAGTGGTGGCAATTGTGTCAGAGCCTATGCACACATGGGGACCAAACACTAAGGACCACAAGTAACATTCATCCTGGCCTTGCCCAGCTTGGGGCGCTCAGCTTTACAAACTTACTACTACTGTAACATCTGTATGTAACTTACCAGGTTTTTCAAACAACACCTGGGAAAAATAAACTAAACCATGTGGCTCCAAATTGGTATCCAGCTGGATTATCAGCAGGGTTTGACCTTTAAGTATACTGGACTGGGTTCTGCCATCTAAGTTGACTCAGGAACTGGCAGCAATAATGGGGTGTCCATCTCTCTGTCCACAAGTCTTGAGAGAGAGAGTGAGAGAAAGGGAGGGAGGTAGAGATGCACTTTATGAGTAAGGCTCACAGAAATTTGCTGTCAGCAGAAGAGTAGGGAGACTCATGGATATTCAGGTCTATCCCAAGATCTGGAAAGGAGTGCACTCTGGTGACCCCAGCATCCTGTGCCCATTCTCTCTCCCCAACAAGTATGACCTCTGCTTTTGGGTCCCCCACAACTTGGCCTTGTCCCAGTTCCATTTTTCCTCATTCTTGGCTCCTTGCCAAGCATCCAAGCGCTCAGTTGGGTATCTAACATCCCACTGCAAGGCCTTACTATAAAATGCATAGAGAAGGTGACTTAGAATATCTCCTAGAAAAGAGAGATATGGAACATGGTCCCCTTCCTGGTTCTTAAGGGAAAGGTACATCCTTCCACTGTCATTGTGCCCTTGAAAAGACAGGATGTGGCCTGTGTTAATTCATCAACAATACACTCCACTGAAATAGTTTGCAAACTTCCAAGTTATAGCTCGCAAATGGAATTAGCAACTTCTTGGAATCTGTTAAAAATGCTACAATTACTTTAGCAAAAATAAACCCAGGTAAAGGAGGGGGAGGAACAGAAATTGATTGCAGCAGAAGTGATATTAACTAACCATTTACATGTTTCTCAGATTTAGCCAGGGTTTACATGGACCATGAAAAACTCAAAAGCTTCCTGGAAGAAAAACATCAGATGGATGGACAGAGAAATCAACAGAGCAAAAAGAAATGACATATGCTTCATAAAGCAATGAAGGTTAGAAACAAAGCCACAGTACAATTATGTGTGTGTATGTATATATATTATATATACCTTAACAAGGTAATCAGCAAATGACTAGAGTTACTAGTAACCAATGGATTTGTTGGCCAACTCTATTTTGAATTTCATAAACAAGTTGATGACTACAGTCCCAATCTAACCACATGTACATGCTTTATTTCAACAATGTCTGTGATCCCAGGGAGCTCAATAGGACTGCTCTCATGATTTGTTTCTTAGCAAGTTGCATCAATGTTTGCAGGATCAGGGTACAACACAGAAGGAAAACGGATCCTGTCGGTTTTTAAATTGGATGAGCAGAGTTCTATAATGCTTGAAGGTCCTGATCTCCAGGTGTTGTCTCCACTAGTGTATCTATCTTTTCACTTTCTTTCCATTAAAATGGTTATGTACCTTAGGCAAAACTCTGGTTATGCCAAAATCAATGTCAAAACTCCAATTTAATTTAGTAGGGCCAAGCTTTTACCCTTACTCTCAGAGTTGGGTTTTTATAGCAGAGTCTGGCACACAGACTCCTAGACCTGCAAACAGTTTACACTCAACATATGGGACTATCCTAGAATTTGTTTTTCACGTCGGGTAATCAGCAGCCTAGATTTGTGCCACTTGCTAATAAAGGCACAAACAAGCAAAGATCATGGTCTCAGGTAAGAAGTCAGGGCACAGAGAGATGTCAAAACTGGAAAATTATGATGTCAAAACTGAAAGATAAAGTGCACCCTGCCATGTGTATAGTTGTGCCAGAGTCACCAAATGGCATTGGCCCACATAATCTTACATGTTCATTTCGGAAAGAAGTGAGCAGGGTATAATGCTAGAAGATGTGTTGTATTGTGATCGGTTGTGTGACAGATACTCTTTTCTTAACACCAAGGAAAACAACGGAGCAACAAAACTATAGAAAACACCATAGCCTGGTGGCCACAGATTATTATATAGTAGCTTTGACCCAGCTCCGCTATGTGTAAAATGGGGGCCAAACTCTTTACCTCCTGCACTAGAGGCTAGGGTGTTAGTTAGCAAAAGCCTGCTCAGTCCTTGAAAAACATAAAAGCTGCACAGCAGGCACAGTGTTTGATGCCTCATCCTGAGGAAGAGCAGGGAGCAGCACTGTCCAGGGAGATAACACAGCTTTTGAGCTTTGGTGTGAGGTGGAGAAAATGTCTGCAAATTGATTGATTCTGTCCCGTAAGGTGAAGTGAGCTAGTTGAGAAGTGCTTTCTTGGGGTGGGGGGGTTAGGGGGGTGGTTAGGGAGACAGTCCCAATGTCAGGCCTCAGCATCTGTTCAAATATGGAACATAGAAGTGAGATTTGCTGTCATTTCCCACTCAGCAGGTGGCAGAGTCTCTGGACACAGGGTCCATTGCACAGTGTGTCCAGAGGTGTATCTAACTCAACACTTGTAATAGTGTAAACTGGCAAAATCAGGTCATCTCTAGGCTCATGTAGGGGAATCCTGTTCCTGTGAAAATCAGTGATTGATAAACCTTCCCATGGCTTCAAGATGCTTAGAATTTTCTTCCATGGTCTTCAGACTGCATGTCGGCCCTTCAGAAACAAACTCGGGGAGAAGCAATGCTTATCCTAGTTTGTCCTTCACTGACCTTTCCTGAACTGTTTCTTTATTTCCTATATTTGTTCTGTTAGATTTATATCCCACCCCATCCAAAAGGCTCTGGTGATGCATATCACTTTTCATGGGGGGCTGTTATTGTTTATCCTAAAAGTTTGAATTGCCCCCAGTAGACAGCTCTTGCTATGTATGGAGGGGAGAATGAAGGAATGAATTAACTCATTTATTGTCCTTTCTCATTTGTTCCTGCTACAGAAAAACAAGACCAAAGAAATGACTGATGAAATTACAAATATGATGACGTGGTTTGTGGCTGAGGTAACAGACATCATATATCCAGCAATAATATAATATGAAGAGAGAGAAATAGCTGAGAGGGACATGAGAGATGAGAAGGTGAATGCCAAAAAGTTTGTCTTCACAGACAGAAAGACAACAGCTAGCAGATCACCAGGATGTGTGAAGAGAGGGAGTAGAGAGAAACTACCCCCACTGTTTTCTCAACGTTCACCTGGTCTGTCTCAACCAAGAAGCAGGCCACTGTCTCTGGACAGAGAGTTTTGGGAAGAAAATCTTCCAGAGGCTGAACCAGCAGTGGTACCTCCTCATCAGGCTGACAATATTTCTAGTTCGTGCAGGGAGAGCATGTGCATGGGATCTCTGCTTGAGCATCCTGCGCAGAATATCAAAGCTGAGAAGCTTCCTCATGGCCAAACTTACTTTAAATATGAATCAACATGAAAAGATGGCAGATTACAAAACCGTTTCACTGGGGAAGATATTTTTTCTGACTTCAAACAGGATTGCCCTAAAACAGGCATGTTTAGAAAATATTTTTCACTAACCAATGTCCAGGGCAGAGTGCTAGGTTCGGAGGAACAAGTACAAAGGGAAGGGCAGATGCCAGGGCACTTTCAAGCCCCTGAGCTTATACAACCCATGTCAGGGGGCATCAGGAGGCTGAGTTTCTGCACAGGAGCTCTGGGGCTCAAATCTTCTACATTCCCCATGGACACACTAACCAAGACAAGGGCAGTCCACTCCAGAGTAACTCTACCCCCAATTGGCAGGCAGCTTGCAAGAAAGCCCTTCTTTTTATCTCACAGAAAGATATTTCCTGAAGTGGAAGTACCGCATAAGGCAGTGCAGGGAGGTCGCAGCAAGCCTGTGCCAACATACACAATTGAGCCTCAACCCTTGCAGTCACTGACCAGTATTTATGCGGATGCTTTTTTGAAAAAAATATGTGATGAACTAATGAGCAAATTGGTCCCTTCACAAAACCTGCATGCTCAAGACAGCACAGTCCCTGGCAGTGATCTTTCATATATCAGCACAGATGTAGTTTATTCAATGTTAAATAAGCTTTCTGTATATCAGGCCACAGACCTGCAGTCTTCTGAAAATCAGGGTCTCTCCCCTGACATAGACGCACTGACGGCCAAAATTATTCACTCCAGTTTATCTGACCTTCTGCAAGAAAGTGCTTCCAAAGTTTCAGTTTATGCAGACATGAAAAGCAACAAGAGTGTATCAGCAGGGAGCTTAGGTATTTTGATAAGGAAAGAAATTACTGATTCCCAACAGGAAGACCCCTTAGCAAAAGCACCCTCTTCATCTCCATATAAACCTCTAGACCCTGGGGAAATTGATGAGAAGCTTTTAGAAGATGCTACCAAAAGCACCGCCTGATGCCAAAGTCCCACACCATTGACTCTGGAGATGTCACAGTTTTTTGGAAGATATAATCAGCAGGCTTTTATATAACATTTTCCCTGCCACCACCAGCACATCTCCCTCTACAGAAAAGAAACTGGACCTTGCAGAATTTGACTTGATTCACATGAAGGTAATCAGTAAAGTTATGGCAAAAATCTCTAAAGGTGAGAACTCTTCTAGCCAGCATATTGAACATTCACCTTCCAGGGAGGATGATATGATTCAACCAACTGCTGATTCAGTTTATGATAAGCTTTTGACACAGTTTCAGTTTAAATTCAACATGCAGACATGTTTAAGAAATGGATGCATGGTTATTTCTGAAGCTCTTTGCAACTTGGTCTTCCAAGAGATTTCTGGGAAGCCATTGCAGAACTCTCTTTCTGGAGAATTACCACTTCACCACTGTGCTGAAGCCAACAATATTGTTGAAAATACGCTAAGAGACATTACTGAGCTTTTGGATAACCCAAACAGTTTATCATCAGATCTCAGTAAAATAGTTCCTTTTATCATAGAAAAACTAGCAGCAAACCTTTTGTCAACATTTTCTTCCCTCATTTCCATTGCAGATTTGGATTCAGAAAAGACTTTGTTACTGAAAGATGCAACTAGAAAAATACTACATGTTTTGCAAGTACTCCTGTCAAAACATCAGATAAACACAAATGAACATATCAGAAAAAGAGATTTTTTTACACACTGAAGACAGCTAAGCTATGGGAGACCTGTTCCATTCAGCTTGTACAAGCATCATAGACCATTCTGATTTTGACTTTTTTTTTTTTTTTTTTGCAGAGACCTAACAAATAGGAAAGATATTTTAGCTCATAGGATAGCAGCTTCAATAGCAAAAGAAGTTGCCAAACCTGAATTTCAAGCCAGGTCAGAGGAGGAGACATTGCCTACTTCATCTTCAACAACAGAAGGTGTTAGGATTGTTGAAAAACTCCCTATGGGTCTTATAGATTCATAGATGTTAGGGTTGGACGGGACCTCAATAGATCATCGAGTCTGACCCCCTGCATAGGCAGGAAAGAGTGCTGGGTCTAGATGACCCCAGCTAGATGCATATCCAACCTCCTCTTGAAGACCCCCAGGGTAGGGGAGAGCACCACCTCCCTTGGGAGCCCGTTCCAGACCTTGGCCACTCGAACTGTGAAGAAGTTCTTCCTAATGTCCAGTCTAAATCTGCTTTCTGCTAGCTTGTGGCCATTATTTCTTGTAAACCCCAGGGGCACCTTGGCGTGGTAACCCCCGGGGGCGCCTTGGCATCTTAGCATGATAAAGAAAATTCCAAAACCAACTTTAGACCCACATATTCCTGTGGTACCCATGACATTTGTGGAAGAAATATTAAGTAGATTCCTGTCAAAAGTCTTAAGTTCAACTGATGGCAGAAGCCCAAAGTACAGAAGATGTTATCAAGAGCCGAAGTGAATGAAATTGCTGAGAACCTTAAACAGGCCACCTAAGAAGGCCTGTCTAAACATAAAATCAGCCTTGTGGCAGCTACAGATGAAGAACAACATTTACATCCAGAACAGGAAGAAGTAGTTAATCAAGTTGTCCTTTCTATTTCCAAGAATATTTTTCAAAAATATGGATCTGAGTAAGACCTTTATGATGATGTAACAGGTTTCAATACACTTTGCCCTCAAGAAGTGGCTACTGTAATAATTGAGGAACTGTCTGATTGCCCCCTTTTACAGGCTGTTAGTGACAATCCACCCACACTGAGCCAAAGTGCAATGAACCCAGACAGAATTGCTGACAAAGTTATTTCCCAAGTGTCTATTAGTGCAGAGCCTAAGACAGGGAGCTCTAAAGAGGCAATCCCAGGTTAAAGTGCAAATGAGACCCCAACAGGGACAGAGGAGCTTCCTATGAAATAATCCATCATGTTATAATCAAACTTGGTGTCTGATCACTTATGAGTCATTTCAATAAAAACAGAACCTCTTGAGGAACTGCAAGAAGCATCCGTTGCTCAAACCAGGCATGGCCCAAGAGACCTAAGAGTACCGATGTCTGGGAAGTGTCTTGAAGATGAAAGTTTGAGATCTGAGGCACAGAGAAAAGAAGACAGTCATTTATCTCTGGGGAGTGTAGGACAACCAGTTGTAAGACCAGGGGAGGTAAGTGGAAAGAATGAGGCCGGGGCAATCCTGTTTTGTGAATGTCATTTTGCTTCTAACTGGATCTTTTGTTAAGATGTTCATGTGGCATTGACAGCTCATCTACTATGAATGCTGAATGCTCTTATGAAGGTGGTAGACCATCTTCTAGAGAGCCTGCAGTGGGCCATCAGTGTGTAGGACCTTCACTAGCTGGGATTCTGGGTTAGTGGTCAGTAAATTCACTAATCTTGAATCTACTCTCTTTCCAAGAAATTGTCTGGGGATAAGAAGAGGGCTGGAATCCCTTGAGTTAAGCACATGAACAAGACAGCTACAGCTCTTTGCTTTGCTTACTGATGGCAGACATTGGTTCAAAGGCAGCTGCTCGTCAAGCCAAAAGGGCCATTTGATCACTAGGAAGAGAAGAAGACCACATGTTGCCACATGAGAGGTTTTGCTTCCCCTGAAAGGCTTGTCTCAAAACTGGAGACTGACTGTGGTGTGTGTCCAGAGTGATGGGGGGGACTGTGGTGTGGGTGTCCAGAGTGATGAGGATGGTTTCAGGAGCTGCTTCTTCATATAGCTGCAACTCTTTTCCTCTTTCAAAATAAAGCACAGAAGGCGTGTAAGAAATTATTTTGCTAAGTCTAATTTCTGAGCTTTGGATGGCTCAGACAATGGTTCCAAGATCCTACTGCTGAGTCCTGCTGCCCAAAATAAGGATATCAGACATGGAATGTGAACCAGGCAATGAGTGCAGGTAACCCAGATGTGAAAACAGTGACCAGTAACCCAGACCCAGTTTATTTAGCAGACCATGGGATTGAGTAGTTGGGTCTCATCACAAAACCAGAGTTTCTATTTATAGAGTGGGAACTGACCAGTTTGTGACACAGACATGTTCATGGGTGGATTAATTAAAAAAAACCCCCAAAAAACTTAATCTGTGACCTTGCTAGAGCCCTGATCCAGGAAAAATCTTAAGTACAGAAATCTGACTGGAGTCAATAGAAGTACTCACAGGCTTCAATGATTTACAATGTTTGGGCCTAGGACAAAAGAATCTCAGTATTTGCATAATTTGAAGCCTGAGCTAGTGACCAATTGGAATTAATTGCCTCTGCTTAGAAAAGTGCATTTAAATTCTTTCGTGAACTGGGGACTAGAAGAAGTATTTGGTCCTAATAGTTGATGTGCATTAGTGGCTCCTTAGTGTTTGTTTCTGATCTGCTTTCAAACAGAAAGTTGAAATGCAACAGATGGACAAAGCAGTTTTCCTTTAACAAAGCTTGTCGTTGCACAGTCCTGATTTTCTGGGTGCTCAGCTGAAGCTCACAGAATGGATCCAAATGCAAGTCTAAAAGGGGCTTGGCTTAGTTCACTCTTATTAGTGACCTGTAGAAAAACTGGTTTAGAAAGGATTCTGAGGAGGTATCCTGTTCAAAAGCTTTCTCTTTGATTTTAGGACTTCAGCAGGACCTCATCTGGGAAGGTGCTGAAGCCTGTGTTGAATATTCTGAAAGCTTTTCAACCCAAGGTGGACCTCCTTACGCAACTGGCAACCCTCTACACAGAGAATGAGGAGGGAGGGGAGAAGGTGGAGGAAAAGCTTGAAGCAGAGCAACAGTGGGAGGAAGAAGAGGAGCTGCAGCAGATAAAGGAGACCATTCAAGTTGAATGCTCTCTGTATTTGGGGAGCCCATTGGCTTCATCCATAGACAGTGAGCAATTAAGGTAACTTTTCTGGTGCTACAGCAAGAATGGGAGCTGTGGTGGAGTGGGATCATCTGGGGTCTCTGGACGGAGCTATCCCTACATTAGAGTAGGTTCAGCATGAAGGTGTGCAGGGCTCTGTCCAACTCTCTGCCTGCTTGTAACCAGACCATTTCACTGTTGCAACACAATGGGACCAGACTGGGCCATTGACTCTGAGCTTCCATACAAGGCTAATTTACTATGCCACCATGATACTTCTCATCCCCAGATCAATCTACACAAACACAGCTGATGAGAGGACATGTTCAGCAGAGGCGCATTAGAGCAGGGGAATTGCTCTTAGCTGCACCTGCTGTACATCCAGAATCTACTAGGATAAAATTTTCAAACTGGGTGTCACAGCACTGTGAGATGTACTGAGATCCTTTCAGGGGTGCTGCAGGTTGCCATGCAATGATAGCACTTGTAGGGGTGCAAACATGTTTCACAAGCCAGGGATCTCCAATAGAAATCCAGAGTGTTTAAAACCATGCTGGCCTATTGCAGTCCTTCAAAGTTCCTTGAAACAGAAGAATTACTCTAATATTTTTCTGTACTCAAACAAGTGAAGACTAAGAGCTTGCATTTTCCAAGGAGTATCTTAAGCATAACAAGGTTGAGAACCATTGCACTAGGGAAACAGTCCATACAGGCTGTCCCGAGCTGGAGAACCAGGCCCCACAGCTTCTGTATCATAATCAGAAGCTGAGAATCCAAAGGTGTTTCCCTGTACAACATCAAATCCTGTCCACAGGAGAGGCTTGTTTCTTGAGGAAGGACATTGGACTAAATGACCTTTGGGGAGACCCTTGCTTTCTTCTATACTAAGTGACTGCTCTCTTTTCTCCACAGCAGCTACTGCCTGTGTTCCAAAACAAGTCTTCCTTTCTCAAGAAGATACCTAATACTCTGTCCAGAGTGCACTCTCTTCTCTCAAGTTGCCTACCAGACCACAGGAAATTTTGGGAAGTCACACTAGAGATTATACCTACATGTTAAATTGTTTTCGGAAAAATAGGAAAAATATAAATAGAATTAGGAAAAAATGTGGTCTGGTGGAGGCTGATAATTGTACTTTGTGATGGTTTGCTCTGGTGCTGGGGGAGGGAGTACTGCTAAGGTCACTGCTTCCCACCCCCCAAATTCAAAACTTGGGGGGGGGGAAGCCCCCCGAGTTAGAGCTAGCCCCCTAATAGTGAAGATTTCTTTAATATGGGCGGTGTATACACGTGTTCATTGGTGTTCTAATTAGAATGAATTGGAGCACACGTGATTAATTGCATCTGCTCCACATTCTAATAGAATGCTGCAGCATCACCACAGCATCACATGTATTAAGCCCCCATGCATTTTAAAATGGCTGCAGGGCACTTTAACTAATGTGCCTGTCTGGACTCAAGTAACCAGTCCCAAGCGACTCAGGGTTGGGTGCTCCTGACTTGGCTCTTTCTCAGGCACCAGCTCCAGTCAAACTTCACCTTCCAAGGGTATCTCCTGATACTTGCCTGCTACATCTTGATGTCTCATATATAAGTATGGGAGGTTCCCCTATAGCTGGGACTTGCTTGGAAGTGTCGGCGGTGGATATTTGTGGGGCTCCATCTTCCTTACACCCCTTCCATACACCAACCTGATGGATTTGGCTGTGGGATGTTTGAATCCTTTGGGTGCCAGTCCTTTCTGATGGGGCTCCGGTCTGGTCTTGAATGTGGCTATATGATTGTGACGTCCAATCATAAGCAGTCCACTGGATGGAGGTCCTTATGGCTGCTCTTGGCCTATGAAGGCTACAATGCCCAGAGTCCGTCGCACCCCCTCCTTGGGATCACGCACCTTTGGGCCACTAAGCAGGCTGTAGGGCCTTCTGTGTTCCTGCCTGGAGTCCCTGAGGGCCCAGGGCAATATGTGGGCCCAGTCTCTGGCCTCAGGGGTTATGAAAATCATATACAGAAATAAAACAGAATGTAGTCAGGGAGGCAAATATTCCTCCCCTCTACTCAATGCATCCTTGTGTGTACTTCAGTGGCCAGTCCTTCAGTGTCCTTCCTGGGTTTGATGCCAGGTGCTCTCTTGATAAGAGGCAAACTCCTCTTCGGGATGGCTGGAGGCATGCTGACTGTGCCAATGGGGTTCAGACAGCTGCTTCCCAGCAGCTGGCTTTTAAAGTTGCTGGCTGGCACAGCTGGATGATGTCACCACCCCACACTGGTCCCAGCCACACAGATAAGCGTCGGACAAAAGCACACAGGCGGGTCTGCCTGTTGCTACTGGCTTCCTGTTGCTGTGCCTGCATGAGATACGTTTCTTCACATCATGGGGCTCTTGGGGTAGGTCCCCCGGGGCTGCAGAGTTCTCCCACCATGGCTTTGGCCCTGGGAAAGAGGTCTCAGCCCCTTTTCTCTCATCCCCCTGTGACAACTAAGCCTTGTCAAATGAAGTCAGTGGTTCCCAAATTCTGACAGATTGCGCACCACCAGTTTAAAATGATACAACCTTAAGTACCACCAGCAAATTTTTGTTATATAAAGTTATTATAATAAATCTGTTAAAGCGTACCACTGAGAGGTTGTCTGTGTACCACTGGTGGTACCCATACCACAGATCGGGAACTGCTGTATTAAAGCATATTTAGTTTAAGACCTGAAGAATGGTGCTTTGGGTCCAAAAGTTAATGTAATGTTTCTCCCAAGAGTTGGTGCAATAAAAGATATAACCAAAAAAAGCTTGCTGCTTGTATATTTCCTGGACCATCCCTACTACAACAACCATCCAGGCCTACTACAATATATAAAAGGACTTTGCTTTTATCTTTCTCCATCTGAAAGAAGAAAACTTTAAAGCACCCATTAATTACTAAACTAATATCACTCCTATTTTTGGCATGTTCAGCAGAGAGATGTAATAATTTTTACCTTGAGAGAACTTGGAAGACTTTGAGTTTCAAACTGAAAAAGAAGTTGACAACTGAGAGCAAGTGGAGCATTGCAGCCACATAGAAGGACAAGGGCCACTATAAGTGATGTGCCTGCATAATAATTGTCTAAGCAATTGGAAATTATGGAAGCTTTGAAACCTCCATCTGCCCTTCTGCGGTTGGGCAATATTGAAGAGAACTGGAGAGCATTCTGACAAAGGTTTGAGTGGCACCAGAGCCACAGGGTCAGAAGAGAAAAAAATGACAGAAGAGAAAAATGACAAAGTCAAATACAAATTTTTGCATATACAAAAATCCTCAATCCTCAAATTCTCAATCTTCTTGCATATATAAGCAAGGAAGCTGTGGTTGTTCAAAAGCTTTACCTTTGGAAAAGGTCAAAATATGACATTAAGTAAAATACTGTACTAATTTAAGGAGTACTGTATGCTGAAAAAAGGGAAAGGCACTGGGGTTTTTGTTTTTGAATATGCAAACAACAGAAAAAAACTATTGATCAGTATGTTACTAAACTAAAGAGGCTGAATAAGAAATGTACTTTGGGGAATTTGTCAGAAAATCTGATTAGAGAGAGGATTATTTGTGGCATTGCAGGCACTGCATTGCAAGAAAGGTTCTTGTGTGAGGGAGACTTGTCCCTAGAAAAGGCTACCTAGGTTTGTAGAGCAGCAGAAACTGTGAAGGCCCAGGCTGCAGAGCTGAATGCAACAAAACTGAAATCTAGTTAAGTGTGAGCTTGCCAAATCAGAAGACGTTCATGCCTCTTGATCCTCTTCGTCATCAGAGCCCAAATCTGAACAATTTTCTTAGGAAGAAACCAGTTGTTCCAGAACACAAGAAGCAACAATGTCCTAATGGGAAGAAATGTACCTACAGACATGAATGCAAATGCAATCATGCAGAAAATGGAAATCAGCCTCAGTGGTCTGTAGCTAATGAACTTTGTGCTATGTGCAGAAGCTCAGCTGCCAAAAGTGCAAATATAAGTACTCAAATATATCAAGATCTGGAGGAAAAGCTTTCTACTAAAAAGCAAATCAGAAACTGGATTTGATAGTTTGTTGGCCTGAGAAGAAATTGAAATCTCCTGAAGAAGTATTAGAGAATTGTTAAAAGAGCTGCAGAAAATGGGGAATAGGAAAGTGAGTAGTAAGGACTCACTTCAGAATGAAGTACTAGTAACCTCATCTATGTAAGGGGCAATTAATGGATTTGGGGGTTAATCTTTTTTTTAGTTATATAAGAGGGAAGATATAGTATTTATTGAACTTGGTGATCACTTCAGACTCTGTCAATTCAGTGTATTCCTCTGAAACAGCAGCCTGATCGAAAATAAATTCCTTTAGCTGCATTGTAAGTATAAACATAGAATGCTGTAGATATTTATTTGTATGAAAGCATAATGTATAAAGAAGCTTAAATGAAACTTGATCTGAATAAATCTTTTTGTGTCTTGGGGATCATACAGCACCCTGGCCTATGAGTTACTTCATTTCCTTGTGCTTCAAATTTGCTTCAGTAAAGTGGGATAGAAGTGCTTCCTTGTTTCATAACAATGAATTATTGCTCGTAACATTTAATGAGCATGAAGGGATAAGTACCATAGAAAAAATCTACAAACAAGCAGGAAATGAAAAAAGACTATAAGCGCCTCTCACTCTTCTAACTGTGCACCTGGCAGCACAGTTTGGGGAGGAGGTGAGTGGCCAACAGTGTCAAAAGAACAGGTTACAGATTATTTAGAAAAGCTGGACATGTACAAGTCCGTGGGGCCATAGGTGATGCGTCTGCGGGTGTTGAAGGAATTGGCTGATGTGAGTGCAGAGCTGCTGGCCAATGTCTTTGAAAGCTCATGGTGACTGGGTGAGGTCCCGGAGGATTGGAAAAGAGCAAATATAGTGCCTGTCTTTAAGGAAGGGAAGAAGAAAGATTGAGGGAACTACAGATCGGTTAGCCTCATCTCAGTCTCTGGAAAAATCATGGAGCAGGCCCTCAAGGAATCAATTTCTTAGCACTTGGAGGAGAAAAAAGTGATCAGGAACAGTCAGAATGGATTTACCAAGGCCAAGTTGTGCCTGACCAACCTGTTTGCCTTCTATGATGAGATGACTGGCACTGTAGATGTGGGGACAGCAGTGGATGTGTTATACCTTGACTTTAACAAGGCTTTTGATATGGTCTCCCACAACATTCTTGCAAGCAAACTGAGGAAATACAGGTTGGATAAATGGACTGTAAGGTGAAAAGAAAATTGGCTAGATTGTTGGACTCAGAGGGTAGTAATCAATGGCTTGATGTCTAGTTGGCAGCCAGTTTCATGTAGAGTGCCCCATGTTTAGTCCTGGGACTGGTTTTATTCAATATTTTCCTCAACAGCTTGGAAGATGGGATGGAGTGCACCCTCAGCAAGTTTGCAGATTATACCAAGCTGTGGGGAGTAGTAGATGCACTGGATGTTATGGCAAGGATTCAGATAGGCCCCAACAAATTGGAGGATTGGATCAAAAGAGGTTCAATAAATGGAATAATCTCATACACTGCTACAGGCTGGGGACCAACTGGCTAAGCAGTAGTTGTGCAGAAAGGCACCTGGGGGTTACAGTGGACAATAAGCTGAATATGAGCCAACAGTGTGCCCTTGTTGCCAGAGGTAGATTAATGGACGGGCCAGCTGGGCACAAGCCCAGGGGCCTCTACCAGTTCACGGCCCCAGGATCTTCATCACCAGGGAAGTGAAAGCCGCAGTTTTAAACTTGGCACCTGTTTTTCTCTCCCAGCAGGGAGAGAAAAATGGTGCCAAGTTTAAAATGGTGGCTTTTGCATTTGCTCCCCTGGGAGCTGGAAACAGGGTCCCTCCACCAATGGGGGTGGGGGGGCAGGGCTGGGGCTGGGTGGGGAGAGCTGCGCTGTGCCTGGGGGAGGGGAGCGGGGCGGGCTGGGTGGTGCTGTGCCTGTGAGGGAGGGGACCAAGCCAGGCCAGGGGAGCCATGTCCCACCTGGTGGGCGGGGGGGGGAGGGTGGACAGGGCCAGGCCAGGCTGAGCTGGGCCAGGAGCGCTGCACTGCACCAAACCTGTGTGGGTGGTGGTGCAAGGAGGGCCTTGGGGGCTATAGCTCCTCCAAATTCATCTTAGCTCCCCCTCCCAGTGCCACTGCAGAGTCATGGCATGGTGCTCCTAGCCTGGCCTTGCCCATCCTGGTCCTCTGCATCTGTGTGGCCATGTCACAGCCAGGCAGCAGCTCCCTGCAGGTAAGTGTAAAAGGGGCTGGACGAAGAGCTAGACTGAGCCACAGGAGGCTCATCGAGTGGGGGGCTGCCTCTGTGTGATCAAGAGTGTGGGAGGGGGGAGGTCCTGTGAGGGAAAAGTGTGTGTGTGTGTGTGTGTGTGTGTCTGTGCATGGTAGGGAGAATGTGTTTGTGTCCATGTGCAGAGTGAGAATAGAGTGTGTGCGCCTGTGTCTGTGTGTGCCCGTGCATGTGCATATGCGTGTGTACATTTGGCCATAGCTGGGGTGGGGAGCAGGGAGAAGAGGCGGACATGTGCCTCCCCTAGCCTGGCAGGGTCCACCCAGCCTCCCCCGCCAGCACTAGGAGGGGAAGGGGCCCCTCTCCCTCCACTGCAGTCCAGTTCCCATGAGGGGAGCGGGTCTTCAATTTTGTGTTCTCCCAGGGCCCCAGTACACCTTCATCTGCCTCTGCTTGTTGCAAAGAAAGCTATTGGCATACTGGACTGCATTAGTAGGTGTATTATCAGTGGATTGAGGGAAGTGATTATTCCCCTCTATTCAGCACATGTGAGGCCACATCTGGAGTACTGTGTCCAGTTTTGGGCCTCCCACTACAGAAACGATGTGGACAAATTGGAGAGAGTCCAGTGGAGGGCAACAAAAATGGTTAGGGGGCTGGAGCACATGACTTCTGAGGAGAGGCTGAGGGAACTGGGCTTATTTAGTTTGGAGAAGTGAAGACTGAGGTGGGGATTTAATAATAGCCTTCAACTACCTGAAGTGTGGTTCCAAAAAGGATGGAGCTAGACTGTTCCTAGTGGTGGCAGATGACAGAACAAGAGAATGGTCTCAAGCTGTAGCAAGGGAAGTTTCAGTTAGAAATTAGGAAAAAAAATTCTTATGAGGAGGATAGGAACACACTGGAACAGGTTACACAGAGAGGCTGTGGAATTTCCATAACTAGAGGTTTTTAAGACCCAGCTAGACAAAGCCTTGGCTGGGATGATATAATTGGAGCTGGTCCTGGTTTTAGCAGGGGGTTGAACTAAACAACCTCCTGAGGTCCCTTCCGATTACAGGGCAATTGCTGCACAGATGGCTGAATGGGGGCATGCCAAAATTATGACTATACGCAGTGCAGGAGCAAGGCCAAGGCACTGTGCAGGCAATTTCATGCTATGTGCAATGCCAACCAGTGCTCAGGGGGTGGGAAGATCCACCATGCCCTGCTAAGAGGAGCTGGTCAAAATTGTTAGCCCTACAGCCATTGAGCCCATCCACTACTCCTTTGCCACAAGTGGAGGAGTGGAGCCTGTAGCAACCAGCCCTGTGACCCAGCCTGCAGCAGTACTGCTGCCCAGCCATGCCGGGAGTGACAGCAATGAGGGACTCATACCACAGCTGCAGACAGGCCCAAGGTAACGCTGGAGCAGCAGGTCCCCTGGCTACTGTGTGACACCAGTGGGAGTGGGGAAGAGCCTGAGGAGTGGGCTGGGGTGTTGTGCATGTCAATGGAGGCCACACCCTGCCAGCCTTGCTGCCAGACCTCACCCCCATCCCAGGGCCCAGACTCTCCCCCAGGGCCCAGGAACTGCAGTTTCCTGGCTAAGGTGACCATCTCACCACAGCCAGGTAAGTCAGTCCTGCAAGGGCTGTGGAGCCTGGGAACCTCTCCCTGCTACTCCACTTCCCCTCTGTTCTCTCTGAGCCACTTCTCCTTGTGCTCTGCATACACCCCAAGTCTATCTCTGCCACCTCCTTCCCTCCTCTCCTAACCCCCACTCCTCCGACATGCAGGGGCCCCGTTCCCAGCAGGGGCAGAACAGCCTTCCCCACTTACCAGCACTCCCAGCTACATGGATTTGACCCCAGCCATGAGGGCAACGGGGAGGTGGTTGCAGGGCCATGTACCTGTTGCAGAAGGCCTTGGGGTCATGGAATGACACATCAATCCTGGTAGGGGGAGAAGCTGGGTGCTGCAGGCTGGGCTGGTTGTGATGCTTGTCCCCAAGATGATTCCTGCAGGCAGGGCCCTGTGGATGCCATGGGAAAGGGGGGGGACCCTTTGGTCAGAAGGTCACATGGACACACAGTGGGAGGGGACAGGTAGACCCCAGGATGGCTATGGTCCTTGTCAGGGTGCCAGTCCTACATTGCTCTAGCTTGAGGATTGTCTGTCTGGCTCTGCATCCAAGAGTGAGGCTACTCCCTGGGGACCCTTACCAAGGCCTGTTCTCACCCCATACCATGTTGCTGTAGCTGTAGCCCTCTGTTTGCTCTCTCTACAGATGCCCATCTGCCAGGGGAGAGACAACTGTCCAGCACCTGAGAGCTGCTTGCCCACTCTCAGGCTCTCCAGGGGCCATGTGGATGTGCCGCCTGCACCCAGAGCAATGTGCATGGTGAGACAGCATCCAGGAGGAGCTGTTCTGGACAGAGTGGGCACACCTCTGGGAGGCCTGGGAATACTGCCAGCAGGTCTTGGCTTAGTTCCGCTGCTCCCATTGTGATCAGGCCCTTGTCCTGGAGGAGGTGCGGGTTGGGGGGTGGGGCGGGTGGCACTGCAGCAGCTGGTGGCCGAGATAAGGTAGGAGTAGCAGCTGGCCTGGGACAGCTATGACGAGCTGAGGCAACTGTGGGCTTCCATCAACACTATCTTCCAGGATGGGCACAGGATGTGGCAGCAGTTCCTGGCTGCCATCCCCGCCCCAGCCACTTCAGCCACTGCTCCCCAGCCCATGCCAGCCCCAATACAGGTGCCTGGCCCCTTGGCCAGTCTTTGGCCCCATCACCAGGGGCAGGGTCTGGCTGGGAGCATTTTGCTTGGTTGGTGACTCAGCTGGCAGCCTAGCAGGACCAACCATGACCATCAAGGGGTGCTGCTTCTGTCTCCCCACTTCTCTGTCCTAGGCCTAGATGCAGTGTCTGCCCCTGAGGAGGAACACCTGCCCTCCTCTCCAGAGTAGCTGGGGCCGCAGCCATGTCAGCATGGCCCCAGCACATGGGTGGTGGCAAGCAGAGCTAAGGCCAATCTCAGGGCTAAGAGTCCACCAACCCTTGATTCTCACCTCCCTGTGCCTCCTTCCCTGGTGTTTCCCCTGCCCCTAAGGAACCTCTCCCTTCCCCCTGGTTCTTGTGTAAGTAGTTGAAGTGTATTTCTGGCTTTGAATGGGTTTGTGCACAGGGGGGCCTGGGTGAATGGTGGTGGGGTTGTGGAGGGTCTTGTGGCGTATTGTTGCAATGTTGAGCTGTTGGTATTGGGGGAATTTTGGAGAGAGGGAGGGGGAATAAAGTTGAATTTGTTTTCACAACAGCCACACTGCCTATGTTGTTTCAGTCCTAGCAGTGGGTGGGGATGGAGGTCCTGGGTGGGTGGCCTGGCACAGGTGGTGGCACAGGCTGGTGCCCTACTCAGGGGGTGGGCCTGCAGATTGTTACTGATGGTCTCATGCACTCTGGTTCCGATGTGCCATCATTGGAGGGGGTGGTCCTCTCCTGCGACAATGTTCCTGGCTAGCTGGCTCTGTTGCTTCTGTTGCTGGATGTATGGTGAGATATGGCAAACTGCCTCCACTTGCAGGGGCTCAAAGACCTCTCCTCAGGACTCTCGCACATTATGCAGGACACATGCTGTTGTGATGATGCAGGGTATGTACTGCAGCGCTGCCTCCAGGTGTCTGGCAAGGCTCTGCCAGTGTCCCTTGGCTATGGATGGCTATGGCCACATGCTTCTCTGGGGTGAGGGCCAGGTGCATCTCTGTGTCCTGTTGCTTGATGTTCAGAGCCAGTGGGGCCACCAGGTACATGGATGCATCCCTTGATGTTCTGAATGTCTGTACCCAGTGACCATCATCCCCGGTGGGAAGGACTACATGCTCCCACCAGCATTTACTGTTGGCCTAGGCCCATATGTAGAGGTGGATTTGGGTGGGTGACATCAGGATTTTCGTCATTGTCCTCTCCCTTGATCGGGTCTGGGCTGATAGTGGTGGGGCAGAGGGCAGCATCAGGGGCCAGCTGGCAGGGAGTTTGGGGGGTCAGCCTGCCAGCCCAGGGCTGCTCCCCATCCTCTGCCCCTGATGTCTAGATACACCTAGAAATTACTTGCTTAGTCCTTTAAAAAGTACCTATTTTATAACACACTTTCTCTGCAAGATACCACATTTACAAGTATTTTAAATTTAAATTGATGCTGTATTGACAGTGTCTATTCAGGCAAAAATATAATTGAATGGTTACTAATCATTGTTCAGAAAAATAAATACCTTAGTCAAGTTCAAATTGAAGATATGTGTATTTTGTTTTTCAGTAGCTGGCCCTTCTAAAGGAAGGTCAAGTATATGGACACAAGTAACATGAGAGTTAATTTCCTGCTAATGAGTTAAAGTTGTCAAAAGTGCAATAGCTTATGGCCTCAATTATGCCTTTGCAGAAGCAGAAGGGAAAGGAAGAATAGCACATCACCTTGTGTACATAGTGGTGCTCTACTGGAATAATTATTCATTCTTTAGTGTTTTATGTCCACACGCACATTGTTTTAAAACTTAACTGCTGACATCCTACTAGGTCACAGTAAGTAATCCTGTGGAGAATCTCTTTCACAGTGAGTTTGTTTGATTTGTACAACATGTGCTTCTAACTGTTCTGTTCTGGCAGTCCTTTAACTGCTCTGCCACATTACACTAATTCACAGCTTTGTTTGACCTGTGTGGACAACTGTCTGCCGGCATGCACTTTGCTGCTTCAGGGTCATCCTGACTAGATGTAACTTCTCTTTTTAAATGTTGGCATAGCATTGTTATAGCTATGCTGGCCTAGGGATATGAGACGAGCAGGATTTGTGAGGTAAATAAATAGCTTTTATTGGACCAACTTACATAGTTGGGAGAGATAGGAGTCAAGCTTGCAGGCAGGCAGCCAAGAGTGCCCCTTTCTGATATCAGGCATTAGGAAGTTCACGTACAAATATAGCAGGCATGCTGTCTATTCTCCACTCCGTGCTTGTACATGGACCTCTTCAGAGACTCTAGCCTTGATTACTCTCTTGGCAGAGCTGCATGTCGACAAAGGCATACCTAGAAGGGTGCATGAAAAATCCTGCAGATAGGTACTCTGTAAGTACTTTGTGCTGCACTATAATGCATCTAAATAAGCTTTAAGTTACTCTTTCTAAGTGTTGGCTATCCACAGTCATGTTGGGCAGATTTGGGCTCCTCTGTGTCCTTGGCATTAAATCCTTCCCCTATGCCTGGGTTGTCCAACTGGGGGCCCATGACTGCCTGTCCTGGTGCCATATGGCAGGAGTCTACAGGCTGGTGGTGCTGCCTGTGCAGCAGGGGGCCACCCCACAGAATGCTGCCCATATGGTGTGATGTGGGGCCTGGGGCTGCATGCTGGTGCCATGCGCCATGTGGAAGTTGGATGGCCCTGAATGCCCTGTGTCATGCTTAGCATGACATCTGAGGATTTAAAGCTTTAAAGTTTTACTTTTCTGTTGTATCAAACCCCAAAACCATTGGCCACAGTTGCCATCTTCATACCCTCCTTCCTGACCTCCTCCTAGGCAGGAAAGGTTCTTTGGGTAGATGTAATATATTTTATTTGACCAACTAAATAGTTGGAAAAAAATTCTTTGCAAGCTTTTGGGTACAAACACCCTTCATGAGGCATAGGGAGACCGCTGGTGTTATGTGTTTTCCAAGCTTAGAAAAGAAGCTAATCTCCTATTCATGCACAGTGCCTACTCTCCCCTTACTAACAAGATCCTTGCATCATAAGAGTGAAAACATCAAGCATATCACTTAGAAATCAATCATGTTTATTATAGCAACA
This sequence comes from Alligator mississippiensis, assembly GCF_030867095.1. Classification (NCBI taxonomy): domain Eukaryota; kingdom Metazoa; phylum Chordata; order Crocodylia; family Alligatoridae; genus Alligator; species Alligator mississippiensis. The sequence continues at coordinate 206,891,723 of NC_081826.1, forward strand.
GACACATAAATGGGGAAACCCCCATGATAGAAATAGAAAAGATTTGACCTTTTTTTTTTTTTAACTGAAGTTGAGATTTCATAAAGTAAGTTAGCCAAGTCAGACTACAGAGACATTGTAAAAATCATAGACATTTTAAATCACTCGGTGGCATTTTACTTTAGAATTCCTAAAGAACTCTATTAGTTTTCCACTGTTCTTCTCATTGGTCTGCAGGTTCCATGAAAGGCAAAAATAGCACTCTATTTTGGCATAAACATAACAAAAGAAAGCAGTTCTTGAGACTGGCCAGAGAACTAATCTTTCCCTCCATTGCTGTGCCAGCTGTGGGGAACCATTCTATGCTGTGCATCTTCAAATATCTTAGCTATTGTTCAAAAAGACAAGCACATTTTCCTTCCCTAGGGACTCAGCTCTGTGTAACATCCTTTGGTGTGTGGATAGCTGTAGGGGCTTAGCCCAGTTAGGTTTATACGTCTGGCTGCCCAGTACCTTCCCTGCCCTGCTTGCGTGTCTCATGATCACTTGCCTGTTATCCACTGTAGTGGGTCCCAAATCTTGTCTGCCATGTCTTGGTGTTTTTTGAAGTTAACAATTGGGAGGTGTTTACTTATACTACAGTTGGTCAACGGTAAACATGCTGGACTTTCTTCTGGGGCTCCAATCTTCCCTACACCTGATCCTAGCACTACCCAGATGTTATGCACCACCGCATACAATTTTAGGTCTTCCTGAGCTATTTGCTTAAATTCTTTCTTTTATCTTCTAGGTTCATGACTTTTGTTACCACTACCTCGACAGAATGGGACAGCGTGGACTACCAGGCTTTCTTTCAGCCACAGGTAAGTCTCACGGGATAGTGGGAATGAGAGAGTCCCACCACACGTCCCCAGTCCTGGGACACTGTGCTCTATTCCCTGGCTCTCTTGCTAGCTCATGCACACTTCCTCTTCTTCCCTGGGGCTACTCTAGATGCACAGAGCAGTTGCTTTGAAACCACAGCTCCTAGGGCACTACCCACTCATTTTTCCATGATGTCTTGCAGCTGGTCGTGGGTTCTCTCCTATTTTTCTTTTCTCCTTCACAATAGCTTGTAAGGGTGCTTCTGCAATTACTAAACCTGCCTTCTATAATTATGGAAAAACAGCCACTCAAATACTCACCCTAGTCTCCACACACTTGACACCCTTCCTTTGCTACAGGGTATTTGCTACGTTACTGGGAAATAATTTGGAAAACTTCTTACCATCAGGAAGGCAATTGCAGGATAGGAAGAGAAGATGGTACTGTTATTTCAAAATTGCAGGAAATGGAATGTTTTTTATTAGCATTGTCATGAAGACTCAGATTAGGACTTGTACTTTTATGATTTCTTTATTACAGTATTAATAATCCCATAGCCCAGTTAGAGAGGGTGGGTTCACTTATAGAGAGGCTGACAAATCTTCAATTTAAAAATGATACATAGAGAGGAAATATTGAATTCATGTTCAGAGAGGTCCATGAAGGTGGAGTTGAGGAAGGATGATTTCTCAGAACAATTTTCAAAAGATCAGAAGGCCCTGGGAAGTAACATGATGCAGACAATGCAGAAGCAGACAGCTGCATTGGAGCAACTTTTGTAGCAAATGTCTAGGACCACACAGACTACCTCACAGCATCTTGAAAACTATAGACAGTGCATCAAACTGCCTCATCTACATGGGATGCATACTGCATGGTAGCTCATTACTACTACACAGTAGCATTACAGGGCATGAGCCAGGATGTGACACTACTGCGCAACAATAACAAGCTACTGTGCAGTAGTGTCACTAGGCAACCGTGCCAGGGTGCTACTGTGCAGTAATGCTGGTTACTGCACAATCATTTAGTTCTTGGCTATGCAAGTACTAAATGATTTCACAGTAACAACTGTGTAGTCAGCATCTCATGTAGACACACTGAAACTACTAGGTCATTCAATATAGACATGAGTCCTTCCTATAATAGTGAATCCCACAGGAGATGGAGAAACTAAACCCTTTTGAGTATAGCACCTGCAGAACTCAATAAGCCTGCCTCAGTTCCATTTTGTACCACATACTTCTCTAATTATTTGTATTGGTGATGCAATATGTTACTTATGTTTTATGTTAACTCAATAAAGTCATTTTTGTACAACTCAGCTGAAAAAATTATTATGGTATAGGGCAACTCATAAATTGCATAAATCATCTGCTCCACTATCAATTCCTAATAAAATCAGATCAGACAAATATAAATGTCCTTATACATTCCTTCTGCACAGTCAGTATCCAGAGCTACACCTTGGTTTCACAGTAAGAGTACAATCCAGTCCTGACCTTGTCCCCTTGATTACTTAGAAATTTTACAGCTGTCTTCTCACAGTTTGATATTCAAAAAGTATAGAAAGTATCTCTACCTCTTAATCCCATGCATCTCCCAGGATCTTGCTCCTGCTTTTTTTCAGGTGTGTAAAATATAACAGGTGCACAATGATAAGAAAAATCCATTAATTTGATAAAGAACAATTTAACTACCCTTCCTGCTTCCAGAAACACATTTCACTGATATTATACAGCTAGGTAAGGTAAAATTAAACTGTTTTTTTCTTCTCTAAATGTTGAGCAAAAAACTCTGTGAAGCAGAGGGTAAACTGAGTCTCCTAGAATGACATGCAGAATCATAACTGTATTAATATTCAGTAGTGATTTGGGATCACAATCTCTCTTACTCATTCCAGCAAACTGTTTCTATTCCTGTTCTTATGAACTGTTTTAGGCCATCTCACATTAACATCAGTAAAGGTTCTAAGATGCCTCCAGCCTTTGAAGCACCATACAGAAATACCCTCTACAAAGGATAAAGTTTTTGGTCTTGGCTAAGGGGACAAAGAATAGGCTTTTGTGTAGCATAAATAGTCCGCATACAGTTCATATACCTCATCTGTTCATCCCAATTAATAACTTGAGTTTGCCAAGCTTCATGTTGCAGTACAAAATCTTCCCCATTGTTGTACCATAAGCCTTCACAACAGTGGCCCTGGCAGTTGATCTATCAGCACCAACCCAATTAGCTCCTGACTAGTGGCAAGCTTCTGGAGGGTGATGGCATCAAGTCCATAACCTCCAGAGTCTCTGCATGGAAGAGGAGCTTCCATATTAGGTGTTCTACACACATTTCTGGGCAAGTGGCCTTTGTCATTCAGGAGCTCTGCTGCTGTTACTCATCCTCTTAGTTCTGCATCACTATCCTGTCCCACCAATCAATCCTAGTTGACCAAGCATAGAGATAGCTGTTCATCTTGTGGAGCTGTTCTAGATGTATGCTCTGCAGAAATAACTGCTCAGTTTCATTATTTTGATGCTTCCTTTCTATTAGCCATGTTGCTGTATCAGCAGCAGCTGTACAAAACTTCAAAGACTACCCCAGTTGCCTTTGCCACTTCACATATGTGGGCAGCATCCTATTCAAAGTAATGTTTGTCACATTTGTGGCTGTAGGGGAGACAGAGGCCACTGAAATTGTGTGATCAGGGGCACCCTGAATTTGAAATTGCACTGAGTGCAACCTGAGGTCACAGGGTGCGACCAGAGTGTGTTCTGTGGCTGAAGGAGGTTGAGCTTGCCTGGACTGTAAGGCAGGGGGTGGAAAGGGAAAAACAGGACTCAAGACCTCTAGCTGCCTCCATAGCAGATATTGCAGCTGCTGGAACCTGAGGTCAGTGCTGTGCCTGGAGCTGGGCCAGGAGGTTGTGGCCCTGCACTGTGGGTGACTTGTAGACTCACCCCTTGAGCAGGAAATTCCTTTTATACCAGAATGGTACTGTACTGCCTCCCGTACCATCTATCCCAGTCACTTTTCTAGAGGAGGCGGTATAGGAGATGTGGCAAAGAGGAAACATTTCTGTCATAGGTTAATTCCTAATGCCAGAATTGCTTCTTTAGGCTATGAACAGCTGGGTATAAGCGTAGTATATACAGGGTCCCTTCTGATCCTGAGATGGAAGTAACAGAAAGGTGGTTTACGGCCACATCTGCTTGTAGTCTGAATAGGAACCCAGATTGACTCGGCTAAGCAATCTGTCCCTTTGGGTTCATGTGAACCAAGACTTGGGTTATAAACCTGAATGGAGTCAAGCTAAGGAAAAAGCATGTACCATGGCTCTCTGTAATATTGCCAAGTTCCACAAAATGAAATCTTGGGGACTGAAGAAAGCTCTTGCAGCTTGCAAAAAAAATAACAGGGCTGAAAGACCGAATATTCAGTTGCAAGCAGCCAGGCTGGCCGTGCTACAGTGCCATAGGCTCTAATGCAGATGCTGCCTGCTACTCCTTGCACTTTTTCATCCATACATCAGTAGTTTCCTATAACAATGAAAGGATGGAATGCAGTTTTGGTAGATTTCTGGATGGATGATCTCCTGTAAATGTAATTTCTTTAGTGCTGCTTAGATTTTATTGTGTTATTAATGATGCATTTGGATGCCAGGGTTTCTTTTTATTATTTTAAATTTCTAAGTGTTGCATGGATTTATTGGTCATACATGTTGCAGGCTTGTGGCCTGCCCTGACTCCTTGGGAGTAAAAGCTGAGTCTATTGGCTTAGTGGGGATCAGGATTGTAGTGCAGAGCCTCCACTGCAACTACCTTCCTATATAGGTGATCATCATTTGTGAAGCTGAATACTGTGGACGTATAAGATGCCCCAGTATTTGGCCTTTGGTTTGGCTTTCAGTTGTACATTAATAGGCCTTCAGTGTAACACTGCCAATTAATAATCTTCAGACAGTGCAAAGATTATATGAACTGATTTCTTTTTGCTTTTCTTTATGAATATACTATCTGATAACTCCCACTTCTTTCCTTAAAATCATCACCTAGGCATGAAGTACTGCTTAGATGTTCTGAAAAATAGCATTTAATTTAAGTAAATTAAGTCAAATAGAGCATACTTTTTTCTCCTATTGGTTTCTGATCCATCCTTTCTAATTACAATAATCGTAAGTGACATGATAATTTTCATTCACATCACTTGGACATGAAATGAACTATTAGATAGTGTAGGATTAGAGGAACATCAAAGCCCTGATTGATTTTCAGCATTATGCAAAGCCCCTCATTTTCCTTTTGACTTAGAGCACCATACAGATTATATGTTGCATTCAGTAATTACAACAGCACTGCTCTTTCCTGTCTGTGGATAAGGCTGTGTCAGTATTCCTCTGTTTTCAAAGGGCTTGATAACTGTGATAGAATTTGATATTAAGGTCTCATGTCAGGATAGGGAGATTTTTTTTTTCTTTAAACATTTGATATTACTATTTGCATTTTGGAGATGCTGCATTAAGTCTTAAAATGTTGAAGTCAGTTCCTGAAAATGCTCCCCAATTCAAAAATACCTTTATTTTCTAAAGTGAATTTTGACAGGTCATTATTACATGTCTCTGTAGACTTGTTCCTTTCATTTCCAAAGTAATGAAGGGCCCGTAAGGTTACAGAAGCAATGCACTCAGCTCACAGGGTGAACCAAGGTTACTGCACTCAGCCCTTTGGGACAGAAGAATGATGAAATGAAGCAAAAAACTACTTGGAAGGAGGGAGGCAATGGGGATAAATGCAGGCCTCTCAGGAAGGTGTAGACACTCTTAAGGCAACTGTAGCCAAAGCCACGTGCAGTGTTTTCACAGATAAGCAAATAATTAGGCAGGAATGGCTTTGAGAGCAATGCTGAGGCTTTTTGCTTCCTTGGCATATAAACAGAAGCTGGACTGGACTGCAGATATCTGGGGTGAAGACAGGATTATTATGCTTACTCACAAGCAGAAAGTAAATTGTATCATAATGACATTCTCTTTATATTAATAGAACAGCAAATAGAGAAGAAAAGTAAGATGTATATGTGAGAGCACACTGCGAGCTGTCTCTCTAGCAGCCTACACTAACCTCTGCCTTTCAAACTGGCTGCCAGGCATTGCAGAGAGCAGATAATTAGAGAAATAAATGTGCAGTACATGGATAACATTTGGCAATGTACAACAGAGACATTCCTTTGGAGGCATACCTTTAGAAAACACTGGGCTTATGAGCACATTCAACTCAGTTGCAGTTTTTCTACATTCTTATTTAAGCACCCTTTCCTTTTTTTTTGGTTTGTCTCTACCAGGTATGTTGAAGTCATCTGGTCTTACAGGCTGAATGAATGAAGTGGGGTTAGTTCATGAGCTGGATTGGGCCCATGGAACCCTTTCCCCTTCCCTCCCTGAGCATACCTGATCTGGTGGCAGACTGGCGCTGTGTGCAGCACAGATCCTGGGGTGGCTGGAACAAGCAATGCTTGTAGTGCAGTGCAGCCTGAGCAGCCACACTGTATACAGGGGCTGCCTCACCCACTCGAGGATCCACACTGCACGAGGAGGAGAGGGGAAAGGACAGGGAAGGAGGGGCTCTGTTGGCCCAATCTGGCCTGTGGACTGGCCCTGCACCACTGGTGCATGCCATGCTCCATGTGGGTCTGATCAGACCCAGGGGCATCACTGGAGGCCAGATGATGGGGCTCTGCTGGCTGAATCCAGCCTGTGGGCCATATGCTTGGTACCCATAGTCTATACTCTGTTGAGGTTCTTCTCACTGATGAAAGCTGTACCTAGTTTGTTTAACGCAGAACAGATCCTACTTTGGTCAGGTGCAGTATTGACTTGAATGCACTATTTCAAGACCCAGATGAAGATGTCATTAGCCCTGAAGAATCATTTTGACTGTCCTAACAAGTCATTTTACAGGATAAGAGCCAGTTTGATTGAAACAGGAGTGTTCTATGCCAAATAAGCTAGGTGAAGCTTACCAAATGACTGAAAAGAAAGGGTGCTGAAGTTATGGTATACAGTTTCATATCTAATTGCTCAGTGAGCTTTAACATGTAGTTGAGGGTTGTTAATGTATGTTTAAGTTGAGATTTGGTCCCAAGGTTGGTTAATCCTACACACTGTATTTAAATTAAAGTTTCATTGACCAATGTCAGTGTGAGGATCCCTTAAGCATGCACAACAGGTTGAGTAAGACAAGAATGCCCCTCGGTGACTAGAGGTGTTATACACTGGGATGAATAGACCAATTCAAAATAATACAATCTGTCCTGAATATTAGCACTTCAAATGAACCAAATCCAAGTCCTTTCATTTTCTGGTAATCTCCCCTTCCACATTCTTCAAACACCCTTCTAAAAATCATAATCTTGCTTCTCCAAATTTATTTAGCCGTCACAATTGAAATAATCTTCATTTCCCCCCTACTTTTTCTTTTCTCCCCAACCCACCCCCTACTGTATTCCAATTTGGCCCTGAATTTCTCAAATATAATGTCCCTATCTCTTTGGTTCAAAGATATTTGCTTTTTGTAAATTAGCTTCTGAGAAACAACACCAGTTTGGAAGGTGCAAAGTGTGGAATACTGAAAGGGAAAAATAATTTCATTGTACCAATAGGCTATTCGCAATGTGATGTATTTCTTAGGTTGGGGTCAGAATAGTTTGAGTTTTCACATATCACATTTCATGTTTTCTCTGGATTATATGAGGCAGTGAAATGCCCAAGGATATTATCTCTGGTTAGAGAAGTGGCTACATGGTACTGCAGTTCGGTCAAAATGTTAGGGCACTGGATAGGGACTTGGTACCTAGACTGGGTACCACAGCTGTGCCACTGACACAAGAGCCTGGGCAAAACATCTCCCTTCTCTTCCTGTGTCTTGCCTTTCACTCTTTTATCCAGATTTACCAGTAAATTATAAACAGCATGGGTTAAGCACTCTTATGAACAGGATGTTTCTGTACACTGCCTACCACAATGTGATCCTGGTCACAGCTGAGGCCTCCATGTGTTATTGTAATATAGATATCGTCAATATTTTAACATTACAGAGAATATAAAGTAAGAATCCTAGATTTGATATCTTGTGAGGAATTACCGTCAGTGTTGATAACTGTATCATGTATCTAAACTGGGGTAGAAGTTAGTCTGGCTTGCTTTCTTCTATTAAGCACTGGTACTCTTAAATGAACAAAACCTCAAGCAAACACAATGGCTGGACAGACACAAGAGAATCACTCTGGGTACAGCATATGTGGCCACTGGATATCACTCTCAAGACATTCGAGTAGTGGGAGATTCAGAAGCCATGCTACAGTAGCAGGACATACCCTTCAGTACAGAAACTGCTGTGTCAGGTGTATGAAAGTTCACCCAGTCATCTAAACTGTCAGCCAACACTGGTGCTACTGTGTTAGCAAGAAATGACTTTGCTCTATTTCCAGGAAGTCACACAAGTTCAACGCACTGCCATAACACCTGTATTTATTTTGTTTTATTTCCTACAAATAAGCAAACATAAAGGCATTTTCTGTTTTGTAGAAGAACACTGGTTAGGAACAATCTTAAAGAACTGTATCTAAACATTTCCTTGAGCACACTTCCGGATAAACTGCTACGAGGTTGCAGTCTGTTAAAATACCGACAGAATCATTGTACAGCCCTTATCCGTACAGTAGAAGGCCCATTTATACAGATAAAATGGAGAATCTGTCATTCTCATGGTAACACAGAATGTACTTCTCATAAATAGAGTCTGAAAGGATTTAGATTCAGGTTTATTTAGTATTTGTTTTAGATGGTAATAAAACTTTGCTATTTCTTATTTGGTTTAATATATAAGCTTTTAAAGAGTAGTTTTGCATAATGTATGTGAGATGAAAAAGGCATCTTCTAGTTCTGCTGTATCTGAGAGAGGCAGAAGAATAAAATTAAAGTAGAAATGTTAGGCAAGTACCTTACACACTGGAATTACAAAAACAATTATAAGTGGATTGCTATAGGTATCCCATTTTTACACTCAGGAACAATGTAAAAATGTGGCCTGAAAAAGTCAAGTGGAATGAAGCGTTTCTTTGAGAAATTGTTTTTAAATTATTAGATTTTACCTTAATAATTGCATATTGCAGTCTGCTGAAATCTCAACCATGACTAGGAGTGATTGAAAAATAATCCATAGTGATCTTTGGGGCATCCTGTTTGGCAATATGAGACGATAGAGCCTACATTGTTTTATCAGCTAATGCTCCTGTGGGCTGCAGGTATGGAACCTTTTTCATTGTTTCATCTTGTTCTCAAATCTGTACCTTGTAAAAGAGTGTGATTTACCTATTGCTTCCTTTTGATTTCTATAATTGCCTCCAAAGTGAATTACAGGCTTATATTCCTATGTATTCAACCTATCACAGTCACCTTCTGCTCTTGCTACTTACTAAGTTTGTTTCTTGATATTTAGACCTGAATTTCAATTTTATCACATTTTAGTTTTTTGCTGATTGATATTAAATTGTATTTATTGCTCTGTTTAATATACTGCTCTGTTACTAGTAATTTATAAAGCTACTAGACAGATTACTCCTAGAAATGTGATTGAGTTTGTAATCAAAATGGTTTGCTAGCACCTGGATGAATAAAGATTACTTGACCCAAAGTCCTAAATCTACCTTGGTAGAACCTGAGCCTAAATAATTCATCTAGACACGAAAGGTGAAATTGCAAAGCTAAATGGAAACTGAGTGAAATCCAGAACTATGCTGGAGGTGGTACATTCATCACTAAATTTCCTTTTACCCTCAACCTTTTTTTTCCACTTTTGGTAAAGACATCCCACAACACATTATTCTCTGACATTTAAATAAAGTTCTGTGATATAAGGTGCTTGTAATATCAGCTGTTGCGGTGTTGAGCTGCCACCCCTTACCTCTTATTTTTCTTGACCAAGGTGGAAACTAACAATTCTGCTTTCCTTTGCTAATTTTATTGGAGGGGGAAAAGGATACATAGCACAAACAAGGGCTGGTGGGTAGAGGGCTGCATGTGGCCCACAAGGGGTTATTCAGTTCTTTCACTTGTTCAATAGGTGGCACAAAATGCTACCATTGGGTATACATCAGGGATGGGCAAAATGCGGCCTGTGGGCCAGATGTGGCCCGCCAGGTCATTCTATCCAGCCTGCGGGGCTGCTAAAAATTTAAGAAAATTAATATTTATCTGTCCCTGGCTGCCTGTCATGCAGCCCTTGATGGCTTGCCAAGACTCAGTACGCGGCCCTCTGCCTGAAATAATTGCCCATTGCTGGTCTAAGTTCTGATCTCAGTTAAACACACGTAAAATCTGGTGCAACCCTGAGAACAGAATTTGGTTCCTGGTTTCAGTGGGCACTGAATGAAAAATAAGCCAGGGGAGATTAGGATTTTTCAAAGGAGCCTGGATCCTACTGAAGTTTATTGGAATTTGGATGTTTACACAGGGAAATTTACCATTATAATAATGCTAGTATACAGCTATGACAAAGTTCTTTGGGTAAATGTGGTATTTTTTATTAGATAAACTAAATAATTGGCAAAATTGTTCTTTACAAGCTTTCAGGCACAAATACCCTTCTTCAGGCATAGGGAGAGTCTACAGTATACAGTGTATACAGTATACAGCTACAACTCCTTTGTTGGGCACTCTTATTCAAGCATAAGCGTGTCTATTTCCATTTTAGTTTATATCCCTTCGAAAATGGCATAAGAAAACGAATATATTGAAGAAATTGACCATAACAGCTTTTAGGCATTTTCAGCTAGCAGGCAAGCTCTTTCTGAAAGTTTGGTAAATACCTTTTGATAACTTGATTTAACAGCTTGTGTCCCAAGGTTGTTTTGAATGCATTAACAAATGTTCAAGCTCCTCATTAGGCTATCATTTGCATGCACATGAGTCCCATTGGAAGAACAGACATCAGATTTAATTTTTGACCTCAGGACATGTCAAAGCTATGTTGGGGTTTAATTTTTTGCTTTATAATGAATAGGCAGAAAGCCTAAACTATTTAAAACACACAATCTTTTTTTTTGCTTACTTTTCTCCATTGTCAATTAAAACCTTGTCTACACTGAAAGAACAAGGATGAGTGGAGAACTAGTGAAATGAGGGCATTACAAGAGATTGAAAGCTGAACAACTGAGGGAAAAAGATTTTTAGTGTGTTTAAAACAATCCATTTCATGGTACATTACTTCAGGTCCTCTGGTGGGAAGGAACCAGTCACCCTAAAAGAGAAGCAGCACTCTCCTGAAGCACTTCTGTATTGTTAAAGATAATTGCAAACTGGCAGACTTTAGCAATGGAGGAACTTCATAACAATTCATTTGATGGAGATATGAAAGGAAACAAGACTTACTTTTAAGGTGTATTGGAAAAATACATATAGTTTAAGGTGTGTCTACTGTACACAAAATGGTATGTTCTTAGTTTGGGTTGGCTAGCCACAGTTAGCTGACTCAAATAGTCTAAATATGGTTAGTTACCTCAGGTTAAAATAGGACATAACAAGCCAACCCCACGTCTTAACTTGGGTAAGCAGACTAAATTGAAACCAACTGGAAAGCCTGGGACTGAACTCCAACCATTAACTGGGATGAAAATCCAAGCTGTGTGCCCTTTACTAAACTACTTAGTTAATGCAGGTTAGTCAAATAAGAACACTTTTAAAATATGATTGCACTATGAACATACCCTTCAGTATATTTTTTGTGTGTGTATATTTTTGGTGTTGCACTGTCATTCACAGAATCAAAATCCAAACATTTATTAAGCAATCTCAAAAGGAAATCACAACAGTAAACTGCTGTATCATATCAGTATGTAGAGAAAGTGGAGGAAGACTCATTTTAAAAAACGTTTAGTTAGCATGATGATAAACTCCTTTTCTTGGTATTTCTGGACCAAAGAACCACTAGTGTTACACTTTCACGCTTCACTAAATGAAAGGTTGTGCTAGATAATAAATCTCATCACTTATGAACAGCCTAATCTAATTTAAATTTGTAAATAAAAATACACTGAGCATTTGTATCACACTCTTATTTTTTCTCCTGCAAAACAGTTTTCTTTATTTTTCAAATGTAGAAGAGGTCTGAGATCTTCAGCTAGCTGAATCTTCAGTTTGGGTCCTCAGCATCTTTAGCTTTTTTTCCAGCCTTTCCATCCATTCATTTCTGAGTCTAGGAACATGATATAAAGATCTGTATGAACAAAAAGGTTTCAGTTTTTCATGACAGATACCAGATTTCTCTGCTTAGCAGTTCTCTACCATGGGTACAGTTCCACCAGCAGTAATGATTAAAGTAGAACTATCAAAATCAGGAATATAGTTTGATATTCCTGGGAATACCATTTAAGTCAAATTTTAAACCTAATGTGAGCATTGAGGCTTATATTCTTTACTAGTTTTTAATCTCTCATGCCCCCTGTTTGACAAAAGGTCTTTTTAGGTCATCCTTTATTTCTCTAGATTCACTGCTGCCACCTGATGGACAATATCATACTTTTTTTAGGGGTGTAGGTTGTAGCTGTGTTGGTCTAAGGACATAGGCAGACAAGGTTCTTTGGGTGAATCTGATATTTTTTTATTATACCAACTTAAATAGTTGGACATTTTTTTTCTTTACTATTCATTGCATCCAGGAAGAGCACACACCAATTGCAGAGGCTTCCTCAGCCTGACGAAGGGTTTTTAAACCCGACAGCTTGCTAAACAATTTTTTTCCCAACTAATTAAGTTTGTCTAATAAAATATATCAGATTCACCCAAACAATCCTGTCTATACTTTTTTAGGAACTCATTAAAAATGAGTACACATTGTGCAGAGATGCTAAAGTCTCCAACAGTACTTGGTAGTGAAGCACTAGACAGACTATGCATACTGAAGCTGCTTTTACAAATATACCAGATATTTAGGAGTGAGATGGCAATTAATTTTTATTACAGCAGAGCAGAACAGGATCAAGCCCCACTGTACTAGACACTGCACTGACTCATAATGAGATCTTCCTCCCCTAAAATAGACAAAAGTGAGAAAATGTTACTAATGGAGAACAGAGGCCTGGAGAAACTAAGTGAAGGGATGAAAAAAAACCACAAGGTATGCTTTTTCGTGGGAAAAATGTGTCCTTAATTTGTAGTAAGAACTACTGTGAAGAATTATCTTAGTGAGAATAAGACAGTTTGTAATTTTCACACACTAGGGGTGCCTGTACACATGCTGTGAGGCTTAGGCTACTCCAATGTAGTGATTACGGTAATATGATGTGCCGATTACAGTGCATCGGAGCGCACTCAATTAATTGAGTCTGCTGGAGTGTGGTACTTACCACGCTCCAGCCAGCCTCCAAGTCTTGTGTATCAGCATCCCCGCACTTCAAAATGGCAGCAGGGACACTTAAACCAAAGCTTGTTTAAGCTTTAGTTCAAATGTCCCTGCTGCTACTTTGAAGTTAGGGGATTCTGATACACGAGGCAGTGTGGGGCTTTAATTAGATCAGCTCTTGGGGCTGCTCTAATTAGTGCCTCCCCCCCTCCCCCCCCCAGCCTTGAAGCATGCATAAAAGTGCCCTAGCAGACTCTAAAGTTTACCTAAATCTGCTAACACTAATTGCCTTTTCTTTGTGCCAAGAGAGGTAATAAATGAGACAAAGGGTTTTTCACTGCCCGTTCATGGCATGCAGAGCTAATTTCGTGGGCATTTTGCAGCAGCCTCACCACTGAGTGGTGCAGGGGCCCTGGTGGCTACATCCCTTGCCACTGAATGGCACCCAAACACTTTTTCTTTCCCGATTGGTGCCTTCACTTAGTCTACATTACTAGCTCAGCCTCTCAGTAGCTCTTACAAATCACATGCTATATGGCGGCAGCGATTGCCGGGCTTTCTTTGTATTCTGGTAAGCATTTTTTTTGGTTGATTCCATGGGAAATCATGGCTAATGTCATTTTTTCACAGTGATCACAGAGATTGCCATGTTTTGCGGTTTTCACAAAAATCGCAAAACCGCAATTTAAGTAGATCCTTAGTAATAAGCTGTATCAGTCAGGCATAAGACAGAAAGAGTGGCACCTTATAGATTAAGTAATTCAGAGAGGTGTAATCTTACTAACTTTTCATAGCATCTGATGAAGTAAGCTTTTGCTTATAAAAGTTTATGCCTCTCTGAATTACTTAGTCTATAGGATGCCACTCTGCCCTGCTTTCTGCCTGCTTTTTCTTTGTTAGGGACATTAGGTAACATGAAGGGCCTTTTTTTCCTAGTGAAAACATGGCCAGAGAGGGAGAAATATCTAGGGACAGAGTTCCTAGTGGCTGAGGTAAGTCTGAAGTGAAGTCAAGCCCTGTGGTTCACACAGGACCAGATAGAGCAAGTTTAAGTGTAAGGCAAGTGTAGCTTAAGTAGCTTGACTAGAGGCTACAATTTAACAGGCAGGAGTGAACTACTTTCTAAGCCTGTACAGACAGTGTTTAAAAACATTGAGGGCATGTGTTAACTTCCTTGTTCTATAACAGTGGTTTTCATCCTTTCTTCATTTGCAGACCCCTTTGGGAATTTTGAATGGAGGGGTGGACCCCTTGAAATTGTAAGTGTGGGTATTCACATACTTTTGATTGATCATAGCGATCCTTCACGGACCCCTTAGACACAGTCTGCAGATCCCCTGGGGTCCACGGACCACAGGTTAAAAACCACTGTTCTATAACAAGGCTTTCCAACTTCTGGGCAGCTGGGGGCCACACACTAAGCAGGCCACAGACCTAGGTATTGCTCATGGCAGGGGCAGCCCACCCAGTGCAGCTCTTCCACCCCCATCACGTTTGTATGTACCACGTGGGTAGTTCGCCCTCTGCCATGTGTGCAGAATGCACAGCCTGGCTCCCTCTCAGCATGAGCAGCCCTCTCCCTCCACCACTGCATGCACAGCACAGGAACTCCAGCCTCTCCCAGTGCTCCACCCCACCCCTAGGACTGGGGGTAGGAAGCTGAAGCCAGGGGGAGAGGAGAAGCCTGGAGACCCTAGCTGGCGCTGTAGCAGAAGCAATGAGGAGAGTGGTGGCCAGGCAAGAGCCCATGAGTTACATGTCAACCTATTGCAGGCCATACGTGGCCCATGGCTGTCCACTTAGACAGCTCTGTTTTATAATATCCTGTGCTGTAATTCTGCTGTCCATGGCACATACCATTTACAATTAGAAAAAATGAGCATGTTAACGTAAGCCTCAGTAGGTTGTCCCCCCCCCAAATGCACTTACTTGGTCAGAGCACTCTTTTGTTGACGTTCTTTTTCAGTTTGCAGGTACTGAGTTTGCTTTTCAATTGCCTTTTCCCAGAAGTTTCTCAGGTTACTAGTTTCACATCCACGGACCTCATGGCGCACATACTGGCTATTCATTTTCTGTGAAGGAGAAAGGCAAAACAGCCAAATGACCAAGCTACTTGTCTCCTTCTGCTTTACTGTCTGGAATATGGTGCAGCTGTTGTGTGCTTAGCATAGACAGAGGAAGAAAATATTATTTGAGGGGGTGGGTGGGTTGAGTGCATGCGCCAATATGAGAACTATAACTCCTATCGTGCTCTGTGCGATGTGACGCATGCGTGGTTAGCCTCTTCCTCAGCTGTGTGGAGCTGAGTGTGTGTGGGGTGCTGGCCTGGCTGCACATCGAGCAGTGTTGTGGTGCTGCTGCTGCCGCTGGCTGCTGCAAAATTAGTTTGGGGGGGACTAAGCCCCCCCAAGCCCTGGCCTTCTGCCTTCTATGGCTTAGTTTTTAGAACATAAAATTCAAAGGCAGTCTATTTCCCCATGGAAGGCAGAAGCAGCTCTTAATGGGAAGGAATCTCATTTCAAACTTTTCATTCATAAAGCTGGCGCTCGGGGATACGCTGTATTAGAGTAATTAGAATTCCTAATTGCTCACCTAAAAGTGCCTATGGTAAAATATTTCTCCCCTTCACATAATTGTGACGGTGACCTTTTAGTTCACAATGCAGGATAAAGTTATTGCATTCACTTTAGTATAATGAGGAAGACATTTTTCCTGTAGCCATAAGCTAAAGAGATAATATTAACATTGGCAAGATTTTTCAAAACTTCTATGACTGTAAATTATTAACAGATTACTCACCAGCTTGTTTTAATATCTGGGATACCAAGTAAACTGATTTTAAGCAAGCATGTTCCTATTGGAGTCTTTATACTGATACAAGATGTAGGCAAACAAATCCATATTTGAATGTATTCAGGATATATGTTCCTTCTGTAAACAAATAAATATTTGATCCCACATCATGAGTTTCTGCTACAAAAGGGAGACTGACCTGCTAGAGTCAAAATCTCCTATCAGTTTTCCGATGGACCTTTGCAGTGTGTGAAAACTTTCCTCCAGTCTGATGAAATAGGAATAATTTTTACCTCATTAAGTGCCCCTATTATAGGCCCCCAACGCAGCATCTGAGTGTATGGATGTGTACGTGAAGTGTACATGGAGCTTCATTTACTGTCAGTGATGCACAAGGGAATATCTGTGTACAGTTAATGGCAGGGCTAGGACTGAATGAGCAAAAGAGACAAGTAGACAAAACACATGACAACATACATGGAACAGCTCTGGGCCCTGATTCAGAGAGATCCTTCATTGTTTGCTGTACTTAAAGTTTTGTATTGCAAGCTACTGCATTTAAGGTTGTGCGTAAGTTTCTTCCTGGATTTAAGTCCTATTGAGTGAAGAACATCCCCCCTATTTTTTCATAATCAACACTTGTAAAAAATGAATAAATAAATAGCCACACTATAAAACACAACTGAGAGTATTACAAGTGCATTCACCTCGTTATTGAATGATAGTAAGGTTTCATGGTGTTGCTAGGGGTATTCTTTCAGTATGGTAGAGCTGGAGTTTGTTTTACTGATTTCTTAAGAATTTAAAACAGAAAGAGGGGGACCCTAGTAATCAGTGAAATACACCAAGAGACGAACTCCTAGTCACTGCTGGCAATGTTGTTGAGATAAGAGGCAGGAGACTGTTCATCTGGCACTCACATTTCTGTTGAGACCAGGTGAGAGGCAAGGATTTTTTGGGGTGATATTTTATATTGGACCAACTTGCATAGACTTCTGATCTGAAGAAGAATGCTTTCCGTTTGAAAGAGTGTCTGACTTTAGCAATATAAAGTTGGTCCAATAAAAGTTATCACCCTAAGAAATCCTTGCCTCTTGCATAATTCCTGGACCATTGTTGCTACAATATCACTCATTACCAGCTGAGAGCATAACCTTTGTATAATAGGCCACAGCCAGAATACAGAAGGAATAGAGTTCTATTGCTTTTCTGTTAATTTACTTTCTTTACGCTGAGGAACAGAAAAGTAAAATGTATAAAAAAATGCAGAATTGCCAGAACCCATTAGATCAGGGGTCAGCAACCTTTTAGCAGCAGTGGACTGAATTAATGCAGCTCTGTCTGAAGGTGAGCTGCTGCTTGCAACTCAGTGGCTTGCCGTTGCTTCCCCTGCCACTGAATTACCATGCTTGTTATGCTTGCGACATGGTTGCTACCATCACTTCGCCTGCCACTGAAATACCACTGATTGTCCTCACTTCACCCCACCAAATTGCTGCTGACATCCTGGTTTACAGGCCAGATGAAATGACTTGATGGGCTGGTTGGTCCTGGGGCTGTAGGTTGCTGACCCTTGCATTGCATAATAACATCTTTTTTCTAAACAAAGCTAACTTCTGTAAATATATGTTGTTTGTTTTATTAGTTGTATTTCTGATGCCCATCTTGTCCCCTTCTGGCACTTTACATTAGATATTAACTTGAGAAATGAATTTAGGAACACATTTTAAAAAGAGTAAGAGTCTCTTTAACTGGCTAATAGCAATGCCTTTGCACCCCATTTGCAGCTGGAAAATGTCATTGCTTCTAAACATAGCCTTTGTAGCCTTCATTAAGTGTGGAATAGGTTTTTAGATTATACTTATCCATACTGCCTATCAAATTTTTATGTAGTTTTGCATGAAAATGTCATTACCATATCTTCTGAGCACTTCGTTTTTAACAAGTATTTAGGGTTCTTATACCTTGTCTGAATTCATGGCAATTATTTGTAATTTATTTTAATCAGAGCTGCAGAGAGCTGGTAAACAAGCCCCTCTAGGTTTGGTTGAAAAAGCTTGAGGAAATTGCTGCCATCCTGCTGCTAGGCATAGTAAGAAAAGCAAAGCTGGCAACTAGCAATCTTTATATAATTCCATTTGGAGATTCAATTGTATTAGAAGAAACTGAGATACATTACAAAGAGACGATGAGCTCTGAACAAGAAACAGGTCCTGTGAAATGTGTGAAATGGTGGTTTTCCTTTTGAGATTATCATCCTGTGAGTGAACTCTTCTTGGGCTTCTGTGTTTGAAAAACACTTACCAATTCAAACAACTCTAAATTATTCGGGCTCTATATTTTGAGCCTAATCATGTCTTGCAGGCAAGGAGTTCTACAGGCTCTGTGTACTCTAATAAGACAATATATACAATTTTATCTGCTTTAAATGCTACCTTTCGGCTTTGTTTAATGTCTTCTTACTCTTAAATTATTCCTTTGAAAAAACCCACTGAAAATCCTCTGTGTTTACATAAGACCTTTTAATAAAAGAGAAAGCTCTGTTAGTCTTCATTGTTATTTCATATTACGGTATGGGCAGCAGTGTTTGGAAGAACCTTAGAGCTAGCAGAGGATGCAAGTGATGGTAATTGCATTACATGCTAGATTCTTTGACGTGGAGTACGATCTTTTCTGTGTGTATGATTCATATAACTTTCATTTGGAGACAGCTATACTGGTTTAGGTAAATAAGAGATGATTTACCTGTCATTCTTCTCAAACTTCTTACAGTATGCTCAAACCTGGGTTACTTTGGGCTTAGCTTATTGTTCCTATTTCTTTCTGTAGCTGGTTAAACCCTGCATCTGACTCAAAGCCCTAAAGAGCCCCCACTTAGCCAGCGTGTCTCCACTTCACCCCCTACACAGGGCAGGGCATTATCTGTTCCTGTGAGGGGGTGATTTGCAAATATTTTTAACATTAGAGGTTTGAAAAGCATGATCCTGATCGTATACAATTGTTTCTTTAAAATGACAGACTCTTCCTACCTTCTCTTTACTGATTTGCAGAAGATTATAGGATTCATGGTCCAACCCCTTCAAAATGGCTGATTTAGTTCTTTTATTGCTCCTTTTGGTTTGCACATTTAATTCAGCCCTCTGCTGGCATTCATTTCACAATCCCTGCCATAACCCCCTGGGATGTGGGGAACTGCAGAGCATGTAGGCCTGTGCGAAATGGCTAGTATTCACTTCGGATTCAGATTCGGCCAGTTTGGGGGACAGTGATTCAATCTGGTGATTCGAATCACTGTCCTGAATCACTTCGGCTGAATCTGATTCAGAGATTTGGCTGCTCTCCGAATCACATAGGCCCATCCCCTGCCTGCTCTCCCAGCCCTGGCAATGGCTACCCTGCCCACCCCAGCTCCCGGCACTCAGAAACCTCTCTCCACTGGACTCACTGGATGCTGCCGGGTGGGGAGGGGTGTTCCCTGCTGCCCCTGACTACCCCATGCTACATGGGGGGCTCTGCATGAGCCCCTCACCCTGCTTCCACTGTCCCAGCACCTCCATGGCTGGTCTGCCCACCCCAGCTCTGGCCCTTTAAGGAAACACCCCCCACCAAAATAACCCCTGAACACACCAGTTCCTGTCTGGTGTGGGGCAATCCCTGATGCCCTCTGCCATATGGGGGGGCTCTTCCATGAGTCCCCTGAAGCCCCAAGATTTTCTTAAAGGGACGGAGCTGGGGCAGGCAGGGCAGCCATGGGGGGGGGGGCTCATGGCAGAGCCCCCCATACAGCATGGGGCAGTGGGGGACAGCGAGGATCACCCTCCCACCTGGCAGCATCCAGTGAGTCAGGGCTTTTTTTTAAGGCACTGGGAGCTGGGGCAGGCAGGGCAGCCACGGGGAAGCTGGGAGAGTGGGTGGGAGTCAGGAGGGCTGGGGGAGCAGGCAGGGGACGGGGCCTAGCAGGGGTCCCCCCATGGTCCCCTCCCCACTCTTCTAGCCCCCTCTCATCAACCTCCCCAATTTATCTGCTCCGAGTCCGGCTCCAGCTCCCTGCTGCAGCCAGCGGGGACTGCCCAAATCATCGAAGCAATCCGAATCTTTTCTGAAGATTCAGAGAGCTTTGAATTGATTTGGACCTTTTTATTGGTCCCCTGATTTAATTTGGATTTGGAGATTTGGCCACCAAATCAGGCCGAGTCTCCTCCAAATCGAATCACCACCCAAAGCTTCACATAGCCCTACAAAGCATCCTCTGGCATAGACCAGAAGCTGCCTTTTTGCTTAGAGCTTCTGCTAAGGGGAAATATGACCCTGGCAGAACCCACTGTAGGGAATGAGGAAAAGGGAGGGGGGAAGAGATTAAGGCTGCACTATGGTTTCTTTGTGGCAACAGTGATGACCTGGGTGCAATCCACTTTCATATTTTAAAATCCAGTTATCACAGTCAAAATAATAAAATAATAAAAAATAAATAATGATAAAATTCCCTAGATAAAAGGCAAAAGAAAGAAGAGGGGAGAACTTTGAAGTAGGCAGGCCCAGAGTACAGCTTGAATTTAGGATCTCTGCATGCAATGTAACATATAGGCAGTAATGTGTTGTTAAAGTATGTAAAGAGTGCTAAGTAGCTGTCTTGCAAATCTCAAGTTAGGACTGACCTGAGCTGGCCTGTCATAGCTGGAATAGTTCTGAGTGAATGAGGCTTCATTTAAGCCTCTGGTGACAATCCTCCCAACGGACAACAATGAGAAACTCACTCTCAGGCAGTCATTTTTCACATAGCCCTGCTTGCAAACAGGTTGAACAAATGTAACTGCTTGCAAGTGAAAGAAATAGCTGGATGGACTTTAGAAAGGCTTTTCCCTACACAAGATAAACATGATTGCTTATTTTTAGACGTACATAATCATATTAAGAGTATGCTGATTATTTTTAGAATTAACTTACAAATTAGATCTCACAAAGATAGGGAAACTATGTTAACCAAGAGTGTTATGCAAAAACTAAAAAGAAATGTTATTTGGATTAAAAAAGAGGACTATGAGATACATTAAGCAGTAGCATCTTGATTGTTTTCATAGCTGGAAGATCAGCAGTTTGAGGCTAGATCTGTGGGAGACAGTTTTCATCAGCAAAAAATAGCTTTCCACATAAGGGGTTGTAACTCATAAATTCCCTATTGTTCTGATTATAAGTCAACCCTGCCAGTAAGTCGACCCCATATTTTCAGGTTCAGTTTTAGGAAAAAACAGCTTTTTCCCTGACCATAAGTCAATATCTGCTATTACCCTTACAGTGTTCCACAGGAAAGTCAAAATACCAAGGAAAGGGTAGAATGGGTTAAATGTACGAAATATGCTTAGTAAAGGATACATAATTTTAGTAAAAATACTAAAAAACTACAAAAAAATCTGACTTGGTATTTTTTGTTGCATGCACAAAAATACTATAAGTACAGAAGTCCAGGCTGTAGGAGGTCCAATTATAGGTTGACCCTGCATATAGGTCAAATTTTTATGGTTTTTCAGGAGAGGAATAAAAGGTAGACTTAATCAGAACAGTGTACTATTTTACTAGAAAAGGGTAGATCACAAGGGTTTTTGTTAGCTAGAAAGTAACTAGGGATATAAAACATTATTTAAAAAAGAGTTTTTAAATTATCAACTTTTATTAGGATGTGAAGGAGACAGGAAGAATTTTTTTTCTTTCTTGTCTACAGCACAATGCTATAGCTAGGAAAATTATTGTTTTTTGGCCTTCCTCTCAAGCATCAGGTTTTGACTTGGAGTAAGGGCCAGACTGGTCCAGCCTCCACTTTCATTTACACCAGTATAAGCTTCAAGTTTTTTTCTTAAGGAACTGAGAAGTGACTAATTACATCGGTGTGTTAATCGTAAACAAGACATAATTGCAAGATATAATTTATGCTTGTTGAAGACTACATTACAGATCAGATGCTGCTGAGATGATTGGGTTTTACACAATGTATGTGTATTCTCCTTGCTAACTACACTTGGATATGTTATCTGGTCAAACAATTTGCTAGGTTTTGCTATAGGGAAAAGACCCAAATTAAATACTATATTTACTTAAATACAAGATGAGGTCCCCACCCCCACAGTCAGCATGGCAGGTGGGGGGGGGAGGAGTTCCTTATCTTACACTCACATACAAGGAAACTGCATTAAATATACTGTCTATTTTTGAATCGCTGCTAAAGCAGCATGTGCTCGGTAATGGAAACCAACTATAAAGTTGATTAGCTAAAGTTGCAATCGTCCCTGGGGTTGACTGTAAAGTTCATTGGCAAACACGTTGATGGGAACCTTTTTATTTTTTGTCCCTTAACAAAAAAAAAGGGGGGGAGGGTTTTCCCTCTAGAGGGATCTAGCACCAGGGATGGAGGTACTATAATACTGGGCTGGCACCAGGAGTGCCAGAGCCAGCCCTAACACCCTCAACTTCAGGCCAAAAATGCTTGATCTTAGCCAAAAAGCTGAGATGTGATGGGAACCTACCGCAAAGCTAGGATAGTGCAACCCATCTGAAAAAGAAATGTGATAGTGCCCATTAAGCCCAGTCACCTGAACAGCACCATTATTTTCCATTTTCAAAGATTTTGTTTTTTAACTTAAATGTCTGGCAAACATCACCAAACGGGGCCCCAAACAGTTCACCCAGAATCCCTTTGTCGCTTCCTTTCTCAGCGTGTTGCATATTATTAATGTGGTCCTGACCTCCATGATGTGGAGCTGGATCAGGTTGCCCTGCACCTCATCTACATGTACATTTTTGGAGGATCCCAGGTCTCATGACAAGAACACCTGATTCCAGTCATGAGTGGAGGGCTAATTAGCACATAGTTTCATGGATGTTAGGGGTTGCAAGGGACCTTACAGATCATTGGGTCCAGCCCCCCTGCACTTGGATGTTTTTTGGGGGGGGGTGTAGGAGACTAGTATAAATCTGGAGTACATACACATACTGAGCAATTTTGAGGTGTGGGGTCACCATGGCCTGAAGCACTGTTGACTTTGCTGGGGCCTAGCACAGTAAACTATATGTAATTCATGTGCCTTTTGGCTTTGGATCAATATCACGCATAGTTTATACCATATATAGTTTGTACTATACAGTTTGTACATAGTTTGTACTATATATAGTTTGTACTATACTTACCTGGCAGGGGATCTTCCCATGATCCTCCCTAGCTTGCTGCTGTGGCTTTTGGTTAAGGGCAAGTAAGACTTGGAGCATTTGAACCTCAAGCCTTCAGGCTTGGGCCTGCATGTAGGGTGCCTGCCAGTGGATTTGGGATTATCTGAAGCTCCAGGCTGAAAAGTCTAAGGTGGAGGATACTTGTCTGTTGTAGCACCACATATGATACTTGAACGATTGAGCATTGCTCAATCGAAAGAATTTGGAACTGATTTGGGTAATTTGACCTGGAACATGAAAAATTTTCCAGAAAAAAAAGTTGGTGCTATATATCGCTTCTCAGCCTCTTGTGGGCTAAGATTATGTGGAGTTGCTGCATTGGTCTGTTACCTAAACCAAGATGGATTTAAATGGCACGGTGTAGTGGAAGGTGCACCCTGTCCAATGGACGGTGGACAGGATGCTCTACAAGTCTTGTAATTAGCTTTCCTGGCCAGCTTCCAGTGGGAGGATCTCAGCTACTTTATGGAAATAGGGGACTCCTTCCTAACTTGTTCTTGTGGCCTTTGGTTAAGGGTAAGTGAGACTCAGGGGCATCTGAACCCCAAGCCTCCGAGTTTCGGCCTGCATGTAGGATGCCTGCCAATGGATTTGGGAGCATCTGAATCCCCAGGCTGAAAAGTCTGGGGTGGAGGATACGTGCTGGTTATAGAATCACACATGGTGTTTGAACAATTGAGAGCTGCTCAGTCGAGAGGATATGGAACTGATTTGGCTAATTTGACCTGGAATACAAAAAAATTCCAAAAAAAAAAAAAAAAGGTGGTACTATATATAAGTAGATGCCAAAGTGCTATTTAAAAGTGTGCTTATGGAGTATCTGTGCTAAAACTTGCAGCAGTTTCAAACATATAAAAAGTATCAATTCTGGGTGAGCTAAATCTATAGATATTATATGCAAATTCATAGTTTCATAGTTTGTAGGGTCAGAAGGGACCTGAGCAGAGCAGGGACCTGAGCAGGAAGGGACCTGAGGGAACTGAGCAAGTCCTACCCCCTGCAATGGCAGGAAAGAGTTCTGGGGTCAAACGACCCCAGCAAGGTGTTCATCCAGCCTCCTCTTAAAGACCCCCAGGGTAGGAGCCAGCACCACTTCTCTTGGAAGTTGGTTGTTTGGTTGTTTTCTGAAGGCAGCTCGAGTTTCCTATGGGACATGGTCCCTGTTGCTCTGTGGGACAGGGAGGGCCCGGATGTCATGAGGGTGATGCCGTGAAGCTGCCCCAAGTGCGTTCCCGTTGTCCTCAGCCCCTTCCAGACCATCTCCCTCTGCTCCCTCTGCCCATTTATGTAGCCACCCCAGGCCAGTACCCGCTCCCTTTCCATGCTGGGCTCCTGGCTCCAGCACTGCGCACAGCTCTTCTCCTTGGCTCTGCCAACTCTCTGCTTTCCCCCTCCTTTTGGAGTCCTCTCTCTGCTCATTTCCAATCTGCTCCAGGCCCTGGGGGTGTGGAGTGAAAACTCATGCCAAAGCAACTTGACAAAGTTACTAGTGGTAGATGAAGGGGATGCAGTGGACACCACGTGCTTGGCCTTCAGTATGGCTTTTGATTAAGTCCCACACAAAACTCCTCTAAATAAACTGGAGCAGCGCAGACTGGATAAAATACTAATAGCTGGGTACTTGGCTCTGTTACCACAAGCAAAGGGTAATTGTAAATGGATCATCAATTACTACAGGTTCATTTATTTCAAGGTCAGTGTTTTCAAATGTGCTTCTCATTTCTATGTGCTCAGGAAGAACAGGGCCTGACAGTAAGAGGAGAAGGGAATGTAGGATGAGGAACTTTGCGGGGAGGGGGGCAGAGACCCCCTCAGAACTATTTTCTCTCTTATTTTCCCTGAGCAGTGGTAGGGGGACAGATTCAAGGCAAACTGCTGATAATTAGATTCTATACCTGGAAAATGATATCAAATGTGTAAGTTTTCCATATATATGATCTAACTATTGGGGGGTTATATCTGAGTAAATATGGTACTAGGAGACAAATAAAAACCTGGGTCTGCTAAGTATTTAGAAAAGTTCAGGTCTCAGACACAGACAGAAGATGATATAAAGAAAGGGAGATTTTGGAATTTGTTGTAGTGCTGTAGGAATCAGAACTCATGGTAGAGGTAATATCTTTTATTAGACCAACTAGATATTTGTGGGAAAAAAAATCTTAATTATTTTCTTTATTGCAAATATGTAGTTGGTCTAATAAAAGATATCACCTGTACTATGAGTTCTGGTTCCTTTTGCCTGTAGACCAATATGGCTACAACCTGTATCCTTGTAATGCTATATGATGATTTCTCTCTTTCTCTGCAGACTAGCTCAGTGCACTAAAAATCTTTGCAGTCATCAACAAGACTGCACACTATCTACTTATTTTTCTTTAATGTTACAAACCTTTCTATATTTACCCTAGGTTTTTATGATATTATGCATTCTGCTAGAAATAATCCAGTTTTGTTTTTATATTCCCTTGCCTGTTGTCTGTTTGACAAGTGCACTCTATAATATAAATATATTGGAAAATTCAGAAATTGCACAACAGAGGAGAAGGGGTAAAATGTGTTTATGTCATTGTTGATATTTGACTTTGGTGCAATATTTAGAGGTTAGAAAAGGGGACTAAAATTAAGGATCTCTGTGTTCTGTCTCTGACTTTGCTACTGATTTGCAATGGATCTTGGGCAAATCATTTATTTTTGTACCTGGCTTCCAAATAAAGGTGGTGACAGATCTGAAATTTCATTGAGACCTTGTAGCAGGGTTGTCAAACTCACCTTGTGTCATGGGCCTGATCTGAACTACAGTGTTGCTTGTGGGCTGGATCTGGCCTGGGGCACAGGGTAGGAAATGGGGTAGAGGTGGCAGCTCCAGCTCCAGCATGGGGTATGTGGCAGCAGCAGCAGCTCTGGCTCTCATGGTGTGCCCCATTCCAGAGCTGGACTTCAATGGTATAAGTAGGGTTGGGGGATGGGGACAGCAGCTCTGGGCATTGATTTGGGGGGTGAAACCCTCTGTTCACTGTAGCTGCCCTGGGTGCTTAGCTGACTTGCTTTACCTCTGTCAGACTGCATGCCCTGCACTGTAGCAGCAACTCTGGCTCCAGGATGCAGCATGTGGTAGCAGAGGTAGCAGTGGGTCTGGCTCAGGAGGTAGCACCCTGGAAGTGGTAATGAGCAAAGCAGCCAGAGGACAACTCTGGCCATATCAGTTCTTGCTTGCCCTCCTGCATCCAATCACCAGGGCCCAGAGCAGCAAGTCATTTCCTCTGGTCACAACTTCCAACATCTAGTAGCCCATCAGTTGCCCACATAGAGTGGCTCTACAGGCCAGATCCAGCCTGCAGGCTGTGTTTTTGACACATTTGCCTTGTAACAAATAATTTTGCAAAGAACTATGTCAGAGGATTTCATATAGTGTTTTAAATTTCTCTGCATTTTATTGACCTTAGACATACATCTTTATATGAGGAGAAAAATAGTTGCCAGGGGGCACATGAGACATTTACCACATGAGACATTTACTGCAGCATTGCCTAATTAGCTCCATGGTAAAATCTCAGCATCTTCTCATGCGGCCCTATTAGGCCGCAGTAAACTAATAAACACTAGAGGTGTAGCAGAAAGCCCCCTTCTCCTCTTGCCTGCATTTGCTCTCCCCTCTTTGGATATGTTTCTCTTTTTCTACCTTTTCTTCCTTCCTCTCTCTTTCACTTCAAGATAAGGAATTGTGTTTTAAAATTTGTATGTGTGCATTTTGTATCTCCCCTTGTAGTTTGGTATTTTTATCTATTTGTGTGCCATGGCATTTGTAGCTTATATTTTATACTCCTCACCTTTCAACTTTCAACTAAATGTGTTTAGTTTCATAAGTAAGTTATACATTGTAACAATGTTAACAAGGGCAGGAATCAAACTGCCCTTCCTTGTATCAGGCTGGCCTGTGAAAGAGTGAGTGAATCAGTGATTGAATGTGTAACATGATTGAATGTGTAACATGGAAGCAGGCAGTAATTATCACCTGGAAGCTGAACTCAATAGAAGACAGTGTAACAACTGGGAAATCTCTAAACGTCACTGATAAAGGGCTAGAAGCCCTGGCCTGACTTAATCAACACCAGAGACCAACTTTTGGGCTGAGTATCTCCAGATCAACCGCTCCCAGAGCCCTATTCTAAATTCATCAACGGACTCCCAAACCTGCACGTACATGCGGACGACCCCTGGGGCTGACAGATGCTGTCCAGTAGCCACCGAGGGGGGGGAAGTCCCACGAGGGTCAATGACCCCTGGATTGGGCAAACCAGGAAACTGGGGAGTCACCAAAGTCTGCCAGGGACTGATAAAAGGCAGTGAAAAGTGACCCTCAGTGGCGCCCTCTTGATCTCCAACTCGACCAGACCTGTCCAGCCAGAAGGACCAGCCAGCGACCCCCTTCTGGAAGATAACACCACGCTGAAAGAAGCCTCAATGACAGACTCCAGCGCTTGTAGGATAGGTATACCTGACTCTGTAGCCTGCTACTGTGTGTGTGTGTATGTGTGTGCATGTGTGCATGTGTGTGTGTGGGGACCAGCCCCAAGGTTTATGATTACAGTGTTTCAATCCGCCTAATAAACTAGAATTTTAAGGATCCCAAGGTCGACATTTGTAGCCAACAGAGGTGTGTGAAATGGGCTGTATTTGATTTAGATTTGGCCCAAATCAGGGACAGTGATTGGATTAGTTGATTGGGATCACTGTCCCTGATTCAGTTTGGTCAAATCCAGATCTGAAGATTTGATGCTGATTCAGAGAATCAGTGATTCGGCCATAGGCACCGCTTTAAATGTTTTCTCTACATACCTTGAGGCACCAGGTGCAACTTGTGAATGCTGTGATGCTGGGACAGATGGAACATCCCATAGGAGCATGGGGGGGCCCCCACGCACTCGGCGATGAACCTGGAAGTGGAACAGAAGTACTTCAGGTCCACTTCCAGATCCACCAAGGAGTGCATAGGGCCCCCTCAGCTCAGTGATCAGCCATGGGGGGACCCTGGGTGCCCCCCCAGATCCAGGAGGCACCAGTCACTGAGCCGGAGGGGCACGGGGGTGGGGAGGGAGCCCAGTGTGCTCCCCGGCAGACCTGTAAGTGGACTGGATGAGCTTCTGGTCCACTTCTAGGTCTGCTGCTGAGCATGCTGGGGAGCCCCCTGCACTCCTGTGGGATGCTCCATCCGCCCCACCATTGCAGTGTTCATGAGCCGCCTGGCACCTTGAGGTATGGAGAAAAAACATTTAAAGCTGTGTCTATGCCTGAATCGCTAAATCTTTCCGAATCTCCGAATTGATTTGGAAGGTTCCGATTCAATTCAGAAAGATTAAAGAGTCTCTTGATCTGATTCAGATGTGGAGATTTGGCCACCGAACGAGGCCGAATCTCTGCTGAATTGAATGAGGGAGTGAAGCTTTTTCATAGCCCTAATAAACACCTACCTAGTGCTTGTAAACACTTGTGTTATTTAGTGCACTGCAACACAAGTGTAGATGCTGACAGGGCTGGCTGGGGCATGAAGGTGCTTCAGTGCAGGGCCTGTCTGCCAGCTAGCCTAGCACTGAAGCACTTCTGTGCCCCTGTTGAGCTGGGGCAGAGCAGCCCTGGGCTGGCAGGCTGAACTCCTGGACCCCCTTGCTAGTCAGGGTTGCTCTGACCTGGCTTAATGTGCTATGGTCCCAGGTGCACTTGTAATTGTGACTTCTGGGAGCAATAAAATCTGGTACAAACTGCGGCAGAGTTTATTTATTCAAATTCATTGCATATATAGACACGCCATGGGTGAAGCAGAATATATTCTCCAGTGTAAGCCCCTGAATTCTCTTCGTGAGCAGGCAATAGCTTTGAGTGGCCTATCCCAAAAGAATGTTTAAAAAATAGATGGTGTTTGAGTCTTCCCAAAACCAAACTGCTATCATTTGTTGTTGGCATTTATTGGGAGAGCAACTTAAACACAGATCTGTATCTTTATTGTAATGTATCTTAGCATTGAAGGCAAAGGGACTTTTTGTGTGCACGTATGCTGGATAAGCAGTAAAATTTTTGAACTGAATACAATAATCATTGAATACTTTGATAAGAAATGTGAGATTCTGTGTACCAATATCTGCACAAATAAGTAGAGGAATAGTTTTTTAGACTGTTTTCAAGAGAGTAAAACTACTTTATTCTCTCTCTTCTTAGCACAATTTGATTTATATGTCCTTCACACGTTTGTGTGCTAGTCGAAAATTTGTCAGTCCTTTTTGTTCATAGCATTACTTTTTCACCATTGTTTTCTGTGAAATATTGATCAGCGTAAACCATTTTTTCAGACTTCGAACATGTCTACTGAGAGAGATTGCACTAAAACACAACTCAGGCTTGTTTTCCTAAGACCTTTACTCAAATAATAGTATTATGTGAGGAACAATTAGAAGAATGTTAGGCTCCTGGCAGGTACATTATATACACATCTGCAGTACTGCTATTGTGGTTATTCCTTGACACTGTTTAGTCTCAGGCTGCAGCATCAATACCTTAATAATGTCCTGTGCTGGAATTGTTTGTTCTGTTCTTTTCCTGTGTTATTCATGACTTCATCTCTGTTTGTTCATTTCAATTCTGACTTCAACTGTTTGTTCACTCTTTTCTCCCCTTTCCAAAGTTTAAATGCCTCACATGGGGTGTGCCTGAAGCCAACTGCAGCAATAGGCAAGACCTGCCTCAGTTTCCCCTGCACTCCTTGGGATTGCTCATATTGTCCACCTTTTCCACTATGGATCTAACCATCAGTGAGCTCCTTCTACTTGAAAAGGAAATTTTATTCCTCTCACAATCCAGTTTACCATCCACTACTTTCTGACATAATTCGTTATCAGAAAGGCAACCATCCCCAGATCCCACAGAGACATTTCATAAAATCTCCTATTGTAGAACAGGTTAGTACGCAGCAGTTTTTCAGTTCCTGTGTGCTCATATTCCAGGACCATGCTTTCCAGGTCTATTCCTGAGCTGTATTCCTAGGTCTCCCCTTTTCTGGCCATCCTCTGCTACTTACAACTTTCCTTCTGCTACCCTCATCAGAGAACTTCACCAAGGAGTCCTGCACCTGCAGAGCATCTTTTCATGGGAACCTCCCTTCAGAAGCAACCCTTTCTTCTTGAGTTTAGATTTTCCAGACTGAGCTGGTTCTTCCCTTTTACCAAAAAGCCTCCATACAAGCTTTCTACTGGGCTGGGATCCCCAGCTCTGCAACTTGTTCCCAACATTTCTTTTCTACAGCATTTCCCCAAGAGCTGCCCTCTTCTCTCTCTCTCTCTCTCTCTCTGAGCTTTCAGCATATCTCCCCTCTACCGTGTACTCTACTCTTTCCAGGTAACCCTCATTAGGTGCTTCTGTCATTCAACTGTAGCCTGACATTCTCTTTAGTCCTGTTAGAAAAGGAGTAACTAGTCCATTCCCTGTTAAAGGGGCAAGTCATGCTCTGACAAGAGCTGTCATGCTGAACTGTATTGACTTCAATGACTATATTGCATAGACTTTGCATAGATTCAAAATGACTACTTTTTTTTCTTAGGTCACCATCAATCTGTCCAACTATTATTCACTTCATTTTAACTTTCCACAGTTAAAGCAGCTGATACTTGTTTTCTTGATGCAGGATGGATCCATGGATTTTTCCTGTTTGTCCTAAATAAAGCCGGATACTGTTAGCTCTCAGATTCAGGGCCCTTGGCAAATGGCATCGGTTAATATTTATGAAAAGTACTGTAAGGATCTTGAGTGATGTTTGTAGAGTGCGGGTGGGCACGATGCTCTAGGATCAAAGAAGAAAACAGCTCTTGCCTGGGGCTCACATTCTTTACTAGATGATACAGTTTTGACAGAGTACTCTGGAGGAGAGATTGTTACAGTCTCAGGTGGGGAGGTGTCTATTTTAAAAGAAAAATCAACTCTGTAGTGGATAATCATTGAAAGGCATATCAGGAGGAGTGTGTGTAACCCCAGCTACTGTTCAGCACATCAATCTACAATATACAGACATATTCCTTTGGTGTTTTGTCCAGTGTAGTGCCATGGGAATCTTAAAATATTTTTTCCATGTCAATCCTACTTACCTTTACCAAGATGCCGTTAAACTGGGCACTGTTCCCCGGCTTATTTTCATACTTGAAAAAGCCTGTATTTCAATATACTTGTGTAAGAATTAAAGTTAGCACAGATACCCAGTACTTCCTACATTATGATGAAATTTATTACAAGAAAACAAATCCTTTCTTACCTTTGTGATGGATTCTTCCTACAAATAAATCCTCTGTGTGACAAACAAATGACGAATATTACAACTGCAGCCCTGGCTTCTACAGTGTCACAGGGCAGTAATGAAATTCATCCCTCGGTACTTTTATTTGAAGTGGGGGTAACATAAATCCTTCATCATATCAAGGTTATTTTGAACAGATCCAGAAGCCAGATAAGATCAGTCTCATTTAATGAACTTTGCAGCCCCCTGCCTGAGATGACCATGAAGCACAGGCCCCCTCCCACACTGGCAGATACCACAGGGAGCATGACTTGGCAAGACCTACACATTATTCCTCAAAATGCTCACTAGTATTAACCATTTTAATATTCCTTCTGTGAAGCTTGAAAAATTCCTCACTACTCTCTTAGCTGTAATGGAGGCTGCAGTTGTATGACAAAGCACACTTGGGTTTTGCATTACAGGGTGACTTACAGAAGTATGCTGTTCTTTGGAGCTGTTAATCTAAGGATGCATGCTTGATTATGACCTATCACACAATCTGTTCTCTTTGAGGCAATAGTCAGAGGAATTGTCTGTTCAGTTAACTTTAGCTGACAAAATGCATTTAACTGGCACTAGTTTTGCCATTTCGAGTTGTTATGACTATTACAGATGCATACTTATATCATTACATTTCATGTTCAGAGAAAATATGTCATACATTTGTTTGATGGCAGATGTATGCCTCAATCTTAGTTTTCCTTAAATCCATTTACATTGCTAATATACCATATGTGGCTCTTGACTTAAGTGGTATTTATAACATCACTTATTATTTTAACCTTCCTTTGTTGTCATTTTTCAGAATCTAAGTAGCTAAAGCTACAGCTAGTGTTTTTAGGTGTGTTTTTGCAGCTAACATTAAAAAATGTTGTTAAATTCCTAAAAATTGTAGACTCACTCTAAAAAGTATGTTTTGGTTACTTCAGAATAGACTAATTGGATTAGCTCTTAAAAAAACTGCATTGTTAGAAACTACGTTTAAACTTCAGCTCTTCCAAAAATATTTCATATGACAGTGAAGTATTAAACAATAGGATTAAATCTCTTTTTTATGTGTGTATAGTAACTCGTTTGTATGTTACCTGTAAACAGCAACATTAATATAGGCTCTGAGTTTGTGAGCTTAGACTTAAGCATGTGGGTAAGTGTTTGCAGGACTAGATCTAAATCTGTAAAATTGTTCTGGCAACACTGATTCTTCCTGGGGGAAAAAAAAATCTGAACCATCTTTGGAACTCACAAACACATATGATATACATATATCCTCTCTCCATGTATTACAATATTCTAGCCAGATGCAAGATTACTCTGACTTGTTTTCCTTCTTTCCTTGACCTTAATTTCAGTTTTCCTAAGAAAACATCCAGCTCATCATCTGAATCTGTTTTTAAACTGTCATTAGAGAAGACATTGTTTTTTGGACATAGAGCAAATCAGAGGTTTTTTTTTACCCATTTATAGTTGAGACAAGGCCTTTTTTGTAGAGAAAAGTATTTGGACTGTATGCGCACCTCCATCTTTGTTTGCTTCATTAGCAAATCTCCATAAGCCAGTTTATGATAAAATGTGAATATGTAGCTACTGTTCTGCAACTCAGAAGTGTTCTGGTAAACACTGGCTTACTGTCATTAACATGAACCTCTGTAGAGTCCATAAAATGTCTGACAAAGAGCAAACCTTTGGAGAGGCCAAGGTTTTATTTATCTGCAGCTATCAAATTCTGCCTCCGTGTTCTGACCTGTGTGAGTGGGCTGTGGAATTTAAAGGAGCAATCATGTCTCACATTTACATGAGTAGTCCTATTGAGTATTTGTAGGATAAATCCTTTCATTTCCAATCTGGTTACTTTATTCCAGCAAGTTCTAGTATGGCTTCACCAATACCAAGGAGGTGAGAAAGAAGCTAAATAATGTAGCCGCTCTTGCATCTAAACCTAAGACTCTTGTGTTGCACTAGATTTGGCTCAAGGGTCTATGGATAGCAGTACCTTGCAGAGGGTAACCAGTGAGAACAAGTCAATTATTTCGTTTCACTTGTTTTTTGACTACAGAAAATAATAGAGAGATTATTATTTTGCAAAGAACTTAGAACAGGGACAGGCAAAATATGGCCTGCAAGTTGGATCTGGCCCACCAAGCAATTCTGTCCAGCCTGCGGGGTCCCTAAACATTTTTGAAAATTAATATTTATCTGCCCTTGGCTGCCTTTCAAAGATGACAGGAGTCAGCAGCAGTAGGAACCAGGGGGAGCCAGTGGCAGGATCCAGCAGCTGCAGCAACAAGGCTTGCTGGGCCCTGCTTCTCCCCCAACCTCTTCCCACCCACAGCTGGAAGCCCCTGCCTAGCAGAAACTTCTGACCTGCGACCCTGGGGCTGTTGCCATCTCCCGCTGCTAGAGAGGGAAATTCAGATAAGGGGAAGAGGGGAGGCAGGGTAGGACCATGGGGGATAGTCCCTGTCCTCGGGGCTGGGCCAGGCCAGCCCCTGCAGTCCTGGTGCTGCAGCCAGGAACCACATGGTGCCAGAGCGGTGGGCGGTGGGTGGGGGGGGTGGTGTGTGGAGATGAACTGCAGTGGCAGAAGGCAGAAAAGTGGGGAAATGGCTGTGTCAGATGGAAAGGAGTGGCAGGGAGTGGCTGTGCAGAGCACAGCTGGGTGGGAGTGTGGGGCCCACACTGATGCATGGAGCAGCAGGAGTGTGGGGCCTAAGCTGGCAGGGGCTCTATGGAGTCAGGCCAGCTCCACCCTCCTCTTCCTGCTGGCTCAGTCCAGCCCAGCCCCATAGAGCCCCTGCTGGACTGCACCCCATGTTTCTGCCACCCTGTCCCGGGCCCTCACTGGCATTGGCCCCAGTGCAGCAGCACAGGTTCTGCGCTTCTGCTCAGCTGTCGCTGTGCTCCATGTACCCACTTGCTGCCAGGGCAGTGAGCGGGGGAGCGGGGGTGCGGATCAGCATGAGAAGGGCAGCAATGGCAGATGGAGGGGGAAGTGGCAGCATGGGGGAGCATGGAGCTCATGCTGGTGCCCTGAGGTCAGGAGCACAGAGCCTGGGCTTAGAAAAGTGCTGGTGAGGGCTCTGTGTGCTGCAGGCACAGCTGGTGAACTCAGACTGGTGGGGTGGGTGGAGTGGCACATAGGAGCAGGGTGGGGTTTGCAGCTATCTGGGAGTGGTGGGGGGGTTTGCAGGCCGGGGGGTTTGCAGCCTTCCCGTTCCTGGCTGGAGTGTCCAGCCAGCTGCAAACTCTGCCCTGCTTCTCCCGGCTGGCTGCAACCCTCCCCCTGCTCCCATGTGCCTCTCCACCCATCCCACCAGTCTAAGTTCACCAGTCGCACCTGGGCACACCTTCCCCCTCCACACATGTCACAACTCTCCCCAGCCATCCTCTCCCCACATACAGCCTCCCACAAAACCAATACCCACCCATGCCCCATACATCCATACCCACATGATCCCCCATACCACATACACATACCCCCATACCTCAATGCCTATCCACCCCACCACAAACTCCCTCACACCCTCCCCCATGCCCCACATACTCACACACCCACAGCCCCCCACAAACCTATTCCCACCCACCCATACTCCCCCTCCCAACACTATACAAGAATAAGACTTCATTTCAAGCTATTATATAATCACCTCTAACTACACTACACAAACATGTAAATCAGGACAAAAATATTTTTTGAAATCAAATTAATGAATGTTGTAGTAGATGTTTGATTTTAAGAATATAATTTGGTATTTTTCTGGTTCTGAGACGGCAAACCCCCTTGCTGAAAGGAGTACTTTGGGGTGGGGGGCAAGGGGAAGAACTTCTGGTAACAAAAGTCAGGGGTTAGGGAGTGGGACTTCTGGCCCTAAGATGGTGACCAGGGGATGGGGCACCTGTGCAGGGGTGGGGCTACCCTTGTGGCCCTTGACAGCTTGCCAAAACTCGGTAAGCAGTCCAAAAAATTTGCCTGCTGTCCACAAAATTTGCCATCCAAAATAATTGCCTGCCCCTGACTTAGAAAAACCATAGCAGGTCAGAATGTTTTAACACTATGTATTTCTATTTGAAATCTCTGGGTTTATCTTGTGAATCATGTTTGCACACTATGGCACCCTGGTTGAGAATCACTGCTTTAAGTGAACCCTGCTTATGCTAATCTTTTTGTCCACAAGCCTTTAACCCTATGAATCTTCTACTTGCACTGCTGTTTCTTATAGTGACATGCTACAGTAATAGAGATCATATGAATGGAGGAGGAGCTTATTAAGGGAACAAGCTTCTCTTATACTTTTCTCTAAGAGCTAAATCCAGTAGTTAATAATCACGGTATTTCTGGAAATGTAACTCTTTGAAGCTTTTTCCACCATGGACGCATTGGGGGTTCCTGTTCTTCATTTTCCTTTTACTTACCTTTTTGGAGTCTATGTGATTCTCCTTTTGATTCTTCTTAGCTGACGCTTTCAAAGTCAGAAAGCAAAGAGAGGGCTTAATGTCACCATTGGACTACTTCCATCTCTACATCAGAAGCAGTAAAGACAAGTAGAAATTCTAACATTGCTTCCCGTAATTTTGACTTCTAGAATGAAACTATCACCCTCATTAAATGTATTTAGGCATATTTCAATGGAAGTTAAATACAAAGCCTGCTTAGGTGCTTTTATAAATTTTATAAATCTTATCTGTACATTTAAAATGCCATTTGTAAGTTTGGCCCTTTAACTGTTCATCTGAAAGAAGATGTGACCCATGTTAGGACAGAAGGAAAGAGACTCCCTGAAGATGTT
This sequence comes from Alligator mississippiensis, assembly GCF_030867095.1. Lineage (NCBI taxonomy): Eukaryota > Metazoa > Chordata > Crocodylia > Alligatoridae > Alligator > Alligator mississippiensis. Next base: position 206,928,052 of record NC_081826.1, read on the forward strand.
CATTAGAATTTCCCAAAGTCACCTCTGAGAGACTAGTGGCTGGGCTTCTGGGTGGAGTCAGAGTAGCTCTTTCTTTTACACCAGTGCCATCACATTGACTCCAGTTGTGTTACAGTTCATTTATATTGCAATGATGTGTACATTGACAAAGCAAACCAAGTCTAAAGTTTCTTACTTCATCTGTTGAAGATAGCACAGCACAGCTGATCAGAATATATGAAGAAAACTGCATTTTTTAATGCTTGAACAACTCAGCAGTTCAACCCATTTCTCTCTTTATAAACATAGCTTTGCTTTTAGCCTGAACTTTGAGCATGGATAATTTTAATGCAATAAGAATTTATTTAAAAAAACAGAAAATGATGAGTAACTAAAAAATGAGAATTAAAATGGAAACTAGAATTCAGCTTTAACTTTACTGGTTGCCAGCTAAATGTACCAATATACACTTATTTACATTGGATTTTTCATCAAGTGCAAAATAGATGGTGCACAGACCACTTCATTTGCAGCTGAAATATAGGTGTGGGGACACACAACTGTTTTCTTTTTAATATCTTTTATAGGGAAATCTCAAGGTCAGCAAGGCAGCAGATTGAAGAGTTGACATGTTTTATTAGCTGACTGCAAGTTCTTATTGACACTACTTCTATGATATCTGAAACATTTATAGAGGTCGTTTAGTGTTTATTACAGTTATAATGCTGCCACTGTGATACAAGCTGGTTAAATTAGACATGTAAGGTCCATTCTATTATGCTGGCATCTTGTAGCAATGCTGTGGTTAGGTGTCTGCCTATAGGTTTTTCATTATGAGTTCCATTTTCCAGGACTTCATAGCTTTCAGCTGTTTAGTTGCATCTGGGTAAAATATAACTCATAGTGCCAGGTTCGCAGATTCTTTCACAAAGTGCTCTGGAAGGGAGCACCAGGAGCAGCTGACATCATCTGCCCTCCCACAGGCTTTCCACCACGTAGAAGCTATTATAAAGCTAATGCCAGCAGAACATCTACAGTGTTTTTTCCAGACAAAGCTAAAAAAAGATCTACTGAATCAACACCTGGTTGTGTTTTATGTTTTAGATTCAGTCTCCAGTGCCTGAGACACTTGGAACTATACTATTGCTATTAATTTTCTGCAGAAGGTGCTCAGCTGTTAAAAGGATGGAAAACAGTGCAAAACTCCTAAGAGAGAGAGTCCTTTTTTGTCCACTTCATCGTCATCATTTTTCATCATCATTTAGTTCCTGCCAAAACCTAGGTGCACAGTTCCTCTACATCTAGACAAGGAAAATGAGGGTTTGCTGTTCTCTTAATTGCACACCAACTACTCTCTGGGTTTTCACTAGTGATAGCTCGAGCAGTTTTGGTTTGCGGTAGGGAGAATCTTTAATTATTCTTTGCCTTTAAGGGGCAGCTTATGATGTTTTAGATTCTCAGAGGCAGATTCATGGGTATGGTGTGCACACATGACTGCTGCAAACAGCAGATTAAAGACTAGGTATAGAGCCATCTTGGCCAGTTCACCCCAGCTTCCTGCTGCAAAAATGGCCCAAGGAAAAACATGACTGGGACCCCTCTATATTGTGCTGATCCCTGCCTACTGTTTGCCCCCTGGGATCCATTTGCAGTCAGCATTACTTCCTGCACTGAATCTAACAATGAAAAGAGACATGGCACGTTAAAGGTTTTCATTAGCTTGTTTTCTTTGTAAACCACGAGATAGAAGCTGACCATGAAGCCTTAGAAGCTATTGTTAAAAAGCCTTTGACTAGAAATGTCTTCCTAAAATACAGACTGCTGTTGAGATTACTAAGGTACCAGGCATTTGTCAAGTAAAACTTTAGCGGTGGCAGATTAAGATCATATGTTTACCAGAAAGCTAACCATTGACTGGTTACAGAAATACAAGAAAATATACTAAAGACTTAAAAATCCTACTTATGCTTCGGAGGCTCATACAAGACTATAAGGGTACAGAACTGAAATAGAGGATGCTTGTTGGGGTATAAATTATATCACATCCTTACCTTGTCATTCATTTTTCTGTCCCCATGTGTGTTGTTGACAGGAAGTTAATGGAGGGTATAGATTGGTTTGAAATATTAATGTTTTCAAATTTGTGTGCTTTCTCTTCACTCAGCACCTTTAAACAATCAAGCTACTCATTTAAGTATTTACATCCAAATTTAGGAACACACACTTGAGTTCCAAAAGCTGAAATTTTTGGCCATATGCCATGAAAGTGAACTTTGATTATTTTAAATAGAATAAGGAAACAAATGATATAGTGAATTTGCCAAGAGTTATATTAATCCTTTCCTGGCCTAAAATGTACACATGGATTGCTGATAAGGTTGTGAAATGTTTAATGTGCCAAATGTGTCAGTCATAATAGCCTAAAGAGCCAATACATCCTTGGCAAGTACTAGAAAGACCTTCACAAAATGTATCCATTGACCTCTTTTCCTTGAAGGTAAAAACTCTTTAGTGTATGATTGACCTGTGTTCAAGCAGCTTGCTGTTGAATCATCCATAAAATGACCTTTCTGATTGGGATATCTGAAATCTGCCTTCACAAGAAATGGAATCTGAGATCAAGTACTTTCAGATAATGGCCCACAGTTCGCTTATACATTTGCATTGTTTTGGGCAGACACTTTCTCTCCCTAAGGGTTCTTACATGTTGTGTTCCACCAGGTTATACCTTATCTCCTCTTTTGTCCAAAGTAAACATGGGAGGGTTAGTGCAGAAATATGGACTGCATATGTCTTCATGGATAACCATCTCTATTTTTTTGCATGATCCAGGTATTGCAGTGAGGCATCTTGCCTTTCCTCTATAAGTAGAGAGTAAAGTATGGTGGCTGGAGCTTATAAAAAGATAGGAAGGAGGCAAGATGCAGGCTATATTCCTTCCTTCACCTAATTTATTGCTTCCTTTATTCCTTCCTTAACTTATTCAGTCCTTCCTGAAAGTGGCACTTAAGCAGTTCCTGAAAGTAGTTTTCTAAATTCCTATAGATAGTAGAACCAGGGCTGTCCATATTCAAACACTTAAGTTCACCAAACACTTAATTTGCTGCAGGTTATTGAGTCAAGGAGAAATGACACAGCAATTTGAAAGTGGCTTCTATTTCCCAGGGTGCCACTTTGACAGTCAACTTGAGCTCTACAGTGGCCCCACACAGCTGTTTTAATGCAGCTATATGTAACTCCAGTTACGTCAGAAATCCTCATCTTCACAAAGGCTTAGGAACCTAACCCTACAAATTATCTAGGTTCTACTGTGTAAGCATACATCATACTTTACTAGCTAAAAAGATATCTACTGTAGTGCACTAGAAGCACCTGACACCAGTAGTTTGTAATCTCCCCTGTTTTTCTTTTGGATTTTCAGTGCAGTTCAAGCTGTACATTTTAGTATTTCTTGACCTGCCTCCTGAGAGATGCTTCTCCACTGAATAAAATTGCCTAAGTTTTGCTCAGTGTGGGTGTTTGATTTTCAACCCTTAGTGGAGTAGTAAGGGATGGCCAGTAATGCATTCTTTGTAAGAGGCCCTTGACTTCAGAAATCTTTTTCCTCACAGTGGTTCTTTTGGCCACACTACAAAACCAATCTACATTCTTAGGGTTTCATTTTCAGAAACGCTAAACGGTCACAGCTGTTATGCTCAGATCCTCTGAAAATGAAAACCTACAAAGGTGAAAGCTGTATTGCAGGAGGTAAGAGCTCCCTTTAATGCATCAACATTACTTTATTTGTGTATCTGAAAAGTTTCCAACAAAATAGGGCCCAAAATAGCAGCATCCCTCAATATGACATAAGCCAATTACACAGGGCATTTGTTGGCTCCTCAGATATTGGCAAAAAGTGTGGAGAATGCAGTTCAGAATCTTCCTGTTTTCCGCATCCCAATTCATTATCACAATGGTGTGGGCAGGCAATAAAGACACTCACAGAATTCTTATGACAAAAATAGACTTGTTGATATTTAGTTTACACAGCTGTCTTAAACAGTCCCTAAATTTGTTCCTGAATACAGGAGTTTTTCAGGGGTGGAATCTTTCATTGGATCAATGGCATGCTTGGAATAAAGTTAGACAGGCGTGCCCAAATCAATGATTTCAAAAGATTTTAAGCTGACTTGAACACTTAACTCTGTTGGAGCCACATCCTTGGAGCTTCTGATGGAAGAAATGGTGGTGGACTGGAGCAACCTTGTATCACTCAGGGTATTGCCCAAGGAATACACCCCAGGAATGTAGCCCATGTCTAACTCCGTTTTCCCTTCTTTTTCACCTGTTAGTTGTTGAAGGGGATGTTTATTGATGGTTCTGTTTGGTCTGGTTCTAGTGGCTATAAGATTAGAGAAGAAATGCTTGCGTGAATAAGTGTAAAGATACAATAACCAACTGCTGCAAGACCAAGCCAAGGAAGTTAAGAGTATGTCTACATTGCAGTGTGTTGCTACATCCAGTTAGCTAAGCCCACAGCCAAGTGTCCACATTCCAGAGCCTGACATGCCAAATATCCTCTGTTTGTGCAGCCTCATTGGTGCAGCAGATCTATGTGTCTGTCACTATGATTTCTTGGGGGGGAATCTAAGGGTTCTTAGCACTTCATTTGCTGGAGCACGGTGTACTGTGGCAGAACTTGTCTGCTTTTCCATATCTATGTTCTGAAGGGGATTTAGTCTGTCTAGTCTTTTGCAAAAGCATTTCTAACTCCTCATTTCTGTTCATCCCATCTGGTGGCCAAACCATGCACCCATTGGATGAACTACTCCTGCATCTGGATCAAGTGTTTATGCTTCTGTGACATGACTTTCCAGCTGCAGTTCCTGAACTACTTAATTTAGTGGTTCTCAGAGGCAGTTACATTCATGGCACAATGGAGAGCTTTGATGCATACTGTAATTGGTGTGAATTCCTCATAAGTGGAGCAGTCCTTATGAGGGCAGATAGTACAGAAAGTTGGAATCACATTGTTATGAGGGAGAAAGCAAGCTTTGCCCCAACCTTATAGTACAAGAATATGCAACTGAAAGAGGACATATCAATCCAAAAGAGGTCTACAGTTGGAGGGAAACTGGCTACCCTAACTTCTATAGTTCCATTTTTTGGGCTGGCAAGTAAACTGTCAGTGCTTGGTTCGTGGAAGTCTGTGAGGCAGTTAATACTGAGGCTTACCCAGAGTTAGCAAATCTAATTTAGGTGCCTGAAATAATAGCTGGCTTTCCAAGGATGGCATTCCAACCTGCAGTGGAACCATCTGTGGTACTCATGTGCCCAATGTTTGCCTACCAAAAGGGCAAGTGAACACTTTAACCTCAAAGGATACTTTAATTAATTTTCCAGCTTTGGCTGATCAGAGAGGCAGGTTCGTGAACATCAGTGTGTGACATATCCAATAGGTGCATGGTACCTTGATGCTGGAGAGAGCTCCAGCATATATGTGTTTGGACAAGTAGCAGCCCTCAGGGGTTTACCTACCATTTGGGGTCCAACCCACCTGCCAGCTCTTTCCTAACCCCACCTCACCTCCAGTCTCTTTCCTGCCATGACTTTGCTGTTATCTTTTAGGTTGTGGGGAGGCAGTCCCTAGGACTGGGAGTAGCCTTGCTGGTTCCCTTGATGGTCAGCTCTGCCTTCTTGGCTAGGTCCATCCCATGCCTGGGGTCTGTGCTCCCCCTTTGAGTGCTTCCCCTTCAAAGGAGCACCCCTCAGGATTCAAGGCACCTGTTGGAGCTTCAGCCATCTTGGCCTTGGCCCCCTTTTTCTCTAGCCACACCCTTAGCCTTAGTCCACTGTCTAAGACCTCAGCTCCCAGGCATTAGCCCTGACTTGGCAGTAGCCCCTCCTAGGGCTCCAGTTGCACCCTGACAGCCATTGCCTCTCTAGCTTGGGGCTAGCTCCTGTTGCCAATAGTGGGGAGTCAGGCACCTCCACCTATGGCCTCTTCTTCCCCTATAGCTATCATCTAGTCCTCCAGTAGAAAACTCCAACACAAAACAGTGGAGTAACAGGCCCTAACTTACACAAAAACCCCATCAGTGCTCCAGCCCTGCTTTTCAGATTGACTTACTTCTGTCCCTCCCACCCCCAAGTACCTCTCTCAAGCTAGCTTGCCTCCTCACTACAGCCAGCTCTCTCCTGGGAGTTCCCTGTCCTCCTGCTGCCAGGGCCAGACTACCCTTTACATGGTCTGGGTTTATATGCCCAAGACCAGCATTCTTCTGGTCATGTGATGGGATCACCTACACCTAAGGGCTAGGTGTTCCTAATTACATCATTAACAGTCTGGCCTTTTTTAGTTCTTGGCTCAGTCCACCTGTCCAGCTAGTACTTATTGTCATTTCCAGCTCTGAGTTCTCTGTACCTGCCTGCCCCAACCTTCTTAGTAACAGGGGGCAAGGGTTCCCTGTTATATTGTCCACCAGTGTTTATAGGCCCTTTTTACAATCTTTTGCAACAAGTAATAAAACTTTACTCCAACCTCTGAGGGGCTAAAAAAGGTTTAATTATAAACTGAACTGTTGCAGTATATATACTTGGCAGGCTGAAGGTATATCGGTGGAATATATACTTTGCAGGCTGTTGGTAGGACAGTGATGCCTACAAAACTGTTCAGATGCCAATCTCATCTTTATTACTGTGCCAATTGGTGAGAATTTTTGCAGGGTGTCAGCTGAAGAAACTTCTGCCATGGTTCCCCATACAAGTAGCCAGAAAGTGCCCTTTTCATTATTGGACTTGAGATCAAGGAAATAAGGAATGCCTTGTGTGCCCACAACTTTGCATTACAGGGTGACTTAGTTGAGGACTATAGAAATGTCACTGTGATAAGGGATTGTAACATTGTATACTTTTGTGGTGTGTGTGTGTGTGATTTTAATTGTTATTGGATGATTTGGGGTCATGAATCTGGTAATAGTGTATGTGATTTTGAGGGACTGATACTTTAGTGAAAGAGCTTTGCATACAACTTTCTATTTTACTTCTTTCCCAAGGATTTTCACGTCACGTTTATCTGCATCAGAACCAATTTATTGACAAAGCCAAAAGCATGTAAAAAAAAAAAAGAATAAAACCAGAATGAGCAGAACTGTTTGATGGTTATAAATATAGCAAATGGAAATAGTCCTAATATGTGCAAAATACAGAACACTGAATGTCCTATACCTTACCCTTTTAATCTTCCTGTGTTGGTTAACGGCCAGATAAATAAGATTCCTGATTGTAAGTTACTGGCTGAGAGGGGGACAGGTAGTGGAAGGGAGAAAAGAAGAGGGGGAGAAAGAGAGAGGGAGGGGGATGGAGAGAGTGGGGAAAAAAAAGGAGAGAAAAGCTACACTTTCTCAAATAAGTTAACAAGGATATCTAACCTGTTAAGTTTTTATTCTGATTTGATGCTCCTTAACAAAGGAGTATTCTGGTTAAAATATTGGATTTACCACAACTAATTTTAACATTATACAACATGATTTTTTTACCACTACATTATCTTAATATTTAACATTAATATCTGCCAGGGATGCCTGGGAAGATATTAGCAATTTGGAGATCCCAGATTGTAAGAGAACAAATTTTCCTGGCAACAGGTGGAATTCCATCTGTCTATGCAAAGGAGAATTTGTGTTGCTTAGTGACTGAAGAACATATAAAGAATGGAGACGGCTGGCTAGCTACAGGGGTAGCTATTGGGAGTTAGCTCTGCCTAGGAAGCTCACAGACCATCATGAGTTTCTTCTGAATGAAAAGCTCTCAAGCATAACCTGCCAGGAGGGTACGGGGGGAGGGGGAGATGAGGAGAGGGGGAGAAATTCAGACTACTATGAAGAAGGTGCCAAATTAGGATGCAGAGACTTTCTGACAGCAGAGGAGATTTAGTCTCCTCTCCTCATCCCCCCATTCCCTATCCTTATGTCAGAACAGACAGAACTGAAACACAAAACACTGAGCTCCACAAGGTTCTTTAACACATAATTATAGCCACTGGGATTTAAAATCCATACCCTTTAGGTCACTGCTGTAATGCCAGTTCAGGTATAAATCTGTATCATGCTTCCAGTATGACTGGAAGCATAAATATTCAATATTAGCAAAAGATCCACTTATGCTCATTGCAGTTTGTAGAATAATTGCCAAGAGAGTTACAAAAAATTACTAGTTGTACCTCTTTTGGCCACTTGGAATCCATCTTTGATCATGTGGGAGGAGAGTGGAAGGGACTGCTTCCTTAAACTGGTCCTCACAAAATTAACCCAAATCTTGCTCAGGCTGGCCCCTGTTTCCAGCTGTTCAGGCTGTTCCTGGGACTCTGGTCCTGTTTTATTGTAGACTACTCTAGAGCCTCCCCCATAGACTAGGGACAGACATTCAAAAAAGCCTGACCCTGAATTTATTCAATCTTTGCAGGTTAGTCTAACCTGCCTAGATTGAATCATTTTGCAATGCACAGACATTTCCTCTGGACTGAGGAAATGCAGGCACATGCCTGCAGTGGCTCAGGCTATAAGCCAGGGTGGGGTGGGAGGACCCCAGAGCAGCCCTTCCTTCCTTTCCATAGTGCTGAGCTGAGGGGTGGGGCATGGCTAGGCCCCAGCAGGTTGCTCTGATTAGGGAGGGGTTTAAACCCCCATCATGCCTGCACAATCCAAGGCTTTTCCCTGCTTGCTGCTCAAGTGGGGGGAGTGTTGCCATCCCCCAGCTAGCACTCTGAGGCAAACAGATGTGTACAGTGCATGCATCTATTGATGATACTGAGCTTTTCAATCTCCCTCTTCTTGCATCTTCATACTGTCTGCAAATCTGAAAGGCGAGGGAGCCAGCAGGGTTTATCACAGTGTTTATCAGCCCATCAACGAAACAAAAGCCCCTCTCATTAGTTCAAGCTCTTCTTAAACAGCTTTTTCCAAGGAAGGAATGGAGGAACATTACCACCTGACCTGTTGATTAGCTCCAAAAAGCTCTAAATTGACACTGTTCTTTCTGCCTGTCCCAGTGAAATTGGAGACACACACAGACACCTCTCAACATTAGCTAGCATACCACATGCCTAGAGTCCATGGGGCTGGAATCCATACTGTGGGAGAGGGGAGGGAGGGGGCGATCCCTGCTTGAGCAGCGAGGGGGAGGGAAGGGGGAAGAAGCAGGAAGCCAGGTAGACCCTGCTGTGCCTGCTGCCTCTGGCAGGGCTCTGGCTAGGGAGCAGAGGGCAGGGCCAGCCCTGTTCCCTGGAGCAGACAGCACAGCCCAGGGCTGCAAAGCATTTGGGATGCTGTGGGACTCTTGTTTAACTTAAACCAGGAGGGGTCTGGGACAGACATTGCATAAACCAGCTTGACCCAAAACTGTTAAGTCTGATACTACATTCAACCAGGTTTATCTTAAGTCCATTTTAGCCATTTTGAAACTGGTTTATGTGCACTGAACTTATGTCCTGTTACAGGTTTAAACCACTTTCTGATCGTTTAAACCAGTTTATGTGTAATGTCTCTCCCTAGCCATAGAGCTCCTCTGTTCAGCTAATGGTGGTTGGAATATTGCCCCTGGCATCGCTGGCTGAGCTGTTCAGAAGCTGCCATGGGCTATGTGGAAGTGAATGTGGAAATGTATGAAGATTGGGAAATAGTTTCAGATGCAAAGGGAGTGGGTGGAAGTGAATGGCAGAACAGCAGGAATATGTGGGTATGGGAAATTGTCAGAATGCAGCAGCAGAGCTCACAGATCAGCACACATTTTTCTCACACCCTGAGATGTGCATACTAATATATGTTCATTGTGCTCCTAGCCCTATACTTGAGCGATTTAAGTATGGTGTTGGGGGTGTTAAGCAACAATACATAGTACAACATGCCATAAGCCTTCAGTGTAGAGAGAGTTTCAGGTGGTCACAAGGATGCACAGTTGAAGAGACAGGGTAGACCTGAGGTCTAGCAGCGTGATTCTAGTACTACACAGACTATTCTGGCATTTCACTGAGACCACTTACTGGATGGAGGAATGCTGCCATAATCAAAACACGAGGCCCTCTGAACATTCAATTCCTCAGAAAACTATTATAAGCAGAGTTGTTTTTCCATAGCTTCTAATATGTAGGCAGCTCTTCAATTTGATGTTGTAGCAGCAGTGCTCATTAGTATTCAGGAGCAGAATAACACGCTAGTGGAGTCCAGGTAATTTTTGCATATGCCAGAGAACATTTTTCAATATATTTTGACTTATTAAAAGCAGTATTTTATTGTGGTGCAGATAATCACATATGTAGAACATCAAGGTCAGTGCATAAAAGTGTTAAGGGAAAACAATAAATGCAGCAGACAACAAATTTATCTCTTGGGAATGTTATTACATACACTGACACATTTCCTTCTTAACATCAATCTGTAGGGTTGAATTCTTTGAAGGGCTTTAATTAACTCAGCTTCATGTTCCTTTTTATCATGATCTCAAATGATATCAGCATCAAAATACAATTGTCTGCTTCCTAGGTCTTCAGAAATCCACTGTGAGGTATTTCAAGAGCTGAATATTTCTGTTAAACAGCAGGTTTTTTAAAACAAGTATGTCCAAACATATTTTTTATGCACATTGTTGCAGTCTGTCAAGCTATAACTGCCAAGAACCAGGTAAAACATTTAACTTTGAAAAGTAACAAGCTCTAGTTATTTCTTCTCATCAGGGTATCTGATAAAGTTCCTTTAAAATTAGTATTCAACACCTCAGGACCCATGCACACCGGCACAGTATAATTTGTCTTCTTGACACTGTTAACCTAGTCAGAGGGTTCCTCAATCTGTTTGATAGAATGGTGAGATTAAAGGCAATTATTTCTCTTTCTGTAAGTCTGCACAATGGCACTCCTACTCCTGCAGTGGGTGTATTCATGCTTATTCATTCTCTCCAAGTTTGATTTTAATACATGAATGGAATGATGATGTAGAAAACTCTTGGAAAAATACTGCATTACTGTTCATAATTGTTTGCTGTGATAGTTTATATCTAATCTTGTGTATACTCATTTTAACTAGCCAAAGATTTTCCTATCCTTAATTGCCTAAGAGAGAATCTTTTACATTGATTCTATAGTAAACATCAGGATGGTATTTATTTGCTAAGCGCTGACAATATGCTCAGCCTTGGTAAACACAGAAATACAGCTCATAGCTTAAAGAGTGCATAATAATGTTCTCATCTTTCTCTGATTGCATTCAGCAAATGTTCTCCTTTTATTGAAATGCTTGGTTATGATACGCTTTTACCATGTGGATTTTATTAGTGATGTTAGGTTCCAAATGTCATTCATTATTATGAAATTTACTTTTGCCCTTGAATCCAAGTGGAAGGTTAGGAGTAGATTAATCTATTAACTTCAGTGGTGCCACCTGGTGGTCTACGGTTGCTCTACTGTGTTACGGTGAAAATGAGCTGCCTGTTCCATTGTGATCCACACATGTGGTAATGTGATGTTTTGAGATTGACTGTGGCACCATCAAGTCAAATGAACGTGACCTGGTCCAAAGTGGATGCATTCTAAGGCATTTCTTATTTTGAGTTTTCAGTTGTGAGAGGTGCTTTAAAAACACCCGCCCCAACATTAGACTGATATTGTCAACTCTTCAGGGCAGCAAATGTCTGTTGCTATGCATCTAAGATCAGTACAGTACATCTGATCTCAGACAGGGCCTTAGGCACCACTATAGTACACATCATTTTTATCCCAATGATATTGTGTGCAATTCATGTTTGTGCTTTTAATTGTATTGTTTGTAATGAATTGATAGGCTGCTTTGTACAATACCTATACATTTTTATTTTGTCTTTGGAATCCTATGTTATTTCAATTGCAGCATCTTTAGCAGCTGTTTCTTCAAAGCCTGCTCTAGCATTGTTTGTATTGGAACTATGCCAGATCATTGGCTTGAGAGATTTTTTTTTGTATTCTTAGCTTAGAGCTCCAATTTATGAGCAGCCTTTCTGTAAATACTAGATGATCTTCTATTGTTAACACTCCAGGAAGAATTCCAGCTTTATTTCCCACTGAAATGCACATTCCCAGATTTGATACATCCCAGGACTTTCTGTGCATTAGTCAATCTGGCTTCTGTGTGTATAAATGGTGGCAGTGGTGCTGGAAGTTCACCAACCTCATGACTGAGAGATTTGAAAGTGAAGTCACTCCAGGCAACCCTGCTGAATAATTACAGATTCTCCTTGATGCTTTGGTATTGAGTAGCAAGCTCAAGACCTTTACAAAATTATTCTGACCTTGTCTTTTTCTGCATGCATAGAACTGCATACACCATCAGTGCTACAGGACCCAAGGATTATAAAAAAGCAATACACCTTTTTTGTGAGAGGAGATTCTTAGTCTTCATGATCCTGCCTTGATCAATGGGCTGTACTAGACAACCTCATGATGTCTGTTCCTTGCCTACTGTCCTATGCTCCTGTGACAGCAGAATATTTGCTTTTAAAGTTCCCTACAAGATTCAAGCATATACTATAGCTTGGATTCTTCTCTAGCCTTAACCATGTTTATACCAGAGTTATTGAAATAATATGAATGGAGACCCTCTTGATTTAGGCTCCACCATGAAATGAGCTCTCTGCAGACAGAATCTATTAATCATATGAAGTCCCAGTGGTTTCAGTGGTCCTGTCGAGTGGCTGCAGAACTCTGTACCTTATGATGATGCGGAGGGACTCTTTGGACTCAATTATGCAACTTTAATGGAAGTTGATATATCTAAAAGTACGGTCATAGGTCATAAAAAATCATTATGTTCATCTAGTCTGACCTCCTCAATAACAGTGGCCTTTGATCTTCACCCAGTTATTTCTTGAGCTGGTCAAAAGATCTTTGGCAGAATATTTATTCCATTGGTGAAAGCTAATTAATCAAAATCAAAGTGTTTTTGGAAGTGGTTTCCTTCGGATGAAGGTATAAGTGAAACTTCTCTGGTTTCCTGTCAACATACCCACCTGAACCCTTAGTAGCCTGGGCTCCCAGGTACTTGGCATTTCAGCAGTCCATTGGGGAGGGCAATGAAGAGGCATAAAGCCTGACTTCCAATCTGCTCATCTCCAGACACCTCCACAGTCTGCCTAGTGAACTATGGGCTGGGACTCCTCATTCTTGGTTCTCTTAAACAACCAGGCAATCTCACGAGAAGCTGGGAGTCCTGGGAGCCATAGCTCTACTGGGGATTGTGGGTTCTCAATTTCCCTTTAGCCTGACAGGTGGTTTGATGGGGATCTGGGAACTTTAAAGCCCGGAGAGTCTTGGCTCTCAAACTCTGATACTGTTGACTCCCATTTAGTACACCAGGACAGCTTTTTGGTAACTCTGCCTTTCAGGGCTTCCGGGCTCCATAGCCTCATTCTCTTTCATGGTTTTTGTTTTCAGTCAAAAAGAAACCAAATTTAGTAAAATCAAAGTCTTCATTTAAGAGATGTAGAATTATCTATCTTCAGGCTGTGGCAGTCGAGTGGTAGCCCGGGCTGTGGCCAGTAGCCCCGAAACGGCAGGCGGGTACTTTTACTGATGGAGCAGAATTAGGCACTGAAGCGTACTGGTTGAACAAAGAGATTGTTTACTTACGCCATCAGTGTATACAGCGTAGGAAGAGTTGACTAGCTTAGTTGCAGTTACAAACGCAGAAAAGACACTCTCAAAGACGCGAGAGAAACGAGATGAGACGAGAAGAAATTTCTGTAACCGGCTTACGGTGGTACCAGGGTCGGGGGTATGTCAGGAGGGTCGTGTGACGGGGAGTCGTTGGTGGGTGATCAGTCCACCAAGTTCACTCCGAGATGTGCGCGGAGTTCTCCGACTTGGACGGAAACTGCTTTAACTTTTATATGACTAACAAGCCAATCACTAGTCACCAAATATGAATAATTTAGAACTGGCCAATGGTGGTGTGCATGTTTGCATAAAGCTGGCGGGAACTTTTACTACACCGGGGTTTTCTACCGCGGCGGAAAATTCCACTGTGGCGGGAAACCCCACAGCGTTATGGACATCAAATCAATGAAACCTTCCACTGTGACATAGGCACTCAACTCATTTGGTTATGACACAGGCGACTCTCATGATTCCTATAGCAAGCCCACAACTTCTGTTTGAGTTAGAAAAATAATTTTAGAAAGCGTAAGATCTAGCTTTAAACACCTGAAGTGACGAAGAATCCACCATAACATTAGGTGAGTTATTACAATAATTAGTTAACAGAGGTGTAGTGAGCTCATTGAGTGCCTGGGGTGGGCATAAGGGTATGCTGACCATTGTAGATGGGAAAGGGCAGGGAAAGGAGGAAGAGGAAGGGAAAGTTTACCTTCCTCGGCTGCTGCTGCCTCTGCCACTGCTGTTGCTGCTGCTGTAGCAATATCAGCTCCAGTCCAGTGGCAGCAACCCAATGGTCAGGTTCCCTGGGAGCCAACCCTGGTCCCCCAATTGCTCCTTCCTCCACACCCATATATACATATTGAGCTCAGGGTTGTGCCTATTGTGGCAAAGACTCCCAGGGGGCAATTCTAGCAGCCCCTTAGAGCTGGCGCCTGGGGCTGGTGCCCTGTTCACCCTACCCTAATTATGCTTAGTTAAACTCACAGTAAATGTGTGGACAAGGTTCTTTGGGTGAATGTGATATCTTTTATTAGACCAACTTAAATAGTTGGAAAACAATTATTAAGCAAGCTTTCTGGTTCAAAAACCCTTCGTCAGGCTAAGAAACTTCCTTAGCCTGATGAAGGGTTTTTGAACTGGAAAGCTTGCTTAATAATTATTTTCCAACTATTTAAGTTGGTCTAATAAAAGATATCAGATTCACCCAAAGAACCTTGTCTGCCTATGTCCTTAGACCAACATGGCTATAACCTACACCCCAGTAAATATGTGTGTACTATTTCTAGTGTTGGCTTCAGCTTTCAGGTGTTGGATTTCATTATTCCATTGTCTTCTGGAATATAGATCCCTACACTATCAAACAGCCTTTTTCCCATGTAGATATTTGTAGACTGTGATCAAGCCATCTCTAAAATAGACTGACCTTAAGTGTTTTATTCTGAGTCATGTTTCTCAGATCTTGAATCATTTCTATAGTTTTTTTTCCAGACCCTCTTAAGTTCCTCATCATCCATTTTGAACTGAGTGACAAAACTGGATGTCACCTTCCAGTAAAATTCTCCCTACTTTTGAGTATGAGTTAACTCCACCACATACTCCTCCTAGATATTCCCCTGCTTATGCACCCAAGGATCACATTGGGAGCTCTTGTTAGGTATAACTGCATTTGTTTCAGCACCTTCTTCTTATCTCTTATGCAGAAGTCAGGGCAGAGTAGCATCACTGTGTGTCTATCGATGTGCTGGGGGGGGAAGATAGGGGGCATTTTAATTAGAGCAGTCCCCAGAGAGCTGTTCCAATTAAAATGGCTCACTGTCACATGTATTGTTTTGCATTTCAAAATGGCTGTGGGGGTGCTTTAACTAAATCTTGTTCTATGAGTTTTAGTTAAAGCACCCCCATGGCCATTTTGAAATGTGGGGCACTTAATACGTGTAACAGTGAGGCATATGGAAGTGTTCTAATTAGAACACTCCAGCTCCAGCGTGTTCTTATTAGAATGCGTCGGAGCACATCTAAGGTACTCTTAGGCCACCTATACACATGCCTGATGCCTGCTCTGACGTGTTCTAATTCTAAAATGTCAGAGGAGACTCGATTAATAAACCAGCAACCTTGGTGTCACATGTATTTAGCATTCCGGGCCTTCAAAATAGTGGTGGGGGTGCTTTAACTAAAGCTGGTCAAACAAGGTTTAGTTAAAGCACTCCCATTGCCATTTTGAAGTGCAGGACACTGAATACATGGGATGCTGCAGGTGTTTTATTTAGAGACGCTCCTGAGAGCTGCTTTAATTAAAGTGCCTCACCCCGGAGCATGTGTAAAGATGCCTTTATAGAGTAACTGGTTTAGAGAGGCACAGACTTTCATAGGCAGTCACTGATGCCTCTCTGAACCAGTTGGTCTCAAGGTGTCACCTTGCCTTACTTTTGCCTGACTTCAGATTAACATGGCTAATTACTTGTCACATCTTTCTTATGTTGAATGAATATAAATGTATTTATTTAAGTATTGGTCAACATTTGTGATACAATATTACCAGCTCATGATGGGCATGTCAACAAGAGCCTATGCTCATCCAGAAGGAGGACATAGCACAGCACTTTACTGAAGTAGCTTTGGCAGCATTTTTTTCCTCTGCTGGAAATATTGAATTAGACAATGTTTACTCCTAGATGTTATTTTCTCTGAGTTGTCTTTGTAATCTTCTTACAGATGCAGGGCATAACAGATGTAAAAAGGCAGTGGTAGGGGAGACTAAAGCAGCCCAGCTGAATCTGGTGTAATCTCATCTGTTGTCTCTTGACCTCCAATAAGTTATACTTAACCTTAGTAATTGTATCCCTGTTTCATTCGGGGTAAATTACTGGTACTGAGGACTAGCTTTACTTACTGTGGGTTAGGAGTGGGCAGATAAAACACTCCTGAGTGGTTAGTCCTTTTATACTATTGTTTCATATCTCCATGTCCATAGCTAAACGCATCCTCTTGATCTCCCTCTCCTTCACTTTTTTTCATAATGGCCATGCCTTGTCTGCACTGCTAAATTACTTTTAATGCTATTCGGCATCTATTAAAGGTCTATGTTTAAAAAGCCTTTGGCACTTCTGGATGTAGCTGGTACAGAAGAAATTATCTTGAAGTGTTACAAGTAAATATGCTGAGGGAGTTTGGTGCACAGGTGGTGTTCTCTTCCATCCTACCAGTGAATGGACACGGAAGACGGCATGAGAACTGCATCAGAGAGACCAACTGGTGGCTTCGGCAGTGGTATCTCGAGGCAGGCTTCGGCTTCCTGGACAACGACCTGCACATTATGACAAGGGACATGCTCAGTTGGGATGGGCTTTACCTGTCCCCCAAAGGTAAGCGTGTGTTTTCTTCTAGGTTGGCGGATCTCCTCCGGCGGGCTTTAAACTAGGCTCGTTGGGGGGAGGGGAAGAAGAGGGCGGGGGAAGCTGTGGACCACCAAACCATGTGGCACCCACAAGGACAGCCCAGCCTGAAGAAGGAGAACATTGGGAACCTGCAAGCCATGGGGCGGCCAGTGTTACAGCACAGGTAAGCAACGAGAAGGTAAGAAATAAGGGGCCCCTTGGGACTCGGAGCAGGGGGGCAGCAAAGGCACCAGTCGCAGGGCTCAAGTGCCTATATACTAATGCTAGGAGCATGGGAAACAAGCAGGATGAACTAGTGCTCCTGCTTGCACAAAACACCTATGACTTAGTAGGGCTAACGGAAACCTGGTGGGATTCGTCCCACGACTGGGTGGTACATATTGAGGGTTATAGATTGTACAGAAAGGACAGGGTGGGGAAAAAACGGGGAGGGGTTGCGCTCTATGTCAATGAGCAATACACATCGACCCTCAATAAGACGGAATCAAAGGATGAGGAAGTAGAAGGATTGTGGGTTAGGCTACATGGGGGGCAAAGAGAAAGGGATTTGGTGGTAGGGGTCTGCTACAGACCCCCACACCAAGGGGAAGAAATAGACTCGGGACTCTTGAGGCAGCTCTCAGAGACCATAAAAGCTAAAGAGGCGGTAGTCATGGGGGACCTAAACTACCCAGACATCTGCTGGGAGACGCAGACGGCAAAGTCCCACTGTTCACGCAGGTTTCTGACCTGTGTACAGGACCTCCACCTGACACAGGAGGTACACGGTCCCACTAGGGGGAATGCCATACTGGATCTGGTATTGGCAACGGGGGATGACATGGTAGGGGACCTACAGATTGGTAGCCATCTGGGGGACAGTGATCACCTAATAATAGAATTCACTATAAGACGTTGAGTGGGTAAGGTAACTAGTAGGGTGAAAGTGCTAGACTTTAGGAAAGCTGATTTCAATGAACTCAGGCGATTAGTCAAGGACGCACTGCAGAGTAGGAGTTTTGAAGTGATGGGAGCCCAAGAAGGGTGGCTGTGCCTTAAGGAAATGATCCTTCGGGCACAAAGTGAGACAATCCAGATGCGAGGAAAAAGAGGGAAAGGGGCCAGGAGGCTTCCTTGGCTGACCAGACAAATCCAGGGCAGCCTACGGGCCAAAAGGGGAGCACATAAGAAGTGGAAACAGGGACAGATTACCAAAGACGAATATACCTCCTCTGCTCGCACTTGTAGGGAGGCAGTTAGATGGGCCAAAGCTACCATGGAGCTGAGGATGGCATCCCAAGTAAAGGACAACAAGAAATTGTTTTTTAGATATATAGGGAGTAAAAGGAAGGCCCAGGGAGGAATAGGACCCCTGCTAAATGGGCAGGAGCAATTGGTGACGGACAGCGGGGACAAGGCTGAACTCCTCAACGAGTTCTTTGCCTCAGTGTTCCTAAGTGAGGGGCACGACAAGTCTCTCATTGGGCTTGTAGAGAGGCAGCAGCAAGGCGCCAGACTACCATGCGTATACCCTGAGATGGTGCAGAGTCACTTGGAAGAACTGGATGCCTTTAAGTCGGCAGGCCCGGATGAGCTCCATCCGAGGGTGCTGAAGGCACTGGCCGACATCATTGCAGAGCCACTGGCGGGAATATTTGAACACTCGTGGCGCATGGGCAAAGTCCCGGAGGACTGGAAAAGGCCCAATGTGGTCCCCATCTTCAAGAAGGGGAGGAAGGAGGACCCGGGCAACTATAGGCAAGTCAGTCTCACCTCCATCCTTGGCAAAATCTTTGAAAAAATTATCAAGGCTCACATTTACGAGAGCCCGGCAGGACAAATTATGCTGAGGGGAAACCAGCATGGGTTTGTAGCAGGCAGATCGTGCCTGACGAATCTAGTCTCTTTTTATGACCAGGTTATGAAACGCCCGGACACAGGAGGAGGGGTGGATGTCGTATACTTAGACTTCAGGAAGGCCTTCGATACGGTATCCCACCCCATACTGGTGAACAAGTTAAGAGGCTGTGACTTGGATGACTACACAGTCCGGTGGGTGGCGAATTGGCTGGAGGGTCGCACCCAGAGAGTCGTGGTGGATGGGTCGGTCTTGACCTGGAAGGGTGTGGGCAGTGGGGTCCCACAGGGCTCGGTCCTTGGACCAATACTCTTTAATGTCTTCATCAGCGACTTGGACTAGGGAGTCAAATGTACTCTGTCCGAGTTTGCAGATGACACAAAGCTATGGGGAGAAGTGGACATGCCGGAGGGCAGGGAACAGCTGCAGGCAGACCTGGACAGGTTGGACAAGTGGGCAGAAAACAACAGAATGCAGTTCAACAAGGAGAAATGCAAAGTGCTGCACCTAGGGAGGAAAAATGTCCAGCACACCAACAGCCTAGGAAATGACCTGCTGGGTGGCATGGAAGTGGAAAGGGATCTTGGAGTCCTAGTGGACTCCAAGACGAACATGAGTCGGCAGTGTGATGAAGCCATCAAAAAAGCCAATGGCACTTTATCGTGCATCAGCAGATGCATGACGAATAGATCCAAGGAGGTGATACTTCCCCTCTATCGGGCACTGGTCAGACCGCAGTTGGAGTACTGCGTGCAATTCTGGGCGCTGCAATTCAAGAGGGATGAGGATAACCTGGAGAGGGTCCAGAGAAGGGCCACTCGTATGGTTAAGGGCCTGCAGACCAAGCCCTACGAGGAGAGACTAGAGAAACTGGACCTTTTCAGCCTCCGCAAGAGAAGGTTGAGAGGCGACCTTGTGGCTGCCTATAAGTTCATCACAGGGGCACAGAAGGGAATTGGTGAGTTTTTATTCGCCAAGGCGCCCCTGGGGGTTACAAGAAATAATGGCCACAAGCTAGCAGAGAGCAGATTTAGATTGGACATTAGGAAGAACTTCTTCACAGTTCGAGTGGCCAAGGTCTGGAACGGGCTCCCAAGGGAGGTGGTGCTCTCCCCTACCCTGGGGGTCTTCAAGAGGAGGTTGGATAAGCATCTAGCTGGGGTCATCTAGACCCAGCACTCTTTCCTGCCTATGCAGGGGGTTGGACTCGATGATCTATTGAGGTCCCTTCTGACCCTAACATCTATGAATCTATGAATTGCTTTTAGCTGTGAAGCTGGGATGTGATGGTCACAAGATCTTGCAAATGAATTGAACTTTGTGTTCCTGACCAATAGTCTGATGTCAGTTAGCTAAATTCAGCCCATATAATTTATGCTGCATATTAGTTACACAAACCTTCTAAATAAAAGAAACTATGGCAGGGCAGTTTTAATCCATTTCTTGAATAGTAGATTAGTGTAAAACCAAGAGATTGTACAATATCTTAAGTATTTTTGAAGTGCAATATTCTGTTTTATGTATCTGTGCTTATCACTCACTAGAAAGAGTAGTGCACCTAGGAAAATATTTTCTGTAGCTAGTCTTGAACTCTCAAGATTAATTGGTATAGGATTTGGTCATGGAGAAGTGTGGTTTCTAGATGTTCACCATATGCTTACTAATCGTTGCAGAAATTTTAAGAGCAAAAGCAGGAAAAGTATTTATCTGAATATACAGCTAATTCTGTGAGTAAAACCTTTCTAGAGATTGATTCCACCTTGAATTACTGGAAGTTCGTAAGTGTACACAGTCTTTAAGTCCCAGAGATGGATCTTCTAAGACATTTCTGACCAAAAGAGGATCACAAACACTTTCATCTTAATAAGGAGACTTTTCTATTCCAATTTAATATTTTTTTCAGCTCCTTCCTGAGCAGTCGCATGCTTCCCTGGTAACCTGGAAACCTGGTAATAAAGAGCCCATTAGAGGAGAATCCATTCCTTCACCCCCATGAAAATACTAGAGTGAATTTTAACATTTCTTATTTTGTTTGATTATCTGATCTTTCTTTTATATATTACTTTTAATTTCAGGGTATCAATGAAATTGTATAGTCTTCACAGAAAATACTATCAAAGTTCTGTATGTTTAGAGGGGAACTTTGTACTGAAGTTGTGAAACAGAGACTGTAGGGAGTCCTAAAAGATTTCATATACTTGAGATTATTTGTTGAATGCCAATCAGTGTATTTCGGATTGCACAAGAGACAAAATAATCAGTTTAGTTCTTCCCAGAGACCATCCTTATGATACTTAGGAGAATAAATTCAAATACAATCATCTTCTGTCTCTGTTGACCTATCTTTTGGATTACATTTAAAGCTACCATTGCAAAGCCACCGTTCCTGTGCTGAGGCATTGTTTTTAAATACAACTTTCTTAAAGGCACAGGGTGTTTTCCTCAATGTTCACACAATCAGCCAGGGCAACTTTCACCGAGAAAAATTCTAGAAATTTTGAGTAGGTTGTTGCATTATTAGTACTTTTGGAAGATTTTCTCATAACTAAATAAATCCCATTCACAGTTTTTCTGTGATTTAAACTATTCACCTAAGTCATCTGTCATTCAGGGGGATTCTTTGCTTAAAAGAATACATACCCTACTATGTTCAGTCTCCTTAAAAACAGCCCTTGATATTAATGAGACTGCAGCTTAGGCCTTATTGGGTCCATTTACATATGAACTCTAGTGTGCATTAGCCGATTTTCATGCGCATTAAAGAGTCACAATAAACCTGTGTACTTGCACTAATGCACATTAAAATAGGCTGATGTGCCTTGTTCTAGTACCTCACAATACTGCATTTAATGTGCATTAGCAAAAGCGTATTAATGAACATGTAGATGCGCCTATTGAATTGTTGTGGTGGGCTGCATAGTGCATATACCATGTAGCAGATTCCCAGTCCTGTCATCATTTCCCCTCTACTGTATGTGCAGTATAGATATACATTTTAGAAGTACCATTCAAAAAGAGCAAATATTAGTGATTTTTTGTTTCCTTAAGAAAATAAATAAATGAATTACTGACTGCAGCCTTAAAGCCTTAATAGCCATAGGTAAACAAAGTAGGTCAGTGATTTCATCTATGTACTGTAACCTATCTGGAAATGCATGGTAATGGTGGTGGAGCAGCAGACAATAAATGCCTTGCAGCAGATAGAAGAACCATTCTGCTGTCGAAGATCAGGCTGTTGACAGAAACAGGACATTGTGTGATACATCATTCAAATTATATATGCTGGCATCTTGTGTTGCCTGCTGGTAGAAGGTTGAGGGACACAAGGACTAACTGAGTCCTAGTTATTTGTATTTACTTCTAGTGGAGAGTGAAAGAAGGCTAGTAAAAAACGATCATTTACGCTTTCATTTTTGCCCTTGATGGTCCTTCCAGGAAATCCTGAATTCTCAAGCCACTATTCACATATGTGCATAGCAATAAACCCACATCAACAGGAAACAAAAGCTAACTTCTGACTGAAACAGTTAGCCAGTGTATCAGGAAAGATGAGATTGCATCAGGTGATGGTAAGTCACACAGCTAATTTAGCAGAACCTTGGTATTCAGTGCTGCTTATAAGGAATGTACTTTTAAAAGTCAAACTTAATACTTGAGCCAGAGCTAATGTACTGAATCTGAATACTTTCCACACCATCAAACGTAACTCAGGGCACAAAGAAGGCTCTGATATCCCTGCTTATGCTGTACCACTCTTAGCATGTCCTCTGTGTTGCTGAGTCCCATAAATTATACCTTTTAAAGGTTGGTCTATAATACAAAGTTTGGCCAGCAAAGCTGTGTTGGCTAGGATCATGAACAAATCACAGCTATGCCATCACAATTTACGATGTAGATTCAGCTTAGCTGACAAAAGACACTTTTTGTTGGCTTAGTTTTATGTTATTCAGGGTTCAGCAGTACCAGCAAAAAACAGCTTCCTTCTGGCATATGTTGCATCTCCACTAGGGGGCACACCAACTTAACTATGCTGAGACATCTCTACCACCAGCAAAGCCTCTAAAAAGTCCGGAGAGATTTGCTTTGAAAGGCATTAAACCATCTTTATAAAAATTTGGTGAAATTCCAGTTTTGACATCCACATGTTAAAGCAGAGAGAGCATTTGAATGGCATATTTATAGTTTAGTCTTCAGATTGTAGATTTTTGATAACCTCTAATGTAAGCTGGTGAACACTTTCATTAGTTAATGAAAGCTAATGTATTTGATAGTATGAATCTGGAAACAGATGCTGCGTTCAGTGTGCAGAAAGTATCTGAATTTATTCTAGGAGCATGTGGTAGCCCCTGAATCTTAACAAGAACTCACCCGCACAGCAGCAGGAGCCAAGGTTAAGGTCAGTGTCACAGCAGACTGCAGTACCTTCAACATCATTATTAGGCAGAGAAGTTTGCACTGAGCCTGCTCAAATATGAACAGAAACTGTGCTTGCTAATGGCCCTACCACAAAAGAGTGAACTGCAGAATAACCAGAAATGTATTAGAAAGGCAAAAAAGTTTTATAGAGTATACATGACAACCCATTGAAGCAGAATTATACCATTTGCACCATGTGACAGACTCAAGCATGCACTTAGACATTTGGAAATGGTGTTTGTAATAATGAAAATAAATACACCCATGCCTGGATTTAATAGATTTGCCATATAAGAAAAATAATTGAGACTTAAGGTATCTGGATCCTAGATATGTTTATTAGCTGAATATGGCTTTTGATACCAATAGACGTTAGCCAGAAAAATCTTCACAACTGCAAACAAGAGGTGTGGATATTGGCAAGTTAGGGTTTAGAAGTAGTTGACTGCACTGTGTACTGTTAAAATTTCACTACTCAGATACAAATTTCTCTTGCTACCTTTTGGAGACAAAATCAGCTCATGAAACATTTGGAGACAAAAAAGGCATTGGTGCTGCATTCACTACAGTGGATGACATGATTTGAATTTCGTGTACATAGGAGGTGACTAATCAAATTTTAAGAAAGGCAACAGGCAGAGCAAATATTGAACTTGACATTGTTACTCCATAATTTCCAGGTCAGGGAGAAGTAATATGAGTTTAGAGAACTGCTTGAGATAATCTAGGTCCAGTCTCTCCTAAATATTGAAAATTGCATAATTATTGCAGCTTTCTATTCTAAAAAATAGATTAGAAGAAGTCCCTGGCAGTCTGGAGCTCTGCACACTATTATAAATGTTATGAACACCAAATCAATTAGAGTAACAACCCTGAAGAGGGAGAAAAACTAGCTGATACCAATGATAGTATATCTCATATCACAACTATGCCTTATAGATTACTTTTGGTATGAGCAGCTTCATGTTTTTACCAATGACATGCTTTAAAGGACAGCACAAATAGTTTTGAATAGAGATGGGAAGAAACAGAGGACGGGTCATATGCTATACCATTTGTTTTAGTTTTGAAGTAAACTGTGAGGGGTGAAAAGTCTAATGGCCCAGAGAGCTGTGAAGCATTTGATAAATATTTCTCTTTGACGTTTCCTCCTCCCCAAATGTGGCCACATATAGAGATGGCACATGCATGAACTTGTGGCAACAGATGTCTAGTTTGCTTCTGCATGCCAGGTTTGACTGAGTGACCTATAAAAAGAGTTAGCATGAAGCTGTTGAGTAAATCTTAGTGTTTGCTGTAAACAAACCTCACTGAAGTGCTTGTAATTGCTTTGTTAGAAGGCTATGCAGGCCTAAGTGGTCCAGTGGGTGAAGTGAAAAGGGAAGGAGTGTTTCCTTTTATCTTTACTTCCAAACAGCTGGAGACAGATAAGAGCGGAGCCACTTTTAGCTTTTGCAAAGGGTTTGACTGTGTGTTCTCCATTGTCTCTTGATGCTTTCAGTTTTTAAGCTATCCAGTTATATTTTAATGTTTGGGTAAAACTATATGTTCAAAACCACCCAATGCTTTTTTTTTAAGGTATATAAAAAACTGAAATTCTGCTTTCAGTCTGCACTGGAAAGAAAGCAAGCCTCACTATTTTGTAGTAGCTAATTGTTAGAAAACTTCAAGGGGCACTGTCACAAAAAGCAGGAAAATGAGTTTCTGAATTTAGTTATCACTTGAAGGATATGCCTTGCCTAACCTAGCAGATATATCATCTCTTGCAGAGCTCACCTTGATTTTTCCAGAGCCCTAGACTATAATGGCAAGAGATGGATGGGGATAGGCTTTTTTATGCTGCTTTGTATCATGTTTCCAAGTTTTTTTATTTTTTTCCAGGAAGGTGGGATACATTTTCAAAACTTTTGAATGTAGAGAAAGCTAGTGCTTTTCACTGATGTTAATTAGAATCAATCATGTAGCTAAATTCTCAGTGCAAAGATCTGAAAATGTACCTATTTTTACTCAGCTAGTTTGCAATGTTGTTTTGGTACAGCAGGGAAATACTGCTTTGCTAGAAGTTTCAATTGCTCTAATTTTTTCAAGTCCCAGTGACCCAATAATGTGCAGATCCATCAGGGGTAGCGTGCAGTGACTTATGGTTTGTCCATAGGGAGAGATGTTCTGAAGTAGCTCTTTTTGAACAAATCCCTTTGTAAAATGCTAATTCCTGATTTATTCCTGAGTAAAAGCATTCTGTTTTAAACACACTGCCTCAATCTGGAATAATTTCCCTGCTCAGCAGACTTTAATTATACTCCCTTACATCTCAGTGCTTTTCCATTATACTGTTCCATACCTACAATATATTATTGAAACACTTTGATTTTGTACATTTTATGCAGGAGATATGAATTATATGAATTCACCAGTAATGATTTTAATGTATTGTAATTACATTTACTGTGCACTTGCCTACATATTGTACTTTTTCTCCAAATGTTAAGCAAATTCCAAGTGCCTTATGAATTGTGCCACCTGTATACTTTTCAATCTGTCTTAAATCAATTTTCATAATGGTGCCAATCCAGTTTGAATGCACCTTATTTAAAAACATAACCATGACCCACCTCTGTTCTCTTTTAGACCATGGATACATGAATAATTCAATCTGTGACAGCAGAGATATAACTACCAGGATTTGTGCCCCGGCAGTAGGGCTGACAGCAGGGGCTGGGCTAGCTGCAGCAGAGGTGGCTGAGCTGGCAATGGTGGCAGCTGCTGTTTTTGGGTGTCTACAGAAGTTGCTTTTTTTGCCATTTAAAGTGCTTTATTTCTATGCCTTAACAGTAAGTACATGACTTTATAGCACTTTAAAAATGGGTACAGCGCTTTCAATTAACCCTTGGTAAATGAGATATTAAATTTGAAGCACTGTATTTTACAGCACTTTAGCAACCTACAGCACTTTAAATAACTTCTGTATGCTATTCAAATTTCTGGCCAGTGGAGAAGTCCCAGGAGGCTACAGATTACCCCCTGCCTCCTAGCCTAGAAAGTGCAGAGAGGCTCAGAGGCCCCTCCCACTGAACACAGCATTTCTGTCATGCAATTTTTATAGTGCTATAAAAAGTGCTCTAAATTACAGTGCTGTAACACATCCATGGAGCACTTCTTTACGCACCCCTTGTGTCCCCTCTAAGTAGTACCCAGGCTAGTGCTCCTGTGGGACACCACTCCTCACACTACTGGACAGGCCAGTCAAACTGTTAACAACAGCTGCCACCACAAAGTAGATTCAACTAGCCCCAAAATTGCAAACCTACTCCTGGATGACCTGGGGCTAAATTTGTCCCACTTTCAAATGTTGTCAGGAATGGAAACAGGAACAGGTTAGTGTGAGGTAAATGAAAGAAGGGCATTAGCTACTCAGTGGTAAATGACTGTGTACATGTGCTTCACCCTGTCATGCCAAGTTATGGGCAGCCAGGTGTGGGGGTCACCCAGGGTTGGAAGAAGCAACCAAGATCTGAGGGGAGTGGGCAGAGTCCAAGTGTAGGGGAGTCAGGAAGCCAGAAGATCCATCTGGGGAACTGAGTCAGAGAGCCAGAGGGTCAGACGGAGCATGAAGTCAGGAGGCCAGGTGAGTTCAGTGTCCAGGGATTCAAACCAGTCGGGTTAGGGAGCCAAAGGGTCAGGCCCAGCTCAGTGTCCATAGGCAAGCTGAGTCATGTAGCTAGTGAATCTGTCAGAGAGCTGGTAGCGACATAAGCCAACGGCGAAGTGGCCTCAGTACAAAGTTGAGCATTGTTACCCAGACATTTCCTTTTCCAGGTTAGGGGTTTTTACAGGAAGGGGCAAAGGGTCAGTTGACCTTGGCTGGCCACTCCAGTTGCAGGGAAAGGGCCAGCTTGGTCCTCATGGGGAATACATGAGGAGCCCTGCAGGCTGGCATGACAGGGAGCCAAGGGATGTATCTGGCCTGTGGGCTACGGGTTGAGCACCCTGATCTAGGTTTATACCTTAAGCTTTACCTTTCAGTTCTTGTAGCTGTTGTCTTAATGTACATTTTATTCTCAGGCTTATGTGTATAAACGTTGCTAAGAATACTTTAAAGAAATTGATAGAAACAACAGATTTGTTCTCTGTGTGTATATTCAACAAATAACTATTTCTTGGTTTGATGCATCTTTATGGGAAGTCGAGGAATCACTTCTCTCTCTCTCTCTCTCTCTCTGTATTGGAGTGTAACAGGGAACACTTGTTGTGTTACTGGAAAGTGGTGTGGCCCCTTTGGCAGGGTTTTGTATCACAGATACAAGGAACCAGCAGAGCAGGGGTTAAGGATAGAGTTATCATACATCCGGTTTTCCTGGACATGTCCTCTTTTTGGGTCCTGCCATCTCCGTTTGGGTGGTGTTTTAAAATATCAACAAATGTCTGGGATTTGGGATTTTGCCCTGCTCAACACTGACGTTTTTTCCCAGCACTGGGCTGCAACAGGGCAGGGGGGGCACCTGACTCCAGTTGGGGAAGGGAGTGGGGCTGGGGCAGCAGGGAGCTGCGTGGCTGCGCTGCACCAGCTGGAGATGCTTGCAGGGATGGGGGGAGAGCAGGGCACTGCAGGTCAGGAGTAAGGGGAACTGGTAGGGCTGGGGGGCGGGCAGGAAAGGGGCTGCAGGTCAGGAGTGAGGGGCACTGGCAGGGCTGGGGAGGCTGTGGATTGGGAGTGAGGGGCCATAGGGTGGGGCAGGGGACTGTGGGTTGGGAGTTAATCACCAGTGCTGTGGTTTGGGAGTGAGGGGCACTAGCATGGTATAGGGGGTGGGTTACTGTGGGCCAAGACTGAGGGGCAACAGCAGGGCTGGGGGGGCTGTGGCTTGGTGTGAGGGGCAGGGGCAGGGCACGGGCATATCACTACTCCCCCCCACTTTCCCTCGGACAGGCGTCTTCTTTTTTGAAACTGGAATATGGTAACCCTAGTTAAGTAACAGCCCTGTGGTGAATCAGCTGACATGAGTGGCACGTGACCAGAAAGGGGCAGGGTTTTAGTAGTATATAAACCAGAGCTAGAGTCAGAGCAGGGGGTTAGACCTGGGAAGCAGCAGGGTGAGGGAGCCTTGTGGGACGGTGGCTGCTAGGCAGGGAGCTGTGGGTATGTGACTGAAGGGACCTGATTCAGGGTCAGGCAGAAGTGTGGAAGTTAGCTGGGGGACTGGGGGGTTGTGTTGCTTTAAAAAATGTAAGTCTGTGTTTGGGTTTTAACCGGTGTTTTGGTTGGAACTAGAAAGGAGTGGCTTGGAGGTCCCATTAGTGCCTGAGGAGCATGTAAGTGCCTTGAGCTCTGCCAGGGGTCAGGCTCAAGGCATAGAAAGAGGTCAGGGGAGCCCAGAGCCTGAGAGAGGGCAGAGCTTGGGGATCAGAGGACCTGGAGCCCAAGAAGGGCAGGGACAGCTCAGAGAGGGGCAGAGCTTTGGGGACCAGAGGGCCTACAGCCTGGGAAGGGCAGAGATAAAGTCCCTGGAGGGCAAGACATGGGACTGGAGCCCAGAAGCCAGGTCTAGAACAGTGGGCCTTGGCTAAGGGACCAGCTAAAGGAAATGGGTGGAAGCTGGGAAGACTGGAGCCCTAACAAGGGAGTAAAGGCCTGAGGTAGCCTGGTGGCTATGGAGACTAGTGTTCTACTGGATGTGATGTTGAATAACATCAGCAAGGCATGGGTGTGACTACTGGGGTGGCTGGAGGTCTTGACTTAAGCCCTTAAAGCAAGCCAGGTCGGGAGAGTCCACCACTGGAGAAAAGAGAGCACCTTAGCATTAGTCTCTGAGGGCAGCCTACCTTTCATTAAGTTTCTATCAAAGTATGGCAGGTGGGAAAATGAGGTGAGACCCTGAGAGAGAGAGCCTAGCAGGGATGAGGCAACCTGTAGGGGGTATCACAATGGCCCTTGGGTGCCTATCCTGTTACATGGAGACAGAAGAATTTATTTTTCTTTTCCAGTGAGATATTGGGGAAAGGAAGGAAGTTTCTCATGTTATATGAAAGGATAATTTAATAAATACTTGGATTAACTGATTAATCTAAATACACATTAAGGTAAACTCTGTAATTCTCTAGACAGAAGAAGGTCATTTGTCCTAACCCATAACTTGGTGACACATTCTTCTCTGTAGCAACCAGGTTGTTGTCATGTTGTACATGAACCAGGCTGTTGCTCTGGTTCATATCATCAAATGAGCATAATCAAGTTGCTCTGCAGAAACATTTAAAATGTTTATGTACTTTCCACCCTGGGATTGTAATATCCTTATTTATATATGATAAACTTCTAATTCCACACTATGTATACATCCTCAAAGTTCTTTTACAGGGCATATGAATCCTTTAGGCACATACCTGCAGACACTTTAGGAGGGGATGAGCCAGAGAATCTGCTGCCTTATATTTCTTCATATACTGCCTTATGCATCTTACAGGCCATCGCCCAATGCTGTGAAGCTTATTTCCTATTTTAGGCTTAGCTTTTTTTTTCTCAGAGGGTGCATCTACATGTGCATATTAATGCGATGCAATAAATTCCAGTGCTTATTGCACCAGAGTTTATTGCTCCAGGCATATCATTTGCACATGTGCATGGGATCGCAGCACATTGAGCTGGGTCAAAGCCACTTGAGCTGGCAGGGAGCCTGAAGGGGGGTCAGCCTGCCAGCCTGGGACTGCTCCACCCTGGCTTAATGTGCTGTGTAGGAGCTGGCTTGGGCACAAGGGTGCTTCAGTGTAGGGCTAGCTGGCAGACAGCACCTGCAATTAAGCACCCTTGTGCCCCAGCCGAGTAGGGCAGTATTTACATGTGCACTGCTGTGGAATAAATGAGTTTACTCCAGCCTAATAAGGACGTTCATGTAGATGTGTGACATTTACTGTGCAGCTAATTAGTCTACTGCGCAATAAATGTCTCCTGTGGAGGCACCCAGAAAGGACTACATTATTTCTCTTATTTCCTCATTCAGGGAGATAACACCCACCTCCCCTCCCCACAATACAGCTTATCCTTGTTTTGGCTTCAGGTAGGTAGAAAAGTTTGGGCCCTCCTGGTGGTAAGCTGAGAGTAAGTTGGGGATGAACAGAGCACAGCATTTGCCTGGGCAGCATATGGTTACTGGAAAATTAATTTGCATATTAATCAAGGGAAGCAGCATATTGTTTACCTCTGGAGTCAGGATAAGAATTGTAATTACATACAGGAGACTGCAACTAAAGGCACAATCAGGTCCTACATTATCAGGGAGGGAAGGGGGTGGGGGGCAACACCTTCCTAGAGAGCTGCTCAGAATGACCCCTAGGATCAAGAAACAGCTACAGGGAATTCCCCTTACCAGCTTTTTACTGATCATTTACAAGGTATTGAAGTGTGGTTTGACTAAACAAATAAAATAAAGGTCTCTTTTCTAGTAAGTTTAGCTTTATTTTAAAAAATATTATTTTTCAATAATACAAAAAAAGTAATAGTTATAACTTAATATTTAAGGCATAGAACATCTGGGTTTTTTTCTTCCATTGGAAGAATCCATATTTTAAGAGTAGAGAACTGTTAAAATCAGGTCCTAACAGAAATAATAATTTTAATAATAAATACTTAGCATTCAACCATCTAGTGCCTTTTTATAATCTAAGCACTTAACTAGCATTAACCATATATATTAACATGCCCCTGTCAGGTATACGTAAATAGATACATCTTCTAAACTACACATTAGAAAAATTGAACTATGATTCCAAGTGTGAAAGTGTTGCAGCCCACAAATAAGATCTTTTTTGTATAGACACTCTCATAAATACTTGCTGCAGAAGAAGAATAGGGTGACAAGAGAGAATGCTGTTTGTTTTAATCTTGAGCCACTGGAATGTAACCTAGGAAATTCCTCCTCCTCTTCCTCTTTTACATCTGAGAAAAAATAATAATAATAGTAATAAAAAAGTGAATGGAAGTGAAATGCAAAGGATTTCTACAGACTTTGAAATTCCTTCCCCTTTCTCTCCCACCCACCCCCAAATAATCTTCTCAGGTACTTAGGTTAAAGCTATCAGCTGTGAAAGCCAATCAAAGAGTCTATTCTCAGAGGAGAGATGTGAATGGATGCCATCAATGATTGTTTGAGAAGCAACTGATAGCACTTATCAGCTCTTGCAGGCATCAATCTCAGAATAATCAAATGTAAATACCTAGCAAAGGAAAGGATGTTAGCAAGTGACATACTCTCAGTCTTCAAGCAAGCTTTTAACCCTTTCTTCAAGGGAAAAGATTACTTTTTTGGCCATTAGCACAAGCAGAAACGATTACCTTCATGCAACCTTTTAACAAAAGGTTCTCCACTCTGTTGCATCAGTTTTTTATTGATGTTACCCCAGTTGATGTCAAATTGGTCTAAAAGAGTAGAGTGTCAAGCCTTATGTCTCTTACTGTTGCAGGACCAGACATAACAGGATTGTGAAATCAGGGAACTCACTTTGCAAAAAAAAAGTTTTTGCACAGAACAACTTAAGTTGTTGCATGTAATTAGTTAATGGAGAAGCATGCAAGATAAAGACATTTAAGGTAATATGTGCTCCTATTTTTCTAGCCACCTGGTATTCCCTGCAGTGCACATCATTTGTCCTTTGTTCCTGGGATGGTAGGATATTCCCTGGTGGGATTAAGAAACTCTGGTTGCAGATTTATTTTTCAGAGTTCACATTTTATTCCAAGTAAAGTTATTTATTCCAAGCAAGTGTCATAGCTTTTCTATGCATCTTTTCAGGTATTCTCTTTCCCACCCAGCAAATTCCAATCTGTTCCTCTCCCAAACCCTTCAAAGGGACTTCGCTAAAGTGTGGGTCTCTGAAGATTTGCTTCTCAGGTGTGCGTGTGCGTACACATGTGTGTATGCATGAATACAAATTCCAATCTGTATCTGTTCCTCTCCCAGACTCCTTTAAGGGACTTTTTTGCTAAAGTGTGGGTCTCTGAACATTTTAAACATTAGGCAGAAAGCAAGGCAGTGTATAGATTACCTTGTTTAAAGACTGTCCTGCCTTCTGTTTAGCTTCAGACTAAAGCAGTTAGCTACTGGTCTCTGTTCATTTTAAAATGTTTACATGTGCATTTGCTTATTTGGCCATCATTTTGCAGCTAGTTTTTCAGAACTACCATTGCCGTTAGTGGTTGTTCTACATATGGACTAACTATGAGTAATTCAGTCCTAAGACATTCTTTTTCTACATTGTTTTCACAAAGAAAAATACCTTGAATTTTTACATGGGTCTTCAGCAGTAGATCTCCAAAAAGTGATTTAACAAAGTAGTTTTTTTCTTGTAATTTGTTGTAATTTGAGATTATTAAAATGTATGGTTTAATACCACACTAGATTAGTCTCGGCCTTCAAAACTTTACAAGTTTAGAGAACAGTCCAGACAGATTTGCTTCAGGAGAGAGGTTCTGATTTTTGCAGCTTGCTTTCAGGATGATTTTTCCCCCCCCCAAAAAGCCTGAATTCCTGGTGTCTCAGGTTTCACCTGTATAACATGGGAATGCTAATACATCTGTACAGCACCAGGCTGAGGAAAATTATTAATATTTTCAAAATGTAGTGATATCTTCTGATCAAAAGCTTGTGGTAAGAGCAAAAGTTTTATTTTTATATTTGTTAACAGATTTCAGTAAGACCCAGCAAATTCTTATGCATATGTGTAATTAGTCATGTGAGTTGTCCTCTTGTTTTAAAAGAATAGAATTGCATGCCTGCGCACAACTATTGCAAGACAGGATAAATCATTTGACCTCGTTGTCATTTGAAATATGGGAAATAGTTCTCTACTGCAAGTGTCCTGTGGGATTCATTATTTCTAAAGTGCTTTGAGATTTTTGGGTGAAGAAGTTCAAAATTATAATTACTGTGAAATTAAATGTGTTCTTGGTCACCGAGCAGGCTTTAGGTAGAACACTGAAACTTCAGTGCTCTATATAAAACTTTTATATAAAACTGAAACTTCAGAAAACAACTTTGTCAGGCAGATCATTAAAAAAGCACCATTAATCTCCATGGATTTGATAAGTTTTTCCTTACCACAGTTGTCTTGCATTCTTCCTGAAAGGCAGTGCAGCATGCCATACCCACATCGACAGAATCGACAACCCTTGATTATCCAGGCTCCGTGGGCAACAGGGCCACAGTTGCTGTTAATGATAAGGGAGAATTTTTTCCATTTCCCTGCCCATCAACAATGTTAAAACTGGAAGATTTCTGATTTCAGCTCTTTCTTACCGTTTCCGTTCATCATGCTCACAGTATCTGCCAGTAAAATGTTTTAGACATGCACAGAAACTGCCTAGGATACAGGTCCCTCCATTTTGACAACAGTGCCTGTTCAGCTTTTTACCTAAAAGACAATGATCCACAATTTACTAAGAAATAGAAAGGCTTTAAATCTCCTTTCTTCTCACTTGGTCTCTCAGGTCTCCCTAGCTGCGAAAGGATCTTAAGGATGTCTAGGCTTATTGTCTTTAAGGGCAATAAAATTAGCTGCCTGTTAGGGATGTTTGTTCAGTTAAGCCCAGTTTGTTTAGTTAAGGATTAAAAGCAAACTACCAGGGATTAAAGGATGGCCAAGAAGCAACTCCTGACAAGATCTACAGAAGTAGTACACACGTAACTGAAATATTTCATTTTGACAGAGGCAGGCCTCAGCCTCACTAATAAACCAGGGTTTTTTTCCCCTGGCAGTGTCCTTCTGTTTTTGATCCGTCATGCCACAAAAATGAAAGGAACTTCAAGGCGCTGTGTTTTAAACTGCCTAGGTTACAATCTTTAACCTGAAATGTTGTGATGAAGTAAAAATCTGCCATTGTTTCTGAATGTTATAGTTTGCTTCCAGACTGTAACTCTTAAGATAAAATGAAGGCAGGGTAGAGGTGGACTTAATAAACTAACTGAACCAGAGTTACACAAGCTTTATCTATGCTCGCTTTGTCAGCTGCTTAGATAAAATGAAAATTTTATGACCATCAAACCCAACATCATGTTTCACAAAGTCTGAATGAGACCAGTATACACCTCATTTGTAACTCCAGCATCTGCTTCTATTTTCTGTTATCCTAGATAGGGGTTTTGTAGATTAAAGATATGTGATTTAACTTTGATTTATTTATGTCTACTTTATCAGTAGGTGTGGAAAAGGACTTTAAAATGACCCATTTTAAACTAGCAGAAATCTCTTCTAAACTTCCAGCCTAGTTAGTGCTCAGGCTCTGGAAGAGAGGTTGCGACTTTTTTTTGTGAATAAATGTTTATGAAGGCAGGTTGTAAATGCGTAATGCAGCAATATTCTAGCATGGCATAAATAAATAATGTTACCTACTGTCTGTAATCCCAGTGAAAGGCACAAGACTCCTAGAATTTGGTTGCTTCCTGCTCTCATAACTTTGATTCATGTCATTAAGAGCATTTACAATAGTGTCTTGATTTTTTGGCTGCTGCTTTTGAGCTGTGGCATTGACATTTTCTCCAGCATGTTCATACTCTTCTTCTTCACGGCCTTGAAAAGGTAGGGAAAACAGAAGAAGGAGGAAAGGGGAGATTGAAATAAATTAATAGAAATATAAATTTATTAAAAAACTGCCCAGAACAGATTAGAAAAATGAAGCTTTCCTTACCTCTTCCAAAATGAATGACTTGCAAGGCCATAGGCACCATAAAAAGAATTCTACAGAACACCGAAAATATTGTATTAGTTTATGGGAATAAAAACTACAGAAAATTAAAACTAAGATTAATATTATTACTTATAACAATCTATTGTGACAAGAACATTTTAAGCACTATATAAGAGGTACAAATCAAACTATCACACCATGATTCACAAAATAAGCCAGTCTATGAAAAATAATGTGTTTGTATAACTTAAATTTTCATCCAGAATGCCACAGGTAATTCTAAAATGTGACTCTTTTCTGGGTGCTTTCTGTAGATGTCTTGACTACAATCTGATTATTACTGAAGCATCCTATTTCCAAGGGTACTGAAGTCAAGAAACATGCAATAACTTCCACTTGAACTAAGGTTTCAAATTCCTTCTGTTTCACTTTTGACTCCTCTTTAAAATAGTCTGCCTCCATTTTGAAGGGTTAACACAAAATTAAATAAGTTCTTGGATCTGGGAGATAATTGGCAGAACAGAAACCCTTACCTAACATGTTTCCAATACATGTTCCTACAGTCAGAAATGCTTGTGTGATTCTCAGCAGCTTGATTAGAAGTACAGTTCCAAGGTATGTTGTTATATGCAGCAGTCTTCTGATCATACACTGGGATTATTGAATCCAGACAAGGAAACAGAGAAGAGAAAGGATGATTGAGGAATTTTTCTTTTTTATCTCCAGACCATAAGAATATAGATGAGGCATCATTCCCAGGTCTGCTGCTTGTGGTTCTTCAGTAAGGTACTGACAGTCAATTACCATTTCTCTGAGCTTGAAAGTCAATAGCCCTCCCCTTACCAAGGACACAGCTTGCTGTAGGGGTGGAGCAATATCCCACAAGAAGAAGGTTGTTTCTGCTGTAGCTAAACCTTCAGCAGGCATTTCCCTGGTGAAACTCTCCCTTCAGGCAGTAGGAAGCAGGCTTCAGTGTAAAATGATATAAGCTGGTTTCATTTTCTCTGTTTTTCCTCTCCAACGAAGTATCCCTAAGCTTAGTTCAATGTTCAGGCAGACTTGCATCAAAACTCAACATCTGAACTTTGAGGAAGTTTAAAACCTAATTCAATCTGAATTTTGGGTTTTAAGTTTTATTTCTCCACTTCAGAAAGTGCCATTTACGATAGTTAATTTTTTTGCTTGCAATGAACCTCAGGGACTTACAGTTAGCCACCAGAATCTGCTCTGTATCTCAGTGAATATCCTGGTTTTCAGAAGGACTGACCTCCCATGGTTCCCATATCTTTGAGCACCCAAGTTTAGAATGTGTTGGCCTCATTGTAAATGTGTTATCTTCTGAAATGTTTGAGGTATTCGACACCAACACAGGTAA
Organism: Alligator mississippiensis; assembly: GCF_030867095.1. Taxonomy (NCBI): domain Eukaryota; kingdom Metazoa; phylum Chordata; order Crocodylia; family Alligatoridae; genus Alligator; species Alligator mississippiensis. The sequence goes on from NC_081826.1 coordinate 206,964,385, forward strand.
GACTACATGTTAATGGGTTAATGGTGTAGATCAGGGGTGTCAAACTCATCTGGTCCCTTGGCCTGAATGAGGTTCTCTGGGCTAGTCTGTGGGCCAGATGGATCCTGGACCTTGCTCTGGGGCTTGCATTGCATATGGCTTGTCAAATTATTATTGCCACTGTGGGGGCGGGTATAGGACACATGCTGCATGTGGTACCCTGCTGGACCATCCCTGTGCACTGGCTGTAGGGCTGGGCTGGTCTAGTAGGGCCTCGTATGCAGCTCACGCCTCAAGCTGGCCCCCTGTGCCATGTGCAGTGCCATTGTTGCTGGGTCCATCCTGTGTACCGTGCATCGGCCTCGCTCTAGCACAGGTGGCTGGCATGGTGCTGGAATGAGGCTGGCACATGCTGCACACCGCGTGTAGCTTGGACCTGGCATTGAGGGATCTACAGGTAGAACAGGTGGCTAGTGTGGGGCATGAATTGCATGCAGTGCCCTGCTGGATCAGCGCTGTGTGCTTGTTCTGGCGTAGTCTGATCCAGACCAGTCCTGGAGCATGCAGGGTCAATATGGCACAGGCACTGCATGGAATACGCACTCTGGACTGCCACCCTGTTTCACAAGAGTGCTCATGAGGCATGTAGGGTCATTCCTAGAACGATTGGCTGAATCATATGGCTCCATAGGCTGGACACAGACCACATGTTTAACACTCTTGGTATAGATCATCCATTACAAATCCTATATACATATGTCACTGATAGAAGACATGTCCTTCTAATGATGGTGTATCCTTTTTATTCTAATATAATAAAGGGCTTAGTGCATCTGCCCCTCTGTCTATAACACTCTTGGAGTACTCTGATTGGTTACTGAAACAACCAATCAGAGTGCTCTAAGTGCGTTACTGACAGGAGGTAGCAGTGCAGCAGAGTGCCACCATGATGGCAGGACAGAGGGGATGGAGCGGGGTGGGCTCGCCTTCCCCCTTCCTCCCCTGCCCTGCTCCCTGGAGGCGGTGCTGATGGAGGGGACAGCAGAGCAATCTTTCCCCTCCCCCCCTCCACTCCTGGGAGGTGGTGGCAGCATGGGGGGTGGGGTTAGGGTTAGGGCTAGCAAGCTTCCTGCCCCCTCTGTCCCCACCTGCTCCCCTCCCCGCCTTTTTGATGGGTAATTTGCTAGTGTAATCTATAAATGTGAAGGTTCCTTATCATGGATTCATGTAGTGGGAGAAATTATACCCTCCTGAAGAAAAAGAGGGAGGAGAGAGACATTTCTGTCTAAACCACATCTTTGGAGATATCATTACAACCACAGAAACACACCCTGATTTGATAGAAGGTGGAGCCAATTCTTTATTTTCTTGAATTTGCAACTTATGAAAAGAAAGTGTCTGCAACATTACAACATTAGCATCACTTAGCATAGGTGCAAGCAGGGAAGAATTGATCCCTTTTTACCCTTACTGGGTTTTGACAAAAGAAATTCTGGTAGCATGCAGCCGCTGCCACCACTGATCTGCTAGAGCATGTACCATATCTATAGGTTTCTGGTGGCTTTGTGTGGTTTAACTGCACTTGTTCTGCCAGCAGAGCCCAAAGTGCCTCCTGGGAAGATACAAGACAATGCTTCCCAACCTCTTCCTCAGCATGACCCCATTTAAACACTGGAAATTTTTTGCAACGCCAAAATGATACAGAGAAGATCAATGCCCTCATAGGAGGCATGGCTAGAGCAGAGCCTGTGGCAAGGGAGGATGTGGGCTGCCCCCCACCCTTTTCACAAATTTGGGGGACACATGCCCCTCCCCCCCACCCTCCCTTCCTGGGAACGCGTCCAGTGGTAGGGAGCCAGACCTCTGCCGTCCCTCCAGCTGGGCCCTGCATTCGGGCGCAAGGCCCCATGCACCAGCCCAGCTGTGCAGCACTCCCAGCTCTAGTGCCAGCCCTGCCCTGCCCCACTCTCTCCCTCTGTCCCTCCATCCCTCCTACTCTGTGGGGGCTTCAATCTGTCCCTCCCCCCATTGACTTAGCTGAAGAGAGCTGCTCTCCGCACTGCCTGGCTGCCACATGTATCTGTGTGTATGCCCATGCATGTAGTACCCCCTACCTGATCACCCTAATCACCCTGATTTTCACTGTAATTGGTCAACTGTCGAGTGTCTTTGCAACCCCATTTTTTATTGTTGTGACGCTAAATGGGATCATGATCCCAAGGTTGGGATCCACTGGCATAAGATATTGAAGGATCCACTAAAATTGTCAAAAGGTGCCTATACATGTCTTCTATCAGCTGCTGGATAGTGTCAAGAGCCTTCTTTCACTCAGGGGAGGTGTAACTGCCACCAGAAGCAAGGGGTTTCCTGCTGCAGAGGAGCTATGGATATAGATGTGTTCATAATTTTGATGGCAGGTCTTGAGTTCAACCAGCAGAACATTTCAATGTAGGCTATGTCTTGGGTTTTGTACATTTTGTGATAACAATTAGAGGTACAATTTATTCACACTACATGCAACATGTAAGAGAGGAACACATGTTCTTGTTAAGTTCACTTTAGCAAAACCTGGGGTTGAACTCAACCAGTGATATCAGTGTAAAAGATAACTTGTGCATTTTGTCTCCAGTAGGAATTTACATCAGGATAGCTAACTTAATGTAAAAATATACCATGAAGCCTTAGGTGACCATCTATACTACAGACTTTTGTCAGCAAACAAACATTAGTCAGGGTATGATTGATATAAAACACACTGGCCTCTGAACAGAAGGATATATGCAGCTATCTGGAGATAGCTGCGTACAACTGATGGATATGATTGCACCTCACCACTAGACAGCAGGGAGTAAGTAATAAGTAACCTGTTGGCCTTGTGGAAATAAGTATCCCTAGATAAGCACAGACAGATGACACCTATGCCATTGTAACTGATTTGTTCCAGGTCAATTACATACCAGGTTGGGTGAAGTTAACCTGATATAGGGGTTTGCACCGTCTGACTATCATTTTTTACATATAGTCTGTCCAGGCCTGATGTGCAGCCGCAATCTTAGCATTTTCAGGCTACATTTTATCCCAACTATGGTCCAATAAAATATATCACCCTACGAAATCCTTGCCCCTCACTTGTAGCTCATTGTGTTCTAGCTTAGGTTTGTTCCTGACTTTAAATCCATATTAGCCACATTTATTCTAGAACACACACTTGCACTGGAATAACCAAAATTTATTATATTTAGCCCTGTCTACATGATACGCTGACTGTACAGTAGCTTATTACTACTGCACAGTAGTGTTGCATCATGCTTTCTGCTACACGACACTACTGTGCGGTAGTAATGAGTTACTGAGCGGTCAGCATCATGAAAAAGCAGTCATTTAGTACTTATTTATACAAGTATTAAATGACTGCACAGTAATGACTACACAGTCAGCGTCTCATGTAGATGCGACCTTTAACACCATTTTCTCTCTTGGTGTATATATGTGTAGACGAGTTTTCATTGTAAGTTAGAGCAGAAGAGGAACCACTGTCTGATGGGGACATACTAGGTCACAGATTCTGGACTTGAAACTTCATTTAAAAGGAAACAGGATAAAATCAGTGGTATACCACAAAATCCAAACCTAACTGAACAGTGTCTTAGATTAAATTGAAACAGAATTTAATATCTGGTTGATTCTTTCACCATTTATGCCACCTGCTTCTTTTGGCTCTGGTTCAAGAAAGCACTTAAGTTCTAGAGACCTGAAGTTAAGTGTGTGCTCAAGTAGGAAGCAGGATAGAGGTGAACCTTACAGACTAACTGAATCAGAGATGCATAAGATTTAGTGAGCCACAGGTCATTTCATCAAATGCTCAAGTGCTGAGTCAAATAGAGGGGCTTTTTTGAATTGGGCCATAATCTGCTTCATGTGGCTTTGGAAATGAAATAAAGCTAGTTTCTGGTTTGCATGTATTAATAATTCATTTTTTATTTTCAGGAAAAATGTTTCAATAATGTGTTTTTAATTTTTTTAATCAAACATTCCTAATCACAGGGAGGTGCTTTATTTTTTATTTTTTAAAACTCTGCTCTAAATATGAGATTTATCTTCCTTATCTATAAAAAGTGGATAATGTTTTGAGTTCAAGAGGAAAAGCAGTAGATACATTAGTTTAATTATAATGATTCTTTTAAACAAGACATAAACTTTAAACCTATCTTAATTGTCTTTGCCTTTTTTATTTAAAACCTTGAGAAAATGAAGCTCATTATCCAATTCAGTGCTCTTTCCTTTACCACAGACTGAAACCAGAATGGGGAGAAATAAACATGCAAAATAACCATTTAATTTTTAGTAAATGTAACCTGGATGCAGTTCTATCAAACTACTTCTCTGACATTAACATCTTAGTTTTATATTAGAGGTAACTTAAAAATATTGAAGCCAGTAAAAAATAGATACGTTTTCACATCTTGTGCCATTTGTTTAAGATCAGAAGTCAGCCTTGTGGAGTGGAAAATCTGATGGCTTGGGGAGTTGTAAAACAATTGATAAATGTTTCTCACTATGATTCATTGTTTCTTTCCCATCTCTCTACAGGCACATAGAAAAGCACATGTATGAATTGAGGCAACAGATGTATGATGCAAAGATGCCATTTTTGCTTGACTGACCGATGAAGATGAGTTTGGCACAAAGCTATGAAATATTCTCTGCTGTTTGCCGTGAACAGAATATACCAGAAAATGATGAGGGTAAGTCCATCTCCTTTATCATCTGCAAACAAGATAAGAATGGAGACAACTAAGGAATCGGGCTAAGAATTTCAGTCAAGCCCTGTGTACGCTAGAAGACTTTCTGATGGTTAAACATTAATTAGGTACTTCTAATAGATATTGTGTCCTTCAATGTGCCTGCCCTTACCAGTCTGGTTTACATAGATGAGTTTTGTATATCTGTACAAATTTGCTTCATTAGTGCAAAAGATTCAGTATGTCCTTGTAGCAACTGCATTTAGCAATGCACCAGTGTATTGTGGGTCTCACGAAGTTTAGGTCATGGTTCCTAGCCCAGATTCCTGATGTAGGAGCACATCCACAAGGAACTGAGTAACGTTGTGCAGTTGACTCAGTATTTCCTAGGTTCAAGATATCTCAGTTGGCACTTGAGGGCCAAGGGGAGCCATGGGCAAAATTTCAGCTGAGAATGAGGGTTGGCAGAGGGTGGGAGCTAAGCAACTTGGATATCACTTCCTTTCTGGAGCCCTTGCTGCAAATACTGACTGCTCAGGAGTTAGGAGAGCTTAGACTAGGGATGCTGCAACTGAAGCATCTGCTTCTAGGAAGCTATAAGGCTTTAATTCGTCTTTAGATTGGAGCGGAGTTATTTGACAGATGGGAGCGGAGTTAAGTTGGTGGCCTCAAATAAAAGCATTGGAAGGGTGTTACCTCTGGTGGGATATGTGTTATAGAGGGATCATACATAAAGATGAAACTCAGAGCATCTAAGATCACTAGGAAATCTAGCCACAAAACTAACCAGATGCTTGGACTATTAATAGCATGAATGATAGCAAAAGAAAAGCACCATATTGTTCCATTATGTTTCAGTCCTGTGTATCAGTTGACCCCACATTTTATGGTTCCTTTTGAAAGACGAAATTGTTTACATGTGATTGGAGCAGTATGGAGCCAGTTGTTTTCTTGGCTACAACTAATAGAAAACTAATTATTTTTAGATTGTAGGAAGTGAGTTTGTGTTCTTTTTTATAAATTTCAGTTGTTCAGTTGAATGGTATATTATGACCATTCACCACCTCTCCAAACCAGAAGTGTTCAAAAGTGGTCTTTTACCGTAAGAATCTTCTGATTCTGCCAGGATCCATTTTTGTCATTCTTCTTACCCTGTATATAAGAGACAGGAGATTTTGATGCACAAACTTACCCTAGTTTAATTATATTTAGTTACGTTGGTGCATATTCTTATATCATTATCCTTATTCAAGTTTAAGTGGTTTATTGTAGCTTAGCTGGAACATGTTGTGAATCAACTCTGTGATTGCTACCAGGTCATATTCCCCACTTGAGAGCAGGAGGCCAGCAGGGCAAATAACACATTGACATGCATCAACTGATGCATCTTGTGTAAAACTAAGGAAGTGATACTCTTGCTGTACTCAGCACTGGTGAGACTGCACTTGGAGTATTGTGTCCAGTTCTGGGTGCTGCACTTCAATAAGGATGTGGAAAAACTTGAGAGGGTCCAGAAAAGAGCCACCCATATGATCAGGGACTTGCAAGGCAAGCCATATGAGGAAAAGCTAAGGGACCTGGGCCTCTTTAGCCTAAGGAAGAAAGGTTGAGAGGGGACTTGATAGCGGCTTACTGCTATATCAGAGGAGTGCATCAGGAGCTTGGTGAACAACTGTTCACTAGGGCACCCCAAGGGAAGACCAAGACAAATGGATACAAACTTCTGGAAGTCCGCTTCAGAGCTAATACCAGGAAAAACTCCTTCACAATCAGGGTGTCCAGACTGTGGGTTAAACTCCCTCAGAGGTGGTGCAGTCATCTACCCTGGCAGTTTTCAAGAGGAGACTGAGCAGTCACCACACTGGGGTCACTTGACCCCAGTTGCCTTCCTGCCTAGAGCGGGGTGGCTGGACCCAATGATCTGCAAGGTCCCTTCCAGCCTCTAACAATCTATGAATATATGACACTTAAGCTAAACTGAAAAAAAAATCTTAAACTAAAATTAAAGACAACCATGCAGTGGGTTGCACCACATTAACTAAATGGGCTTCAATTTAAATTGGGGCAACTCTCCTGCTAGATATACTGACTGTGGTGATACTCTAAGACCCTAAAACTGTAGTGCTACTCTAAGGCTTTTACTGATGACACTGTAAGGCCATTTACAGGTGTTACATTTCTATCAGGAGAATTGATGCTTTTCCAGTTGAAAATAGGAACATACAAGTGTTCACTCAATATCTCTTGGGGGATAACATGGGAAAGATCTTCTAGGTTGACACCTGGAAATTCTCCCTTGCAAGAGAAACCCTTGGGCATGCTTCCAAGGCACTTAGGAGAGTGCCTTAGGAGTGTACAGGCACTCTCCAAAGAATAAATTCCTGTATAATCCCTATGTTTTCCTTGCATTGGATGGAGAGGGGTGAGTAAACCAAGGTGACATCAGACTGCAGAAGCCAGTATGAACAAAGCTAAAATGATATTACTGAGCTGGATAGGCAATTCTAAGAACTGGTGGACCCAAGGAGGATTTTATCATGTCATGCCTAGATGTAGCAAGAGGAGGGGATGGGATGTTACTGATAGTGGTTGACAGCAAAAGCAGATATAACTTTCTCACTGCCTGCCGCTTGCATACACAAAATGAAATCAGCCTAGTAGCAAGCACTATTCCTTATTGGGTGGATTTTCTGTCTACTGAGCCCACTGTTTGTCTATATTTGACCAGGCTTAAAAATGTTATATATTTTACACAAATTGAATTGCAATTTTTTTTCAATATGTTGTGGATGTATATTTTTTCTTCTTAAAAAACGTATAGAAAAAGCAAAAGAGGGGAAACAAAGGAAGAAAACAAACCAAAACTCCAAACCCATAAGGTGAGATTTTGTTTTGGTTGCCAAAAAACAAAAGGGAACAAATATTGACTGATTTTTTTCATTAACACTTTCTTTTTGTTTGAAGAATCATTTTTCATAAGGCTCTTTCTCTCTCTCTCTTTCTTTTTTTTTTTTTTGTAAAAAAAACTTTAATTTTGTAATGTGTCAGTAAGGAGAAGGGATTTGAGACAGCAAATCCATAGAGTTGGGGCTGTGTTTCGGGGGTTTTTTTGGTCACCATCCAAACCTAATTCATTGTAATACTAGTACTTGTCCTCTTTCATTACTCTACTGCCAAGTAATTGTCTCCTGTCCACCATCGTAGGAGTTTGTGTGGATGCCTTTGGTGAAAAATGGACTCTTGAAAGGTGCAAAAGGGATGAGTTCTGTCTTATTTTCCTACACTCTAACTGGGTTTCACTTTGAGGATATTCATTTTGTTTGGCACTGTGCTTAAAGCTGCATTCAGACAGATACTGTAGGCATGTCTTCATTGAAGAGTTAACTCAGGCATTTACTTGAGTATTGACCCTTCTGCTCACATACAGACCTCTGGATTTTGGTGGTATTTTCAAGTTGGGTTAGCTGGCTTGGTATAAGCTCTAACCAGAATGATGCTTTTACTGCAATGAACCAGTACTAATACCCTGGGTACACTGAGCTTTTCTGAATGGCAAAGTTCATTCTTTTCCCCAATCAGAGAAAAGGCCCTGGCATTCTTTTTAGGTTAGTCAGCCCAATCTGAGAGCATCTTTCTGGGGAAGTGCATTGTTTCAAGTTCAAAAGCATTAGGTAGCTTGTAGAAAATGCAGCCATCTCTCAGAAATGTGTGTTGTCAATGGTTTAAAAAAAAAAAAAAAAATAAAAAATCAAGAATCAGGTAAGAAGCTTCTTCTAGAATTGTCCTCTAGGGTGCCCTAGAGGATATGAATTGTTGAAGAATCTTTACTCAGAGTGGTCACTGACAGGGTGGGAAGGCTGGTCAAACTCATGTAGTTTTTGTGCCTTAGCTTCCTCTTTAGACTACTTTTGAATAGTTTGAATGGAAGTCGTGTTTTTAAAATCTGTCCATACCTTAGCAAATATACTTGTAGAAAGATAAGGAATGCTTATGAAATGCTTGGAGTGCACTTGCTTATTGACTAAGAGGCCAAAATATCAAAGTCCTTTTCCTTTGTGTTTGGATCTGAGCACTTAAAAACATATTGTAATGTATATAAGTCCAGTTTAAGCGTGTACCTGGAGGTACATATATATGAACTGACACTGAAAAGGCAAAAATCCCCCACTAAAGATAGAGCTGAAAATGCCACAACTAAAGTCAAAAGTAGGATTCTAGACTGAGGCTCTATTGTTGGAGTAGTTAAATCACACCTGGGGCTATGAAATTAATAGCCACATGCTGAGAGACAATTCTAATTCAGTGATCTTGCATATGTATGCTGACAACAAGATTAAATGGGTGAAACAGAAAAGCAGCAAATGTTGTTATAAGATTTCTGTACATGTAATAAAGCTCTTAAGGAAATCTGTTAAATCTCTGAATAACATTTCAAGCTTAATTTGAAGACTATCCTTTTAAACTTGCTTTTCCTTTTTTTGGCAGGAGTAGTTACAGATTTAAGCAAAAATGACCAGTGTTGCTTTAATCATTTGTTTCCTGAAAATAGCAAGAAACAGCAAACTTTTAATTGTGTTTCTTTGTAAATGATTATATGGTATATTTGAAACCTTCTAGGGGCCAACCTGATATCCCAGCTACATTTTGAAGAAATGTAATCTGTTTATGGTCTGAACATATCCTAATTTCAAAAGTCTGTAGCAGTATGGTTTGTTTTGGGTTTTTTCAGAAAAAAGGCCCTGAATTTGGGGGAGAAGGGTAACATTTGTGTACATCTTTAGACTCATACACATGACTGTCCCAGTGAAAGTCAATGCAGTCAGATTCATCCAGGACCTTTTGGGACCTCATATATTGCACTTATGTGGGGTTTCAAAGAAGTCTCTGAATCATCCATACATCTATGGAGTCTTTTGGGATATATGGCTCTATACACAAGTCTGGTCTATACTACAGAGTTTTGCTAGAAATAGCTAGGATGGTTGAGTGTATGAAACAATCACAGTCCCTGGCTGACATGACATATTGCTGCTTGTGTAATACTTAGTGTGAACGTATGTATGCCCCTAGAAGAGAAATTATGTTAGTTCATCATATATTGTTCAATGAGATGGTGTAGTTATTGTGGAAGAAAAAACATTTCTCTTAGCATTAAGAGAATGCTAAGAGAAAAGTCGGGTGTGAGAGAAAAAAGGCTGTGGGTTGGGAGTGAGTTAGGGTGGGGGCTGGCAGGGCAGGGGCTTAGGAGTGAGGAGCAGAGGCAGGGCATGGGCATATCACTGCCCTTCCACAATCATATGCTCTCCCCACTCTCCTCTATGCCCTACCCCCTCTCTCTCCCAAGTGTCCTCTTTTTTGATACTGGAAATATGGTAACTCTAGATATACTGCCTCTTCTTTGGAAGCGCTGCCTATAGTGGCAGAGGCTGTGTAGTATAGACAATCTCATGGATGCACAAATGTTACTTGGGGGATCTATGTACATTGATTTCATTGGAACTATTCGGATGAATAGAATTATGTGCCTTGGTGATTGTAGGAACCCTTACTTGATACACTTTCTTATAACAGATAATTCAATTGTTTTTTTTCTACTGTTCATTGGAACATATTTTTTTCACTCTCTCCTCTTACAGAACCTGAGAGGTGATGATTTTCAAAATATTCCTTTTAAGCATGGCTATATATAACAAGGAAAAGAAACACTGTCTAATACCGGTAGCTGTTGAAATAATTGGCTAAAAACAACTGATTTTAAACACTGCATTTCATTTTGTGGATTGTGCAGATATTTACTGTAAAAAACAAAGATACAGTAAGCAAAAAGGTAACATTTAAAAGCTGTTAGCCTCAGTAATGAAGGTGACTTGCTCACATTTATAATGGAACCAGTAAGTAGGAAGATAAATACTGTTAGGGGGTAAGGATGAAGTCAGGAGGGTAAAAGTATTATACATGTGTGGGAAAAAAAAACCATGTCAATGAACAGTGTCACTTTTCCACCATGCTCATTTTGGTTTGACAAGATAGTAGTCTTAGGGACATAAGTCGGGGTGTGGGGGGTGTGATTTTCCTGAAACATGAAGATTTGCTTGATCTATTGCACAGTGTACAGAATATATTATTATTAGCCATTTTGTATGGGCAAGTCTGATTGCTCTCAGTAGAGAAGTCCCTATAGGTCCTTTGCCACAATCAGTGGACAACTGGCATGTTTTCTTGTAGAAAACATCCTGAAGATTTGCAAGAACTGAAGGGAGAATCATATGCTTAGTGTAATCTGACATATATTATTTGTCATAATTGGAGCTAGGTAACTTTGGTAAAAATATATTCATGGAAGCTGGTATATTTTTTACTGGTTAAGTTTGTCTCTCTCAGAACTGCATCATTTGAGAATTTGAGGCCTTGAATGAAACAATGTGATAAGCTAAACTATTTTAGAAAACAGAAATGACCAATGTTTGCTCCTGAAAGTCCCAGCATCTAGTCATTTAACCCCAAAATGGGAACGAGAAAAATCTATTCACGTCAATGACAGTGAAATTCATATGTATAATATTTTACAAACATTGTTTATTTTTATTTATTGAGAAGTTGAGACTGGTACATTTTCTACTGATGGAAAGAGGGTAGAGAGAAATTTGTTGACATAGCCATTATGGCATAGCTATACTAGCACAGAGGCTCTTATGATTTGAATGTGGCTGTTGACACATAGGTTAACAAGGCAGAAAAAAACATGCCAAGAGGCCACAGGCTACAAGGAGATTGAAACTAAATTCAATTTTGCTCTTTAAATCAGTGGGATTCTGCTATGTCCACTCTGATAGCTGCTTTGGGGAAAAAAAAAAAGAAAGTGTTGGTCTCCAGGATTGAGGCTGATATTATATAAATGTAGAGTTTTTCACCAACCTTTTTTCAGGAACTATCAAATGATCTTCAGCTTTTGGGTATAATACAAAAGTGTTTCCTACATGTGGTCTTTAAAGAGTTAGATTCAGACTAAAGTTTAGTTCTCAGATGTTTTAACAGATTTCCACAATACTGCAAGTCAGGAAGTGAAGCTAAAGCCATAAAGTAAGAACACAAACAATGAATGTGTGTTTTGCTAATGCAGTTTTGTTTGAATAAGGATTAAAGGGAAGCAGGTGGGAATTTCTAATTAGCAAAAAACTTAACTCAAGCATTTGCCAGCAGGGCAAGTTTCAGGTCAAGTTTAAAACTTGACATATGTGTATGTTCTTGCATTCATGGCGCACCTTAGCTTATCTCAAAGCAGTTTCAAACTAGCTTTGGGCACATCTACATGGGCATATCTACATGAGATGTTTGCAGTGGTTTACCATGCAGTTGACCAATTAACTGTGCAGTTCACTGTGCAGTAAATGTTTCAGCAACTGTTAGGGTGCAGGAAACTAATAAACTCCTCAGCATGGTAGTACTTGGAAATACAAGTACTACCCTGCTGTGGAGTTTGTGTGCAGCAGTGCATGTGTAAACGCTGACTGACTGGCTGTGGCATGAGGGTGCTTCAGTGTAGGGACTGCCTGCCAGCTAGCCTCATGCTGAAGCACCCTTGTGCTGCAGCCACCCCCTCCACAACACACGGGGCCTGGTTGGAACAGTCCCAGGCTGGCAGACTGACTTCTGAGGCCCCCCTCCAGCTGGAGCTGCTCTGATGGGCTCCTTGTGCTGTGCATGAATAAACTCCAGAGCCAATTGCTCCAGAGTTATTTGTTCCTGGGTGCACATTCAAAAGGTGCACCTGGGAGCAAAAATCTCTGGATCAATAAGCTACGGTGTTTGTTCATGTACACTAATTGTAGGTCTAGTTGCACCCAAAAGTACTTTTAGAGTGCTCATGATTTTCTTCTTTAAGTGAAAATCCACCATTTTCACAGCTAAGTTTCTCAGGGGATACAGATTTCAGGGTGTGACAGGGGGCCTCCTCGGGGCTGATCTCCACGGCCCGCCCCCTGTCTCTGTGACAGGGGGCCTACTCAGGGCCAAGCTCTTCGTGGCCCACCCACCTGTCTCTGGGCAACCGCCTGCTTATCTCACCCTCCACACCTTTGATGATAATTGATTCGTTAAGATATTAATTAAGCGGGAGGCTGCCCATTGTAATGCCCCGATGCCAGGGGGTGCTCTGTGGCTCCGACCTCCCCTAATACCGCAGCCCAAGCCTCGCAGATGGCATCTCGCTGTTCTCATAATCACCGGCCTCACACTGGGCCCCAGAATCATCCGTACTGGACCCCACTATGATCCTCTCCTATAAGGCAGCCACTCCGCCATCATCCAGGCTACCTAGCCCCCCCAAAGACATGTTCCCCTCTTGGGTGTGGTCCCCCCAGGACCTTCGGCCACTTGCCCTGGCCCACCTCCAGGCCAGTCAGGACCCCAGGCCCCCAGCTCTTGGGCATCCCTTGTGGTGGGCCCCTGACCCTTTTGACTCTCCAAGTCCTGGCCCCAGCTTGGGCCAGTCAAGGGTACTCTCTCCCTTCAGGCTGGGTCTCTAGCCGCTCACTCGCATCCTCAGGCCTCACCATGCCACTACTCCCTTTCTCCTAGGGGCAACCGCAGCACCACACCCCGTACTCCATCACTCACTCAGGGTCCGCCCTCTCTGGGCCTCTCACAACACTGGCCCTCTGGGCCCCCCAACAAACACAAGGGTAACCCACCCAGTGGTGGTGGGAGCTAGGGGTTAAGGTGCCCCAACCCGCCTTTCACCAGGGTGGTAACTGGCCTGGCATTTCCTGGGGGCTCCTGCGCCACTGAGAGCCCCACCAGGCCACCCACTCCCAGCAGGGTGCAGTTTCAGGTCATGCCCAGGACCAGGAGCCTCCTAACCATCCCCTTGCAGCTCCCCCTTACCTCCAGGTCATTCACAGCAGCCCTTTGGCTAGACAATGTTGCTGCCTGGCCTCCAGCAGCCAAACTGCCCTGCTTATATAGGCCGCCGCTGTCTCCAAAATGGCTGCTCTAATCAGGCACCTGAAGGCTGCCAGCTCCAGGCCCTTAAAGTGGCAGACACCCCCTGTGCTCTGCCACACAGGGGTACAATGAAAACTTTCTCACCTGGAAAATAGGCCTGAATTTTCACACACAAAAGTTGCAGAGGATATATATAAATGCTGTCCCTTTTTACAAAAATACAGATCAAGGATGGCCAACAGTGGCACAGGTACAAGTGGCATGGGCATCCTCCATGTGGCATGCTGGAGACTGGGGAGGTGACAGGCAACACAGTAGTAGATAGGTCAGGAAGCAGAAATAAAGCAGCAATTGGTCCGAGAGCTCAGGGAAAGAAGTGGGAAGCAGAGCAGCAAATCAGATGGGAAGTAAAGGGATGAGAGTAAAAAACAGAACAGAAGATCAGGCAGAGGAAGAGGATTGGGGTGGCACTTGGGGAAGGTGAGGGACTAATTTGTGGCATACTGACCAAAAAGCTGGGCTCCCACTGGCATCAATATTTGGTGTCTTTCCTGGTGAAATATCTTTCCACAGTTCTAGTTACAAATTCTGATTATAATCTTGGAAACATTTATGTACATGAACAACTACTTCTCATTGACTTGTATGGGGACTGTTCATAAGAATAAAATTATGCACATATGTACATGTTTGCAGTACTTGATCTTATAAAAATAATGTCTACTATTCTTTAACTTCCTTGGAACAGTTGATTAACTAATTTTACAGATAAGCACCAAATTTTTAAGTCCTTACCTAGTCATTATTTAGGCAAGACTGTCTCCAGCTATGTCTTCACTGCAAAAGATGTGTGTTTTTACAGAGATAAAAACATTCACTATTCCATACTGACCTATACTGTCCACACCTTTGAAAGATCTTGACTAGCTACGTCAAGATAAAATCTCTCTGTGCTTCATCTCCACTGGGACTTTACAGTGAGATGATTATCTCTAGCTGGTCTGCTTTTACATCAAGAAACTGTATGTAAACACACATTTCTTTCAGGTAAGACCTAGCCGAATTGACTCATTAACCCTGTAAGCTGTGGTTGCAGAGCAGACGTTGCTGCTGTAAGTAGTTAAACTCTGTCATGTTCTTGTGCAGGGATAAGTGGTTAATCTCTGCCACTTTTCACAGCCTAGAGAAGGACAACTGTTTGTGTAACTTTCCACCAAGTACACAAACCAGCAAAAAGACTACGTTAGGGAACGTTCTGTTTCTTTACCCTTCACTCTGGGAGGTCAAGGAGACTGGCTGGCAAAGTGGCTGAAAGTTCACCAGGTTTTCTTTAGAGTGGGCCACATGAGTTTGACATCAGCTTACCTGCAACAAGAAGAAAAAAATTGACATTTTGCACGTTTCCCTTGGAGGGCCTATATCAGCACTCTTTTTCAGGGCTGTAACCAGCAAAGTGGCTGCACTGTTTCACTACAATTTATTTTTATTTGGATTACTAGCAAATTGCCCATCAAGAATGTTGGATGAATTTCAAATAACAAAAACAAAAAGATAGATTTTACTTTTTATATTTCTTAAATAAATTAAAGATTTATACAACTTAAATAAAACAGGATGAACATTTGAAGATACTAATCCCTTCCTGCACTTGCTCTCATCCAGCCGGCAGGAGGCGGACCCGTCCATGCTGCTGTCTGGCTGCTTGCGTGCTTCTTTGCTGGGCAAGGGCTGGCGAGCTCCATGCCTCACAACAGCTGCCAATGTCCCAGGGCTTCCTCTGCCCTGCCCCAGGGAACCCCCTTCCCTGCTCAAGGCTCAGGATGGGGCTACTGCTACTCACCCACTGCCTTGTGCCTCTGCCCAGCTCCCACTCTTCCTCAGCTGACCCCTCCCTCTGCTGTCCCTGCCATGCCGGGCTCCTGGCACTCTCCTGGGAGGAGCTCAGTAGAAACAGCCCTGGCCCCTGACTTTTTTTCCCAGTTCTGGAAGTTGGGATCATCCTGACATGGTCACTAAACAAAGCAAAGAAATTTCTCTTAAGACACAAATGTTCTCTCTCTTACAGTTTTCAAGCTATTCGCATTTAGAGAGCATTACGGACAGACAGACACACAGACAGGTGGACTAAGCCCTTTACATGTATATATAATATCCACTAGGAACCCCATTCGTAGGAATAGGACTCCATTAGGATCTGGGATAGATTCATAGGGGGGTTGGCGGGGCAGCTGCTTATCAGTTTGGCACAGCACCTTTGGCTGTAGCACACATCAGGTCTTGGTGCAGGGTCTGGACAGACCCTGCTTTCATGCAGCTCCAGAACCCATCAAGAACCCAGGGGGTGAGGATTGCCAGTGCCACTTGTCCCCTCTTTTCCCCTCAAGCTGAATTCAGTTGGGCAGGGAAGAGAGGGGGAGGGTGAACAGCAGCAGCTGTAGCAGTGATGACTAAGCCCCATAATCACTAGGGTGACAACCACTGGTGTGCTGCACAGGCAGCGGGCTCACAGTTGGCCCCTTTCCCAGGCTGGAGGGAGAGCCAGAGCTGTGGTCTGCATGAACACAGGGCTCTGCCAGCCAAGCAGGCAGCAAGAGCAGACAGTGCTCCCTAGGGCCCAGGAGCCACAGGTGTAGGAGCTGATGAGTCCCTCTGAAGCTCTGAATACCATATGGAGCCGAGCAGGGGTCCAGGTTGGCTCAAGCCAACCCAGAACTTCTGCTATAAAAGAGTGCTAGGCTTAGATGAAAGGGAAATGCTGGCACAGACACTGGCCTATGCCACATCTCCCTACCAGAACCTAAGATCCAGGTAAGGGGCACAGAGCTGTCAGTTCTCCATGAGGAGCCCTGGCCATCCCTCAGCTGACAAAGGTCAGGCACACATAGGGGCCACATTGGGGTTCATGGTACCAGTGCCCCACAAGTATCCAAAGGGCCTTGCCTGGGACAGGCCCGCCCACTTGGATATGGCTCACAGAAGAGGGGAGAACCCTGACAAGCCCCAGTCACCTCAGGCAAAGCAACAGAGGTACACTGCAGGGCTAACAAGAGGCTGGAAGCAGGCATGAATAGCATCATCTGAGATATAGTTGTGTATTTGTTTCTCTGTATTGTGGACCTGTTTGTATAACAAGCAAAGCTGAATGCCTAATGAGACCAGGTGCCCACACCAGGTACCAACAAGACCTGAGTGGAAAGGGGTGGGGTGTAAGGGAGGTGGAGCCCCACAGGCTACTTGCAGCTATTGGGACCCACATCATTCTCATGAACCTTGGCTCATCAGGTACCACCTCCTAACAACTGTTTCAATAGCAGCAAGTCCTGGCAGGAGAGATATAGGAACAGTGGGAAGGAGACACCTGTTGAGAAGGCTATACTCAGGTCTTACTCTGATATAGATGCTTGGTCAGGATCCCTCTATACCTCTATTTTCCCCTCCTGCTGAATTTAGTGGGGAAGGGAAGAAGGTGGGGCAGGGGGGATGGTAAACAGCAGCAGCATTCACCTCCTAGGCTCTGGAGCCTTGTGAAAGCCAGGGCTCCAGCCAGACCCTGCACCAACTGGCTATGAGCTAAGAGCTCATTGCATATGTGTAGCACAGACAAAGTGTGTGTGTGTGGGGGTGCACCCTTTAGCCTAGTTTCTGGACCTTATACTGATTGGCCCTGAACACCCACAGAGGAAGAAAAGACCCACAGAGCTCACAGCCTTCCCTTGCCAGCTGGGTTCTCCAATGGGCTGCTACTGCTTCCGTACTTGTGAACTTTAAAGGACAAGGACAGTTATGAGAGAGGATAGGTCTGTAGAGGTATGTCAGAGCTACCTGTCTGTATTTCAGGGCTCTAGTTATGCTGTTCATTGCTTAGTTTGACCATTAACTCCAAGTTTCAATGGATTAAACTGCCTTGATTAAATGAGTTATTCCTTTCTAGTGTTTTTTCCCCTTCTCTGCCTTATCCTTTCCAGCCTTCCAATTCCTTCTGTTCCTTCATGTCTGTGCTCTCTGATATTCTTAACATGCATGTTTCCTCTCAATCCTATATTTTCTAAAAGTACTCTGTGACTTTTTTTTCTGAAGGACCATAGAGAAAGATCTTAATTCTGCCTGACACTAGCACATCAGTGTTGTGGTACAAACCCCTCAGCTAGAATGCTTGACTTTCCCACGGTCTGTCCCTCATCGTTTCCCCCACTGCCTGCCCCACTGCCACTGAGTGGCCACTGCCTGCCCCCCGCCCCTTTACTATTGCCTTTCCTTGCTCCTCTCTATTGGCTCTCACCTCATTTGCTTATGTTTGCAGATTGGTGGGGGAAGGGGGAGGAGTGAGTTCTTACATCTGGATTTGCAATGTCATAAACTGGGGGGAGGGGGGAAAGTGGAGGGGTCAGCTTGCCTGACCAAGTAGGGGCAAGTGACAGTTTTGGCTGCACTGTGCTGTGATTGAGTTATTCCATGATATGCTGATCTGACTCTTCATTAGTGGTTGACACTTTGCAGTATTAACAGCTTTAGGGAATAGTCCATAACCCTTTGCTCTTCAGATCAAAGGGCTAGAATGATATCTCATTTTATCTGAGTTAAGCCTCTCAATGAGCCATTCATATTTGTTTGTCACATCTGTTCCATTCCATCTACCCTGTCACTTTGTTTGCTAACTTGAGAATTTTATGTGAACATTAACATGACAGGGATATCTAGCTGCTCACTCAGAAAACATGTCAGCAGGTGAGATTAGAGGGTTTCCCTAGAATTTTTTTCCACTATCAGTCATGTTCTTCTCCTTATGGTGTTGCCCACCTGGCCTCAGGCTACCCACAGGCCTGCATGTTTGGCAACCAGGTGGTGGGGTTTCCCACGGGCTGGATGACACAATGCCATGGGCAGGATCTGCCCATTGAGTACCCCTGCCCTACAGACTTGTCTTACAATTATAGTTACATTGGTATAAGAACCTGCTGTTGTAGTTCAGTGGTAGAATCCTTGATTGCCATGTGGGAGATCCAGGTTGGATTCCCAGGTGTGCACATAACTACAGCCATCATGGCACTGAATGTCTGGACTCAGCCTGGCCTTTGGATTCTGTCTCAATGGTCAGAGGGGGATGGGAGGTCTGGGCAGCCTCCACCCTTGCCTAGGCATATGTGTCAATGGTCTGGGTAACTTCTCATGCATACGTCATAATTTGGACTTGTATAAGAGCATATGGATCCTCTTATTCTGAAATATACTGGTATAACTGTATTGGAATAGATATTCCAGTAAGGCTTGTCATGTTCACAAGCTCCAAGTGTCACTTTAAAAAAAGAAATAAGTTCTCTGTGGATGCAAAAAAACTGCTTTTATGCCAAGCTAAATATCTGTGAATGCAAACAGGCAGCTGGAGACAGAAATGGCACCCATTCTTGGAGTCTGGGATTCAAATGGTTGGAAATTTTGACAGAATGATTTTTATCTGGAAAACATTCATCTGTTGAAATGACATTTGGTGGGAATGTGTCAGTACCAGGGCTGTCCCTGGGGGAGGGTACGGGAAGGGGGTGAATTGGGGTGACCACCCCAGGCCCCACATTTTGGGGGTCTCTGCAGTCAGTGCCATAGAGGCCCCTCCGCGGCTGCTACGCACTGCTGCTCCCGAGAGCTGCCGGCTCTGCTGCTGCCGCTTGCTGCCAGCTCTGGCTGCTTTCCACCCCCTGCCTGATGCTCACCAGCCCCTGGGACCCACACACCCCTAGGGACAGCTCTGGTCAGTACTGACAAAACTTGTGTCAAGAAGGGTTCCTTAAGCCAAAACAAGAGCCATAGCTTGATGGTGAAGCCGTTCACTTGGGCTGTGGGAAATCAAGGTTCGAGTTTCTGCCTAATACAAATCAGAGAGTTGAATCTGATTTAAGTGAGTGTCCTGCCCATGAGGCTGTTGATAATTATTGAGTGCATATATTTTTTGAAAAATGTTTTAAAGGTTCATGGTTTGACCATATCCAGGATAGATATATCTTAAAAAAAAATCAGTCTTTTCTAAAATGGGGAATCAATTTCCTGCCTTGCTCTATGTGGAACATAATTATGACAATCTAAATATTGACAGTGCTAACTGTCACTGTTGATCTTTTTATTGAATATTGGGCATGGGTCAGGCTTGATGGAAAGGAGGGAGTTGACTGGTTGCTATCAAATTATCTTTTCCCCTGAGTGTGCCAAAGAGGAAAGATGTCCCGTGGCCTCTTCCCAGTATCAAAACTCCAAACTATCTTCAGTTCATTTCAGTATGCCAGAAAGCTTCAACTGCCAGTTCCTGAGGTGGGAAAACTTTGCAGCTTTCCTCAGACTGTCTACATTGGAATTTTGCACTGGGTAACTAAAAAACCTGCTGCACACTGAAACGTGAATATTAAGGGAGGAACATGAAACCGTAAAACGAAACTATGTGTAGATTTTAGCTTTAGAACATATCAAAAAGGCCAGGCAGGTCAAGACTGCTTGTCTTGTTTGTTTTCCTATTTAATTCAGTAAAAAAAATGTTGCAGTGGCCTCAGAACATTGAATTCAGTACATAACTCAGTATTTCTCTGCTCCAGTTTCAGGAATCAGAGATCAGAGCCTCAGAATTTAGGTCCAATGACTTGTATATTACCTGAGGCCACTCCTGAGCTGGATCATTAAGTTGGAGCATGCATGACATGTATTAGGCTTACTTGGATTCATTACTGTTATATTAAGCCAAAGGGTCGATGAATACAGCCTTTCTGATAAATCACTTAGTCCAGGGATTGGCAACCGTTTAAAAGGTAGGTTAGCAGATGGGTCACCCTCTGCTGCTGCTTCCCCGACTACAGAATTGCCACCATCCTTCTGGCTTTGCAGGCCAGGTTAAATCACTCGGTAGGCTGTATCTGGACTGCAGGTTGCTGACCCTTGTCCTAGTGTTCTTCTCCTGTTCTTCTCACCCTACCCTCTTTATAGAGCAACATTTTTGCTGGTATAATTGCATCTAACCTGGGCTTTTACTGGCATAGCTACATCACTGGGGGAAGAGTGGGGGACAACGAACATTGCTTATGCTAATGAAACTTTCTAGTCAACCTCAGTAATTAATAGTTTATCTTGTCACACTGGGGAAGCTAATTTCCGATATAGCTATGTTGCAGGCAGTACCAGGAACCTTATAGAAGGGGCCACACTGTACTCTTCATTTGCCACTGGAGCATAGTGAAGAATTATGTTTGCACTGTAAATACAAGGGCAGAAAAGGGCCAATGCAGTTGCATGAATGTGTGAGTCAGTGTTGTTAGCTGTTACTCACTGTACTAGAACATGTCAAATTGTGAAAAACAAAGGCAACTTTGAACTTTCTTCTGAAACCACAGTTGAAACATAGGATTAAATAATAATGAAAAACAACAGAAGCTGTCAGGGCAAAGGAGAGATGATGTTTTAGATGAAGGAGAAAAAAGGCCACAAGCTATGAAATAAAATCTAATCTGTTTCCTCTTCTCTGCAGGACTCCCAAGTCTGAAGTGTAATCTCTATTACTGTAGTGCTGCTTTCCTAGCACAGAGTTTTAAAAGTAATCTCTTTGTTTGTTTTCCAACCACCAGCCTTGCTCTTATGGTGAAAGAGCTGTCAGAGACTCCATTGTACAGCTTGGTTGATAAGGTCTTTCTTGTTGTGGATGGCCAAGCAACAAAGCTTGGGGATCCATTTAGGTTTAAGAGGGATGGAGATCTGGTCTGTGACTAGAGGAGGTAAAAAAAAACAAAACAAAAAACCTCACAAAAATAAACCCATGACACTTTCCTTCCATCCAAAAAAATGCTTTTTTGTCAAAGCTAAAATATTTCCTGGAAAAACTCTCGAAAGGCACAGCTACAGGAGTTTGGCAGAAATGAAACATATTCTGGTGTTGCAGAGAGGACACAGAAGCTGGGGTATAATACTGATGATGAGTACCGATGCTGGGCAAAAGACAAGGAATGATGGCAGGCTTATCAAAACAGAAAGGAGGCACCAAAAAGACTGGAGCCACTTAAAAGAGGAGAGAGAGAAAGAAGCTGAAAGCAATCATATCACCACCTATAGCAGGGCTCTCCAAGCCAAGTGGCCAATGGCTGCACACCCCATAGACTGCACTGGCTTAGACCATGGGCTGCCTCAGGCTATGGAGACTCCAGCTGTTGCTGCAGCTGGATAATAGGGGCAGCAGTGGATTGGCAGGAGCCTGGGGGTGAAGTGTTAACCCTCTGTGGGCCACATGTAGTCCGCAGGCCACCAGTTGGACAGTCCTGATCTATGGAAACAGAAACAGGCACTTAGGTAGGGTTGAACATGGCAGGATACTGAGATGGAAGAGCTTTTTTACAAGACCTGCTGTGCTTTAGCTACATCCCCAAATGACTCTCTTCTACAACGTCAGTAATGGTGCTTGAAGTGCTTCTCCAAGGTAGACCTGCAACTTTGCATGAAGGCAGAAGGAGAGAGCGAATGGGAACATAGCACCGAGTGAGTAGGGCCCTCAGCTGGGAAAGGAGGAATCCTGGGTTCTGACCCTTGTTCCGGAGGCTGTTTGTGCATTTCACATGCACTAGTAATGGGATTAAATGGATAAATGGCCCTTGGAATGAGGTCTGGGCTCCCAGCCTCCTGCCTTGAAGGTGACTGCTTTTACTAAACCACTCTGGTTTTCTTTCTGGCCCAGTAAATCTTGAATTCTTCTCTGCACTGCGGAAAAGCTTCAAGAGGTGTGATGGAGAGTGCCACTTCCCCATAGAAGAACCTCAGCCTTGCTTAGGGCACTTCTTTGGAAGTTGGCAATGAGGATTTGAATTCCTTCAGATGAAGGGAAATGGCATCTGGGTTTCCTGCATCAACTACTAGGTTATTGTATGAAAGGGACCAGCAGTGGCCCCTGCTACTGCAGCTGTACAATATGCAGGTGCAGGCACTATTATTTTTTGTGTGGATTTGACCTGGCAGGTATGCTTTAGGTGTGCTCTTAGCATGGGTACTGGACTGGGCAAGGCAGAGGCAGGGATAGGAATGCCTAGTCTGGATTTCAGCTGGGTTTACGCATGAGATAAGCACCAAGTACTGTCCAGAAGTGAGGTGCTCCTGCACCCTTTGTAATCACTTCATTACAGACTCTCATGAAATCCATCCCCCAGGACTGAGGGGCTAGAATCCTTTCACTGACAGGTAATCAATACTTGGTAGTACAGTGTTAGCCAGTTGTACTATAGCATCACTTAGTTAGATGTCAGGAAACTAGTTTCATTCAGTCAGCTGTGGACTTCATTCCTAAAGATCACAAGCTATTGTATTAAATTTATGCAGGCAGGTATTATGGCTGCCAACTACAAACCTGATTTTCATATTGCTCTAAGTAGAACTTGATTATGTATCATGATAAATAGCTAACTGATGGATGACCTTTGAGAGCTCTCTCGGTTGTAATATTGCATAGTTTTCCAAACTCACAGGTTAATTCCCAAGACTACCTTGCCCATACATTTATTTAACTTCTACCTTCTTAAGGACAATTTTACTTCAACTCTACATACTAAGACTTGTTAAACAATCTTTCCCACAGGAACAATACTTTTAATTGGCTTGTGCAGAAGACTCAAGTAGCTAGAAAGATTTAGAATAAAGGTTGTTCTCCCCCCCAAAACACCTGCTGAAACCTGCTGAGCTTTATACAACTCAAGACACCTGCTGAAACAGCTGTTTCTTCCCCACAGTGCTAACAATCAACAAATAGTATCTACTGCAGAGCTCTTTCTCTTTTTGCTTCAGGAAAATAACAGAGGGTGGCTTCAAATAGATTTTACTGGTAAAATATTGCCTGTTTTGTAGCTCTAGCAGACTACCTTGCAGCAAGTTTCTATTTACCATTTTATGTCACATGGTACAGTAATGTATGTGGGTAAACTTTTAAAGTTAAGTCATTCCCCCTATCTTCCTCATCACTAAAAGGAGAGACATTTTTATTACAGTTTATATAATCAAATTAGCCAAAGCCAACTTTGAACTTTGAATCTGCTTCAGTTTCTGAAGTTCTCCATAAATAAATACCCAGTGTAAGAGTGAAATATAAAAGTCAGATGTGATTTTATATTAATTTTGTATAGCAAAGAATAAGAACAAGAAAGACTAGGAGTCATAGGCTGCATTGGGCAATTGAATAAATGTTTCTACACTGTGGACTTGAGTTTAAATTTCCAGTAGGTAGGAAAGGTAAAGTGAAAATAGTAGTTGTTATTGCTATGTAAAAGACCAAAATTTGCTTTTCTTTTCATGATATCAGTCTGGAACACTGAACTTAAAGAAGCTGGCTTGTACCTATACTAGTGTATCTGTTTTTTGCAGGTTTTAGTCAGGAGGAGGACGTAAATCACCTGCTCATATTTTAAAGGGATTTAAGAGGTACTTGCTAACCTAACTGAAATTCAATATTCATGAGCCCGAGCACTTTTCTATTGGACCACAAATTGGGGAGGCAAGGCAGAAGAAATGGAACTTGCATATTTTCTTGTTGCAAACTTCAGCTGAGCTTTTATAAGTAGGAAATAGTGTACGGGTGCACTGATAGAGATTTTTTGGGCCTATACTAATAGCCGATTTATAAGGAGGCATATCAGCTGATACTGCTCTGATTTCCAATACACAGCCTGGCAGCTTGAAGAGCTGTGTCCAGCTGCTAAATCTGTTGTGGTGGAAGGGGAAGGGAAGGGGTATGGGGGGGCAGGGGCAGATGGAGTGTCCTGCAGTGAGGGAGGGAGTGGGGCTGGGGCTGAGGCAGGCACTGCCCAGCCAGGGTGGGGTGGGGCATGGGATGGAGCTGTGGCTCATCTGGGGGGGGGGTGGCTCCCACTGCTGTATGCACTCTGGGAGGGCATGGGGGGCATGTGCCCTCAGATGTGCTGCAGGCTGGGGTCAGGGCTGCGCTGGGTTCTTTCTGTTGGAGGAGCTGGGTTGCACTGTATTCAGGGCAGGCAGTGGTGGTGTTGGGAGGGAGACTATGGGGGGGGGCTGCAGCCACCCTAAAATTTGTCATAACTCCCCCAACCCCCCCTCCCAGTGCTGCTGCTGCCTGCCCCAAGTACAGCCCAGCCCAGCCTCCTCCAGGAAGAGCCCAGCACCACCCTGGCCTCAGCCCACAGTGGCAGCCCGCCCCGTCCTGCTCAGGTCCAGGGGAACATCCCATGCCCTCCTGCGGTGCGCACAGCAGCAGGAGCTGCCCCCCACCTCTCCATGCCCCCCGATGAGCTGCAGCTCTGTCCTGCATCCTGTCCTGCCCCAGCTGGGCAGCCCCAGCCCCACTGCCTTCCTCAACACGGGGGCCTTGATCTGCCCCCCACACACCCCTTCCCTTCTCTCTTCCCTTCCCGCACAACAGACTTACCAGCTGGATGCAACTCTCTAAGCTGCTGGGCTGTGCTTCTTGCGACCTACATGCTGTGCTGTGGCTTCACGCATGCACAGGGCATTTATTAGCCATATCAGGCAAAAAAGCTGATTTCCGATGCAGTCAATTTTCTTTATATCAGTGCCGAAATTATATCAGACTGATGTATCGGTGCACCTCTAAAATTGTGTAAAATGTTTAACTTCAAAATGAGTTTTAAAATTAGAAACATGTTCCATGATTCCTACTTAACCCTTTCTGCAACTTAGACTTTTACACTGAATGTTCACCCTCCCCTTTGAGATATTAGTGTATGCATACATATGTGTACATGTGTGAATATACACCTTTCTATAGGAACAAACACAAGGTTAGCAGTAAAATCAGATTTTTCTGAGCTAATGTATCATTATGTTCAATACAAATTTTACTCCTTGGGCTTTTCCCTATATAAACTTGGCCCTCTTTCTGTGACAAGGACAAAATTAAGTAAAGGTGATTGAGTAGCAGGGTTTTATTCTCAAAATATTGCTAGTCTTAGGAGGAATCTATATATTCATTCAAACATTCAGGCTGGATTGTCCCCCAGGCACGAAAAGCAGGCAGTCTGCTCAAGGCCTGGAACCTACACAGCCTAGTAGTGAATAAAAATCCATTGAAGTGCTTCAGTCTCTAATTCTTTTGGATCTAGACAGTTCCCAGGATAGGTGTACCTGCTCCATATGCCCCAAACTCATAGAAGATCTCATGGACCAGAACAAGGCATTTAATATCAGTCCAAATGAGGCAGCTGTATTCAGTAAAGGATAGCAGTATGTAAACCCCAGAACCAGTACATTATAACAAGTCAATTAACACTGTTGACTTTTAATTCCATAGTAAATACTTTCCCTAACTTCATATAATGAACAAAGCCCTTGGCTCTGGAGAAGGTTCTAGTTAGGGCAGGAGTTATGTTTTCAAGGTCTGTCAGGCCCTTAAGGCTTGTGGTCACTTGAAATGTGTATTGGTATATCTGTTTTGGTTTGGTTTGGTGTGTATGTGCTGTTTTATCAAATAATTTTGCAGGTTATAATGCCTACTATGGATCCAGTTATACTGCAATAATGACACCTTCTACTTGTAAAGCATTTCTGTGGGAATACCTATGTAGGTACCAAGCCCCTTTATACTGACATAAATGCATCCATGCTAAGGGGAGATGTGTGTTGGGGGTGGGAGGGAGCTGTACTATATTCATGTACGATACTACGTACTATATTAATATGGAAAAGAGGTGGTTGGTGAGTCAGAAAGAAGGCAGGGAAGGGTAGCACCTAAAGCCAGGTACAGACATTACACTCTTACCAGTGTAAGTGATTGGAAACTGTTATATAGTTTTAAGAGAACAGATGTTCATCACACAAAACCAGTCTATACCCATAACAGAACAGAAGTTTGGTGCACACAGACTGGTTTAAAAATGGTGGATCCTGGCCTAAGATTTGCTCCCTCCAAGGATGAATGTGTGTTTTGTTCACTATCCATCTAAACTATGCAACTTACAGAAAACAGCGTATCTTAGATTGATTCTACCTCAGACTTTTTGAATGTCCAAGGGCTAACTTTTAAGTAATATAAATTACAAAGCTTTAGCATGGATTCCCCCACCCTCAGTGGGGGACCAGGGTTTCTCTCCAATTAGAAAAAATAGTGTGAATTTAGGAAAGCACAAGAATTTTCTGTCGGCAAAGGCCAAGCCAACTGCTTCTGTGACAACTTCACATCAGTAGTTCTAGTTTAGGCTGACTGTGGCTTTTAAAAGCTTGATCACTTAAGACAAGTGTCATATTCTGTGTTACAATATTGTCATATAAACAAAAAGAATTGTAACTGTCTGTAAAGAAACACTTTACCCAGTAAATGATTACCAGGGTGTCATCAAAATGGCAAAGCTGGCACAAACCTTTTTTATTTGGTTGAAACATATAGGAAGAAAACAGAACTTGTCAACATAGCTGTCCTACAAGGCAGTGGCTTGGCACCAGTTCCAGCTGTGCACAGCAGGCATTTCCCCTCCAATCCATAGCAAGCACACAAGATGGGAAGGAGGATCAGAATCTCTCCTGACCCAGTTCTTAAAGATCACTCCTTCCATCAAGACCTTGTTTTCAAGTAATTATAATACAACAAAATCCTACTGTAGATTAAAAAAAAACCTCAGGCATTTGATTCAGAGTTAAAGGCAAATTACTATCCTTTGCTTTGCTAACAAAAAGGAACAAAGATAACAAGACTGCACCGTCTGTTGTATCTTCTGTCTCTTTATCTTTGTCTACATCTAAATTTTTTGTTGGCAAAAGTAATATTCATTAGGAGTATCAAAACCCTAATGTAGACAATTATACCAGGAAAAAACTACTTTTTCTCTCTTGGCTTGTCTATGTACAAAAGTCTTACTCTTACCTCTACCAGAAAACATAAAACATGTAATCCTTTCCTCCACCAGTGTGAGCACAGTTATAGTGATATAAAAGTGTTTTATGCTAGCAGAAGGTATTCTCATGCAGAAAAGGAAATAAGGTATTTCAGAATTAGGACTTATCTAAACTTAAAATGCTTTGCCAGTATAGCTATACCAGAAAAAAAAATACTCTATCAGAGTTGACTTTATTTAGTGCTTCCACACTCCCATGCCACTCATATTAAAAGGCCCTGCAGCTGTAGTCTTAGCTCCTTCAAATTTATGGATTGTGGTGTTTGCTCTGAGAAACTGTTGGGGTAGAGAGTTTCTTTCACTTTCCCTCGCATGTAAGATGCTATCTGATCAGCACTTGTTCCATGTTGGTCTTCCAAGAGGCACAATACAAGGGTCAAACTTTTGTATCAATTAAATTTTGGCTAGTTTGGAGTTTGTGTAGTCTCTGGCATTGGTTGGAGGGCCACAAGGGTTTCTTCAGTTCACTGCAGTATCATGAAGGCTACCTGACCTCACAGACACCATGGCTTCTGTACTACCATGCAGGTTCAGCTCCTACATTACTGCCTCCCAAGTGCACAAAGCCTTGGGTGGGAGCAGAGCAGTGATTATACCATCCTTACGCTGCTCCTGTAGTTGGGAAGCATCACAGCTTTTGTCAGGAATTACAGTAATATTTGGGTTTATTTGAGCAAAACTCTTGTTTTTTTCTCAGATGATAATGCATTTCCTTTTTTGCTATGAAGACTTGTGCCATTCAGCATCTGTAAATTAACTTATATAGCCCCAGATTCACAAAGAATTTATTCACCTAAGTACCACAGAGGAAAGCGATCTGGAAGTCATTGTGGACAGTTCACTAAAAACATCAGCTCAGTAGCGGCAAACAAAATGTTAGGAATTATTAAGAAAGGAACTGTAAACAAAACAAACTATTATTATGTCCCTTTAAAAATCCATGGTACATCCACACCTTGAATACTGTGCCCAGTTTTGGTCCCCAGAACTGCAGAAGGATAAAGAAGAACTATAGAAGGTACAGAAAAGAGCAGCATGGATGATTGTTGGTATGGAGGGTTTTTCACATTATGAGGAGAGATGAAAGAGGCTAGACCTCTTCAAGCTAGACACTTGAGGGGAGACTTGATAAAGGTTTACAAAATACTAAATGGTAAAGAGAAGTAAGTAGGGATTTATTGTTTCTCTCAATACAAGAACTAGGGATCATAAAGTCGAACTAGTAGGTAGTAAGCTTAAAACTAACAAAAGGAAGTTTTTTTCTCTGCACACAGTGCATAATTAAAATGTGGAACTCATTGCCACAAGATGTTGTGGAAACTGATAGCTTAACCAGATTCTACAAGGGATTGGACAAATTCTTGGAGGAAAGGTGCATCAGTAGCTACTGAGCATAAAGTTAAGGGTACAGCATTTGAATCAGAACTTCCCAGATCTTAAATGCTGGTGGCTGCAAGTGGGAGAGGAACAGTGGAAAATGCCCTGGTCCTACCTTGTTCACTCTCCCTTTCAGCATCTATTCTTTGCTACTGCTTGACCCAGTAAATGGCAGTTCTTATGTTCTCACCATTGAAATCAGTGTGCACCATAGGCGGAGGGAGAAAAAATTATGGGGGGGGGGGGCTGAGTGTGTGTGTGTGCATACACGGGGGTACCCCCAACCACCCAACAGGTAAGTCTGTAGGGGAAGGGGAAGGGGAAGGAGGAGGGGAAGGGCCATGGGAGGGCAGATTGAGGCCCCAGTGGTGAGGGAGGGAATGGGGTGAATGGGGCTGGGGTGAATGGGGCACTGGCTGGGCCAGGCCATGGGACAATCAGAGCCTGGGCGGGGCTCCTGCCACTGCATGCACCTCAGTGGAGGCCCGGGGGGCACATGCCCCCCATCTGTGTGTGGGGCAGAGGTGGCTGCTGCTATGTGCTGGGCTTTGCTCCCTGCTGCAGCTACCCCGGGAGCGGTACCACGTGTGTCCCACCACTGGGCAGGCAGGGGACACAGTACAGCCCAGAGGTGGCAGCTACAGCAGGGAGCAAAGACCAGTGTGCAGCAGCAGCTGCCTCTGCCCCATGCACAGATCAGGGGGCACGTGCCCCCTGGGCCTCCACCGGGTTGTGCACAGCAGTGGGACCCCCCTGGCACCCCTGGATGAGCTGCCTGGGCTTTGATTGTCCCACCACCCATCCAGACCAGGGCCCCATTCACCCCAGTCCCTGCCTGTGCCCCATTCCCTTTCTCGATGTGGGGGCCTCTATCTGCCCCCAAGCCCCTTCCCCTTCAGAGTAGACTGGTACTTGCCTGATGTGCTGCTAGTGATCCACATGCCAGGCTGTGATTCTGGCTGCGTGCACACCCCTCCCCACCCCTGCTGCAGCCATCCAGAGCCCATGGTCCTGCATCTAGGGGGGCTAAGGCCCTTTAGCTCTGGCCTTCCACCCCCTATGATGAGCACCTATGTACATGCTACGGGGGAGGCATTTGAATTAGAGTGTCTTTCAGGAGCTGCTCTAATTAAAATGC
The DNA here is from genome assembly GCF_030867095.1 of Alligator mississippiensis. NCBI lineage: Eukaryota > Metazoa > Chordata > Crocodylia > Alligatoridae > Alligator > Alligator mississippiensis. The sequence continues at coordinate 206,994,441 of NC_081826.1, forward strand.
CTGCAGAGTCTCATGTATTCAGCGTCCTGCATTTCAAAATGGTGTCAGGCTTTTAATTAAAGCTTGTTTGATGAGCTTTAGTTAAAGTGCCCCCCAGTGCCATTTTGAAATGTGGGTATGCTGAATACATGAGACACTGCAGCACTCTGGACCATTCTGATTAGAACGTATTGGAGAATGTGTAAAAGTGTCCAATGAATTGGGCACTCAAATACCTTTGAGGATCTGGGCTGAAATAACTATGTTCTCTGCATATGAAGGAGCTCATATGGATGCCCCAGGCAGTTCCCCTACCTGAAAAGATTTTAATCTGGCATTAATGAATTAAAATGCAGAACAGCTATATCCATTGTGCATAGACTTTGTGATAAATGAGCACTCCACATTGTTTACTGTGCAGAAGCATTCAGAGCTGATCCCCAAAGCATGGCTGTGTATCCAGACTTTCCCAGAGTGCAGAGGTTTTGAGACTCAATATTTTGATTCAGTCTCCATCTTTAATTTAAAGTTTCACTTGACTGCTCTGAATTCTGGCCTGATTGCTTAGACTGATTCTCAGTGCTCCACAGCAGCAGTCTATTAACCTACTTAGATGGTATCTTCAGTGGTAATGAGATTAGAAACTAGAAAGGGAACTACAGTAGAGAGAGCTGGAATACATTTTCAGATTCACTTCACAACTTCTGTTCTGTTTTTGATGAAAGTAAAATTGATGATGGTTATGCTCTACTGCAAGTAGTAACCAAATAAAGTTTGGCTAGTTAATACAAGGGGAGCCGAAGTGGATAGACACAGAGTAACATGAGCTGGATTTTGAGGGGACTGTCAAAATAGTACCTTGCATTGGAAAGCTCATCTAAAATCTCTCTCAACCATGCAGTTAATCCAATAAAAGATACTGACCACAAACAAACATTCTTGCCTTTTGTGAAAATGAAATATTTTAGGAAGACAGGAATCAATGTTTTCTCAAAGACCCTTCTTCCTCTTCACAGAGTAACTGTCATTTATGGTAGTCCTGGGCTAGGCACAAGAACCAGCCTTTGTGGGTTGCAGAGCCCCTAGAAGAGGATTCTCTTATTGTTAAGATGCTGTGCTGAAGTCACTTCGTAAATCAGTGTCAGACTTCTAATGTGGCCTTAGATAGGTCACTCCATCTTTGTGCATCATCTCTCCAGCTTTAATTGGGACTAACAATGCTTAGTTTTTCCTCACCTTTCTCTATCTTGTTTGTTCTAGATTGTAATCCTCTCACAGAAGGGACCATCTCTTCCTTTTTAAGCACATTGCCTAGCTTATTGGGACCTCAACCCACACCAGCTGCTACTGTATTATAAATCATAATTATGCAAAGCCCTCAGCCACCCCGTATTAGTAGATGTTATAGGAGATTTGTTGAGCCATTAGATCAGGAAGATAATTTAGTTATGAGAACAGCAGTGTAGCAGGCCTGAACTTACAGGTTTTTGTGACTATATTTTTGCCGTTTCTTTTCTGGAAATAAAGACAGACTGTACACTTAGTAAATTCTATTGCATAGCAACAGAGATTTGTTTCATTACTTTTCTTTTAAAAATACAGCCTCCTGGTTGTGTGACTAATTCTAATGTATTAAAGCCATTCTTGGACAGATTGCAGTAACTCCAAAGCTACCAAAGTACATAGATAGTAAGGTCAAGTAGGACTGTGTCAGTCACAGGCACAGTCCTATTAGGATCAACTTTAGCCAGGTTTAAGAGTCTGTAGGAAAAACACTAGCCACTCTTATACCACAGTGTTGAACTCTATACTTGTTCAGAAAAACAAGCTTAGAATAGACTACCTTAAAAAACATTTGTTGCAAAAAAGACATTTGGCACTTAATGAACATCAAACTCTAGACAAACATTATATTTGAAAATCTTTAAACAGTTTAAAGAATAGCTATAATATGAAATATTAAAAGACCCCTTAAAAATTTAGCTTCTAATGAATCATATATGGCTTAAGGAAGGGTACAGAGGAATGTTGTGGGCTTAGCCTCAGTTGTGATTATTGCATTACTAAAATTGAAGCAGCTAAAACAAGTACGTTTCATAAAAATATATGACTAATCATCCAGTCTGTTTTAACAGATAGGCCAGATATGTGTATGAGAGTAATTAATGGAACATCTTTGTATTCTTTAAAAGAATAATCTAAATAAAGTTATGCATTTCAAGTTAAACCTCCAGAAGTGGTGATACAAAGAAACTACCCTTTCCAAGATATAAAGACAAGGCAGAGTAATGCATTGACTATTACATATACATGAGACAGGACAAAGGTTTCAGTGACTTTTGAAAATATTACATTTTGTACAAGTCTGTCTTCTAGAGTGTCCATCATACGAAAAGTCACCTTGTGTTTTGTTTTGTTTTCTCTAGCAGCATGCCTGTGGGCTCTTTCCATTAGATACTAGGTCTTTCTCATTGTACTCCACCCAAGAGTGGGGGTGGGACTTTTTGGTTAGCTTTTTGGTAGCGTGACAAAGATAGAAAAGGTATTCCCTGTTTAGAATGTGTTTGATTTGCTGCATGTACCCCTTTTTATTTAAAACAATTCCCCCCAAATAGTTTCTCCTCCTAGGTATTTTAGCACAGACCACACAATGGAAATAGTTGCAAAGATTTTAGCACTGACATTTTAAGATTCATGGAATGAGCTGAGAATTGGAGTGAATGTCTCTACTTTTACATCTTGTATAAACCTAGAGCAGAAAGCTCTCTAGTTCTGTGGAGTTGTTCAACAAGCTGATAGAAATATCACTGTTAAATTTTGCAGGTTTTTCCCCCATAAAAAATGGAAGATAAAATGACAATAACAACAGTTTGCTTATAAGCACAAAGACTAAGAGAACTTCTCTAGTTGACTTTCACACCAGAAAATAGAACATTAATAGTGTAGGAAGCCAGATATATTATACTGGCTTCCATTTAGGGCTCATGGAAAGTATTTGGAGAATCTGCTCTTCAGACTATTCATCTGAAAGGATAAGTGAAACAAGAAATCCTTTTACTGGTGAACATGCACATTTTGTAGTTCTATTAAAAACACTTTGAGCTATTGGAATGCATTTCTTCTGGGCAATCAGTAGCACAAGGAATTTAAAAGGAGGCGCGAATAGCTACTAACATTGCACATTCAGAAGATAAAAGGCAGCTTGAGTGTCTCCTAATCTCACTATCATTTAATTTGTAAACCTTTAAATAGGTAGCAAGCCTCTGATTCTTTAACTTGGAGTCATGCAGTTTACTAGCATCAGCTGCTTACATACCCGTAGTTTCCAAACTCCTGTTCCTTTATCATGTTTCATGATATTTGGGGGTTTTTCCTTCACAGGTCCCAGATGCAGATGTACCATACCTGCAAAAAAAAAAAAATGGATTTTGCTTTCAGGTTTACAGGTGATGGAGGGGAATGAAATCAGAAGTATTGACTGTACACCTGGACAGTGCAGAAAATACAGTCCCAAATTTGGCTTAAAAGCCTTATTAAATTTTCGGGTCCCAACTCATTATTTGTTTGGTTTGGGGATGGTAATATTGCAGACAACTGAAAGGAAATGCAGGGCTACTAAGAGTGAGCCTCTGACAGCACTTGGTGAACTAATATTCAGATTTCCAGTTCTAGCCAAGACGCTTCCTGAAACATTAAGTTTCCTGTTCTTAGTGTTTGCATTAAGCTTGCTTGCAACCAACAGTTTTAGATCCTGTTTATGTTAATGTGGAGGATAGCTTATGCATCTTCTGCTTTGTTTTCTAAAGCCAATTCTCTACGTAGCCACAGCAGAGCAGATCTCTGTTCATACAAGTCACAGCATCTTCTAATAAAATGTTTTAGACATGCACAGAAACTGCTTAGGATATAAGTTCTTCCATTTTTGCAGCTGTATCTATTTAACTTCTTGCCTGTGATATTTTTGTAAGTGTTATACCTATAAATCATAGCCTTTCAAGTGTTGTAAATCTCTGTGCTGTCATTATCTGACAACCATATATAAAGATGTTCTCTCAGATGTATTGAAATTCATGGGGCTAGACAGACAGTGAGAAACAGTTCTTTAGTAAATAACTATATGAAGTGTTCCTTTAAGAAGAGGCTGTGCCATTGTCTTAAATACATACTGGAACCAGGGCAGCAACTGACCACCCTATTTTCCTCCTGTTACGGTCAACCACAGTTCAAAGACCTATTTCTCCCCAGTCCTAGTCTTTTTAAGTAAATCGTTCCAGTACGTAATGGTAAGGGAAATCATACCTACTCCATACTAGCATAAATTCAGCAAGAATATGAAGAAGACATTTGAGTCTCTCTGACTAAAGACACTGGTAAAAGAACAGATATGAACAAAGTAATTGAAAAATAATCAAAATCTTGCAGCAGCTTTAAATCTGACTGTAGAAAAATCTGGACCCATCCTTTGTCTTTCATCATCAAGAGCAAGTTCATGTCATAATGCAGAGTAAAATCCTCGTATTTCAAGATGCAGCATCTAACAACCATTTCCCACTTCCTATTTGTTTTAACTGAGGCAAGTAGAGGTTCTGTTCACAGCAATCTCAGTAGCTGACCCCTCAAATAAAAGACTTTTTGAAAGCCTCATTTAGAGCCAAGCAAATGCCTTTCAGAAGTTTACTCAATGGAATTAGTTTGAGTGGTTGAACGTGCCCTTGTTGTGCGCTTTCTAAGAACGTCCTAATGGCCTGCAGAAAGTGAGAATGTTTCATTGCTACCAAGGAATAATTGTAGACCCTTCACTTGTCATATACATTTGTGTCAAAATTGCAACTTTAGAAAACGTAGTCATCTAAATTTGGGAGTATAAACATATAGAGCAACTTGAGTGGCCCATTAGATGCCCAGAAATGGGGTAAGATGAAAAGTCAAGGAGTGAATAATGTTTTAACAAATGCAAGAAGAATAAAGTTTGCTCATAGCCTGTTCGCAAAACAGAAGAAAGGTAAAATTAATCAAAATTAGTCATTATGAATTATTCACCTAGCACTAGTTTCATAGTTCGTATGGTTGAAAGATTGGTGCCGATACAGTTTTTCTAATTATAACACAATGCATTAACTTACTGTCTGTGAGGCCAATAAAAGGTGCATGAGGCTGCATCTTTGAAAAGACATTTGTTTCATTAATGGTCTCCAGGGGAAATTCAAAATATCACAGGTGTGGTTGTACTCCCCAAACAGCCAGATTTGTCCAGTTCTTTGGATGACCTTTTTCTTGCCCTTAATTTAATAAAGGAAACTGGATTTATAAGACTAGTATGAGGAATAAGTGTAATATTTTAAAGGCACCTCTTATCATTCAATCAATAAAAAAAGTCTCTTACCAAGTCCCAGTTCTACTTTAATAATGTTAGAGAAGAGAGCCAGAATGAAAAGGAATAAAGGTAATATTTTAAAGACAACTCTTAACATTCAACCTATAAAAGTCTCTTACCAGCTCCCAATCCTACTTTAATTATGCGAGAGAACAGAGCCGGAACAAAAATAAATCTAAAGGAGAAAGAGAGCTCAGCTTAATTTCAAAGAAGAATGAAAGTTGCAGATTATGAGGAGAGGAGTGGGGAAAGGAGAAATAACTTCTTCAAACAGGTAAAATTCAGTTGATAAAATTCCAGCAGCTGAGAAAGTCTTCATAAAGCAATTACATCTGACTAAAAAATTAAGGAAATCTTTTCACTTCAGATAATAAGAGGTTAATCAAGTAGCCTGCCAGAGGGGTAAAGATGGTTTTTGCAGTATTTCTAAACTAGCAGAAAGCCTCTTGCTCATTATATATCTGCCTCAGTTGCTCCCAGTTGGTGAAAATAACTGCAGTATCCCACCAGCAGTCTCTTTTATTTACTGACCACTACCACTTGTTTAACAAAATCCACATTGAAATCTTGAAGCAACTTTCCAAACAGTGCTTAATATACAGTCTCAGTTATCTCAGCTTTTCTCCATAGCAGGTCAGTCAATAAACAATTGAAAGTCAATTATCACCCATCTGCTCCTCTCCCAACACATATCTGCACCAGAGCTCATCTGAGAAAATGTGCAACAGCAGAACAGAGCTGTGGCTAGTATCGGTGTGTACTGCCCCAGTGCTCCCCCAGTTGTAGAGAGATAGTTGTAGGCAATTCCCTTGGTTCTAGTGGAGTTGTCTCTAATATACGCTTGTGTAAGCAGTCAGACCCCATATCTTTTATAAAATCCAGGAGACATTGAGGAGAAAAGCTCAGAGGTGAAAATAATTGCAGTGGGGAAAAACGATGAAACATTCCTGATTTTCAGATACAACTTCTCAGATATTATTTAGGATAAAAAACCTTGGCTAAGTCAATTTTAGCATGTTTAAATTGAGCCCAGGCTGTTTTATGTTCACAACTTTCTAGTGCTCAAAATAGTGGTCACGGCCATTCCTTAGACATGACCTTACTAACTGCTTCAGTCAGGCAGACCATTGCTCTTATTGCAGACCTCACTGAAGCTAAATGAGTGTTTATACATGTCCTGTGAGAACTCAGATGCTTTAATTAGAGTGGCTCCAAGAGGTGCTCTAATTAAAGTGCCCAGAGCATCACATGTATCAGCATCTCAGTGCTGAAAAATGGAGGTGGGGACACTTTAACTAAAGCTTGTCAAATGAGCTTTAGTTAAACCACCTCTGCCATCATTTTTCAGTGCAGGGACATCAATACACATGATGTGGGAGTCTGCTAGAAGATGGTAATTACCACATTCCAGCAGACTCGAGTATGCTCCAACACACTGTAATTACAGCACGTTAGAGCAACTTTGTTGCACTTGTATAGGTGCCCTATGACTCCATATAAACATAAGAGGCTGGCTATATGGAAGAAGCTGTAGGATAAAATGTATTACTTGAAGGAAATTTCAGTTTAATGTAGTTTAATCAATTTAATGCAAACCCCTAAGATGGGCTTTACCAGTACAAAGCAAGGCTTGAAGGTTAATTCTGTACATGACTACAAAGTAGGTGCTCCTGGTCAAAATGGCAGCAGCACTTTATTTTTATATGGCAAAAGTTTTACAAGTATCGCCATGTTTCAGGACAGAAAAGACCCTCTGGGGAAGAGGGCTTATAACCTACCTGTGATAAAGATACAAACTTATTTTTCACTGGAATAAATTACAGCAAGGATACACAATAGTTGAGAATCAGGACTGGATGCTTCCCTATGTGAAAAGAGTTTGCACATTTTCTAAATGTTGCTGGCAATGGTCCATATCTACCAATGTTAGCAGTGGTGGGAGCTTTAGTTTAGATGGAGCACAGCTGTTTCGGTATTTTAAGTTCCATGTCAGCTAATCCTAGTTAGAACAAGCTGAACCAAATTTTTGCACATTTTCCCAAGTGCAGACACAGTAATTATTGTGGCCTTTGAAAAATCAATCATTTCTTTGCGTATGCACAAAGATGTGTGAGCATTATGCAAAGTGACGTGCAAACTATTGAAAATGTAGCCCTGCATGTTTAGATATAAATTGTTGTTTACTAAAATTTTGCTTTGGGCATTTACATGTTCCTGGGATGGTTCCTTGCTTCCTCGTTTTGATCTGAAACAAAAATAAATAGATGGGGTGCAAGTTTCTTTCCAAACATAGTGAAAACATTTTCAAACTGTAAGATACTGTGTAACACTTTCTTTGCATAGTTCCCATCCCCCCACACCCTTTCTTTTCAGCTTCTTGGTGTTAAATTGAGCTGGCAGCTTTACAGGGCATTTTAAATCAATGCTCTCAGAACTGTAAGAAGTGTGAAGCTGCCAGTGAAGAGTCAATGAGGAAGCAGTGATAGCAGTTATCAGCTCCTCCACATAAATATCCTGAGCTTTAGAGCGGTGTGAACTCTTCCAAGTTTGATTAAAAAGGGATTAATGAATTTTTGTATGAGAACCAATCTGTATGGGCTTGCAAGCTGTAAAGTTCAAAGAGGTTTGCTTCTGAATGAACCCAGTTTTCCCATGGTCAAATCTTATTGCTAACCCTGGGGCAACTTATGGGGGTTTGACAAGTTCATATCATTTTGCATGTGTTTTCACCACTCAAATTGTTATGCCAGAACCAGAAAAAGCCATAGTTCAATTGCTAAAGATAGAATCTGATTTCAGGGAAGCAAATATATTAGTATGTTGTATTATAGTAGATGCTTGGTGCACAGTCATGAGAAAAAGTGATTCATTCCTATTTCACTGATATCAGAACTCCTACTCTTGAGAGAAAGAAGAGGCCTATGAGATCAGATTTTCAAATAGTGTAACTTGGTACAATGTTAATGAGGATATTTTTTATTTGCACCACTTGAGAACCTGGTAAATAGTCTCCCATGATACCTTTTATCATCCATCCATACATCCATTGGCAGATACAGAATTCTGAAAAGGGGGGTGCAGATGGTGAGGTGCAGCATCACATATACATAGGGTTACCATATGTCCAGGTTTTCCTTGATGTGTTGTCTTCTTGGGTCCACCCATCTCCGTCTGGGCGGTTTATTGAAATCTGAACAAATGTCTGGGATTTTGCTCTGCTCCACTGGTAGGAGCAGGGGAAGGGCAAATGGAGGCAGGGGACACCACGTGTGTGTACACATGCATGCGCATGTGGCCGGCATGCAGCCAGACAGGGTTGTGGGAGCAGCCTCAGCAGTGGGATACAGGTAAGTCTATGGGAGGCGGGGGTTGGAGAGCCAGGGCTTAGGGACTGTCCATATCTGTGTGTGTGTACCCACCTACTGGTGCTGGGGGAAGCTGTCTGGGCCCTAGGACTGTGGCAGGACTTGGTAGAGGCACCTGCCCCTCCAGTGGGGAAAGAGAGTGGACGGCGTGGAGGGGCCCTTTCAGGGCCAGTGGGGAGGTCTGTGGCCAGGCCGGCGGCACCAAGGCTGGTGTCCATGCTTGCAGGGGTGGGGCAACTTGAAGATGCTGCTTGGGCTGGGCATGGCCAGACCACCTAGTGCAGTGTGGGAGTCCCATCCCAAGGTGGGGGGTGCCACAGGTCTTCTCTCCTTCTCCTTCCAGTGCACACAAAGGCCAGACTTTCTCTGCTGCCACCTTCATGAGTCAGAGCTGCTGTGCTCTGGTGTGGGTGAGATGGGGGCAGCTGGGGGCCCCCTCTGGCAGGGCTGGGGGGAGCAGGGGGCTGCAGGCCAGGAGTGAGGGGCACCAGCAGGACTGGGGGGCTGTGGCTTGGATGTGAGGGGCACCAGGGGGGTGGGGGGCTGTGGGTCAGGAATGTGGGGCACTGGCAGTACCAGGGGGCTGTGGGTTGGGAGTAAGGGGCACTGGCAGCACCAGGGAGCTATGGGTTGGGAGTGAGGGGCAGAAGTAGGGATGGGGGGCTGTAAATCGGGAGTGCGGGGCTTTAGAAGCACCAGGGGGCTATATGGGTTGGGATTGAAGTGTCCCCCCTACAGGTGTTCTCTTTTTTGGAACTGGAAATATGGTACCCCTACATATAAAATAACACACATCTTTCTCTGGGTAAAAATAAACTAGAATCTTAACTAATATGATAAGGAACCAGGGTTATATTATTCCATTTAAGATTAAAATAAAAATAAATATTCCATTGGAATGAGTTAAAAACAATATGCAGGGCTGTGAAATAGGAGCTTTGTTACCAGGAGCAGTTAACAGACTGCAGAATTGCAGAACAAAGGGTAGCTTGGTTGGTGGAATATCAAGACCAGTAAAAAGAAGAGTGGGTCATTGACACTTGTGGAATGAAATTTAGAAGAGATAGATTATAATGAGCCATGAAGTCAAGTGACTTCCTCAGCACAGCCCGGCATGAAATGCTGCTGCTTCTGCCAGGCAATTGGTTTTAAATTTTGCATGGACCAGGAATCAAAGGAGGGTTGCAAGTTACCAGTGCACACCCTCTTGATTCGCCCCTGCATCCATCCATGGTCAGTTCTTCAGATGGTATAGGTTGCTACTGCTTTGCTGGTTTGGAGAATGGGCTGAGGACTTTCGTGTGCTGGCCTATTTCCTTCCCAGTCTGATCTACAGGAGGGGAGTTGAATGGTAAGGAAAGATCCCCGCCTGTTTCCCAAACCTGAATGTCCCCAGTTTGGGAAAACATGGGGAGTCTTTCCCTGCTGCTCAACTCCCCACCAACAACAGGAAGAGCGGAACAGCCCAGGATCACCTCAGGCTTGGGAAGGCATAAAGAAAAGGAGACAGGGAGTGGTTGGAGGCTGAATGCCTGTACTGTTTCCTCTCCCAGAAAAGTTTCTAGCAGTGGACATTTCTGGGAAAGGACATTAAAAAGGTACTTTTGCTTGTGGTCTCAGTGCAATACTGAAGTAAGCGATGAACTCTAATTTTGTGCACACAGCTGTGTGTATATTTGAATCCTAGAGGATGTGATGGACATGTAGATTTTGGCTTGTGCTCCATAATATCTGTAGAAGAGTAAGACCCCTAGTCCACTACATATGCTATTCAATCCCTTTGTCATTGAACGTATGTACAGCTTGATGCTGTATCCATCAGTCCTCTCCAGAGAGGGTGGGTGAGGAATAGATAGACTCTACTTCAACAACCTCCAATGAATATTTCTCTCGAGTAAAGGACAACCAAGAAGGCACTGGCCCTTAGAGATGTCTATATTGTTCACACATTCCTCAGAGACAAGGGCTTGGTCATAGCTCAGTTCCACTCAGCGTCTGAATTTTAACTGGTGAGTGCTATGCTATATGAGCCTCTGCATAATGTAACAACCAGTTCCAACAGTCTTTTACAAGGCATTGGTCTTTCCAGGTGTCTTTAACAAGATATTGGGAGTGTTCTGATCTTTCCTGCTCTCTTCCTGTGACATTTTTTATTGAAAGCTCCTCAGTTTGTTGTGGAACTTCAGGCCTTGCTTTGTGGCTGTGGTGTGTGGAAAGGACCAGAATGGGACCTTATGAATGATTCATTATTATCTAGTTGCCTGCTATGAAAGGGCATGAAACTCAAAGATCCAGATGATCCATTCTAGTTCGATATTCCTATACACCCCCCCCATATTTTTCTTTGCCAGTCAAAACATAACAATAGTAAAATAACAATCAAAGTTAACGTAATACAGAATTTCAATATATATAAAAACCTAGGAACTGCAGTGTCTTGTAATTTTAACCAGACCTGTGAATCTCCCTGGAGACATCAGCATCAGCCATGCCAATTTACTGTAGTTATTGCCTATCTTAGACTTCTTTGGTACCTCTTACCCCACCCTTCTGGGATCTGGAAAAGTTGTAGTCTACTCCTTTGCAGTGCCAGGACTCCATCCATCTCTATAATCTTCAGTATGGATTGGGTGATTTACAGAGTTGAGGTCTGAAAGGGACCACCTAGATCATCTAGTCCATCCATCTGTCCCAAGGTTGTCTTAACCAGACTACCTTTGATTGGCAAATTTTAATTGCTTTCACACAGGTTACTTTTGGGTCTGTCAGTAGTGTCTTACTCTCTTATGTTTTGTACCAGGTCCCAGTCAGAATCCATCTTCTTTCAGGAATTCAGCTCTCCAAAATTGCAAAAAGACTCTTGCTTTTAGATCAATAACAATATTTTCTTTGTTTTCAATGTCTTTTGGTATTTTCATATTTAAAAGCATACTGCTTGTGTGTTTCATTTGTATGTGGAGTAGTGCAGTACCCAAATTACTGTATTACCATTTCATAGTCTGTGTCTACTGCCTGAGTCAACTGTAAACTTAAAAACATCAAGTGCTTCAGAATCAGCTGATGTCAGTAATAAGGCTATTTTCTGTTTCCTTTTTTGTTGGCACCTTTTTCAGGTATAGAGTGAAGCACTGTTTAAATCTCTTAGTCCCCCCTTAGGTTTCCTGGGAGTTTCAATTCTGGTGGAGCTTCTAACTGCTCCATTTTTCCCTTCTTGGTATCTTCTGTGTTGGTTTTGCTCCTGCTATCATGTGGTGTTTGGTAATCACTCACAGCCAAGGCATCTGACAGGTCTGACTTCATTCGGTGTCTGAGTTGTAACTGATCAGCCTTGTGTAACATGAGCCTCTGCACAACAAAACAACCAGTTCCACTACAAACTTGGCTACAAATAAATTTAATCTAGAAATTGTAAGAAGGTTCCTAATAATCAGAGCAATGAGATTTTGGAACAGCATTCCAGTAGGAGCAATGGGGCAAAAAACAAATTAGTTATAAGATGGAGCTTGATAAATTTGTGAAAGGAATTACATATGATGTAGTAGCAGGAGACTGGACTCAGTGACCTTAGTCTTACCTTCTAACTGCATCTTGCAAGAGCCTCTGAGGGATACTGTTCCCTACAATGCTCAATAGCATGATGCAGACTAGATACTATCTCTGATTGCTATTGTGGTATTTTTATGATCCTCATTAGCATAATATCAGAGCACCTTATAGTCTTTAAATGTATAGTAAGAATGCATAGCGTATCCTCAGCTGAGCTATGAAAAGTCAGAGTTCTTCACTATAAAAAGAAACTTCCTCTTAACTTACAGATATGTACAAGGAACTGGCTCACAAAGAAGATGCAAACCTTTCTTAATGATGCAAAGAATCTAGATTGCCATGTTACTTTGCCATGTGTTTTTAGTACGAATGGTCTTAAGTTCTGATCACCCTGGTACGCATTTGCAGGTTAACTGTAACTACCTCTCTGTAACTAACCATGTTGATATAGAACAATTGAAAAAATCCACTGAAATTATTTCCATTGTTGTTCATATTAATTTCATCTGACCCCCTGACCAAGAGTTCATTTTACCATAATAAAAATTCTCCACTTTAGACATTTCCCAGTGCACAAATCTATAAACTTTTAACAATCTTATTAAAACTGCACTAGAGGCTTGACTTATTAAAACTTCCCTTTTCAAATCAGAATGATGAATGCCAGTCCTAATGAGACAACCCATTTCAACAAATTAAACACTTAGTACCATTTACACTGATATTTTTTTAATCATCACATTCTTCTGGGTTAATTATTTAAAAGTTATTATTTAATCTCTGTGTATTGCACAGCCATTCCTTCACTGAACAATGTTTCTTCATTCTTTCACACAATTCATCATCTTGTGTGATGAACAGCACTGTCTCCACCTGTAATTACCTTTTGTAAGTGCCACTGCCCCCACTTGTAATATTTGCCTGACAGACTGAAAGAATGTGTTTTATAGTTATAGCAACTTTAATTGTTACGATTGACACTGACACAAAGCCCAGATGCCTAAAACTATAATGATAATGTAAAATAGTCCCTTTGGTGAACTACTAGTAAAATGGGGTATCTGGTAGGCTTATGCTAGAGGTTATACTTCATTTGCTATAAAAATGTTTGGTTTAGTGGTGTCCCTCTTCTGATAATTGGCTTCATGAGTTAAGTGGAGAAGAAAATGAGTGACCATTTTAGACTGAATTACATTATCAACATTACTGCTAACATACTGCACATTGAGGAGGTTCATAGCATTAAAATTCATATTCATTCACCTCCAGCCCCCCCCTTCCATCCTTGTGTTTTTTTTACTTTTCTTTTATACTGTATATTAGCACTATGCATTGAAAAACATGCAAGACAAACCTACTAAAAAAATTGACAGCCTCACATTTGTTTATTCTTCCTTTCAAATTAAAATCTTTTAAAAACAGTACTTGTAACCTCTAACAGTAATGGTGTCAATAATTATATAGGGAATGGTGGTGCTGCCTCTTGATGTTAGTATGATCAGGTCCCATGCTGCACACTTTGTTGTATGTTTCTTTTTGCTCTCTACCTGTAGTATGTAAAGCAAAGAAGCACTGCAAAAACAGTGATGCTGACAGCCCTAGAGCAATGGTGAACACTTGCCTATGCAACTTGTACCTATGTGTAGTTCACTGATTTTTTTTTTCATTACAACACTAGATCCAGCTTTATTTTTTGCCCTAATTTGGTAAAAGCTCTTCCATATCATTCCAGTCTGGGAATGGTCCTTGACTGTTCACCCTCGTCTGCACACAATGCTTCAGCCTACCATATTTACCTGAGTACTTGCTGACACATTTATTTGGTCATGCTAGTGTCAACTTAATTTAATCTAATCAACAAGAAGACATTAAGCTGAAAACTTTCAAACTAAGCTTTTTGCTATATTTATCTAGATGTTGCTCTGAGTGGGATATTGCCTATTCTTCTGTTCATACTTTTAAGAAGAATGGAGTAAAACTTATTTTTCAATTGCTCTCTGCTTCTTAAAGCTATGATCAACAGCATGGCAAAAGTATTGTACTTGGATTGCTTGCTGACTCACAGTGAGAAGACCTAAAGGCACCATTATACAGGATAGTAAGCCAGAGACTTGGTTTATGAAACTTTTGGGTCAAAAATATCAGATAAACAAGTCACACTAGGGATAAACTTTGGGCACCCAGCGAGTTTAACCCCTGCAACTGAGAGGCTGATTTATATGTTTTTGGATGGAGCTGAGCATTTTTCTTCACAAGGGAAAATCATGTGGGGTTTAACAAGGTTAAATTGTAGTGCAGACAAGACAGCTTTTAATTTTCACATGTTAAAAGCTTGAGGTAAAGGTTATGTGATCTAGAGTTGTTAAAATCAACCTTCTAACTGTTGCTAAAATGATAGCTGCCTTGGCTTTATTAATGATTTATCTTGTGTAAATTACTGTGTTAACTAACATGAAGTAAGAACATGTCTTCTTCCAGCGAAAACAAGTTCTGTAAGGTATCTGGCTTTGTAAAGCTGTTTATTTCCTGATGTCATTGTAACCTCTTCCTCTCTGAGTGACCTGACAACATTAACAACCCTCTTCTATTTTTATGAAAAGCTAGGATCATCTTCCTTGCCCATCTCTTTGAACTCCTCAGTGGCTCCACTCCTTGACTGCATCAAGTTTGAATTTATTGTCCTTGCCTCTTAGGTCCTGCAAAAGCTGATTCTTCCTTTATCTTCCCTTATCTTTTGTTGTGACGAAGAATTCTAAACACAGATTATTCTTGGCATGTCTATGTGTACCCACAGAAAAGAATGCTGGACCTATCAAAAGGCAATGGATAGGCTTTTTGAATATGAAGGACTGATTAATGGGAGGTTCTTTGGCTCAGTAACATTAACCCAACAATTAAAAAAAAAATAAAATCACTTATGGATTAAAGAATAGCAAGAATTCACATATTTTTTCATCTTATGACTGCTCATTCCCCATTTGTGACCCACCCAGAATGCTTCTGACAAAATAGAATGCTAATAGAAATGCAAACACCTGTATACAAGATACGTACAACTATTGCACATAGAAGCTTTCATCTATATACAGGGCATTATGTATCCCAAGTGCGTAACTCCATGTGTAGTGGAAAAGAGGATGTATGTTTAAGGATGTGTGTGACAGAGAGGGAAAGGGGGTGGGAAAAGAGAGAGAGAGAGAAAGTGGATACATACTTTCATCATGGTGCAACAATATTGTTAAAGACAGAAGAGGCTATAATACTGATGTATATGTGAATTTGTTATTAATATTCTTTAGTCAGTAGATGGCACTGTTTATTTTATTGTTAAGTACAAGCACTTCTGTGTTTTTGCAAAAAAGCAGGTCAGCAAGAAGGATGTAATGACATCAGTCTCTGGTTATATCTGTGTCTTGCTTCTTAGACGGTTCAGAGTGGAGTAATTTCTTTGAATTTTTATAGTTTGTTAAAGTGGAATGCTACGGGGCATAAAGTGATCACTTCTGGGAATCTATGTTGGAATGTGCTCTCTTCAGGGCTGACAAAGCATCTCTCTCCCTTAAACCTAATGGGTGAACCGTCTGCCACTGGCAGAATGTTGCACTAGAAAGGCCAATGATCTGTTTATTCTTCTATAGCATTCCTGTAGTCTTGATAGAAAAATGTAGTGTGAGAGAAAGCTGAGTTTTGCTCTCTATCCTGTTTCTCCTCCAATTTTAATCTTATTTAGAGAACATCCTTCGTTCCACTGCATTTGGCCTTCATGAAGTTACGCACTCCTGGAAGGAAGTTTTGCTGTTTCACTGCCTTGATCTCCATTGAGGGCGCTCTGCTTTTCACTCAATTTTATGAGATCACTGTTGAAGCTGTCAGCTGAGTTTATCTCCCACAAATGTGCCCTCCTCTTTCAAGCAGCAGTTATTAGCAAGTGAGATGCAACATAAATAAATCTTAATTCTATTAAGTGCCACAATAGCCTTTTTTGCATGTTTGATTTGTTACACAATGAAATCTAATAAGAGATCAATTGATAGGTAACATGCCCAATATTCAGCTCAGAGACTGAGTGAAGTGAATCATGTAAAATCAGATGCAACTGGAAGCAATTCTAAAAGGGCCCTGAGGTGAGTATGGGGCTTCACTTCAGATTTACATCTGTATGCATCTTTCATATGGAAGACCAGTCAGCTGGTATTAGCGTTTATTTGTATAGTGCTGACTGTGGGTTCCTTATAATTTTGTTAGCAAACTCTTGGATAGGACTTGTGCAGTCACAGCACTGTTCTCTGAACAAAAAGATTTGCAAAGTCTGCAGTGCCTTGCAGAAATATCTATTAAAATGCTATTCTTCTTGTTTAAAGCATTGGCAAAAACCCTGCAGGAACTCTCAGCAGGTTTTTGGTTGGTGATTTACAGACTATAGCAAATGCACATTACAGGTAGGGCATCTCCTAAAGAATATTTTCAATAAGCCAAATTTACCTCCAAGACATTTTAAATGTCATTGCAAACAACTTACTCTTTTCTTCTCTCGTGACCCCTTTGAATTGTTTATTCTGAGCGTGTGGACGTTTACATTTGGATCCATTTCAAAAGGGTAACAGCTGAGTGGCAGCAGCAGTTACATTTTCACACTTACATGTGGACAAGCTGGGAATAATATACCTTTAACAAAACTGCTCCAGCTTTAACCCTGGATGAAGCTGTGTAAAAGTTGCAGCTGTTTTGCTTACATTTGTGTCATTCCCAGTTTGTCTAGACCTAACTGTTAATGTATAATTGGTTCTGTGCTCTTGGGTGTAAGAGACTCATCTCCCTTGTTGAAATGGCTCCACATGTATGTGTGTCCACACCCTGAGAACTTTTTGGGAGCTGGGGTCACTAAAGGTTGTCTATACAAAATGATTTTTATAAAAACTTATGCTATACATCTTTGATTTAGTCAGTCAGTCTACAAGGTCCAAATCTACCCTGCCGTCTATACAAAATGGGGCTTTGCCTGGACAGTTATGCAAGTATAACAGAGTCCCCTAGTAGTCATAGCATAGCATAGTTTATTACTTAGAATTACCCTCATACTGGAAGGGATGAGCTAAGCCAGGGGTGGGCAAAATATGGCCCGTGGGTCAGATCCAGCTCGTCAGGCCATTCTATCTGGTCTGCAGGACCTGTAAAAAAAATTAGAAAATATTTATCTGCTCCTGATTGCCTTTCAAAGACAACAGGAGCCAGGGGCAGTAGGATCCAGGGGGAGCTGGCAGCAGGAAAAAGGAGTCCAGCAGTGTGTGCACCCAGGGGCAGTGCATGTGTGCGTGTGTAGGCAGAAGTAGTGTGTATATGTGTGTGTGCAGGTGGTGGCAGAGTGTGTGTGTGCAGGAAGGGGCAGAGTGTGTGTATGTGTGTGTGTGTGCAGGCAGGGGCAGAGTGTGTTTGTAGAGTGATTCCCACACTCACACCCCACCATATACATGCACTCATGCCTTCCTCGCACTGCCATACACACAGACCCCCACACTCCCTCACACATCCCAGCCACCCATCCCACACATCCCCTACACAAACCCCATACCCACCCACTGCCCACATATCCACACACACACCCACATGTTCCCTCATCCCATATACGCACAGCCCCCCACAGACCTTTACCTGCCCCCCCACAATATACAAGCATGAAACTTCATTTTAAGCTATTGTGCAACCACCTCTATGTATACTACATAAACACATGTAAGTCAGGGCAAAAATATTTTTTGAAATCAAGTTAACGAGCATTTTAGATGCTTGCTTTTTAGAATATAATTTGGTATTTTTCTGGTTCCAAGATGGCAAAACCCCTTGCTGAAAGGAGTACTTTCAGGGGCAAGGGGAGGGACTTCTGGTGGCAAAGGTCAGGGGTTAGGGAGCGGGACTTCTGGTCCCAAGATGGTGATGGGAGGGGAGGGGCACCTGTCAATGGGTGGGGCTACGCATGCCGCCCTTGACAGCTTGCCAAAACTCGGTAAGCAGCCCTCTGCCCAAAATAATTGCCTGCCCCTGAGCTAAGCCTACAGAAGCACTCTTCTGTAAGCATAGACACATCCACGTAAGGGTTTGGACAGCATAGCTTTCTCAGCTAGAGGGTGTGATATTTTTTTTTTTTTTTAATGATCTCAGTAATAGATCTGGTCTGCATACGCTTTTGCAGACATGCTCCAAATGCATTTTAGAGCAGCTGTCCTAGAGCTGGAGCTCAGCCAAGAATTCATTGTGGTATCTTTCCCTCACCCACAGGACTATATAAGGAAGGGTTGATCCACAGGATCAAGAAGGGCATTGATACCTTTTCTAAAGAAAAAATCAGTTACGTTGGTGTGACTTGTTTTGGGACATGAACACTGTAACGTCATTCCAGTTATCCCTAAGCTTGTTTAAGGTAGCTCTTGAAGGCCACTGGACTGTTGTGAATATACAGCAATAAGTGGAAACAGTTCTTGAGTCAGGACTGTACATTTTGCTTAAGAAGTGGAAAATCTATGCAGCTAGTTTTTTCTGCAGCCTGATTTTGTGTCTGTCTTTTTACAGGAAAAGCTTCTGGTAAACATTTGTGGGAAAGGGATCACCAAAAGGCTTCCCATAAAAAGCAGATAGCTTTAGAGAAGTCTCCCATTAAATCATCTCCACTGCTGGTAGCAGCAATGAGAATTCTGGTGTAGATGGGCACTGACATTCTCTGGTGTTTTAACTATTGGGACTCATAAACTTGTTTTAATCAGGTAATAATATATGAGAGCTGTATCTAGACTAATAGCCTATTTCTAGCAATGGTAGAGCCCCACTGAGAGATTCTGGACCTTGTTTTATTCAGGAACTCACTCTTCATGCCTGTGGTTTTCTAGAGATTGCCAGACAACAGAATATTTTCAGGACTTTATTCATGTCTGAACAGATAAGGGATATGGAAGTAGGGATTTGTTTTGTCCAGAGGGCTAGCATTTGGCATTGTTTACTCAGTGGTTGGATTGGTCCTTTTTCTGTGAACCATTAATTGTTAACTTGTATTGTGTTTTTTACAGCAGTAGGTCAGCAGAGTGTATTCAGATCTAGTGACTGGAGGCTGTCCGTATGAATACATTTTTTAAAAACTCCCTTGAGATGTGGCTTAATTTTGGATAGCTTAACTGGATCTGTGAAGGTAGGGAAGCAGCTAGACATTTCTGTAGAAGTTATTTTTTGAAGCAACTTTGGGTACTAAATCCTTAGTCAACAGTCTTTCAGATATTAAAAGTTCACCTTGGATTATTAATTGCCAAAATTTCTGGAATGTATTGATTCAGTGCCAATACAGGTGGCTTGATGATTTAAAAACTAATTTCCTAATCTGTAAAAATAGGGATAATAATACTGATCTCCTTTGTAAAATGCTTTGAGATCTAGGGATGAAAAATGCTATAAAAAATCTGGGCATTACCATTTATCAATGTCAACAGTTGTTTCTTATAGTTTACTGAAATAATCCAAATCCTTGGAGCATTGTACTGGGTGCCTGTTCCTCCATTTCTAGCTCCTTCTCCTTCTGGAGGCTCACTCCTTTTCCCCAAATTACTCAACTTTTATATATATTTCTTGTTGGAGCCAGGAAGATGATGCCAACTAAAGTGGTAGCAGTCTACCGATGAGGCCCTGTTCAATACTTATTTAGATGAAACATAAATAGCACAAGATTTCCCACCTTTCCCAATGCCAAGCTAAGATCAACAGCTGGATGCATAGGAGCTCATTGCCTTGGAGACAAATCAGGGTGGTGGTAATTTGTTGTTTATAATAATTAAAAACTATTTCATTGTGATCAAAGGTGAAATTTGGGAACACATTTTGCAAAGTACTGTACAAATTCACAGGAAGACATATTGGGCTGCTGGTGGGCTCTTGTCTGCTTCACAACCTCTCTTTCTATTACAGTTATCTCCTCCTCCAATTACTGAGTTAGTTCTTTAGTCTTTTGTGGCAGGTCTACATCACAGTGGCAGTGAGTCCCAGCTAGATCATCTCCAAGCACACCTCATCAGCTGTTGCTCACATAGCCCATCCATATCTGAAAGTCAGCTAGTGAGGCTGTTCTATGATTGTCCTCAGCAGCTATTCTCAAGTACCCTCAAAAACTGAGATCATGGGAGTGTGTGCAAAGACATGCATCAGAGGGCCTTCATAGGTGTCAAAGCCCACAGGGGTGCCATGCTTAGTGGCTAGAGCTGAGGTGGACTGGACGTTGCAGAGGTAAGCCACAGTTTGGAGCAACAAAGGGCAGATCTGACTTATAAGCCAGAGGGTCAGAAGTCAGGAGCCAAGCACCAAGGCAGGGGACTAACCAGGGTCAGGTTAGCTGAGGACAAACTGGAGTTCAAACAGCACGCCAGAGGGTTTACAGGAATCAGAGATCAGGAAGTGAGCTCAGGTCAAACTAGAGCCCAATGTCCAAAGTGCTGGCTATGTGGTCAGGGGTACTAGGCAGTAACCAGGGAAGTCACAGAGACAGGAGCTACTCAAGGACTGAAACCAGTATGTTGCACAGCAGGGCCAGGGTGCTGCAGGAATTCCTTGAAAGGAGCACTAGAAGCAATCAGGGGGAGGGGGCTGGGGCTCAATTGGCCCTGCTTAGTGAACTGAGTGTGGCTGACCTCAAGTTACACAGGCTGTAGTGCAAGAAGCCTTACAACTGGCATACTTCCAGGTTTGGAGAATTCCTGTGCAAACAGTGGGTTGGGTGAGCTCAGGAACAGCCCAACTGGAATGCTCTACTCCTAAAATATAGGCATAGCCTTTTACTCCTGAGTGCTAGAATTGTAGAATTATAGCATTGGAAGGGGCCTCATCTAGTCCAGGGATGTCTAGGTCATTTGGGCCATGGGCCAGATCTGGACCATGGCACTTCTCCTGGGCCAGATGATCTACCTCTGGCAGTGGGGTGGTAGCTTGTTGACACAGCTTCTGGAGCTGCTGCTGTGTTAGTACAGTTCCAGAACCCAGGGGTGACTGCTGCTGCCACTCACTCTGTTTTTGCCCTGCTGCCTATTTTAGTGGCTAATGGTTACTGAAGACCCGGAATTTAGTAGCATACAAGGGGGTTGGGGGATGAGCAATGGTGGTGTTCAGTCCCCAGTTTCCAGAACTATGCTAATGTGGTGGCTACAGTAGCCACACCAACAGAGCAACTCTGGCAGTCACAATAGCAGATCCAAGAAAGAGGCAAGAGGGGTATCCCCCCCCCCTTGGCTGTGCTGTGTATATGCAGAGAGCTCTGAGCTTGAAGCTCCATGTGAGCAGTGAGCTCTGAGCTCACCAGCTGATCAGGACAGGGGCTGGCTAGAGCCTTTGTTTTTGTGAAGCTCTGGAGCCCTGGGGGTGAGCACTGCTGCCACCACCCACCCACTCATGTATTGGATGAAGCTAGAACACTGCTCTGTGATGGGACCCTGGGATTCATAGATTCATAGATGTTAGGGTCAGAAGGGACCTCAATAGATCATCGAGTCCGACCCCCTGCATAAGCAGGAAAGAGTGCTGGGTCTAGATGACCCCAGCTAGATACTCATCTAACCTCCTCTTGAAGACCCCCAGGATAGGGGAGAGCACCACCTCCCTTGGGAGCCCGTTCCAGACCTTGGCCACTCGAACTGTGAAGAAGTTCTTCCTAATGTCCAATCTAAATCTGCTCTCTGCTAGCTTGTGGCCATTGTTTCTTGTAACCCCCGTAGGCGCCTTGGTGAATAAATACTCACCAATTCCCTTCTGTGCCCCCGTGATGAACTTATAGGCAGCCACAAGGTCGCCTCTCAACCTTCTCTTGCAGAGGCTGAAGAGGTCCAGTTTCTCTAGTCTCTCCTCGTAGGGCTTGGTCTGCAGGCCCTTGACCATACGAGTTGCCCTTCTCTGGACCCTCTCCAGGTTATCCGCATCCTTCTTGAAGTGTGGCACCCAGAATTGCACGCAGTACTCCAACTGCGGTCTGACCAGCGCCCGATAGAGGGGAAGTATCACCTCCTTGGACCTATTCGGCATGCATCTGCTGATGCACGATAAAGTGCCATTGGCTTTTCTGATGGCTTCGTCACACTGCCGGCTCATGTTCATCTTGGAGTCCACTAGGACTCCAAGATCCCTTTCCACCTCTGTGCCACCCAGCAGGTCATTCCCTAAGCTGTAGGTGTGCTGGACATTTTTCCTCCCTAGGTGCAGCACTTTGCATTTTTCCTTGTTGAACTGCATCCTGTTGTTTTCTGCCCACTTGTCCAACCTATCCAGGTCTGCCTGCAGCTGTTCCCTGCCCTCCGGCATGTCCACTTCTCCCCATAGCTTTGTTTCATCTGCAAACTTGGACAGAGTACATTTGACTCCCTCGTCCAAGTCACTGATGAAGACATTAAAGAGTATCGGTCCAAGGACTGAGCCCTGCGGGACCCCACTGCCCACACCCTTCCAGGTCGAGACCGACCCATCCACCACGACTCTTTGGGATGCTATGGGACTGCGACCTAACTTGATTTGCAATGGGATCTGGTACAGACATTCAATAAAGTGCACTAACCTAAAGTGCTTTAGTCTGATACCACATTCATCCAGGATTATCTTACATCAGGATCTGCCATTTTTAAGGTGCTCTATGTGAACATCTGTTTGGTTATGGCCCTAGAGTGCTTTCTGCATGCTTACCATGTGGTAAGTGTTATGTCTGTACCTAGCCTAAGAGTGGATCTAATTCTAGGAACTCGAATCTGAACTTATGCATGCTGAAATTCACAATTCAGTGATTGCATTTTGGTTGTCCCTCTTTTGTAATTTACCATTCAGTCTCTTCAGATATGAACTAGAAAGGCTTTAATCAAAATCTTTTGCTTTGTTAGCAAAGAAAAGCTTTTTTTCAGACCAACCATTCTGAAATCAACTTTGTAACCAGAATCATAGCAAAATGTTTTTTTTACTATAGTTTAGTAAAACTTATAAAGGCACTATGAATTCACATAGAGAGATGATTGCAAGTTGTCTTAAATTTTGAAAAGGTTTTCTATGTTTATTTCTTTTCTATGGAAACAATGTGCTTCTGGTCCATAGACACTGTGTGCATTATAATAACCAACAAAAATATTGAATTTCAAGCACTGATAGTAGCGGAAACTATATACCCAGTATTTGGTTTAAATAATCCTAGGTTATAGGTCCCAATAACATCAGCTTTATCACTCTCTTCATAGTGCAAATAAGAGTCTGTCCTGTTAACACTGCTGTATCTCACACTGTTGAGTCATGCTGTATAGATAATTTGTCATGCACGTCTTTGCTTTCAGACCACAGATCATGTTATCACTTTACAAATATAGCATATTAGTACATCTAGAAGGCTAGTCACGCTGTGGGGTTCAAACAGATTTGGCTCACTACGAATTATGTTTCTGCTGTAAACAACCTCAGAGTCCCCAATTAAATAACCATAGTCTATACGTGGGAGCTCTGGACTCTAGTGTTCTTTAGTTATAGGTAAGTGGTGATTTTGTTGATTACTGAGTTTCATTGGATATGCGGGGTCAGGGAGGGAAGTAGGAGTGAAAAGTTGTCATCAGGTCTTCATTGGTGCTGCTGAGCTATGAAAGACTTATGTGCCAATGTATATGAGAAAAAATAACGGAAATACAGAGCATTACATCCTAAGAGATATATCTGTTTTATACTTTAAAGATAGTTGCTACACTCATCCCAAGTGTAATTCCAGTGACCTCAGTAGATTTACACTTGTGACAAATTCAGCCCAATATGTTGTATTTTTTTATGTATTAGGAAAGCTTGTAAGACACTGGCTGTCTGCTCACTCTGTGACTCCACTGTAATAAACGTTTGCTATTACATCTCAAGGACATATGTTGGTGTGAAAATGATTTTCAGCAAAAAAAAAAAAAAATTGTTGGAGAGATTGGTCATTTATCTTTGTTGTCTGTCAAAATTTAGAGTAGAATTTAAAAAGAGTTATAAAACTTCGGCCTCTGAAGGCCACTTAGAGCTAATCTAACACAGGTAGAGGAAATCTAACCAGCTAAATCTTTGTGAACAAAACATATCATTTCAAGTCAAATGTTGTCTTTATTGTTATTTCTACTACAATTATTTATTTGGTGTCCATCTCTTGTTGTTTACTCTATGCTAAAAGGCTTTCCCCCACCCCTCAAATATGGGGGTGCATCGACACAAGATGTTTACTGCAGTGTTGCCTAATTAGCTCCAGAGTAAAACATCACTGTGATACCTGCAGGGCTATTAGGCCAGAGTAAACTAATTAACTCTGCCATAGGATACTACTGCCTGACACAAGTATGTCAATTTACCCAAAGAACCTTGTTTGACTATGTCCTTAGACCAATATGTCTACAATCAATACCTATCCTATAGTGGAGTTATTTACTCTTCTGCAACACATGTGTGGATAATGACTGGGGCTGATGACCAAGGCTGGCTAGCCCTGCACTGTACCACCCTTGTACCTCAGCCAGCCCCTCTGCAGCACATTGAGCTGGGTTGGAGCAGCTCTGGGCTGGAAGCCTGACCCCCAGGTTCCCTGTCAGCTGGGGCTGTGCTATCCCAGCTCAATGTGTTGCAGTCCTGGGTGCATGTGTAAATGCTGCACCCAGAAGCAAAAAACGCCAGCGCAAACTGCGGCAGAGTTTATTGCATAGCGTTAATATCGTGTGTAGACATGCCCATGTTCTCTGAACCTCAGAAGCAGCTAACAGCATTCCCGGGAAGATCAGTGATGAATGTTAATGCTTATCTATCACTGAGCTTCTCATCAGTGGGGCAAATCCTAACTAATAGCTTCATCCCCTTTGTACCTCTCAGACAGCATAAAGGGAAGAAAGCTGCTATTATTGGGGAAGCTCTCATGACAGCATAAAACTGACATGGTCAGTACCATGCCAACACTGCTCTTCACACCCCAAGACACTGGGAGTGTTCCTGGGAAGGCTATAGCTAAAACAGAGGTTTTAGTGGAACCCACTCCACTCTCATTTCAAATAGTGTAGTGGGCTCTAGGGGATTGATCTAGCTGGCATAATTTAGGTATTGTATCTGCTGTAATTTGGAGCAGAGCTCTCATATATATTCTGTCTGTTCTTGATGCTTTTGCTGATTTTTATCATCATAATATCTAAATGCCTAGGAGCTGCGTAAAGGCAAACTGCTGCCCTGATGTTCAACCAGATACCTGAAGTATCCTTTCCAGTTACAGTAACTAAAAAGGACATGAGGCCTGATTCAGAAGTCTGACAGGCATTTTATTTTACACTCTCAAGGCAAGGTGAGAAGAGAGCAGGGTTAATCTTATCCATGAACATAGAACCATGGGGAATTTAGGGCAAAATTTAAGATATTGCAACCTTTAAAAAGGGACTGAACTGGACTCTGGCTGGCCCCAAAAATGTGACACCTGTTCATAGGTCCTGCATTAAGTAGAATATGGGCAGACTTGAGAATAAGATCCATACTCTTGAAGCAATTTGGGGTTAAGTCAATTTTCTGATTAAAAAGTGATGGCATAAAATAGGCCTGAGGCATCTGTTGCCTTAATGTTAAAGTTTTTTTATTTAATCAAAAGACATATTTTAGTTAAGGTATCCATAATAAAATCATCCTCAAAATATTCAGCCTTATTCTTCTATTTTTGTTTTTTCCTTCTGTACTCTGCTTCAGGTATACCAGGTGTCTCTCAATATTTATGAAAACTAGTCATCTCCTAAGTAGAATTCATGAAGTAAGAGTAGAAATTACATATATGAAAACAGTAAGATGTTTCCTTGGTTGCATTGCAGAAGAAAATATCACGTTGAGTAATTTGTCAGCTCATTGAAGTGTCAGGGGATGGATCTGAAATAAATTCCCTTACATTTGTAACATTTATCATGCTTGATGGCAAACATATTAGTGTTACAGGAGTTGAGAAAGTGTAAGGAATACTGTAATTCAACTGCTAATTAATCCATAATTAAAGACCTAATTAATGAATAACCCTGTAAAAAACTGTCTGAGAATCAGAATGTGAAAAATATAGTGATAAAGGGAATCTTGTTTATGAGATTGGTTAATTTTTTACTAGAATATAAACTGATTAATGAAAACTGTCACTTAGACATTGTACCGAGCGGATGGACAAATTAGAAAAATGGTCATAGAAAATTATATGGGAGTCAAGCCCAGTTTGCATATACAAGTATCTGAATGTTTTTGTTCTTACTTATGCTTAAACTAGCACTAATTTAATGTATAATGGATAAGCTAAAAGAAGATGTATTCTTTTTATTTTAGCCATGATTTAAAAACAATGGGTATTTTTACATGTGCTTTGAGGGTACGTGCTGTGGGGGAGGTGCTTTAACTAGAGTAGCTCTTGGAGTACTGATACATGAAATATGGAGGATAGTTGGAGCATATTAATTGCCACTCTCTGATGTACTGTAATTGTAATTACAGTGCATTGGAGCAGCCTCCCGACTCATGTACAGGTACACAATGATTTATATAGCTAAGTCATTTACATCAACTTTATCTTTAAATAAATGTATACTTTAATAATGTGGATTTTATTATTTGTCTAAGATTCAAAAGTGGTTTGACTCATTACAGGTGATTGGCTCTGTGGATGTGGGGAAACTGGTGGATGTGGTGTACCTTGATATTAGCAAGGCTTTTGATATGGTCTCCCACAGCATTCTCACTGGCAAGCTAAGGAAGTATGGGCTGGATGAAAGGACTGTAAGGTGGATAGATACCTGACTGGAGCATCAGGCTCAGATGTCTAGCTGGCAGCCGGTATCAAGTGGAGTGCCCCGGGGTCGGTCATGGGGCCAGTTTTGTTAAATGTCTTCCTCAATCACCTGGAAGATGGCATAGAGTGCATCCTCAGCAAGTTTAGGACTTAGGACAGAACAATCCCATGTACCATTACAGGGTGGGGGCTGACTGGGTGGGCAGCAGCTCTGCAGAAAAAGATCTGGGGGTGACAGTAGACAATAAGCTGAATATTAGCCAACAGTGTGCCCTTGTTGCCAAGATGCCTAATGGCATACTGGGCTGTATTGGTAGGTGTGTTGCCAGTAGGTCAAGGGAAGTGATTATTCCCCTCTATTCAGCACTGGTGAGGGCACATCTGGAGTACTGTGTTCAGTTTTCGGCCCCCCACTACAGAAAGGATGTGGAGAAATTGGAGAGAGTTCAGAGGAGGGTAACAAAAATGGTGAGGAGGCTGGGGGACACGACTTATGAGGAAAGATTGAGGGAACAGGGCTTATTTAGTCCAGAGAAGAGAAGACTGAGGGGAGATTTAATAGCAGTTTTCAACTACATGAATGGGGATTCAAAAGAGGATGGAGCTAGACTGTTTTCAGTGGCAGAAGATGACAGAACAAGAAGCAACAGTCTCAAGCTGCAGCAAGAAAAGTTTAGGTTAGATATTAGGAAGAATTTTCTCACTAGGAAGGTAGTAAAACACCGGCACAGGTTACCCAGAGAGGTGGTAGAAGCTCCATCCTTGGAGGTTTTCAAAACCCGGCTAGACAAAGCTTTGGCTGGGATAATCTAGTTGGGGCAGGTCCTGCTTTGAGCAGGGGGTTGGACTAGATGACTTCCTGAGGTCCCTTTCAATACTAACTTTCTATGATTCTATGATTAAGGGGTTTAGGATTCAGTATGAAATGCAAAGAGATTAATTTATGACTTTAGCCACAAAGAAAGCTATGCTGGCTAGTCCTTTAGAAAAAAACATGGTTTACCAACCTTTAATTATGTAGGGCCTAATTGTGACTTGTGGTACACACCTATCACAGGAGTAAGAAATATGCTTACACATCTCTCCATCCTTCTGTGTACCACTTCAGAGGACCTTCAGTTGTACAGTATACCTCTCTGCTTTCTCCTTCCTGGGACCAAGTTGTTATTTTCTCCTTGATTCATTCAATGGTGCACTGAAGAGGGGTTGTGGTGGTTACTAATTGATTGTTGAAATATTCCAGCCACAAATTATTACCCCTCTGAATAAGATCAGAAAGAGAGTTATGGTTCCTTGCTCCACACTTCCTTCTCAGAGATAGTCCTGAGATAGCACAGCAGCGCACTTTCCCCAATTCTGAGCTGCATTCTTTTGTGGCAAAATGAAATCCTCTTTGGATATGTGCAGATATATGGGGAGGTTAAATTGAGCTAAAAATGGCCACTGGATCTAAGGTAAGTTGGGATGTGGGGGGGGGGGGGGGGCTAGCCTGGGGGACTAGCATGGAGGGATTGGGCAGAATTGGGGCATCAAGCAGGTTTGAGGGGGGCAGGGGGCCTAATAGGGCCCATGGGGGTGATTGGGGGGTAAGGTGGGGTCCATGCAGGGATCAGGGTTTTGGGGGGCTAGCAGGGTACATAGGGGGGCCAGGGGGGCAGGTGAGATCTGCAGGGGGGCTATGAGGATCTGTAAGGGTGGGGAATGGGGAGATCAGGGTGTAGGCAGGGTCCATAGGTGGCTTGGGGAGATTGGAGGGGCTAGCAGGGTCCACAGGGGAGTCTGGGGGGGTGGCAGGGGCTCTCTCCCCCCTGGACCAGGGGCTATTTTTAGCCCCTTGACTGCCATCACCCCCAGATCAACAGCCCCCCACACTCTCCCCCACCCCTTCCCCCACCCCAACTTACCCAGAGATGCTGGGATGAGGAGCTCAGACAGAACAGGTCATCCTGCTTGAGTCCCTGAAAAACAGTTAAAAGGTTGGGTGGGTCATCCTCCTCCTTGCTGCTTTTCTGTGACTCAGTCTTACAGTTAAGATGATGGTGTGTTGCAGAAGTAGATCAATTGATGGAGATTTTCAGGATATAAACAGCATCGAATAGTATCACACTTGAGCGGCTAAATCCATTCTTGCACCCAGTAGGTGGAATAGAATCTGACCCAACTTGTCCTCTGGCAGCAGGGCTCTGAAGCTGATGGGAAAATGTACAGGTTAGGATTGGAAATTTGGAGCAGGTCTGTGAAGAACCAGACTAGCAAAGCCTGGAAATATAGCCCTAAGGAGAAGAACTGTGAAACTCTGCTTCACCCCAAAAGAAGGGGAATATTGGTTTAGAGATTCTAGATGCGAGTGGCTGATTCTGGGAGCTAAAAGGGAAACAGAGGGCACAGCTACACAAGGCATTATGTCAACACAGTGATGAGCTACATTGCTGTAGCTTGTTCTTACAGCACCATAGCGTTGGTGGGCACGAACTGTGATGTCAGTGCTGCTGTGCAGCAGCTTGTTGCTACCATGCAGTAGCCTGGGAAAAGACCTGTGCAGCATTCAGACTGCTCAGCAACATCAGTTACTATTCAGTTATTTAGTACTTGCTTAACAAGTAACAACTGTGCAGTCTGGCGCACACGTAGATGCGCCCAGTGGCAGGTTGCTTGAAGGGCCATCCTAGGCCATGAAAGACTGCAGCTGTCTTCAGTTCTAAAATGTCTGGAGGAAAAATAAAACAAAACAGAAAACATGAATTTAATTCCTATTATATCTGGAACACAAATATGAAAACAACAAAAGCAGAAAGAGTGAAAATCCCAGAAATTCAATTTCTATGGCCTGCAAACATGACATCTTTTTGTAAATAAATGTTTATAATGGCACTTTCAAAAACTTACATAATTTTATACTGGAGCTGACAGGATGTCTCAACTTAAGTATTTAAAAATCATGCACACCTCTTTAAAGTACAGTCCTTATTCAATGTCCTCCTGAAAATCAGGAGATGGTTATGTAAAGTTTTGAAAAACAACCATGAATTTTACTTAATGAGTCAGCTTCTTGCACCAGGGATGAATTTAGCATAATGTGTTACATCTAAGGATATTGATTAAAACCTACTAAATTATCTGGGTAGGGGTATAATGGGGCATGAAATTATCAGCTACCAAAGCACCCTGTATACAGAGCTGCTTTGTCCACAGGTAATGCTATTGTAAATCATGCCTTTACTTTCCCTTTATGGTCCTGAATCCTTTCTTCCCTGGAAGGCACTGTGATTTCATTATGGTATATTACCAAAAGCCTTGCTTTCATGATCTATCTCACTAATACATCATAAGACTGAATGAACATTATAACAATGCATCATCTGAGAAAGGTACACTGATGATCTACAATATAATTCAGAGGCAGATGTCATCCAAGGAATATGGTATTCAGCTGCAAACTCAATACAGTTATTAAGTAAAATTTTGCAGGTATGAGGGATATATGCTTCTCTGGCCAGGACCTCGGTTTAATGGGAAAAGAACAGTGAAAACCCACACAAGATGAGACATATTTTCATTATTGTTATTATTATTTCAAGATTGTTCTCCCCTGCCACAAAGGGCAGGGCATGTGACATTAGGTTTAAACTGCAGCAAAGCAGCAGCTTTGGAACAAATCAGGAAAAAAAAAATACTGCCTGTAAGAACAACAGTACAATTTAACAACCTGCCCAGGGAAGCTGGGAAACAATTGGAGATTTTTCAAAAAGGGGTGTCTGTCTGAAATGAAGAATTTGTTGTTCTTAACAAATTTTGTCAAGGAGCTGGACTAGATCACCCTTGAGGTCCCATCTAACCCTATGATTCTATGAATTGCATGATGAAGGGACAAGAGAAAATGCTGAGGATGAGGAAGGTACTGAAATGGGTAGGGAGTCGAGATTGTAACCAGGTAATGATCAGTTCTGATTTTGTGATATAGGAAGGTATGTGCAGATGGAATGAGGCCAAGGGGATGACTGTTGGGAGTGGGTGAGCTGAGGGGGCCCAAAGTAAGAGGGTGCTTGGTAGCATACATTCCTGAACTTTCCAGAGCATAAATTAATGCTCCACAGACTTCATTTTCCAGCATAGAGTTTAGTGCTTGGGAGTGCATGAAGGTAGAACTATTTGATCTCTCTGGAGCAATGCTTCCTATTTTAAGTTTTCATGAAGAGAAACTTTGACAGCATATTACAGCCCCAGATCATACATGCCCATTTCCCTGGATTCTCCCTCTGCATGTGTTGCTATGGAGCTATACCCCTTTGTCCCATGGGCTGGGGACAACAGGATTTAGATGTGTAATCTGATTTTCTTGATATTTGTTTTCCTTAATGCTTTTCTGAGCCCTTCTTTTGGAAATAGATATATATATATAATATCATATATAGTTTAAAGTTTTAGTTTTAGTCATATAGAGTTTAAAGAGGTCAAATAACAAACACTCTATGGACATTTCTTTATCTCAGTTTTTTTATGCTGTCCTATACAGTTGTAATATATATGCAGGCAAGATGCAAGAATGATGGCATGTTGATAGTGATTATCATGTTGAAGGAATTTTAATGGTTTCCAGAAGTAATATTTTCTTTAATCATGTTAAAATAACAGCAACGTGGTTCACAATACAGTTGCTAGATACACCAACATCCTTTGCAATCTGACTACAACCTGAGTAGGTACAAGAGGGGTAGAACAGTCATAATATGCTCATTTGGCCTAAAATGCTAAACAGGGGGTGCATCTACATGTGCAATTAATGCACCTTAAGGTTACTGTGCATTAAAATATAATGCAATAAACTGTGCCCAGGAATGTGTTTACGTGTGCACCAGTATGGGAGCAGTTGAGTTCAGGGCTGCTGCTGTCCCCCTGCCTTGCTCTGCCCCTCTGCAGCAGCTGTGGGAGCTCTAGGCTCCTCCAGGTGCCAGCCTGGGACTGGTAGGGGGCACAGGGGCTGGTCCCAATCTCCACGGGGTGGGGAAGAGCTGTTCCAGCAGCTGGGACCAGGGTTTGAATTATGGGAAAGTTGGGGGAGGGGGGGCTGAGCCCTCCCATAAGAAATGAGAGAGCCCCCTGGAAGATTTGAAAATCATCACCTGGGGGGGTCTCTGATTTTATTAGGGCATTGTGATGGGCAGCCCAATATTTTTGCAGACAAATTGGTATTTGTACCTTAGCAATAGATTAAGTTATTCCTGGGTATTAGAGACTGACCTTTTAACCCAGAGTTAGCCAACCTGTGGCACATGTGCTACAAGTGGATTACTGTGTCCCAGCCACATGAGGATTGGGTCGGGGCCCAATCTCCATGTGGCTGGAATGCAGCAGTCCTGGAAGCTGGGACAGCTCTCCCAGCCATGTGGAGATCGGGTCAGTGCCCATTCTCCACATGGCTGAGATGCAGCAGTCTTAGCAGCTGTGACAGCTCTCCCAGCCATGTGGAGATCAGGTTGGTACCCAATTTCCATGTGGCTGGGAGACTTGTCCCAGCTTCCAGGACTACTGCATCCCAGCCACATGCAGATGGGGTCGATTACTGTGCACTTGTCCTTGTTGAATCTCATGAGATTCCTTTTGGCCCAATTCTCTAATTTATCTAGGTCACTCTGAATCCTATGTATCTCCAATATGTGGGTGAAAGCTGGGTGAATGCAAATTTCTCCACTGAGATTATCTGCATTCTCCACAAGGTGCTCCAGGGCCTGATAGATGTTGATCAATCAAGACCAGTTGTTTTATACTCTGTCTAGGAAAGCAGGGGTGGTTGTGGCAGCAATGGGAAATACTTTAAGGGAATTGACAGTACTTTCACCACCATTAATTGAAGGTCTCAGACTAATGGTTACTTGTCAAGTTGGCACCAAGGCTCAAAATCCTCTTGGACACTGTACCTCCAAACTGCTCAAGTGACAGTTTCCACAGTCATTAAAGTTTGGCTCATTAAGAGAGATTAGACCTTCTGGAAGGACTCTGCTGTTGCTCAGCCACTGGGGGTAATGAGTCTTGCCACCTTGCTCAAGTGAAGCTCCCTAACCTAGTCCAGCCCATCTACTAGTACAGGAAAGGAAAGGATGGTCTCTTAAGCAGCAAACAGCCTACTATAAATTGACAGTCAAGTAAGTGTTAAGGCATTGCATCTGATTATAGACAAAACTTTCCATAAAGAAGGAAGGTCATTGTTCTCATTATTTTGCTACTAATGGGGTTTTGATTCTGTTGTTATCAGCAGTTGGCTGAAGAAATACTGGGAACTATTTGATGCTTCACTGTTAACACACATAAATACAAATAAACAACAGACGCTGCTTTATGATCAGTAAAAGTGGAGTTCATACAATCATCCAAAAACTGGCATACAAAACATTTGACCTATCCATATGTTAGCATTAAGAGTGTCCTTCATTTTCATAGTAGTATGTAGGACATCTGTTACTGACATAACAAGTAAGGAGTGCGAACAGGGATATATCCTTTCAGAATACATACTGATAATTCCTAACAGTTTTAGCAGGGGAGAGCAAGATATTTTACTTGATAAACCACTGATTATTGTATTTTATATGTTTTCTATCAGAGAGAGATTTTGTAGGTTAAGAGGAAAAATATTAAGAAAAAGCACAAATAAATGGAAAAATAGGAGGCGGGGAACACTTCCCCTAAGAGTTCTAACTGAAGGACGAATAGTAAGTGGCCCCCAAGGAAAAACTGGAGACTTGGAAACAATGGTGAAAGTCAGAAGTTGGGGAAAATTAATCACCAAAAGCTTGAAAACACTTACTAAGATAAAGGGCTATTTTTTCAACAGCCAATTGACAGCTCAAGTCTTTTTTTTTTATTTTACTAACGAACAGTGTAATAAAAGTGGCATCTAATGAAATCTCAAGTGAAGTTAAAAAAAGGGAAGAAACAGCAGTTTTTATCTTGGTGGAAGCAATTATTTTTAAAAGACTTTCAGATTTCAGTTTTATAAGATTGCCTCATATTGGCTCAGTGAACCATTTTATGAACAAGTAAGCATAACAAAAGACCTCTATAGATAGATTAGCTGCATTTCATGATAAAAATCAAGTCAAAATGATTACATCTTCAGCAATGACTCCAAGCAAGAGTGAATAGTTTTACTAGTTTTACCCAGATTTATGGCTCTACTTGTGTTAGTGATTTAGTAGGTAGCTTGCTTCCTTCTTTGACAGTACTGAACTAGTGCCCCAGAACAGTGCTAAGAGGCACTATGCTCTTGGATGTACTGTCTATTTAATAAGATGTAAAACCAAGGTCTTCACCCCCTTGTGGTCATTAAATATCCCACAGTGCTTTTTTGCAAGGATTGAAGCATTAACACTCATGTCCAAGTTCCAACACAGTTCCTATTAAAGGCAATGGGAAGTGTGCCACTGACTTCACCAGAAAAAGGCTGCAGATAATAACTGACTGTCTCTGTAGTTATAATCAAATACAGCATGCCGTACTTCCTGACTTCGGCTCAAATTCATCAGGGTAAGCACATGACTAAATACTTTTCCAAAATGAAGTCTCAAATCTGTTCAAAGGTATTGCTGTATTCTGCTAAACAATTGCTACATCTCACAAATTCTTATTTGTACCTCAGCAATAGATTGTTATTCCTGGGTATTAGAGACCTTTTAACCCAAAGTTAGCTAACCTGTGGCACATGTGCTACAAGTGGCACAGGCAGTTTTGGTGTGTGACACACAGCAGACTGGGGAGGGGACAGGGAGCACAGCTGCAGACAGAGCAGGAAGCAAAGCAGCAGATTGGGCAGGGAGCACAGGACAGGAAGCAGAGAGCAGTGCAGCAGTTCAGGCAGAGGAAAGGGATTGGAATAGCACTCAGTGGCTGCATCTACACATGAACTTTACTGTGGAATAGACTAATTAGCTCGGGAGTAAAATACCACTGTCTACATGTGCAATGCTATTAGGTTTCGGTATACTACTTTATGCGGCAGTAAGATAATAATGTTGGGAACAGTTCTATCTTCTAATTTACTGTGATTAAACACACATATAGATGCTGACCATGGGTGTAAATTGTTCCCAACCAGCCCAGCCAGTTGGGGGCTAGGATCTTGCCTGCTGCCTAGCCATACAGCTTCACACTTTCAGCACCCTTGTGACCCAGCCAACCCCCTCCTGTTGCTCCTGCTACCTGGAGCCCTGGGCAGAGCAGTCCTGGCATAAACTGCTATGCCCCAGCTCAAATTGCTGCTGTCCCAGGTGCACATGTAGATGCTGTACCCAGGAGCACTATACTCTGGATCAAACTGCTCCGGAGTTTATTGCTTTGCATTAATTGCACGTGTAGACATACCCAGAGAGGATTTGGAGCTAATCAGTAGCATGCCTGCCAAAAACGTTGGTTCCCACTGCTTTAACTCTCGTTCCCATGATGAGCCCTGACCCATAGAAATAGTTTCATTGATTGGAATGGGTCTATTCACCTGATATAGAATTTATTGCATGCATTAAAGTTAATAGAAAGGGATTCCACATATATTAAATGCTTTAGGATCATTCAGGATTTATATGCATTTTATAAATATAAATGTTGATGATGATTATTGATAAAAAACATTTCAAAGTTTCTTTTGTTGGAGGACAGTTAATTGGGTTCATATTTGGGGGTGAAGGGCAGAATTTTTACTTTGAAAAGGGATAAGAGCAGGAAACTCCATGAAGTCAAATAATCTTTTAACTCTTGTTAATGGGTGCTTAGGTAATACAGTGATAGGAGACTGGTATAAACCCCAAAACAGAGTTGTACAGGTGTTGTATAGGCAAGAGTTAATATTTCTTATTACTTTGTTTATTTTTTTTCCAACGAAAATGTAAGGAACTGGATGAGTACATTTCATTACTTGTGTTCATTCTTTCTTCCCTTCTCATGATGAAGTTTTAATGATCATTTGTTCTTTCAGGAGAAGCTTAATGTCAGCAATATGGGGCATCAGGTGATAATATTTGATTTTTCTGCCATAAGAGGCTTGTGGGAAATTCGAGTAAAGAAGCACAAAGACCGGCAAAAGGAAGAGAAGCAAAGATTAGAAAAAAGCTCATTAGAGAAGTAAGCTAACTTTCTACTTTCATATTTAACCAAATCTATTGACACGTTTGTTCTTTTCACTGTGTACAAAGTGTAGTCAAATGATCCACAACAAACCATTTTAGTTTGATTGGTTTTGATTTGTTGAAGCTATTTGCTACCTTCCCTTAAATGACTATAACAGAAATAGAGCATCAGCTCTATTTATATTGCATTGTCTTATTTGTCGCTGCTTTCTGTAACCTGTGATTTGCTAATGAGATATTTTGCTTGTCTGTTGCACAGATTTAATTAAAAAATTAGAATAGTTTTTTCTCTCGTTTGTTCTTGCTCATGGAAAGTGTAATATAAAAGTATTGTATTTATTATGCAATCATTATGAAAATATACCTGTGAAATTCAATCATAGGAAATACTTTGTGGTATTTTGCCATGCTGACAGCAGAAACAAAAGGGAATAAAATATACATACAGCTAGGGTGTTCCAGAGTTCCATAAAAAAGGAAAAAGAAAGCAGAACAAAGGAATTATCTAAAGAGCTTTTTCTTGTCTCAACCAAAATGCAAAACAAAAGGTCTGAATATAATACTCACATCTACTGATCATACTATTCCTTTATTATTCTTTATTAATGGTTTCTTTAAACTGTCTTTCAGTTTCTTTGTGTTCATCCCCCATTAGAGGCTGTGAAATATTATATTGGTTTGACAGTGCTGGAGATGTAGTGCTTAAGTACTTTTATTGGTTCTTTTTTAGCTCAGTGGAAGGAAAGAGAGACTAGAAAGGGGTGCTCTGTTTACCAGGGCCCCCCTTAGAGTAACTAGGAACAAAGGCCATAAACTGACGGAGAGCAGATTTAGGTTCGACATCAGGAAGAACTTCTTTATTGTCAGGGTTGCTGGAATCTGGAATGGGCTTCCAAGGGAGGTGGTGCTCGCCCCTACCTACTTTGGGGGTCTTTAAGAGGAGGCTAGACATGCACCTGCCTGGGGTCATCTAACCCCAGCACTCTTTCCTACCCAGGGCAGGAGGTCAGACTCAATGATCTACCAACGTCCCTTTCGACCCAAACATCTGCGAATCTATGAAAACAATTTCTCTACTGTAACGTACAAAGGTAAATGGTGCCCTTGCTAAAGGGATAGGATGGCAATTGGAATCCCTAGACTCTAGGCTATACCTTTTGTGTACACATCCCACCTGCTTCCCCACCCTACCACTGGCCTGGATTGAGTCTCCTGCCCCCCACCCTCCCTAGCATCCCAGATCCCTGTATACTCCCCAGTCCCACTTTGTGGCTGCCCATGCTGTCTATCCCAGGGGAGCAGGCAGAGAAGGGTTAACCTGCCTGCCTCACCACTGCTGCCACTGCTGTTGCTCTATGGATCAGGTTCAGTCTGGAGAGGAGCATCAGCCCAGCCATGGTGGCAGGGGCTGAGCAGGCAGGTTTACCTTTCGCTGCCTGCTCCCCTGGGATGCGCAGCTCAGGCAGCCACAAGTAAGCAGGGTAGGGGGCAGTGGGGAGCCCAGAATAGAAGGGGGAAGTATATTTTTACCTTTCACTCTTTCAGGCCCCTGCTGGCCTGAACACGTGACTGCTCCACACTCAAGCTAGCACTAACACTGATCAACATTTCTGCAGCTCAGTGTTAATGTGTAGCAAAGCCCTAATAGTACAGGAGAAGACAGACCAAACAGTTACCTCAGAACAGTCCTCTCTGCTATACTTTAGTTCAGCATTTTCCAAACTACTGGGTTTAGGACCTATTCTAGTAAAGCCAAGCACTCTTGTGCCCCCTCCTTCAGCAACCAGGTCTCCCTACTGCTGATTGCATCTGATTCCTTTACTGGTGGTAAGTGGCATCTGGGAAAAGTGGGGGTGGGGGGAGCAAAGTAAGGGGTGCCACTGATTGCCACTGAGATTTACACAAGCCCCTGCCAGGGACCTTTTGTACCTCCAAAGGGGGTGTGCCCCACAGTTCGGGATGCACTGTCGTATATGACTCAGTGGTGTTGAATGTCAGTTTTCTAAACCTGCCTCACTACAGATCATTTTCTGATATAAACAGGTACAGAAACAAACTAGAAATGGCATGTATTACGGAAATTCAATAGCACAGAAAAAGAGGGCACCTTAATATAGAAAGGGGTAGGTTTTTCCTGCTGTAATGCAGCTAAATTTAGCTCCCTCACTTTTTGCCAGTTGATTAGGGCAAGACACAGACCTATCCCATGAGTCATCTTCCAGCAACAACAGTCTCTCCCTCTTGTTGCCATCTGTGGTTGTTTATCATTATCATTTATTCAGCTCAAGTAGTGGCGCTGGGTGGGCTATTCTGTCTAATCATTTTGCACAGTATTTTCATTCATCAATGAGATTTCTTATCCCTTTTCCCTCTTTTCTGTACCATTAGGTGTTTTCCATTGTCTTCTGTAATAATTGACAAGTGCACTTCCTACATTCATATAGGTTTTATTTTTTCTTTTAGCCTACAAGTTGCATATAATATTTTGTCCCATGATACTGCACCAGATTCCATTGCTTTTACTATGCTAGGAAGCATAATTTGCTGGGTTTCTTGCATACTTAATTCCTGTGCAACCGAGCAAGGACATCACACTATTGCTAGATATATGTATTTTTTGTATGGCCAAATTCAGCTTTTAAATTTCACTGCTTATTGCAATCAATCAGCGACCTGCATTTGACTTTCCTAAGGCCACTTCACATGAGTCAATGTCCTTGTAGCATGTCTGTAGCAGTCACTGGGCCTTTGGCTTGGAAGGGTCAGATTGGAAGTGATTTCTTTCATTTGTTGTGATGCCTTCAGAGGCTGGAAATTATTTTGCACCTTTCCGAAGAACCTTCAAGTATAGCTAAAGACTTTTTAACTCAGATGCCTAAATGCCTAATGTAAGCCACCACCTTTTTGAATGGATTAAAAATTTAGGGCTAAATCCTATTTCACTTTTTGGCACCTAAGTGGCACTTACAGAGTGATATAAGTACTATTCTTGGTGCTTACGCACAGTTTGGATTCTGTTTGCACTTGCATAGTGGTGTTTGTTATGTACCTCACTTCTGAACAGACTCAGAAAGATACACTGTTGTGCTCATAGGCTCTGGGGAGAATAGAATTGCCTGGGCACATACTTTAGAGAACAACAGTGAGGGGGAAACTAAGAGGTGGAGGAGTTCTGGCCCTTGTTCTGGGTGGCTTTTCTGCATCTTGCATTTAACGTTAATTAGATAAAATAGATGAACAAGAATGGGATAATTTCTGCTCAACTGGGGAGAGAGATGGAACCAAGGACCCTGTGTCCTCCAAAGTAGCATCCACTTCGCTGAGCCATGTTTCCTTTTGCTTGCTCTCTTCCCTCTAGGCCCCATATTTCCCATTCCTGGCAGTCCAGTGCAGGGCAAAAACATTCATTTTATAAACTGGCCACTTCACTGGCACACTTTGCTTAAACTGGAGCTCAGAAAGAGCTGATGAGGCTGGAGACTGAGCACTGGGGATGAGGGGTCCTGTTCTGTTTTAAGATTCAAGAAATATGGCCACCCTACTTATGCATAATCATAGACCTCATGTTGAATGAGGGAAAAGATGTGAGAGACTTGAACAACTGTATTACTGGGAAAGTGGTGAAATTCCTATAATTCAGGGTGTTTAACATTAGGCTGGACAAAGCTCTAGAAAAAAAGTACTTTTAAGGGAACAACCTATTTTGGCAGGGGGATGGACTGGATTATATCATAGTCTTTTCATTTATAATGGTACTGTTTAATGATTTATATATTATTAAGGCTTCTGGTGGGGCAGACAACTTGAATTGCTTTTCCAACTGCCCTCTCTGTTTTCCCGAGCAAGCTACAGCTCATAAATGGTCTCAAGACCAACTCCTCGTAAGTCTCACTGGGAGTTAAAGTGCTAATATGCAGCTAAATAATGTGATCCTCACTTGCAAAAAGCTCACAGTGAGGTCAAGGGAGTTTTGTTTGGGTAGAGACAAAAAAATAATAACGTGAAGATTCAGCAATATTCTTACCGTGTTATAAATAAGATATTTCTACAGTTGTACTCCCTTGAAATTTCAGATTGTACTAAGAGGAAACCTTCCCCAAGCTATCTGAGTTTTGGTCACTGGACTCATTTGGGCAGAATTAACTCTGTGCCTCTCTGAAGTTATACATGTAAAAATATGATAGTTAAAGTGGGAAACCCATTCACCTCAGGTTCAAGTCATCCTCAGTGGTTTTCAGTTCAGGCTTCAGACCTGTAGCTCTATAGCAACAGAATGGTTATGTTCCCATGTAGCTGTGCTTCACAAACAAAGGACATGAGGTGCTGAGTATAAAAGGAAGGAAGGGAACAAGCAAGTGGGATAGTTATTACACCCTCAGTGAAAGGAAAGATTTGTTGTTTTATTTAATGTGACTAACTCAAATATAGATTTTGAACTTGTTTGGTTTGGATAGACTACTTGTTTCACTGTGGTGAGAGAGCCTCAATTGTAGCAAAGCTTTATTTTATGAAAATTCTTTGCTTTAGGGAGAGAATTCAAGGAATGGAAAGAAAATTACTTTCAGTATCCTTAGCAAGACTCCATATGTTTGCCAAGGCACTTCAAGATTATATGATAGTATTTTTTTGTACTTGGGCAGAAAGATCTATGTGAAGTGGCTCTAGAAATGAAGATGGGTGGCATTACGTAAGAAAAACTTTTGAATACCTGAATCCTGGAGCACTTAAACCAGTAGGTAGCTTCATATTTTGTCCCCAGTTTCACCATAACTTTTTTAAAAAGTTAAGCGTTTTTTTTGTATTCACGATTCCTCATCCCATCAGATGAGAGAACACTACATTTTCAAATTTGTTTTAAATTGCAAGTTAGAGGGAAGTAAGTATTCTATGTTTACAGCATGGATGTGGAAGACTATAAACATTCTAGAGACTAGAGTCACAGCTAATATATCCCAGAGGGAATGGGCTTGGGTTAATGCTGTGCTGATGTTTAAATAAAGAGATAATCACTAGGGCTGTGTGAAGCTTTGGTCCCTGATTCAATTTGGAGGAGATTTGGCCTAATTTGTTTGCCGAATCTCTGAATCAAATTAGGAGACCCTTTAATTGCTCTGAGTTGATTCAGAAAGATTTGGTGATTTGGACATAGACACAGCTTTTAAAAATGTTTTTTCTACATACCTCAAGGTAGCAGGTGGCTTGTGAATGCTGCGATGTTGGGGCAGATGGAGTGTCCCACAGGAGCACGGGGGGCTCCCCAGCGTGGTTGGCAGCAGACCTGGAAATGGACCAGAAGAACGTCCGGTTCACTTCCATGCCCACTGGGGAGTGTGCAGGCCCCCCCCTCCCCCCTGCCACCGGCTAGGCAACTGGTGACTCCAAGGTCTGGGGGGGCACCCAGTGTCCCCCTGTGGCCGATTGCCAAGCCGGGGAGTGTGTGGGGGGTGGGGCCCAGAGTGCTCCCTGGTAGACCCGGAAGTGGACTGGAAGTATATCCGGTCCACTTCCAGGTTCACCACTGAGCACAGTGCCCCCCCACCCCCACGCTCCTGTGGGACACTCTATCCATCAGCATCGCAGCATTCATGAGTTGCCTGGCACTTTGAGGTATGTAGAAAAAACATTTAAAGGTGTGTCTATGTCCGAATCAGAGGGTTCCGATTTGATTCGGAGAGATTAAACGGTCTCCTGATTCCATTCAGATTTGGAAATTTGGCCACCGAATCAGGCCAAATCTCCGCCGAATCAAATCAGTGACAGAAGCTTCACACAACCCTGCTCTCTACCTGTCTGCTATCTTTGGTGGGGATGAGAGGGAAAGTTTACAGCTTGATATCTCTTATCCCAAAAGATTCTAGCAGGCTCTACCTGTTGGATGAACAATGTGCTATCCCATTAAAAAAATTCTCATTGGCATTTGCTCACTTTTAAGTGCTTAAAAGTTAAGACTGCCCAAACCATCAAACTAATGTTCAACCATGTAGAATGCTATGGATACTTGGAAAACTGCTGCAATGCAATACTGCCTACTGCCAAAACAGGTTGTGCATTTGGATTGATGGATCTTATGCAGCATGTAATTTGCACAAATGCATGCAGCTGGGGGCTCCAAGGTGACAACTGTTCCTCAGCTGCAAATCTGCACAAGAAAGGAGAGCCATGGGAAAAGAAGATGAAATAACTATTCTAATTTAAACTAGGAGAGGAAACTTGTTAGTAAGCCATCTTTAAACTGGAATTTAGCCAAGATCAACAGATTTACCTTTGTGATCTTTTAATAACCCAAAGTGGTCAGGGTTCCAGTTCTAAACCTCATCCAAGAAATGAAATCCTCACAAGTACATGCTGGGTTATTTTTTCAGTACTGATTCTGAGAAAAGAGTATGATCTAATGAAAGACACCTCTGCCTAAAACACTTGTTTTCTCCTTAAAGACTCCCTATCCATCCAATTAGCTGGATTCATATAATGCTGGGGAAATATTAGCTGTTGAAACTTTTGGAGAAAACCAGTAGTATCCTGTCAGTAATAATTCTGAATTTCTTATAGACTCTGAGGAAGTAATTAGTCACAGTCTTCTTTAAAGTAGATTATTCTTCATTGCTTTAAAGTATAAAATAGAATGAAGCTTATATAAAGAATTGCTGAAAAATAAATTCAATTAAGAACTGACATGACTAGAGAATCTAAAAAGGCAGCTATAACAAACCTTTACGTCTGAATAAGGAAAATAAAATATTTTATTTAAATATTATATGTTTAACCTTTCCTCCCTATAAGGACATCAGAATAATGAACATGTTTGGGGAAGGCTCAGTTTTTTACTGAAAATAAAATCAGAAATAACTAGAACCATAACATTTAAATATTCAGAATCTGTGCTGTTTCTGTGCTGGCCCCAGCAGTATAAAAAGCTGCCCTGGCAAGAGCTTCTTAGGAGCTTCTGGGGGTCCATGTTAACTGGGAAGATACAAATAGACAGGAGCTTCTGGGGCCTGGCCAATTGGTATCTGGGGACACTAGCCCCTTGTGCCAGCTGGACTGCTGAAGCAACCTTGAGAGTTCCCTGCACCCTTTACCCACTGCAGCAGTCTGGCAGTGGGGGCTGCTGCCTGGATATGACCTGCTGCCACCTGTGACAGCATGTGGCCCCAAGGCTGCGTACCTCCCAGACCCAGACAGGGACCACATGGGCACAGAAGAGGTGTCTGTGCCTCTGGGAAGGCTGCCAGTGGGTCATGGCTGCACAGTTGCCGTTTGTGCGGCACTGCTGCCATGTGTGCCCCTGTCCTGCCATCTGGGCAGCAGTCACCTGGAAGATGTTCTCAGTGTGGTGGCCTGCTTTGAACAGTCAAAGCATGTCTTCCTGGCCCCAAATAGCCAGAAGTTCAGCTACCTCATTTACCCTCCAGCTGGGTCCGAGATGCCAGCCCTGAGCAGGCTATTTTGCCTGGGTCTTGCCACTTGCCTCACTATCAGGAATCCTCGTGTTACCTATTTAAAAACTACAAATTCTCTGATTAAAAAGTCCCAAATTCACTCTTTAAAATACTCCAAAATCCATATTCTTGCACAATTAAAACAAAAGACCACGAGAGAGAGAGAGCATGAGAGAGAGCAAGAG
This sequence comes from Alligator mississippiensis, assembly GCF_030867095.1. Classification (NCBI taxonomy): domain Eukaryota; kingdom Metazoa; phylum Chordata; order Crocodylia; family Alligatoridae; genus Alligator; species Alligator mississippiensis. Next base: position 207,038,227 of record NC_081826.1, read on the forward strand.
ATATCAGTTGGTCAATGTTTTATTGCTATATTTACAATTTTAAAGCAATTTGGAACCCTACCAGTGTCTCTATAATCACAATAAAGTAAATTCTAAATATCTGTATGCTTTGATGTTTGCTGTTGGCTTTCTTATCATAGAAAAATTAGAGCTCCCCCTGACCCCTTCACAAACCAGGATGTGGGGACAGCTGCCCTTGCAGCCAACGATCCTTCCAGCAGGCCTCATCCTGTCTGGTAGCTGGGCACACTGGGTGTGTGATGTGGGGATGTGAAGTTTGCAGGAGGGGGGTGGGAAGAGGTATGGGGTGGTGTGGAGTGTGGGGATGGTGTGAGGTTTGCCAGAGGGGGGTGTGTGGGTGGGTGGTGTGGGGTTTGAAGGTGTGGGGTTTGGGGTTTGTGGGTGGGTGTGGGGGTAGTGTGGGGTTTGAAAGAGGGGATGTGGGGGTGGGGTGTGGGGGTGCTGCAGGGAGTGGGGGGTGGAGGACGGGTGTGGTGGCCCCCTCCACAATCCCGACATCCCCCCACACCACCCCCACAAATCCCCTGCCACTCCCCTCCAGCACTACCCACACCCCCCCACATGCTCTACATCCACACCACCCCCTCCCCCCCCCCAGAATCCACCCTCCAACCCCCGTCCCTGCTTGCCTTGGACAGCACCCAGGGTGGGGTCCTGCCACTGCCTTGTTGCACTTCTGTTTGCCCTGCGTGCAAAGGGTGTGTGCTGGGGCAACTGAAGCATGGTAGAGATGCTCTGGCCAGATACCAGAGCGTCTCTGGAGGACCCACCATTGGTTTACCTCAGGGGGACCCACCTGTCCTGCTTTTTTTCTATGGGTTATTTTCTGATACCTGGATTTCCAGGCATCAAATTTAGAGTTGGCACTGCAAATATGCAGTACAGGGAACATTTTTTTGTTCCCAGTGTGCCTCTTGCGGTGTCTCTGTTTGAGATGCCACAAGAGGCATGTGCGGGCTCATCTGGATGTGCCCAGTGAGGTTATAGCAGGGTAACAGAAATAACACTTGCTGTCAGGGCTGGATTAATGCATAGGCAAATTAGGCACATGCCTAGAGCCCTAAATGAGGAAGGAACCCAGCTGTGCTTATTTTACATGTTATAATTATTGAGTGAAAAAAAAGTAATATAAATATACAATATTAAGTAGGGGTCCACGAGTTTGTTTGCCTAGGGCCCACTAAAGTGTTAATCCAACCCTGCTTGCTGTAGTAGTCTGCATATACCTTTTAAAGCCTGCTTCATCAGGGTACTTAAATACAAAGTCTCCCTTCATTGAAGTCAAGCAAAGTCCTTACCAGCTTGAAGATTAGCACATGTTTAAGTGTTTGATCACTCCTGGACAACTTCCTTGCTCAAAAGAAATATTCCCCTTTTCATGCTCTATGTGCAACTGTAACAGCCTTAAGAATGACCAGGCTGGTTCTTTAGACCCATTAAAATGACAGTTATTTCTTTAAAACAAATTTAAAACATTCAGTTAGGGATTGCAGAAAAAAATAAATATCTTGCTTCAGGATAATAATTAGTTGATATAAATTAATATTAGGAATTTCAGGTTCGTCATCCTGTGACCCACTTAGCTGTCCTGTCCTTGATGAAATTGTGGTCCTGAAATTTCAAGGGCCTTTAAAGGAATACAGAATTTTCAGACTGGAAACTCTTTTACTTTAGAACAATGGCGGCAACCTTTTGACCCTGTACCCTCCCTAAGCACTACTCCAATACCCTACCCTTGCTGGATCTGCTGCTCTGCTTTCTCCTTTCTGCCTTGTGCTCCCTGGCCAATCTGCTTGCTCTGCTTTTGCTTTCCTGTCCTCTCTGCTGCTGTGCTGCGTATCCCTCCCTTGGTCTGCCATGTGCTACACATAGAGGTTATCCATGCTTCAGGGAATTGTTAACAGTTTTAGAGAGGATTGGATGTGCCAAACAGGCTTTTAAAATAAGGAAATAAAGATTTTCCTGCATCATTTTCCCATTCATATAGAGGCTTCTTTTCTTTTCTAAAGATGCACACAATAGCATTTTATAAGAGATGTCATAATACAGAATCATTTTTATATGAGGATGGTAACCAGAGAAAAAGTTGGATCTACTGATCACAAGGATACTATTTTTTAGTCCATTTTCCTAAACATTCTTTAAGAAATAGTGGCAATTCTACGCTTTAAAATTGACTAGTTAAAGTTGAATGATGAACCTACTTGGAAAGATCCCCTTGGTCTGATCTCACCTGTAGCATACAAATTGCCAATCGATCCCTACACTTAATGATGTATACCAGTTTATCTACCAAAGGTCCCTGAGCTTTTCCCCCTTGGCATAAGATTAGAAGAGCATGCTGAATAAACTAACCAACCACTGATTTATATGTCATTTTTCTAGGCCAGGAAGGCTCATATTGATTCATTTGCGATACACCCCTCAGGATAGAAGCAATGGTTGCAAGTGATTAGGAAATCAGCCCTTGGAATATATCATGTCTTTATTCTGATACATATTGTACAAAATCAGACATGTTTGTTGCCCCTATATTTATTTACTCTCCAGCCATATGAAATATATCTGAGTGAGGTCCTTAATCTGGTGAATATGAGATCATTTTTAGTAACTCAAAAGAGCAAAATCTCATAAACTGGCATTAACATTCTGTGTCAGTTTTTTTCTTTGTTCTTATATTCATGCTGATTTTCTCACTAAATGTGTGACCATCATATTTACTGTTCTTCTGAGTTCAGGAACCAGTTTGCTGATTTTTTTTTCAGTGATTACATTAACAGTGGTTTGGATTTTCTTTATTTAAATTTCATTTTACTTATCTAACAATCTACTGTTGTCCCTCTGGATTTGTATTTTGCACATTTTATCAGTAAAAGTGATGGAAAACAATAATTCCTGTTTCATTAATACTTTCCTTCTCATCGCAGTGTAAGGAGTTAGATCTAAATCTTCTACTTCTCAGGTTTTTACTGCATAGTCTTGGAACTATACCTGAGCTGGGAGTAAGGACTAGCAGGGAGGTATAGGGCCAAGACCTTGTGGCCTGCTCCTGAGCTAGGAATGATGGTCCTAATCTTTGTATATGGGATTTAGTCCCATTTCTGGAATTTCACCAGCTAAAAGTGAAGCAGTTGACCACTTCCTTGGACAGCTGAGTAAAGCAGGAAGAGTAGTCTAATGAAGTTTTTATTTCTGTGGTAGAGAATGAAGGATTTCTATGGTGGTATGAGGCACAAACATAGCAGTAGCATCTAAAGCCAGGATCTAAATCTAGGATTTCAGAAAGTCTCTCTCCTTTTAATGGTTCAGATCTTATTTTTCTTGTTCTTTCCCTTTTTTTTTCCCTTCTGGGATTTATTTTACTTTACTCTGCACACTTCAACTCCCACCCACCTCTTGCACAACAAAACAAAAAAAAGGCTTTTACAGTTAATTAGCTTCACTCACTGCTAGAAAAAAAATTAGAAACAACATGTAGGTGTCTAGAGTCTATTTTTCTTACAGTGTATTAAAGTGGTATTTCCTAGATTTTCTTAGTACAGCCTTTGTGACCTCTTTTCCCTAACTCTCAGTTTCACATTGTTTGCTCCTTGTTCTGCAAGTGATAGCTGGCTTACCTATATAGGAAATTGCATCACTATAACTTGAAATAACTTTTAAACGTGATACTCAACTTTCTCATATAGCTGTGTCGAAATTAATATTCAAATTGAAATTAACAATTTCAAAAGACACCCCTTCTGTCTTTTTGATGAACCCAATCTCTTCACTTGAATAAAAAAAGTCCAGAAGAATATGATACAATTCCAACTATTCCCACAGTCAGTAAAATATATATATCTGCAGTTGCAAAACTTGGACATATTTTCCAGGACATTTAAGGTGTTCATTATATTCATACATTTGTAATTTGTTAAGTAAGAGTCTGTTCAGATTATTTCCTATGTGTATAGGATCAGGAACTTCATGTGCATATTTCCTGGGCCTGACTGTATTGTCATGTGCATAAAAGATCCTGCTTAATGTTACCATTTAGCCTTACAAACTCAAGCACGATTCTCAGGTCAGACACTTTTAATATGGCCCATAAGCATACATTTTAAGATTCATCCAGTAAGTATATAAGAATAGCAGCAAGGACTTCAAGCTTTTGTATTCTCTTATTTTAATAGATTCACAGGAACTTTTTCTTTGTACCATTTCAGGATAAAGGAAGAATGGAACTTCATGCTAGAATGCAGAAAGAAAGGAATTCCACAATCCAAATACTTAAAGAATGGGTTTGTAGATACCAGTATGGAGATTTTGGATAAAATGGAAAAGAACTCTCAGCTCCGTAAGAAGCGTGCTTTGTCAGATGCATCAGACAAGGAAAGAAGCAAATATATTTTTCAAATTTCTGGTGAGCACTGGACGGTAAGTTTAGTCTGATCATCTTTCTGCAGTGTTTGGCTGATAAGCATAGCACTACAAACCCTGATGATCTAGCCTATTGTGAATAGTTTTCAGCTGTGTTAGTCTTGACAATAGCATTCATTTTTTTCTTTCTAGAAATAAATCATTATAATTTTAATTTTAAAATGTATTCATTTTCAATTCTGTACTAATGTGTATAACGTACACCTCTGAAAACCACAGTTATAAACAACTGTAATACTGTAAGAGAGTGTTCCCCCAGTGCCCACATCAGTATCTCAGCCCCTCTCTATGCATAACACTTAAGGCATGATGATTAACCAGTTCATCATACTTTAAGTTGTGACTCACCTACACATTCGATCAATGAGTGCGGTGATAAAACAAGCAATACGCTACAAAGTTATTCCACAACAAATGTGTAATAAGTTTGTAGCATGTTCTAATCATGCCATTAATTGCACAGAGTGGCCAAGTGCTCCCCTTGTGGCTGGGAGCCTCATCAGCTCCCAACCACAGGGGTGCACCACCTGCTGATAGCCCAGCAGCTGACAAGGCTTGCAGTGGTGGCAGTGTTCCCAGCACTGTCCCTGTTGTGAGCCTCATTAGCTGCAGGCCTTGCAGCGGGCAAAACACTGCCCCACCCCCCTCCAAGCCTCATTGGCTGCAGGACTTGCAGCGAGAGCAGTGTCATTGGCTGCGAGGCTTGCAGTAGGAGGCAGCAAGGAGAAGGCTGCTGCCGCTGTCAGCCCCACACCTCACAAGGCTCACAGCAGGGGCAATACTTTCCCCACTCCAAGCTTCATGAGGTGTGAGGATCACAGCACCAGCAGCAATGTTCTCCTGCAGCCCTTGCTATGAGCCCCGCACCCAGCAAGCCTATGTCAGCTGTAGGGCTTGTAGTGGGGGCAGCATTCCCCATGCTGCCCCCCACCCCACTGTGAGCCCATTACTTGTGGGGCTTGCAGCAGCAGGAAGCAGTGCAGGGGGGATCCAAGATTGTGATCCTGGGCTCCCCATGCACCAGTGATAAGGTGCACTGTCCTGTAATTGCACCTCCTGCCGTGCACATGTGGCATGGTAGGTGGTGCAATTGTGTGGATCATGCATTAGACCCTATTGGGCCTTTACCTGCATGTGTAGAGAGGCCCTTATTGATTGTCCTTAGATTAAGAGATGATAACAACACCTTTGTTAGCTTGTTGATGTCTTTTCATACCCAGAAATCTGCTTGTTTGGCTTAGGAGTGTAGATACTTTGTTCTGTTTGCTTAAAACAAAATCAGTAGCACTACTAACCAGTAGTGGCCTGGTGGAAACAATACCTGACACGGCTTTCTGTGAGATACCAGTTTAGAAGTAAGATGTGAAACAGAGCTGGTCTGAATTTTTTCTTGAAAAATATTTCAAGTTATTTTTGTTTTGAGAACATGTTGAATTTGATTAAACTTCTTTTACAACAAAGTGAGATGAAATATTTTAAGGCAAAAGTAAAAAAAAAAAAAAAAGGATATTTAATTTCAGAATGACTTTTGGAAATGAGATGCGTCGTTTGTAAATAACAGAGTGAAAGTAAAAAAGTTCCATCAAAACAAATTTTCATTTAATAGGACATTTCCAAAAAATATATTTGATCTGATTCAGAATTAAAATAACTTTGGTAGAATTTTTCAAAACAGTGTGTCACATTCCCAGTCATCTCTAGTCCAGAGTCCACTTCCTCTACTAATGCCCATCACTGAAGTGACAGTGTTCTTTGCAAGAGAGGTATGGGTATCAGTTTCCAAACTTCTTATGCACTGCCAATTTTGAGATCTGAAACTGGTATGATGTAGTGTGTCCTACTTTCACAACCAGTGGTAATTCTGTATGTATGTGTTTAAATTCAGAAAACAGTAGTTTATCAAGCTCCTTAGATTGAGAGAGAAACCATTTCTCCTGCCAAGGGCTAATAGAAAAAAACAGTTATTTTGAGGTGTATGTTATTAAATCGATCAGATGCTTGTAAGTACATAAAGCAGGCATAAGAAAATTAATCTTGATCACTGACAACTCTTATGAAAAACATTTGGAATGCTCTTAAATTGCTTATAGACAATGAAAAGATTTTTAGGCAAAGCATGTTGTTGTATAACTGTTATGTCAAGATTAAGGGCCATGATAACAATACTTGATATTCTGCTGAGGCATCTTAACATTAAGTAGCAGAGACCTACATGGTGATACAGGATTATTTAAAAATCCGATCAGCAGATTCTTATTAAATCCAATCCACAAATATAAAGGAGTTTCAATTCCTTGTTGTTGTTGTTGTTGCATGGTAGAGCTGTTTTAAAAAATGGCCAAAATATTTCATGGAGGTTATTTCAAATGTTTTGGTCTTTATTCATTGACACTGGAGGTACACCGATTCGTTGACCCCATATCAGGTTGGCACCGACATAAGAAAAATTAACAGTATTGGCAATCGGCTTTTTTGGCTGAGGTGGCCAATAATGTCACTGATAAATGTCCCATGCATGTGTGCAGCCACAGCACAGCACATAGGCAGCCAAGAGTACAGCTCAGCAGTATGGAGAGCAGCTAGGTCCAGCTGGTAAATCTGTGGGGGAAGGGGCATGTGTGTGGGGGGGCAGATTGAGGCCCCTGCGGTGAGGGAGGGAGGGAGTGGGGCTGGGGCAGGGGCAGGCACTGCACAGCTGGGACGCGCACGAGATGGAGCCATGAGCAGCTAGTCAGGGGGCCATTGGTGGGGGCAGCTTCCGCTGCTGTGCACACTCTGGGAGGGCATGGGGACAATGCACCCCTGGACCTACATGTGGGGTTTGGGCAGGTTGCTGGTGTTGGCTGGGGCTGGGGTAGCGCTGAGCTCTTCCCAGCAGGGGGCTGGGTCGGGCTGTGCTCAGGGTGGGTGGTGGTGGTGCTGGGAGGGGAGCTGTGGCAAATTTTGGGGTGGCTGAAGCCATAGTGTCCCATAGTGCCCTCCCAGTGCTGCTATTGCCCACCCCAAGCACAGCCTGGCCCAGCCCCACACTGGGGAGAGCTTGGTGCAGCCTGTTATACAGTTATAAAACTTAGAAATGAGAGGAGACCAGTAAGACACTGGATGGTGTTTTGAAAATAAACAACCCCAAAACCAAAAAACAAAACAAAAGAATCCCCCATGTATTTAGTATACAATAGAATAGAAAGTTGAAAAATTAAAACATCTCTGTTTACTTGTAATGTCCATAAAGTCAGTTTTTCTGTACCTTTTCATTAATATAGCTTTACAAAAGAAGCAAAAATGCAGAATGTCTCACACATCCTTCCTCATCTTTGCTTCAGCATTGTTCCAGTCTGACACCCCAAAACATGAATGGTGCATGCCCCCGGCAGCTGGAGGGGCACGGCTATGGTGGCGGGAGTTGCAGCGGTGAGCTCCCACAGGCACCAGCATTGTTGGTGGTAGGGGGGTGGCGAGCGCTGACCATGGGCTGGCGATCACCCACAGGCACTGCCAGCAGTGCCGGCAGCAGCCAGTGGAGATCATGGACTGGCGGCGGGGTGGCGACCAACACTTTTTTGCAAGGGGTGCACCGCCACGCACAGGGGGTGCATGTGCACTCGTGTGTACCCCCTACATGTCACCCCACCCCAAAAAGATGAAACCCAGGGGAACCATCAATTTTAGAATAATATCTGTATAGTGGTATTTGTATTTGTGTTGATCAATCTTTTGAAAAAGGATCTAGGAATCAAGCATTTGGTTTTTTTTCTACTTTAGACATTGACTTGGTACGTGATGTTGGGGTTAGCCGCTTAATCTGTCTGTGCCTTGTTGCCTATCTGTAGATTGTTAAATTATATTTACCTATGTCAAAGGAATTATTTGAAGTTTAATCACAGAATTCATTAACATGTACTTGGAGGGATAACTTTGACATAAACTAAGAATAATTGTTTGCTTACTTTATTGTAAATTAATCTGTGATCCATGCTCTTTGTCTCCAAAAATACCCACAAGTATTTAAGGGAATTGGGACACTGATGGAGAAAACTTATTTTAAAATTGTGAATTGAAGATCTGCTCAGCAATGCTCATGTCCTCTAGGAAAGAGTTAATTTTCTGTTATTTTACTAAAATATATATATTTAAAGATAGACAGCGGTGATCATAAAGATTATACCAGCTCACTCTATATCCTTACATCTCATCTGCTCCTTTCAAATCCTGATACAGCAGTCAGGATCTAGAATAATTTATAGGGCTACATTGTCAAAACTCACTGTACTTATGCCCTCTCTCCAAAGTAGTGCCCAGATGTAAACATGCATTCATTTTTATAGATTATGTACTTGGAAATGCAAAAAAAAAAAAAGATTTATCTGCATGCTGTCAGTTTGCATGTGAAAGTATCTGTTTACATATGTGGTGAGCCTCACAGACAATACTGTGTCAAGGAAGTTTGGTGCATAGATCTGGGGGGCACCACCCCATGCTTGTGCCGGAGCGCATGCAGCGGTGGGAACTGCCCTCCCCCCATCGCCATGCCCCTCTCAGACAAGCTGCTCGTAGTTTTGTCCCACAACCTGCCCTGGCTGGGCAGTGCCTGTTGGCACCCCTTCGCTTTGGCACCCAGGGAAGTTGCCCCACTCCTCGCCCCCCCCTTGCTGTGGCACTGCTTACAGATATGTCCATAGGATGTCACTGTGCACAACAAGGAGTTGATGAATAACTGCTTCTTAGTCTTATACATCATTGAAACTGAAATGTATTAAAGGAATAGGGAGATTGCCATAGTAAGCACTTGAAAGTTAGAAAACACCAGATCTAAGGTTACCTGTGCACTCTTATAGGAATCTTTTTAGTATGTCTTTCTGATAGCTGTCCCTTTACTGTTGGCAAGGGCAGGCAGTGCAGCACTGAAGTGGCCATTTAGTGACTGGATGGTGAATACCTTGCCTTGCTTGCTTGAGCTGATAAGTATTCCTATTGTTTTTCTCTTTTTTCTCATTACTGAGGCAGTAATGCATCCTCTCAGCCTACAGGCAGTTAACTCTATATGTCTGGTTGGCAAAGTCTTGAAAATGAGAACCAATTCTGAGTTCTGCTATATCTTTCTATGGTTGCTGCAAAACTGGCTTAGCCCTTCTCTACATTAAAGGTTCAGACACCAGAGTTGTCTGGTGTGGAAAGATTGCATCTTCTAGTTAATGTAGTTCTGCTAATTGCTATAGCTTGCTATTATCCTACTATGGCTTCTGCTGGCACAGCTTCTGTCACTTGGGTGAGCTTGTGTAGCTCTCACAGCAGAGCACTCTTCTTCTTATTCGTTTGATTTATATAATGCCCTCCCCAAAAAGGCCCAGGGTGGTTTACAACACAAAACCAATAAAAACAAATTTAAATATTAAAATAAGATAGTGTAAAAAGAAAACAGCCTCCACAAACTGTACCCCAAAAGTTAGCCCTGCCTGCTAAAAGCGTGCTTGAATGAAAAGGTCTTACATCGCTTCTGAAAAATGTCCAGGCCCAGGATTTAATAGACCTCAGGGGGGAGGGAGTTCCATAGCTGAAGAGCTTTCATTGAACAGACATCATAAGGTGGTACTTCCTGGAGGCAGTTCTCAGCTGAACTAAAGGATCAAAATAGAAGATAATGGAGGAGGTGGTTCCCTAGGTGTGAATCCACTCCAGGGGACTCAGCTGGCCTAGTACTGCTCCTTTAGTTAAAGTGGCAGCAGCCTCCACAGTATAAATACAACCTGATATTGATACTGCTAGTGTGAATAATCCCAATATAGGGAAGCTGAAGGTTCAGCATAGGTGGCTATTCACCATCTTTCCTTTTGGGCCTCAGCATAGCATCATGCTGGGGATAGGAGGAGTTCATTGGAAGTGATAAAAGTTGACAGGGTGGCCTGTTGGTGGTTATGGGAAGCCACCATAACTTAAAACAGCCTCTGGGCCTACTATCATTTATACCAGGTACCCACCAGTGGCCGGAGTAGATTTTAGAAATAAAGAATGGTATTAAGCATACCTTTGCCTTGTAGTCCTAGGCTGTGCTTTCTGTGAACATAGCAGTCTGCTCCAGGGATGGGCAATAATTTGGGCCTGGGAGCCACATAGGAAGTTTTGATGAGTTGTAGTGGAACGGGTCTGTACCCCGCCTGCCCCACCACCACTGCAACAACTCACCAAGACTCCCTATGTTGGTTGGGGCTGTGGCAGGTAGAGACTGGTGTTTGGGAGCGAGATGGGTGGGTGGGGCCATGATCATGGGGCAGGGTTGCAGAGCAGCCCCTGCTCTGTGGGGTGGGGGGAACACGTGTGTGTGTTTGGGGGGGGAGGGGGGAGCCCTGCCTGGGTGCTAGGTCCTTGGAGCTGGCCGGGGTGAGGAGAGGGAGGAAGGGTCAGGGGGTGCACACAGCACAGCATGCCCAGGTGGTGCGGTCCAAGGCTATCTTCACAGTACCCTGCATGGGTCCCAAGCCCTGCCTGGAGCAGGCTGTGCTGTGCTGCACTCCAGCCCGCCCCCACCAGCCTGGCCCTAGCCAGTGCAGACAACTTACTGATGGGGCTGCTCCCGGTGTGCTGCTGAGGTTCCCTCACCTCCAGTGGCAGTTCCTGTTCCAGCTGCACTCCTCTAGGCCAGGAGCAAGTTTCAGCCCCAGTGCACAGAGCTTTGACTCCAGCTCCTAGCTGCCTTCTACCCACTCTGCCTGCCCAGCACAGGTGGCCAAGTCGGTGAAAGACACTCGGGAGTTTCAGCCAGGTGGCTCCAGCTCCCAGCTGCCTTTAGGGATGAGGAGCAGCTGCTGGAGGCAAGGGGGACCAAGTAGCAGCCACACTGGGAGCAGCTCCACCAGTAAGTTGTATGCACTGAGCAGGGCGGGGTTAATAGGCACAGGCAGGAGCTTGTTGCATGCTGCCCTTGGTGAGGCTTGGCCCCATGCAGAGTGCTGTGGGGGCAGACATGGGCTGGATCCAATCAATAGGTGGGCACCCCCCACAGGCCAGGTTCAATCAGTTGGCAGGCCAGATCTAGCCTGCGGGCTGTATTTTGCTCACCACTGGGGTCTGGCCCATCACTTCCATGATGTCTAGTAGCTGACTAATTAACAGTAACATAAATTGAAAAACTTATCTTATAAATGCTTAATTTTATTTTGGAATAACCCTGACAAAAATAATAATTTAAAAGCAGCTTGATGCTAACTTTTGGAAAATAGTCTCATATCTGCTTCTGAAATCCTGTTGTAGTAGGGGTAGTCATAACATGGCATGAATTCCTAATCAGATAGTGTTCCCTTCCGTCAAGACCTGTTCTCATTTAATTTGCCTCAGACACATAGTTGTCATTAGTATTGAATATGTTTAGTCTCCTCAAATAGATTATTACTGTATTTCCTAATTGTAAAGTAATTATTTCTATCATGTCTAAGAGGTGGTTAAGATAAAGCACTGAGAAATACTTTAACTGAGTAGACCATGCAAGCTTAAGAGAGAAGAATAGAATTTTACACTGTATCTGTTTTACATGTCATATATGAGCTTTGAGCAAATGTATTCCTATGTATGTAGATATAATGTACCTTGTAAACCAGCAGTATTTTCTACAAAGGCTAGTCTAGATCTCTTTAAGGCTAGGTGTATTTGAAGCATGTGGTTTGAACCTGAATCAGAACTTGCAGTAGTTTTATAATGGTGTAACTCCATCATCTCAATGCAATTATTACTATATTACATCACTGTACGTAAGATCAGCATTAGGCCCTTTAAGTTGGGATAACTTACACTCTGTCTTGCTCTATTAAAAGAAGAGCAACCCTTACATAATTAGCTTGCCAGCTTGCTTGTTCTCTCTCTGAGTGCTGAACACTTGCCTTTTTCTCTTAGGGTAGAATTTTGCAATTCATTTATTCCTAGTAGAACAGGATCTGGTTCCTCTGTCTTGTGTATACCAACTGCTTACCCCTGTGCAAGTCTAACAGAGGCACTGGCTATCTGAATTTCCTCCCCATGGAGAAGCTTTGAGCAGAGACCAAAAAGCAGATTGACTAATAATCTCCTTATAACAGAGTGCTTTTATCTCACAGGTGGAGAAAAAACACTATGGAAAAAGGATTTTTAAAAAATAGCATGCAGGTACTCCTTACTTAACGTTGTCCTGGTTAATGCTGTTTTCTTATTATGTCACTGATCTATTACAGCAAATACTTGTTTAAACTCGTGCAATGTTTGGTTATAACATTGTTTGGCTGCCACCTGCCAGTAACTACTGTGACGTACTTGGATTCGCTTAACGTTGTTTCGCTTTAAGTCACATTTTTCAAGAATGTAATTATGACGTTAAGCAAGGAGGCTGTATATGCATAGTTAGTCCCATTTAATATGATGTTTCTCTACAAGCCAAGCTCAACAAGCTTTTTTTTTATTACAAGAACAGAACAAAAGCCACTTGTACACTAGAGGGTCTGGACTAGGTAGAAAGATGTATGTGAAACTCTTGCAATTTATCAACAGTAGAATGATGTACTGCTTTTACCATGCTACTCACAAGCTCAAACTTGGGCTCAGTCTGCAGACTTGAAAAAAATGCCTTCTCTTCCTTTTAAAAAAAGCTCTCAAGTGAAGCCTGATGAAAGAGAGTTGCATAGGTCATTTAGACTATTAAAACACATGCTTGTATCAGTTGCCTTGCAGAGAATGTCAGTCAGTTGACAAAACACTCGGGTGAGATTCTTTTGAAACTTACCATAAACATACAATTTGAATTTAGTAAATTCTTCAGAGGTAACACTTTCTACTAGAACAGGATGAAGACAGTCAAAAGTAATGCTATGAATATTCATGTGAATATTTTAATGACTTCTTTGACTCTGTTCATGCCCTGTGACTGTTTGCTTTCTGTGAATAACTAATAAAGGATTTTATTGCCAAGAAGGTTAGTGGAATCAGCAACTTTTAAATGAATTAAAAAAATATTGAAGAAAAGTAAATTTTGAATTTGTGACTGTCAATATTAACAATGGAAATTAGTTATGCTCTTCTAGAAAAGGAACAGAAAGAGATCCTGTCTATGCTGCTTTACACCAACTGAGATTGTGGACTTATGTTTCTATAGTACATGCCCAGTAAAAGCAGCTTCAATGTCAACTGTGCCCTACAAATTGCTGGCAATTTGCAAATGAGCTACTGTCCAAGTATTGTTCATGAGAAAATGTTGACCTTCTCCCATTTGAACAGAAGAAAGAGATGAACTTACCAGAATAAATAATTTGTTGCAATTATTTCTCTACATTTGTTTGCTCATTGTCACTTTGGCTCAGAGAGAGGGTACTTCCATTTATTATTCCCACTTGCTAGTGACAATGAGTTATCTGTCACAACAGGATACATTTCTTTAAATGAAATCACCATGGTGAACAGATAAAACCCACACCATTCTTACATCATCATTTTTTATCCCTAGAGTATGCCTGAGATTGTGAAATGTCTGACTTGGTTAGATGGGGTCTGACTCAAAGTTTGGAGCAAGTTTCAAACTTTCTCAAGGTTAAGGGGAATGTTTAGATTTAGGGTTTCGGTTTAATGGGATCAATCAGAAAGGTTTCTCAAAAAAGTTGTGTTTGGATTCAGAGTGCTTATACAAGCTCATATCTAGTAAGTGGATCCTTCTCTAATTAGAGGTACTAAAATTAACGGTGAGTGGATTTGGGTATTTATTGCTTTTTTGCCACTCCCCCACAAAAAAAAAATCAGAGTTTGCGATATTGTTTTGCCATTTAAGGCAAAGACTGGTTATTTTCCAAGTGCCAGTCTTCACGGAGTAATTTATCAGCAGCCTGCCAGCTTCAGTGTGCTGACTGAAGATTACAAAAGAACACCAGGGAATCGGAGAGTAAAGCAAAGAAAGCCTGTGTAAATTTCAGTATCCATCACTAACTAGTTTGTAAACCAAGTGAAATATCACATCAATTTAAGTTTTAGCAGCACAGACAAATGCATTGAAAAAGGAAAAATGCTGAAAAATAGCATACTGTCACACAATATTAGCTTGTTTGTCTGGTAAATATTAACACTTGGTAAAATATAGGAAGTCTAGGTAGGGGAAAAATAGAAGTCTAGACAATTAATGGGGGGCGGGCAAATTCAGACATGGTAAAAGTGGGTCCAATTATGTTGAAATCACATTTGAATTTGGCCACATCATAGCATTAAGGTACGCAAAAATATCCTAGGGCTAATAAAACAACCCTTAGTCCATAAGGACAGATAAGTTAAAATGTTCTAAGCCTTGCTGATTGATCCCAGACAATGGAATTGATACTTAAGTTTATTACGTATCTAAACCTCATTTATCATTAGTTATGAAGGAGACCGGTGGTTTGAACTGTGTGTGTGAGAGAGTATAACATGTAATAAGGAAAAAGATCTTGCCTGATTAATCTTTTCATTTAGGGTGAAAATCCTACCCCCTGTAAAATCTATAGGAGTTTTGCCATTGATTTGTCCCAGTTTAAGATTTCACCCTCAGTGTTCACTTTGGTCAATCTGGAATCACAAATATTAAGAGAATATGTACAAGGTAGAAAGAAATGAAAAACATTATGAAAAAAACAAAGCTAGGGGAAGAAAGGATTTAAATCTAATTTTCCCAACCTTTGCTTATTACCCTAACCAGGAGTGGGCTAAATATGGCCTACAGCATGGATTGCCCACCAACTGATTGGATCCAGCCCACCGAGGTGCCCACCAATTGATTGGATCCAGTCCAAAGCTGCCCCCGTGGTGCTCCGCATGGGGCCAAGCCCCGCCTGGGGCAGCCTGCACTGAGTTCCTGCATGCGCCTGCTGGTCTGGCCCTGGCTTGCATGCACAGCTTACCAGTGTGGCTGCACTGGGCAGGCAGAGCGGGTGGAAGGCAGCTGGGAGTTGGAGCTGGAGACTGGCACACTGGGACAGAAGCTGGCCAGCTGAAGCTCCCTCCTGGACTGCAGTGGCACAGCAGGAGCATAAGGTGGAGCCATTGCTGGAGGCGAGGGGAGCTTAACCAGTACCTGTATGGTTGCAGCAGGATCAGCCCTGCCAGTAAGCTGGGCGTGCTGGCCAGGACTGGGCCAGCAGGCCTGGGCAAACTCTGCATGTGCCCTCCTGCCTTCTCCTCCCATCTCCTTCCCCTCGCTCCTGGCCAGCTTCTGGGACCTAGCAACCAGGCAACCCACCCCGGGGCAGAGGCAACCTTGTGATCCCAGCTTCGCCCACCTGTCTCACTCCTGAACACTGCTCTCCATCCTCTATGGCCCCATCCGACAAAGGAAGTTTTGGTGAGTATTTGTGGCAGCAGCAGGAAGGGGATGGGGTGCTGCCCCGGCTCAAAACAACTCATTAAAACTCTCTATGTGGCTCCCTGGATCAAGGCCTATCAAAAAGGAGGAGGATAATTCTCATCTGTCATGTGTGGGAAGAGTTCAGGAATCAGGTAGGTTATAATGTGCCATGCAACCAATATCAGTCCTTGGTTAAGTCCTTAGTTAAGGACTGTCATGCCAGTTTATGAATTTTTGTTCCCAGAACCACAATGACCTCCCTCCCTCAGAGAGGAAAGCTATACAGTTCCTAAGATTCAAAAACAAAATTGTAATCAAACCAGTGGGCGAAGTGGAGTTATAGTCCTCATCAACCATCAAGAATACATTAATGAAGCCAACAGATGAGTCTCTGAGACCAAATGCTATAAAGAATTTAGGGAGGATCCCACACTAGAATTTGCTTTGGAACTGGAAAATATCATTAAATCCTTCCCACATGAGCTTCAGGAAAAAACTACTTCCACTTGTTCCCCATTCTCCCACCCCAGGAACTTTCAATATGCTCCCAAAGATCCATACACAGGGTAACCCTGGCAGACTCATCATATTCAACTGTGATACCCGCACTGACAAGTGGTTTTGAGATACATGGAAACTATTCTGAAACAACTTGTCAGTCAAAGAGCAAGGTTTCTATGAGATGCCACAGACTCTTTCAATGAAATCAAGAACATCAGCCACTTCCCCAAGAAGGCCATACTTGCAGTCATGGAAGTCGTCAGATGTTAAGGTACAGACTGATATCATGAAGGCACAGCTGCCTGCCTGAAATATCTACAAGAACCCTGGAGTACGCTCTGGTTTGCACCAACATATTGCACATATCATCCTCTTCATCCCCACCCACAACAATTTCATTTTCAACAACTGTCACTTCCTCCAAACCATGGGCAGCCGGAAATCTTCCACAGACGAGCCTATGAACTTCACTTCATCAATCTACTGGATACAAAAAATCATGGACTAAATATAGACACTGGATTTATGACACTTTATAACCTGCCTAACATCTGACTTCCACTTTTTACCAGCTATTCTTATTCCCTTCCCCACTACCCTCCTGTGTCTCATCCTGTGACTACAGCCAATTCCTCCTCCCCCGCCACCTGTCTCTCACCTACTGACCACCTCAATTTATATTTTAACTGACTTTCTTGCATACTACTGGCCTCTGGCTGGTTGCTTTACCACCCCATTCAGGAAAAGCACCGACAATCTGCAGATGCTTCCTCAGCCGGATGAGAGAGTCCAGAGAAGAGCCATGCGCATGATCAGAGGTCAGGGAAGCAGACCCTACGATGACAGGCTGAGAGCCCTGGGGCTCTTTAGCCTGGAAAAGCGCAGGCTCAGGGGTGATCTGATGGCCACCTATAAGTTTATCAGGGGTGACCACCAGTATCTGGGGGAACGTTTGTTCACCAGAGTGCCCCAAGGGATGACGACTAGGTCGAATGGTCATAAACTACTACAAGACCGCTTCAAGCTGGACATAAGGAAGAATTTCTTTACTGTCCGAGCCCCCAAGGTCTGGAACAGCCTGCCACCGGAGGTGGTTCAAGCGCCTACATTGAACACCTTCAAGAGCAAACTGGATGCTTATCTTGCTGGGATCCTATGACCCCAGCTGACTTCCTGCCCTTTGGGCAGGGGGCTGGACTCGATGATCTTCCGAGGTCCCTTCCAGCCCTAACGTCTATGAAATCTATGAAAGGGTGTTTGTGCCCAAAAGCTTGCTAAGAAGAATTTTTCTAACTATTTGAGTTGGGCTAATAAAAGATATTGGATTTACCCAAATAACCTTGTCTGTTTTTATACAACAAAGACACTCCAGTAGGAAAATAAACCATATGTCATCCAAATACCCTGCTACAATACAAAAAGAAACCCCACTGTGATCACACGATCTTGGTGGTCACCTACTGCCCCACCCTGGAACTGATCAGAAGAATTAATAAACAAGTACAGCCTATACCTGACAAAGATCAGAGCTTGAGAGAAATATTCCTAGCCTCTCTGCTTCTGGCTTTCAAGCAACCCCCTAACCTTGCCCAACTCCTCATCAGAAGCAAAGTATCCAACAGACGTCAAGTGGAACACAGCCTTGCCTCAGCAAGAAATGCTTCACCTCTCAACACATCTCCACTGCTGGAGATCAGCAATCAACACGCCAAACAACCATCCCACAGAATCCATAAAGCCTATACATGCGTCTCTCAAAATGTGCTATATCTGATCCAGTGCAGTGAATGCCATTGTCATAACTATGTGGGTGAAAATAAACAATGACTACATACCAGAATGAACTCACAGAAAATAAAAAAATATAAAGGACAGAGGGACACCATTAGGACAGAGACACCACTTCCTCTCTGATCTCATGATCCTCATGTTCAGTGAAAATCTAACAAATACCTTTAAAAGGCAAACTTGGGAACAAAAATGTATAAGATGGTGTGGCACTAAGAACCAAGGACTTAACACTGCTATGGTCTTTATGGCATATTATACCCTAACTGATTTCTGAATTCTTCCCATGTATGAAAGATGAGAATAACCCATCTCCCTCTTGATAGACCTTGATCTCCCAGAAATCAGCTTTTCTTCTGTTAACTATTTGTCTGCTGCCCTGGGAAATTTCTTTCCCCCGTTTCCGACTGGTTTTTACAATGCTGTGCTGGTTTTTACTCCTCAGGCCTGAAGAAGCAGGTCTTGCTTTCGGAAGCTCATCTAACTCCATCCCAACTATGCAGATAGTCCTATACAAGATGTTATCTTAAGAAATCCTTGCCTCTCGCATAGTTCCTGGACCATCATGGCCACACCATCACTCTAACGCTGCCTAAACACTGGGGCACCCAAATGCTTGTTCCTAAAGTCACAGTTCCTTTTTCAGAGCATCTCTTGGTCTGGTACATCTGTGTGTTGCTCCATCACTTGAAGTTAAGTCTCAATGTATCTCATAAAGTGTGGGGAAAAAAAAAATCAAGAAAGAGCTGAAGAAAAAGAAGTACTAGTTTGAACCATTAAGATTTATTTTTGCAACAGAAAAATGTACATCACATAATGTTGGAGGAGGGGGGAACCCCCTCCATAGGAAGCTGGAAAGATTTCTCATTACCAGCCCTGAGGCAATTCAGACATTTTATTTTCTTTTAACTGCCATAAACTGACAAATATATAAGATGGATCACAATGTAACATACACCTAGTGGGGAAAATGAAGCAAAAAAACCCGAAACAATCCTTATCAAAAAGAAAAGGCAGGGAGCAGGAGGAGGAAGAATTACATACAGATTTCTATGTATATAAAATCATGGAATTAAAACAACCTTGTCATTCCTTACCAAAAGGAGATAAAAAGGAGAAAAACCCAGAACAAGCAAACTCTAGCAACATGCCCAGCATTTCAATTTCTCTGTTTCAATATTCTTCTCTAGGTTAAGATGTATAACTTAGCTGCAGAAAAGTGACACTATTCTTGATGCTTAATTAGTTGGAAACTTTTGAAATATGTGACCTTGTTAATATTTTAGGGAAACTATCAAATCTAAAGGGAAGCTAAATTTCTTAATTTTGTATACAAGTTGTAATTGTGGCCGCTGCATTGAGAAAGTTATTTTTACTATGTTAAAGTTTTGTTGTTTTTTTTCTTTAAACAATGTTATACAGGGAGCATAGGTGGAAGCTATTAAATCTCATTTTAAGAGGCAGAGTTAGTCTGGTAGAGAAGATAATACCACATCAGATAGATTATTTATTCCAGATGTTACTGGTGCAGGGTGATATAAAGTCTAGGAGGAAGATTGCTAAATTATATATTACTTTATCAAGTGGAGTCGAAAAGTCTCCAACCTTCGTTTTTATTAATTGAATTTTGTTAGGGAAATGTTTAAGGGTTGCATAGTTCAAACCAAGATGTATGGCTCAAAACTGTTGCCCAATTAACAGAACCAATTTAGTCTGTATTTAAAGGCTTTAAAATGGTGCAATCCCCATAATTTACCCAGCCTGGAAGATATGGGTTAAACTCAATGGAGTTTCAAAAATTACCTCAAAATCAAATTCATCCTCATGTACTGGGAATAATTTTAGATATCTGGGGTGAAAAGGTACCTGTGAAGCTAAGACAAGGATTGTTTCTAACTAGAGCTCTGTTTAGAGACTGGAAGGACTAAATCCTATTTCATTTTACTTGCCTCCCCCACCTCCTCCTCTTCCCTGTGTGTACGTGATAAAAGCTGTACCCACTAAGTGGCATGGATGAACCTGTGTGAGTAAAGGGATTCAGTCTTAATGTTCTAACCTGTCTGGAGCTAAAAGAAAGAAATGCAGTAAAATTTTCAAAAAGTAGCTAAGTGATTTAGGAGCCTGAATCACATTTTCCAGACAGTCAGTGGGACTTGAGCTCCTAAGTGTGCTTAAGTCACACTTAGGAATGTAAGGGTGCCTGTAAATGTGCGGGGATACTATTCCGATGCATTGTAATTACAGCAGATCAGAGCAGATTCAAATAATTGAGTCTGCTGGGGCATGCTAATTAGCACACTCCAGCAGCCTCCACATCTTGTGTGTTCAATGTTCCCACACTTCAAAATGGCAGTGGGGACACTTTTTTACTAAAGCTCATTCGATGAGCTGTAGTTAAAGCACCCCTGTCACCACTTTGAGGCACAGGACACTGAATGCACAAGATGCTGCAGGTACTTTAATTAGTGGGCCTTGGAACCACTGTAATTAAAGCACCTGTCCCGCAACCCCCAGAGCATGTGTAAAGACGCCCTAAGTGGTTTAGGAAATAGAATGTTGGAACTATTGACAATTATACCCAGGATCTTGTCCTGGGAAAAGGCATGCTTTGTTGAATTGGGGTCTCTGACTAGACTTTTTTGAATTCAAAACAGAAATAGCTCAACATTGAGGTTAATATGGAAACTTTAATTAGCAATATAACATGCTAAGTACATGTTATTAGTATGGCAAAATGTTCACGTCTGAGTGCCTGAAGCAAGACCGCTAAATCCACATTTAGGCATTTGGGCAAGGGACAGACATTCACAAAGCCTGAGCCTGAATTGTTTCAATCTTTGCCGGTTAGTCTACCCTGGCTAGGCTGAGCCAGTTTGCAACCTCACAGATGTTCCCTCTGGACTGAAGAAATGAAGACACATGCTGAGTTCAGGGGGTGTGTGGCCAGGCCCTGGGAGGACAGGAAGGGTGTGTGTTAATGCAGCCTTCCCTTCCATTCTAGTGCTGAGCTCAGAGGGGGGGGGGGGTGTGACCAGGTCCCATGCATTGGATTTTGGAGAACACTTACATTTTATGACGGCAGCATTCTCAGTAAATAGCTGTCGTCAGCTGAAGAAATAACCTCTAACCTCTCCCAGTTTAAAATAATCACTTCCTCCGATCAACCATTGATCACCACTGTATCCTGGGTGGGTCCTACCCACTCCATTATAAGAATCACCAAACAGCTTCTCCAAATTTGGGAAGTTCTGGAAAGCCAAATCACATTTCCCATTTGGCTGGGTATCATAGCATCCAAACCTGCCATATGAAGGTCCTCTTCAATTCCAACAGTGTTTGCATGGACAAATCCATCTGAGATCAATGTGAGCTGCCTGAGTTTGCTAAAAGGAAAGGACAAATGATCATAAGTGATGACCTTTCTGCACTTCTCTGGAAATCTGTTCACATGTTAATTTTTAATTTCACTGCAATATTTTCAAACAAAATGCAAATCATCTTGTTGCTATAAAACAGAAATGATTCTGTATTATGCACTGCAATCCCATTGATCAAGTCCATTGCAAAAATACTATGAAAGAAAATTTGAAAATGTCTGAACAGGAGTGGTCAAACAAGCTGACTGTTGCTATTAATTAGTTGAGGATTCTGTGCAGGAAAGGACACTCCAGCCAGTGATTTGGAAATTGATCATATCTGGCTGGGCCATGACAAACTCTTCCTAGAAGAGAAAGTCTTAAAATGGCAACCAGTGTGAAATACAGAAATTAAGTACTGGCATAAGCATTACCCTTCCTTTTATTTAGGAATATATGTACATACATTGGTCCAATGCTCTTGAGTTATGTAATCTAATTTCATTTACAGGAAATCCCAGATTCATTGAAAGAACAGACACATCTGAAAGAATGGCATATAAACAACACAAAGATACAAACCATTCCAGCTTACATTGCCTTGTTTCAGGAGCTGAAAGTCTTGGAGTTATCAAAAAACCAGATCACGCATCTCCCAGTTGAAATTGGTATGTTGATTTGTATTTAGCTATTTAAGCTTGTTGGTGGTAAAAATGTGCAAATGCATGGTGTTGAGTTGGCATACTTGTACTATTTATTGATACTGATCTCTACCTACAATATCTTGTACTTCTTCCAGTAAACTGTTCTTTCTGGGGGTTTAGTTATTTGCTGAATTGGATGTGATACTTTGCAGTTAAATATGGCCCAAATACAGGAAAAAATTATGCTCATCTATTAAGAGGTTAGGGTAGCCAAATTGCCTTCTGTTGTGTCATGGTTTGTTTTCAAAAGACTGGGGAGTTTGGCTCAAAAATGGATAGTATTTTAGGTCTGTTGGTAGGTTAGCAACAGTATGAGCAAGATTTCAGAAAGCAGCCTGAAACCAGTAAATTCATGCCCCTCTGGCTCCAAAAAGTGTTAAAAAAAATTAGTTACAAGAAAATCTGTATTACATAATTTTCGATAAAACTCTTTTTTAATCCACTCATGTTACTTAACTAGGAAATAGATCTGCAAACAGAGGGTGTTTTCAACATGGGCAAAAAAAAACTAAAAGGGGATTTTAATTCCTTAACCCTTACATACTTTGGCTTTTATTATTGTACATTTTTTAAAATTCTAAAATTGCCTGGTTCTTTTGGTG
Organism: Alligator mississippiensis; assembly: GCF_030867095.1. Lineage (NCBI taxonomy): Eukaryota > Metazoa > Chordata > Crocodylia > Alligatoridae > Alligator > Alligator mississippiensis. The sequence continues at coordinate 207,060,932 of NC_081826.1, forward strand.
TTTATAGTAATCTCTCTAAGTTTTTTAAGTTGTAACCTGTCTGAGAGATTCACTGCACTTTAAACAACGATCATTGCTGAAATTGGTAGCATCTTTGAAAAAGAAAAATCTCTGCTACTCTAGCCTTCTCTAACACATTCTCCCATTCTAGTGGCTAGACCATGTACAAATGTTTAGTAGTCTGCTCTTCATATCGTATCCTTTGGTAACAGAGACTAATGGTTTCAGATTCATCAATCCCTCCTTAGGTTCACTCCTTGCATATGATTCATTATGTATATAAGTAGTCAGTATATTAATTCAGGGTAGAAAAAAAAGCCTATGACTTGGCAGCTATCTATCCCAGACCCTTAGGTCTTTTAATTTTCTTATCTAGAGTCATGGTACTTGGAAATTACTATATTGGCCTTTTGTTTGATAGAATAAAATTGTTGCTTTTTATTTATTTATTTTCTTTATTACATTTTATACGGATAATTGCTTGCTGACTTGAAAAAATATATCTTATGGAGTGCCCGGCAGTTAAATATTCAAACAAATCATATACAAAACAGAAGCAGGAGTTAATTGATGTAAAATAAACAGTAACTTTTTAATCAGTACTTTGACCTTAGTACTGACATGGATCATTAGTCTTATTTGGCCGAAGGATTCCACCAAAATGCAGTGGAGAATGGGAAAGAAAATATTCTGAAATTAAATTCTGTCTGAGGGAGTGTGAAAAGAATGGAAAATGTTAGTTCCCCCAATTAACTAAGGACATGCTTTCCTAGACTACTGAATGCCATGCTAAAAATGTAATACTACTTGACCCTTTGATGCAGTTAAAAGACCTTTTTTTTTTTCATTTTCTTGTACTACTGGACTTTAACTAAGAAACTAGTCCTTAAAGCAAAGCTGGTTATGAAAAGAAATAACATTTGTTTCTAGCAAGAGACATGAAACTAATAATCCTAGCATGATCGGTTCTCTTTGGAGCAATTATTTGAAGGCCAATCTTGGGAAAAGAGGATAGGTTTCAAATACGTCTCCAACCAGTATTTAAAAGAAAAATCCATGCATGCATTGAACTCAGTTCTGCCTTCAATAATTTTTATACAGCTCCTGCTGAAAGCAGTGGGAGATACTCGCATGCATCTAAGGTTATGATTTTAATAAATTGCTTTTCAAAATCAAGGTGGTCTAAATTAGTGGTTCTCATCCTTTCTTTTTTTTTTTTTTAAACCAGGACCCAGTTGTAAACATCAGTGACTGGTCCCGACACAGTACCCCTCACTCCCAACCTGCTGTCCCTCCCTGCCTCCAGGTGCCTCAGTGTGTGGGTTAGGGGATGGGTGTATGGGACAGGGTGTGGGTGTGTGGGGCATGGGGAGCCCCAAGCAGCCCCTTGCAGGCTGGAAATCTGCCAGCCTGCAAGGGAAAAAAAGCCACAGTTTCCCACATTTTTCACCTTTAAAGGAGAAGCAATTTTTAAAGTTGGTTCACAACCTTTTCATAAATAATCCAGAAAAGAGGTAAGGGGCATGCGACTCCCAACTTCAGCTGTGCCACACGTGCGCGTGAGAATCTGAGCTTGCTGCCTGGTCAGCACAAGGTCCTGCTGGAGCTCTGCATGAGTAGTGAGCTCTGAGTTCACTTGCTAATTGGGGCTTAGTCTGGCCAGAGCCCCTCCTTTTGCATGATTCCAGAGCCATGAAGGTCAATGCTGTTGATATTTGCTCTTTCTGTCCCTTCCTATCCCCAACAGCAAGGGAATTCAGCAGCAAGGGAAAGGTGTGATGGTAGCAGTGCTCACACCTTGGGCTCTGAAGTAAAACTAGCCTGTACAAAAGTAGGGGTTCTGGCCATACCCTGTACTGAGAGTTTATACATGACACAGCCAAAGAGGGGTATGATCGCTTTCCCACACCTCCTCTGGATCTTCCCCTCGGTGGTCCACCTTGGTTGAGTCTCTGAATAACAGTTGACACCAGAGGTGGACGAGTGCTCCTCCTTCTCCTGGCCTTTTGAATACCTTAGGCCGTGTGTACATGAAACGAGGGGCATGTGTGCACGACCCTTTAAAGTGGGTTAAATGCTTTTGTATCACTTTAATGGTGTTGGTGTTTGTACGTGTTGGTGGTGTAATGCTCAGTAATTCCAGCCACTGTAGCAAATTCAGTGGTGTAATGTGCCTTAAATGACTTGGGGCGCAGCAAACTAAAACTCCACTGAGGAGTTTTAGTTTCCCACCCTACAGCTGCAGAGCGAAGCACTAGGGTCCGTGCATTTTAGGGCCTCTTCAGGAAGCCCATGCAGGCAGCCTTGCAGCAACCCAGAGCCTGCCTGCCTGGTAGTAGAGCCTTCCTGCCTGAGCTGCATGGGAGCCCAATGCTTCCCTCCACGGCTGTGGTACCCCCGGGACCACCTGACCAGTGTGCCTGTGGGTGGGTGCTGCCTGGGGGGGAGAGGGGGGCGCTGCTGCCATGGAGGGAAGTATCAGCCCCTGCTCCCAGAACTACTCTGCCTGCCAGCAGCTCGCCCTCCCCTCCCTGCCACTGGAGAGGCAGTTAAGTTCAGGTTTGTCCACCCAAAGGGCCCTAAATTGAAGTGGTGTTTTTGAAAACCCAATGCTTCAATTTAGGGCCCCCGTTTCATCTACACATTCCCTTAGTTTTAAGGCTGTGATGAAAGTGTATTAGAAAAGCACACATATTTTTCAGGGTCTGAGGCAGGGAAGAATAGGAATGGGTTTAGTCATCTCATAGGTGGAACCTATCCCTCTGGTTCTCTGTGTTAAATTATTTCTAAACAGGATTGAAATTAACTGTCAAAAGTTTCTGTTTACATGTATGAAATATAGCCTTGATTCAGCTAAGTACTTTGCCTACCTTGGCTTAACACTTGAATAGTTCCATTGATCTTAGTGGGACTTGTCTGAAATTATGCATAGGTTTAAGTGCTTTAATGAATCAAGGGCTAAGCGCTTGTATATCAGCTGCAGTTTCTCAACTCCTGTGGTGAAGTTCAGCCCCCACATACAGGTACTCTGGTTTGTATACCACATGTGTACAGCTAAGTTCTATTTAGTGTTTTAAGTGGTGCATGGCTCTGTGTGTTCTCATTGTACAAGAATAAATTTACAGGATCTAGGGTCACTACAGCAGAACAAGACTATCTGAACCATGTAAGGCCCACAGAGAGGATATATGCACATGTCCTGCACAATCCTCATGTGCAATGAAAAAACCTGTATGTCAGTCCTACCTTGCGGGTTGTGAGGCTCTGAGAATGGAGGGGTGCTTAATCATCTGCATCCTGGGAATAATCTGAGAAGGCTATACCCTTGTGAAGCTAAAGTATTAGGAGGACTATTCACAGAAATGCTGCAACTTCTCTAGTGCCCCTTCAGCCTCATCCTTCCTGGGATCTATGCACCTTTGTCCAACTTCCATGTAGGTTGCTGCATCTTTCTTTTTAACAAGTTTTGTTCTTGTGTCTTTGTTCAAGTGGTTTCTGACTTGATAAAGGATATTAGTACACGGCACACCAGGGGGACCTGGTGCTAGATTATATGAAAGACTTAGTTTTTTATTGGACTAAGTTGAGTGCTAAGTTAGTTCCTGGAACATTCTGCTCAGTTGCCACCTAGCTCTGGAGGTGACTAAGCTCCATATATGCAGCAATTTGTGATCTTAAATTCCCTAGGACCTTGATAGTTCTTCTTCTGCCCATGTACAGATGTCTCAGTTTTGCCAAGGCTGAGAAACTTGCACCAAAATCTGCCTGGGATCCAGAAACTAGGTGTTATTTCACTCATGTTCCCTGACTCAATCCAGTAAGTCTTCTCAGAACTTATTCTACCACATACATATTGGTTTAGGCTTCATATAAAAGCCTTTATCTTCCATTTTTTAGGATAGTGTTAGAATTACTTTGTTCATGGCTCTTCTGGGGTGAGAGACACTGTAGAGGAACCCAGGCTAAAGGGCCACACCAGAGCGGGGCCTGGGTGCTGTACTCTATGGGTGTTTTTGCCCCCTTTGTTTTTCTATTCTACTTGCCATGACTTGAGGTTAAATGAAAAGGATATCAGGAAGTGGCACTTGACCAGGGTTGCCAACCCTCCTGGACTGGCCAGGAGTCTACCAGAATTGGCATTGATCTCCCAGTGACTATGGAAAGCAATCTGGGAGATTGATATTGTGAATGGGTTGAACAGTACAATTAACGACTAGCGGTGTGCTGATAAATCAGTGCCGTATCAGATTGACACCGATATAAGAAAAATTGACAGTATTGGCAATCAGCTTTTTTTGACTGATGTAGCTGATAATGTCACTGATAAATGCCCTGTACATGCATGCAGCCACAGCGTGGCATACAGGTGGCCAGAAGCGCAGCCCAGCAGCATGGAAAGCAGCTGGGTCTGGATATTAAGCCTGCTGTGAGGGAATAGGAGTGGGAGGGGCAGATCGAGGCCCCCATGGTGAGAGAGGGAATGGGGCTGGGGCTGGCACAGTGGCTGCACAGCTGGGGCAGGGCGCAGGATGGAGCCATGAGCAGCTCTTCTTGGGGCATGGGGAGGGGGGTGGATTCCACTGCACCATGCAACCTAGGAAGGCATGGGGGGCATGCACCCACAGATCTGCGTGTGGGGTGAGGCAGGCTGGCACTGGGATTTCCTGGCGGGGGGGGGGAAAAGAGGGGTTGAGCCAGGGCTGCACTTGGGGCAGGTGGCAGTGGCACTGGGAAGGGTTTTATGGCGAATTTTGGGGTGGCTGTAGCACCCCCTTCATAGATTCATAGATGTTAGGGTCGGAAGGGACCTCAATAGATCATCGAGTCTGACCCCCTGCATAAGCAGGAAAGAGTGCTGGGTCTAGATGACCTCAGCTAGATACTCATCTAACCTCCTCTTGAAGACCCCCAGGGTAGGGGAGAGCACCACCTCCCTTGGGAGCCCGTTCCAGACCTTGGCCACTCGAACTGTGAAGAAGTTCTTCCTAATGTCCAATCTAAATCTGCTCTCTGCTAGCTTGTGGCCATTGTTTCTTGAAACCCCCGTGGGCGCCTTGGTGAATAAATACTTGCCAATTCCCTTCTGTGCCCCCGTGATGAACTTATAGGCAGCCACAAGGTCGCCTCTCAACCTTCTCTTGCGGAGGCTGAAAAGGTCCAGTTTCTCTAGTCTCTCCTCGTAGGGCTTGGTCTGCAGGCCTTTGACTATACGAGTGGCCCTTCTCTGGACCCTCTCCAGGTTATCCGCATCCTTCTTGAAGTGTGGCGTCCAGAATTGCATGCAGTACTCCAACTGCGGTCTGACCAGCGCCCAGTAGAGGGGAAGTATCACCTCCTTGGACCTATTCGTCATGCATCTGCTGATGCATGATAAAGTGCCATTGGCTTTTTTGATAGCTTCGTCACACTGCCGGCTCATGTTCATCTTGGAGTCCACTAGGACTCCAAGATCCCTTTCCACCTCTGTGCCACCCAGCAGGTCATTCCCTAGGCTGTAGGTATGCTGGACATTTTTCCTCCCTAGGTGCAACACTTTGCATTTCTCCTTGTTGAACTGCATCCTGTTGTTTTCTGCCCACTTGTCCAACCTATCCAGGTCTGCCTGCAGCTGTTCCCTGCCCTCTGGCGTGTCCATTTCTCCCCATAGCTTTGTGTCATCTGCAAACTTGGACAGAGTACATTTGACTCCCTCATCCAAGTCACTGATGAAGACATTAAAGAGTATCGGTCCAAGGACCGAGCCCTGCGGGACCCCACTGCCCACACCCTTCCAGGTCGAGACTGACCCATCCACCACGACTCTCTGGGTGCGGCCCTCTAGCCAATTCGCCACCCACTGGACTGTGTAGTCATCCACATCACAGCCTCTTCATCCATGTCACAGCCTCTGTTCAACAAGTTATAATTAAAGTGTCCCTGCTACCATTTTGAAGCACAGAGGCACTGAATACATGCGACACTGAGGCTGCTTGAGTGTGGTAATTAGCACGCTCCAGCAGATTCGATGAATCAAGTCTGCTCTGATGCACTGTAATTAGAACACATTAGAGCAGGCATTAGGAACATGTATTGGTGCCCCTAGTGCCTGGGAGGTGAACAAAGTGTGGCAAAACCCCTGCCTGCTTCTTGTACCAGGAACTCTTGTATGAAAAGCAGATGACGAGCAGCTGGGGTTCCTCTACCCCTCCTCTCCTGTCTATGGGAAGGGTGGGAGCAGCTGTCCCATGTTTTCTTCAGAAGGGGATGACCCTACTCTTGGGAAGGCACAAGAGTCTTTCCACCCCAGCTCCACTTTTCCTGGTCTCCAGAGGACTTAAGCCCAGGAGAAAATGTGCAGACATTCAGTCTCCCAAGGGAAGCTCTCCTGGGAGCAATTGAACTCTGGTTGTTGCTGGGTTATTTTTCTCCTGAAGAGACCATTTTTGCTCCAGGAGAGAAAGTTTGAATATCTGCACACTTCCATTTTCTATCAGGAGGAAGGCAATTCTCTTGGTAAAAACTAGATGTCTGTATGTGGTTTATGACTTGCCTGAAAGCAGGAAGATCTGAAGGTGAGTCCTTGCTCCCAGGAATTTTTATGTATTTTATCAAAAACAGTCATTTGCAGTAGTGTAGTTTGGCAGACGATGGCCATTAATATTATAGTTCTGAACCATCAGCAAGCACTCCAGATTTTACAGACAAGGCTCCAGCTTAAATTGACATATTAGCACAAAGACTGGAAAGATTCCCATTAATACAACTAGACACGAATGAGCACCTTCTTTGCTAAGATGGCTCAGTTCAAATACAGGTATAGAGACTACCTTCTGTAAATAATGCAGCTCTCTTTGTGTTAGTCAGATTATAAAAAGATTCCTTTTGATCTAAAAAAAATATAGATTGGCATCTGTAACAAGGTGCTTGTCCCATGGGGTGGTCATGATGCCCCCTGGTGGTCGCTCAACCCTAGCTTGTTCCACCCTTCTGGGGAACTCTCCCCTTTGCTCACCCACTATGCCTTGAAGGAAGGGAGGCTGCCCCAGGGCTTTCCAACCCTGGTCTCACTCACTGGCTCATGGGCTAATTATTCATCTCAGGGGTACCCATATATGCTTGTCGGTATGTGGCCTTCCTGGCCTAAGCCTCCTCTTTCTAGTGGCTAGCTCCTATGGCCTAGGTCACTGTACTGGATCTGGCTTCTGGGTCCTAGCCTTGTCCCAACCCTCCTTGGGCCTTGTCTCCATCTGGCTCCAGGCTCTGTGGCCCCAATCACAGTCCAGATCTGGGCTCTGAAACCTCAAGATTGGCCCAGCTCCAGGCTTTGCTTGCTTGTTCTTCCTTGAGCCTGCCCTCAGCAGGGCTCAAGCCATTCATGTGCCCCTAGAGCACTAATGGCACCTCCGAAAACACCCCTCACAGTCCCTACCACAATCACCAGTATAATTTAAGATGCAGCAAGCAGCCGCTTAACATAAACCTTCCCTTCTGGGCCAACAAACATCAACCAAAGTAAAACATCATACTGTTACTTTAAAAAAAGGAAAAGCTTCCACTCCCATCAGGGTAGATAAACAAACACCCGAGCCAGCCCTCCCTGGGTACCAACATAACCCCCACCTGTGGGTTATATCCTCCTGTAGGCTCTCAGGGTGTTGCAGCTCACTCGTCCACCAAGTACTCCTTTGCAGTTTTCCTGGCTAGGACCTCTTTTCCCTTGCAGCTTGTAGGGCCAGACTGCCTCCCTCTGGCTCTGGCTGGGTGTTTGTTTATATGGCTCCCTGGCCACACCCTCTGGTGGTCACCTGCCTCCCAGAGCTGCTGCAAGTAGTTTTTGCTTTGGCTTGCTAGGACAGCTTAGGGAAGGCTCCTTGCTGCTGGGACCTGAGTGGTTTCTATGCAAGTTGCAACTCCTGATGTTTCTGTCACTGCCTGCTCTGTGGTCAAGTGTTTGCTTGAGTCTTTTCCACCCCTGAGTCTACATCTGGCCAGTAGGCCCCAGGGTTTGCTCCCCCTTCTCGGTAATGGGGTAGGATCCTTGTTACAAGCATCCAAGTTTATATACTTGTTTGATTTACTTTATGTGCTATAGATGCACTAGCATGTATTGATTGCATACAGTTATTTTAATAGAAAAATCTTATAAAAAGCACTTGAAAAGCATCTGAAGCTTTGGATGTAGTTTCAGGCTAATGTAATCTCTTTAGCTGTACTCATATCTCACTGATAAATCACCAAGTTATTTTTCTGCATGGGTCCAACCCTGGGAACTTTGCCTAAGAAAGGACTGCAGATTGGGTGCTAAATCAGCAGCTAGTGTTCTGCAAAAGTTAAGCGTTCAGATATCTATCATTCCAGCTTCTGTTTACAAATCTACAGTACATATGTAAATAACACAGCTAAAGTATACTTGAGAAATTGATGAGAGATGGTTGAAGGTTGCATGGTACTGTGTCTTTAATTTTAATACAGACCTGAACCAAAGCTTGGAAATTCACTAGATTACAAGTGATCTAGTGGAAGCTAACTTGGTGTTGCACATTAAGGCAACTTTTGATATACTAAGATAATTTTAAAGATAGAAAAGATGAGTCTAAAGCTGTTTGCAACATTTCCAGTGAAATGAAGGTTTATCTACATATACTGACCTGAGGGATATGGGAACCATAGTCCCAGTACAACCTGTTTCAAAGTGATCAAGAATGAAAAACTCTGCTTTGATTCAGGCAGATGAATGAGTGTCTCTCATATTCGTGGCCAACATGTTGGCTACGTTAACTTCCAGAACTGGAAAGCTTGGATGTTCATCAGAAATTGGATATTTTAACATAATTTCAATGGTTTGGTTCCTCTTATAGTATGGAACAGAAAAAAGATCAGAAACCTTGAAAGTTGCTATGAAATGGAACTGTTATCTTTTGGTTAGCAATGGTCTGCGGATACATGGGGGATGTAGGCCCCAAACACCTCTTGGTCCACTGCCTACTAAGGACTTGCATTTCTAGCTCATGTTGACTATATAGTTTTACTAAAATAATCATGGAGAGTACATTTGGATGTCAGTATTTGGGAGCTTTAGACCTTATTTAAAACAATTCCAAATGACTAAGTGCAGAGAATTACCAATAAAATATACTTCTGATTATTAGTACAGTAACCTTTGTTGAGATCTTTGCACTTTTGCTGCTGTGGATGAAACAGAAAAGGCTTCTGAGATTCTGAACTATCATTTCCAGGGACAGCTAATAAAATCTTTGTATAGCATCATGCTCTCACTCATTTTGGATATACCAGTGATTTATAAGGATAACCTTATCCAGAAGTCTCCTTCAGATGTAGATCCCTTCTACTGAGAATGCTTTGTTCTCAATTTGTCCTTTCTTTTTAGTACTTTTGTTTTAGATCTTTCAATCTGTATTGTTCCAAAAGTATGCAATTATTTTGGTTGTGCATTGGTATTCTATCCTTTCTGCTCAATAAAAATGATGGGTACGTGAATTTTATGTGGAAAATTGATTCATCAAAATTCCTCCCAAACACTATTGCCCCTCCTCATAGCTGTCCTTTAATTTCTCTTAATTTCTTCCCTAGTCTTCACAAGGGGTCTTTCATACTAGGCTTCTTTCTGTAGATGGACTTAATCTCTAGCCCTTCAGCCCATATGGGCATCTTCATCTTCTCCTCCAACATATTGTGCTGGTTTCTTCATTTCTTTTTAACTCACTGCTATGTCGGTACTCCTCTGACCACAGGCTGCAGGTCTCAAGAATCATAACTTAATTTGTCTACTTGTTCATTTACAGTTTGTATTAATACTAGTATTCTGATTTTAAATCTAACGTTTTAGAAATGGACACATGGAGGGTGGATCAGTAACAAAATAACAAGCATCAGTTTCTTGATGATGACTTAAAAATAGTGACCCATCCTCTTTATGCCAAAATGCTAGATGGAGAAGATTGTAATCTTTCTCTTTTTTTTACATGCTTTGCTTAGCAGTGAAATAACTAACAATACAGTATTGACACTTACACTGTCATTGGTAAACTTCAGGTTCAATATCTCCTTTCAAATGAAACAAAGCTGGCACTGGTGGAGAAGAGAGGACTGGGAAAAAAGACAATTTGTTATTAAATGGGCTAATGACAAAGAGGCTTCTTTGTCCAGTTATTTTGGCTTGAGTACATCAGACTGATGCAGAAACCAGGCTTATGCCAGTGGATGAACATTACTGAAAAATAATGTCCTTAGGTGATTAAAAAACTGCTTTGTAATTTCATTTCCTTCTAGTTTCTGGAACCCTTGTTAAGGGCTCTAATGCAGGGTTGTCTACATGGTAAAGTTGCATTTCAGTCATTATGGTACTGCATTATCTATTAAAAATTAAAAATTACAGGGTTTAATTATGGGGTTTAATTTTTTTAATAATGAGTTTTAAAATATCAAAATGGGAATAAACAGGATCTTAGGCAACAACTGTGGTATTGCAGCTCCTAATTAAATATAAAATATTCTTAAACATGAAACTGCCAGAGAAGCTATGGATATCATTATCTCTTTAACTGCCTCTGCTTGGAAAACACAAAAGAGATGTTAGCCATTTCATTTTCTAATTTACATTTTTTATATAACTGGAAACTGTGCACTAGCTTTATAAAGAGTAGTTAACCACAAAGCTGTGCCAGCAGCAATTTTATTATTATTTTAAATTTATGCCTTAGCAACATTTATATTATTGGCAGGATTGGGGGTTGGGGAAGGGGGAGGGGTTACATCCACACCCATGTTCATGCAGTTGTAAAGGAGGCAGTATCTCTACTTGGCTACATAAACTGGTTGCACCATAATTGGTCAGTCCTTGGTATGGATGAATAAGAAAATGAAGATCATCTGCATTTGTTTCATAGTTGGAAGATGCCCCTGAGCAGAGATTAAGAAGAGTAAGTTCTTATATACTGTAGTATTGCATATGTTCCCATATATGGAGCCTTATGGGTGCCTGTAGATGAGTGGGACACCTGCTCTAATGTGCTGTAATTATAGGGTGTTAGAGCAGACTCGATTAATTAGCTAATTAGTACATCCAGCAGCCTCCGAAACTTATGTATTCACCGTCCACATGCTTCAAAATGGTGGCAGGGGCGCTTTAACTAAAAGCTCATTCAACATTAAAGTTTAGTTAAAGCACCACTGCCACAGGCTCCTGAGAGCTGCTTTAATTGAAGCGCTCCCTCTACCCTCATCCCAGAGCATGTGTAAAGATGCCCTATCTGTCCTGCACAGTTGATAGTGCAGTAAACTCTGAGCATGAATGAAGGTGGCTGGGGCTTTGCCTATGATTCGAACCTTGGAAACTACACAGGAGTCAAAAGGAGGGTTCTCAAATTTATATGGGGGATTCTGGGGAGATAGGCTCCCAGGCCAATGGGCTAAGGAGATTGGGAAAAACACAAGAGGGCAAACATTAAAGTAAATATGCTTAGAATATACGTAACTGACAATAACAATGACTCAAAGATAAAACCCTTCAGAGACAGATAGCAAGATAAAAAATAGGAAACATTAACATGATGTAAGACACTGAAGAAATCTTAAGCCCTCCCTTAGCTCCGAGGGGCTCTCAAGCCAGCCTTTAGTCTTGACTGAGTGCTCAATTACTGTGTAGTGTGTACCCAGGCTCCCCTTCTGAGCCCCGCTACTGTGGCTTGCAGAGTTAGCCCCACTGCAGCTCCTGGGTCTCAGCATGCATCTTGCCAGCTGCTGCTTCTTTTTTTCTCTCTGAGCCAAGATTTTTCTTTGTGTGCAATCACAGCTCCCCCTCTGCTTCCTTCCTCTTTCTCCAGCAGCCTGCTGAGAACAGTAGTTCCTGCCATGACAATACAGCCTATTACACCTATAAAATAAACAGCGGGGAGGGGGTCTTGAAAGCTGCTTGGGACCTTTGTGCTTCACCTTTTTCCATGGAAACCACATTACATAATGGGGAAAGTATGTCTCCTTTCAGTGGGATTTCGGTTAGGCGTTTTATGACCTTACATCATCCCTTCTGATCTACTGTTGGGGCAGGTATGTCTCCTTTCAGTGGGATTTTGGTTAGGTGTTTTATGACCTTACATCACCCCTTCTGATCTACCATGATTTACAGCAACAAGGTTGATCAAACCCAGGAGAAAGGAGAACAGTTAACGTAGTGTCTATATTTAAGAAGAGGAGGGGAAAAACACGGCTTAGGCTATCAATAACTTTGATAGTGCTCTGGGGTTTAGGAGGAAAAAATAATTAGCAACATGGAGGTAAATGGAAAATGGGATAACATTCAACATGAATTTACCAAAAGTGGATTTTGCCAGGCTAGCTAGAGATCTTTCTTTGATAAGTTAACTGATTTTTTTTAACACAAAGTGTATATGATAGACCTCATCTATCTGGACCAAAGAAAAACATTTGATATATGTAAAGCTGGAGAAGATAAGGATTAGTTTAAGAACTATAGGGCAAGTAAGGAACTGGCTAATGAGGAGACAGCAATAAATTGCATGGATCTATTAGGCTGGAATACATTTACTAGTGGAGTTCCTTGTTGATTGACTTTGGGACTGATTATTTTCCTTGTCACCTGGGCACAAAGAGAATGTGCTGACCAGAAAGTTGATAATGAAGGGAAATAGGAGTTCTCATCAATTCAGAGAAGACTTGAAATTTTGTACAGGAAAACTGAATGACTTTGAGAACTGGAGTAATAGAAATGGGATAGAATTCAATAGTATAATGCGCAAATTGTCCAGTTTGAGAAAAACAGCAAGAATTTCTGTTATAAGCTGTGTTGGCTCATCAGTTAGAAACAGGAAAAGAGCGAGCACGGCCTTAGCGTGTTATAAATTATGAATATAGCAAGACAGTTTAACTACTCTACTTCCATTCCCTTTTCTACTCTGAATGTTAGAAGATGTCTGCTAAATTATCATACTCGTTCTCCCATGATTTTTGCTCCACTGTTGGAAGAAATACTCATACAGACAGGCCCCCCGCATCTTGTGATCTAACTCTGCTTAGGGTAGGCCTGCAGAATAAATCATCAGCCCTGGTGGAGACAAACTGGGGATAGAAACCATGAGACCAGCTAGCAAAAATATCCTAATACAAGGGTAACAAACATCAGGCCTGTAGGCCAGATCCAACCCACAGAGCCACTCCATTCAGCCTGCCAGGTTACCAACTGGCTATAGGAAGTTAGGGGCATGGCCAGACTTGGGCCAAACACTTCTTCTAGTTGACCCAAGTATAATGATCCTTTGAGCTGGGGAGTGAATATGAGTGCTAGCCACATCCATTGTGTACCACACTAGCTCAGTGAAACTTCTAGGTTTAGTACATTCATCCCTGGTATAAATGAGCACAGTCGTTCTCTGACTTAAATGGCAACTGCTTCCATTTAAAGCCAGGAATTAATAGGGTTCAAATTAAGAGAAATCTTTCTCATCACACTGAATCTGTTCCATCTCTAGGCATCCACACTTCAGTGATTTATTTTTGTTTTAATGAGGTGAACTTAGATGTAATACATGGTAAATGGTGTAAATAATATTGTCATTTATCTACATCATGTTACTATTGATAGCCCAAGATTGTATTATTGTATGTGCTTGAGGACTTGAAATAAAGATAAAAACTTTGTTTGTTAACCCTCTTGAGCTACTACTATCATCTTCCTATACCAGATGAAAGAATCTCGTAGGATAATACTGCACAACCAGATCAATGTCTGTGGTCATCTTCTATCCCTGCCAGTTGAACTAAAATGTCTGTTGTGTGCATGGAAGTCAGTGGGAGTTCTGTGTATGTAAAAGAATTAGTTAAATTGAAGTACAAGTTATGTCCACTTAATCAGAATTAGCATGGAAGGGGGTGTTTTCTGTGAAACATCTCCTTCAGCTCCTGTTTCTTGAGAGTTCATTGAGGATATGGAGCTCATTAGCTGGGAGCTAAGTCACGCTGAGATGGAGGCAGGTGTATTATCTCCTCTTGGGATCTGTAGTCTCTCTCTGTACTGGGATAGTTCTCCTAGTCTTACTCAGGGATCTGGAGCTATCTCAAGTTTGGAAGTATCCTGCAGAATGGTCACAGTGGAACAATGCTGTAAGGTGGCATGAATCTCTCCATGGTAGCTCTTTGAGGTCTTTGTGAAATTTTGTATGTTTACAAGCTTTGAGGGCTGTGGATTTTTGTAATCATATTTAACTTCCAAATCTCCTTCACCAATAGCAAAATGCTGTGGAAATTCCTTGGGAAAAATATGTGGAATTGTCCTTCCCAGGCTTCTGCTTAATAACAGTTGCACAGTAGAGAGCAATATAGTGTCCGTTAAGAATTTCAGGATTTAGTCTATGTGTAGGTTCTTGTCTGAGGGAGGAAGGTCTTATTGCCTTGGCCTAAATAGATATATATGAAATACCTTGTCCCTTTTTAGCTTTGAGATGATATACAGAGGATGAGCAGCTGCAATACTAACTGTTTCTAAGAAGTATGTTTAGCTGACTTTGTATCAGTTCGTTAACGCTGAGCTTATTATTATGGGATCACTTTTGATACTCTATAACAGTGGTTCTAAACCATTTTAGATTCCAGGCACCCCTTGAATCTAAAAGCACGCCCTCTGGGCACCCTGCAGAAAATGCCAGCTCTTTGTTTTCACTCATTTTTTGACTAAGAAAAATAATGGAGCAGTCCTTCTGTTTTAGAGAACTCAAAAGACCACAATACGTCAAAATGTTTTAATATTATGGATTCCTGTTTGAAATCTTTGGGTTTATCTTGGGTGCCATGGCACCTTGGTTGGAAATCTCTGCTTTATAGGTATATTTTATTAAAACATTCCTTTTTCAAATATAAAAAACTAAGCCAAAAGTTAAATTAATACCACATTTGCATCCAGTTCAGGATTAAAACAATAGATTCCCCATCAAAATTTGAGATACACTATAGAGGACTTATTCATTAGATTACCATGTGGTCACATACACAATGCATACTTATAATTTTGAATTAGTTATTAACTAGATAAAGTGCAATTAGAGTTGAGTCTAGTGCTGATTCTAGATAACTTTTTTTTTTTTAACTAAATTCCCTAGTACGTGGTCCACTTTAGTGAGTTAGAACTTGTTGATCACATGGTACCATTCTTCTCATTATTTCCAACTGCTGAATTGCATTTAGGATATGATATTTTTCTTATTATTGGTTTTCCATGTAAGTAATTGCTGTATTTGTTACAGGGGTGTATTTAAGCACTAGTAAGAGGGGAGCTCATCCTGGCGATAATACATTAGGAAAGCTGTCTACAAAACAGTTTGCCTTATTAAAATGTGGTCCAGGCTATGAATACATTTAAGAGCAGCTGTGCCCTGTATGTTTAAGCCCTATGACATTCTTCTTTCTTCAAGCATGTCAAAATATGAAATATGCTTTAATGGTGCTTCAAAACCTTTTTTTTTTTTATTGAGGATTACGTAAAATGATAAATACATGCTGAGTAGGAAGTAAAATGTGAATGAACATATCCTAAAGTATTGTCAGACACATTCTCCTTATCTTTCTTATCCAGACATGATCACCAAGGGAACTAATTACACCAGAAGTGTATAATATTTACTATGGTCTGGGACAGAAGTTTCATAAACTGGTTTCACCCAAATCAGTTTCACCCAGTATACGTTCAACCAGGTTTATTTTAAACCAGTTTCAACCATTTTGAAACTGGTTTATGTGCACTGAACTTCTATTTTGTTACAGGTTTAAACAGGTTTCTGATCACTTAAACTGGTTTATGTGTAACTTCTGTCCCTAGCTTTTATAACAGGACTTTTCTTGGGAAAAGTCTATACTTCTTCCCTATTATGCTAGGGAGCACCATAGTGTGGCCTGCCACTCTATGTCACATACACTGTATCCCCAAACTGATGTAATGAAGCTATCTTAGTCCTGTGTGGGCAGTGCACCAATAAGGTTTTGAGAGACCTGTTTGGCATGCTTCTAGTGCTACACTAGGGTGGCTACATTGCATTGGTCTTGGGACAGCAAGCACAATGTGGATATGGGATGGAGTGAGAGGCTTTACTGCAGCATTTTACTTGGTGCATTGCAGAGGCTGTGTAAACATACTCCTAAATGTCTTCTAGTAAGTTTGGGTAAGAGAAATAATTCATGATAAGTAACAGCTGTCATAATTGTCGCTATAACTGCCAGGCAAAAAAGCAAGCTTTCTATCCTCTTTAAAAATTGCCAAAATTACTAAGGACCTGGTTTTGCACTTGCTCCAGTTCCTATTGAGGTATGTATGAATTTTGTCACTGACACCAATAAAAGGATTGGACCCTTTAGGAAGTCATTGGTAGTGAAGGGCATGCCACATCTTTCAGGAAAGGGACCATAATAGCTTCCGTAAATAATATTTTTTGAAACCGTGTCCAAATTCTTTTCTCACTAAACATCTCACTGGGTGGCTGTTTCTCTGCTACAATTCTTACTAAGCTGAATATACTTTTTATGTTGCTAGGTTCCTTTGTGTTTCTTGCTTTACTGATTTTAGCTATTTATTTTAACAGGGTGTTTAAAAAAACTCAAGGAACTCAATGTGAGTTTTAATAATTTGAAGAGTATCCCTCCAGAACTGGGAAACTGTGAGAATCTGGAAAAACTGGATTTATCTGGAAATCTAGAAATAATGGAGCTCCCATTTGAAGTAAGACTTCCAACTTTATTTCATATAACTGGATTATTTGATCTGTAAGATATGTTTATTATATTGCTGTAAGACGATTTTCTTACAGACTCTTAATGCACCAAAATACTACCACTTGCATAATTTAACAATACATTTTAGTAGCCATGGACCAGATTCAAAAGATGACTTCACTGATTCAGACAGGACTTAGGTGGACATGTTTGGTGCAGACAAAAGTGATAATTTTCACCTGGTCTGGCCACAGAAAGCAGTCTATAGCTGTGGCCACACAAGTGTATGGCTGCAAACAGCTTCGAAACGGCTGATCAGGTGAAAATTTGACCCTTCATTACATGAGTTATCAGATAAAGACATTTCAAAATGTAGCATCTTCTATAACTTGTGTCTGCAGAGCTCCTAGCCTGTCACTGTTTTCAGAATGGGAGGGGGAAGGGGAATGCAAGGAGTTCAGTCTGGGGGTTTTTCAGGCCCCCTGGAAGGTGGGGTAGGTGTATTGGAGACTCACCAAGGTGGGGGGGGTCTAATTCACCTCACCCTTCAGCACCAGCTGGGGAGCCCCAAGAATGAATTACCTCTGCTGTCTTCCCCCGCCATCCCATTCTGAAAACAGCAAGAGCTGGCAGAGAGTGCGGGCCATTGCTATGGGAACCTGGCTGCAGGCTCCCAGCCCACAGCTGGATTCCCCTCCCCGCGGGAATCAACAGTGAACTTCTGTTTGGTCTGGGGTAACATAATTCAGAACAATTTGCAGAAATCATTCTGAGTTACAGCTGTGAGCTGCATTTCTATCTGCATACAAGGTACTTCAAAATCCCTGTCTAGCAGCTCTTTAGTCTGGAGTTGTCTAAACATCCTAGGGGCTCTCCTTTCTTACCTAAAAATTTCCTGAAAGCTAGGCACCTGGTTGTACCGAAGCCTAGCCAGGGAAAAGAAACTAGCTCAAAGCACTGGCTGAAGAGTCAGGATCCCATATGCTTGCTTTCCTTCTCATCCCATAAATCTTGCATTTCTTTCTATATGGTGGTCCAACTTCAACATGCGCTGCCAATAATACTTTATTGTCAAGTGGTTTGGGCAGATGTGAGGTATGTAGGTCTGAATCCCTGAAGTTGAGAAGAGAACTGAATCCAATCTCCCACTTTCTAGATGATAACCAACCATTAGATTGTTGTATAAAATATAGAGATTATCACCATTTTTTCTGGCTGTGTTTTAAAAGGTGTGAGCCCTGTTCAGTTCTTTGGGACAATAATTATTGGTGTTTATCAGGAGCAGGTTATAGATTCTGGATCCCAGGTGGCCCAAGTCACCTCCCTGCAGCCCCCACTTACATACTACACTCAGACCAGTGTAGATGTTTATTTCCTATTGGCCAGTTCTAGGTAGCTTCATTTCGGTGAGTCTCTGTGTTGCCTGTACTTGCAAATACTGTCTTAAAGCAAAATCTCTTTTCAGTATGTACAGCAGCAAGTAGCCAGATTAACATCCAACTCGAGACATATTGCTATTGCAGGTCCCAATGTCTTTCCATGGACCACTACATTATTTCTGAGGTGCCTAAATCCTTCCATGTCCTGTATGGGGAGATTAGGTCTCTAATTCAGGGTTTTGCTTCCACACTGGGGATCTAGTACCTGTAAGTTGGGCATTACAGAACCTAAATCCCTTATTTGATCTAGCCCAATGTCACTGAAATGGCTTAATAGTAGTAGAACAAGACCAAGGCTGAGTATCAGTTCTGAAGTAACCAAATCCTGCTCATGCATGTGTAGTGCATAAAGGCAGGAAGAGTGCCAAAAGGGAATTTGCACAAAGTTGGTGGGAATTATGTGCCCTGAAAATGGCTTAATAATAGAACAGGATTGAGCTGCTGAGTGTCAGTTTGCAAGTACTAAATGCTAGTCAGGCTTGCTCTGCGGTATAAAAGAGGGAAGTTGCCAAAATGGATTTTACATAATATTGATGGGAAGGAGAAGGTTGTAAGTGGATACTTGTCTTGGAGCAGAAATGTTTGTTGACAACTGCATCCGAGTCATAGCCTAATTTGTATCTCCCTCTCTATGGGATGCTGATTTGTTAAAAGAGGCATAGTGAGTTTCCAAACCATTAACACTAGTGTGGCCATAAACAGATGTCTCTTGTTATACTACAGGATGAGGGCCCCTGCCACTGCATGGCCTTCAGGGGACCAATCTTGCGGGACAGTTGCAAATGGGGGAACCCCTGGAGTGCCCTGAATCAGGGCATAACAGCATGCTACGTGTATCCGAGCAATCCCCTGCTAGGAGATTTCCAGGGCACATGTCTTCAAAGAAGGAACTCAGGGTTCTCCTTTTTTCAGAGATGTGTCCTGAGATGGGCACAGCAGCATTATCCACACAAGGGTAATCCTCTGATAGTGGATTCTAGTGAGATGTGGGCAGTGGGGTACCCCAGGGCTCAGTTCTCGGGCCCGCACTGTTTAACATCTTCATCAGCGACTTGGACGAGGGGGTGGAAAGCATGCTGTCCAAGTTTGCTGATGACACTAAGATGTGGGGTGAGGTGGACATACTTGAAGGGAGAGAGAGGCTGCAACTAGATTTAGACAGACTACAAAAATGGGCAAATGAGAATAGGATGGGGTTCAACGTAGACATATGCAGGGTGCTGCACCTTGGGAGAAGGAATCCACAGCATACATACAGGCTGAGGAGTTCCCCTCTTGAAAGCACAGAGGCAGCAAGGGATCTTGGAGTCATTATTGACTCCAAGATGAACATGAGCCGCCAATGCCAGACCACAGCCAGCAAGGCCAGCCATACCTTGTCATGCATCCGAAGATGCATTTCAAGCCAGGCCAGAGATGTGATACTCCCCCTCTATGCAACATTGGTCAGGCCACAATTGGAGTACTGTGTCCAGTACTGGGCGCCGTACTTCAAAGGGGATGTGGCCAGCCTGGAGAGGGTTCAGAGGAGGGCCACCCACTTGGTGAGAGGGCAGCTGGACAGGCCGTATGAGGAGAGACTGAGGGACCTGAACCTGTTCAGCCTCGGCAAGAGGAGGCTGAGGGGGTACCTGGTGGCTGCCTACAAGCTCACCAGGGGAGACAATCAGAAAATAGGAAGAGCCCTATTCTCCTCAGCACCACCTGGGGTGACAAGGAACAATGGTAATAAGCTGATGGAGAATAGGTTTAGGTTAGAGATCAGGAGGCAATATTTTACAGTTAGGGTGTCCAGAATCTGGAACCAACTTCCTAGGGAAGTGGTCCTCGCTCTTACCTTGGGTAAATTCAAAAAGAGGTTGGATGATCACCTGTCTGGGGTCTTGTGAACCCAGCATTCATTCCTGCCTGTGGCAGGGGTTCAGGCTAGATGATCTGTTCAGGTCCTTCCTGACCCTAGCTACTATGAAATTATGGATTCCTGAGGTATGTGCCTACAAGTGGGGAACCAGGGGTTCCCCCATTTACAGAGGTGCACCCCAAGTTAGGGAGCAGCAGCATGATATTCATACTTGGGAGATCCCTTGTGAGGGGATTCCCAGGGCATGCCTCTGCAAGCAAGGGATCTCCAGGGCTTCAGAGGCCCAATCCTGCAGGCCCTGGGATTAGGAATTCCTGGTGTACTGGGCCTCTGAAGCCTTGGGAGTAGCTGGAGCAAAGCACCAGTCTCCATGCAGCTCCCTGGCTCTGCAGAAAGCCCCACAGGCAGCCTGACAGCAGCCCATGAAAGCAGGCTCCTCCCAAGAAAAGCTGTGAGCCTGATCTCAGCCCCCCACCCCTCCTCCAGAGCCTGTCTGCCTGCCTGAGCTGCACGGGGGCCCAGTGAGGGAAGAACCAGCCTCCTCCCCACAGCCCAGGGACCGCTCTGCCTGCCAGCAGCTCGCTCCCCTCCCCACTGGAGAGGCAGGTAAGTGCAGGGTATGTGCATGACACGGGGGTTTAATCAGCCCTAAATTGAAGTGGTGTTTTTTAAAACCTACTACAATTTAAAAACTACTTCAGTTTAGGGCCCCTGTTTCATCTACACATGCCTAAAAATACCTATAACATTGTCATTTTTTTGCAGATTCAGATGAAAATAACAGGGATGGTAGCCTCTTCTGAGGGCATGAAGCCTGCCACATTTCAAGGAGAGAGGTGCAGAGGTTTCTGTAAAAGTGCACCTCAAACAGTTAAAAGCAAAACTCATATCCCTTGTGTGTGTTAAGGCAGAGTGGAATGAATGCAGCAGCAATGGTAGCCCCTTGTGTGGGCATGAGGCCTGCCAGGTTGCAGGCAGAATGGTGCAGGGAGTTCTGTGAAAGTGCACCTCAAGGTTCTGAAAGCAAATAAAAAAAGCAAATAGGTGCAGAGTGAGGAGGGTGGCACTCAGTCTGTCTGCACGTGGAGCTTGGAGAACCCCAGCAGGGGGAGGTTCACCTTCAGGAACACCAGCTGCTCCATCAAACCAGGATCCAAGGAGGTGCAGTTGGCTGTCACAACATCACCAGCAATGCTGAACAACCTCTCACTCGGAACACTGGTCGGTGGACAGGACAGGTGCTCCCAGGCAACCGTGACCAGATCCTGTCACACCTGGCTTCAGGTTGCTCAATAGGCCAAGCGATTGCAGTACAGTGGCTTCACATCCTCAGTGAGATAGGTAGCCACTAAGGCTCCACACTACCTGCCTGATGGTGGGGTCTGGTGCCTCTGGACCACAACATGGAAGCCATGCCCTTGGCCCACATTGGCAGTGGCTTTGGTGGAGCAGATTGGCTCATAGTTGGAGTGCTGGCACGGGAAAGTGGAGCTCCCTCTTCCATGTCCCCCCACCTCTGCCCTCCTGCCTCCCTGACTCTGTTCACCAACACCTCCATCCAGTGATCAAAAGTTTCCTGCTGCAGATGCTCCCCTTCACCCTCGGGTCACACATGCCTGCCAGCACGTGGACCGTACTGGACCACAATGGATCCAGACATTTTTTGATGTCCTCCTTCAGCTGTTTTTCCAGTGCCTGCACCTCTGGTGAAAGGGGTTGCCCCAGTGAGGAACATTGATCTCCTGGAACTTCTCCCTTTTATTCTCAAGCTCCTTCACTATGGGAATCACCTGGCTAAGGACGGCATTGCCAGCGCTGAGGCTCTTGGTGGCCTCGAGGATCAGCTTGAGGACCACCGAGATCTGGGAGATGGTATCCCACTCTGTTTTGTTAATGGGGCCACTGATCCCAATCTCCCTGATGAAGGCCATCTCATGGATGGCCTTCTGTTGCTCGACCAGCCTTTCCAACATCAGGTATGTAACATTCCATCGAGTCTCCACATCCTGCATGATTTTGTGCTGCGGGATGCTCAGCTCTGCCTGTTTGTCCCACAGCATCTAGCCCCGCTTGATGCTCCAGTGAAAGTAGCCCACCACCTTCCTGCATTTCAAAATAAGCTGGCTGGTAGTGATGGCACCATGACTGGGGGCCCTGTCCCCCTGCAAGGCATCCCTGACTACGTGGTGCAACTGGTGTACCATACAGCGGATGCCAACAAAGTTGGCATCATGCATTACCTTGAACATACTGGCCCCATTGTGAGTGACCATGAACCCGCAGGTGAGCTGGCCCTGCCCAATGAGCCACCCCTGCACCATGCGGTTCATGGCCACCATGATCTCCCTTGCCCTGTGGGACCCATCTATCACCTCTGCTTGAAGGAGAGTCAACCAATGCCCTGACTGATCATACCAGTGCCCTGTGAGGGAGAGGTAGGCATGGTCTCCACCTCAGCTGCTCCAGACATCTGAGGTGAAATGCAAGGTGGACCTGCATTTTGTAGCTCCTCCCCCAAGTACTCCCTGCATGCCTCATAGAGGGAGGGCATCACCATTCTGCTAAAGGTTGTGCATGTAGGCACATGGTAGGATGAGGCCATGAGCGCCATGAACCTCTTGAACTCTGGATGCTCAACAAAGGAGAAGGGCTGGCCATCCAGAGCAAGCATTTCCTCAATGTTCTGGGTGACCTTGCTTGCCTTTGGAACATGCCTCTCTTTGTCTCTGCCTTTCCCCCACTGGTCCAGGGTGGCCTGCCTTTGCTTCTTTGGGCTGAGGGCTTTGGAGCAAGAGGAGGACTTCCCTTTGGGCATGCTACCTCTGGTGCCAGGCTGAGGAGGAACAAGGGCAAGGGGGTACTGCCTACTGAGTTGGAGTAGCATTGCAGTGGTGGCAAAGTGTTTTACATCCTTGCCCTGGCTGATCTGCCTTTGGCAGTGCTGGCAGGTAGCATACTTGGGATCATCTGCCACATTAAAATGATCCCACAGTACACTACCCACCCACTTCTGTGTTGAGGGTGGGGGATCCTACCTTATCCCCCTCCTCACCAGGCAGAATCACAAAAATAGGAGGAGCTGAGCCACCTGCCCCCACAACCTCCTCTGAAGTGCTTTCCAGAGAAGGATACCTGCCTCTAGGGGAACTTTGAGGGGTGTGGAACAGAAACTCAGACTCCCTCTCCTTCCCCAGAATTTCCTTTGTTATGGCCCTGAGCTCCTCTGCTTCTAGATCCAGCTTCTCCTCTGGCACTGGAAGGCTTATGCTAGAAACAAATTGGGATGGAGAATGTCATGCTGCTACTGATTAATGGTGTTAGTGATGATGGTGCAGATGCAGGCACTGCTACCACCTCCTTGCTTCCACTAGGAGCAGAAGACTCATCGCTGCCTGGAAAGAGGGTGCGTCTGTTTGGGGCAGGGGGATTTTGCAGCTCTCCCTCTGCCCCCTCCCCCCCCCCCGCCAGAAGATCTGGCACCTGCCTTTCCAGCATGCTTCATAATGTCTGGTGTGCTGTAAAATGTGTGTGTGTGTATACTATATGTTGTGCTTTCCTGCACAGTGCTGACACAGTCAGGGAAAACACAGATTTTTTTTTGTGGGGGGAAAGAATCAAGGCAGACTAACAAGGACAAATTAGAGGATTTTTGGAGAAGAATAATTTGAAAGGAATGGATAGGGATAACAATAGGGATTGTAGGCAAAGTTATGTAGGAAAGGATTGGATGCAATTTACAAAAAGAGAAACTAGCTAGCAAGAGACTAGATAGCAAGCCAGAGCCTTTCAGTCATTGATGCTCCAAGAGAGACACATATCACAAAAGGCATAGATAACTTCAGACACAACTTGATATGTTGTTTCTACATCCCTCCCCCAGAGCACTGTGATTGGAAGGGAACTCAGAGAAAGATCATTGTCACTGGCCAGCTACAGATATCAATATCAGAGCAGTCTTTCCCCCACTCTCAGCTTTTTCCATATATGGAAGATCACCTCAGTTTCCTGCAAGCCTTCCAAATCTCTGAAGCTCTCCAAATTGATTTGGAGGCTTCTGTTTCGATTTGGACCTTTTAATGGGTCTCCTGATTTGATTCGGATTTGGAGATTCGGCCGCCGAATCAGGTCGAATCTCCTCTGAATTGAATTGGCTACCGAAGCTTCGCACAGCCCTAGTCTGAACCAATTTTTCAAAGCCAGTTTTTTTGAACTACACACAGACCTAAATACCTGTTTTTTTTAGTTAATTTCAAAGTCCATTGAATATTTAACTGGTGTGGCTTACAACCGCGCCTTTTTAAAGCAGTAGTAACAGTATGTTTACTAATGTAATGTGTCTGATATCTGTTTGTTAGGTGTGAGGTAGTAATTGTCAGGAACTGCTTCTTTGTGATTGAAAAAATACTGCAATAACATGAACTGTGTTTGGAATCTAGGAGAGCTAGGGAAAAGAAAAGAACAATTTTGAACTCCATGCAGTACCTCAACGTGATGAACACATTTATGCCAGAAATCTACCACTCTGGAGACATGAGCTATTTCTTGGTGACACAGTGTGACCCCAGTATGACTACAATTATCTGGGGTATGTGTTTGTGTGTTTTTTTTTCCCCAGTAGCTGGACAAAGTCTTCTAATAGTAGCAGGAAGGCAGTAACACTGGCCTGTTCATTAATGCGCAGAACAAAATAAAAAATAGAAAAAATAGGAAAATAACTCTCCAAAGATATTTCTCATGAAAGGATTTGGAAAGTTCAGCTGGCATTTGACTTTCAAAACCTTTAAAAATTCCTGTTTGGAAGGTTAAAGAATTGTGTGACTTGAAGCAAACAGGCTATATATTCCCTTGTAAAACTTGCCTGAAGAAATAAAGGCAAACTTCCACACAGCAGAAATGATCAAAGTCTAATTTTATCTTGGTTTTGTACATAGAATAATGACTAGGGAGATGCTGGTAACATATACAATAATAGATTCAAGGAGATTGATAACATGCCTGTAATTCAGTCAAGAATTTCTGACGGTACCATAAAGGTTTATGAGATCATCAGGACTCTGAGACTGAATTACATCTTCAGTAATCAGTCTCCCTGTTCTCTTTCTATCCATTTTTTATGACAGGTGTAGAAAAAATAGACCTTTTGAGCTTCTCTAGCAATTTACTGAGGGCTTTCTTAAAGAAAAAATTCTACATCTTTGAAAAGATGCAGAAAAGAAATGTTATAAGCTGACTGAATTAGAGGAGAAATAATTGTGCAGGTCACAAAATCCTTGCTGGCAATTTTTACCCCAAAGTGGCACTGCGTATAAACCACCTACATTTCTATGCATCGAACACTCCCAGAACATCCGTTTGATATCCAGTTTCTAAGTCTGTGGGGAAAACTGCTGTTATCTGGCACTTCAGGACGCGTACCTACATTTTTGCAGATATGCCATTTGCTCCCAGGTTCACATTATTACACAATGAGAAGGGTTGTTCATTGGCTCAAAATTTTATCAAGTCAGCAAAACATGAAGTCAACAGAAAGATGATATGTATCAAGAGTTTTCTGTATTTTTTATGGAGTCCAATCATAATAGTTGCTGAGCACTAGTTACTTATATTAGCTGTAGTGTAAGCTACAGATGTGTCCATATTTTAAGGATTTGGCCCATTAAGAATATATGCTGATTTACATATTTTGTTCATTATATTTATGCCTATATATCATACATTATAATATATTATAATATAATATTCATACAGTGAAGTAAATTTTCCTCAAATCCACTTCATGCTAAAATGAGGTATATGATAGCCAAATTCATTATAATATGGTGTCTAATGAAATAATTCCAGACTTTTATTCTATATCCATATTCTATATCCCCTCCCCTAGCAACTCAAGACATCTGGTAAAATAACATTATTGTAGCAAACTCCACCATTCAAAAGGTAAAAAAATGCCAGAAATAATGCACCCTTAATTCTGCTGCCTTTTGTCCATGTGTTATGCTATAGACATTAAGTATATGAGCAGTAGGAATCCTTAAAGAGTAGCGAGTAGAGCTGAGCAAAGTTCAGAATTTCTCATAGATTCTGACATTTTAACAAGTCTTGATCCTAAAATAAGTTGTTACTGCTGTTGTTATAATTATTACTTGCAAAGTATAAATTCCTAAGAAATCAATTCAGAAATGACAAAACATTTTCTACATTTTTCAGTAAAATATTTCTATATTCCTGAAATTGAAATGCTGTTTTCACTTTTATTATAGACACCCACATCTTTAGTTTCACATCGGATTAACATTACATTGTATTTCTCTTGACTTCTAAGAGTTGTAGTTTGGGATGGGCTTCCATTTTTCTATGGGCTGATGTCCCCAGAGGACTACATTTGCCACAAAACAGTGTAAATCTAGAGGACCAGGCTGCTTGATTAATCAGGTGGATCTTGTGGTTCTGGGTACATCATGGAAGATGTAGCGCAACTACACAACTTGATGCCATCATTCTTCCCTGTGGGCTAGTCTCCCTGGCTAAACTTTCATTGATTTTTTTTTTCATTATGCACCCAGAACATGATTCTGACATCGTTTGGTAGCCATATTGGAGATAGAGTACTTCAGGGAGCTCAGTCCATAGAAAATAAGGTGGCTGAAAGTACCCATATGGCAATGTACTTAAAAAGTAACAAAACAAATAACAAAATACACATATACATTGATAATATAAAAGGAAATATTTTGAGTCAGTTAAGGAAAATTCAATGTTCCAGTTCAACTCAAACTGACCCAAAATTATATTTCAGATTTGTTATGAAAAATATGTTTTTTTTAGCCAAATTGACCATTCAGTGCAACTATATCAGTTTTCCTGAATCACATTTTCTATTAGAAAATAACTCTGAATGAAAATTCCTGACTAGGTCTAGCAGTGGTTGTTTCTGTGATGACCTGTGCAAAATGTAATGTTTTTACATGTGCTACAAATATTCTGCCAAAATGCTGAATTCATATTTTTGTTGGCACATGGTTACTGAACAACAGTTGTGTTGCTTCGTCTCCTTCATAGATCATAACAGAGCCTCTCTCCCTGCTTCTTCCCCCTGCCCCCTCTTCATAGATTTTATAGATTCTCCTCTGAGGAGTTTTAGTTCCATAGATTTCATAGACATCAGGTCTGGAAGGGACCTCGGAAGATCATCAAGTCCAGCCCCCTGCCTGAGGGGCAGGAAGCCAGCTGGGGTCATAGGATCCCAGCAAGAAAAATATTCCAAATTTCTCTTGAAGGCATTCAGTGTGGGTGCTTGAACCACCTCTGATGGCAGGCTGTTCCAGACCTTGGGGGCTCAGACAGTAAAGAAATTCTTCCTTATGTCCAGCCTAGAATGGTCTTGCAGGAGTTTATAACTGTTCAACCTTGTCATCCCTTGTGGGGCTCTGGTGAATAATTGTTCCCTCAGATCCTGGTGAACACCTCTGATAAACTTACAGGTGGCCATCAGATCACCCCTGAGCCTGTGCTTTTCCATCGCTCCCGCCTGTCGTCATAAGGTCTGTTTTCCTGACCTCTGATCATGTGCGTGGCTCTTCTCTGGACTCTCTCAAGCTTCTCCACATCCTTTTTGAATTGTGGAGCCCAAAACTGGATGCAGTACTCTAGCTGTGGACTCACCAAAGCCGAGTACAATGGAAGAATGATGTCCTGGGATTTGCTTGAGAAGCATCTATGGATGCAAACCAGCATTTTGCTCACTTTACTAGCCGCAGCATCATATTGAAGGCTCATGTTCATCTTGTGGTCAATCATGACCCCCAAGTCTCTTTCTTCCGTAGTGCTAGCCAGCGTAGCTCTGCCGAGCTTATAAGCATGTTGCAGGTTTTTCCTCCCAAGGTGGAGAACCTTGCATTTTTTTGGTGTTAAACACCATCGGGTTCTCATCCACCCATTTTCTGAGCCTGTCAAGGTCGGCCTGGATTGCCCTCCTGTCCTTAGGTGTGGATGCTTTACCCCAGAGTTTGGTATCATCGGCGAACTTGGCCAGTCCGCTTCTGACTCCAATGTCCACATCATTCATGAAGATGTTGAACAATATAGGTCCAAGGACAGAGCCTTGAGGGACCCCACTGGTCACAGGGTACCATGACGATTGACTTCCATCAACCACCACCCTCTGGGTCCAACTGTGGAGCCAATTTTCCAGCCAGCGGATCGTGGTGGACCCGAGGCCGCAGTTGGTCAGTTTTGCCAAGAGGTGATCATGGGATACCAGATAGAAGGCTTTTTTGAAATATACTTGATGTACTGAGTCTCTGTTTCCTAAGGAAACACAGGGCAGAAGACTAATATAACAGACCTTTAAGACTTCCTTTCCACCGCTTTTCCCTACAACTGTTACAGAACTGCAGAGAGAATTGACCCTTTTGACTTTTGCTGATGCAGCATTCCTCTGTACTCGGCTCAGGTTCTGGCCCTTTATTTTGGAAAGCACCACACAGCAAGATAATGAACAAGAATTTGGCCTGCCATCTTTTTCCAGTATTCATGCTGGAGGAAGAGAAAGATTACTGATATTTTCCACATAATTTTTATTTCCAGTTATCCTGGTATATCAGGGCAACAACTTGTTTTCTATTACAGCTGAGAAGCTAATAATCTCTCCCTCTCTCTCTTACTCCAACTACAAGAAATAATCTTAATGAAATCTGGAAGCATGCTAATATGTTACTGTAAACAAGGCTAAAGCTTGGATCCCAGAGAAGACAAACTGGCTACTTTCAGACTGACTGGCTTGAAAGAGCTCCCATTCTGCAGCACTGTGAAAACTTGTAACTTGTCTATGTCACCATTTCCAATGCATCTGAGATTATATTTTCAAATTGCTGTGATTAAATTTATGGTGTTACTATTAATAACAACAATAACAGACTGCTGTAAAGGAATGTTGTGATAAATGACAAAATGATATTCTCAAAGTACATTTGGATCCTCAGATAGAAAATATAATATAAGTGCAATATTAAGATGTTAATGAAACTCAAATAGATCAATGCAGTTACTTAAGATGGGTGAAATTTAGATAGTTTATTGAATTTACCATTCCCCAGTTTGTCATTTGCAAATAATTTTGTGTTTATCCAAGTCACTGATAAAAATGTTAAAGGACCAAGAATCAGTCCCTGCTTAAATACCCCTGCTCAATGATGTTTTCCCATTAACAGTTTCAGCTTGAGATCTTACATTTAGCTATCTTAAAATTCATCTGAAGAGTGCCATGTCAGGTATCCTAGTGTCTTGATCACAATTATGTGTGATGTTAGTCACACGCTTTACAGAAGTTGGTTATATCAGCATTATTCATTTGCTCAGACTCGTATTCTGATTAAAAAAAAAAAAAGATGTCAAATTATCTTGAAAAGTTCAGTTTTCCATAAACCTATTCGGGCTGGTGTCAATTTTATTACCATCCTTGAATTCTTTAATTCTTGTGTGTCATATCCCATTATTTTGCCCAGGATCAATATCAAACTGGCAGGTCTATAGTTACCTGGATCACCCACTCTTAATGAAAACTGAGACAATATTCGCCTATCTTCCAGTCTTCTGGAACTTCCCTACTGTTCCAAGATTTAATGAAAATCAATATTAATAGCTGAGAGACCATCTTGGTCAGCTTTTTCCAAACACTTTGCCAGTTAGCTAGGCTTGCTGATTAAAAATTTTCCTGCTTTAATTGCTGCTGCTTAACCTCTTTGTTATTGTTCCTGTGGAAAGTGGGACATGAATGTATCATTTGGCCTTCTCCCAAACATAGTAAAGAAATAACCAATGCACACATCTTCCCTTTTTGCATTACTATTGACCGTTGTATAATTTTCATTTAATATTGATCTGATTCATTCTTTTTGTTCCTAATTTACTAACCCTCCCATTCCTTATTCTTAAGCCTGTTGGTGATAAACATCTCTTTGTATCCCTTTTCAACTTTATACCATTCCTAGTTTCTGATGTGTATTCATTACTAGCAACTGCCTTTTTCCCCATCTGTTATATTTTGTTTTAAAAATATGTACAGTTACTTCTACTTTTCTTGTAGGCCAGATGGTTTTTTAGGAATTTGTCCTTATGTCTCAATCATGGGATTGTGACTTTTTGGGAGTCTAGTTAAATGTTCTTAAACAGTTCCCAATTATCATATCATGCCAGTAGATTTGTCTCTTAATTATATTAATCTTTTTGAATTTTTAAAGCATTAAGTCCATATATTACTGGTTTGGGCATTATTCTGTTTGCATCTAATGAACAGAATTAAATCATGATTACTTTACATAAGTGAATGCTAATTTTTTAGTTCTGTGATTAGTTCTTCTTAATCTGTCAGGATGACTTCTAATACATATTTCTCCTGTATTGCATGCAGCACTTTCTGGATAAGGATACTGTCATCTTTAATTTCTAGAAATATAAGGATCTTCGCTTGTGGCAGCATAAGAACCACATATGCCATTCAGACTGAAGTCCCACATGATTATGCAGTTTTCTATGTATTGTAGGTAGATTTGGTGGCCAGTAACAGACGTCTGCTTTTGGTGTTAGGGCATTGAACCCTAGGCATTAAAGATCATTTGCTTCTGAGTTGTCAGTGATTTGGAAACAAGTAATGCTTTTTTATGTAGAGTGCTACTCTTCCTCTCCCTTTCCCACTTGATCTTTCCTAAATAAGTTATAATAAGTAGTTTTAACATTGCAATCATATGTAATCTTCCCACTAGGTTTTAGTAATGCCAATTAGGTTAAATTTGTGGTCAGAAATGAGCATTTTTAATTCCTCCTTACTTATTACCATGATTTAGTAATTGCAGTTGTTTTTTTTCATATCCTTTGGTATCTTACTTATATGGTAGGTGTTCATAAATGTTCACTCTATCCATCCTCCTTTTTGGCATTAGTTTAGCAAATATTTTAATCATTTAGAAGCCTGCCCCCTGGAATACTGGTTTAGCTTCTGCTAAGATGGAGGCCATCCAAGTTGTATAGCTTTGTCTGTGACTGAAGGTAGAATAAAATTGAAACCCAAACCCTTCTGCCATATACCACTTACCTGGCTATCAGTTCACTTCCAGAATCAGATGCTTTCCACCAGCCTTTGCTTCTGGGGCATGAAGAAGAGTCTCTAAGAAGATCTCTTAGACTGTCTTCTTCAAGCTGCCTTCTGAGTTCCCTAAAGTCATCAATAATCTGTGAAATATCCTGGAAAGCAACATCTTAAGTGCTACTAAGTTACATTACCACTTACTTGATGCCCTGACCGCAAAAGTCTTTTCAGTCTTAGAGTACTTGTTTGCACTAATGTAACTAAGGGAAGGCAACTGAGGCAGCTGTCCTAGGTGCTGACTTGGGTGGGTGTGGAAAAAAACACACTACCATCGCAGCTGCGCAGTTGTTGGAAGTTACCACTGCCCGTGTGTCACAGCTGAATCAGGCACCCAGCTGCATTGTTACAACTCACTTTGTACAGGATTTTGGAGCAGTGATCAGTGTTGCACACCTGCTCCAGGCCTTCCCTCTAAGGTGGGCAGGCCATGCTGTGGGAGCAGCAGTGGGGGACTCTTTTTAAGCCCTTCAATCAAGTAATAATTTTTCCTCCCATTCTCTCCTCTCCCTCCTTGCTTCCTCTTTCATCTCCTCCCTCCCCTGCCCACTGCAGCAACTGTCCCAGTTGATCCAACGGTGGGAGAGAGGCTCCAGAGATGCTCCTGTCCTGCTCCAGCTGGGTTGTATGTGAATCCAGGCTCAACAATGGGAAGCAGTGGTGGTGGCAGTATATGGGTTTCCTTCCCTACACCTGCTCTTGGGCTGGTGGGGAACACCCAGAGGGACTGGGCAGGGAAGAGAAACCTGCTCACCATTGCTGTTGTCCCTGGCTGAGCCTGACTTGCCACAGACCTCAATTGCAGCAGGAACAGCTCTGAAGGCTCCCTCACCCCAAGGTCAGCTGGACACAGGGGGTAAATTCCCATATTCAGGGACATGCTTTTGCCATAGCAAAAGTAGCAGTGGCACAGATTTGTGCCACAGTTTTTTGCCACTGTGCATGCCCATGGGGTTTGGTTCAGGGCAAATTGTCTGGGGGCGGGACATAGATTAGGCTGAGGCTAGCATCTGTACTAGCCCCAGCAGGCTTACCTGGGGTGCTGGGGACCTCCAAGGGCACTAGTGGTGCTGCTGTGGTTGATCAGAGCCTGGCTGGCAACCAGAGTCACACCACCTTTTTTTTTTCTGTAGCCTTTTTTGACCCTGGGATATCCTGGTGTTAAATTTTGGCACCACACTAAAAGTTAGCAGTGCGCCAAGCATTTGCACATGTACCACATGTGGTTTGTGTCACCTCAAACAACTTTGAGGTGCCACAAACCACAAATGTGCACTCATCTGGATGCATCATGGGGCAGCAGTAGGCAAGGGAGTGTGGAGAGGGAAGAGAAATGAAGGGGAGGGGAAACATCACTACAGAGGGGAAGGGAAGCGGGAAATTCTTACCCAATTCATGGACTTAAAATAGTCTCAGACTGTTGCTGCCTTTGCAACATGGACTGAAAGGGAAGGTGTCCATGCCACTGTACCTTCTCTAGATCCACATCTGCTGTTTCTGTCTTGCCTTCGGAAAGAAAGTACACTGACCTCCTGTCCCTTATGGAATGTTCTTTCTATTATTTCTTAGGTGACTTTTGTTTTTCAATCTTACGTTTTGTTTTGTTTCTATCCTATTGATTTTAAAGGTAATCTGCTATAAGTAGACTATGTATTCAGTCAAAAGAATAAGTGAAAATAATGCTACTGATATGATTGCAATTGCTTAAGATTCCTTATTAGTGTAGGAAGAGCTGATTTTTTTTTGCATTGTTTTGCCTTCAAACATATTGTTTGCACTATATCCTGATAGTGATATTAAAATCTTAAAACAATTTTTTTTTCATATGGAAAAAGCATTTACTTTTAAGTTTGGATCAAAACCAACACCTTGTACCTAGCATTAACAACAAGTATATAATATTTTGATCAAGAAATTTTGTAGATTTTCAGATGAAACTTGCCTCCTTCTCTGGATTAAAAGTGTCTATGTCTTGCCATGAGCATAGACTTGACTTGAAATTGAATGTAAATTACATGAGAAACAATTTACATGGTGTTGTATTAATATAGCCAGTTCTTAGTAGCTACATAGTGACTGCAGTTGCTTGATCACATTGACTGGGCCAAAGAAAGATGTACCAGGAAGCTTACCTAGACAACACAGATTGTCAAGATGTATAAAAAATAAGGAGTAGCTTTTTTGTATTATTAGGGTTGGAGTCAGGTGGAGAAGATGGTTGGTTTTTCTATAACAGTATAGAGGTCAGGTTTATCAGTACAGCAGTGAATACATTAGGAGTATTTTGCTAGTATATTATGCTGGTATTCCTGTACCAGTGAAGAGCTCCTAGTGTAGATACATTCCTGGGTTTATAATATCCATTACCTTTAAAGGCACTTCTGTTGTTGTTTATTGTTTTTTAAATTTCATTTGTATAGCCTATCTTTGATGGGAACCATTTATCACAAGCCCAACAATGGGGGGAATGCAGAGCCTCAGGTGGCCACTGTGATGGGTTATGAAATATTTTTTTTTTTTAGGTTTCCCTCTCAGTGGAAAGGGCGAGCCTGAAATATTACTCTTTCCACAGGCAATTAGTATGGAGCCAAACAACAAAAAGATTGATTATGTAGGATAAAAGGTTTACACAAGCCAAATGGACTATAGATTCAGAGACAGGAAAGCAAAACAAGAGAAGTTTCTTAGCCTTGTATCTAGCTACAACTAAGCATTCCTGAAAGTCTTGCCAGCATCACTAGAAATCATCCTTCCTGTTGATTTTTTGCCAACCCCTACTGCTGGAGTCTTTCTGACCCTCCAGTCCCACAGATAACTGCCTAATTCCTTCCAGCCAGCCCCCTCCCCAATCAGCATTGTCAAAAGTTCTAGTTTCCCTGAGATACCTAGCATGCCTTTGGCTGGATGGGCCTTTCCTCTTAGAAGCCTTTGCTATAAAGGAGTTGATTTCTCCAGTCATACAAACATTACCTTGGCACCTAACCCCATCTGTCTGTGTCTGGGAGTGGCAAGTCTTCTTGACCTAGAGTCACAAGAGCAAGAGAGATCCAGGAGCTCCATCTACTCTCTTTCCTTGACCAAACCATAAGCAAAACAATAAAGATATATACAGACAGCATAATGTAATCTTGGAGACCCCTGTGGTAGACTCCTTGTCTACCACACAGGAGGTCTGGGTTCGATTCCCAGACATTTATACAACTACAGCCATGGAGGCATCAAACATCCGGACTCAGTCTCAGTGCCTTGAAGGAAGGGTGGAAGGTCTCGGCAGCTTACGCTCCTCCAAAAATTCCTGCCCAGGCATATGCATCAAAGGTCTGGGTGGCTGTCATGCATACACAATGATCCAGGAGGATTGATGGTTGCCACCACCATAATGTAATTTGTACAACAGTAACATAAATAGATGGAGGATAACATTGGCTTTTCAGTGAAATCACACATGCCATATCAGTATAATAAAACACAAGACAACATTCAACACACTGTGAACCCCCAAAAGATGGCAGGGTTCATGATACTATTTAAGAACAGTTCAAATGAATGTTTTGGATTTGGTATCAAAAATCTAAATTAAAAAAATAAGGAATGGTGTGGCATAACGTTTGCAGCTTGTTATGCAGTAAACAATTTCTGTAGTTGCTACTGCCCCAGCATCTTAGCTTGAGCATTGCAAAGTATGCTGAAAGGGGTAGAGGATCAGCGCTCAGCATTTGTATATTTTGCCAGAAATAGTTTCTCAATGTCACAGAAAATGTGTGCATGTGTGTGCATATATTTTCTGAGCATCTTGAATATATTTATCCAGTAAGTTCTGCTAGAAACAGCATAAGAATTTATAGTGTGCTTATATGTCTTCAACATATGCTTTAACATGTATACAAGTTTTGAGTGTGGGCTGGATTTTCCATATATTAATACATCTGAATTTTATTACACAACATCCAACCTCCAGAGTTCAGAAGGTTAGGAGGATCATGTTTTCTTGTCATTTTGCATGGCATAATCTCAGTGTCAGGTGGTAATTTTGTTTTGCATTAATATTGTATGGGAGACTCCAGATAAAATCCCAGTGTAAGTAAGTGCAAACTTGAAGAGCTTTTAAGCCCAAAAGAACATATGAAGCCACATTTGATACAGTTTTTCTGTTTTATTTATGGCTGACTGAAAAATATTTTAATTAGTCATCTGTTGTCACATTCCGATCATTTCTGACATGCTTGATACTAAAAAAATGGAGTTTATTTTCTAATATATTCTGATATGATTGTATCCAGAACATATGCCCAAGAAGCTCTCTGAACATTCATTAGCAGGTGGCATCTACAAAGATTTTTAGTTATTTTAATATAAAGGGTGAACAATTAACAATGAGAATGAGTTTCAGGTATCTCGAGGTCTGGCTCTGTCATTGTGACTTGGCAAGTCACAGCAACAGGAATATGTTGGGAACTACTCAACATTTTGACAGCTGACAGATTCGGTCCCTGTGCAAGTGTGGGATCAGCGGGGCTTCAAATATTGTCCCAGTGATGTGTTTTATTTGGGGTATCTTTCATTCTTATATTTGAGATGGGAGACGATGTGATTCTTTTCTTACATATTCAGTGTCATATTCTCTTTATTCAGTCAAAACTTTCATTAATGTAAAAATGGGAGCTCAAGCCAAGAGGTGATTTCACAACTCAGGGAACACACACAGACCTCTACACCTCAGTTCTTTCCTCAGGGCTTGTTTTTTGTTTGTTAACTTTATTAGTGCAAAACCATTTGATCTTGTTTTTTTACAGACAGGTTCAGAACCCATGTTCCCTGGCTTTTACTTTAATGAAGACTTGATCCTGCTGCCATTAAAATCAATGGCAAAATACTGACATGTATGAAATCTTGATTCTATTGAAGTCACTGGCAAACATCCTATTGACTTCAATGAGACCAGGATTTGTGTGTGGATGTTCGCAGTTTTAGAAAGGTGAGGTTGCTTACCTTTGTTGTGTTTCTCTTAGAGAGAATTTCATTTTGCCTTTGTTCGTTGAATGCTCACGTTCACTTGCAAGGATTAGAAGTTCTGTATAGGGCAAATTCTTGTATTGCTCATGCCAAGTTTCAAAGTGTTTGCCAAAATGCTGTCAATTCAATGTAAGGAACAGCTGCTTTGTGAGATTGGCATAAGATATAATATCAGACATTAGCAGGAGGGTGTGAAAAGTGAAAGGGCAAGTGCAAAGGTGTCAGGTGTCACAGGAGATACATGGAAGCATTAGCATTGCATGAGTTCTTATCAGTGATTTTAAAAGACAAGAGAGTAAGGAAGAGGATGGAACTATATTAGGAAAGAGGATTATGTAGTTAGACATAGGAAAATTTGTGCCAGTTGATATTATTCTTGACACTGTGCTTCAAAAGTCCTATAACTAATATGACACCGTTCAAAAACACTCCATTCTGTACCAGAGCAAGTGAGTTGCTAATAATAGCTATACTTTATTAGAAAATTGATCTCTGTGTACCTCGTATTGTGATACCAGTGACCTCTACTTTACCTTTAACTTGAATATTCAACAAAAGTAGCATCTTCTTCCACAAGCAGAGTTTGTAAATAGCATCAGATGGCACAGAAGTACTTGCAGAAGTACTCCTGTGATTACAGTATAATCAAAGAATAATCAGCAGTGACCATATGCTTCCAGGAACTGAGCAATATGGAATAATGTGAACACTAGAATGTAATTAATTTTTTACAAAAACGTAGATATAATTTTTAAGTTTGTGATTGCGTAAATTCAGGATAAGTTTTGATTGGTGAATTATGTTCAGCAATGGACTATTTCTGCTTTATTTGGAATGAGAAGTAAAACTCCCATTGAATGAAGTGGAAGTTGAGCAAGTTCACCTTTGAAAATCCCACCCTAGATTGTTTCCATTCATGCTAACCAGAAAATCTGAGCCAGATTCTATCTAAACTGTAACAGGGAAAGAGAATATTGGATTTTCTTGTCCTAAGGAGAGCAAAGGAATAGAGCTCTCTCTCCACATTGACCCATACAGTCCAACTAGTACAGTGGAACAAATACAGCTGGCTCAAATGGATTCTGATCTTAATTTGAGATAATATATTTAATTAATGACTGAATACACTCATAGGCCACATCCAGACAAGCATGGCCATGTGGTATATGGTGCCGCAGACGCATCTGCAGTGCCACATACCGCACATTCAGTTGTTCTCCACACTGCAAAGGAGCAGTGCAGAGGGTTTGGGTTTTTTTTTACCTCTGGATATACAGGGGATTCAATAAAACCCATGGAGAAACAAGCAGAATGGCACATGTGGCCACATTTTGTGGAATAAATGTGGAGCCGCACTCCACTACTGGCCAGGCTCAGTGCGGCGGGATTGCTGCTGCTGCAGCCCCAGGAGGTCCCCAGGACCTCAGGTAAGGCTGCTGGGACCAGCTCAGTGCTGCCCCCAGCCTCCCCTACCCCACCCAGTGTAACTTGCCATGTGCCAGCGCACACATGGCACAGGCATGCTCTGGGGACAGCTATTGGTGGCACAAGGTGGGCTGCTGCTAGTTGTCCCCAGATAACCAAATGGCCACGGACATCTGGATGCATCCAAATAGGTTATCTGCTAATTAGAGACTAGTTACATAATTAGATTCTTTATAGCTGTCAGAAGCATATAATGATGTTGACTAATTTTTCATATGTCATGAATAGAGGCTGCATTAGTTTGGTTGCAGCTTTATCAGTCTGCAAATGACACAGGCATATACTGTGTTTCCATCAGACCAGGACAGCACAGCATCTGCATTTTCTTTGGCCTCTGGCAGATGTGACACTTAAGACATGATTTATCAATTAAAATGAAGTGACCCGGCCAGACTTTCATGCAATTAATGGTATGCTAAATGCAGAATAAGCCACAAAATTATTCTATAAAATGTGTAATAATTTGAGGCTGTTATCCATTGCATCTTAAACTGAATGATTGGCCAATGTGCTGGGACCACACCAGAGGGTGAAACTTGCTCCTGTTTAGTCCTGGGGCTGTGATCACCAATCAGCTGATGGGTGGGTCCAGCCATGGGACTGCGCTGGAGTCTTAAACCAGCTCTAGTGTGGTTCCAGGGCTGAGACCACTAACCAGCTCATGGGCAGTTCTTGCTGTGAGACAGCACCTGAGTGTCAAACTTGCTGTGGTGTGGTCCCAAGCCTGGGACCACTCATCAGCTGATTGATGGTCCCAGTTGCAGGACTGCATTGAAGTCTTCAGAAGTCTGACCTCAGTCCTAGGGTTGAGATCCACTGATTTGGCAGTCTTATCCTGGGATCACACAGGTTCACTGGCTTTCTACTTGCTGGTGCAGGGAGAGCCTGGGATCTTGATCCTGGTCTCCCCCTGCATTAGCAAGTAGGACATGATTTGAGTCTGATCCTTGATCTCAAAGTTGCACATCCCATCATGCATTGTG
The DNA here is from genome assembly GCF_030867095.1 of Alligator mississippiensis. NCBI lineage: Eukaryota > Metazoa > Chordata > Crocodylia > Alligatoridae > Alligator > Alligator mississippiensis. The sequence continues at coordinate 207,099,563 of NC_081826.1, forward strand.
TGGCATGGTTAGAGGCATGATTGTTGGGATCAGGAATCAGATCTCATCATGCCTTAAAATGAATGTTAGTGGGCTTGGTGTCAGAGTGGGACTTATTAGTGGACAGCTTGGCTGAGCTGCATCCTACATAAAATGATGTTAGTGGCTTGATGAAGTAGGCTTAAGGATATTTCAGATGTGATATGGAAAGCATGGTGAATCTCATGTTATAAAATTAATGGCTGGTAAATTCAGAACCAATATGAAGAAATACTTCTTTATGTAGCATGTAGGTTACCTGTGAAATTCACTGCTGCAGCTTGTCATGGAGCACCAATGGCTGGATATTACTTAGGATTGGATAATTTTATGAACAGTAACATTTATAGTTATATAGATTATTATAAGGTTAACCAAATGTTGTGCTTCAGGGAGCAAACAGATTATTGTGGGGATCTGGAAGGCCTGGTTCAAAAGTAAAGATTTGCAAAATTTGGTTGGGATGGTGGTGATTTTTTTCTTACCCTCCCTGGCCACTACCAGAGGTGGCATATTAGACTTGATACAGATATTTTTACTAGAGTTAATTAGTGGTTAGATATTGGAGAGTGAAGTGTACTTATCTTTATTTCATGAAATACAGGTTGTGAAAATCTTCTGTTCCATCATGTGTTTATTGGAGTGTTGGTTTATGTTTGGATTGTCTCTCTGAGAAGGAGAAGGAAGATGGTTAAAAGTAAATATGGTTTCCTAAAATTACTTTTAATACAGTTGAAAGATTTTTGTCTTTAGAGGCTGGCACCAAGACCTCACTTAATTATGTAATGCAAAATACTCCTTTAAATAATAGCCAGAGGCAGTAAAAAAAATTAAGAAGAAAGTATACTTGATTAAAAAATCTAATATGGTGGCAATTCTGAACAAATGGGATCGGGGAGCTGAAGTATAATTTAAATAAAAGAAGAAATAATGAGGTGGTTAGAAAACAAGTAATCGTAATCTTCTCCCATGATTACATTATATTATCAAAGAAATGCTTGGAGGTTGATAATGGCCATTAAGAATAAGGTTGGAAGCAGAGTGGTCTATAGGAAGATGGCGCTAGGCTAAGAATCAGGAAACCATGGAAGTTTTTTCTAGTTCTGCCTTTGTCCTACTGTGTAACTTTGGTAAGTCACTTCACCTTTCTGTGTACCCATTTCCCTCCTCACTTTCCTAGTCTCAACTACTCAAAGTGTGAACTCTTTGAGAAAAGGAGTCCTTCAATATGTGTTGTACGACACATGGAATAACGAAGGCCTTACTTTGGTTGAAGCCTGTGGAAGATTCTGAAATACAAATATAATAATAATAATAACAACATAGTGTTGTTGTTGCTTATATTAAGGATCAGCTTTATAAAAGAGCTCAGTACCTAACAACTCTTATTTAGACAGCTAAATAACTGGCAAGATTTTACAAAGTTTTCTGAATTCTTCCATAGAGAATGTTGAAGTCTTTGTGTCACCTTTGGAGGATGGGAACAACAGGAACTACTGGACATCATACCCTTGTTTTCATTTATATGCCTAAGGGGGAGTTAACAATCTGGCCTTGACTGTGGAAAATGAGCTTCTTTGAAAATCTGGTTCTAAATTTAAGAGTAGAGAGCTTAGCAATTGATTTGAATGCTGACAGTAAAAATGTTAATGACTGCATTGACAGGAGTATCATATGCAAGTCCTGGGAAGAAATGTTTCCATTCATCTTTGGTGAGGCCTTACTTGGAGTCCTGTGTCCCACTTTGGACACCACACTTCAAGAAAGATAGAGACAAGTTGGAAAGAGTCCAGAGGAGAGCAGCAAAACCACTTAGAGGTTTAGAAAACAAGATATATGAAAAAAGTTTGGAAGAATTGGGATCATTCTGTCACCAGAAGATGGAGAGGAATTAGGTAACAGCTTTTAAATACAAAACAGGTTGTTGTAAATAGGATGTTGATAAATCGTTTGAAAAAAAAAATGGACTTAAGTAGTGACAATGGAAATTTAGGTTAGCTATCAGGAAGACCTTTCTAGCTATGAAGATGGTGAAACATCTAGATTACTAGAGAGGTTATGGAATCCCCCTTATTGAAAGTTTTTAAATGCAGGTTAAACAGACATTTTTCTGGGCTGGTTTAGATAGGGATGATCCTGTCATGAGCAGAGGGTACATAGATAACTTTCTGTTGTTCTTTTTGGCTTCATTTTTTATGATTTTATGGTTCTAATAAACATGTGGGGATTCACACTACTTTTAGAATTACTGTTCTGGCTGCAGTGATGCTATCCTATATGAAGAGGGCTGACAAAAAATCAATGATGTACAGTTTAATTACTTTTGTTTCTGTTGATATTAAAACTGCATGAAGGAGGTTGTGCATCTGTTGTGAGGAATCCTTGGTCAGTCTTTCTTGACTGCTTTTTTCTTTTTGCAGAAAGGAATAAGGTAATGGGAATTTATAAAGGACTAAGCGCTATCAAATATGATTTTATTTTGTTAAGTTTTGATCAAATACAACATTTGAACATATTTATTTTAATAGAACGTATCTTGTTGCTGTTAAAAATGCTTATGTTCCTTGTTGGTTCAGGGTCGTATTTAATAGGAAGTTTCAGACTGAATATTAGTCACATTTATATGCCCTCCCCAGAAGAGGCTTAAAAGATTTTTGAGGAATGTAGACCTGGGATCATAGTAGTCAGAATTTAAACATATATATCTACAGACTGGGGAATGACTGCCTATGCTGCAGTACTGCAGAGAAGGACCAGGGGATTACATAAGCTGAATATGAGCCAACAGTGTGCTCTTGTTACAAAAAAAGGTCAATAGTATACTAGTTTGTATTAACAGAAGCATCACTTGAAAATTAAGGGAAGTGATTCTTCCTCTCTGTTCAGCACTGGTGAGGCCTCTTCTGAAGCCGTGTCTAGCTTTGGACCCCACACATCAAGAAAGATGTAAACAGATTGGAGAGCAACACAAATGATTAGAAGCCTGAGAAGTATGATTTCTGAGGAAAGGCTAAAAGAGCTAAGGTTATTTAGTTTGGAAAAGAAGAGACATGGGGGGTGGGAGGGAGGATTTGAATACAGTCCTAAAATACCCGAAGGGCAGTTATAGAGAGGATGGACATGAGCTTTTCTTTATGGCCGTAGGGGACAGCACTAGAAGCAATGACCTGAAGCTGCAGCAGAGGAAATTTAGGTTGGAGATTAGGTGAAACTTTCTGACAACGAGCGTGGCCAAGCATTGGAACAGGCTACCTAGAAAAGTTGTGGAATCTTCATCCCTGGACATTTTCAAGAGCAGGTTGGACAGACCCTTGGCTGGGATGGTTTAGTCATGAATGATACTGCCTTGAGCAGAAGACCTTGTGAGGTCCCTTCCAGCCCTACTTTCCTATGATTCTTTGATGCATGTTAACTTAGCTCTTACTGGGCATGTCTACATGTGTACTTTAATGTGCAGTAGCTTATTTTACTGTGCATTAAAGCGTCACATAAAAACCGTGCATTATGCTAATGCTCAGTAAAATAGGTGACTGCGCATTATACATCACTTACAGACTGTGCACATTTGTTATTGTGCATTAAGGCATTTGTTTAGTATCTCACATTGGAGATACTAAATTTAATGTGTATTAGGAAAATTGCTGTAATGCACGTGTAGAAGTGTCCAATGTGGACACTACCAGATATTTCATGGGAATTTTGCCCTGTTGTGGACCATTATAGAATTAATAGCCCATAAAATAAGTTTTTTCTCATTAATACCAGAAAGGCAACAGCTGGTTTACAAATGTTGGATGTTTGCTTGTTTTATTCCATGTAATGTAACTATGGATGTGTTCAGTATCTAAATAAATGTGGTCTTTTTCTGAATCTTGCTTAGTTCTTAGGTTCAGTCGTGCCTTGCAGCAGCAAGTTCTACAGGCTAAGTATGAAAAGAAAAGTGAACCCTATCCTTTTATCAATTTAAATTTATTGCCTTTTGGTTTTATTTGGTGTTGCCTTGTTTTTGCATTATGAGGAAGGATTTACCATCTTTTTATTGTTCGTTGTTTTGGCTATTTTTCTCTTGTTCATCTTAATGGTTCTAATCGTTTCAACTTTTTTCATCATGACTGAGACTTCTGTATGCTACTACAATGCAAAAAAATCAAGAAAACTATTAGATGTCTTCCATTCCTCTCTCTTCATATTTGTGGTCAACTCTTCACTTGCTCTATTTCTGTTGATGCTTTCTTTGTGATAATGTGTCCAGAGAAGATATGGCATTGCAAATCAAGTTAGCCTACTGATTTATGTTATGACATTATATTTTTAGTGTTATTTTGTAACACATTAGTTATGTATCCTTAATTTATACATTGTTTTATTTGCTTTTTTGATCACTGCTGTATCTAAAATAAAGGTTTTCACTGAGATATACACACTTTTTCCTATTCACTTCTCTATATCCCATGAGTAAGCAGGATGGGGAAGAGGAAGAGGAAAGTGAAGAAAAAGGGAAAGGGGGTGGTCAGTTTTGCCTAATCCATAGACTAAAAGACCCCCTCTGCTCCTGCTGTGTCCATGCACTGGCTCCTGTGGCCAGGCACTGTGAGGCTGCTCCTGATACAGCCAAAACTCTGGGGCTTTCCCTTCCAGTACCCCCTCTAGGTTGGCACCTCTTTTACCACCCCTCTGGCCCCCAGTTACACTACTGAGTTATTCTGTAACATATGAAAACATATAAAAGCTGATTTATGATTAGCTGAAGCATCCAAAAAGCCTGATTATTTAGTTAATGAGAATACAATTATTCAATAGTGGTACAGTAAACAATTGCCATTATACTGCACCAGTATCCATCAGACAAAATGATTATGTCTATATCATATCAGTCACTGAATATTGCTATTTAACAATACACAGCCACAGGATTATTGTCTTTCTGCTTCATCTTAACATTTATTTCTTATATTTTTTCTTGATTTTTATTTGACTTCCAACACTATTCTCCTATTATTCTGCGCTGCCAATATTATCTGTTTAAAATGTCTTTGATATCTTTCATTCTCAAGTGAATGGTTACTATCTTACCAGTATAAAAGAAAGCTGTCATCCAGTGTTTTATCGTTCTTTATCCCATTGTCATCTTTTTTGTTAATACTACTCTTTTATAGGAACTTGAAAATAAAATTTCCTTCTCTTCTGATTATTTTTGCTCTCCCTTTGGCAAACATTGATTTATTTTCTTTGTATTTCAGAAGGAGCTAAAATTAACATGACTGTTTTTAACAAACAGAATGACAACTTCAATGGATGTAGTGCTTGTTCATGTCAAAATGTTTTTGTTTGTGTGTTTATATCATTATTAAGTTTTCACTACTAGAAAAGTGTTTCTTCAATAACTGCTGCAATCAGAAGAGAGAGCATAACAAAATATTGTCTTTGTACTGCTTCATTTTAAAAGTAAACATATTTTTCATTTTCTGGGTAATGAAACAGAATATATTTTAAAATAAATCTTTGAAAAAGAGAACATTTCCTGCCAGTATATTGCTAGGAGAGGTCAAATAAGTATGGTTTTTAATTAAAATTAATAAAGATTAGGTACCTGGAGTGAATGTCTGGGCCGATTTAATACGACGAGAACTTCGCCATTGACTTCAGTGTAGCTGAATCTTTACTCCTAATGTGAGTTCCTGTGCTACAAGATTTGGAGAAAGAAAAACAACCAAACAGCATTCATCTGTAGAGAGAGGTAGTAAGCCATATTGGTTTGAAGATGGGTAGTCTACTAGATGTCGCACTGCCCTGACTTCTAACTCATTCAGAAAAGCATACACAAAGGCATATAGACTAATTCCAGGTGCCATGCTGCCCTGCCATCTGCATTGATACGTGTTAAGGTTGCATATAGCTGGATTTCCAACACCACAAAAAATTAGTATAAATCTCATCAATAGGAATTTATCTTTGGGATGCTGGTACTTGATGAAGCCTCTGTCCAGCAAAGCACATAATCACATGCTTAATTTCAAGGGCATGAGTAAACCATTGACTTCAGTGGAATGATTCACTGATTTGGCTTTGGTTCCTTGTTGGAGTTGACCTATAGGCAGAGTAATGCTGCTGCTGTTATCATCCAGCACTTCAATTGTAGGTGAACAGTAAGGCAAGGGACAGACATTCAAAAATTCTGAACCTGAATTGATTCAATCTTTGCAGATTAGTCTGCCTGCCTAGGTTGAACCAGTATGCAACTGCACAGACATTCTCTCTGGACTGACGAAATTCAGGCACATGCCTGCAGTGGCTCAGGTTAGAAGCTGGGGTGGGGAGGGGGCGTTAGAGCAGCCCTCCCTTCCTTTTTACAGTGCTGAGCTGGGGGCGGGGGGTGGCATGGCCAGGCCCCAACCCGATGCTCTAATTAGGGAGGGCTGTAAACCTCCATCCTGCCTGCACCATCCCAGGCTTTCTCCTGCTCGCTGCTCAAGGGATGGGAGTGCTATCAGACCTCAGGACCCGGCTAGCACTTTGAGGCAAAGGTTGGGCGGGGAGAGGGGATGTGCAGTGCATGCATCTGTTGATGATACTGAGCTTTGCAATCTCCTTCTCCCTGCCTCTTCAGGTCTGCAAACCTGATAGATGAGGGAGCCAGCAGGGGGCTGATAACAGCGTTTATTAGCCCATTAACAAAACAAAAGCCTCTCTCATTAGGTCAAGCTCTTCTTAAATAGCTTTTTCCAGGGAAGAAATGGAGGGACATTACCAGCTGGCCTGTTGATTAGTTCCAAAAACCCATAAGCAGACACTGTTCTGTACGCCTGTCCCAGTGAAACTGGAGACACACGTACACAGGCACCTCTTAGCGTTAGCTAACATACCACATGCCTAGGGTGGTGTCCATGCTGTGGGAGATGGGAGGGAGGGGGGAATATCTGCTTGAGCATCGAGGGGGGAGGGGAAGGGGGAAGCAAGGTAGACCCTGCTGTGCCTGCAGCCTCTGCTGGAGCTGTGGCTAGGAATCAGATGGGTGAGGCCCACCCTGTTCTCTGGAGCAGAGATCCCAGCCTAGGCCAGGGCTACAAAGCATCTGGGATGCTAGGGGCCAGGAAGGGGTCTGGGGAAGACATTGCATAAACCAGTTTGACCCAGATCAGCTAAGTCTGATACTACATTCAACCAGGTTTATCTTAAACCAGGTTCAGTCATTTTGAAACTGGTTTATGTACACTGAACTTATGTTCTGTTATAGGTTTAAACCAGTTTCTGATCACTTAAACTGTGTAATGTCTGTCCCTAGCCTAAAGGTCTGCAGTCAGACAGGATTCAAGGAATTAATAAAACATGTAAAGCCAATTAAAATGCATCTACCATTTTGGTTTTTTTAAGACTATTTACTTGCACATTCCATAATATCAGTGGCATTTCTGCTATTGACTTCAGTGGAAGAGAAAAGCCCGCTAGAGCTACAGATAAAAATTGATACATATTAAGGAAACCACCATGTTATGCATCATGTACAGAATCTAACATAATGGGGCTGGGATTACTGGCTGCTGTTATGATCTTTGCAAATAGAAAACAACAAGAATTAGAAGCAACCATCTAGGCCTGCTGTCATGTTTCTTTCTTCTCTAGGTCAACTCCCAGTAACAATAAGTATTTTATATTCAGCTAGTTTTCTCATTTTTCAAAACATTTTGGTATTTGGCCTTTTTGTTTGCTTTTTGAATCAGCCATTACTCATTCTATTTCACATTCTTCTTTAGGTGATGTATAATATTTTAAAGACAAAAAACTTAATCCATATTTAGGCATTGGAATAAATGTAGCTTAATTTTCAAAGGCACTCCTCCAGTTGAATTCAGTGTAGGCTCAGGATAAGGGCTGAATAGGTATGTGTCTAGGGTGGTATAGGAACAGTGAATTCTGCCTCCTTTGTACAGGATTAGACATGACCCTCAAAGTCCCTTTCAAGTCTGTGATGCTAAGATTCTTCTCAGGGTCAGTGAAATATTCCTTCTTCGATGACTAGAATTGTACTGCCTAGGTAAGAACTTGCACATATCTTGTAGTTTGTGGAGAATGTTCCTTTGCCGCCTTTGATGAGGAGAGATACTGTATGCTTCTTCTATATTTGCATGAAAGACAATGACAGCTCTGAGGGAATGCCTCCCATGTCTCTTTTAGCTACAATACTCTTCTGAAAAGCATTGTTGTGTTGATAAAAAAATTACATTTAAAGCTAAAACAAATGCATGCAAAAGAAATTGGAAAATAAAGTGAGCCAGCAATCTAATGGTTAAAGCAAAAGCACTGACCAGAATTGTCTTTTTTGCAATAAGGACTGTGCGAAATGACTAGTATTTGCTTTGGATTCAGACGATTCGGGGGACAGTGATTTGATTTGGTGATTCGAATCACTTTCCCCAATTGATTCGGCCAAATCAGATTAGGAAATTCACCTACCACTGAATCAGCCAAATCTCCAAATTGAACAAGCTCCATCTCCTGTCTGCTCTCCCAGCCCCATCAATGGCTGCCCCACCCTGAACTCACTGTCTCCTGCCAGGCAGGGGGGTGCAATCCCTGCTGCCTGCTACTACCCCACACTGCATTGGGGGCTCTGCCATGAGCCCCCAGAGACCCTGATGGCTGCTGCAGCAGCCAGTGAGTGCAGGGCTTTTTTTCTTTTTTTTTTTTTTTTTAAGTGCCAGAATGCTAGGGCCGGGTGAGGCAGCCATTGACGGGGCTGGGAGAGTGGGTGAGGGTCGGTGGGGCACTCAGGGGGGCTGGGGGAGCAGGCAGGGGATGGGTTCCCGCAATGATCCCCTTTCCCCTTGTAAACCTCCCATGTCTTTCCCCCCGGGCATCATGTGCATGGATTCTTCTCGCTGTGGCTCTTCAGGCTGAACAGCTTGATTATTGGGGTGACTTTAGGTTGGTTCCCCAGGGGCCTTGTCTGCCATGTCTTTGATGATTATAATCGGGAGGAAGATGTTTGGTCCCACCTCCCTGGGTGCCTTCCCTTGGTCGTTCCCTCTGTTCCTTCTTTATGCGGCTCCACGTCCCCTACACCTCGCCTAACGTCAACTGCAATGTTGTCACCTGTGTCGTCGAGGTTGATGTTTTGAACCTTCATGGCGCTCAGTCTCTAGGGATCTTATGGCCGCAGACTAGTGATGATGTTTCTATGCTGAACATCTCCTATGGCCCCCACCTTTCTCTCTGCCTATACGACATCTGGCTTCAACACCATTACATTTCCCAGCGTGTCACCTCTCCCCTGGGTTTGGTACCTGTCTGCTGACAGTCATGTCCAGATCCTGCTGCTGTTGGGTCCTGCTGGGCTCCAGTCATCACTGCCGCCTTCTTCGGTCCACATCGATCCTGTAATTAGATCCTTGGGCCCTCTCTGGCCCTGCGTTCTTGTTGTGACCCCATTCTGGGGTACCCACCAGTCCCATTGCTGGGACCGCTCATGAATTCTGGCCCCTCCGGGCTAGTTGGGGACTCCACTTCTGGTCCCCCTAGCCTGACTTCTGCCGGGTCTTTTATCTTGGCCCCGGACATCTAGCCAACCAATCAGCCCTGACACGCTCTTATAAAGTGTGCCCATGTAGACGTGGGAGCCGTTCCTGGCTCCTTGCTGCTCAGCCATTCTTTTTTCTGTTGATCTTCTGCCATAGCAACTCTGCCCACTGCGGTTTCACTTCTGCCGTGTTTGGCTTCCGGCGCGGCATCCTGCCACATCCACATCTCTTCTGGTAAGTCTTTTCCAGACCCCTCCTGCAGCCCCCACCCCTCGCTCCCTACTTACCAGCATGGAGTCCCGGTCCAGCTCCCTGCGGCAGCAAGCAGGGACTGCCTGAATCTCTGAATCTTCTCTGAACCTTTTCCGAATCAATTTGGAGGCTTGGAATCAATTCGGACCTTTTAATTGGTCTCCAGATTTGATTTAGATTCAGAGATTTGGCCACCAAATTGGGCTGAATCTCCTCTGAATCAAATCAGCAACCAAAGCTTTGCAGAGCCTGATAACACAGATATATCTCATTCCTGCAGGTTGCTGAGGGCTTCTTGCAAGATATTGAGGTACCAGTCTTCCACTCTATGGGAGACATTTTGGCTCTGTTTAAGACAATAGTGCAAAATGGCCACTGAGTTCAGTGGAGCTAGGTTTTTCTTGCAAAACTGAGCTTTGCTTATGTTAGATTACCTTACCCCCTCACCCCCCAGAGGACAGGACTGGTTCAGTTCTTGGTATTTCCTGGTATATGTTGTGTTCACTCAGACTCCATTTCTACCATGGAATAGTTGTATTTACTTGAAGATAACCGTGCCTTTGACTAGATATTGACATAATTTCAGACCTTAGCATTTCCTGATGCTATGCAGTGGGCTGCTCATGCTAAAACCACATGCAACAGACCTTATCAGCAAATCCCTATTCAATGTTGAAAATAAAGCAGAAATCAAAACACACCCATTAATCAAAGAACTCATTCAATTCAGGGACATGGTGTCCTTCTCTCTCAACTGAAACTTTAACTGCCAGAGAGAAAAGAAAAGCAGTGGAGTTACAGAATGCTACAGAGATTATTTTTTTTACAAGTAAAATTATTAAGATAAGAAGCAATATGGGTAGTTTGTCAAATAAAGATGACAATTTTGATTAAACTTAAGGACCACAATAACTGTTTCCAGATAGTTAGACTGTCAAACAGAGCTAGTGTTTAAAATGGAACTTGCATAAAGCCTATATGTTGACTGATTCAAAGTAAGATAACAAAGTAAAATAGCAAAAATAAGCCTTAGGTAAAAATAAATGCTTAGGTAAAATGATAAGGTTACGATACTTGTTTAAAAACAAAATGTTACAGGAGGTGCAAAAATCCATCAGTCCGTCAAAAGGAAATAAAACAGACAAACTTTCTTTCAGTAAATATAATACATAGATGCCATAATTTCCAAGGTGTCATATGCCCCAGGGGTTTGGTGGTAGCATTTCAGAGATGGATTAAATAATTTTTTTTATTTGGGTTGAGCACGATGTAGAAACCAGACAGATTTTACTACATATTGCCCTAAAAGAAAGTCCACTGAGGGCTTGTAGTCTCCACAGTATAATCAGAATTCCATATATTTTGCAGCATGCTGAACCAAAGTTTTTTTAATCAAGATCACCGATCCATCAGATTTCTGAGGCAAATTCCAATTTTTGTGGGATTATAAACATACTTAAATTTTATTAAATTAAATAATTAAAAAGGTCTTTATGCAACACCATATAATAAATGGAAAAATAGCCATACTTATAAAACACAGCCATACTATACTAATATTCCTTTTAATATTTAATTCAATAAAGCATTTTGGTTGTGTAGGTTTTCTTGTTTACTTTAGGCTACTGGTGCTGAAATTTCATTTTCTCACAGTATTGTGCATTAACATTACAGATCTATTGCAGCATTGCAGTCATTTGAGAAGGTAGAAGTGCTTCAAAGCTTGTAGAGTTGTGATACCAGTTTGGACTTCTTGGAGGTGGGAGATGAAGGATCTTGTTACTCGAAGGTTTTGGCAACCTTTGCGTGGACATCTGGTTGTTTGGGGCATTGTTTTTACTCCATTCCTGCCAGATCTTGCGTGGGATCCATTTGTCTTTTCTTTGACAGAAGTATACACAGGATATTAACTATTTACTTGCCTTGAGAACAAATTCAAAAATTTGCTTGCAGTTTTGCTCTTTGAAATGTTTACCGCCATAAGGCTAAATATACAGAATACAAAGATCGTGCCTCTGGCAATTTGTATCTGTTCAAGCTGCTTACATTTATTAGAGGTGCTGTGTTCTCCACATTCAATGAGAGGCACTTGCTTGAGCCAGAATAAGCAATTGGTTGGAAAATTTGCAGAGAAGGACTAGATGCTGCAAACTGCCTTGCTATTTGTCAACCCTCAGTGTGACACATAGTTTGGAAATGAGATGTGTCACTTTAAGATGTGCTCGTGCTTGCTTTGACTCAGTTGTGAGAGGCTTCCACTTCACTACTGCATCAAAGCATTTTTAATGCAGGAGTGGGCAGATTTTAAAGTTATAGAGTCTTGACTCAGGCAGACTGCGCCTCTGTCATAATTCTGAATGTTGCATTTAATACTTTTGTCCAATATCTTCAATAAATCTCTCTGAATGGATTCCCCAAGTTCTAAGGCCTGGTCTCAGGAAAGCTGGCAACAAGATGAGGTTGTATCTGAAAGGAAAGTAAGGCTCTGAACCTTCACGTTGGGAATATGAACATTTTAAAGAAGTAGTGTTAAATTATATGTGAAATTCTAACTCTACTGATATAAATACAAGTTTTACCATTTAGTTTGGTGGGTCCAGGATTTTACCCTAATAAAAAAATACCCTAACCTATGCCCCTTATAATAATCTGCATTAAAAATATTAAAGATGAAAATACTTTTCATAGTTTGGGTTTGCATACACTTTGCATTCATCTCAGATTGGACAATAAAAATAGACAAATTTTGTTTTTCCTTCTTAAATATTCTCTAAATTTTAAAACATCTTAATTCATTTCTAGATGGAATTGTGTGCCCATCAAAAGATAGGATCATGGCCTCTGGGGAGAGGTTATCATCACGTACCACATACATGCTTAGAAGCTTAAAGACACTGCTTTTACAGTAAAATATTTCTTTTTGTATTAACAGTTCTAATCCTTTAACAGTCACTTAAGATAGTTGCATAGTTTTATGAATATTAGTAACGTGAATAATTGATTCAGCACACAGAGTACTTTATTTAACACATTTATTTCTTTTATGGGTATATTTTATATTTGTGGTTGCACTAGAAGTTTAGTATGTAAACAAAAATACAATTCCTCTGAGAGGTATTCAAATAAAAGGCTCTAGTGCATTTTATTACATATTTGGTTTGGAATACAGTTTTACTTTAAAAAATATTGGCCCAAATTCTCAGCTGCTTTGAACTGGCATGGGTCCATTTCTTAAGTGGTCTCTTAGCAATACATTTTCAATACATTACACACATTTTTAGTCAAAGAACTCTATTTAAAGTAAATGGAAACGAAGTCTCGGTGGTGCTTTTAAAAATAGCAATTTAGTTTATATTAGTTATCAGAACTGTGTTTTATTACCTGGTTGGTAGTTTTCTGTACCATCTAGGGGAAGATCAGAGCCAATATCCGGTTCTAATATCTGCTTTCCCAGACTTCATGCTTACTTAAAAGGGAACTAGCATTTCATAAAATTTTCTAAAGTTTCCACAGGTTGATCTAGGAGACGATCCCTCCCTTTTCCTGAGCGCAAAGTAGAAATATAATGCAATCCTCACTTTTTTCAGGTTGCCTGGGAAGCATAATATTGATTCAAAGAATAATTTTGTTGTAAGGTATTCCACAAACTGTTACTAAAATGTTGCATTGTTCCCTTCTAGCTAAGTAACTTGAAGCAAGTCACATTTGTGGATGTTTCAGCGAACAAGTTCCCATCTATTCCCATTTGTGTGCTCCGCATGTCAAGTTTGCTGTGGTTGGATATGAGCAGCAACAACTTGAAAGATCTCCCACAAGATATAGACAGGTAATCTTTTTTTCCACTGTCATTCACAGATAAAACCAGGAACAAGAAATGTTGTGGAGAAAGAAACACAACTTTTAAATGTCCCTTGCTGAAAGATATTATAGAAAAAATGTCCAATCACAAAATGTCCCTTACTGAAATATATTATAGGAAAGAAACCTTTCATTTATTCAATTTTCTGGCACCTGTGCAGTTAGCATGTTGTACTTCCTGCCTTATATATGAGCAGCATGACATCACACTTACATAATGCTCCATTCACGTTTTTCCTGGAACCAATAACAGGGAGCTTATTACATGTATAGCAAAATTGCAACTAAGAAAGTATGCAGCCCCCCAGAAAGGAAGATTCATAGATTCATAGATGTTAGGGTCGGAAGGGACCTCAATAGATCATCAAGTCCGACCCCCTGCATAAGCAGGAAAGAGTGCTGGGTCTAGATGACCCCAGCTAGATACTCGTCTAACCTCCTCTTGAAGAACCCCAGGGTAGGGGAGAGCACCACCTCCCTTGGGAGCCCATTCCAGACCTTGGCCACTTGGCCACACAAGATAAAGGACAAGTCGCAACAAATTTAAAATGGCTGAAAATCCTAATATCCATCAGTAGGGAAGCAGAAAAAAAATTGCAAGATCAAAAACGAAAATCACAATCCTTTTCTCTCACCCCACAAACATAATAAATGCAATGTAAAGGTGAGTGCCTCAGAAAATCATATTTTAAAAATATTGGTTAACTGCAAAAATTGTAAGTTGACAATTTCTATTGAAAGGTGTTAGCTAGCTGGAGAAAGAATTCATCTGTTATTGTCTGTTATCCTCAGGACAAAATGTACCCACTTTGAATTCTTGTAGCATTAATACTTTATTTAGGCTTCACTAAAACAAATATATGTTGGCTACAATTTATAAAAAATAGTGATTATCCATTGAGCTGAGCAAAGACACCTCACAAACAGAACTCTACACCCAGAAAATGCATTAGTATTAGGAAGAGTGACCATATATCCCATTTTTGCCTGGGCAGTCCCCTTTTTAATACTTATCCCCGGTGTTCTGTCAGTTTGGGCAAATTTATGCGTTTGTTCTATCTGCTCCTCAAACTTTTTTTTTGTTCTGAATGTAGCATTGCCACCCTAACTTTTAAAATGATGAATACAGCCTCAGAAAAAAAAAACAGGCAATTGAGTTAAAGGCATGGAGGTTGCTCTTTAAAAAGAAATGTTTCTTTCTTTTTCTTTGCTTTCTGGCTTCTGAACGTTTAGAATGCACTTGCTTCAATCTTGCTCCATAGCGACAGAAATGGAAACTCCCTGCTTGTAGCAATGAAAACAGATATTTTGATGCAATCTTTTGATTCTAGCCTCTGAGGCTTTAAGAAAAACACCAAAAATGAGATTCATAATAAAAATCACAAAAACTGTAAATGTGCTGCAGCATCGCTTATCAGCTCTTTTAGAACTCAAAGGAACATGAGCCTGCTATACAATAGAATCATATCACTGTTTTAGCAGTGGAACCAGCACACCTTCTAAGAGGAAAAAACCCTGGTTTTGACACTTTTTGCCCTATACATTCATTTCCAAATATTTACCCCAAATGCTTGTTGCATCAAGGAAAGGTCAGGGCAAAGGAAACAAAATAAAGGAAGGAACCTTTCCTCATCTATAAGATACTGGCATTTACAATAACTTCAATGGGATAATTTGAGAGAAACACATGAACTGGTTTTGCATGGGTGACTGGTGCCTCCCGAGTCTGGGGGGGCACCAGATTGCTGATGGGAGGGGGAGGGAGGCGAAACCAGAAGTGCACTTCCAGTGGCACTTCCGGTTTCACAGCTGGTGCTTCCAGGGGGTGTACCGCTGACCTCAGGGGGTGCACATGCACCATGCGTGCACCCCCTATGCGTTGCCAGTGAAGTTTTGGTTTTTATTTTATTCCCCATAGTATTAATTATTAGTGAAAGCAACTGCATGGCTCAAACATATATATTTCATATGTATAAAATTGAGTGGGGCAAAATCATGAACTAGTGGGTCTTACTTTTATATTAGTTTCTGAGAGTGAAATGATTAGAATAAAGTTTTACATGATGTTACCTTACATGGCATCATGTACCCATACTCTCACTCCAAAAGTGCTGATTGACCATCTGTCTTGGGCACTCTTCTCAATTCTCTTCACAGGTATATTATTAACATTTCATCTCTGTTGTCAAACTATGCATGAAGCTTCCCACTGAAGTTAATGAAGAGTACTGTTTAAATATATGACAGTTAAAGGAAAATGGCTTATGTGAATATTTTCCTGCTATTTCTAGTAGATGATGGTAGGCGAAGATATTAGCAGGTGGTGTTTAAATAAGATACATGTGGCTAATAAAATATGTTTATAAAAATATATTGTTTTTGAACCATTTTCCCCTGTTATGCTTCTTTAGGCTAGATCAACTTCAGACACTTCTCCTGCACAGAAACAGGCTGACTTATCTTCCACATGCTTTGATCAATATGAAAAAACTCAGTATGCTGGTAGTCAGTGGTGAAGAGTTGGTTGAGATGCCCACAGCTATTTGTGAATCAACCACAGGTTTGAAGTAAGTAAAAGTGGGTGTATCTACACATGCAATTAGTGAGCCTCAATAAACTCTGGTGTAGTTTGTGCCAGAGTCAGCTGCTCCTGGGTGCAGCATCTTCACATGCATCCAGGACCAAAGCAGTTTGAACTGGGGTGGAGCAGCTCCAGGCTGGCAGCAGGCTCAGGGGGTCAGCCCCAGGCTCTGGGT
The DNA here is from genome assembly GCF_030867095.1 of Alligator mississippiensis. Taxonomy (NCBI): domain Eukaryota; kingdom Metazoa; phylum Chordata; order Crocodylia; family Alligatoridae; genus Alligator; species Alligator mississippiensis. The sequence continues at coordinate 207,115,962 of NC_081826.1, forward strand.
CATGGCATTGGGTGGCAGAGGGGCTGGCCAGGGCACAAAAGTGCCCAAAGAGTGGAGCTGTATGGCTAGGTGGCAGGCAAGGGTTTGCCCCTCTGCTGCCAGACAGAATTTACTCCTGGGTTAGTGTTTAAATGTGCATTTAGGCACAGTTATATTTAGCACCAGAAGATAGTACTGTCCCTGACAGTACTGTCTTACAGTGGCGAAAATGAGTTTGCTACAGACTAATAGCATTGTACGTAGCCTATGACACTTCACACCTCAGCAAATTAGTGTATTGTGCAGTTAAGCGCATGTGTAGATGCACCCAGTCAAGGAGAAACAATCTGCTTTAAAAAATAAGAAGAAAAAAGATAAATGTCTGTGGGTGATATTTCTATGATATTTCTCAAAAATGATTGCAGGTTTTTTTTTCCTTTTTAACTTTGTGCCAAATTCTGATTGTACTAACTAGAACCATCTTTTAAGGGCAGTGCCGCTGGTAAAGTAATTGTGGATTAAATGAATGTAAGACAGGGTGCACCTACATGTGCAATTAGTATGCAGCAATAAAATGTGGAATTTATTGCTCCAGAGTTTATTGTTCCTGGGAAGCTCCTGGGTGCATGGTTTATACGTGTTCACACTGAGCTTCATTGGAGCAGTCCCGGCTGGCAGAGGGCCCTGGGGGTTGGCTTGATAGCCTGGGGCTGTTCTGACCAGGCTCAACGTGCTGGAAAGGCCTGGCTGGGGTGCGAGGTGTTCAGTGTATGGCTAGGGTTAGGGTTAGGGTTAGCCAGCTGGGTCAGTATCTACATGTGTGCTGCTGTGCATAAAAAAACCTCTGCAGCTGGGTAACACTTATCAATACAAGTACTACGCTGCTACACAATTTATTGGTTTCCTGTACCCTAATAGGGGTGCACATGTAGATGCTGAGATGTTTACTACGCAGTTCATTAGTCAACTGTGCAATAAATGTCTTGTGTAGACGTGTCCACAGGGTTCTTGATTTTTACCTACCACTGAGGCATGCTACTGTATGATGGTATATCTACATTGCACTGACAGCAGGTTGGGTAGTAATATTAGACTTATGTGAGTTTGGCAACCCATACGAAGCAAAGTAAATACTCACACAACTGCCCTCACTGGGTTCTGTGCGAAACAGCTATCCCTTTAGCAGAACCTGAATTAACTAGTTTTACAGCTATCTTGTAGATGTGTACATGAGCTGCAGACCTAGCAGCTTGACATGCTCCTAATTACCTTGTATGCTCTGCCCTGGAGATTTTATTGTCTCACCAACACTTTCTTTTCAAGGTTGTGGTAAATTTAGTGATTGATTTTCTTCTTGCTGTTTTTGGCCCCTGGCAGACATTGCACTTAAGATATGATGAAGTGATTAATCATGTCTTAAAGTGTAATGCAGCCACATATTCAGGCAATTAACGGTCCAATAAAAAATAAACTCAGCCACAAAATTATTACACAAAAAATATGTAATAATTTTGTGGCTGGTTTCCATTGCACCTTAAAATGAACATGTGGCATGGGGACTGCACTGGGGATCAAATGTGCCCTGGTGCAGTACCTTCCCACTGATAGGGACAGCACGAGTGCCCTGGATGGTTGACATTGGGAAGGGACTGATTAGGGACCACATGAGCCCTGGTGTAGTGCACATACTGCCCTCTGATCAGCTAATTGGTGGCCAGCTCCAGAGGCTTAGACTAACCTGGAGGGTCCCTGGAGCCAGCTGACAATCAACTGATTATTGGCCATCTTTGCCAGTGCAGAGAAACCCCAGGATCATGATTCTAGGTTCCCCCTGTACTGGCAGGTAGGGCACGATTGGGGTCTGATTCCCCAGTCGCCAAATTCTATGTCCTGCTATGCATGTGTAGCATGGCAGGAGGTGCAGTTGGGATTGTGTTTTAGATCCCATCACGCCTTTAACTGAACATTGCAACTGAACGCAAAAGCCCCCATGGCTCACCAAAAGCATATGGGAACATCTCCTAGCTAAAGGGGAGGCATACACCCAATGGAAGGGAGGGGCCATCACCAGAGAAGACTATACCTTGGTTGCTCAGGGCTGCAGGGGGGCGGTCAGGAAGGCAAAGATGGAGATGGAACTGGGACTAGCTCCCTAGATTAAGGACAACAAGAAGTCCTTTTTTAAATATATAGGGGGCAAAAAGAAGGTACCTGGTAATGTGGGGCCTCTGCAAGACATGCTAGGAAATCTGGTTGTCACACCAGATGACAAGGCTAACCTATTTAACGATTTCTTTGCCTCCATTTTCCTCAACAGGGACCAGATCAGCCCGTCTGCTGGGACCCCCTCAGGCCCCAGGGGAGGTGCATCCAGGCCTAGGGTCAGTGAGGACCTAGTCAGGGAACTTCTGGAGGGACTGGACGTATTTAAATCAGCAGGTCCTGATGACCTCCACCCCAGAGTGCTGAGGGAATTAGCAGAGGTCATTGTGGGACCCCTGGCACAGCTTTACAAGCACTCTTGGTGCTCTGGTGTGGTGCCAGAGGACTGGAAAAGGTCCAATGTGGTTCCCATTTTCAAAAAAGGGAGGAAGGAACTATAGGCCAGTTAGTCTTACTTCAATCCTGGGTAAGCTTTTTGAGAGAATTATCCTGGCGGATGTCCACAAGGGGCCAGCAGGGGAGGTTATGCTTAGGGGCAACCAACATGGGTTCATTAGAGGCAGGTCCTGTCAGACCAACCTGGTGGCCTTCTATGACCAGGTCACAAAATCCTTAGCGACAGGTGTTGCAGTGGACGTAGTCTTTCTGGACTTCAGGAAGGCCTTCGACACTGTCTCTCACCCCATTCTCATAAAAAAACTAGGGGACTGTGGTGTTGACACCTACACAGTCAAATGGGTCGCTAACTAGCTGGAGGGCTGCACCCAGAGAGTGGTTGTGGACGGGTCATTTTCGACCTGGAGGGATGTGGGCAGTGGGGTCCCCCAGGGCTCAGTCCTTGGACCCGCACTGTTCAACATCTTCATCAGTGACTTGGACGAGGGGGTAAAAAGCACCCTGTTCAAATTCGCAGACAACACTAAGTTGTGGGAGGAAGTGGGCACACAAGAAGGGAGGAATAGGCTGCAATCGGACCTAGACAGGTTACAGGGGTGGGCGGATGAGAACAAGATGGGTTTCAACACTGACAAGTGCAACGTGCTGCACCTGGGGAGGAAGAACCAGCAGCATACCTACAGGCTGGGCAACTCCCTTCTCATCAGTGCAGAGGCAGAAAAGGATCTTGGAGTCATTATTGATGCCAAAATAAACATGGGCCGACAGTGTGGGGATGCAGTCAGTAAGGCCAACCACACCTTGTCATGCATCCAGAGATGCATCTCAAGCAGGTCCAAGGAGGTGATCCTCCTCCTCTATGCAGCACTGGTCAGGCTACAGTTGGAGTACTGCATCCAGTTTTGGGCGCCGCACTTCAGGAGGGATGCGGACAGCATTGAGAGGGTCCAGAGGAGGGCCACTCATATGATCGGGGGCAGCAGGGCAGGCCCTATGAGGAGAGGCTAAGGGACCTGAACCTGTTCAGCCTCCACAAGAGAAGGCTGAGGGGGGGATCTAGTGGCCTGTTACAAACTAGTCAGAGGGGACCAGCAGGTATTGGGGGAGTCCCTGTTCCCCCGAGCGCTCCCAGGAGTGACAAGAAATAACGGTCACAAGCTGGCAAAGGTAGATTTAGACTAGATATCAGGAGGCGCTACTTCACTGACAGGGTGGCTAGGATCTGGAACCAACTTCCAAAAGAAATGCTGGCTCCTACCCTGGGGGTCTTTAAGAGGAGGCTGGATGAACACCTTGCTGGGGTCGTTTGACCCCAGTGCTCTTTTCTGCCATGGCAGGGGGTCGGACTTGATGATCTGTTAAGGTCCCTTCTGACCCTACAAACTATGAAAATATGAAACTATTTGTCAGCAGTCTTGGAGTGATAACCTGTGTTCAGAATTTCAAAATTTTGTAGACATAATTCATACATAGCATTGCTTTAGTATGAATGCTGTGTGCAACCATATGGTTTTTACTTTCAAAGCATTGGTTTGAGAAATTTGCATAACAGTGATTGTTGTATGTCTTTCAATGGAGGCTTGGAAGTTTACATGTCACAGGACTTCTGGTACAATTCCAGAATTCTGTGCAATGTAGGAAGGATGAGTTCAATTCTGGGATTTCTGGTAGTAAATGTATGGTTGTGGGGACTTATATTAGAGAGGTACAGATATTGTGTTGTGTACAGACACATCTAATAGCTAAAATACTGCTCCTGCATGCAAAATACCATTGTATGAATGTACTAAATTTTATAATGAAAAATTGTGTGTAAAAATAATATTATCTAGAATATTTATGTAATCCTTAATTGATGGCTCCTGAAACACATTTCATTGCCAATATTGGCAACATTTTTTATACATGCTTCACAGGTGTGGGAGGGGTACACTTTAATTAGAGCTGCTCTAATGAAATTAAAGTGCCTAGAGTGTCTCATGTATCAGTATCCCTGTGCTTCAAAATGGCAGCAGGAATGCTTTAAAGCTTGTTGAACGAGCTTTAATTAAAGCGCTCCCGCCAGCATTTTGAAGAGTGGGGACACTGACACACAAGACACGAAGGCTGGCTGGAGCATGGTAATTACCACACTTCAGCAGACTCAATTAAGCAAGTCTGCTCTGATACGCTGTAATTATAGCACATTGGAGCAGCCTCCAGGCTCCTGTACAGGCACCCTATATTTTTAATGCTTCCATTTTCATCTCCAATTGGCCACTTCTAAATTAACATTGCTGTTGGCCAATGAAACTCAAAGGTGTTTTGATTCATTCATAGACAGTGCTGGGTGGTCCACTTGAAACAAGAAAAGTTAATACATACCATGCCTCTCCATAGATCAGTTCAAATTATTACTTGGAAAGGGGGAAAAACTACAATAAATCATTTGAAAATGAATTACAATCAGCTCATGTTAAGAAGTTATAATCCCTTCATGTTAATATTTCTTTCTCTGCAGATTTATAAGCCTCAAGGATAACCGTTATGAAACAATCCCATGCCAAGAAACTGAAGAAATAGAAAGTGAACGTGATCGGGAGAAATTTGAGAAAGAATTTATGAAAACCTACATTGAAGATCTGAAGGAAAGAGGTACGTGCTAAGCTTCCAATAAATTTCTTATTATTTCTGGTATAAACACAGATTTCAACAAGCTTTCCAGGCTGCATCAAGATAATGTGCATTGTTTATATATAGAAATAAGCAATACCATGAATTTTTATGAAAAGTGAGAACAAGACTAAGAGTACAAGACATACAATGTTTTTTAGAATGGTTAAAGTGCTTCATTATATTAGATTTATATTATAAGTGCTATATTATATTAGATTTATTTTGTGTCTTTTTTTTCAAAACAATAAGCTGTATTTTTAGGTATGTTCAGATAAACTGTAAGCCAGAACCAGAGTTCTGGATCTGAAAAACATATACAAACTCAGTTGTGGGATCAAAATTCAATTTTGGTCATTCCTATTATGGTGTGCCAATAAATCCTTATTAGAGAGTAGGTCTGCATTACACTATATGCTGCATACACATTAAAGGGACTGCCCATGCCTCAAATAATTTAATGTATGTATATTTGTGATGCATTACAAATAGAGATAGATGGATAATACAAATAAATAGGAAAAGATATGGTAAAAAGTAAAACACTCCAGATTTCAATCTTAGTTTTGACAAACAAAAACTAGGATGCTAATTTTGCTTTGTTATAGCATGGTAGAAGTTTTCAGACTCGGTTCACTAGTTTTTCCATCATGATAGCAAATATATCCTTTACTATATGATTTTATACAAAGTAATTCCTGCCAAAATACTGTTCCTGACTGTTCTAGATCACTATCAGAAAATATGTTATGCTTTTAATGAATAGAACAGAAGTTGAATTCTTAGAATATGAATAAAATTAGAATGGCACTTTCAGCATCCACATGTGAATATGAATAGAGTAAATAATCACTGTACTTGCTTTATATTTTTTTAGAGTGCTAATATTACTTGTGGTATCTGTACACTAGATTTCTTCTGGTTTACAATACTCAGTCTCTGTACCATGCAGACATTACAGATGTGGAACATTTCATTTTGTGAATACTGCCCTTTATTAGTTTAACTTTTTGACTCGGGCCACAGTGGCAGAGTGCTTAAAGCATCTTGATGCAGATCCAGAAATGTGAGTTTGAGTGCCTTGCACTTGCTCTGAAAATCAGATCCTACACATCCAGTTGTAAGCAGACTCTTGCTCATTTATGCAGGGAGTCAAAGGTAGCTGGATGTGATGCTAGCCCCATCACTCCCATGTGGTGTGTGCCTTTGGCACCTTAATCATGCAGTATATTACCTTGACTAGGGAAGGACTTCTGCCCTTGACTTTGAATAGAATGTGGTGCAGGTCATCGTATACCTGACCCTCTGTGATCTCTACAAGGGCACCGTGGTCTAGCCTCAGGCTTCCAGCTTTCATTTTTCCATTCAGGACTTACATCCATTTGGGTTTAGGGCTGTTGCTTCCTAGCAACCCTTGTGCTCCCATTAGCCTATCTGACTGCAGCCCAGAGTCTGAAATTCTGTTCTCTTTGGAATGACAATGGTGTTAAGCAGTGAGAAACCAACTTGCAACAAACATGGTACGGTTTGTTTTAGGACAAAAGCAGCACAGAAAAAAAGGTATCATATTGCGTATAACCCATAATCTCCATGAACCTCTGGCAAGTATGTTACCCAAATTTGTCAGTTGACTCTTCCAGTCTGTCACAGTTTTGTACCTGATCATCCAATAAAAATGACATTGTCCCTGGAGCACCTATTCATATTGTACCCTTTGGAGTTCATTGTTTGGAAGCTGTCAGTTCAAATCAAGAAATGTAATTGTCCCAGGTTGGGGAAGGCTTTTTCCCAAGCTTGTTTACCTGTTCAGGAAGTTGTATCAATTATTTTTAGTTTCTGCAGGACCTTCTCCCTGTATCTCCAACACTGAAGTGGAATACAAAGATATATCTAACTACTTTTGCCTTGATACAGCCACTTTTATGCCACATGCCAAAATAATAGGCTTTGAAATCACTGTGTTTCCGAAACATCGCTTTTGCCATAGTGCATACACAGAATACCTGAAAATGTTGTAGGAACTGTCGTTCATTATTTTTGAATAGCACGGTTTACTAAGTTAGACATCTATTTTTGTGTTCTATGCATTTGGACATTTCAGGGAACTAATGTAAAATTCCCCCTGGACCAGAGGACCTGAACGTTTCTGTTCAGCTTAGTGAAACTGTGCAGCAATGAGTGGTCAGTGGAGCGACTCTTACGATACGTCCTTATTCCATGCATATTATGCTGGATGATGCATATCATATTGGCTGGATAACAGCCCTTCAAAGGATAGCAGAAAAGAAGTTCCAAAGATGACTGTGGGTTTTGTGATCATCACATAACTTTAGTGATCCTTATATCTTGCACAATAGGCAACTGGTGGGGCGGGGGGGAGAGGGGGATGGTACAGGGCCATCTCTGCTGCCAGCGTCTCTAAATGCTTGCCAGCTATGCCCCCACCGCCGCCACTAGCGTCTGCAGGTGCTCACCAGCTCCACCTCTGCCGCTGACCCCCCAGTGGCTTCTGCAGGTGCCCCCCCCAGACTCAAGAGGCACCAGTTGCCCATGTCTTACACAAGTCTGGATAGTTTGGATGCTAGCCCAGAGTGGTTTAGCATAGTGGCCATGTACTGAATTTCATCCTGTGCTCTAATGCTGGGCTTTATTTTTCTACACAGTAAGAAAAGTATAATTGAATAAGCCTTCTGTTCATGAGTAATTATCATTCTAAAAGAATACAGTTCAGGCTTTAGTAAAAACAAGAATGTGAATCTGGAGAAAGAGGAAAAAAGGGAGAAAATATGAGATGATATTTGAGAATCTGGCCTTATAGGTCATGAAGATGTGTATGAAACAGTATGGAGTGATGTTTTATTCCCTGTTTGTTCCTGAACATTTCAGCACATCCCAGTAGTTTCAGTATGGCATCTGGTATGCTCTGCTTACTACCTAAACCACCTTTCCTTTGAGGCTATTTGTCTTGAATGAAGCTGGGGAATTACAGTATAGGATTGTGATTGCTAATTTGTGTGAGGAAGTCTATTAAGTTTTTTGTTTTTCCTGGGCTATTGATTTTGTCTGGTAACTGGCAGATAGGTTTGTTTCTTAGTGCATTCTTCAAAAATTGTTATGGGGCCCCGGGCATTGGATTTTTGCCACAAGTGTGAGTGAATAAATAGAAGCAAAAATAAATAAATAAACAGTCACTACTGTTTTTTGTAAAAGTGAATTGCAAATAAATGTATAAATTTAAATAATTGTTTCTACCTATTACTACTAAGCTCATGAAGTAAAACTGACACAAACCAGAAAACCCCAGTTACTCAGTAGGTTCATATATTTAATGTTAAAGTAAAAAAGGCATTGATCATTTTGTCTGATGTCCTGTCTAGCACAGACTAGTAGAATCTATTAAATTGGCACAAAAATCACTTATTTCTGTAGTTCAGTATTAAAATTAAATGGAAACATTGAGGCATTTCTATGAGAATGATCATAGTTCTGAAATTTGAATGAATATACTTTTTCTCTTTTCATAGATTCTGTTCCTGCCTATACTACTAAGATATCATTTAGTCTCCAGCTATGAAGATCTGAATTTTCGAATCACTGGTAAATACCAGAAAAACCCCACTATTACTGCCCCTGATCAGCTGATTGGTGGCCAGCTCCAGAGGCTTGAACTAGCCTGGAGGGTACCTGGAGCAAACATCAAAATGGCAAACATCAAAAATATAGACTGAAATAAGAGCCTTCTAAAAATATTCATAGAATTTCTTGTTTGTTACCAAATTTGCTTTCAACAGGTATAGACAAAATGCAAGAACTGAATAGTTTTCATCAGAAGCTATGTCACTTTTCAAATCATTAGCAACTTTTAAAATCAATGGCATCAGATTAGGCCCTTTTAGCCTGCAAACAAACTTTAGCTTAATTTTACAGCTGGGAGTAATACTAGTGAAATTAAGGGGGTAATTCTTGGTAGTCAAAATACTATGTGCATGTGTGTTTGCAGGATCAGAGTGTTACTCAATGGGTGCATCTACACGAGATGTTTACTGTGCAGTTGACTAATTAGCTGTGCAGTAAACATTGCACATCTACATATGTGCCCCTACTAAACTGGAGTAAACTAATTTACTCTGGTGCAGGATAGTACTTGTAAATACTCTTTAAAATACAAGTACTAACCTGCAGCTGAGTAAAAGCTCCAAAGCAGTGTATATGTAGATGCTGCACTGGCTGGCTTGAGCCTGGGGGTGCTTCAGTGTGGGGACTGCCTTCAGGCTAGCCCCTTACTGAAGCACCCTCATGCCCCAACCAGCCACTCTGCAGCATGTTGGACCAGGGGCAGCAGCCCCAGACTGGTAGGCTGCCCCCCCTGGACCTTCTGCCAGCCAGGACTACTCTGACCAAGCTCAATATGCTGCAGTCCTGGATGCATGTGTAAATGCACACCCAGGAGCAATAAACCCCAGTGCGACAAACATTGGAGTTTATTGTAGCATATTGATATGCACATGTAGATGCACTTAGTAGCTGCTTTATGTTTCATTGTGGTTCATTTGACAAAAAGATTTGATCTTGTAATAAAACAGAAAAGTGCATTTAAAAAGTGAATGTGATCTATTCGACCAAATGACTAATTCAGTTCTTTATTTCTTTGAAATATAGGCATACATATGGCTATGTGGTTGAAGAGTGATATTGTTTTCTTCCTGCTGTTCAGACATTTCTTTCTTCTCTGGTTTTTCAATTTAAATAATTTCTAACAAGTAGATCTCATTCTACACTTGACTGGAAATATTTGTGGTAAACAGGATTATCAAGAATGACATGGCAATGATTTTACAGGTCTTCAAAAGAAAAAAGAAATAAACCAAAGTTTGACTGAAAAGACAGTAGCTAAATAGTTTAAAATGGAGTATTTCTACTAATATAGATAGCTATGAATCACAATGTAGTATTTTTTTATTGAATGCACATGTCTTAGCTATATAAGTGTCATGATTTTGCTGGTTATGAAATTTTTGTTTTGTGTGTTATACAGTAATTTGTTATACATAATTCTGTAAGTGTACATACTTCAGAGCGCTTCAGAGACTTAGTTTTGCATATATTTTTCATTTAATAAATCAATTCTTTTTAATCAAATAGCATTTGAAACTTGAAGCCTTTAATTTTAATAATGCTAAGCTATGTGTTTTTGCAGAAAAATGTAACAATAAATAGTAAGATTAAAATGATCGCATGTACAATTCTTGTACTGTACAGATGACATCTAGCAGACCTAGTAATGTGGGGAAAAATAGAGCAGAGGGGTTTTTTTTCCCCATTTCCAGATGCAAAAAACACTGTTGCTTATTTAAGCACTGTGGGTTATCTAAGCCTTTCCTTTCTCAGGTTAACTTTTTTAATAAATGAAAGGAATTTCAATTACTAATGGCTACTATTTATTTTATTCCTGAGATGCTGCAGTTAGCTTATTACATGGAAGGAAAACCCATCTAGAATTTCTCTCTGGACTGTTTATGTTGATATTCAGTAGATCTTGGAACAATACAGAAGACTGGAAGAAAATTAATGCTTTCTATTTTAAAAAAAAAGGAAGGGGGTGATCCAGGTAATTATAGACTTGTCCCAACTAATGACATTCATCCATAGCAAAATAATGGAATCCCTAGCATCTGATGAAGTAGGCTGTGGTTTATGAAAGCTTCCATCTTTCTGAACCAGTTAGTCTCTGAGGATTCACCCTACCGTGCCTTCTGCTTAGAGAAGTAATGGGATACGTAATATGGGACCTAATTAATAAAGAATGGAAGTATGATAATTAAGTCTAAATGGATTTTTAAGCTTTGTTGATAAAAAAAATATTGTGTTGATGCAAAAGGCTTCTAAAAGCATTTGATATTGACATTGTACAACATTTGGATCTAGAAACAAGAACAATATAAAATTAACGAGTCACATTAAATGAGGTAAACAATAGCTAACTAATAGGTCTTATAACATAATTTTAATTGGGAAATCATCGAGTATGTCTGTTTCTAGGTCCTTGTTCTTGGCCCAACTCTTTTTTCTTTCAATGACCTGAAAGAAAACCATAAAATCATGACTGACAGGGATTGGGAAAGTGGTAAATAATTATAAGGACTGATCATTGCAACAGAGCAATCTGGATCACTCGTTAAGATGAACAGAAGCAAATGATGTATATTTTTAATATTGCTGCACTGAGGCCTCTGGAAGATGTCATGTCCATCAAGCAATGTAGCTTTATGGAGATTGTTATCCCATATGGCCTACTTCACATTCATAGGGCAAGCTATCCAGAGGGGAAAAAGCACCCTGGAAACTTGCTCTCCCAGCACTTGCCAACAAGAGGAGCTAGAGTATTGTTGGCAGGGGCTGTCATTTCCCACCTCTTCCTTATCCCCACTCCTCCTGACTGTTTTCAGCTGTGTTATTAATAAGAAGTGAGTTCTGAAGTCATCATCTGAGCGGATGGAGAAGCTGCCCTGAGCAAAGGATGGGGGAAAGAACAGGAGCAGGAGTAGCACAGCTCATTCTCTCCCAAAACACCTTAGTACCGCGGTTCCCAATCTGAGGTACATGTACCACCAGCGGTACGCAGACAACCTGTCAGTGGTACGCAGCAGTATGAAAAATTTCCTGGTGGTACTTAAGCTTGTATCATTTCCAATTGGTGGTGTGCAATCTGTCAGAGTTTGGGAACTGCTGCTTTTGGAGATGCTTTTGTGTATGTACTTTTCAAAGTCCTGAATTTGGGACAAAATAATTGCACGTAGAAATGCAAATTTGGGGAATGATTGTTTAGGTTGTAGGACATAGGGGTTACAGTAGACTATAAGCTGAAAATGAGCCCAAAGTATGTTCTTGTTACAAAAAAAGCCATCAGCATATTGGGCTATATTAATAGGAGTGTCACTTGTAAATTAAGGGAATTGAGCCTTCCATTCTGTTTGGCACTGGTGAGGCCTCTCCTGGAGTATCGTGTCCAGTTTTGGGCCGTGCACTTCAAAAAAGATGTCAACAGATTGTCACTGTCTACTGGACTACTTGCAAAAGTGTCTGGGAAACATGACTTATAAAGAAAGGCTGAAAGAGCTACGGTTATTTTGTCTGGAGAAGAGGAGACTGAGGGGGGTTTTAAATTTTCAAATAAAAGTCATCTATCAGATAACAAGCACAGCTGGCAGCAAGGACAGGGGTTTATCCCCTGGACAGGTGCAATAATCACCCCAGAAAAGAAAAAAAAGATGACAGGTAGTAAAAAAAAATCATTTTTAAATCTTGGCATAATTATGGGTGAAATTTATATATTATACTGCAAAAATACTAAAAAAGCACATTCCTGTTGAGAGGATGTTAGCTGTTAAAATAGAAATTTGTTGTTGTCAGCCTATCTCAATATTGGGTGTGTCATAACATAAATCACTACTTTTTGAGTTTAATCCAGTGTTGATATTTGTTCTTAGTGCAATTCAGCCTAATAATAATTTTACTTTGATCTATGCTTCTCCATTTTAAAACGACACTTCCAGAGGCAAAAAATACTGCTTCTGGTGGTCTGAGAAAATTTCTTCTCAGTTTTTAAAATTAACAGTATCTGTGATTCGAAAGAAATTTAAAATACCGACAGCCACTATTGATTCTATTTCTAAGTTGCAGCAGTCAGATTCTTAAGCATCTAAAACAAAGCACCTTCTCTGTTTTCCTGAACTGTGAAAGGAACATACATGCATGTGCATATGCACTATTCATACAGTGATTTGTTATGACTAACTATGAAATATAATATTATACTTAGCCTCTTCCCTCTTTCTGGTGGACAGCCAATTTTCAGAAGCAACAATAATATGGGTAACACTTCTCAGGACAATTATTGATTGCAATATGCAGAAATAAATCACATAGATGGGCATTCAAAGTATTCCTTGGCCTAAATCTGAATTGTTCTGGCATTGTTTTTAAGGACAGCTATCTGTAAACAGTGTGCAAAGAGTTGTTGTATCTTCTGTGAACAAAATAATTTGAGTGACAGTCATAAATAAGAGTTATGATAAGCACAGTTATTGTGAGCTTTAGCTTACTACTACCTTGATCACCAAGCTACTATTACTGGGAGCATCTACACATGCACTTTACTGTGGAGTTGGTTAATTAGCACCTCAGTAAAGCAGCACTGTTATTAGAGAGCAGTAAATTAATTAACTTTGCCATAGTCTCCGACAGTACTATCCTATGGTGGGTGGCGGAGTAATTATGCATGCTGAAATGTACATGTAGATGGTGGCAGGGGCTGGCTGGGGGGCACAAGAGTGATACAGTGCAGGGGCTGCCTGCTGCCTAGCCCCACACTTTAGCACTCTCATGCCCCAGCCAGTCCCTCCACTGCCTGATGCTGCCTCCCGGAGCCTGGGGCTGAACCCCCACACCCTCTGCCAGTCCAGGGCTACTCTGCAACAGCTCAAAGTGCTGGGTTCCTGGGTGCACATGTAGACATTGCACCCAGGAGCAGCTGAAACTATGCTGGAATTTATTGCTTTATGTTAGATGCACCCACCACAAGTAGATGCACCCACAGTTTAAGTACAGAGAGTCAAAAAGCCTGAGGCTGAATTGATTCAGTCTTTGCAGGCTAGTCTAACCTGCGTAGACTGAACTGAGAAGCAAGTAAACAGACATTCACTTTGGATTCCAGAAATACAGCCACGTGCCTGCAGTGGTTCAGGCTAGAAGCTGGGGGGCACTAGAGCAAGCCCTCCCTTCCCTTTGGCAGTGGCCAAAAGGCTGGAGGGAAGCTGGGAGAGAAGCCCTCCAGGCTTTTCCCTCCTTCCTGCTTGAGCTGAGGTGGGGATGGGTTTACCTAGGCCCTGGCAGGCCCTCAGTATGATTGGGGGATTTAAACCCCCACCCTGGTTTGTATGGACCCTAGCCAGGGTGTGCCTGGGGAGGGAGGAGGGAAGCAGCCCTTTGCCAGGCTTTTTCCTTGGGGGTCCCTACAGTCAGTACGGTATAGACCCCACCCCCCGGGATCCTGCCTGGGGCCCCGCATACCCCTAGGGATGGCTCTGATTATATGCATATAAAAGAATACGTTAAAAGAACATTAAATCCGTGATCAGATAAGCAGGAGCGTGCACTTGCAGTGGCACAAATAGCAGTGGCACAAATTTGTGCCATTACTTTGTGCCACAGTGTATGCCCCTGCACGTGCTGTTTGTTGTGGGACACATTCTTCTGATCTGGGCAAACTGTCCATGCCCCACTGCTCCTGGTTCCTGCCTGGTCTCTATGGGCACCCATACATGAGCACAGAGGATGCTCTGACATGCTGGAATTCCAGCATGTTGGAGAAAACTCAATCAAATCTGCTGAAGCATGGCAATTACCGTGCTCCAGCAGCCTCCTGCATCTCACATATCAGTGTCCCTGTGCTTAAAAATGGTCAAATGAGCTTTAGTTCAAGCACTCACGCTGCAATTTTTAACTGTGGGGATGCGGATACATGAGATGCAGTGGCCCTTTAATTAAAGTGGCTCTGAGAGCTGCTTTAATTAAAGTATTGCCCCGCTCCAACCACGGAGCACATGTAAAAGTCCCCTGTGTGTTGCAAGGGGTGGGGGGCTGGCTGGGGCCCAGGGTGCCTCAGTGTGGGACTAACTCAGTGTGAGGCCCTGGGATGCCTGCTCCCCCCTACCCACACGGTGTGGAACCCTTGCACCGAGGCACACTGTGTACCAGCCAGCCAGTCCATGAGCAAAAAGCTGTGCAAAGCACTCAAAACAGTGTCCGTGTGTGTCCCAGTGCATGCTATTTTTGAGTGCTTTGCACTTTTTGTTCTGGGGTCTTTTTTTTGCTACCAGAAAATCTAGGTAGCAAATTTTGCCAGTGCACTGCAAATTAGCAGTGCTGCACATGGTTTCACGTGCAACATGTGCAGTTTGTGGTGCCACAAATAGGTCTGTTGTGCCACAAGGGGGTTTGTGGCACCACAAACTACACATGCCTGCATGCATGGATGTGGCCTAAGGTTGCAAAAGCAAGCACTCAGCTGTATTACTTTGAAGTCAGGCAAAAGGCAGGGCAGAGTTAGCTTATGCTTTTCTGATTTAGCCTGTAAGGTGCCACTCTGTCAAGCACCCAAAGGTTAGGAAATAGTAAGGAATCCCATAACTGAAAATTGCATCAGGATGCGTACTTGTAAGGAGGCCAAAATAATGTTGTACAGTGAACCTTATTTCTGACATTTCACAACTTCTGAGTGCTTGCTTTTGCACCCTTAATGTTTTCTTTCAATGTAGATTTTTGCCTGTGGTCTCCTAGGTTTTTAAAAATGCAAACTGAAAACACAGAAATTCCATCATGTGGAACCATAATTGGCTCCCATATGACTTGTATGGATGCAATTCAGGCTTTGAAACTACACTAAAAACAAAATAACCTTTGTAAAATAACTGAGCTCATGCTTCTTAAATAGTTATTTATAAGTGTAATGTGCTAAAAATTTGAAGTTTTATCATTACAATATAGTATTTCAAACTTAATAAGAACATTCTGCTGCTATGTTGCCAACACAACTACATTAAAAACCTTAAATTTTGGAAACCAGTTTGGACTTCAGAGTTTCTGAAAGATCAACATTTGATTTTAAGGTGCATCTGTCCAACTTAAAACATGCCCATCACTGAGATCTACTCATTTTTCCTTAAATTTTTTACACTTTCTGGTTTTCATGAACACTTGTGCCCTTTTCCGGAAATCAGCAGTGAAATCAACAAAATAACAACTGAGCTCACAGGTACTCCAAGTTTAGCAAATATACATGGAAGAATGCCGGAAATATGTCAGTTGGAGGACTAAAATTGTATTTATTACATTTCCAAGAACACTTTTTAAAGGAGGGTTTTCCAAAATTAAATTGTTTTACTTCATGATAGTGGTTACACTGACATAGATCAGCTCAGATTGAGCTGTTATAGGTTGAAGCAATAGTTTACATATATTATGTGAAATACCTTTCATCAATAACCTGGTGCACTAATAAAACAATGTATTATGCTTTAAACACAGTACAGTCCCATGACTATGCATTTGGGTTACATATGGATCAAATAGGTCCACCACTAAACAGCATCCTGCAGAGGAAACTGCATGCTATTGGAAATTGGGAATAGGGCTAATTGTGTTGAGTTTATATAGTCTTGAATGGAACATCATAAAACACAGCAATACTATGTCATATCTCTCGTGTTTACTGATTTCTTGTAAAGTACAATTGTATCATGCCTGTTTTCAGCAAACATATTTGTATTGCTTTATCCTTGTTAAATAGATTGTTCTAAAATCAATGTATTTTCACATTTGAAGACTCTCAGGTGATAGAGGCAATTTTCCTTTGCTGTTATGAAATAGAAAATAATATACAGAGGTTGTGTCTACACCTGTATTTAGGCATGCCTAAATTTAATGTGTATTACCTTAATGCTCATTAACGCAATTTAGGCTTGCGTCTACATATGCATGTGTTAAAGTGCATTAATGCCATGTGCGCAGACTGACATGGGACCAAGACAGTCCATATACAGTGTTAATGCACTTAAACATTGGCTACATGTTCATTGATGCACTTTAGCTATTTGTGCCTAAATTTGGTACCTGCTTTTGCAAATTTAGGTGTGAATAGCCTAAAATTAACATTTTTAAGAGGCATTAAGGGTGCACACATGTAGATGCGTGCCTTTAATGTGCCTTAAAGCAGGCTAAAGCACCTTAAATTGGCACATGTAGATGCACCCAGAATGTACTACTAAAACTGAGATGACTTTGCAAGGTAAGGCTTCTTTGTATTTCAGTAACTTAATATAAAGGCATAATATTTTACTAAATGCCTCCTCAATAGAGGAGTAAATCTCTGTTCACACTGGGCAGACACGAATATGGGGAAGGTACTAGATTTGCATCAGTTTCCTGTCCTGGGCCCTGCATTGGTCCTTAATTTTTCATGCCAACTGCGAACATTAAGTTTTTTCTACCTACTCTAATTGCTAGGAACTTTCTGTATGTTCTACTTCTCCAGAGCCACCTTATTGCTATGACAGATGAAGAAGTATCTATTACTCACCCTCTCTCTCCTGTTTCATATACTTCTGGATTCTCATTAAAGATCATGAATAACTCATAAGCCTACCCTTGCGACTGTTCCCACTGAAAAGCTGCAGTAAGTTGAAACTGACCCAGCTCTAGGCTATCTTAATACAGGAGACCCATGCCATTCGTGGGGGGTACGTTCCAGGGATCCCCACGAATGGTGAAATCTGTGAATACGCCATGAACGGCATGGGCCCCTGGCAGCTCGGGGGGCACGGCTGAGCTGGCAGTGGTGGGAGTGTGGCTGCAGCAGTGGAAACGTGGCGGCGGGAGCATGGTGGTGCCAAGTGCGGAGCTCCCACAGATGCCACTAGCACTGTAACAGTGTCATCACGCTGCCACCGGGGAGAGAGTGTGGGTTGGTGTGGCACCACGAATATTCAAAATTGTGAATGCCAAACCCCCGAATAGTGCGGCTTTCCTGTATTGCTCACCAAATCAGCTAAATAGCAGCAGCAAAACTGTGCAGTATCACAAATTTCCCTCTCCTGTTCAGAAAAATTCTGAGTAGCAATAGAACATTGTCTGTATCCTAAGGGAGATAATAGTGTATCAGCTACTCTCTGATCATCCATGGTTATCTTTATAACCATAATGACGAGAAACTGATTTTTTATTTTAAATTAGATCTTAGATTCTGTGGAAACTAATGATGTAGATCACCTTCCTTACTGCACAGATTATTAAGCTCTACTTACTGTGAGAAATCTTTGTGAATGGCAGTCTCCCATGGCATACTGAATCTATATTTTTCTGTTTTGTTTTACTCTTTCCTTAAGCTTGTATCCTTTTGTAATTTAATTAGATTTTTTTTAAATGGGCCAAATTCCAATGTCCTTATTCCTCTGTGGGTTTCTTAGGTTTTGTGCTAACCTAGAATCTTACCAATAGGCCCAGTAAATACTAGGCTTTGGGCCAAACTGTATGAAAAGGTGCTGTCCCAGCTGGACTGCTTGGTCTTGCCTTGGCAAGATCAGTACTACATACTTTATGAACTATGTAGAGCTGACTTCTTCATGCCAATTATATATTTGTTGTGGTGCTACTGCTTTAGTTTACATTAGGATGTCTTCCCCCACACTCCCCCTCATCCCCTGTGCCAGCACAGAAACTAGATTTGTTCTCTAGAGGTGCGTCTATGTGAGCTTTAATGTGGAGCAGATTAGTCTACACGTGCACCACAATTTGGGTACAGTAGAGAAATTTACTCTGGTGTAGAATAGTCCCATTGGACACAAGTACTATCCTACCCTGAAGTAAATAACTACGTTTAAACAAACGAGTAGACAGTGACACAATCACAAATTGCACTTGGCCAGCCCAGTCAATGGGGAGCCAGGCTCCTGCCTGCTGCTGAGCCTAAACTGCTCTACCCGGGCTCAGTTTGCTCCTATCACGTGGTGCACATTCAGAGCCTGGATTCGTTTACTCCAGCGTAAGCTGTGTGAGAGTAAATTCAGTTGCATTAATTGCACACTTAGATATGCCCTGGGTGTTTGGCTTATGGAGCCTAGCTCCAACAGCAACCAGGCGCCAGTCTCAGGTTTATGCTTAATGTGCCAGGATTGGCAAGTGCAGTTAAAAAGTATCTGTTACCTATCTATCCCTTTCTCCTACTTTCTATACTTTTGGATTCTCTTTCAATATAGTGAAGAACACACAAGTCTGCCCCTGCTACTGTTCCCACTGAAAAGCTGCAGTAGGTTTAAACGGACCCTGTTTTGGGTGTCTCAACGTTGCTCACAGGATCAGCTAAATTGCAGCAGAAAAACTGTGCAGTATCACAAATTTCCCTCTCCTGCTTAAGACATTTTTGAGGAATGGCAATACAGCACTGTCTACACCCTCAGGGAGATAAATCCAAATAGACTTGTTCCCTAGTCCAGGGAAGCTCAAGCCCCAGCCTGTAGGCCAAGTCCAGCTCATATCTTCTGACCTGCAGGGCTCCCTGTGCCTAGCAGTTTGATGGTGGGAGAGTGGTGGCATTGCTTCCCAGCTGCCAAATTTCCAGACCTGCATGGAGCCCCAAGCCCTACACACTGGTTTGGGCACCCCAGAGCTGGGGGTGGTGCCAGGCCCCAATCTGGGTGTGGAGGACCACAAAAGGGGTAGTCCAGGTCCTGATCCCAGACAAATCCTGGTGTGGGCTCAATCTAGCCTGTGCAGTATCATACATTTCCCTCTCCTGCTTATGACATTTCTGAGGAATGGCAATTAAGCAGTCTGCACCCTAAGGGAGATAAACCCAATTAGACTTGTCCTTTGTCCAGGAGTGTTCAACTCCCAGCTTGTGGGCCAAATCCAGCTTGTATCATCTGGCCTGCAGGGCTCCCTGTGACTCCAGCAATTTGATAGTGGGAGAGTGGTGGTACTGCTTCCCAGCTGCCAAATTTCTGGACCTAAAAGGTCAAGCACCACTGGCCTGGTCTGATTGGAGACTGGAGCTAAGACTTTGGAGTCTGTTTTAACCTGGGAGCTTACTCTGCATTTCCCCCAGTGGGCTGTGCCTTACGGGGGCTAACTGGGGAATCCTCCTGGAAGCCCACATGGGTGGAGGGGAGCAGCAGGAGAGAGCCTGGGTTGTCTATTCCAGCAGCACTTGGTGTTCAGGCCTCAAGGCTGCAGCAGGCAGCGTTGCCAGGTCTTACATATGAAATTATTGTATTGGAAGCTCAAAATTATTATATTTGTTGAAAAACTATCCTACACTAAAAACCATGCAAATAAGCGTGCAAATAAGACTTCTTCCTTTACTCCAGGGGTGTCCAACCTTTTTGAATGTGGGGCCAGATCATGAACTTTTTATCACCCAGTGGGCCAGTGAGCCATATTCAAAGACCTCACAGGAAGTGGTATCACATCAGGAAGTGATGTCACGTGACTTTTGACACCAATGAAGTTGCAGGAAGTGACAATGAAATGGGTCTAACCAGTTCAAAACTCTCCCTCTATAGCATCCACCTCTACCACTGTTCGGGACAGGATACTGAGTTAGATGGACCATGAGGCTGACCAAGCATGGCACTTTTTATGCTCTTATGTTCAGAAGCTCTTATGTTCTTTGGTTGAGCTTCCAAACTATGGCTGAGGTTTGCAAAAAGGGGTAGATAGGCATGTTACAAAGTTGTCATAAAAGATTTGGAACACTCTAAATCCCATTCATTTTAATGGACGTTGGCCTTTTGACTCAGCTTTGAAATTCTCAGCCCAAGGTGCCAACCAAATAAGTCAAAATATATTTTGCATCTCTATGTAGTGCATCTATGTGGGGCTCTCCAAGCATTTTACAAACATGAAATGAACCTCAGGATGAGCCCAGCCAGAGAAACAGGGGCTCAGCTGCACTTTCCCCCTACCTGCGCTGGTCAGTCCGGAGTGGCACATGGCTCCGCCACCGCTTCTGCTGGCTGGTGCTGACCCAGGCGGGTCTGCCCATCTGGAGCTACACGCAGCTGAAGCTGGCTTCCCACATGCTACTGGGGACGGGAGGAGCCCGGCCAAGTCTGAACCAGCCAGCAGAAGCGGCAGCGGAGCCGTGTGCCGCTTGGGATGGGACAAGCCCAGCCGGAGTGGCAGGGGCTCAGCTGCATTTTCCCCCTGCCTGCGCCCGTCAGTCCTCAGTGGCACATGGCTCCTTCACCGCTTCTGCTGGCCGGTACTGACCTGGCCGGGCTCCTCCCAGCCCTAGCAGCATGTCGGAAGCCAGCTTCAGCTGTGTGCTGGTCCGGATGGGACAGACCTGCCCAGGTCGGCACTAGCCAGCAGAGGCGGCAGCAGAGCCGTGCGCTGCTTGGGACTGACTGGCGCAGGCAGGGGGAAAATGCAGCTGAGCCCCTGCCGCTCCGGCCGGGTTCATCCCATCCTGGGTGGCACACAGCTACTCCTCTTCCCACACGTGCCGCGTCGGCAACGTCAAGCTGACGTGGTGCGTGTGGGAACCTTGTCCCTTTCCCAGCCCTTCAGCAGCCATTAGGAAGCTGCTGAGGGGCCGGGGAGGGACAAGGGGAGGGAACGAAAGTAAACACTGTTTACTTTCATTTCCTGTTGCAGCACTGCAGGCCACAGAAAATGACTTCGCGGGCTGTATGGTGGCCCGCAGGCCGTATGTTGGACAAGCCTGCTTTACTCTATATTGCTCAGTGAGTGAGTGAGAATGGGACATCAAAGTTAAAGCATTTATTTCGAGGCAAGCTGTCATAAGAAAGTGCTGACAGCGAATGTAAATTGTTAGAAATAGAATAGGTTGAGACATTCTCACTGGCATCCTATCACACTTTTAGCTTCTTTCATTTCTTGGAGTCTCAAAACAACAGACTTCCTATGCCTGAAGAAGGGTGATAGCACCTGAAAGCAGTGTTGTACTGTGGGTTCAGCACCCAGGCCAAGGCTTGCATTTGCAACCCCCCCCCCAGTCCTTCTCATAGAAATACTTAAAGTCACTGGTGATGCGTAGGGGGTGCACGTGTACCTCCTGAGAGTGCTGGTGTGCCCCATCAGGCCTCCCTGTTTAGGTGACGGGCAGGGGGGTAGGCGGGAGTGCCAGTGCCCCCCCTGCGAGCACCAGTCGGGGAGCAGGGCCGTCAGCAAAAGCAGCTGTGCCACTTCTGGAAGCGGTATGGTCGCTTTTTGGTGTGATTGCCCACCAGGGGCCCCCCCAGTCAGTGAGATTGTGGGGGACCCCCCTGGTTGCTGACTGGTGTCGGGGGGGCATGTGCACCAGTTGCCCATGCTTAAAGTCACATTGCATAATAAGAACTCTGAAGGGGCAGACTGGTGACCCCCTCCCCAGGCTGGCGCCTGGAGGCCACAGACCCACCCCCTGTTGGTCCACCATGCCCGAAAGCTCACCAAGACCTTTCTTCCATGTATAGGCAGTCCTCAGATTTGCTACATAATTGGTTCCTGACAACCACATCTGAAGTGGAAACACTGTAACTCAAAACCAATTTTCTCATAAGAAACAATGTTATAAATGAGGGACTGGTTCCTGAACCAAGGCCCAATACCCTATTTTCACAAAAAATACCCCAGAATTTTGTATTCGATCAATTATAGATGAGTAATATTGCTGCATTAATGTATTTCTATTGTAAATAGCAATCATATTGATTTGGAAGGACTTCTTTGAGGTGACTTTGCTGGACTTTTTGAAAGGCTTGTGGCTGGACTTTTTGAAGGGCTCTCGGCTGGAGTCTTCTCAGGTGTCTTGGCAGCAGGTTTTTCTGGAGAAAAGAAAGTGTCCAAGGAAGTCAGGACAGACGTTCCCCAGGGAGATGAGCGATGCAGAGAACTTGTTCACTGGTGCGGAGTTGCATCGGATCAAGCGTGGTCAAGTCGAAACCGACATCATAAAGTTGAAACAGGGTGTCCATTTATAAACCTGGTAAGTGCGAAACGTTGTAAGTCGAAGACTGCTTGTACACAGCTGCTCTAAGAAAAGATGTCGCATCTACTCGAAGAACCGCGCCTGCCTATGTCCTTAGACCAAGAGGGCTACGACCAGAAACCCGGCAACATGATCATTACACCTGCAAGGGGAGGCCCCGACGCAGAGCAGCACAGAGGCAAGGAGCAACCCCCTTATGGCCACGAGCACTACCTGGGACGGGGGCAGGACCGTCTCCTGGCGGCGGCGAGGCCAGAGACCGCTTGCTGCAGCCCCGCACAGGGCCGGGGCTGGGGCCGGAGCTGGAAGCGCGCGGCGGGGAGCGGGCGGGGCGGGAACCTGGAGCAGCAGCTCGCACCTGGGCAGCGCGCAGGCGCGGTGGGGCTCCGCGGGGTACGTAGCGCGGGCGCGGCTAGCACTCGCCGCAGCATGGCTCAGGTGCTCTTCTGCAAGAGCGCGGCGGCCGCCGCCCGGGGTGGGGACGGCCAGGAGCGGTGAGTGCCCGGCGCCGGGCTCGGGCCAGCCCCGTCAGCTGCCGGAGCTTCCTCCAGAGGCTGAAGGCAACGCAGCTGGGCAGCCCCTGGGGTGGGGGATGCCGGCAGTAGCTCCCCCTCCGCCTTGGTCCCCTCTTCTGGGCATCCTGCATCTGCTCGCCCTTGAGGGGCCCGTTTTCCGCGGGGTTTTCTTTAAGCCTTCAAATAAAGGTCAACTCTCAGGTGACCAGCACAGCTGGCAGCAAGTGGGAGGGGCGGGGGTAGTGGAGGGCCCCGGAATAGGGGAAAAGATGACGGGTAATGAAACAAAAGTAAACTCATTTAAAGATCTTGGCATACTAATGGGGGAAATTTTATATCCATGCACATGGATATAATTGTCACCCATGTACATGGACATAATGTATGCCCACGTGCATGGATATGCATTATGTCCATGTATGTGGATGACATTTATGGCCACATGCATGGATATGCATTATGTCCCTGTGCGTGGAGAACCAGAAACCCTGAGCTGTGACTGCTCAACAACTTGTTCACTTTGCTGCTGGATGTGTCTATAAAGAAGTGGATTTCTCTCAGTTGGATCAGGCACAGTTTTGAAGGGGCCCCCAGCATGTCACGAAGAGTTGAAGAATGGCAGGTGTTTGTGAGTGGGCAGACCAGTCTGTGAGATGAAATTCAAGTTGCAGCAGGGGAGGTTTAGGTTGGATATTAGGAAAAACTTTCTCACTAGGAGGGTGATGAAGCACTGGAACAAATTACCTACAGAAGTGTTGGAGTCTCTATCCTTGGAGGTTTTTAAGGTCTGACTTGACAGAGTCCTGGCGGGGATGATCTAGCTGGGGATGGTCCTGCTTTGAGCAGGGGATTGGACTAGATGACCTCCTGAGGTCCCCTCCAACCCTAATTTTCTATGATTCTACATGATGTCCATGTGTGTGGGTGAAACTTATATCCAGAAAAAAATACTGAAAAAGCACGTTTCTGTTGAGAGGATGTTGGCTGTTAAAATATACATTTGTTTTTGTCAGCCCATCTCATAGTTTTCCATAGCACAATATTTGGAGCTTTCCCTGGGGTTCATGCCCCTGGGCTGCCCGCCCCCCAGCTGCTTTGTTTTTTGGAAACCTGGTCTGAAATTGCTTCCAGGTTGTGTCTCTTCTGGTCTGGCAGACGTGCTGCTGGGGGGAAGTAGGTAGCTAGCCCTGTGGGTCTGAGTCTACCCCACCTTCAGCTGCTTGGGGCCTCTTAGGCTCCTTGCAGCAGCTGTATGGCCCAAGCTGAACATCTGCCTGCAGCCTTCAAAAGGCATTTTTGCCTCCACATGAAACAACCTGACAGCCACCTGGATGCATTCAAACAAGACATCAGAGCCTCCCAGGCTTTGTAACAGACAGACACATTTTTGACAGTTAAGTATCTCCAGAGGAAAAAGTTTTGACCTCCCAAGTGAAGCCTCATGCAGATTCTGAAATTGGTTTTAAACATCAGCAAGGTTTTTTAATGGTAATTTTTGCTTGCTTTGTATCTGTGCTGCCCTCCTTTCTTAGAAGTGTTTTAGGGTTGACATTTCTCTCAACAACCATCAGGAGGTCTAGAAACATTATTTTTTTTAGAAAAGCTGAAACTTGTGTATAACACATGATTTCAAGAAATGGGGATTAAAAAAAAAATCAAACCCTACCAAATATAACATTTATAATAAAATTGGGAGGATTAACAGTTCTGCAGATTGCTAGGCAATGACAGGTGGTGCTTCTGTGAGTCAGTTTACTAAGTCCCAAGTAGGCTTTGCACTTTTCTTTCTAAAGGACAAGTCTTGAGAGCTTCTGGCTTGAGAGGCAATAATCTTCCTTGTTTCTCCTGTTTGGGAGGTTTGGTGCCACAGCCGCTGCTTCTAAAGTTTACTGCTTCGTGCTTGGCTTAACATGGTTGTTGCTGGATCTGCCCTTTGTTAGACTGTGACACAGCAAACTAGGAGATCCAGAGCTTCCTGTCTATGGGCTACAATAGAAAGTGCTTGCTGGAGTTTTGTACCTTTTGTCTGGATATACTGTATTCCAGCTTTTAGCCCTTTCTGCTTTTCATATACCCTCCTTTCCCCTAGTTGCTTCAAAAAACCCTAAAGACTGTTAATATTCCTTTTATCAATCTGTTCTACCGATAGTCTGTTTTATAAATTTAATTATAAAATCTTTAGCCATCTGTCTGTCTAACTGGTGGTAGGAACCCAATACTATGCTGGAACTTCCCCTGAAGTAGTTGGTGGAATTGTTATTTGGCACATGTTAGCTGTAGAACAGGTGTTGGTGCTCTAGTTACCAATGCTTTACACAGAAACATTATATGCAGACCTTGGGAATTAACTTTGTGCCTCCTTTCTCTTTTATGTCTCTGTAACTTGGTTGACTAAGCGTGCCGCTAGTGCGATAACGTTTCCTATCTAATCATTGCACTGTATTAAATGTATATAGCACATTTTATCCCAAATGATCCCAGAGCATGCTGTGTGCTAGAATTATTTAACCAGGCCCTGAAACATTGCTACAGCTGGGGTGAAACATAGCAACTCTTAAACTAATAGCATATATACTTATAAGGAAGTAAAGAATAATGTATGCAGCTGAACATACAAGAGGTATTTTAGACAGGCACAATGATCCAGGTTTAATTCTTTTTATGCTAGTCACCAGGCACTTACAAAAGGTATCACAGGAACTTCTTTTCTCACATATGGCCACATCTGCTGCTTGTTGATACTAAAAAAAAAAAAAAAGCCCCCAAACCAAAAAAATGTGTTTTACCAGAAGCATTAGCATGTTACTTCAACCCAACTCTGTAGTGTCTGTAAAGATCAGGAGCTTCAGTGGGGCTTTTTTGGCACTTTTTAATTAAGCTGATTCAATCAACTATTAGGTAGAACTACCAAAAAAGCCCCACTGAAGCTCCTGATTTTTCAAAGCTATCAGGCAAGTCGGGTACAACTAATGTGCTGCCTCTTCTGGGCATACATGGGGCTGGGTGCAGGAGTATGCTGAGTTTAAAGTGCCATTTTTTTTTTTTTTTACATCTGCAAGCACCCATCCTGTTAGATTTAATCTAAAACAGTGGAGGGCCAACCTTTTTGGCAGATGTGCCAGAAATCAGCCCTGCATCCTCTCCAGATGCTACTTCGATCTCCTCTCCCTGCTTGATTTGCTGTGCTGCTTTCTGTTTCCTGCCTGATTTGCTGCTCTGCTACCTGTCCCTTTCCCAGTCTTCCATGTGCCATGCACAGAGATTGTTTGTGCCATTTGTGACACCCATGCTGAAGGTTGGCTACCTCTGCTCTAAAAGATGACATCTTTAGGATCTCCCTGATTCCTCACTTTGTTGGCCAGAAGACTTGATAGTAAATAAATGCAAGAGTGAAACCTACTGGGTCACCAACTGTAGTTCTTGCAGAATTGAAGTATTTCACATAGATCTCCCAATTAAGCATGATATAGCCTGAGAGAACTGCAATGTGGGATGGGTGCTGGAGAGCTGTACTGGAATCATAATCTTAAATCCCAAACAAAAATTACCTGAGATTCTTCCTCATCATCATTTGTGCATATTACAAATTCACCACGTAACTTACACTGTGTAAAATAGCAGATTATTAGGGAAGGAGACACTGAGAGCTTAAAAAAAAAAATCCAACAAAAACTTAGGCCTGGCTCTTTTTTTTTTTTTTCTCTTTTTCTTTTTGTTTTTGTTTTCCTGACTGTCAACTTAATTCTATATTTCTCAGCACCAGTGTTGTCATAAAAATAACAGATTTCAGGATTTCTTTGATATATATGTCTGATCTAGACAGAAGGGTGCAGTAAAGAAAAGCAGAAACAGCTTGCTGGAAATAAGTTTGCTGTAATGGTGTCATGGTATACCTAGTAGTAATGTTTCAGGCTTGGATTGAGGTGGGTCATGACATCCTGTGTGAAAAGGTTTGTATGGCTCTTGACTACAATGCTTGTTTAAAACCAGAGTTCTTTTGTGGTAGTAATTTGGTGGCAAGTCAAGCATATGGTTTTGGTAGTTGTGGGCTTCTCACCAGTGTGTGATCTCTGGACTTCGTTGAAGCATCAGCTTTGCTATCACCCTTGGTTAATGAAGTGTGGTTGGTAAGCAGTTGAAGCTGTGAATTTTAAGAAAGGGTTTTTAGAAAGGAATGGCATAAGGAACCAATAGGGCATCTCAAAATATTAAAAATAGGCTTTTAGGCTCTCTGGCTGAATGTGTCCCATTAAGGTGTTTGTGTTGAATTTAGGTCCATTTGAATTGACGTCAGTGAATCGGTGTCCACATAAAAAATACTGCCTTTATAATTGGCATTAACTTGTACCTTTCAAAAAGAAAACCTTGGCAAAGCAAACATTGGATGGAACACTGAATTTTTGCAATGAGTGGTCCACGTGGGTATGCTTTTACTTGTTGCATCTCTTGCTTGCCTTTACTTTAAAAGAGAGGATGTGGGTCTGTAGGCCAATCTGGCAGAATCCATCCACCTTCCTGTCTGCTGCCTTTTTTACATGCACATTTCTTCCAAAAATGCAAATTTTAGCTTCAGGTCTTTCTAGCCGTGGATTCCTTTTTCACCCATTCACTCAACGAAAACAAAGTTTAGCAATAACTCTTGGATGACATAAAAACAGCTAGGCCAATACTTGTGTTAGCTGTAAACGCTGAAGTATATTCTTGTATCAGGCATAAGTATGATGCTGTAATCAAATGCATGCAGTAGGTTAGTTTATCCATTTTGTTTTGCTTTTTAACTCCTCAACTTTTCCATTCTTTTAATCTCACGGAAAGAAATAAATAATGAATTCAAAGACCAAGAGACAAATTTGAGGTGTCTTTAGGATTATAGGTAAATATTGAGGTGTCTTTGGTGGAGAAAAAAACTTCCAGATGGGTTGCTAGGAAACAACATAGAGTGTTTTTTTTGTTTGTTCATTTGTTTTGTTTTTTAATGGATTAGTTATGCAAAGTGCAAGATAAAAAAGGATTTTTCTTCATTTGAATCGGTGTGTGTAAAATAGCTCCAATGCCCGTGCTGTTTGAGCATTATGAATTCTAGATGGACATAAGTTTTAAAAATGGTAGTCAAATGCTCATCTAAATTATTTGCACCAACAATTGATCTCTTTTTACTTCCTTCAGAATCCTTGTAGACTCTGCATTATAAATTTTGGAGACTGTGGCTATTACTTCTTCCTTTTGTAATCCACTTTGTTGTTTTCTACTTTAGAGGTTGGAGAACGAGGACTGCTTTCTATTCTGGTGTAGAACCAGAAGCTTCTCTAGTGGGTCCTTGTATTCTGCTGTTATAGATTTCAGTTTTTTCAATATATAACTATCCATGCATGCTAAGATAAAAACAGTGTCAAGAATGAGTTTACACCATCATTCCATGCAGCTAAGGATTCCTCACTTCCTCCTTTCAGACTCTCAAACACAAAACCAAAAAAACCCCCCACTTAGTTCCAGGGATTGACTACTATTTGGGGGCAAGTCCTCTGCTGCTTTCTTGTTCCCACACAATGTGGGAGAATGTCAAATCCCTACTTATTTACTTTGCACTTATAATTTTACATCTGTTCTACACTGTAGATGTCTGGAGCCTTATGAAATGCTTTCTAAAGGTTTGAGCACAATTCTTATCGGTTTTATCTACTAGTAGAAATACCTTTTATAAATGAAAAATAGAAGAAAAATCTTAATGCAAGTTAGATGAATTACTTTATTCTGATGCAATGTGGAATATTTCATTCAGAATTAATCTTTCTCAAAGATCATCATATTCTGCAGTAGTCATACTTTTTCCTTTTCCTTCCCCAAATAACATGCTATTTTATTTCTTGAGTATTGTGTAGTTTGAAATTACCTTTGAGCTTCATTTTAAGAACAAAACCCAGAGCAGATTTACTGCTCTGACAGCTCCCTAGACAAGAGTTGTTTGCTCATTCTGACAAATGTGTATGTATTGGAATTCAATGTCTAGATGCAGAAATGGTAGTGGCAAAATGCAACTTGTAGGCAGTTAATTAGAATTGTTTTGATATAGGTTTTCTTATTCACTCAAAGTAGTCCAGCCACCAGTCATTGAGTAATTTGAGCAGTAATTGAGTAGTTAAATGGGCACTTGATTTTAGTGTGAGCACAGCCTTGTGCAATGTAGCCTGTACTGTTGTGGGCTGGGCATGTTGGACAGGGTGCTGGAGCTATCTCTTTAAAGGTATGTAGAATCCAGCTGTCTCCAGAGAAAGGAGAAGATCAGGTGCCTGATTTTCATACTTTCTGAGAGGAAGCCACCAACATTACAACACATACAGATCATTTTATTTGCTTTCTATTTATAAAAATGATGTGTGAATGTCTGTGCGTATCCTGATGACTGATGCTTCATATGCATTTCAGAAAGTTGTTTAAACCCAATAAATATCAGAACAAGAAGGCATAAGCTGTCCATTAACACATTTAGACTGGGAATTTTAGAAGGTTTCTCACTGTCAGAGGAAATCTTCCAAATGGAAAACTTTAAGGCAAATCAAAATTGCACTAGTGTTAAGGTTCAAGCACCATGCAGAAACTCCATTTGAAAACTAAATTGGTAGCCTGCAATAAGCAATAGGACTTGACCCTGGAGATGACTTTTTGATTTCTCTGTATATCTCTTTTGACATGGGATACCATTGCATCTCTCACTTTAGTCAATTTTGTTGTGCACTGATGTTTTGGGCACTGAATTCCTTTATTTTTAATTAAGCAACATCCTACCTCGTCCCTCCTCCCCCCTTTCCCTTGGCGTGCATACAGACGTAAAATACACCCTTGTCAGTAAGTGTGTATGTTTCCTGAGACTGCCTTATGTGCCTCAGTCCTGAGTTGGAGGGCTTCTTTTTGAAGCTGAGAAGGTTCCATTGTATTTTTACTGTAGCAGTAGGGGTGTGTGTGTATGTGTTAAGGTTTGCAACATGCTCTTATTAAAAGGAACTTGCTTGAGCAAAGAGTGAGCACAGCCTGGCTGTGCGCACAGAACCAATCAGAAAGACTTCCACCTCGATCTGACAGAGATGTACTGGTAAAGGTTGCTGATGATGGTGGTTGTGGAGGCTGTGTGTCTAGGTTAGGGATTTTGGCTGTAGCTATGTTGGTCTAAAGACATAGGCAGGCATGGTTCTATGGGTAGATCTTTTATTCGGCCAACTGAGTAGTTGGAAAAAAGTTCTTAGCAAACTTCCTGCCTAGGTCAGGGATGGCCAACCTGCACCAGAAGTGCCGCAAGTGGCACATAGCAGGTTGGGGAGAGAAGGCAGGTAGCAGAAAGCAAAGTACCAGATCAGGCAGGGAGCATAGGAAAGAAAGTGAACATCCGGTTGGGGTGGGGGAGGTAGGGTGGGGATGAGACTTCAGGAGGATGCGGAGATAAGTTGTGGCACACCTGCCACAAAGTTGGCTCCCACTGATCTAGGTAAATTGTGCTTGTGTTAAGGTTTTGGTAGAACTGCTAGATGTCCCACTTATTTGTTACAGTACAGAATTATGAGTTCTTTTTTCAACAAGCATTCAACAAGAACACAAATTTAAGGCTTGTCTCATATAGAGTGAAAACTGCATCAACGAATAGGCCGTAGCACCTAAGGATAAGAATAAACTGTGAGGAGCGATTCAGTTCAGACTGTAAAGAGTTTTTTACTTATACCTGAAGCAGCCTTGCTTTCCCTGTGCCCCTTATGACTTTTCAAATTCAAATGTGGATTGTGTGGGTTATTTTTTTTTGTCTTCCAGAAGTAACTTCTAAAATAAGAGAGCCTGACAAATTAGAAGCTGTTTCTAAGGTATTGTGTTTTAAATAATAGGCAAATGTGTAGATCACTTCTCAAGTTGCCTGAGCACTTCACTTTTCCTCCACCACGTTAAGTCATTCCATTACTCCCCCATTTGTTAAAACACTTAGAATATATTCAGCTCCTTTTGAAACCCATAAGAGATGCAAATATTTTGCCAGTGTTTTAAATATCCTATGGGCTTCTGTCTTTTTAAACTTTTTAAACCCCATATAAAGTGCTGTATGTCTGGGGACCAGGGTGAAATTTCCCCTTCGCATGGGCTGGCTACCACTTTGCTAATACAAAATTTCCACTTCTTTTTGCATATTTGGTTAAATACATTCAGCTAGCTGGAGCTTTTAAATGTCCCTGAACCCTCAGCAGACCACCTTGGTTAAAGCAGCTGACTTTGATTGCTAAATGGTTCTGACTTATTGCAAAGCTGTCACTGTTAGCTTGGAAACTTAAGAATTTGTACATGCAGCTTTGAGGAATTTATGTTGCCATTGTAGGAGGACAGGGCATCATAACCTGCTAATTGATATGGCTGTAAGTTAATGGGGGATGTAATTTGACTTGTACAATGGGAAAATATTTTTTGTGGCAAGAGCGGTGTTATTTTTCCTTGACAGTTTTATTAAACAACAACAGTCTTGTTGGTCTCCCTCTGTGCTCACTGGAGTTGCCTTAGTTGCTCTGTCTGACCTTGACTGGGATTCTTGGTCCTGCCAGCTTTATGTTCTACCTATACCCCTTAATTGTCTAATCCTTTTTCCTATGCGTCCCTGAATTCTTGAGAACAATTTATGGGAGTGATGTAAGATGGTTGTTAAGGGTACATATTTTTTTTCTGGTTTTGATTAGCTTTAAGGCCCCTGAAGACATGCAGGTAAGGCATGGTGGGATCTGATGCATGACCCACACACTCACACTTCCTGCCATGACACATGGATGTGGCAGGAGGTGTGATTGTGGGATTACACATCAGATCCCATCACACCTTACTGCTGGTGCAAGGGGAGCCTGGGATCATGATTCCAATCCTGACTTCCCTTGCACTGGCCAGTAGCAGGCTCCTGTGGCTGGGAGCCTCCTCCGCTGGTGGCGGGGGCACACCATGCACTCCAGCAGCTGGGAGTCCCATGAGCTGACTCAGGTTCCCAGCCACAGGTGTGCATGGTGCATCCCCACAACTGGGTGCCTGTAGCTGAAGGGGCTCTGAGCCACAGGGGTGCACCTGGCCACACATTGAGTTAATGGCATAATAAGAATCAGCCAGAAAGTTATGTCGTGCATTTTGAATGGAATAACTTTTTGGCTTATTCCTCACTTAATCATGCTATTAACTGATTGACTATGTAGCTGGGTTACAACTTAAGACATAATTGACTGATTAATCACTCCTTAAGTGTAATGTGTTGCTGGGGTCTCAGTTAGTTAGAGCCAACCATATGCTAGGGCCAGAATTTCTAGAAGAGATCAGATCCTATTTTGGTTATATTTTTAAGTTTCCAGTGTATTGGGAATTGAGCTCTTTTGAAAACGTACATGTAGTTTGTTTAGGTGCCTAAACTGTTCCTGTAAACCAGGGTCGCCAACTGTCCATAAATTTATGGACAGTCCATAAAAGAAGTGGTTAAAAACCCTTGACCATAAAGTCCATAATAATATGTTGATGTCAGTAACATTTATGGACTCTTGGCAACCCTGTTCCTGCTGCCGCTACCCACTTTGAACCTCTGGAAATGGAAACACTTTGATATGTCACTTGGGAGATAGGACTCCTTGTTGCTCCCTCTTGTGGGGAGTGGGCAGACAAAGGCAGACCTGACTGTCAGGGAGCAAGCATGTCCAGTTACAGGGCGCAGGGCTTGAAGTGTCCCTGTCCTGTACTCAAGTCTCCTAAAGTAGGATGGGTCTACTCCAGAGCAGCCAGCCCTGGTCTCCCTTGCACCCCTGTATTGCATAGGCTGTCTGAGGCATCTTGAGCCTGGTTTTCTCTCTCTGGAACTGGGCTCAGGCACTAGTTCCCTTTGCAGTAGGAGGTTGCTGCCTACATTTTGGTGGAATGGGGCTCCTTCCTTTGGTCTGCACATATTGCAACAGCTGCAGGGCAGCCTGGGTCAGAGACTGGGTGCTGGAAGAGCACAGAGGCAACATGCAGGACTCCTGGATTACTTTTACACCAGACTTCTCGGGGGGCGGAGGGGGGGCTACAATATGACCAGACCTCTCCATGGATTTGGGGGAGGG
Organism: Alligator mississippiensis; assembly: GCF_030867095.1. NCBI lineage: Eukaryota > Metazoa > Chordata > Crocodylia > Alligatoridae > Alligator > Alligator mississippiensis. The sequence continues at coordinate 207,149,303 of NC_081826.1, forward strand.
GGGGTGCATATGTGTCTGTGAATGCATGTGTGTGTGTGCACACATGTTCACTAATTTGGATTACATTATATAAAAACACATTAGTAAAAAGTCTTATTATCTATAAGAAGTTTGCAGATTGTCAGTTAAAAAAAGTCATGGGTGGCAGTTCTGCTGATAACTTCGGAGGTGCTTGCCATTTCAGAGCTCTTTTGAAAATGTGACCCTAGTTCTTGGGGGAAGGAAGAGGGGAGTTCTTGGTTTAGAGTTTTAAATGTCTAATGGTGAAGCAGAGAGAGGTAGTTAGCCATGTTAATTTGAACTCAAGCAGAGACAGGGTAGATTTGCACCTTGGAGGCTAACAAAAGCAGGAGGTGCCTTGCATAAGCTTTCATTAAGTAGCAGTTTACTTAATCGGATGCTGTGAAAGGACTGCAGTTCTCATCCTAAGCACGTGACAATACCTATTGTCTATGGCCAAGGTCTGTTACAACTGTATCTACTCTGATCTTGCTGACCATGAGGTAGGTACACCTTGATCTAAAGCAGGAATTCCTTCAATTCCAATACAATCCTGAAACTGTAGCAATTCAAATCAACAGAGCCAGACTTAGTCTGTGCTTGGACCTGCTTTAATACCAACCCTGAGATATGGACAACAGATTCCCTTTGGTTGTCACCTACAGCTTGCAGCTTGAATACCTTTAGACTTCATTAATGATCTCCAACCCTTCCTGGGAAATTATAACTATCTCAAGGTAGCCATGGGGGACAAGTCTGTCCTGGCACACAGGCAGCCCCCAATGTCACACAGCATTTCTCCAGCACCAGGCTACCTAACTGCTATTCTCATGGAGGCACCAGGCCTTGCCCTGGACCCAGATGTCACCCATGCACTTCATCAATACAGACTGTATTATTGCTGGATGAAATAACGTAGGTTACAAGGTCCAAAGTTCATCTACCTCCTCCTCTACCATCATATATGCCATCACCCCCTTACAGTGTCCCTCTGCCATTTACATTGAACTGGCGGGGTGACCTCTTTGTTTAAGGAAGAGCAAACCCTGATCTGACATCAATACCAGAAGGACACACAAGCCTGCAAAACATTTAAACTTCCTTGGACGTTCCATCACTGACCTCAGAGTAAAACAACAAAACTAAAAATGAACTTAAATGGGAAATTGTGGAACAAGAAATTATTCAAAGACTGGATTGTATTAAGTATGGGCTAAACTGAGAGTAGGAGTTCTTGTCCCATTACCTGGATTAGTTTTTAGAGCCTCTTTTGTCCCTCAATGGTTTAACTAATTTGTTTTTTTTCCCCTCTCTCTTACCCACCTTACCTCTCCCAGCAGCAGCCTCTTCTTTTTCCTCCCCCCTTTTCTAGCCTTTGTATTCTAATGGATGCTTTCTATTTAAGGTGCAGACAGAAGTACAGCTCCTAGGCCTAACTCCTGGTGCTTCACAGAAAGCACTGTTAGGCCGATCCTCCCGACCCAACAGATGATAGCTTTTGAGTTGGGAGGGTGTGTGATCAAGTTCCATTGTAGAGCTGATCCAGGGAGAGAGGCTGTCTCTGTGGCTTCTTCCCCTTGCTCTGATTTCTGCCCCACTTTCCCAGCTCCCATTCCTCAAATGGGAGGCAGAGAGGGAGGTTCGATCTGGGGTTTCCCCATCTGTGCTGGAGTTGGGGGTGGGGATGGAATTGGATTTGAGCCCCCCATTTTGGAGGGGCTGTAATCCATTTATCCCACCCTCCAGTGCCAGCTGGGCAACCTCCAGAACAAGCTCTCTATGCCCTTTCCCCCCCTCCCCCATTCTGAAAACGGCTCTGGGAGTAGTGCTGTGCTGCGTCAGCTGAGCCCTGCTCGTGGTGCATGCAGACAGATTGCCTTCATTAACTTCTGCTTTGGAGTGCATTCATCTGAACCCTCATAGAATTGGGCCCCTTTAAGTGCTCTGCAGCCATGCACTTGTTTGGTCGTGGCTGTAGAGTGCTTTCAGGGGCCAGATCAGCTGAAAATTGTCACCTGTCTTTGTTATTAGAAGCTCTGCTGTTTACAGTCCCTTCATAACATCTGATGAGAAAGCATTAGCTTTCGTAAGCAGCAGGCTATGTACTGTATACATGTGTGCAGATCTGCTCTGATATGCTGGAAATTCAGCTGGAGCATGGAAATTAATGTGCTTTGGCAGCCTTCCACATCACATATATCAGCACAGCTCTATGCTGAAAAAAAGGCAGCGGGGCAAATAAAACATGTTCGATGAGCTTTAGTTCAAAGCACCCCACCACCATTTTTTCAGCACAGGGATGCTGATGCATGTGACACACAGGTGCTTTTAATTAGAACAGTTCACTAATTAAAGCGCCTGGTGCTGCATCCCACAACATGTGTAAAAATGCCCTCTAAATTTTATTTGGCTTATAAGGTGCAAATCTACCCTGCCTAATGGTGAAGCATCCACAGTATTTAGAGAGCACACCAAAGAATTTTAATCTTTCTGAAAGATCTACAGCAGTTGCTTCTGTAACTGGATAATGGAAGAACCATTCCCTTAGGGACCCTCCAGTCCCCTGTAAGTGCTAATGATCAGTTTTCAAAGAAATTTTCCCCTGCCCCCAAGGTAAAAATATCTTCTGAGATTTTATTTCAAGACTCTTTATAAACTTACTAAGTCATCGTAAAATACACTGACAATGCTGGAACATCGTGTTCCATTTCATTTTTGAACTTGCAGAAAAAGTTGTAATGGTTGATGAGTCTTCAGCACAGGAACCGATGTGACTAGCACTAAAAAATTCTAGGAACTCCAGGATAAAGCAGAAATGTTGAGCGAAGTAGGATTCTTCAATCTCCTAAAAGTTTCTTCTAAGCATTTTCATAATTTTATATGGCTACGTCATAAAAAAGGAACAATAGCTTGAACATTCCTGGTAGAAGTTGCAGTGTATCTCTTACACTAGTTTCAAGTGCTTTTTGACTTATTTAAATACAAGTTTGATCCATAGTTCTTGATGAACTGACTCGTGTGTGTGAACCTCTTATATTCCAGGAGAGTTCATGTAAGGCTTACTGTTGAAACTTGTACATCATCAAGTCTTGTCCATAAGCAGGTAAGTTTTTATTTTAAAAGCTATGCATCTCATAAGTTTCCACTTTTGTCTGCTAAATGGAATGTAAAACATCTTCATGTGATGACATAGGCTTTTGGACTCATCTCCTTAAGACTATGGATTGCTGTGAGAAGTTTTGTGAAGCTTTCTTGGGCATCTAAAGTATGCTGAAATATTTTTTTATTAGAAAAATATTCTTAACTTAAATAACTTAATATTCTTAATTCAGTGAGCTAAAATTGACATTGTAGATAAGATGACTACATTTGTTCAGTGTCTACCGCCACTCAGTGAAGTGCTCTTACTACCCTTGTAATTGTATTGTACCCCCTCACTTCCCCACCCCCTTTAAAACAAACAAACAACAACCCTTTTTGGGGTTTGTTTTAAGTTCATGTCTACAACCTCTCCCTTCCCCTAACTAACAAACAAAAGCCACAAACCCTAATGAAACCTTCAAGGGGACCATGGTCCCTTTCACTATTTTTACAGCAGGGGTATCAAAATCTATCCAGTCTCTGAGCCAGATTGGGACCAGTCCCCTGTGCTGTGTGCAGCAGCTGCAGTGTTGGGTCCAGTTTGTGTGCTTTATGTTCCAGGGCTTGCCTTATGTGTGGCAAGTGTGCTGAACTTGATCCTGTTCTGCATGGAGAGTCATTCTAGGGCATGGGCTGCATGTGGCATCCTGTCAGACTAGCCCTACATGCTGGCTCTGGGGCTGGTCTGGTGTGGGTCCTCCTAGAGCCAGCACCTAGGGCCAGTCTAGCAGCTTGCTGTATGCAGCCCATGTCCCAGAACCCCTGTGCTACTGCAGTGTCAGGCCCACTCTTCCACTCCATGCAGAGCAAGCCCTGGGGCCCCCACATGCTGCATGTGGTGCATGGGCTGGACTGGCCATACATGCTGTATGCAATATAGGAGGCCAGTATGGGGTGTGTGGTGCATGCGGTGGCCTGCCAGACTGGCCCTGCATACTGGCTCCAGTGCAGCTTGGTCCAGATGGCCCTAGAGCTAGCATACAGGGCTGGTCTAGTGGGATACTGCTTGCAGCCCAAACCCTGGATAGACCACCTGCACTGTCTGCAGCATACATAGCAACTGGTCCAGCCCATGCACTGCATACAGCATGTGGGGACAGTGTATTGTGTGGGGATGGTCCAGAGACCCACAGGCTGAATTATATGGCTCCATGGGCCAGATCCAGCCCAACGGCCATATGTTTGACCCCCTGCTAAATAAGACTCTAAATAAACTTATGTTCAGCAAGTAATGGTTAATAGAATTCTACTTTTTGACAGGAAATTATTGTGCGTGTTACAGATGATGCAGATCCACTATTCTTGTATTCTCTTTTAATTGGAGAAGAAGACTTTCAGAGGTAAATATCTATTTGATTTCCTCCTCCTCCCCACCCCCCAATCCTTCAAGGCTTAGCAGAACTTGGTGTTTATGTTGTAAATATTGTTGTGAAATATTTTCTGCTGTTTTTGCCTCGCTTGATAGGCTGTAGGCAGGCAAGATTTTTTAAGTAGATGTGATATCTTTTAGTAGAACAACTGAGTAGTTGGGGAAAAAAACTCTTAGCAAGCTTTTGGGCACAGTCACCCTTCTTTAGGGAGTATCTGCTGGTCTGAGATTCCCAAGGAGGTTTTTATACAAGTATAATTTTTTTTTTTTATATAAGTATAAACCTATATAGAGAGGTTCATATAGGCTATATAAACCTTTGCAGTTCATATGAAAGCTGCAGTGTTGTGGCATTTAAAAACATAGGATGGGGAGAGACCTCAGGTCATTATGTCCAGTCTCCCGCTATCACTGGACATTGTCACACTACCTTGCATAAACTGATCAAATTCCTATCTTAAAGCAGTTGGGTTTCTTGCCCCATTGCTGCAATTTGGAGTATTGTGACCTCCCTTCTTTGATCTTCAGGAACCTTTTCCTAATATCCAGCGTAAGCTTATTCATGGTCAGTTCTACCCATTTATTCTGGGGCAGTAGAACATGAATAATTTCTAGGATCAGGTTCTTTTATTTATGCAAAGATGAGGATTTTTGAACCAACCAGGGGTATTGGACAGCCACAGCAGATAGCTTCATGGCACCACTGAGGTGCCCCAGCTGATAGATGCAGCATCCTTTGAGGTAAAAGCTGCAGCACAGTTAGTTTTGCAGGACTGCTATGGTGTTTTGGCTGCGTGTAAAAGCATCAAGCTTTGAAGTAATGGCTATAGCAAATGGCTGTATGACTTAGCCTACAGTTTGCAATCTGCTATGAATCAAGCAGGCTGGCTGTGCACCATATGACTGTGAATGTGCCAACATTATCCTTTTGCCTAAATAGTGGTTTTTTGGGGTTTTTTTCCTGCTTCCTGCCCCCCCTCCCCCAATACACTTATATGGTAGCAATCACATTCCATTTGGGCCTTTGCTAGTGTAAACCCGGATTTCTTGGTCTTGTGAGATGGCCTCTCTATTTCTCTTTTCATCCTAGTAGTCTCTCTTTGCACTGAACCATGTTTTGAGTTAATCTTTCATGAACATGGGTGACTGTGTTAATATCTACCTTTCTCTACTGAAAATATACTTTCTGTTATGGCCAAGGATTGCAATTGCCTTTCTTCTATCATTGCTTGCTATTGGTCATTCACAACCATCCTATATTTGTTCTTTTCTGTCACTTTTTCATTAGATGAAATCCTAATTTATGGCAGAAATTCGTATTGGTTATGAAGTGTATAACTTTGCATTCTGTACTTTGAAATGCCATCCATTTCTGTTACTTCAGTTCTCAAGACATGTTGTATTGCCTGTATTCTTGTGACTTGATATAGTGACATGGGCTAAGCACTCCTGTAGCCTATCTGCACTACCTACTTGCCAAGTCCTGGCATGTGTTGTGAAAGTAAGGATGAGGGGAGGGGAATTATAGAAGTTGCCTTAAGGGTCTTCCTCATCCACCCCTCCCTCCCCCCACCCCTGCCCCTGTATCTTGGTCTAGTTCTCTATATTGATGATCTCAATTTATTTCTGATGAAATTGGTAATCTCATCAAAAAAATTTGTTAGTGTGCCCCTACTGTTTGTCCACTAGATGATCCCAAAAACTAACCCCTAAGGAATTGTATTATTCATTTCTCTCCAGCCCAGTTATTTTTTTTTTCCCCTTACATACAGGTAGTAGTTGCCTCCCCTTTTAAGCAGTTCCTTATATTCTAATTCTTTTACTAATCCCTATCTCTTCTACTTGAATGAGTACAATGTGTAAATGGCAATGCAACATATTAAAGGCTGTTGATTTAAATAAAAAAAGAATATGTGGTTTTGACCTTAGCTTCTGTTCTGAAAGAGGGTTTTTTGTTTGTTTTTTGCATCTCAGGCATGCATATTAGGAAATCAAGCAATGATCCTGTTGGCCTTTGTTAACCAATGTAAAATTTTTATGAGAGAATTATGTTAATGTAGTAAACTGTAGTCCTTGTTAAATATACTTCATCATGAATTAATGATGTTTTTTCCATTTTTCACTTTATGCTCTTGAGAGAGTCTTGCAAACTCTGAATTGTCCTCACAGAGTGCCTGAAGGTTTTATGCACATGTTCTTGCTGTCTCAGTGCTGAAAGTGAATGGCTGGTAGCTTTTTTTTATTCTTCTGTCTTGTTTGATTTGCTCCCCACCCCCACCTCCCAAATCAAATACCAATTTTGAACGGATACTTTAACTAAAAGGGTTTTTTTGTTCATTTTCAAAGAGATGCTTGTTTCATTAACCTCCAGAGAAGCATCATCATGGACAAAAACGGTCCAATTAAGGGAAATGGATAATGACAAAACTTGCTCTCTTTGAATAATGCAGTAAAACACTGCTCCCACTTGGATAGGTTAATTGTTTTACAGACTGACACTGTTTCAGGTATGATATTGTTCTCTTTGACTGTTCTTTAGAAAGAATGTCCTTTTGTTCCCTCTTACAGTTTAAAGAGCCAGCAAGGACTGCTAGTGGAGTTTTCAGCTTTTCCACAGAAATTCATTGATTTGTTAGAACAGTGCATTTTGGAACAAGGAAAACAAGTCCCTAGGTAAGGCCAGGTTCATCATTTCATTAGAATTCACTTCTGAAAAGAGCATTCAATAAAAGGAAATCCTTACTGGTAACAGCATTTCAGTGACTAGCCCAACAATTCGTAGATCATCTGTAGATGGTAGGATATCATGGTGATAAACAAAATCTTCAGAAATGTTAGAGCAGTTCCTGTGCTTATAGCCCCATGTTTGAGGAGTTTAACTCTGGTAAGAAAGCCATGTACATATAACTCGGAGAGAAATATTATTCTACCAGTAACTAAAGAAATAAATTTTCTATCCTGACAATACCACCATTCTCTGTATTACTCAGGCCTGCAATATAGGGGTCAGTTGTCTCATCTGTCTTCACTGCCTCATGTCCAAATTTTGTGAGACTCTATGTATTTATTTACTTATTTTTTTGACTTGGAAAAGATTGGTCCTTTTCTTAGTCATGTCTTTCAATATCTTGCCATATCACTTTCCTTTATGATGCATCTTTCTTTCTGGCCTTCCTGCACTTGACATTGCCTTCTGTAGTCCCTACAAAATACTGCAGTTAAAACCATCTTCCTTGTTTTTGGTTTGATCACATGTGCTGTTTACAGATGTGGGGGGAGGGAAACAATGCTTTATTTTAAGCTCAGTGTGGGGATGCAATGCATCCTTGTCTTTCTGTTGTTACCCCAACATCTGTATAGCTCAGGCACTTCAACGAGGCTTTTTGGAGTTTTTATCTAATAGCCGATTTCAACTGGCTATTAGATAAAAGTGTCAAAAAGCTCTGCTGAAGTGTCCAATCCATACAGATGCTGAAGAGCTGGGTTGAACTAACATGCTGCTGCTTCTGGTAGAGCACTGTTTTTGGGCTGAGTGTTTTTTTTACGTCTCTTGGTGCCCATTATTACCTAGTTTCAACCCTTCTTCTTTTCTGCTGTTCTCTATTATATGTAAATAGTTCTAACTTATTGAATTCAGTAGGCAGCAATTTTTAATATTTACCTTTTTTTGGTATGACTAGGTTTTTAATTCAACTGGTAACATCTCCTGTTCTGGACTTCATGACAACATGTTTAAATATAGTGGAAACCAATCCATTCAAGCATCTCACTCATTTGTCTCTAAAGCTTTTGCCAGGAAGTGACAGTGACATCAAAAAATATCTTGCCCTCTGCATTCAGAATTTAAAGGTATGATTTAAATCCTCATCTATTAGGCAATGACTGCTGTTGGCAAGAACCAATAATAAAATCTAAGTTCCTGATCCCCAAAAGTGCTGGGGAAGTCCATCCTTACTTCCATGAAGAGCCACATAGATTTGTGCTAGTTAATACAATAGCTAGTTCTTACACTTACATTAAATATACACATTATCAATTTATTTTAAGTGTTTGGGCCTGAGTTGTGTGTTTTTGGTTGATTTTTTTTATTGCAGAAGTCTGGTGATTCAGGAGAGTTGCTCTTGGCTTTTTTACTAGTTTAAAGATGGGAGTTGGGTCCAGTGTCTGTTAAGTATATTGAGGATGAAATTCCAGTATTTTAACTGGCTGTGTATTTACTGGTTTACTCTTGAAAAGAATAAGAAATAATAGTGGAATTCTTCCATAGGCCTGCCTGGTCTAACCAAAATTTTTAGTGCATAATTTAGTACTTTCAAAACAACTGAGATGCTGAATTTGGTAGAGATGGTTCGTAAGAGTTAAACCTCACAAATCTTCTGTTTCTTAAATCCTGTCTCTTACCTGTATGAAGATCCAATTAAAAATAAATTCTAGATAAATAGAGGTTTGTGCTGTGACAGCAAATAGCCTCCTTTCCAAATCAGGGTTGGTACACACGGATGGTGTACACAGTATGCCATCCCTTTTATGGGGGGCTATTTTTTCTTTTCTCTCTGCTACTTTAAAGAAAAAGAATCTTTAAGTGGAATGTGAACCTCAGGACCTTTAAGTATCTTGCAAATCATTGTTGATGGAGTCAGTTTGGAAATTGCATATAATGAGTTCTTTTGCCTTAAAAGAAATTGCAGGAAAGATGTAAAAGGCATGTATATGAAAGACAAAGAATACTCGAGTACCTGACAGATTTATCCTTCTATATTAAATCCTTTAAAAGATTTTATGCAAATTTTAAATTTTCTCCCTTTGTTCTTCTAGACATACAGCTCTTATTGATTTTTTTTTTCCCACTGATTTGATTCATACAATAATTGCTTTACAGCAAGCATAGTGAAATAAAACAAAAAGGTTATTTTGCTAGCAAGGTAGAAGGAAGCCACCTAGTTAATGTATAATATCATTGATAGCAGTAGTTGTGTATGGGGAGAGGTTCATGTATCAGCAAATAACTGTAGATGTATAAATGCTAGGGATGTACGAAGCAGGCAGTATTCAATTCAGATTCAACCCAGTTCAGGGGACAGGGATTTGATTTGCTGATTTGGATCACTGTCCTGATTGGATTCCGCTGAATTGAAATCTGAAGATTCGATTCTGATTCGGACAATCAGCAATTCAGCCATAGACACAGCTTTATATGTTTTTGTTTTGGGTTTTTTTTTGTTGTTTTTTTTTTTTTTTTCTATGGACCTTGAGGTATCAGGCGCGGCTTGTGAACGCTGAGATAGTGGGGCGGATGGAGCGTCCCATGGCAGTGTGGGGGCGGTCCTCTGCGTTCTTGGCAGGAGACCCCCGCCCACTCTCCCCGACTCGGCAATTGGCTGCGGGGGGACACCCAGGAGGCACCAGTCACTGAGCCGGGGGGACGGGGTTCCCATCGCACTTGGCCCCACAGCAATTGGCTCCACCATCTCAGCGTTCACGAGCCGCGCCTGGTACCTCGAGGTATGTAGAAATGCATATAAAGCTGTGTTTATGGCTGAATTGTTGAATTGAATTCGATTTGATTTGGAGAGATTAATGGGTCTCTTGATTTGATTCAGAGATTTGGCCACCAAATCAGGCCAAATCTCCTCCAAATCAAATCAGTGACCAAAACTTCGCACAGCCTTAATAAATGCCTAATTGTGACATACTCTATTTCAAATAGTCTAATGGTTGGGGGGTGTTTCTTAATAGGAAGAAAATAGTAGATTGGAGGACCAATTGCACAAATCTGAAGAAGGATTTTCAAAAAGACTAATTGTAATACAGCAGGTATGAAACATCCCTTAAAAATAAATAAAAAATTAACCTTGAAGCTGTGGGGCTAAACCCACGCCATAGTCATGTTAAAAATATAACTCCTATACAAACAGAAATCAGCATGTGGTATTTTTAGGTTTTGGCAGAAAAAAGTAAGGACTTGGATAAACTGCAAAATGAATGGACAGCACAGACTACTTCACTGACTAACAAGTACACCAAGGAAATCACAGCAGAAAAGGAAAAAGTGCTGCAGGTAAGTAGAAGTACTACTTGATAGCTCATGAGAAGCAGCACCTACGTGGCTTACATACAGAATACTGCATGCCTATAGAATGAGTAGTGCTTGACTTCTGAAGGAATTGTTTCCTCTTTCTGAAAAAAGCATTTCTCTGAGTGATGGTGAAATATTTAAATGTTGAGTTGTAATATTGCCTGTGGTTTTCATGAGTCTGATGCATGTTTTTTTTTTCACTAGCTTTTAAGTTGCCTATAAACTGCTGCTTGTATAGTGTATTTACTTGACTTTACTAATATCCTTGTTTTTCTGTTTAAGATTCAAACACAGTATCAGCTTCAGCAAGAACAACAAATGAGAGAGATAGAAGCAACTTACAACAAAAAAATACATCACTTAGAAGTCAGGGTATCTGAATTAGAAACGGTTAATAAGGACCTTACAGAAAGAAAATACAAGTCTGAATCTTGTATACGGGAGTTGAAATCTAAACTTTCAGGACTTGAAGAGGTATGGTAGATAGTTGGTTATTTAAATTTTTTTTTGTTCTTGTTACAAAGAGCATATTTTTGCTTTTTTTTACATAATGATACAAATTCTGAATATGTCTACATTTGAAGAGCAAATACTTCTGACATCTAGTCCTAAACACCATCAGACTATTGAAGTATCAGCTAAATGATATTGCTGATGTATGAGGAGGGCAGATTTGCCACAGGCCACAATGTCTTGACCAAAATTTTCTTACAGTGAGGTCAGAAACTTTAATAGTGTTCTCAGACTTCTGGACACTAAACTGACTGCACCATGGATAGATACCAGGGGACACTAACATGCCCCCAGTGCCTAAGGACCCTGTGTTGGCAGTAAATTGAGGGAGCCAGATAAGCAATGGGCATAGAATCATAGAAAATTTGGGTTGGAGGGGACTCAGGAGGTCATCTAGTCCAAACGCCTGCTCAAGGCAGGACCATCCCCAATGAGATCATCTCAGCCAGGGCTTTGTTCAGCCTGGCCTTAAAAACATCCAAGGATGGAGATTCTACCACCTCTATAGGCAGCCCATTCCCATGCTTTATCACCTTCCTCATGAGAGTTTTTTTCCTAATATCCAACCTAAACCTCCCTTGCTGCAACTTGAGATCATTGTTCCTTGTTTTGTCATCTGCCACCACTAAGAACAATCTAGCTCCATCTTCTTTAGAATCATCCTTTAGGTACTTAAAGGCTGCTATCAATTCCCTTCACAGCCTTCTCTTCTGCAGACTGAATAAACCCAGTTCCCTTAGCCTCTCAAGTCATCTGCCCCAGCCCCAAAACATTTTTGTTGCCTTCCACTTGACTCTCTTCAACTTGTCCACATCCTTTCTGTAGTGGAGGCCCAAAACTGGACACAGCACTCCAAATGTGGCCTCATCAGTGCAGAATAGAGTGGAATAATTAATTGCCTCGATCTGCAAGCATTTGCTTGCCCACTGAGATTGAGGAAGATGGAAAAACCTTGAGGATCCCTGCCAATATGACCAGTATGACCCTCGGCATGTAAGCAAGATAAACTCGGCATGAATCTTTTCGGAGGTACCATCTTGGAGATCTTGTCTACCCCAGTATTATCATATCTTTGATAATTGTGTAAAGTGTAAATTGATGTAAATTGGTTTCTCAGTGTAGCTATGCCAGCTCATAAAAGCTGAGAACCTGGTCCTTTTAGTGACTTTTAGGATGAGGTCTGTAGGCTCCTTTTGAAAATCCTCAACTTAAGGTAATGTCAGAATTACTTTGGATCTATACAAGTCCTGCATGTACAGGGGAAAAAAGAAGTCAATGTATCATGTTAATTTCCAGGAAAAGTAATTCCCAATTTAAATACAGTTGATATGGAAATCTTTCCTCTGGAGCATGTGGATGCTGTGCAATTACTGATCCATAATTGTATATTTGTTTCTCAATTATGCAAATTTCTGCACTCTGGCTGAGGGAGATCTGATTTGCATAATTACTGTATAGCTATAGCTTTTGCTGATTAACATCCAGCAATTACCTGAATCCCCCTCCTGTAACTGGCTACTGTTCTGAGTGCCCCACTCTAAGTCCATATCAAACCTCTTTTGCCTCAACAGTTACCATTGCTTCATCTATACCCAGATACTAAATGTCATTTAACAAAAATTGCTTGAGGAGGGAGGGTGATATAGCCTTTATGACAGTTGGACATGTTTTTTAGGTTGATTGACTGTTAACTACCCAAGTTTTTCAAAGATTCTGGACCTACATTGCTTGTAAGAAGTGGGATTGTCATTTGCATGTTTTAAAACACTTAAGAAAACATATTTCCAGGCAAACTACTCTTAAGCAAGACTAGAAATAAATCAATACATGATCAAGTCAACAAGCTAATTGTATTCCTGAATTGAGCTTATACCACTTAATTGGCTAAATTTATCAAAGTGAGAGCAAAATGATCAAGTCTTATAAATTCTAAGGTTTCAAGGAAGGTAGCTGGATTTATAACCAAATGGACACCTAAATAAACTTTTTTTTATCAGTTAATCAAATCTGCAACCTCAAGCTGTTTTAGTCTTAATGTTGTGCCCAAATTTTACCTTATTTAGAGGTCTGAAATTTTTAAAACTGAGAACCAATTGTATATCTTCCTCCTTGGGTGTAAAACTATGTGGCAACCGCCTCACTCCTCTTCCACTCCTCTCCCCCCATTTCACCCCCCCCCCACGAGAGACTATAATGCAGACCTTAACAGTACAGCCTTGATGAGCAGAAATTTGTCAACGTGTAGTCACTAGCAATGGCCAGTGATATTCTAAAAAATTCCCAGGACTTATAACATGCTCTAATGAGTATTGTAACAAAACAACAATTAAGCCTATTTTAAAATCTGGAAACTTATTAGCATCTTCCCTGTTGTGACCATTTTGGGTGCTTGGTGGCTTCTGCGTGGGCATCTGCACACATCGTACATAAAATTGCATTTTCACTTCCTGCTACTTAAAGAGGAAAGTGCAGCATGCCGGCCTTGCCACATAGCAAAAGCTGACTGCACTACAATAAGCTTGTTGTGTGGGAGAGATGGCTAGGCAGCCTGAGAATAAGTGCTGCAAGCAGCTGGGTTAGGCTGCAGTAGGGAAGGGCAGGCTGGTCATAAAGGGAAGCTGGGGATCCACGTGTTAGGAAGGGGTGGGACATTGGGGTACATAAGCCCAATGTCTGATGCCAAGCAGACAGTCTGGCCTTGTGTGGTCCAGTGAGAGGAGCTCCTGAGAGAAGGGCTACAAGAGGCAGTACCCAAACCATCCAGGAGATCAGGGATGGAAGCTCGAAAGGAAGTATAGCTTGCAGGTGATAGCCCAGAGTAGAGGAGACTTAGTTTGTGAAACAGCTTGTGTGTGTTCATGTTGTGATTTAAGCCTGATACTGGAGGACTGAGTTGTGGCCATTGGCAATGTGTAGGGGGTGCATGCAGGTGCATGTGCACCCCGAAATTGGCTGTGCACTCCCTAGAAGTGCCAGCCATGAAACCAGAAGTGCTGGTGGAAGTGCACTTCCGGTTTCGCCACTGGTGGTTCTGAGCTCAGCTATTTGGCTGCCAGGGGACCCCTCTGTTGGTGATCTGGTGTCCCCTCCCCTCCCCCCCCCGACTCGGGAGGCACCAGCTGCCTTTGGTTGTAGTACAGGAGTGCCTGGTGGGGCACCCTGTAACAGTAATTAGCAGGGAGTCCAAGATCTTGAGGGCTGAGTAAGTTAAGCCAAGGTTGGGAGGGCTGAAGCCCTCAGCGTGAAAAGCAGCGTGAAAACAGTCCCCCCTGGAGTCAGAGACTCAAGAGTGCTGAAGGATGGTTTAGAGCAGGGGCAGGCAAAGGCAGATCTGATCAGGACCATGGACTGGAAACAGATTCCGTTTCCTAGCAGCCGTGGCCCGTGTTGCTGAAGCTAGTTTTCATGGAGGTCCAGCAGTGGCAGTGCTATGACAACTTGGGGCCAGGGTTTCCATGGAGGTTGGTTTCAGCCACACTGGCAGGGAGCACAGCTTGGTGGGGACCTGTTCCAGGGCTGGGATCTTGCAGCAGTGACAGTGTGGTCTGGAGCCAGGACAGTGCTGTAGCTGACTGCCTGCATGGACCTATCACCACTGACCCTGTCACCCAGCCCTGGTTACAGAGCAGCTCCCTGCCCAGCCATGTGCCCTGTCAGTGCTGCTGGGGCCAGTCTCCCTCAAAACTCTGGCCCCATGTTCTCACAGTGCTGCCGCTGCTGGGATCTGTATGGAAACTGGCCTTGGTGATGCGGACAGGGGCTGCTGAGAAATGGAGTGCAGCCTCCTGCAGGATCTGCGATTTTGCCCACCACTGGTTTAGAGTTTGAGAGTGTAGGCTAGGGCAAGGGACCTGTTGCATGAGAGATCCAGAGGCCTGGAGCTCATGAGTTTGTGACAGAAGGCTGGGGCCCAGAAGCCAAGGTCCTGGGCTGAGGGGTGCAGACAATAAAAGGCCAAGGCCAGGAAGGTTGAATCCTGGACAGAGGTTTAAGTTCTGAGAACCACAAGCTGTGCTGGGGCCAGGGGACCTCCTTCAAATTATTTTGGAGTAACACCTGCGAGGCATGGGTGTGGATACAGGGGTGGGCGCAGGCCATGAATAAAGCCCATAAGGCAACTGGTGCCCTGAGGCACTGATGGGGCCAGGAGGGCTGCAACTCTGTGCCTGAGGGGCATGACTAAGGCCAGCTGGGTATGGGTATGGGAAGCACAAGCTAAAGTGAGCTGGGGCTCACTCTGACTCAGGAGCAGCCTCCCTAAACACTATAAAAGTTCCATCAAGGTGTGGTGGGTGAGGTAAAAAAGGAGGGTATACCCAGGAGCTGAAGTGGAGCAGGAATTCCTTGGCCACCAGGGAGCTGGGGGGTGCTATAGCAGCCCTCCCTTCCCTTCTGCAGGAAGCTGAGCTGAGGGGGGCATGGCCAGGCCCAGGCAGGACTCTTTAGGGAGGTCTACCTGCATGGTCCCAGGATTTTCCCTGCTGGCTGCTCAAGGGGTGGGAGTGTTGCCAGCCCCAGCCCTGGGCTAGCACTCTGAGGCAAGGGGTGGAGGGGACAGTTAAGTGCATGTATCTGATGATATGGAGCTTTTCAATCTCCTGCCCTGCTTTGTCATACTGTCTGCAGCAAACTGACAGGCAAACCAGATGAAGGCTGATAGTGATAACAGTCTATCACCTGATTAACAAGACAATGGCCTCTCTCTTTTACTTCAGACTTATTAAATAGTTTACTGACTGATGATTAGCTCCAAATAGCCCTAAGCAGTTACTGTTCTGTCTGCCTGCCCCAGTGAAATTGGAGAGAGAGAGACACATACACACAGATACCTCTTGGCATTAATTAGCAAATCACATGCCTAGGGTCCCTGGAGCTGGGGTCTGTGCTGTGGGAGATGGGAGGGGGGATTTCTTGCTTGAGCAGCGGGTGGGGCGGGGTGGAGGGTAGAGCAGGGGGAAGCCAGGCAGACTGCTGTGTCTGCAGTCTCTGCTGGAGCCTTATACTGCATTAGCTAGCATACCATGTGCTGGCTATGGTCTGTAATGTGGCAGAGAGGAGGAAGGGATCTATGCTTAAGCAGCGAGTGGTGAGGTGGTGTGGGGAGGGGAGCATGGGGAAGCCAGCAGACCCTGTTGTGCCTGCAAGTCTGCTGGAGTTCTGGCTGTGGGGGGCAGGGGGCAGCCCTGCTGTGGAGCAGAGAGCCCAACTCAGCCCAGAGAGCATGCCGGGTTGCTGGGGGAGTTTGGTTTAACTTAAACCAGCAAGGGGTCTGGGACAGACATTGCATAAATCTGTTTGAGCCAAATCAGTTAACTCTGATACTACATTCAACCAGGTTTATCTCAAACCAGTTTCAGCCATTTTCAAAGTGGTTTATATACACTGAACATCTGTTCTATTACAGGTTTAAGCCAATTTCTGATCACTTAAATCAGTTTTGTGTAATGTCTGTCCCTAGTCCTAGGGACCAGTTCATATAAAGAGGCTGAAGGACTTGGGACTGTTCAGTCTGGAGAAGAGAAAGCTGAGAGGGGACTTGGTGGCAGCCTCTAAGTATATCAAGGGCGTACATCAGAGCCTGGAGGAGCATCTGTTCACCAAGGCCCCCCAGGAGAGGACAAGAAATAATGGGCACAAGCTGATTTGAGGATCACTTCAGACTAGACATAAGGAAAAACTTGTTTGCAAGTCGAGTACTGAGGGTTTGGAACAGGCTCCCCCCAGAGGCGGTTTGTATAGTCGCCCACCCTGGCGATCTTCAAAAAGCATCTTGATGCCCATCTTGCTGGGGTCATCTGATCCCTGCAGTCTTTCCTGCCCAAGTGCAGTGGGGCTAAACCTGATGATCTGTAAGGTCTCTTCCAGCCCCTAACAACTATGAAAGCTTTCAGATGCAATCTGTTACTTTGCCCTTCAGAAAGCTATGGAAGATAAACCTATTAAAATAATCTTTCCCTTCCCTTCCCTTTCTGTTTTACCCTTGCTTTCTGTAATACACCATGGTCCTAAGAGAAGGCTGGGTGATGAGGAGGAAGAAAACAAAGTTTTATCTGTTGCATTTATTGCCCCCTGATTTCTGATATTTGTTTCTAGAAACTTCCATTTCAGGTGGGTAGGGAGGAGATTGAGGAAAACCCCTCTGCTTGTGAAAGCATGTTCTTAGTAAATAGCTTTTGAATTCTGTGTGAAGATGGTCAGTATTTTTAATTAAAATATTAT
Source organism: Alligator mississippiensis (assembly GCF_030867095.1). Lineage (NCBI taxonomy): Eukaryota > Metazoa > Chordata > Crocodylia > Alligatoridae > Alligator > Alligator mississippiensis. Next base: position 207,166,621 of record NC_081826.1, read on the forward strand.
CTAAAGATTTTTTTTTTTGGTTAAAAGAGACTTTTAGGGAATAGCTTTCGTCTATGCCTGTCCGAATGTCATAGCATATTATGCACACCACTACCTTTGCATGTGAGGTTGCTCTTGCCCACAGCTGCATGTTATACAGGTTATGGTGATTCTTTTGTCCTCATCTGTTAATTATATTGAACATTTGCTTAAGGTTCTGATGATCACAGTCCCTGGGGTTTTGGACTGTGAAGGGTAAACTTCACTATGGCATAATTGCAACTGCATTCACTTAGCAGCCTTAAGAATATGTTAAGGAGCAGCTGCTCTTGCACTAACTAGCACCTCTAGAATTTCTGATAAATTGTTAGCACTAGCAAAGCATGGTGAGAAAAGGGTAGGGGGAGCGAGGGAAATGTCAAGGTGCCTTCTGACTGAAGCAGTGCCCAGATGCCTCCAAAGTGAGCCCCCTCCTCCCTACTGATCTGCAGACTGTGCCCGAAAGGGGGAGCAATGGGAGGCCAGCTTTTTGGGAATCACTAGTGACATTTAGGGTAAGGGGATCCTTCAAACAGTACCTGTGCTCCCCAGTCCTGTTCAGCTGGGAGGAGATGCCATATTTTCAATAGTACCAGGGTGCCCTAATTCTGTTTGAAAGGGGTGGGGGGGGGGGGCTGTCTCCAGGGATCCTACATGGTGAGGGGCAGCTCTGGCTGGTGACCCCTTGCCCTGCAGGTATCTGGCTGTTCCTGGAGCCCACGGCCACAACACTGCCTCCTGCTGGTGTTGGGGAACTCATACTTTAGCAGCCATGGGATCACCGTGATGGGGCTGGGGGGGACCTGCTTTCAAGCCAGAACACCAGGCAGGCAATAACCCCTGGGTCCAGGACAGATCCCCAATGCCTGTTCCTGTCCATCTGGGATTAGGCTGGGGCGGCAGTAGTGTTGGGTACCCTGAGCTCGTGGTAGGATGGGCTATCTGTAGACTAGCAACTTTTCCCTCCCCCTTGGGAAAGGGGAGGAACACTTTGATCTCCCAAGAAGTTGCTCTTTTGAAGTAGCTAATAGTTTGTGGCAGAATCGCTATCTCGTCTTGTCACAAAGTTCTCAGATGCCTATATTTGTTTTGGTTTTTGCGTCGGGGGGGAAAAGGGTGTATTCCTGACGTGCACACACAATGCTTGTCTGTGGCCTGTGTGACATTCAGGTCAGAGATCTTCAATCTCTAGTGCTCGTGAGACTCCGCTTACCTTCAGTTTTAGTATTTTGAAATCTCCATGCTGTGCTATAGATAACAGTGCACCCAAATAAGAAACCCAATACTTATATTGTTCTGTCTTTTAAGGTAAAATGGTAACACTGCATATAATAAGATGGCAAGGCCAGTGCTTATGAAGGTCATAACAACAATGCTCCTTCCATTCAGAAAAAATGTTTGTTCTGAGTCTCCTTGCTACCAACCCCCACATTGTATGAGATGCTCAAGGCACCACATTTTTACCTGCTATTTAATTTAGTTCTTTTAATTTGGTGCTATTATATACTATTAGCAAGAGTAGTAGATTTCCATTACAGTGAATTGAACAGGATGTTATCTCTGTAGTTATTATGCATGCCATATGTACAATTATTCCACTTAGTTTAAATTTTAATTGAGCAGAAAGAGGCTTGTTTGCAATTAGTAAGAGAATCTTTTTTTTTCCTTTTCACAAGTATTTACTTGTCCAAGAAGCAAAACTAACCAAAAGAATGTGACAAGATAGATTATAGTTATTTTGAAGCTGATGCAGAAGAACTGTCATTTGCAGAGGAACCAGGAACTTGTTTGGGTTTTTATTTTTTTGGGGGGGAGTCAGGGAAAGGATCATTTGTTTGTTTTTCTGTTTGTATAACAAAATTCACTCTAAATGAACTGGTTACTCCATAGGCGGTCATTTTTATTTTAGAATATTTTGGTCTTTGCTTACATGGTAAAAGGAGATTTAATAAGAAAATTACTGTTTTGAATTATAAATCATAGTTGCAGTGTAATTTTTTGTCATGGTTTGTTTGTTTGGGTTTTTACCTGCTTTCCAAATTGTGTGCAATTTTCTCCAAGCTCTAGTCTACGCCCACAGCTTCCATTAGCACAGTAGCGATATTGGCACTTTGCCGGTTTGCTATATTAACTTTGAATATGTCTACTTTTATGTGTCACCCCTTTACACAGAAGGGTCACAAGTGATGGTGCTTTTGACAGAAAGGCAAAAGATGGTTTAATTAAACACAGAATGCAAAAGTTCCAATCAAATCTTTATATATATATATATATATATAATATATATACACACACATAATAAAAAAGACAGACTTGATAAATGAAAACCAAATTTTAACAGCAATTTACATCAAATAGTGGCAGCCAGTTCTTCAGTTGCAAAAACATCACATGTTTTGGGTTTTTTGTTTTTTAAACAATCCCCAATTAACACAACCTAACATCATTACTAGTGCAAAAGTATAACTTAAGGAAATACTGTTTATTCGTGTAGCAGTAGAAATATCCATGAAAACAGTGCTAGTTCCTAAGATCTTATAGTCAAAGTATAAATGCATTAATGCCTCAAACTGAAGTGAAACTTTCTTCAAGCATAAGGAATTTTTGCAAAGTACCCCCTGAGTCAGTGAGGGGAAGGTGCAAATGTACAAGTTTACTATGGAATAACTGACTTCATTCTCTAATAAAATTGGAGATGGCGTGATGAACTGATATACACTCATGTATATCACACCACTGCAGAATGAACTTGCCCTTGCAGTTCTTTCAGTAGTTTTCAGCTACAGCTCTCTAGTCCTCCAAAGGAACTGCTTTGGTTGCTCATCTTAAATTTCTTCCATAGTGCTTTCAAGCCAAAACTTATTAATCTCTTCTGTTTTCTCGCTGTATTTTTTTAATTTAATAGGAATATCAGAGGATAAAACAAGAAGTTCTTGCTCTTCAAAGGGAAAATTCAACTCTTGATGCAGAGTGTCATGAGAAGGAAAAATTATTAAACCAGCTACGGACACGCATTGCTGTCCTGGAACAGGAAGTGAAGGATAAAGAGCAAGTAGTGATAAGAACCACAGATGTCTGTGAAAGTACTCAAGAACACAAGGTTGGGAATTGCAGGTCCTTTCTCAAAAACTGTTCCATATAAATGTAACCTTGCACTTACTAGAGATGTTTCTCTTATGTTTAATTGTTAAGAGTAAGAAGGCTTTGAAATGTCATAATAAATATATATATTTTTTTTTATACAACCCTATTTTTGTTGGCACATGTCCACATGTGTGTGTATTGATACACCTCCTCAATATTTCAAAAGTTTTTTAAAGGAGAAGTAGAACTGTCAAGCACACATTCTGAAAACATTTTAAATACTTCAGGTTTAATTTTACTTTCTAAAATGAATATTTGATGTTTTGAATTTGGTGCTCACGAAGGAATTGATTGTCCTGGAAACTGAAGCTCCCTTCATAGAGCAGGCAGCAGCAGTATTTTATATATTTCCATATGTGACCCTGCTAGTGTACCTTAACTTGGAAGCGGAGAACTTCTAGGATGACTTTTCATCCTCGTGTCTTTGTACTATTTTTACTCGATTCCAAGAGGAGTTGTTTTTTCTCTCCTCATTTATCATGGGGAAAACAAAAGCCTCATCTTAGAATCGAGTATCACAGCAGGTAGCTGTAAGAAACAGCTGTGCTGGGAGCCCAGCTGGGGCAGGGAAAGCATCATCAGCATGCAGATTTCTTGTTATCAGCATCTGTTCCCTGCCTGGCTTCCCTCCCCCCCCCCCCTCCCCCCCCCCCCAAAAAAAAAAAAAAATCTGTGCGAGTTGGGAGCCAAGCAGGGAAGGAAGAATCTTTAAGCTGCTGCTGCTGTGATCTCAAGCCAGCTGGGCTTCCTGCAGAGCAGCCCCTCACAGCTCCTAGCTGGAGTCTGACTCAGCTGTAGCAGGCATGGGGGAGCTCCAGAGACTTTTCTGTCCCTTGCTGCAGAGAGCAGCTATGCAGGGAGCCATGCGATGTACAGACTCTTCCATCAAAACTGCTCCTGGCCAGCTGGGGAGGGGGACCAGGCAGGGAAGGAAAAATCTGAAATCTGCCAGTGGGCTCACTGAAGCTTGGAGCAAGAGTGGCTCTGGAGCCACCCCTGGGCTCGGATCAGTGGGGAAAGCAATGAAAGGGGGAGATTAGGTAGATAAGCAAAGGGTGTGGGCAGGCTGCCTGCTTCCCCTCTCTCTGCCTCTACTTGTCCCTGTGCTGCAGCTTTCCTGCAGCATCAGGGAGGAGGATGAAATTTAAGACAACTCTCCAATCATTAGATTCTGGAAGTGGAAAATTACAACAAATTTCAAAGTCATTTTGGATTTGGAAAAAATACAGGAAGTCACCCACTTATGTTGAGATGGTCAGTAGGGATGCTATTCTGAGTAAATCCCTTCTCGATTGGGCTGTCATCGGTTAACAACACAGGCCTTGTGTGAATTTTATAAACCGGTACTCCTCTATAGCCTGTCAAGCGTCACTGGGTTTTAGTTAGTGACCTAGAAATAAAATGCTTTGTGTCCTGTTACTAATCCCCTGAGCCTCCCATTCATCAGTGTCACTAAGCTTCAGCTTTGGTTTATGCTGACACTGGCTAGTCATTAATTCAAAATTCCCTTTCAGAAAAAGTTGGAAGAGTCTCTGGAGAAGAAGCAGTTGCAAATTGGGAAGCTTGAAACAACTGTGAAGTCTATTTCTGAGGAACTTCTGAAAGTAAGACTCTTGCAAACGTTTTGTTCAATGTTATCTACGGTTTTGTCATTCATCGTATTTATTTTTATAGGCTAATGAAATTATCAAAAAGCTCCAGGGAGAGATGAAGAAATTAATGGAGAAGATGAAGTTAAAAAATGCAGTGACAATGCAACAGGAAAAATTACTAGGGGAGAGGGAGCAAATCCTACAAAAGGAGAGGCTGGAGCTTAATAATGTGAAACAGGCTCTTCAACAAAAAGAGGAAAAGGTAAAAAACATACAGTTTGGGACTTGTATTGCACATGGAAAAATACAAAGACGTTAATCAAAATGTACCTGTAGTATGCAAGATTTTACCACAACTTTGTAGAGGGCAGGTTATCATAGTTTTGAAACTAGCAACCTGCTTTATGGGTATCGTATCGATTGTTATGGAGAAGAATGCGTAATTAGGAACAATGTTAGTATTAGCATTGGCACACTTCTTTTTCTTAATGATAAGCTTATTCTTGATATGCTTTTTGTGAAGATTAAGCTGTTTGGGTTCACTTATGCTTTAAAACCATTATACTTTGTAGGCCTTAAACTTGCAAGAGCAGCTGGACACCACCGTTCAGAAATTGGAGGAAAGTAAACAACTTCTGAAAACTAACGAGAATGGTAAGGAGTGTGAAGGCCCATTTCAGAGTGAGGCTATATGTGCTCCTGGGGTTTGAATTCAGAACATTTGTATTCTATACTCACTTCAGTGTTGTTGTTTCACTGCTACGTTATGAGTTGAGACCAGTTTCAAACTTGAGCTTAAAACTGGAAAAAGTGGATGTTGAATTTGTGTGCATGTCTGTACATGAATTACTTTGTTTGTTTTTTTTTGTTATGCTAGTGGAGCTATTCTAGACTTACATTGAAACAAAGATCCGAATCTAGTACAAAATCTTAACTTGAAGATTTTAAGAGTAAATATTTGTGGAAAGAAAAGTATACTAAGACCTTTACAGTTAATAAAACCTAGTAAAACAAGATGCCTTTTATAATGAGCTTAACTGATCACTCCCAGCCTCATTGAAGACACTGCTACTGGGAAATAAACAACACTTGATTTCAGTGGGAGTTGGCTACTTGCTACCTCATGCTAAGTGCTCAGCCCTGCATGACAGGTTCCAATTTAATTGTCATCTTTTGAATCGGCCTGGACTTAGATTTTCACATTCATGAATACTTTGTATTGCCTGTGTGTAATACAGATTTTTTTTGACCAAATACATTTAATTACTATTAGCCTGGGAGCCCACTTACCCTGATATTACTGTAATGCCATTTTATTTTGAAATTATCACAGCTGGCATTGGCCTCAAAGTAATTAATAAATTCCTTGTCATATGGTATTGCTAAGTTACCCTGACATACTTGACTTCACTCTTTTACTTTTGAGACAAATCAGAAATAGAGTTCTTATTAGATAGAGCTGAACATGCATTTTATGAATACTTTTCCTGTTCCTTGTAGTAATTTCCTGGCTAAATAAACAGCTGAATGAGAATAAAATTGCATCCATGCATGGATCATCAGGCCACAGTGATATGCCATGTGCTGGAAACTCTCCCAATTCAGTGGCAGTGCAAAATGGTTTGGTAAGTATATAAGCTGTATGTCACTGAACTGTGGATTGGGAAATGTTCTTATTTTGTATATGTACAACAATATCTCAGATTTAAAGAGAACCTACTGTCCTAGATGTATCCTTGCCTCCCCTGTGGGACCAGATTCTTCACCCTGTCTGTGGTTGCTTTTGCGTTGCCTCAACAGCATAAAGCTATGGTAAAGCTACTCTGTGGGGCACTTGAAGATCCCTTTGAGAGTGGGATTGTTGGCTACAAATGTCCAACTCGGGATCCTTAAAAATTCTGGTTTGTTAGGGGGATGGAAACACTTTAATGAAGTTAAATCATAAACCTTGGGGCTGGTTCCCACACACACACACATGCACACACACAGTAGCAAGCTACAAGAGTTGGGTATACCTATCCTACAAGCGCTGGAGTCTGCCATCGATGGCCAGTTGAGGCGTCTTTCGGCATGGTGTTATCCTCCAGAAAGGGGTCGCCGGCTGGTCCTTCTGGCTGGACAGGTCAGGTGCTGGTCAAGTTGGAGATCAAGAGGGTGCCACTGAGGGTCACTTTTCATTGCTTTTTATCTGTCCTTGGCAGACTTTGGTGACTCCCCAGTTTTCAGGTTTGCCCAATCCAGGGGTCGTTGACCCTCGTGGGACTTCCTCCCTCGGTGGCTACTGGATGGCATCTGTCAGCCCCAAGGGTTGTCCGCATGTACGTGCAGGTTTGGGAGTCCGTTGATGAATTTTGAATAGGGCTGTGGGAGTGGTCGATCTGGAGATATTCAACCCAAAAGTTGGTCCCCGGCGTTGATTAACTCAGGCCAGGGCTTCTAGCCCTTGATCAGTGACGTTTAGAGATGTCCCGGTTGCTACACTGTCTTCTATTGATTTTTTTTTTTTTTTTTTTTTTTTTCCATTGGTTGATCTGCAGTTTCCTTAGGTGTTAATTGCTGTCTGCTACTGTGTTACACATTCAATCACTGATTCACTCGCTCTTTCAGGGGCCAGCCTGATACAGGGAAGTGGCAGTTTGACTCCTGCCCTTGTTAACATTGCTACTTAAACACATTTACAGTTGAAAGGTGAGGAGTATAAAATATAAGCTACAAATGCCATGGCACACAAATGGATAAAAATACCAAAATACATGGGGAGATACAAAATGCGCACACACAAATTTTAAAACACAATTCCTTATCTTAACGTGAAAGAAAGAGGAAGGAAGAAAAAGTAGAAGAGGAAAAACATATTCAAAGAGGGGAGAGCAAATGCAGGCAAGAGGAAAAGGGAGCTTTCTTCTACAGGATCTACCCACTTTACAAAGGGAATGTGTTGGCGATTGAATAGAGTGCATAGTTTCCTGCCAGTTCTCAGTCCTAGCAATCTAAAGCAGTTTTAAGTTGGTTTGAACTTTTTGGGGATGCCTTTTTGGCTCTTAGCCCAGTTAGAATTGTGCAGTACCATTATGCATGCTTTTCCCCTCCTCAGTTTTGCTGAGTCTAGTCTCTCTTCTTTGGTGTTTTAGGTGAATATGAAGGGTGGTAGAAATGCGACTCTGGGAAGAAAGAAAAGCAAAACATTCAGGCCAGGTACAGATATTATGCTTTTATGGGCATAGACCAGTTTTGTGTACCAAACTTCTATTCTATTACTGGTATAGATAGGTTTCTGATTGCTTCTGTAACAGAACAGAAGTTCGGCACACACAGATTGGTTTTACAAATGGTGGAACCTGGCCTAAGATTTGCCCCCCCCCACCCAAGGGCATATGTGTATTCTGTCCGCTACCAATTTTAAACTATCTATACCAGTTACAGAAAATCCTGTAACTTGGATCGAATCCACCTCGGGTTGTTTGAACATCTGTACTAGCCTCAGTGGTTGCATGTGAAGTGGTTCTGTTTTAAGGTTCTGGTGGCTAGAATGGGTGGTTTCCTTTCAAACTGGTCAAAGTCAAGTACCTGCAGTGTGTGTGGGTTGTTTTTTCTCATGGGCACAGAAGGTCATCTTTCTCCATGTTCAGCAAATCTACAGCCACTTTATAGTTTGTGACAAAAACAGGTTTATGGTTGTTACCAACCATAAATATTGAGGAGGCAAGGACAGGGCTTACCAGAAAGGTGCCAATTGCTGAAGAAAGTGCCATTAATATAGAAAATTTAGCTTGCCCTCTCCCCACCTCTTCCTGATATTTTTTTTCACTTCCCAATCAGCAGGAAGAGAGAGATTTGATTCTATGCAGCACTCTTCAACTTGTAATGCAAATAAGACAGGTTTAAGAAATGTAAGTAAAATAGTCAGTGGAGAAACATTAATTGTAGTTTGTGATTGTGTAATGCTTTCCAAATTATACAAACTGAGTAGGGGATTTTCATATATCCAAATGATCACTCTATGAAGAGAAGGGCGGTGGCTGCTGCTGCTCAGGAGTCCTGAGATGTATAACAGATGGCACTAAACTAAAGCTGGAGATGATATTCAGAGCAGAAGGAAAAAATCTTAAGATGATATCGACAGGTGGTACAAAGGTAAAAATGCATCCCAGTGGTTTAGTGAAAAATGTAGCAGTGAAATAATAGGTGGATGTACTATGGAAAACTAGACCAGGAGGGCATATTAAAAAGAAACTAGAACTTGTATTTGACTAGTTTCAAAACCATCTGGAATATGCATCTTCCAGCAAATGTAAAAAGGGAAAATCAATATGTTTCTAATTCTAAGAGCAGGCTATGCTTACTCAATTTCTGCATCATAATGACAAATCATTAATGGATATGGTATAGCTGAAATTAGGAGTGGCACTGTATTCAGTTAGATTGCTGATTTTTATAATTTTGACTGTAACTTCTTTTAGTCTTAAAGAGCTAAAGTGTAAATAGATTCATAGATGTTAGGGTTGGAAGAGACCTCAATAGATCATCGAGTCCGACCCCCTGCATAAGCAGGAAAGAGTGCTGGGTCTAGATGATCCCAGCTAGATACTCATCTAACCTCCTCTTGAAGACCCCCAGGGTAGGGGAGAGCACCACCTCCCTTGGGAGCCCGTTCCAGACCTTGGCCACTCGAACTGTGAAGAAGTTCTTCCTTATGTCCAGTCTAAATCTGCTCTCTACTAGCTTGTGGCCATTGTTTCTTGTAACCCCCGGGGGCGCCTTGGTGAATAAATACTCACCAATTCCCTTCTGTGCCCCCATGATGAACTTATAGGCAGCCACAAGGTCGCCTCTCAACCTTCTCTTGCAGAGGCTGAAAAGGTCCAGTTTCTCTAGTCTCTCCTCGCAGGGCTTGGTCTGCAAGCCCTTAACCATACGAGTGGCCCTTCTCTGTACCCTCTCCAGGTTATCCGCATCCTTCTTGAAGTGTGGCACCCAGAATTGCACGCAGTACTCCAACTGTGGTCTGACCAGTGCCCGATAGAGGGGAAGTATCACCTCCTTGGACCTATTCGTCATGCATCTGCTGATGCACGATAAAGTGCCATTTGGCTTTTCTGATGGCTTCGTCACACTGCCAACTCATGTTCATCTTGGAGTCCACTAGGACTCCAAGATCCCTTTCCACCTCTGTGCCAACCAGCAGGTCATTCCCTAGGCTGTAGGTGTGCTGGACATTTTTCCTCCCTAGGTGCAGCACTTTGCATTTCTCCTTGTTGAACTGCATCCTGTTGTTTTCTGCCCACTTGTCCAACCTATCAAGGTCTGCCTGCAGCTGTTCCCTGCCCTCCGGCATGTCCACATCTCCCCATAGCTTTGTGTCATCTGCAAACTTGCACAGAGTACATTTGACTCCCTCGTCCAAGTCACTGATGAAGACATTAAAGAGTATCAGTCCAAGGACCGAACCCTGCGGGACCCCACTGCCCACACCCTTCCAGGTCGAGACCGACCCATCCACCATGACTCTCTGGGTGCGACCCTTTAGCCAATTCGCCACCCACTGGACTGTGTAGTCATCCATGTCACAGCCTCTTAACTTGCTCACCAGTATGGGGTAAAGAAACAAAAAAAAAAAATCCAGTTGACTTTTTTTAGATTTGTTTGGACCTAATTGTGAAGCCTGATAGGTAATAAATGGTTCTTAGAGATATGTACCAAAGACAATCAACCCCCTCTTCAAACTTCTCTTATACAGCCTTGCTCAACGATCAGATATTGTTGAATCTGTTACTTCATCTTGCAAGCTTTGAAAAGGGCCCTTGGCTGGGGTGTATAAATCCTTTCTCCTCCTCCCCCCCCCCCCAAATTGTAAGAGAAGAGATTTCCCCATATGCTATCACTCTGATTTATGATGCAGCATCTTTGGAGATGCCTAATGAGCATCAGTTGAAAAAGCATTTTTTTTTCTGACTTTCCCTTCCTGTCTATGCCACTGGGATTTCTTGGCTGGAGGACATGGAATTCTGCATGACCCATCCATTCATGTCCAGATGAGAGAGAAACCAGTGCTTTAGTTTTGCGGATTCATCATTTGAGATGAATGGTGCAGAACCCAATTTTAGGGACTGAAAATCTGAGGGAGTTTCAAGAACTGTACTGTCATATGTAAAGCCTAATACTCTGATATTATACAATGCTGAAGGAGTAGTATGACCCCTTGAAGAACAGTAAACCAACTGTATAGCTGTGAAATGGGAAACTAGTTTGGTTTCCACAGGCAGGAGCCACACAAGCTAATTTTTTTGTCATCATAGATCCCTAAGGGAGTTACTATCATAATGGTTCTTTTTACTAAGCATTTCCATATTATAATCAACCTATTTTTGAAATGTTGAAATTAAAGTACAATTTATGATTTTGTATACCTCTTTAGCTCGATCACTACTGTAAAAATATTTGTGGGGAAATGATTTGGGTAAAACTCTTCAAGCTGTTCTCTTGATGACAGACACAGCTGTACTGCTCAATTATCTTTATCCACTTAGCCTAATTTTTACTACATTCTTGTCAACCGTAAAAAAGTTATGTGGAGGTAAATGGGTTAAGATGCACTGCAGGGGGGTATACTAAGATTCTCCTAGAAATCAGTGTTATTTTTCTTCATAGACTGTTTAAATATTTTTAAGTGAGCACGATTACTATTCTTCATAAATATGGACACGGTTATTGTCAGCTGTTGTCAGCTGCAGCTCTTCAAAAATTGATGCTTCTTTCCCTCATTCCCTTCCTCCCTCCTTCCCTGTATTGCTGAATTTTTCTATAGACATTTGAAGTACAGTGTTGTGAACTCGCTGCCCCCCCCCCCCCCCCGATTTACTACAGGTAGGAGTATAATAATACTTTTGTAACATCCTGCTGACTACTGTACCCATTTTGCAGATGGAAAGAGGACTGTGTTGCAATGAGGCCATGTAGTCCCTTAAAAAATAAGTACCTGTATTTGTTCTATTATGACTGCAGTTAAATCAGCCAGCTTATATGCAGGTAGACGTTTCAAGTCTTTCAGACTGCTTACAGACTTAAACCCCTTCCAAAAAATCCAGTGTTTTTCTTTAAACTTGGTGCATCCTTCTGCCAAGGACAGTGCATGCCTAGAAGAAGCATTGTGTTAGCTGGACTCACCTCACCCAACATCTGTATAGATGGGTCGCTTTAGGGGGGCTTTTTTGGTGCTTTTTATTTAATAACTAATTGAATCAGCTTTAGATAAGTGCCAACCAGCCCTGCTGAACCATGCAATCTATATAGATGCTGTGGAGCCAGGTAGAACTAACACTCTGCTGGTTCTGGTAAAGCACTTTTTTTTCCTCCCCCATGTCTGTCAGCAGTCAGAATGAATGTACAATCCTAGTAACTATGTGCAAATATGGGACACGCTATGCATGGTCTTTAGCACCTCCTCATTGAAAAAAAATTGGTTCAGATGGGTAATAACTTGTTTGCATAGAGGAGTCTGAGCTGAAACATACTTCCTGACTTCAAGTGCTTCTGAGTCACTTTGCTAGAGTCTGCTCATCACTTCTACATGGTCATGGAGAATTAACTTTAACTAACCTTTTTTTTTAATGAGGAGTGTTTTACTACTTCTGGTGTATACAAAATAAATAATGTAGGAATGAGAAATTAAAAAAAAAAATCTTTAGTTTTGTTAGGAGTCACTGGATGATACTACTTTAATATAACCTGGCAAACTCTGGTTGTAGGGCTTTACAGTCTTGGAAAATCTGTCCTGTTGGCTCAGTATATGATGGGGAATTATTTCCCCCTCCCCCTTTTTTCTTTAAAAGAAACTGTATGAGTTACCATTACAGCTGATTTGGTGTGCTTCATAAATTGAATGTAATAACTTGTTAGATAGCAGGCCTACTCTTGTAGGCTATAATGTGAAAGAGAACAAAACTGTTACAAGCAGTAAAACTTTCAGAAGTGCTTAGTTAGGAAGTTAGGAGCCAAAATTCCGTTATGAAAATGAGACTATTAGGCTATTTTGAAAATACGATGCAGGTTGTCAAACAGGCGAAACTTTTTTTAGGCTTCGCACCCTCCATCCAGAAGTTTTCATATTGGAGGTGAGCAAGAGGTAAAGTGGTTGCTCCTGCTCCCCCAGCCCAGCTGCAGGGGCGCTCAGCAGCAAGCAGCTTTCCTGCATGTCCCTGCTTTGTCTTGCAGTGCCAGATCACACACGCTGGGCTGTGGAGGCCCTGGGGAAAGACAGCAGGGCAGGAACCTGAGCCTGAAGTGGGCAGCTTGAGTCCATGCCCACACCCTGTGCACACATCTGGGGGGGCACAGGTTCCCTCTGCCCCAGGAAGTGCACACAGCAGCGGGTAGCCCACCCTGTGCACAGATTTGGGTAACATGGAGGGTTGGTCCCCTTCCAGGAGCATCTGCAGCAGTGAGGAGCTGCCCAGCCCCAGCCCTGCCCAACTCTCTCTCTCCCTCCCTCCCAGTGGGGGCCTCTACCCCCCCCCCCCATTTACCTGCAGGAGCTGCTCTCCAGGCTGCCTGGGGGCCATGTGCATGTACATCAGGGGTGGGCAAAATGTGGCCTGTGGGCCAGATGCCGCCCACCAGGCCATTCTATCTGGCCTGCGGGGCCCCTAAAAAATTTAGAAAGTTTATATTTATCTGCCCCTGGCTGCCTGTCATGCGGCCCTCAATGGCTTGCCAAAACTCAGTAAGTGGCCCTCTGCCTGAAATAATTGCCCAACCCTGATGTAAGTGCACATGGCGCCCCCCTGCATGACTGCCTTCCTCTCTCTCCCTCCCAGCTTACAGCAGGCTGAAACTCTGTCAGCCTGCAGAGAGCTCGTTGCCAAACTGCAAAATCTGTGGGTTTCTCTGGTAAAATGAAAAATCCGTGTTTAGCTCTGGTAAAAGGTAAAATCCAAAGTTTTCTTTGTTTTTCCCACGGGAAATGGAAAACCCAGATCCCTGTTCATAGCCCGCAATAGAGATTTAGATCTAGTCAGTGATGATTACTAACTTGCTAGTGGAAATCCATTAGTGTTCTCAAAGTGGATAAAATCAATGTCTGGTACTGTGATGTTCCTTGTGAGTCTTTGGCCTCATTCTTCCACAGTAGTTCCATCTGTGTACCCTTTAGAGATCTATGGGCTGCTTTAAACCCAGAAAAAATCATCATTTGAACAACCAAACTAAAGTATGGTAGTTCAGCTGAGGGTATAGAAACCAAAAGTAGGAACAGTCACTTATGCTAAGTACAGACAGTTCAATCTCAGGTTAGTCAAAGCTGCATAGATTGAACTAATAAGCAAGTTACAAGACATTCACTTTTGATTCTGGAAATGCAGCCACATTCTTGCAGTGGCCCAGACCAGAACCTGGGAGCACCAGAGCACACCTCCCTGCTCAGCTGGAGCAGACAGCTTGGGCCAAGGCTAGCCCTCCCACCCTGTGAGTGTGGGGTTTGTAGGGAGGTACAAAGCATCCTGGGATGTTGGGGGACTGTGAGTGAACTTGAATCTGGAGGGGATCTGGGACAGAAGTTCAATAAACTGATTTAACCTAAATCTGTTAGGTCTGATACTATATTCATCCAGGTTTATCTTAAATCAGTTTCAGACATTTTGCTAGTGGTTTATGTGCACTGAACTTCTGTTGCATTATGGATTTGAACTGGTTTCTGATCAGTTATACCAGTTCATGTGTAACTTCTGTCCCTAGCCTTAGTAAAGGCCAGCACAAATCTACTGAATTATTGTAGAATTGCACAAATAGACAATATCTAGCTCTCCAGATTTATTTATTTGTGTGTGTGACCTTCCCCAAAGAGGTTCAGGGCAGTTAAGAAAAACCAAATAAATTTTAAAGACAGGTAAAAAATGTTAAAGTAAAATAATATGTAATAAAACAAGCTTCCAAGATAATGTAAAACTATTGACACTGTTTGGCACAAATGATGGTGAAGGGTTTACACTGTTCAGCTTGTGAAGTTACTTATAACTAAGTGCATTACATTTTAACTCGGAAAGTTTGGGCTTCTTATGTTTGTTTTGCTTTTTCAGATGGTTTTCTTCAGTAGAAGAGCTGAGTAATTTCTTGACTAAACCTAAAGTTCTGTTGGCCGAATCCACAAGAAATGGAAAATTGTTACATGGTTCAATCATGTTCTAAAATCACCTGAGGCTTACCCAGTAACAATACATGTTATGACTTTTACTAATGTGCTTTGAAGCTAAATAGCAGTGCTCTGAAATACTTGGTTAGCGCAAAAGTCAAACTTTGCGAGATTAAGTGTTAGGCTCTAGGCTGCTGTTCTTGTTGGTTGTTTCTGTTATGGCAGCAGCTACAGGCTAACTAACATTTTTATTGTAGGAATTGTATAGATACAGAACATCTTGTTGTTTCTTGTGTTGCACAGTCTTACAAGTTTTAAAAAGAAGTTTAGATACTATATGTGTAGGTGTGTGTGGGGGGGGTGCTTTTTCTGCTTTAGTATACCTAACTCATGCAATAGTTGTTACCAAAAGCATCAAGCCAAATAAAGCATATTTGGGAGGTTTATTTGGTATGGTCCTGTTTTACTTAAAACTGCTTTCTTCATTTATTTTCATTTTCCTTACAGCTTCGGCTTCCTCTTTGTAATGATCCTTTCCCTGTCTCTGCGATGCCTCCTTCAATTATTTCGGCTTCTATTTCTAATTACTCTAAAGGCCCTGCTCCTCTACAAATGGATATCCCATCTGCGGTCACCAGTGCTGCAAGATATGGCCCACAGGCAGGCATTATTGTTTTTTATTATTATGTTATTAGATTTTATTTTTGTTATTCTCTTTCTTCCAACTATAGTGTGTTCCCTCTTCGCTTGTCTCTCATAGCTTCGTTTTCCATGATTTGCTTGATAAACATACTGAATATTAACATGCAGAATGTTTTTGCCACCAGAAGCTACATTGGATAGAGCTCTTGGTTTTTCTGTTTGTACAGTAAACGTACATGTTAAAAGAATATAATGTTAGGAAATGGCCAGTACTCATACCAAGTATTCTATGGTCTGATTGGTCTTCTCATACTATAAACATAAAGGAAACATAAGTGCATTATGAAAACAGTATATAACCACTTTTTACAAGTTACTGCAGCTGCATTGTAGGAATTGACTAATTTAATTGGAAAGGGAGGATATAGATATATTTTTTTTTTTTTGGTAATTTTTTGGGGGTCCTGTGAATTTGAGAGTCAGATTATCTGCTGTTTTGGAAAAGCTTTACTTTTAATCAAAATAATAATTTTCTTGTATTATTTTGTGTGTCTGTTTCTTTCTGTACTCTGGTTGCTGATTTCATGCTTGCTAGGATGGTGCTTTTGTGTGCGAGTATGCATAGAGATGCATATATTTGCTGTATGTATGTAAAATGTTTATATACACTTTATTCACATGCATACAAAATTGTATACCAGTATATACAAGTTAAGAAATGCATATTTTATTGTATGTGTGATGCAAGGTATAGTGTGTGTGTGTGTGTGTGTGTGTGTGTGTGTGTGTGTGTGTGCGCGCGCACACACACACACACACACACACACACACATATATGCATGAGTTCATTTTAATAGTGTGTATTTGCATTATACTATTTTTGTATTTATATGTAGAAATCACTCCACTTTCTAAGCAGTTTGGCCTTTTATTAACGGGTCCAAGCTTGGCAACATTTATTCATAAGTCACTGCTGAGTTCGGTGCCTCATGTTTCTAGCTCTGATGAATCATCTGTATCTTGCAGAACATCTGGTTTCTTGGGTTTTCTAAGAGCATAGTGCATCTTTTTCTAGCCTTAACTAGCTATGATATGTTGGACATGGATAGTCACAATGCATTAGTATATAGTTGCCTGCTTTTAACTATTTTAAATTATAGTAGTGCTCCTTTAAGCTGCCCATTTGCAGCTTGAGACCTAGTACTAAAAAGAAGAAAATGCTGTATGGGTGGAAGGTACAAGAAACAATACAATCAGAACTTAACTATTTTAAATATAATTAAATGTGTGTAAAATATATGAATGTGAGTGTTAGTTTGAAACTTATTGACATTTATGTGAAGGGCTCGGTAGGATTTACTCTTACCTTTTGATCATATCAAATAAAGCAGCAACCCTAAACTTCCCCAGTATAATTTTCTCTTACCCAGTACTTGTTTAAATTTGGTTTGATTTAAACTGTCCATATAAATGTATGTACTTCTCAGTCTATTAAAAATAATAAGCCTGGCACCTAATTATCTGGTTGTATCTAAAACAGTAGAAACAACATTAATGCATATATCCCGTTTACAGATTGTGTTCTTCCAACATTCCTTCCCATACACAGTTTACCTTATCCCAGTGAGGAACACAAACTGATTCTGCTGCCCTTGAAGTCAATAAAACCTTTGCCTTTGACTTCAGTGGAAACAAAATCTGGTCCTACTCCATGAATCCTGGCATGAGAGTTCATAGCATTACATCATTTTTTAAGACTGCAGCTTATGGAGTCATGCCAGCATCAAGTGGGACAAATAAGCATTCAGAAGTTTGTATAAGTGATGCTATATTTGTTTTCACTCTCCAAATTGTATAGGTACGTTTCAAGCTATCGGCAAATACTTCCAGCACTCCATTAAATGAAGCAAGAGTTAGTTCAACATCTACTCCATTAATGCCTCCAGACTCTGGCCACATGTAAGTTTTATTTGGGGTGTGTGTATCCTTGCCTCCTGCCCCCAATTTAATGTTTATGCAACACTTAAGATGAGAGACTTCACCAGTCTAAGTCACGTTTTCACTTTGGTGTGTATGCACATGTGTGCATGTGAAATAGTGTTATCTAAAGCTTCAGATTAATTGTACACAAGAACAATTTGACAGAGGCCAAATTAGCAGGCTTTGACAAAAGCCTATTTTGGTTGTCATGCAACTCTTGTTTTTTTTTTTTTTTTTTAATTTCTTCTCCAAGGAATCTGTGGGATGACATACTTTCTTTCCAGGAATATATTCAAAGTTAGAGATAAAGATCTGGGGGAGTATGAAGGCCTATGGAGAAGCCCATTCTATTTGTACTCTTCTGGAAATTAAAAAAAAAAAAAAAATCTTGATTAATGGTTTTCCTTTTTTTCAGGTCATTTAGGATGTCTCCCACTGAGGAGCCGCTTGTATAATTCTCTGACATCACTTCTAAATTCCAAGTGTAACAGGCTAAGTTTAATTCTTAGGTGCTTCTTCAAATATCTTCTGTTTCTCTTCTGTACAATGTGATATATGCTGAGCTGAGGCCAGTCAATCCTTGGAGTCAGGCTTTCCCCTCATGTGTCAGAGTAATGGCTAGAAACATAGCAAATGAGTAAGGATGAGAGAGGCAGCAGAACACTTTCTAACTTTGTATCGCATTTTGCAATAAGGGATGTTACATATAGGGTACGATATTGATTGCATAAGACCAGTTCCCCATACATTTTCTGCAGAGATGAATCCAGCATATCTTGAAGGTGCTCAAGCAAAACCTGGACTTAAGAAAAGAAGTAGGACATAGGTGCATATTTTTATGTGATGAATCTCAAACAGGGGCTGCAGAACTTAGCATTTTAAACATCCCTTTTGCCACTTTCATTTGGATACTTCCGCTAAGAATCCCATCCACTCTTCTGCCAGTGGCCTACTTCAAGAACTTTGGAACTAAGTCAAACAGTTTACCAACAAGTTATCAAGTCCTTTTCTCATCCCTCTGTACTGACCATCCATTCAAACGTACATATAGCTTAGCCTCTTCTCAACTGTTTTTTCTCTTAACCATATGCACCATCTGCACAATGGTGTTACAGTAGGTATGCATTGCTTTGGGATGGTCAAGGGAGCCTAGTTTGCCTTCATTGTGCTGGACATGAGATTATTTATTTATTTTTCTGGGTGTTTGTATAAAAAAATTAATCAAAGTCATGATATCATAACGGAGCTAAAGCAAGAACCCAATGACAACAAAAAACACATTTTATCTTTGTGCATTTAGCTACTAAACCCCAATGCTATACTTTGTGCAAGATGGCCCTGGGTTATATCTTATAATTCTTTTTATTTTTTTATTTATTTATTTTTTACTGTTTTAAGATTATCATCAGTTTTCCAATCAAACCCATGTTTCAAAGAGCTCAGAGGATATGAGAAGAGCTGCTTAAAAGGCAAATATTGGGAAAGCTAAAGAAGATCCCTGTCTCTTTGTTCCTCTTCTATTTCAGTATGAAGAAGAAAAAAATATACAAACTGATGGAATGAACAATATGATTTATATCGGAAGCAGTAGAAACCTTTAGAGCAAGTGTGACTATACCACCTAGTGTTACAGCTAGTTAAACTAAAGGAATAGTGTTATCTCTTGCAGAAAGATTACATGTCACATATTAACTAGGGCTGTGCAAAACTGTGCTTTCATTTCGACTTCCATTTTGCTGTTTCAAAGGGACAGTGTTTTGTTTTGTTTTGTTTCGAAGCACTGTCTTTTTTCGTTTCGTCAAAACTGTTTCGACGCATTTTGCTGTTTCGCCTATAGGCTATTATGGGGATTCATGAAAATGCCTATAACGGTGTCATTTCTTGCCTAATTTGGATGAAAATTTCAGGGATGGTAGCTCCTTCTGAGGGCATGAAGCCTGCCATGTTTCAAGGAGAGAGTTGCAGGGGTATTTATGAAACTGCACCTCAAACTGTTGAAAGCAAAACTTGTATCCTTTCCTGGCAGCGGCAGCTTGCTGTCATCCCATGCACAGATGTGGGGGCCACATCCCCAGGAGGGCTGTGCGGCTCTGCTGGACTCCTCCTGAGGGTGTGGGCCCCCAGATTTGCATGTGGGTTGACAGGAGGCTGCTGCTGCTGCCTGGGACTGGCACTGGGTGCAGCCCATGTCCAGCACTGGGAACAGCAAACTGCTGCTGACACTGGCCCCAGGCAGCAGTGGCAACCTCCTGTCAACCTGGATGCAGATCTTGGGGCCTGCGCCCTCCGGGAGGCCCACACTCAGTGGCGGTGCTGGGTGGGCAGGTGGGGTGGGGGCTACAGTGAATTTTGGGGTGGCAGCAGCCCCACTTCCATCACTGCAGCCTGCCCTGAGCACTGGGGAGAGCCCAGTGCTGCCCCTACTGCAGCCCTGAGTGGTAGATGCCACCTGCCTGCAGCTACTGGGCTGTGCCACACCAGGGAGTTTAGGGCATGATGCAGCCCAGTGGCTGCAGGCAGGCAGTGTCTGCTGCTTCTGAGGCTGCAGCAGGGGTGGCACTGGGCTCTTTCTGGCACTTTGACAGCACTGGGAGGGCAGGTTGAGCTCCGTGGGGCTGGTGGAGCTGCTCAGAGCACAGATCTGGCTCTTCCCACCTTCCGCTGCTGTGCTGCACTCTGAGTAGCTCTGCCAGCCCCATGGAGCTGAGCCTGGCAGCCGGAGGTGGGGGAGAGCCACTGGCCAGGGCTGCGCTCTGAGCAGCTCTGCCACCTCCTGCCACCAGGTCTGTGGGGCTGTGGAGCCTCCAGCTGCCAGGTTGTGCTCACCAGGGCTGTGCTCCAAGTGTCGCCGCCAGTCCCATGGATCTCAGCCCGGTGGCGAGAAAGCCAGTGGTGCGGTTACTCGGAGCACAGCCCTGCTGAACACAGCCTGGTGTCAGGAGGCTCTGCCAGCCCTGCAGAGCTGAGTCTGGTGGTGGGAGGTGGGGGAGAGCCACAGGCCAGGGCTGCATTTTTGAAGCCAGGGCTGCGCTCCAAGCAGCTCTGCCACTGGCTCTCCCACCACCAGTCTGAGCTCTGTAGGGAAGACCCCGGCACAGCCCTCCAGCCCATAGCTCTCCCATTGCAGCTGGCACTGGTGGCTGCCCAAGAAGAGCTGGGGGAAGCAGTCAGAGAGCTGGGGGAAAGATTGGGAAGCTGGGGAATCCAACCGGGAACCGGGTAAATGTTCAGGGATCTGAACATTCCCCCAGCCCTCAGGTCGATTCCCCAGCTCTCTGATTGCTTCCCCAGGAAGCCCAGCTTTGAAACCCAGAACGTTTCGAAAGTTTCAAAACATTTTGAGTGCCCTTGTTTCGTTTAGAAGCTGTTACAAGCCTTTTGTTTCATTTCTATTTTGCTGTTTCAAGCTCGAAACAGCCTCGAAATGGAACATCTGTTGAAATTCACACAGCTCTAATATTAACAAAGATTAAACAGCAATTTGATCTTCTGTGTGCACTTTCAAAAACAGATCCAAGGTAGAATTTTTTGAGGGTACTTAGTGTTGGCATGTGTCTAGCCTTTGAAGTCAAGAACTTTACTGTTGACCTCAATAGGAACAAAGTTTAGCCTGTGCTGGTTGACTTGGTCTAGAAAAATCCTGGGAAGTCAAAACCAGGAAACTGCAGAAGGGAGAAAATTCCAGATATTTCCTTTCTTTTTTCCCCCAATGTCAGGATGTTTTGCCAGCAATTTAATGGCACCATTATGCAAATTTTTATAAGCAAGAAGAATGTGTGTAGTCAGTGTTAAGGTGTTTTGGAGGGTGAGGGAAGGCATTCTGTATGGTCAACTCGTGTAAGTGAAAATTTAAATAGAATGCAGATGTTAAGTGTCTGTATTGTCTGCTGAATTCTTAATCTGTGAGCCTTTTCCCCCCACCCCCCAAACGATGTAATTTTTCTGTATTTTCTGTGTAATCTAAAATTGTTACTTTGATTAGTGCTACTAACACTTTCATACAAAATAACCCTATTTAATGCCCTTTTTTTTTTTAAATGGAATCCTAACTGAGCTTTTGTTATTAGCCATTGAATGTAAAGATGTTGGTTGATGTAAATTTTTCCATTCATTTCTCAGGGCTAAAAAAACCCCCATTCTTCTTAGGATTCCTGTTCAGATTCTAAATAGAAATGGTTTCAGTAGTTGCAGAATGAAAACAAAACAACAGTTTCCAGTCTGCCATTCTGTAACTGATCGCCAAACTGAAGTTGCTTGAACTGATTTGAAGTTGCTTGAGTGATTTTATTTATTTCCTTTCCTTTACTTACTTTCTCCTAGGCTAAAGAAGAAAATGTAACCATTTAGAATTGTCACTGATTTATAAATCATGCTTCAATGCAAATCATTAGCGCTTTCAAGAATAAAGGGCTAATAACTTTTAGACCTTTTCAGAACGCTGGAGAGGTGGAGTGGCAGTATAAGGCACAATATAACACTACAACAGTATTTTATTTGGCAACCTTCTTTCTCCCTTTGGAATAATATGTTCCCAAAAACATGTTGATATTTCAGTGACCCACCTGGTTTAGATATGAAATATTTGAAGAAAGATGGCAACTTGCCTTTGAGAGGACTGAAGCCTTTGACTATAGAAAACACAGGTAAAATGATCTAACAGATTTTTTTAAGATTACTTGTTTACCCAGCAACTCAGTTATAATTGACTGTTGGGTCCTACCATAATACGTCTTAATGCTGAAGATCTTTGTGTTAGAGTGTACAGTGGGCATGTTTCCTCTAGTTAGACCTGGACTACAAAGTTCTGACCCAAACTCCCTCAAAACCAGCTAAAGCAGGGACTATATTTTTGGCTTTAATTTCATGACTGTTTTCTTTGACTGTATTTTCTTCTGAATTTTTTTCTTATAGTAATACAAGAGAGTTTTTTAAAATTGGTCAATCTGTCAAACTACACAGGAGTAGTCTAGTTTTGGGCCCAAATTCAGCAACATTTTTAAGCAAGCATCTGACTCTTCTAGCATATGAATAATATAATTTAAGTGAATGGGATTACCCACACAGTGTATTGTTCCAGTTAAAAATTGACCCTGCATGCAAATTGATCCCAAATGTTCAGGGGTGTTTTAGCAAAAGACAGCTTTCCCTGGGTACAGATAAAGAACTTGAACTGACTTTGGTGTGACAGAATTCCGCAGGAGAAGAAAATAACCATGGAAAGGATCCAAAGGGTTAAATGTACCAAAATTACTAAAAGGAAAAACTGCTCTGAAAATAAATACTGACTTTGTATTTTTGTTGTATGCACAAAAATACAGCAAGTCCAGACATCAGAGTTGTAAGAGGCCTGACTATAGGTTGACCTGCATACAAGGCAAATTGGATTTTATGGCCTTTTTTGTAAGGAGTGGGGAGAGGAGGCAGACTTGTAATCAGAACAATGCAGTACTTAAAGTTGAGTACCTGCTTGAATAACTACTTGAATCAGTGTGCAGTGATTTGGAGAAGGCATGCAGGAAGCTCACTATCCTGGACTTTAACAGGAAGATTCTTGTAAAGAATTTGAATAAAATATTGTGTCAATTACTTTGCAAGGAATTCACGCTCTAGTAGTTTTTATTATTCTTATTATTTTAGTATTACCAAGGCCTATATTATCCAAGCAAGGAAGTCCACCTGTAACATCTGCTTACTTCCCAAAGCAACAGCCTCGGCTACCTGCATCATGAGCTTCAACACGATTGTAATGGATGCATAAAGAAAGACTCTTGCTCATTCTTGGAAACAGTAATGAATAAGCCATTTAAAATGTGTGATATAAGAGAGATGCTTGGACAACAAGGTTTTAAATTTGACTTTATAGTCTGTCTGAACTTAGTTACTTTTTTCCCTATAAAGTCTTTGTTCACTGAAACTGCCACAATATGTTCTGGTGTAAAGCCAACCATTAAAATAACCTAATTGCATTTCTAGATCTATAATTTCTTTTTAAACAATTAAAAAAATATATAGTAGCAGCCGTTTGATTCCTCAGACACTCCACGGCTTACAGGCTGTGCATGCTGAATGAAAGTGTTTCTTTCAGGTATTTTTGCTGCTCCAAAGCTGTGTGTGCACGCACATGTATTTTTGTGCAACCTGTCTGGTACATTCTGTAGCACTGCACTTTTCATGTTTAGAAGACCTTTTGTAATAGTTAAATTATGAAGAAAAAAGTTTTGTTTTTTTTTTTAAGATGGCAGACTTATAGCAGCAGTAATCCACTGTGTGTACAGCATTTACTTTATGACTTTATGACATTAATCACTTCTGTTGAAAACCATGGTGGACAGAAATAATTTCTGCAAATATTTGGACCCCTTTTTAAAGTTTTCTTCATGTTAGTTCCTTGAAGACTGACTACTATTTTTTTCTTTCCTTAATCAAATCACACCTACCAGCTTTGTGCAAACTATATAGCCACTGTATATCTTGTATACTGTATTTTTAGGTAGGGTCAGATTAAATATCAATATTTAATATTGATATTTTTTGTAGTACGAGTATAATTTGCTGGCAAAATTTGGAGAATTACAATAATGACACACAATATTCTGAATGTAAAAAACTTCTGTATCTTCACTATTCAAAAATAGTAACAGTTTCTTTAGTTTAGGACAGAGCCAGACTCAAAGTGAATACAGCTCTATTTGAATTAGTTCATTTGGCTTTTTGTTATCAGGGAAAAAACAAGAGTATTGGATTTACCTCTTTCAAAATGTTCACTGGATGAAAAGCGCAGTTAGAAGTATTCCATTTTGTGAGATGTAAGTAGACCATCTGCATTTCACTTGCACAGCAGTCATTCCTACTTTTTTTACTGATTATTTTTCCCCCAATTGTCTCTCTCTTCCTGTGTAAAATGGAAAAAAAATCGAGGAGAATTTTTTTTTTTTTTTTAATGACATACTGTACCTCCTCCCGTTTTCAGACATGGGCTTGGCTCTTTGCAATCTTACTAAAAATCTTAGTTTGTATTTGATATTAAACTAGATTGGATGTATGGTAACTTCCTTTCTCATTCTGCAGCCTAATTCTTTGGGGACACAAAATCGGTTATTGCATTATTAAAATGAGACAAATCTGCAGTAAATTAGTACATACTAGATTGATGGGCTACTTTAATTTTCAAAAGCAGTGTTGAAACTTAATACCTTGAGGTCTGCAGTTCATTTTCCTGTCAGTATTATAAACATTAACCTTTTTCCTGAAATTATTTTCTTTGGATGGAATTGTGAAATGCAACAATGTCTAGAATTATTTTCTGTTGACTGATTGTTACTCAGTGTGCCATCCTTTCAATTCTGGAACTTGCAGATACAGTGCTCATGTCAGAGTCCAGGTGAAATGCAGTAATTTTTGCTTGGGGCCTTTACCTTTTTGCATGGATTATTTTATGAGAGAACTTCATATATCTTAATTTTCTGGGAATTTGGAACATGCATTTCTTGTATATTGAGAGAGAACCTGGGCCCTATTAGTTCCATGCAATGTCTTACAGCAAATGAGGGGAGAGAGAGATGTAACCTTTTTTTTTCTATTTAAAGTTTATATTATATTGAGAATAAAATGTTTGTACTATAATTGCCTAACTTTTGCTTTATTACCGAAAAGGTAAAGGAAAAGAAGCTATTTCTTTATTAAAAAAAAAAATCCTGGTACATCATATACTTAAGTTCTGAGATTTAAATTTTGATCTCCTCATGCTCTTGCCCTCATTGAAGATAATGGAATAGCATGAGTATCACAGAATTTGAAGACCACTGGGCCCTAGTAAATGAAGGTAGAATTTGTCCTTGTATTGTTTCAGGAAAATCCCAGGGTTGCAGCTACAAAATTTTTTCCCTCTTCCTTTATACTGAGCAAATGCAACAAGCATGTAGGTACTTTAAACATAAGAAGCATTATCACTTATTTGCTGCTTGCAATAACACGTACCTTGACACCATTTGCAAATGGAAGATAGAAAAATACTGATTTAGACCAGTATTTTTTTTCTTGATAGTACCCAACCCCAGATGCTCCAGGAAGTGTGGGGGCAGCCCTTCAGGAAAAAAAAACACTGAAAGAATTATGATATATTCACCATGAAGTTTCATTCAGATATCTAGATGTTAGAGACTAATTCATCCTTCCTTGACCAACATTGTGTAGGGTAGACCTAGGCACCACTACTCCCCTCTTTCATTTTACTGCTGCTTCTGTCTGCTCCATGACACTTAAAGTTGACTTTCTGCCTTTCCTGATTAGGGTCCTTTTTACTTTCAACTCTTCAGCTTTGTGTAGAAGTCAGTTTGTGGTGTCTGGAGACTGCTGCAAAAATGTCCAGTTCCACCCTTTAATTCTGGTGGATACAAGCTGTTAGTTGGAGATTTTTATTAAGGCTCCAGACTTAAAGAAGGAGATTTTAATATCCCTCCCAAAATTCTGTTGTTAATTGTAACCAGTGATCCTGGTTTTCTCTGTTTTTAAGAATTGCAAATTCTCTGATTTAAATCTCCCCAAATCCATGTTTTTCCATGGTTAAAATGCTGGCACTATATAGTGTCAGTTGGGCACTGTTTTATTGATATATTTATAATTTTAAAGCAGTTTGGAAGCCTAAGAGTGTCTCAATCATTATTATAAAATGAATTCTAAATACTTTGTTTGTTTGTAATCATGGAAAATCAGAGCTCCCCCTGCTCTCTTCACTTACCAGGATGTGGGTCCAGCTCCTGCTGCCCCCCCCCTTGCTGTTTTGTGGCACTGTGTAGCCCTGAAATGCCAGTACCCTGCCCATGCCGTTGCCCCTCACTCCTGTCCCATAGCCCCCATGCACTGTCATTGCCCCTCCCAACCCACAGCCCTAATAGTGCCCTGCACTCCCAACCCACTACCCCAGCCCTCCAGTGTATAAAGAAGAAGGTGGGTATGTGAGGAAGGGGGAATGGTGGGCGCAGGTGATGCGTTCGGGAGAGGATGGGGGGGCACAAGAGATGCATGGGAGTATGGAGGGAGCACATGTCTCCCCAGATTTCTGTGCCCACAGTGGGGTGCAGGGCTGCAGCTGGGCTGAACTAGCTCTAGGCAGGAGCAGCCTCTGCAGCCCAGAAGGTGGGACCTGGTGCAGGAGGAAGTGCCAAGCCACCATGGCTGCCACACTGCCTGGCTGCCATGTGCATGTGCTGCCCCCTGCATCCTGGTCCCTGCAGCCCCTTACAGGCTGGAACTGTGCCAGACTGCAAGGGAAGACCTGTGGTTTCCCTCATTTTTCTCCTTTAAAGGGAAAATCCACATTTTTCTGTGGCAAATGAAAAAGCTGGATCCCTGATTATAAGTGTGGTCCTTCTTGATTATCTATATGAATGACAAGAATTAAAAAGTTATTGGATAGGTTGTCCTTAACCACTTGCAGTAGCAAAACCGTTTGTTCTTCATTTAATTACAGGTTGTATTTTTGGAACTCTTGTTTTTAATTCATTTTGAATTTTCCACTTTTTTAATATTTCATTGAGTACCCTCTTGTCTTGGTGTTATGGGACACGGAGAACTGAAGTTTCTGATCTAACTATTAATTATTTTATATAATTTATCATATTCCTTTATTCATTGCTTTTTCTAAATTAGACAGTTCCAGTATTTTTGGTGTTATCTCCTTTGTGGGACTTAATGTTCTTGTTCATTTCCACCTCTCTTCTTATTCACTGTAGTTCTGCTCTATCATTTTTAGGTGAGATGGCCAGAATGGTGCACAGATAAAGTTACATTATTGATATATGTGAAGATATTATTGAATGGGATGGTGAATAAAATATAAATCCTAACATTTTTATTAGCTGCTGCTTTTTGAATGCAGCTACACATTGAGCAAAGGTCTTTGTTATACTGCCCATGGTTATGCTTGGGTTCTAAGTTAATTAAGAACATTCTAAATGAACGAAGAGTTCAGTTTTTTCACAACTCCAATGTGCATTATTTGCATTTTTCAGTAACATTACATTTTACCATTGTTTGCTTATTCATCTAACTTGTTTGTGTTTTTTCTCAGGTTTCTTCCACTCTTGACTAATCCAAATAATTTTGTTACTTGTGAAATGTATATAAATTACAACTCTGAGTTAACTTCCCATTCATTAGTAAATATAGCAAACGACTAAATGGCACAGGACCTGATATGAGCCCTTGAGACACTCTGGTATTAGCTTTTAACCATGCTGAAAATTGACTGTTTAATCTTATTCTTTGCTTCCTGATTCCTAGCCATTTTTGTTTTGATCCAAGACCATATGGGGCCTCTCGTCACCTCAACTCTTTTAAGTAGTTGTTTAAACATCAAAATAAATTGTAAACTAGTTCTTTTTCCAGTGTTTTACTGATGTGTTCAAATCCTTACATTTGCAAGAGGTTTTCCTTGCAAGCAAAACTGTTTAGTGACAATTAAATGTGCATCAAGACCCAGGCAAATCCTTGGAAATATGGAAATAATAATGAAAAGCTCCAGCATACCCAGCCACTTTAACATTGTAAGCAAAGCTGTTGATACATACTGTGAAGGACATTAATTTCCATCTCAAACAGTTGCTGAAAATCATTAGAGATATATATCCTACTTTCATCCAACTTGCTCTGTCATGCAAAACCTTGATGGTGACCTCCAAGCCTCTTGTATTAGCAGACTGATGAATCTGACTGTCACATAGTCTGCTTTTTTAGAAGTAATTCTGCATTAACATGGCTGCTGGCATCACTGGGGTTTTGATTTATCAACTATCAAACAGTGCAAAGCTAGTTTTCCCCCTGCAGGAGCATTTTTGGGATGAGTAGATTGATAGGCTTGTGTGCAAAATATTGGAGAGGTTAGGATTAGAGTTATTGCTGTTTATTAAGTAAACAAATTTATTTTTTGTCACGTAGTTTGTTTTAATTTGTGTATTGATCATTTTAATATCACTTCATAAAAGTGCATGTATGTTACTTTTATTTTGTGGAAGCACCAAGAACTTTGTAGCCAGAAGAGGACTTAGTTGGTTCTCAGGGCAGTGCATTTTCAATAGTGTGTGTGTGTGTGTGTGTGTGTGTGTGTGTGGTGGGGAGGGGAGGGGAAGGGAAGAAAAGGGGAGGGAGAGAGCCAATTTAAGTTGATGACAGTATGAATTACAGATAAGTGGCATAAAAAACATTGTTCAATGAATAAATGAGAGCATTCAGTCATGAAACTGAAAGCATGGGGATACAATAAAGTGAAAGGATAAAAGATGCATTAAGATCAAATCTGAAAACACAGGGAGATGATGAGAATAAGTTGCTTGTTGTTTGCAGAAGTAATAAATGGAAGTCAATTTGAGAGCTCAGAAGCAAGGAGAAGAGAGAGGAAAGAGACTTGGAAAACTATGTGGTTTTTGGACGGGAATCCAGTTCCAACGACAAATCCTGAAATCCAGGAGAAAGGCAATAACTGCTAGAGTTAGGACTATGAGACTTATTCATATATGTGCATAAAATAAAGGATCCAGAATCTGGAGAGCTGAAATTTAGCAAAACTGAACAAGCTTCAAAGGAAGAAGAAATAGCTGCTTAAACTCTCAACTACAGGGACAGTTAAGGTAGTTGTGTTCATGAGCTATGCCGTGGAGGTTTTGATAAAAAGATTACATAGAGCTGAAAAGAAAATAAAAGTTCAAGGTCAAGTATGATAAGAAGCTGGAGGGAGATTGGAGTTCTTGTTTAAGGAAACTTGCTTTCAAGATATTTGCTTTCAGTCTTTTAGCCAACAAATTTGTTTGGCATCTTAAATTCCATGGTTAGTTCAATGTATATTAGCACTACAAAATAAGATTGTATCACTTTCATATCAAATAGAGACAGAAATAGTCAGCTTGGTGTAGTCTGAAGTAGCAAGAAGTGTCTGATGAAGTCGGTTGCCCATGAAAGCTCATACCTTTTTGAACCAGTTAGTCTCTAAGGGAGTCTTTACCCATGCTCTGGTGTGGGGGGCAGGAGGGCATATTAATTAGTGGCTCTTAGGAGCCACTGTAACTAAAACACTTGCAGAGTCTCATATATTCAGCATCCCCACATTTCAACGTGACAGCAGGGAAGCTTTAACTAAAGCTTGTTCGACAAGCTTTAGTTAAAAACCCCCCTGCTGCCATTTTGAAATGTGGGGATGCTGAATACATGTGACACCAAGGCTGCTGGAACGTTCTAATCGGAATGTTCCAACAGACTTGATTAATCAAGTGTGCTCTAACAAGTTCTAATTAAAACATGTTGGAGCAGGCATTGGGCACATGTATAGGTGCCCTAAGGTGCCACCCTGCCCTAGCTTTATATCAAATTGAGGTAAACTCTGGGTGGTGATGTGTGTTTGTTTTGGGAAAGAATTGGTTTTTCTTTGCAGCCTTCTTTCCCCCCCTCCCCCCCCATGCATTAATTGATGGGCATTGTATTCATACTGTCCAGCTGCTTTAGCTCTTTCAGAAGACTGAGCCACACCTGCATCCTTCCTTGGTTTGTCATACACTTTGCCTTGGATTCAAATAATATTAGACACTACACACAGACTAATTAGGCTACAAACAAGCCAGACAGAATGCTTCACCAAATAAAGTTTTAAACCCAAGATACTAATAGATCTATGTTAGGAAATCTGTCATTGTGATTGAGGAACTGTAGCGTATTCTAGCTGGGTTTTACAGTGATAGCTCTGATAGCAAAAATTGTTTTTCAAGACTAAGACCCAGATCCCATTTTGTCTTTAAAGCATGAGCACTCTGGAGACTTTTGCCTCTAGCTAACGTACCAAAACTCAAGAGCGTGATCTTCTCAGTGGGGAACACAATTGACAAGAGGCAGGCCCCACAGCTCTTCCATTGTAGCACTCGGGAAGCCCTGAGACGAGCAGGTGTTGCGGAGTACAAATACCCTGAACTAATGCAGGCTACCTACACTCTAGAGATGCATGCAACATTTCCTAGTGCATTTCTGGGAATGAAGCATTCCCAGGAGCTCCTACCCCTACCCCCTACTTCCACATACACTGAGGGACAAAGAAACTGACCTTCCTCAAAGTATTCTTAAGTTCATGAAGGATGTGGTCTTTGCAGACAGCAAAAGGACCCCTGGTCAAGACACTGAAATGCCAAGTATAGACATCTTTACACCAAAGAGGAAGCGCTCCCTCCCACCCACTCCACCTCCCCCAGCACACTCTCTTCCTTGTTTCTCAGAAGGGAAGATAAAACCAATTTACTGTATGGGACTGTCCTATGGACATTGATCTACAGTACACTAAGGATGGTAAACTGAAAGAATTGCCAGGACTTGAAGCCGGCACATAACTGCTCTGATTAATGTCAACTGGGTTGGAGCAGCTCTACTGAACAGGAGAAATGTAGAGTTATTTTTTCTATCTCCCTAGTTTCTAAGAACTCCAGCCAGATACTCCTATAGGTGAGCCTTACCCCATATGGGGAAGGGTGTTAGAAAAGGTGCCCTAAACCTAGCTGTTTTATCTGCTCCTAGCTAGATATCCATGTCCAGTAGGGTATCTCTCTCTGCAGTTAAACACCATATGAAGACCATGGGGTTTTTGCACCATGGAATGTTTGTCTTGATGGAAGACCTCTCCAGAGACCTAATGAGATTACAACATAGGCGTTGCAGTTCTGAGTGAGATGAGGTGACTGGATGAGGGTCAGCTGAGGGAAAAGGGTGGAGGCTACACCTTCCTCTGGAAGAGGAAACTGGCCCAGGAAAGATGCATTCATGGTGCCAGCTTTGTCATCAGGAATCAATTTATCAGTCAAATTATGGAGCTCCCTGCGGGCATTAATGAACATTGTATGACCTCCTCCACCTTAAGCTTACCAGGAACCAGTACACCACTGTCCTCAGTGCGTAGACTCCAACACTTGATGTTGACAATGTCAATGAACAGCCCTACTCCAACTCTGACCACATTCTAATACTCTCAAGGGAGAACAAGATCATTTTCCTTGGTGACTTCAATACCAGAGTTGGGCATGACCTGGAACTCTGGAGTGTACTATTGGGAAGGATGGAGTAGGGAAAGCTAACTCCTTTTTTTTGAGTCATCGTGGTTTTTAGTAAGGACTGCCTTCCTTTCAGAATTGACACTGAAAACCTAACAAATGGAGGGCTCTTCAATTCAATCTGGGTCATTTTCAGTTGAAAGCCAAAGTATTCAAAACCATCATCCTTGACTTTCAGTATGCTGAGGACTTCCCCCTCTTTGCACATACTGAGGAAAACCTCCACACCATGCTAGATCTCTTTGGAGAAGCCTACCAAACTTTGTTAACCAATTTGCTCAAAACAAAGAGCGAGACCTTTGTAAAAGGGGGCAAAACAAGATGTTGGGTTTATTGATTAAGCGCTTAGTACCCCTCCCCCCCCAATTTCTGTTCTGTGCTGGTATATATTACCAGTCTCATCAGTGCTCAAGTCAATTTAGTGGCCAGCTAAGAGGTGGGTGGATGAGAATAGGATGGGATTCAATACGGACAAGTGCAAGGTATTGCACCTGGGGAGGATGAACTAACAGCATACTGGAGGCTGGGGAACTCCCTTCTTGTCAACACAGAGGCAGAAAGGGATCTTGGAGTCGCTATTGATTCTAAGATGAACATGGGCTGCCAATGTGGGTAAGCGGTCAGGAAGGCTAACCTCACCTTGTCATGCATCCATAGATGCATCATGAGCAGGTCCAAGGAGGTGATCCTCCCCATCTATGCGACATTGGTCAGGCTGCAGTTGGAGTACTGTGTCCAATTCTGGGCACCGCACTTCAGGAGGGATGTGGATAGCATTAAGAGGGTCCAGAGGAGGGTCACTTGCATGATTAGGGGGTAACAGGGTAGGCCTTATGAGGAGAGGCTATAGGACCTGAACCTGTTCAGCCTCCACAAAAGAGGCTGAGAGGGGATCTGATGGCCACCTACAAACTTGCCAAGGGGGACCAGCAGGCAATGGGAGTGTCCCTACTCCCCCAAGCACTACGAGGAGTTACAAGGAATAACAGCCATAAGCTGACTGAGAGTAGATTCAGGCTGGTCATCAGGAGGCGCTATTTCATGGTCAGGGCAGCTAGGAGCTGGAACCAACTTCCAAGGGAGGTGGTGCTTGCCCCTACCCTGGGGGTCTTCAAAAGGAGGCTAGACAATCACCTAGCCGGGGTCATTTGTCCCCAGCATCCTTTCCTGCCCATGGCAGGGGGTCGGACTTGATGATCTGCTTAGGTCCCTTCCGACCCTACCAACTATGAAACTATAAAGTCAATCACGAGTGGGAGCTGGGCTTCCGTCAGTTTGTGTCATCAGGCGAACCGATGCTCCAGAATGGTATGCAGAACAAGACCTAGAATCGACATGTGTTGCCCCACCTTTTATAGTCTTGTCAATTCTATAGCTATCTATAGATGTAGGGTCGGAAGGAACAACCGCTCGTCTTGGACACCAAGTTCCCCTACCCTCCAGGACCCCAGTGCCTCTCTTACCAACCTCCTCAACTCATTGAAGTTGGCCCTCTTGAAGTCAAGAGCTACTGCCTTGCTGCAGGCCCTTGATACCCTGCACCCTTCATTTAGTCCTCTGGGCTTTTGCTGTGTTATCACAATGTTTCTCCTTGAAGGTCAATTGATGTTCACTTGCTGTTCTGGGGCACATTCTTCTTGTTTTGGTCTTTTATCTGTCTGCATTCTTCAGCAAATCACCAACTGGTGTTTTGCTTTTCCACAAACACACTCACCCATTCCCTTACACACATGCAGCCTAAAAAGGAGTGAAAGGTCAAGCACTTATGTCAAGCTACAGAGCAATACAAAATGGAGTTTCTTAAGGCAGTGCAAAGCTCAAGAAAATACACGCAAAAAAGCATCAAGGTAATGCACAAGATTAAGGAAAGATTAAGGCAATAGGTAAAAGTCTATCTTCATGGTTATTTACCTAACCTAAAGCTGGTATTTATTCCATTTGCATAACAATTCTGGGTCTCTCAACATCAATAAGACTAGAGTCCAATGCCAGTGAGATCATGCTCAAATTGAGGGATTACCAATGATGAGTAGCTGACCATGAAACTATATCAGACCTGTTCAGGAAGCTAATGTCTTTTTGAGAGACCTAAACATATGGGTAAATGCAGCAGGAGGATGGGGTAGAGGTATTGCATCACTAAAAGGAAGAAAGGTAGGGATGTGTATTTCAGGACAAAACAATGTATCCAGCATTTAGTGGAGTTGAACCATGGTCAGTCCTAGGTCGCTGACTGGCCTAGCTGAGACAGGCTTGGTCAGAATTCTGGACCTTGATACCTCAGAAGGTCTACTTACAGCAGCAACATGGGTGTAGTCTGAGTAGTACAATAGTTGAATGTGGCATGCCTGCATAGTCCCAGGTTTATTGCACCAAAAAGTCTCATGAATCACAACCTGATAAAACCATGGTCCCCAAGGAGGGTTTTGCAAATGGTTAATGATAATTTGCTTTACATTCTTATCCTTAACTGCCTTTAACATCAGCCTTGCCACTCCCTTGTATCTTTATCTCCCCCCCTCATCCCCCACAGAGGGAAGAGCTATTACTAAACAGGAACACTTGTAGCAAGTAATGGATTTCTACAAGGAATGTTTTGATTCAACCCAGTGATTTCCAAAGTTGGCTATATCCAGAAGCAGAACAATTTCAATGTGGTGTATGTGGCGGGCCAGTAGGGGGTGCTCCTGCATTGAGCCGCCCACCTCACTGCGCCCGACCACCTTCCAGGCTCCGAGTGCCCTCCCTGGGGTGCCTCGCGTCTGGCCCACCCCTTCCCTGGAGCACACCCACTAGCCTGGGGTTCCCACTGCCACCATCCAAGGCTCTGGACCCAATTCTGGCTCTGCGCACCTTGGAAAACGCAGGCCTGATCGTCCAATGGGTACTAGACCCAATACAGGCACTTGGGGCACTTTCCCAAGTCAGGGGCTTATTAGAAAAAGTCTCCCTTAGTCCACAGACCTAAGGGGCTGCCTCGGTATAATTTAGACCCACCCCTCAATAAGTCTCCCACACCGGTCACAAAGGAGAACTTTATTGATTACAGGGGGCAGGGTGAAAACAGGGTCAAAGAGCAATATCAGAGGAATCCCATAGAGCAAACTAGGATGGCTGAGGTAGCCATGTAAACACGCATCTGAGTTACTGTAAGCTAAATATCTAGTTGGATCTCGAGTAGCTTACTTGCACACATCATCCAGAGGTGGTTGGAGTTTTCCTCTGGAGGCAGGTCACTCTTTGAGCATGTGGTTATGAGGAGACAGCCAGTTTTAGATTCACCTGGGTGACCACATGGCTAATGGCTGCCTTGTTCCTGGCCCGGGCCTTTAAAAAACCTCTCTGACTTCAGCAGCCCGGTCCAATCGAAGCTGCCAGTGCTGGCCTCTAGCCAACCAATTAAAAAAAGCATCACTGGCTACCTGGGCCGGTGAGCGTGGCTTTTCCCTCCCCCTCCCCAGGTGACCAGAGCATCCGCCTCCAAGGCACCAGGCTTTTGTCATGTAGGCAGGGAGGAAGATCCCCCGCCCTGAGGAATTCAATACCAGCCTCTCACGCTGGCAGAGACAGATTTCTGGAGAGGGACACAGATGGTGGCATTTCTGCCACAGTGTAGATAGTACCTATGTACCTAGATGAATGTATTGGATCGCATATGAACATGTGGAAAGCTGTTAAGTATTCTGTACACTGATTTCAGGTAAGCAGCAGACTTCTGACATACCAAGTTCACTATGGATGAACAGCAATTCTTTTTCCTCAGTTGTCACTGACATGGGAAAATTAGGAGGGGAGAGAGGCATCTTTTACATTAAGAATCTGCAGGGGGAAATAAACATTTTAAAATGTTCAGTACCCTAATTTTTACACATACCCTAAAACTATTGTAATGGGTTTATTTGGCATTTTAGGAAATCTGTCAGTTTCCCTTATTTGTTTTTTTTAATTATTCACAAATGCTTAGCTGCTTGTACTTAGAAAACTAGGAGGAATATAGGCTAAAATTGCTTATTTGGGTGACTACGTTTAGCCTGCTGGCTTAAAGGACCAGATATTTCTAAGAAATATACGGAACTTGAAGTGCCGTTGGAATTCAGTGACTACTTACGATACCTCAGAGCTTTAAAAAAAATCTAGTCACTTATTAGGTGCTGATAAACTTAATTTATTTGCATAAATGAAGGCTTCCTAATCTCAGTAATAAATAGACCTGGGCAATCTTTTTATTCTTTTTTTTTTTTTCTGCAGTGTCTCGGTAACAAACTTGTCTCATTTTCAAAAAGCTGAAGTGGTTCGTTTTTAGCATTTTCTAAATGATTTTTTAAAATTTGGGGCTTGACTCACAAGGGTGCCATTAACAAAGAGAAAGACCTTGTACCTGACCCCCTGTACCATGTAGCCCAGTATTTATGAAGTATGGGGTTGGCCCAACATTTTCTTTGTCCAGTTTGGCCACTGAGCCCAAAACTGTTTATTCAAAAGTTTGAAACTAGAGCTGTGATCTGGTATGTTTGCTTTAAAAAACATTTTTGTTGTTACTCAACTACTGAATAAATAAGGTGTATGTGTTCAAAAACAAGTTTGTACTGGGTACTAAAGACTGGGTTTATTGTTGGTGCCTTTTGAGAGAGCAGTGGACACAATACGGTGGAATTCCTGCTAACCCATGAATGTACTCTGTGTTTGACATCTCCATGACAACCAACTGCAAAAAATATTGGGCCAGATGAGCTTTCCTAAGTAAATGAATGTTGGTTAAGAAGGTAGTTATAAATCATTTACTCTTTAATAAATGGCATAGTACATGGTAGCAGCAGCATAGTTTATCCAGAGTTATTATTGAAATTGGCATACTGGAAGGCAGCGCTCAGTGGTTAAGGATTTTTTTAAATTGGCTTTTGTAGAGAAACAATGCTCATCTGAACAGCTCAGCCAACTTTTCAATCATACAGTGAACATGTATTTTTTGTTGCTCTTTGGCCTAGCAGTCATTGGAAAGTGTACAAATTACTGTATATAATGGTATGTAACGTTCTTTGGGTGGATGTGATATCTTTTATTAGCCCAACTGAGTAGCTGGAAACAAGTTTATTGCAAGGTTTCAGGCACAGTCTTCTTCAGGCATAGGGAGTCTCTGCTGTTCTGAGACTCCAAAAAATGAAAGAAGATAAGTGTGACAGGATGTCAGTGAGAATGTAAATAGGTGGAAATAGGAAAACAAAAGGTAGAATAGGTAAGGGAGGGGAAAAATGAGGGAGAAAAAAAGGCCAAAGGTGAGTAAGGGAAACACTACAGTAGGAGATTTTCAGGGTAGAAAAGAGGCTGTGTGTGGAAAAAGTAAATAGCTGGAAATCAGGAAGACCAAGGGCAGAAAAGGAGGATAGGAAGAGAGGGAAAGAAAAGTGTAAGAGGTGAGGTCTGGCAGGTACCTGGTGAATCAGATGTTAGGCAGGGTGTAATGCATCATAAATCCAATGTCTGTGTTGAGTCCATGATTTTTTTTGTATCCAGTAGATTTTATGAAGTGAAGTTTGTAGGCTAGTCTATGAAAGGTGTTTTGTAAGTTCCCTTTATATAATGTATATAGTGTGTATATAATGGTAGATTTTATGAAGTGCCAGGTCAAAGAAACATGTAAAAGGATATATAATAATTTATATATGTGGCCTTCAAATACGTAGACTTGTAGGTACACATCCTGAACATCTGGTTTCTTTGGAAGAATTTTTTTTCATCTAGGCCTACCTTGGCTTAAGAATAAGAAAAACAAAACAGTCCTTTGTTACAGGGGAAGGATTCCGAGATTCTTAGTTAATGTCCCTTTAATGAAGGGGAAAAGCTTGCTTTTTCTTCATTGCTTTAAAGGGAGAAAAGTTGTTAGGTTAGAAAAACTGTCTTGCATCATGGCTCACTTCAAGAATGCCTGTGTGTTGTATGACTCAGGCCTCTGCTACACTTTACATATGTTATGCAATTAGCTGGTTAATCATGCAGTAAACTTAGACTAGCTACTTATCTAATATAAGACCAGTTACCAGTGCAAAGTAGTATTTGCAGTTAACTGGATAAGTGTGCAATAAATTTAGACTAGCCACACGTGAAGAGTAATCATCACAGAATACAAATGACTATAGCTATAAAAAAAGTCAACCAGCTATAAAGTTAGTGCTTGAAGATTTGCAACAACACTATAGCTGATTTCTACCCAGCTTAAATTTGAATATGTAGCAGGGCCCTCAGAGTGATATATTTGAAATATTTTTACATAATTTTTAAGTGGTCTTTTTAGCATCAAAGAACTATACAAAGTTCATTCTTGTTGTAATGGTTATTAACCCGGACCTAGGTATTAGTGGTGGGGAAACTGAGGCAGCTGGGTAAAGTGACTTGCCCCATTGTTTGAATATAAATGAAAATATAGCAGTGCCTAATGTCTGAGTTTGGAAAATATGCCTGGATTTTTCAAATAAGAAAAACAAGAGAGAAGCAGAGAACTTGAGAAGTGTACAGATATGCTAACCTAAATCTTTCAGTCTCTTCAGACCACAGTGTCACAAAACGCATTAAGAGAGTATGCCCAGGTTATGGCTATATGTACAATGACTCAATATTTTGCTTACTCATGTGGCTGTCTTTTACATGTTCAGAGAAGCTGGAGTTTGATGAATGGTACATTCTCTAGTTAGCATGAAAGTTGCTCCTTTTTAATAAAATATTATGATGGTAGCTAAAATGCTAATCTCTAGCCAATACCACTTATGTTAGTGCCATCAAAAAATAATTTGCACTTCTGCTGGCAGCTACTTAGAGAGACTGTATCATGAGACAAAACTGGGCCAAAAGAGGCTGAACTCATCATGCAGTCAGTGTAATTAGTTAAGAATAACCTCTCCCTTGTGTGCCCAAAAGCAATGATGTCAGGTAACAAAGCCAGCTAAGCAGATGCTACTATCCAGTGAGAGTTGGGTGGGTCAGCAAAGCAAAGAATCGTGTTGACAGGTTATTATAAGATGTTCATTTGCCCATTAAGGATGTTTAAAAGAAATGTTCCACAATAAAAATGAATTGTTTGTCTTTAAAAGCTCCCATCATATTGAATGAAAAGCAGCAAGCCTTATTTATTTCATTTTGAGGGTCATACTGCGTTTCCCCTTTTCTACTGTACATAAAAAATGGGGCCGATTCTCATAAAGAAAACATTTTCCTTTTGATAATGTCTGGAACCTCATTTTATACAAACTGTACTTTAAGTAAAAATAGTGCTAAAGTGCCATTTTCCTTGAGCCAAGATCCACTAGATGGAGCAAGTGTTGTTTAAAAAATGAAACACAAACCAAGAATACTGAAGTCCTGCTGTCTCTGAAGTCCTGTGCTGAAGCTTGAGAAGGCTAAATACACAGATTATTTAGAAATGCAGTATCTTTATTATTAAAAGTTATGTGTTAAACTATGGAAGCTTAATGTAGTTGAAAGCTGCCTAATCAAGAAAATTGTTTGCAGTTACCAACAGATATATTAATAAAAATTATGCTTAAAGCAACTCGAATACAAGGGGCCTAGGGGAAGAAGGACCATTGAAAAAAGCAATCGTTTAAAATTCTTTGCAGACTCAGTTGCATATCTAAAGATAATTGGGATGCCATCATTAAATGTTTTTGGATAATGAGTAACAGAATAGGCTTATTAGAACATTTTTTTTTTTACTATATTAAGTAAATGTTTTATCAGTCAGCTTGTGTTTAGACATGGAAATTGAGATTGGCCTTGTAACTGGAAATGTGCTTAGAGGATACAGAGGTGTTGGAGTGATTTCAGTGTGATGGGAAATTTTTTCACAGTCTCACGAACTTGTTCCAAGGTGACAAGCCCTTCCTCAGCTGATATGTCTCATTGATGCTTAGCGGAGGTCCAAGATGGGAAAGTTATAATGGTTGTAAATCAGGAGACAGATTAATTTGGCAATGTCCCTGCTACTGTACATGGGAAGCTTGAATAGGAGCTGTTTGCACTATGATTTGATAAAACTCATACTATTAATTTTCTTTAAGAAGATAAAAAGGTTTTTATTATTTTTAAATGGATTATATTTAATTGTAGCATTTGTAAATTAAAGTGATTACTACTCCCAGGCTCAGTAATAAGACAATTCCTTCCTTTATAGCACTGGAGTTGAGGAAGAAGTGCACAACCTACAGTGTCCTCAATTAGACAGCAGAAAAGCTTCTTAACACTTGTGTTATTTCTGTGTAGCTGCTCTTTAGGAGGAAGAATGTAAGATATGGTACAGTTCTGCACCAGCCTCCTTAAATTGTTCCCACTGTTTGCTCCAGACCTTCCAAAGTTAAGTTATGGCAGCCATGTTTTGATATCTTTGAGGAAATGAAAAGCATAAATTTAGCTTGCACTTGGTATAGAAAGGCAGTGGGCAAATTTCTCCATTTGACTATCAACACCATTTTTCAAAGTTGTACTATTCTAATATTCCAATCTTGGCAGAGACAGAAAATTCTGTGGCAAGCTAGTTAGTGACTTTGTGGTGTGTACATACAGGGATTAGAAATTTGATCGTTCTAAAAGATTTTTTTTCCCCTTAGCTACACAGTTTAGGTGAATAGGACATGACTTTATTTTCAGTGAGGTGCAGAAACATGCTCTAACAATAATAAGAAAGAGAGAAGCATGCAGAGTTACAAGTACGACGCAAGTAGTGGTAATGCCAACTTCTCCATACTTCTCAATCAATATGCAGCAACCCTGACCTGGAGAGAGTATCCCTAGGGATAAGGATTAGTCTCTGTGTTCATCTAAACCTTAGTCTCTCTGCTCATGCTGCCCACGAGGGCATCAATTAGTGTCAGCTGTGATGGTGATTTTTTGTAATATGGACCATTAGGAAAATTGTGTAGTGTCTAATGCTAGACACAGAGGATACAATATCGTGGCATAAAAATAATCCTCTACTTTCAGAGAGAGTTGTTTTTTTAAATAGAGAAATGGAGGTTTTTGGGATGCTGTGTGGTGGCTATTTTGGAACCAAGAGTTCTAGTTTTTTGTACGTCTATGAACATTTGGGCATTCTTAGTACACCAGAACAGCCTCATTTCAGGTTTGTTAACTCAGGATCTCTCAATCTCTTTTGTGCCCCACCTCTGGATTTCAATGAAGAATCCCATCTTGCCAAACCACACTCTTCTACAGGTTAATATTTTGTGTGTTAAATTGCTTGTACTTTGAAGAAGTAAGATTCTAGAGGCCTAACAGCAGAAGCAGCACTGTTAAAAAAAAATGTTTTTTTTAATAAAAAAAATTGCTATGTAATCAATATAAGGGAATTTTAAAAATTTAAATTGGTTTACTGTTTCTGTTTAATAAGCCATGGAGAATAATAACATGAAGAGCTGGAAGGATGCTTATAGATGGAGAAGAAATTTTATAGCAAAGAACAGAGATTATAGTAGCTTAATCAGATAAAGAAGTGATGAACTTGAAACTGGAAGTTAAATGCAGGTTAATGTAAAAAGGAGCAGACGGATAAAGGAACAGATAAAAGATCGCTTTAGTTAAACACACAGTGTTTTCATTGCATCTTTTCCTTGGGCTTCCAGGGAAGGATGCATCTTGAAAAGGATAAGTACAAGGTCTATATTTTGATGTTCTGCAGAGGTCTTGCAGATGAATTCTGAATGAAGAATTTGGCCATGCCTGTACAGTTATTTCATAGTTTTGCAATGTATGGGATATTCTGGTAATGGAGAAGCTATCAAAACCCTGTGGTGCAGCATTTCCACATGCTGTACTACTAAGTTTCCTGAGTATGATGGAGGACCACTCTATGGTAACTTTGAATTTGAACAAGTACAATTCTAATGTCCTGTATTTGTCTAGTGAAGGATTTAGATATGCATGTGATATATTTTTTGTTTCTTTATTTTAAACTTCTGTGTTTGAATTTGAGAATAACACAAGTAAAGTTTGTTTTACAATACAAAACAATGTTCTGGGGATGGCTTTTGCCATCCATCCCATTTTGACACTTAGTACAGGTTAGATTCTGGGGATTTTTTTCTTCTTTTATTAGGGCAATGTCTTTCTTTAATTCCTCAGCTGGAAGGATATGATGAGAATTAGGCAATCTAGAAATGTCTTGTTCCTTATACTTTTCTATTGAAATATGCTGCTTGCCGCTTTTGGAGACAGGACTTTGGGATAAAAAGACCTTTAGTCTGACCCAGTATGGCGGTTCTTATGTAGCCCTTCAGCTGAACTTCAGGTCTTCCACCACAAAAAAACCCAAAATGCATAAGAACTCAGGTGTGTGCTGATGCTGCCTCATGTACCTGTATGCCAAACTTCTTTCATCTGTTAGAGCATGAAATGCTCCATATTGTTTTATAGTTTTTGCTAGAGTAGCCAAGAATTGGTGTATTAGTGCATGGTTGCCCAGAAAGATGAATCTGGACCCATTAATTTTTCATAAAGAGTCCGGAAAAGAGAAGGGAGACATAGACGTAGGAAGTATTTGTGGAGCTTTTTGATGGATTCTCAGGATGTTGCAATAGCCAAAAATGCCAGCTTTCATCCTTAGCTGCTCTTATCTCTTGAATGCAGGCTTAGCAACAGTAATCTACCTATTTGTCTCCTTCATACCAGACAATTGCAATGACAATTGCAATGCATTTTACTTTTGGTTCACAACTCTGAACTAGATAATTTAATATGCAGCAGCCCTCCTGCAAAGAAAGGCAGACTGATGAGCCCACTGCTATGTTGTCCCCTGCTCTAGATTGGCTGTCAGTGCAATTCCACATTCATTTCCGAGTCTTGGAATTCTTTCCCAGCATTGGATTCTTCATGAGAAAATCACTTTTTTTTTCTTTTTGCTGAATGAGGGTTAAGAATTTTATTCTTTCTCTTGAGGGATTTAATTCTATCTATCTATCTAGAGTTCGATAGATAGATATCTATACAGTGCTACAAAGAGGGATTCTAGAACATTACTGTTACTTTCCATTATGCTACAACTGTAATTTATGTAATTAGTCATATGAAATTAAGCAGCTCAAAACTCTTTGAATATAGGTTTATTTAATAAATAATGATAATGGTGCATCTTGCACTAAAACTCCAGTTGGAGTTTATAATTATACCAGTTGTGGAAGTCGTTAATAAAGTGTTTAAGGTGTTCAAACCTGGGGCTGTAGGTGACAACCAAAGTGGTGAAGATGTCATATGTGTACTTTAAGTATATCAAGGAGATGAGGCAGTTATGGAGGAAGTGGGCTCCAAGGTCTGTAAATATATTGACATATTGGGGGTACCCATGGCAATGCTGTTCATTTGTAGGTATAGAGAGTCCCCAAATCTGAAACAGTTGGGCGGACAAAATTGAAGAGTGTGATGGAAACAGAAACAGAGTCCTCATTCGGGATAATGTTCTTTATGGCTTGTAATTTGCCCTCATGGGGGATGTTGGTGTACAGAGATGTAAGATCCATGGTAGCTAGTGGTATGACACTGGTATGTCAATGGAAGCTAGACTTTTTAAAAGGAGTTCTGTGGTGTCTTTCAAATAACTGGTAGTTTCTTTAGTATATGGAAATAGGGTTGAGGCAGTATAGCCAGAAACTCCCTCCATGACGGTGCCAATGCTAGAGACAGTCTGATGTCTTGTGTTTCCAGGTTGGTGGATCTTGGGTAATGTAAGTAAAAGTTGCCTGGCCTGGGCTTCTGGAGGTGGAAGCTTGAATCCTCTCAGGTGTTTCCAGAGGTGGCTTCTTTAAGAGCTTATTTCATTCCTTTTGGTATTGCACTGTGGGATCCTTGGTTAGGAGTTTGTAAAATTGCATGATGGAAAGTTCTCTCAGCTTCCTGTAGGTACACTGTTTTGTCTATGGCAACAATGGGCTCCCCTTTATCATCCTGTTGCATGATGAGATCAGTTTTGCTTTTAAGGCTGAGTATGGCTTTCTGTCTCTCAGG
This sequence comes from Alligator mississippiensis, assembly GCF_030867095.1. Classification (NCBI taxonomy): domain Eukaryota; kingdom Metazoa; phylum Chordata; order Crocodylia; family Alligatoridae; genus Alligator; species Alligator mississippiensis. The sequence goes on from NC_081826.1 coordinate 207,210,174, forward strand.
TCTGAGGTTGTAACACAATTTTTTAATTTAATTTTATCTTTTGCAATCTCAGAGTGGGCATGGAAGTGGAAACAGTTTATGTACAGGACCTGTGGGCCACAGCCCCATTCTGATGGAGTCCAGGAACTGTACTACTTTTCCTGTGTAGGGTTCAGGCCTGTGGTGGGTTGATCATTGTCTGGCTCCTTGTCATGGAAATATTTCTTTTGTCTTTGGTGACAGAAAAAAGCCTTGAGGTCTCCATACAGCTTCACTTTATTGAGCTGTGTAGTGGGGCAGAAAGAAAGACCCTAGGAAGCAATATAAAAAGCATATTTGTTTCATTTTTGAAAATCTCGCTGGATCTGTGATTGTATTAAGAAGCATCTCATCCATGTGAGAATTAAGGAAAACATTGTGGTTAACCCATTTTTATATCCTGTACAGTCTAAAGTTTCAAAAACGTCAAACAACTTGTGGCTAAAAATACTTTTATATTATGCGTGTTATTTCAGTTGGCCTCATTGTCTAAGACTGGACTCTAAACTTACACATTATTGATGTTCAGGAATAAACCTCTTAGAATAGAGAAACTTGTAAAATAGAGCCAAAAATTATGGATACACAACATGTCTCCAATAAGTTTTTTAATTTTTTTCTTTAAAAACAAACAACCCTCTAATGCATGTCCTATCAAAGTACAGTAAAAGCTCTGTTAACCGGCATCCATGGGGAGGGGGTGAGAGGGGGTGGTGCTGGTTAATCAACTATGCCGGTTATCTGAGAGGTTTTTTTTCCAAGAAAGAAACTAAGCCTTCATTTTAACTGTGATATAATAACTTTTAATATAACATTTTAACTATGATATAACAACTTTTAATATTTTAACTATTTTAAGTTTAAATATTTTACCTACAATATAAGGAATAATAAAATAAATAGCATAGCCAGATGGTGTCTCTGATAGATGCTAGTTAATACAGAATTCTGGATGGTAAAGTGCTGGATAACGCAGCTTTTACTGTAATCAACTTTGATTAGGAGGGCTATAACCAGAGCTGTGAGTGGAATGGTTCCTCCCTTCTTATTACCATTTATCATCACAGATCTTGCTTTGCTGTTGTAAGAACTGGAATCCTTATCACTGTCTTTCCATAGTGCCTCATCTAAAGAGGTTGGTTTTTTTTCTTTTTTCCCCTGTTGAATGTGCTCTCAGCCTCTGCAGTACAATCTTTTAACTCATTCTGTGATTGTTGTATTGATTAGCTTCTATAACTACACCACCTTCTCTCCCTCTGGTTCCCTGTGAAACAAAAAGTCTTCTGGTTTAACAAAAAATTGCATTTTTCCCCCCCATGATGGTGTTCTACCTCTATTCTTAGTCTCTCAAGCACAAATCCTTCTTTCCTTTCTCTATTACATTCCTTTTCTTTTTCTCTTTTCTGCTATAAATCAAGTTATTTTCTAGTTTGTTTACCAGGTTGTACTTATCTATCAGTACTCCTTCTCTTTCCTCACCTCATCCCACACCCACTCTTACATCTGTTTTCTCTGCTACCTGGGAAGGTATTCTTCTTCAGGTTTTAAGTCATTCAACAGCGTTCTAATCTGTTTAGAGGAATGATTAATGTATCACTTGTATAGGCTCTCTTCTGCTGCCCCTGGCATTGGGGGTCTCTGTTCTTACAACTTACTACTCGGGGGGGGGGGGGGTGTCTACATGTACATTAATGCACCTTAGATAATAAGCATTAAATCTAGTACCTCCATTGTGAGGTACTAAGGAAATGTGCATTAACCTGCCCTAATGCACATTAACTAAAGAGCATGGGGCACTTTTACACGTGGTCCAGAGGTTGTGGGGGGGTGTCGCAGGGCACCTTAGTGCCTGCTCCTAAGAGAGGAGAAACTGCCAGGGAGAGAGCCCTGGCAGAACCAAGTGAGCACAGCTGCGGGTTGCCGGAGCAACCAAGCGGAGCCAGCTGCCTGTAGGGGGCAGGGCCTGGCCCTTATAAAGCCCAGGGCTGAGGCCAGGCTGGCAGTTCTCTGCCAGCAGCCGGAGAGGCAGGAGCTCCCTCGGCCGAGATATGGGAAGGAGCCTAAGTTGCAAGTACAGCTCAGGATAGCCCTGGAGGCTTGAGCTATGATGAGGAGTTATGGCCAGGCGGCTTGCATTTGTGTTACAGCCTAGGGGCTTGTGGTTTTGCGTTGTGTTATTACACCCGGAGGCTTGGGTGAGGCTGTAGGGGTTGGAGGAGGCCTTAATTACTCGCACGCCAGTGCGTGAGCAACTGGCGGCGAGGAGCGCGGCCAGTGGGTCGTGGGCGCAACCCGTAGGTTGCAGACGGGGACCTAGACCCCGGATTGTGTGTGGGGGAACATAGACCCCAAAGGCGCAGCTCGCACACCACTGCGCGAGCAGCGGGCGGCGAGGAGCGTGGCCAGTGGGTCGCGGGCGCAACCCGTAGGTTGCGAACGGGGACCGAGACCCCGGATTGCGTGTGGGGGGAACATAGCCCCCCGGCCCCAGGAAAGGGGCAGTATTACTGAGTAGCCCAGTGTGGGCGCGGCGAGCCCCCAGAGAGGGGGAACGCCATTGTGTTTTATTGAGTAGCCCAGTGTGGGCGCGGCGAGCCCCCAGAGAGGGGGAACGCCCTTATATGTTATTGAGTAGCCCAGTGTGGGCGCGGCGAGCCCCAGAAAGGGGGAACGCCATCGTGCTTTGTTGAGTAGCCCAGTATGGGCGCACGGGCATAGCGAGCCCGGCCGCAGGCCAGTGCGGCAATCCCCCCCTCAGACCAAGGCAGGGCGCTGCGGTTGCCCCTGAGAAGACAGGGAGTAGCAGCGCAGGGAGCCAGAGTCAGGGAGGGTATCCGTGCGGTTGGCCCATAGGACCGGAGGCCCGCTGGAGAGTCCCGGAGAGGAACCACACCGGCAGGGGAGGCCCAGAGTGGGCAAGACGGGAGTCCCAGCAAGAGGCTGGGCACGAGAGAGAGAGCCCAGAGTGGGCCACATGAGAGAGGAGGCCCGGGAAGCGGGCATATAGACCAAACAACGTCCATTACATCTGCGAGACTTGGGGCGTGGTATCAGGGGAGGTAGGAGCCATGCATAGCCCATAAGGCTAGGGCGCTTGGGTAGCGCCCATTATACGGGGAGACCCACGAGGGGTCCAGGAGCTGACAGGCCCGAGGAAACACAAGGCAGCCTCCCTATTACATATATTCCATCAAGACGTGGCGGGCGAGAATGGAGGGTGCCCTCGGGCCGGAGTAGCGCGGTGAGAGGGCCTCAAGGAGATCACGGCCCTCCGTGAGGACCCCGCCATGACAGGGGGGCATTGGTTAGAGAGGCCCCAAGAGCTGCTCTGGTTAAAGTGCTGCTATGTCTCATGTATCAGTGAACCCACACTTAAAAAAGGTGGCAGGGGCACTTGAACTAAAGCTCCTTTAGTTCAAGCACCCCCACTGCCATTTTTAATCACAGGGATGCTAATACATGATGCATAGGAGGGCTGGTAGAGAAGTGGTAATTACCATGCTTCAGCAGACTTGATTAATAGAGTCTGCTTTGACGCATTATATTTACAGAGCATCAGAACAGCCTCCATGCTTGTGTACAGTCACTCATGATTTCTAAGTGATGCTTAATATACCTTAAAATAGGTTAATGTGCATTAAGGCATGTATGTAAATGTGCTCAGTAGGGCTGTGTGAAGCTTCAGTAGCGGATTCGATTTGGAGGAGATTCGGCCCTATTCAGGGACCGAATCTCCAAATCCAAATCAAATTGGGAGACCAAGTAAAAGCTCCGAATTGATTTGAAGCATCCAAGCTGATTCAGAAAAGCTTCAGAAAAGATTCAGCTGATTCGGAGATTTGACCATAGACTAAACGGGCAGCTGACAACTGCCTCCAGCTGATAAGTCTGTTGGGGTTAAGGGAGTGGGGAGGGAAGGGGCACTAGTGGGGGAGAGATTGGGGCTGGGACAAGCTGCCCACCCGGGGCAGGGGGCGTGGGATGTGGGCGTGACAGTGCTGGGAGCAGGGGCCCTTGCCTAGCCGGGGGGGGGGGGGGGCCGGATGCAGGCGTGGCTTGCTCTGGGTTGAAGAGGGCAAGCGGCAGCAGAGCATAGCCCCCACTCCCAGCGCTGCCGTGTCCGCATCCTGTGCCCCCTGTGCCGGATGGGCAAGCAGAAACAGGGCAGAGGAAGGCACAGCCAGAGGAGCCATGGAAGAAGCTCCCATGGCTGTCCTGCCTGGCCCCATCCAGCCCGGACAAGCCTTCTGGCACTTTAAAATAAATAAATACATAAATAAAACAAAGCCCTGTACTAACTGGCTCGGTGACTGGGGCCTCTGAGGGCTCATGGCAGTGCGGGCAGCAGGGATTGCACCCCCCACTTGGCACCCATGCAGCATCTGTCACGTTGTGCAGGTGCAGCACTGCTCAGCAGGATGCTGTACACTGTCTGGGAGCTGGGGTGGCTCCAGCAGTCAGCCAGAGCCCAGCACCACTCGGCCCTAGTGGCTCCAGCTCCCAGGCAGTGCGCAGTGCCTTGCCAAGCCATGTTGCATCCATGACATGGGGCTGCTGCCACATAGGTATCAAGTTGGGGGTGTGATCTCCACTGCTCCCCACTGTTCTGTGCTGTACAGGGGCTCTGCCGCAAGCACCTAAAGGCCCCAATCACAGCTCCTGCAGCCGGTGAGCGTGGGGCTTTTTTTTTTTTTTTTTAAGTTCTGGGACTAGGCTGGGGCCAGGTGGGGGATGGGACCAGGCAGGGCAGCCATGGGGGCTTCTCCTGCAGCTCCCCCAACCTGGGGAAAGGCAGGCACAGCTGGAGGAGCCATGGGAGAACCTGCAGCTGCCCAGCTGTGCCTGCCTCTCCCCAGCTGATCCGAATCACTCCGAATCGGCACCGACTCTTCCGAAGCTGATTCGGCCAAATTGATTCAGGACAGTGATCCGAATCTCCAAATTGAATCGTTGTCCTTTGAATTGGCTGAATCAGCATCAAATACTTCCCTATTCACACAGGTCTAGTGCTCAGGCTGGTAGAGGTACTAGAAAATAAGTCTGGCATTGCATATGTTACATCTGGACCAACATGGTGACCCCAAAAGTACTTCACTTAAACTTTCCTTTCTTTTGTTTTTTATTGCAAATGAAAGTTCTGAAGAGGAAGAATTAAAAACCTTGTTTCAAGACACTGAAGGGACTGAGCAAAGTCTCACTGAAATCAATGGGATTCTTTCCATTAATTTCAAAGGGCTTTGGATCAGATCCCAGATGAACTTTTGCTTGTAATACTGGGAGGACTCAATTATGCCTCTACTAATGCTGAACCATGCTGGGAAGGGGAAGGACTTACACTGTTGGAATTCTGGTTTCTGGCAGACATGGGTCTTTAAAGGGGGAAAAAAAAATCCTCTACAGAGGCAGTGAAGGGAAAATTCCCTCTGCTACACCTGTTTAATTGCAATAGCAAGTACTCTTTCCAGCATAAGCACCATGAACGTGGGCTGGAGTAATGTAGCTTCCATCTCATCCAGAAATGCCCACTTAAGAGCTGTTAATTATTAATATTCCTAGCAATACCGTCTCCCACACGTTACTGCAGTGTCCCCTACTCACAGCTGTTGTTTAATTTAGGCTTCAACTGAGGGGGCTGAGTATTACAGGATCCCCATATGGCGCTCATGAATCTTGTTTTTCATCAAGGCCCACCTTCTTCCTTTACTCATGCCTGTGGTTCAAAATTGCCAGTTGCTTCTCATATGCTTTATTTCTTTGGGTGCACAGGCTGGCATGGTATTTTTTTTTTTTTTTAATTAAAAAATCCTTGTTACTGTCTTTTCAAGTTAATAGCAGAAGAGAGAGAAGTTCAAAAAAGAGCAGTTTTCTTTTGTACCTGACAAAGTCGCTCTGCATTTCATATGTTTTAGTCATCATGAAGTACTGACACCACAAATCCTATTTTGACAACTGGCAAAATGGTTTAATAAAAGCAGGCTCTTGCCCTTAGCAAAACTGTCAAAACCTAAATTTTAGACAAAAGCCTTAACTGGGAACTGAATACAGTAAATACAACAGTGGTCACGCCACAGTTTAACTTCTGTTCCTTCCCTAATCATCCCAGCAGCTGATTTTTGTTTTTTACTTTCACCGGTGGATTTATAATAAAATTTTTTAAATGAGCCAGATTTGGATTTCATTGGGATGTCAGCCAACTCTTGCACTCTGTATTTCTAGATTTGTTTGTATAGATGCTGTCAGACATGGTAACAAAAAAAATTAGAATATAGAAGAAAAAGAGGACTTTATAGAATACCTGGGCAATTTTTTCTATATGAAATACAAAGCAGACTTCACAAGTGGGTAAGGCTGAATGGTACAGCAGTTTAAGAAGTGTCTCAGTGGGGATGCAAGAAACATTGCACCTGTGTCTCTGGGAACAGAGCCAATGTGATTACTTGGAGTTGGGTTTAGCATGCATGGCGCAGTGAGATGGTGATTGTGAGGTTACTGCATATCAGCATTAGTTCAGAGCAGCACTTTTGCTCAGGGAAAGGCAGAGAATGATTTTAGGAGTTGGCTTTCTGCACAATCTCTTCTTTGCACACCCAAGCAAAGGCAGGGCACAGTCCTGCCCAGGCTTAGTCAACAGGCCACACTAGCAAATTCATCATTTTTGGTCCTGTAACAGCTCTTTTGGGGTGAATGAATTGCGTACATGTGACAAAGTAAATTTCAGACATATACAGAATGTGAAATGAATTAGTGACAGGTGTTTATATTTAGGAGGGAACTAGCTGGAGAAACAAAAAGCACCAGGACTAACATCAGCCTTTGGTTTGAACAGAATCTGGAAGTACTTTGGTTTGAATTGGTTCAGTAATTCCAAACAGAATTCAAGCTAAGGGAATACAGGCATAAAGGGCATACAGAGTCCTTCCAGGGGCATATTCCTGATTCATGGATCAACTGCTATAAATGTTTAGTTTTTTCCATTTTTAAAAGGCTCACCTTTGTGGATAATGACTTCAGTCTTCCAGCCATGGGAACCCAGGGACCAAGCGAGGTAAAATGGGCCATCTTGTTAACTTGGAGCAGGACAATGTATATTTTGGAAACCTTGGATTGTGACTTGGAAGTCACTTAAAAGAACAGCACCTTCTTGTTTATATTCAAGGTTGGCTGTTGCTAGAGCAACACAGCCTCTGTACACAAAATAGAGGAAGAAAAGTAACTGCATTTTATATATGCGTGAGTTTTTCTTTGTATATCTTATTTTGACCTGCACAACTGCATTATACTCAGTGCCCCAAGTCCTTAGATTCAGCTGAGCCATAATTGGGATAAAATCTGGCATAGACATCCTTGGAATTGAGACAAATCTTTGGTCCCCTGGCAAACCTTCAAGCAGCTTGGAGCTGCTGCTCTTACATATAGCAGGTAGAGCTGACCTTGGGGGACTCCAGGAGTCAGTCCAGTTGCACCTAGGGAGGCTGGGTAGTGGGATCCCCACAGCCATCTACACAAGTGTGCTACTTAAGGACTCCCTTAACTTTAAAGAAATCCCAAGCTACCCTATGAGGGAAATGCTTTGTCACCTTTGTGTCACAAGAGCAGCACTAAAAGGATGGAGGTAGAGTTCAGGCTCCAGCCCAGCAGGCCAGTGATGAAGGAGATTAAAAGCATGAAGCTAAGAAAATACAGGAAGGAGATAAATCCAGATGTATTCCCCATGTTTAATCATTCATGATCATAAATTCATAATAAAAATGCCGTGAAGGTTTTCCCTTGTATATGCTGATTTATCAGTCAACAATTTTCAAAAAGTATAATTGATGGACCCATTAGAGAACTTTTATTACTCTGCAGTTCTCTTTCTCAATGCCTTTTGTGATAAAATATATTTGGTACTTTACACATTTCATAAAGTTAATTGCCATCTCACTCACGCTAGCGATCATGTCTATTATAGCTATTATTGGTTACTCTGAAACTCAACTCCTTATGTGCCATTCCACCAGAAGATATTTGACATTTAGTAACAGGGCTTTGGCAGTGCAGTTAAAACAGAGAGGAAGATGCATATAAAATCCTTACCAATTGAAAGGTAGTATGTGGAATATAAAAGTAGTTGTTCAGATGATTTGCAGATTAAAAATGTGGGGCTAGACTGTAGCTTGTCCTTATATAAGCACACGTAGGGCAGAGGAGGGAATAATGAATTTTTACTTTTATAGCCCATATAAAGCCTGTCCATGATCACAGCCTCTGTAGAGAGCATGTGAGTTACTATCATTTAGCTCCCTTTAGGTGAAATTCTGTGAAAACGGAGCAGTGAAAGGCAGAATAAACAGTGCTGCAGCTTCACCACCATCCCACTTTATCAATAAGCTAAAATAGTTGGTCAGCCATGTCAGATGCTCAAACTCGGCTTGCATGATTTTATTTGCCTATATGTGGCCAAGGCAATTCTGCTAGTAGGAACTTCCATAGCTGTCATGGGAAGGAGGGATCTGTAGGTTTTACTTCTGTTCCAGACCCCACCCAAGGGAGGAGAGCAGTTAGGTCACTTAGACCTGTACTTTCTTAATCCCTTGTATGCTGAAAAGCTTTTGGGAGCATAACACGAGTATTCTGTTCAAGTCAGAGACATTCTCATCCATAGCAGGAATAACTCTACCAGATGTATCTATCTGGTGAAATGAATTAGGTTCTCTAGCTGGTGTTGGACAAAGAACGTTTCTCATTACCTGTTTGAGCTCAAGCATGCTTCTGTGACCATGAGCTCAGTCTACCTTCATCTGGCAGTTGTCTTGATGAAACATCTTCTGACTGAAGGTTGGCTTGTGTTTTCTCACCTACCTGCCATCAGATTTCATGTTATGGACCCTATCCCAGAGTAGGACCTGAACTTGGTCTTTTCATCTCCCATAGGGTGGTCATTTCAGCTGATGCTTCACCTGTCTATGATGATGATATTTCTGATAGAACTTACCTAATCAAGAGTTGGCAAGTTATGAACCTTCATAGTTGATCCACCATAACACCATCTATAAAGTAACCTTGACTATATTTCTGTGGAAGGTCTCTGAATTACATCTTAATCAGGAGATTAATTTACACTATTCTTCTCAAGCCTCATTCTTCAGATTAAATCTTTCTATGCTTGCCTAACAGCAAGGGAAGTTTGGCTTATTATATAAGCCTTTCTGAATTGTTTAGTTATTTGTCTCCTTACATGTAAGAACTTGAGGCACAACAATACCATCATAGCGACTATCTAACTGGATATCAGACTGCATTCATTTATACTTTGAGACTATTGTTCTCCATGGAGCTGCACTCCAGAACTTGGGCCCATTCTACCAGAGTTCAGACCACATTGAAAGCTTGCCTGTACAACGTCTCCATAAGTGAAACCTGCAAGATAGCAACCCAAACCTTGATATATACTTTTGCTAAGCACTATGCAATTACAGCTGCTTTACTCTGTTATAAGATAGATTCTTCATTTTTCTAATTACAGTCCTTCTCTGCACATTTTCCTAATAAGAGCTCTTCTCTGCACCTATTCCAGTTTACATTAATTTTTTGGAACATTGGTGACCAAACTGTAGATGACAATATTCTAAATGAACAATCATTCTACAGTCACTGAATGTCAGCACTTTGGATAATGATGGTCCTGTCTTTAATAAAAATACTTTATTTGATACATCCTGAAAGCATATTTAACTTTTTTATGGCTGTGTCATAGAATAACCAAAAGTTGCCAGTGATCAACAGATATATATATATACATTCCACTCATCTCCCATCTCCTCACCCCAAAATGATGACAAATATTCTTAAGATGATTTCTTAGGGGCACAATACTACATTTGGTACTAGGGGTGCACTGATATATCTGTTGGGTATCGGATTGGTACCAACAAAAGGAGAAATGATGTTATTGGCTTTTTTTTATTGTTGTAGCTGATAATGTTTACTGATAATTATGTCTTCTGTCACATGGTGTGCTGGGATGCATAAATTGTGAGACAAGAGTACAGGTTTCCCTTGCCAACCACGGTTTTGAGTATTCATGCTTAATATTCTATATACTATTTTAGCTGCCACAGTATACAGTTTTGAGTAACCACCATTTTCTGTCGCCATGCATCAGCCTGCCACCTACCACCTGCCATTTCAAATCACCTGCGCTCTTGCTAGCCACCCATGGCACTCCCATCTCCTCACACACACTCAGTCTTGCATTGTGCTTCACACTGTTAACATCCAGTCACAGGTGCTTTGCATTTTTTCTCCCAATTTTTTTTTTTTTTTGTGCGATTTTTTTGCATTTTGCCCTTAATCATGGCCTCTAAGCAAGTGAGTGGTGAAGGTGAGCAATTTGTGAAGAGGGCAAGGAAAGTGATGTCCTTGGAAACAAAATTGGAGTTGTTGAATCATCTAGCACATGGATAGAGTGGGCGAATGTAGGGAGGCATTTTGGCGTGAATGAATCCATTGTGAGAACCATTAAGAAAAGCAAGGCTACTATTAGGTTTGCAAGTGGTACACCAGAAAGTGCTAAGGTTTCTTTAAAAGACTGACAACAGTAAACCATTTTTTAACCTATTAAAAGGTAAATATAAATTATTTTTATACATTGTATATTCCTTTATTATTCATATTCAAGTCCCTAACCCCATTTTTCCCATAAGCCTTTTGTCTTACCCACCACAGTTTTGCCAACCATAGGAACTTTCAGGAACCTAACGCCCACAGTTGGTGAGGGAAACCTGTATATTTGCTGTGGTATGCACCGTGTGATCTCTATCAGTTGTACATGTATCTCAAAAAAGCGCGATATGGAATTTTAAAAAGGTGTCTAACAAGAACAACAGAACAGCTGATTGTAAAGTATGTGCTGCAGATAGTTCATGTGTGGGCAACACTAGTAAAGATTTTAAGACAATGAACTTAATATAGTACCTCAAGATTCACCGTGCTACTGAATACAACAATTTCCAAAGATGGATACAGAAAAGAAAGAAGCAAGGCAGGAAAAAGTTGTGCCAAAGCAACTATCATTACACAAAGCACTATAACGTTCACAGGAATTTGGAAGTGGAGATGCCAGGGATAAAGAAATGACTAACCATTTAGTGGAATTTAAAGCTCTGGATGATCAGCCATTTTCCATTGTAGAATATACTGGATTCTGCTGTCTCGTTGAATGCCTCATTACACGCTGCCTAGCAGAAAGTTTATAGCTGAGACTGCTGCCAGAGCTGTACAGTGTTATTTCAAAATGCATACAGATGGTGGTTGAAGATGATCATGTATCAGCACTTGGCTTTGTGACTGATATTTGGTGCTCTGCTCTGTCACCTATGTCAATCCTGAGTTTTAACTGCACAATAAATAGACATAAATTACAGTTTACAGAGGGCAGTATTACAGGCCCAGGAGTTCAGTGGTTTCCATAGGGCTGAGTCTATTTCAATGACATTGGACAAGATGTTTGCAGCATGGAAAATTCTGAGGACAAAAGTTCATGCCATTATCAGGGATAATGCAAGAAACGTAGCAAAGGTGACACGAGACTCCGGTTCGCCAAGCTTACCTTGTGTAGCGCTCATTGTGGACAAAGAGGTGTTATCACAGTGCAACATGTCTGACCTGCTGGCTATCAGGCAAAAAATCAGTGGGCACTTCAACCACTTTCTGTTGGCCTATTCTCATCTTCAATGGGTGCAGACTGAGCTCAGAATGCCTTCTAAGAGGTTAGAGCTGGACCTACATACAAGGTGGGACAGCACTTACTACATGCTGCAAAGATTTTTGAAACAGAAACGTGCTTGGAGTGCATGCAGCCGACTATGAAATCCCTGCAACTCTCACCATGACAGGAATGACACAGAAGAGACAGAACTTGCCACAAAAAGCAAAGGAAGGAGATGATAGCCCTACAAAACCGAGCACTCTCTGTTCGACGTATGATGAGATATTGGAGGGATATACCTGTGGGATAGAAATGGGGGGGAGGGGGGTGGTAAACAGCAGTAAAATGCTTCAGAAACAAAGCTACCTGAGTGAGCTCACATTACCAAATAATGCAAAAAACCTGATATATTGGGAGAGTAACAAAGGCCAATTTCCTATTTTGGCTGAAGCTGCACAAGTTTTTCTTTGTCCCCTGTAGCAGTGTTGAGAGTGAACGGTTGTTCAGTGCAGCTTCACATGTTGTGGCTGAGAAGAGGAACTGACTGATATCCAAAAAAGCAGAGATGTTGCTTTGTCAAGAACAACCTTCCACTCTTTCTGCTATGCTAAAGCTGTAAGCAAGCAATGAAGAAGCTATGAATGTCTTTTTTTTTTTTTACTATACCAATGCTGTAAGTAATGTATTATTAGTAGTATTATTAGTGGTAGTAGTATTACAACAGCTTCTACTCTACTACAAACTACCTCAACATTTTTCATTTCATAATTTTTATGTTTTGATCTGCATTTTTATGGGTTTATTTTGAAACCAAAATTGTTTTGATTATGCCTTTTTCCCGACTTTGTTGGGGTGATTTTTGCAAAACAAATTGAATATTGAGTGTTATAATGACTTTACTGTCAAATGAATTAAGTGTATACAATTTATACTGCAAACTACTATTTTAAAAGTAAAAGTATTAAAGTTAATATGTGTTTGTTTTTATTTTGCTACAAAATGTTTCTAGAAGCAGGATTGCAAAAAATCTATCCATCTGTGTGTGTGTGTGTGTGTGTGTGTGTGTGTGTGTGTGAAATGCAAAACAAACAAACAAAAAAGGTTTATTTATGTCAGTAGTTTAAAATGCGTTGCACTGTTACTAAATAATGGTTATCTGATTGGCATTGGCCAATATAGTTGTTTAATCATTGGCTATTGGTATTGGCCAAGAAAAATCTCTATATTTAATCTGTAATGCCCCTATTTTCTCCTGTTACAGTTTTTGTTATACTAGCCCATAACTTTATCTAATTCTTTCTGTATGATAATCTGATGCTTATCAGCATTGGAAATGTCCCTCAGCTTTGTGTCACTGACAAATTTTGAAGTCGCAAAAGAAAATATTAATTAGGTGTAACAGAAAACCCTAACCCTGTTATGAAGAAGAGAAGGCCAGATGAAAGAAAGCAGGACTTTTGTAGCCCAAGGGAGAGGACTGACAGCCTGTAGAGGATAGAGCACTAACAACCCAGCCAGAGAAGCAGAGATACCAGTGGCCAGCAAACACAGCAAACCTGGGTGCATATGGGCACCAGTGCTTGGCAGCAGAAAGGGCTGGAGTCCCCCAGGGAGACAAGGATGAATGCAAGCCTAGCAAGAGGGACTGCAGCCCAAGAGGAAGAGCTTCTGTGGATAGAATGGGAACGTGTGCATGTGCAGGGAACACTGAGGACTTTTTATGTTAGCCCAGGAAGGATCCTGCAGGGAGTAAGTGCACCCACAAGTCTGAGGACTGTTTATAGATTTCATAGATGTTAGGGCTGGAAGGGACTTTGGAAGATCATTGAGTCCAGCCCCTTGCCCCAACAGCAGGAAGTCAGCTAGGGTCAAAGGATCCCAGCAAGATAAGCATCCAAACACTTTTTAAAGGAGTCCAGAGTAGGTGCTATGTTAACCCAGAAGGAGTCCTAGGGAATGAGAGCACCCAGAGGATTGGGGGCTGTTTATATCGGCTCAAGAGGGGTCTGAAGACTTGCCAAGGACTGTTTATGTTGAGCCAAGAGTGGGTTGCTTTTCTTCTTTCTCTGCTCATTTGTTGTAACACTTGGTGGGCTGGAGTGGCTATGAGATGAGGTTATGGAGGCTGCAGAGCAGAGTGCTCAGTACCTCATGGATTTCCCCCTGTGGTATTCATAGATTCATAGATGTTAGGGCCGGAAGGGACCTCAATAGATCATCGAGTCTGACCCCCTGCATAAGCAGGAAAGAGTGCTGGGTATAGATGACCCCAGCTAGATGCTCATCTAACCTCCTCTTGAAGACCCCCAGGGTAGGGGAGAGCACCACCTCCCTTGGGAGCCCGTTCCAGACCCTGGCCACTCGAACTGTGAAGAAGTTCTTCCTAATGTCCAGTTTAAATCTGCTCTCTGCTAGCTTGTGGCCATTATTTCTTGTAACCCCCGGGGGCGCCTTGGTGAATAAATACTCAGCAATTCCCTTCTGTGCCCCCGTGATGAACTTATAGGCGGCCACAAGGTCGCCTCTCAACCTTCTCTTGCAGAGGCTGAAAAGGTCCAGTTTCTCTAGTCTCTCCTCGTAGGGCTTGGTCTGTAGGCCCTTAACCATACGAGTGGCCCTTCTCTGGACCCTCTCCAGGTTATCCGCATCCCTCTTGAATTGCGGCGCTCAGAATTGCACGCAGTACTCCATCTGCGGTTTGAACAGCGCCCGATAGAGGGGAAGTATCACCTCCTTGGACCTATTCGTCATGCATCTGCTGATGCACGATAAAGTGCCATTGGCTTTTTTGATGGCTTCGTCACACTGCCGACTCATGTTCATCTTGGAGTCCACTAGGACTCCAAGATCCCTTTCCACCTCTGTGCCACCCAGCAGGTCATTCCCTAGGCTGTAGGTGTGCTGGACATTTTTCCTCCCTAGGTGCAGCACTTTGCATTTCTCCTTGTTGAACTGCATCCTGTTGTTTTCTGCCCACTTGTCCAAATCTGCTTGCAGCTGTTCCCTGCCCTCCGGCATGTCCACATCTCCCCATAGCTTTGTGTCATCTGCAAACTTGGACAGAGTACATTTGACTCCCTCGTCCAAGTCACTGATGAAGACATTAAAGAGTATCGGTCCAAGGACCGAACCCTGCGGGACCCCACTGCCCACACCCTTCCAGGTCGAAACCGACCCATCCACCATAACTCTCTGGGTGCGACCCTCTAGCCAATTCGCCACCCACCGGACTGTGTAGTCATCCAAGTCACAGCCTCTTAACTTGTTCACCAGTACAAGTTGTTGTTAATGCTTTCCTAAGATTTTGTTGTGGCCTCAGAGAGGGTGGTAGGCAGCTGTCCCTGCCAGGCAGGGGCCCTAGAGTGGGGTTTAAGCCTCAGAGGGGCCAGAGTCCCTGAGTGAAGTTAGGCAGGCTGGAACCCAGGAGGGCTGGAGCCCCAGCCAAAGATAGAGGGAGACAGCAGGATAGAAAAGGGCATCTCTCCTCTACTCAGGTGGGTCAGTCGCTGGGGAAGAAGGAAGGGAGGCAAAGCACCCTCAGCTAGACTCTGGTCACCTAGAGGCAGCCTTCTAAACATCATATTACCATAACATCAAGGTGTGGCAGGTAGGAGAAGAGCCAGGTAAGTGGGCCAGGGCAGGCATAACCCTATCAGGGGGCAACACAACCACCCCTGGAGATGCAACCTATTACACGAGGCACCAAGATCTAGCCCCGAAGAAAACCAATAACAGCCTCTCTCTATCCTGATAGCTCCTTTTTCAATCTAATTAGTTGTGGTCTCCCCATTAGGCAGTTCCTTACCTGCCTTACAATTATAGTATTAATCTCCATCTTCTCTACCCTATCAATTTCTTGGGAGGCACAATATCAGACACTTGTCTTAAATCTGGATAGATTAGGTCTCCTGCAATTCCATTTTATGAGAAGACAGTTATCTTATCAGAGAAAGATATTAGGTTAGTCTGACATGATCTACCTTGGATAAAATCATATTCCATTTCATTCTATTTTCCATGTCCTTGATTATTCTTTTCTTCCAAATTTGTACCAAAACTTTGAATAGTATTTAGATAAAACTCACTGGCCTATAATTGCCTGGATTCTTTCTTCTCATTTTTTTGAATATGTACTGTATTCTGAACAATATTTGTCCCATGCCAAGACAAGAGGAGACCAAACCTCAAGTGTTTAAGGTTTAATATGGGCCAGAAGGGCTGTAGGGGTCACTTAATGCAGGTTTGTAAGTTGTCTGCTATTTCTGTCATGGATATTTCTGTGACTTGGTTTTAGTAAAAAGAACTTGAATGGATCAAAGTTGTTCTGAAAATAAATACTTGTCTTAGACATGAAGTAATATGTCTGGGATCTGGACGTGCACTACAGCTTTTGAGCCAGCTTCAACTTGGCTCTCATGCTATTCATGTTCCTTTTTGAAGTAATAATGTGTACTAATGCATGCATGTGTAAAAGCCCATACTTTCAGTAAGGACTCCAGTCAACGTGTCATTGTAAAAAAAATATTTTACTTCTTTGAGTAAAGATAGCCTGCAACTCTTCTCTTGCCAAATAATTACAATATATGCAATGATAGCATTAGGACATAATGTTAAATGAGGGACTTCAAACTCTATTCCTTAGCTCTCTATTCCTCAACTCTGCTCATGCTTAAATTTGGAAAATGCAAGGCAAATATTACAAATATTTTGATTTTTTTTTTTAATTAACATGAAGAAAAGTGATGTGTCCTATTATCTGCTGTTCATGAGTATTTGGACTTAATTTGATGAAAATGTTCACAAATCTCCAAAGTTTCATGCATACCAGCACATACACATACTCTCACAGCTGTATTTGTGCTTGTGTGTGTTAGCTGCCATTGACTATTCTTGTGCTTAAAACTCTGTTATTCACTCTGAAAACAATATCATGTGACTGAATGTTAGGACTGGACTTTTGGTTCCATGCCTATTAGGAACTGTGGCTAACTACTAACCTAAATGATTATTGTGGGCAAAAGTCTCTCTAATCTCATTGGTATGTACCTCTAGGCAGCTTCCTTATCAACACTATGTCATTTATGTTGGTTTTGTTTCTCTGTCTTAGAATCATACAAAATTAGGGTTGGAAGGGCCTTCAGGAGGTCATCTGTTCAAACCCCTGCTCAAAGCAGGACCATCCCCAACTATATTGTCCCAGCCAAGGCTTTGTCCAGTCAGGTTTTAAAAACCTCCAAGGATGGAGATTCCAGTGCTTCTACCCTTCTAGTAAGAGAGAGGTTTTTTTCTTAATATCTAAACTAAACTTCTCTTGCTGCAACTTGAGCTCCTAGTCTGTTCTCAGTGGTAGCAGCTGACAGAACAAACTCTATCCTCTTTGCGACCACCCTTCAGGCAATTGAAGGCTGCTATTAAATCCCCTTTTCCATCTTCTCTTCTCCAGACTAAATAAGCCCAGTTCCCTTAGCTTCTTGTAAATCATGTGCCCGACCCCCCTATCCATTTTTACTGCCCTCCACTGGACTGTCTCCAATTTGTCCACATCCTTTCTTTAGTAGGGGGTCCCAAAACTGGACACAGTACTCTAAATGTGTCCTCACCAGTGGCAAATAGAAGGGAATAATTGCTTCCCTTAGTCTCCTGGCGAGGCTTCTACTAATGCAACCCAGTATGCTATTAGCCTTCTTCGTAACAAGGGTATATTGTTGGCTTACATTCAGCTTTATTGTCCACTGTAACCACCAGGTCCTTTTCTTCCAGTGAGTCCCCAGCCCATACCAGTGCATGGGATTTTTCCATCCTGTGTGCTGGACTTTGCACTCGTCCTTACTGAACCTCATGAGAGATTGGGGGGGGGGGGGGGGGAAGAGGAGGGGGGGCGGGGTTGGCTTTTTTGGTCCAATCTGTTGACGTTGGTTTTATGACCCAGTCCGGATACCTTGTTCTGGGCAGACTCAAACCCTTGGACTGACCACAACTCTTTCCATTTGATAATAGGCAAATTTTACTGATACACAGTGATAGCAGATAAGGGTAGTACAGGCAAAGCAAACAAAGTAACTCTCCCCAATTCTACTTATCTACCAGTCCTAAAGCTTTTAAAGAGGGATGGTATGCCTGGCACATGAGCACCATCCTGTGGTTTTCTTGAATGTCAGCAGTCTTGAATGTTGAAGACCGAGGTCCACCTCTGCTTGGGTGAGTAAGACAGGCCAGTGTTGTGCCTTCTGCCCATGATGGCCTCTGGATCCCCCCCACTGCTCCAAAAAATTCCCTCTTTTTATTCTTTTCTTCTTGATTCTTCATTTCCAAGTAACATTGATTGGTTTCACTGTGGTTGTCATACTGTCCATGTTCTGTTCTGTCAGCATAATTCTTTGTTCCCACAAACTAATCGCATGCATACATATTAATTTGGTCATTTAACCAAAACCTGAAATTCCAGGGGCTTTGCAGATGGTCACTGTGACCCAACACCAATTCTGCAGGTTTCCTTATTTCTGTTATAGGTTTTCAGGGCATGTTTTCAATTTTGCAGCCTGTTTGTCTGTTTAGTTTTAGACAGGGTCTGCCTCAAAGGCTGAAAATGTGAAACTTTATCACAAACAAACTTTTAGAAACCAATTAACCCTTGCCATTCCTTTAGACCATTGTTGTAATGCAATATGTACTCTGCCTGCAAGCCAGTTCCTAAAAGCAAATCTCTAAATATCATTTTTTAGCCATCACAAGTCTTCAATTTGTCTAGGGGTCTCTGAGTCCTAGCCCTATCCTTCAGCATATTTACTACTTCCCTTCCCTCTCCACCCCCCGCCCTCCCAATCTTGCTGTCATCTGCAGACTTGCTGAGGTTGTATGATGAAGGTATTGGAAAAAAAAAACAAACAGCCCCAGGACTGACCCCTGGGCCACTCCACTTAATACCAGCTGCCATCTAGACATCAAGGCATTGATTACTACCCTTTGAGACCAACAATCCAACCAGTTTTCTATTCACCTTACAGTCCATTTATCCAACCCCTATTTCCTTAGATAGTTTGCAAGAATGTTGTGGCAAACTGCCTTTTATGATGAGATGACTGGCTTTGTGGATGCAAGAAGAGCACTGGATATGATAAACCTTGATTTTTAGCAAACCTTTTGATGCAATCAGTTTGGTCAGGCATGAATGACTTGCCCTTGGTGAATCCATGTTGACTATTCCTAATCACCTTCTCCTCTTCCAATTGCTTAGAAATAGATTCCTTGAGGACTTGCTCCATGACTTTTCCAAGGATTGAGGTGGGGCTGACCAGTCTGTAGTTCCTTTCTTTTCCCTTTTTTAAAGATGGGCACCATATTTTCCCTTTTCCAATCTGGGACCTCTCCCAATCACAAAGTTTTGTTATTGTTTGGTTTTGGTTTTTTCCCTTTATTTTAATGGGGACTGTCTAAGCTTTGAGAATCCAATTTGACCTACTTCAAGTGGGCAGAATTTAAAGAGGGACGTCCTTTAGATTCTAAATAACATATCAGCTGCTTGTACTTTAAAGCCTTGGTACATTGCTGAGAGGACAAACCAACAGTTGCTCTTTCAGAAATCTTACAAAATAAGTGCTTCCTCCTCTGGCTTTTGAGGTACAGGGTTATTTTTTTTTTGTTTTAATTAAAAAAAAATCAGAAATTTGTTGCTAGTCCCAAGAAGTGATCATCCAAATCTATTCTAATCTATCATATAATGATTCTTCCATAATTTTAAGTGGGTGCCTCTGGTGATAAACAGTCTTTAAATATAAATTTAAGGCATATATATTAAAATCTCTGTCTCGGGTAGTAATCCAAAATTGTGCAGATGACCAAACATTGATTTCAAGCTGAATTTGTTGTAAATAAAGTAAAATTTATTTTTAAAATATCTTTTATATATCCCTTATAAATAATTTGCTTCATTTGCGTCTTTGTCATTGTCTGTCGCGCTCGAAAAAACCCATATTTGTGCACACTTTTCTGGACTTTTAGTAATTGATTTCAATTAGTTATGGTGTACTCTCGGTATCTGAGCAAAAAGTGTCCCTTAACACCCTTACTTTAATCCATAACACCCTTACCAAGGTGAAGCAGAGAAAAGACAGCAATTAAATGCAGAAAGGATGGCAAGAGTAAGACAAAACTAAACAAATGAGCAAAGAGGATGTCATAGAAGAGATGTAACAGAAAGGCAAAGTTTGCAGAGACAATAGAAGATAGACTGAAAAAGTAGACAACAACAGATTCACTGAAGACGAGATTGAGGAACATAGTTGTGGATTGATGAACGTGGTGTGCCAATTTTGTAACTCAAGCTGAAAGGCTGTCAGACGGCCAATTCTGGAGTTGTTGTCATAAGGGTAAAGTGATTCTGCCTGCAAGAAGACAGTTTCCATAGTATTTGTAGGATTTGATGACTAATTGGAATAACGAGTATTACCAGAACTTTAAAACAAACATTCGATTATACAACAGTGTATTGTCTGTTGAGCAAAGATCACTGTGACAACATTGTATACTTCATGGACTGGGTGGAGGATTGAATCCAAATGCACCATACATGGAAAATCATCAATGTCTAAAGAAATATCTGAAGGAGTTTACAGGAGACACTTGGAAATGTTGATGGATAGAAGAAGACCAGGCAGAACATGTCAAGTTGGTAATGACACAGTGGATAACAGAAACGTGGTACCCTATAACAAGTAGCCTATTTTTGACGGGCTTACACACATGCACCCCTTTCCAAACCTCACCTATGCTGGAAATGTAAGTGTTGTTGCTTGGATATAACCTGAAAATACCAACTGTGTTGTGCCTGTGAAACCAAATATATATTTTCAGAACTGAGGTGATTGTCAGTGATGCTGCTGTACAAATAAGGATGTTTCTCTTGGCTAAGGTGGTAGCCAAATTGAAATCATTATAGGAAAACAGTCATGTTTAATTTCACATCCATTCAATACTCAAGGAAAAGGGAAAAAAATCCCAATATTAGTTAGATACTAAAAGATGGAGCAGTATGGTTTTAAAATATTTTTTAAGCTTCTACAAAAATAAAGCAAATAATGGAGAATGAAAAGCAAGAACATCCAAAAAATATTGTTCAGCATTTCCTTTTTAGTGGATGCTGGTCACTTTTTAAGATTGCTTGAAATGTTTGCCCTTATTTTGTGAAAATTAGTTTTAAATCTTCTTTTCTTTTCCTCTTACAGTGCTCTCAGTTTATATGAGTTCCCATTTCTTGTCCTTAAGACTTGATAAGATCAATGTATTCTGAACAACTTTCATTATTTTAGTTATACAAAGGGAAACTATATTGCTAGAGTGCATATGTTTTTAGCAGGACTGTTTGGTGAAAAACTCACAATGAACAAAAGATGAAGCAGAATACAAAACCAAAACTTCCACATTTTTCAAAGGCTACTATTTGCCCTACCATTTAAATGTACACTTTTAAGCCTTTTATTGACTATGCAATTAGGGCTGTATGGATGGTAACCTTATTCTCTTAAGCCACTGTCTCTTTCATTTGAGGTGACTCAAATGGTTGCAGACCTTCTCTCACAGAGATCCGGTTAGAACAGTGGTTTTCAAACTCTGTTCACTAGAACCCTAAGGGTCTGTGGTAGGTCATCAGGGGTTCTTCAGAGACTGTGGGTAATGGTGGAGTGAGCTGGGAGGTGGTGCTCTGTCATTGCTAGGCTGGGTTGCCTGGCTGTAATTCAGTCTTTAGGATCTGTGTAGGGGTTCCACAGCAGAAGCATTATGAAAGGCATCCATGTCCTTAGGAAGTTTTGAAAGTTTGATGATTTAACTTTGAACAGGTACCTGCAGGTAGCCAGTTAAGAGCAGGTTAGACTATTATCAAGCCATCTCTGCCAAGTGAGGGATGAACCTGCTTTGAAGAGAATTGGACCTGCTCTCAGCCTTCTGGGGTCCCTTCCAGCCCTGCCTTTCTATGATTCTATGCACCAAAAAGGAGATTGAGGAAAATGTAAAAAGTTTATCTCCCTAGGTATCTCCCTCTTGGCATTTTGCTTGTAGGTTGTCTATTTTTTTTAGCTTGATTGGTTCATCTATCCCATAAGCTCTGGTTGGTAGGGACTGTGATGTGTAACCACAATGAGGTCAATAGAGAAATTCCCATTGATTTCAATGAAGCAAAATTATCTATTTGGAAATTGCCTAGCACATTATGAGCCTCCTACAAGATAAATGACAGATAAGAATAATTTGTGTTCTATGAAATTGTTATTCAGAAAAAGTAATTGCCCTATGAATTAACTTGGGAATTATAATATTTTGTCATAGGACAATAGGATGAAGGTCCATTGACCCTAGTATAGCAGCAGTTACGTCTAAACACAAGTGAATTTTAAAAAGGGAATAGCTCCTCAGGAACAGAAACATCAAGGTCATGCTAAAACAAGGAACTTAAACATGCAACTAACTTTAAGTATGCTCATATTTTTATTTATATCCAATAGACCATGTGTGCCTAAAGACAGCCATGTACCCAAGTATCTTGCTGAATTGTGACTTAAATCTTTCCCTTTTCCGAGATTTCCATTAATTGCAGTAAGTCAGAATGTACAATTCTAGGCACTGAAGTGTTAATTCCCCATTGTATATCAGGCTACCTAAAAAGAACATAAAAAATAGTGAGAGGAACCATAGTATACTTATTTCATGAGTCAGGGCAAAAGTTTCATAACTGACTTTGGGTTTTTAGTGAACTCTGGATCTTTTCTTTGCTGCAACTTGTTAATTGATTAACTTGCTGTTTCCTTAAGTCTTAAATATTCTGTATGGCCAATATATTCCATAGTCAGTCCTCATAACTGCAGTATTTTTAATCTTAGATTTTTCATGTTTTCTTTAGAGAAAAAATAATCCCATTGATACTACTCATTAGTTGTTACCATGGAAAGAAATGCCATATTTACTCAAATACAAGGCAACAATTTTTCCCCATTCAGCATGGGTGGAGAAAAGCCGCTCATCTTATATTTGCATACAAATAAACTATTAAATACATTGTATATCTTTAAACTGCTGTCAAAAGCAGAATGTGTGCAGTAATGAAAACCGACTATGAAGTGGATTAAATACAGCCAACAGTGAGTATGACTATAAAGTGCATTGCCTATATTGGGCAAACATGCTTATGGGAGTCTTTTTCTTTTTTGTGACCCTTTAAAAAAACAAAACAAAAAACCCCTAACAAAACAGGCAGTTGTTCCACCAGGAGGGAATGAGCACCAGGATACCAGGCTGGCACTCAGAGGGCAGAGAAATCTCCAACACCCTCTTCTGCTGTCAGAAATGCTAATGGGAACTTTCTTTCTTTCTTTCTTTTTTTAAGGAAAAGTTTTCATGTTACAAGCCAAATCTGTGAGTCATTCAAGAATCATATGTAGCCCTTCTACCAGCAAGTATCCTTCACCCCGACCTGGTGATTTGGAAGCATCTGAAGCCCTTGGCAGGCATCATATGTGCAGGCCCAGGCCCAGAGTCTTAGGGTTTGGATGCCCCCAAGTTTTGCTTACCCTCAGCTGCATAGCCACAGAAGTAAACTAGGGAGGAATCTCCTATTTCCATCAATCCTGAGTATAGCCAAGATCTTTCCACTGGAAGTGATAATGAGAGACATTGCCTCAGCCAGGGTACTAGCCCCTGCTAGAAACATGGTTTTCCTCTGCAACTAGGAAAACTGCTTTAGTGGTTATGACATTTCCCTTGCTGATAGGAACCTACCACAAGAATTGGTTAATGGAATCTACCACATGGATAGGCTAGTGCAATCTATCTGAATAAAATGTGTGGTAGTGCCCATTAAGCATAGCTCCCCCAGTGCTGACTCTTTCAAGTCATGGTGAGTCACTACACTGAATACATTTTTACTTCCTCTTCACTACCACAGCAGAGCTGTGCCTTTCCTTCCCATTTCCAAAGATTCCTGTTGCTTTAGTAGCCTTAAATATCTGCAAACATCACAAAATGGGGCACTGAACAGTTCACCCAGAATCCCTCTATTGCCCCCCCATCTTAGGCTTTGTATATGGTTAATGGAGCCCCACCCTCCATGAGGTGAAGTTGGATAAGGCTGCCCTATGCCTCATCTGCACATACATTTTTGGAGGACTGCAGGACTCATGACAAGAACACCCAGTTCCAGTCATGGGTAGGGACTACTTTCCACATGGGCCCTTTGTGAGGAGTATCTGCAATTCACAGACATACTGAGCAGTGCTCAGCTGTGGGGCCACCATGGCTTGAAATGCTGTTGAGTCTGGTGGGACGCAGCCCGAAGAACTATATAGTAAATCATGAGCCTTTTGGTTTTGGATTAATATGTAGTTTGTACTACATGCAAGTAGATGCTGAAGTGCTTCTTAAATGTGTTTATGGAGTACCTGTGCTAAAACTAGCAGCAGCTTCAAGAAAGGTAAAATGCATCAGTTCTGGATGAACTAAGTTTATGGGTACTGTATACAAATTGCTATAGCTACATTTATTTCAGTGTCAGATTTTTCAAATTTGCTCCTCACTTCCATGTGCTCAGGGAACACAGGTCTGATGCTAAGGATGTGGGGATGGGGCTGCAGGAGGAAGAAGTCAGTGGGGGAAGAGGGCAAAGGTTCTACCTGACCCCCGCAAATTTATTTTCCCTGCTATAATGATAGGAGGGGGGGAAATGCAAGATAAACCTCCAATAATGAAATTCTATAACTGGAAAATTATATCAACTTTATAAACTTTCCATATATAGCTTCTAATTTTTGAAGTCGGGGGAGGTCATCTTATATTTGAGCAAATACAGCATAGGTTCCAATGTGTTAGGAAACCTTCCTCTTGAAATCATGGAAATGTACTTTTTAAAACAGGTATAATTCTTGATGATGAGTTTCAAGTGGAATTAATTTTGGTTTTGTAGAATTAAGTCATGAATTAGAAAACTTAATGATGGAGAGATGTTTCTTCTGATGAAGAAGTAGAACTATTGAAAGGAAGAATTAAACTTCAATGCTTAAGTTTTCTGCCAGTCTATATTGCTTTTGAGTGCCATTGTTTCTGTATCTGAATGCAGGTGCTGTCACATTGCGATCAAATGCTGTGCACGGTAATGTACCAAAGAATGCTGATGTCCATACTCAGCAAACAGACTAATTATGACTGACTTTATTGTAATAAGGTACATAGTAATAAGATTTTTTTATCACCATTATATGGAAATAATGTTATAGCATCGTAATTTCATAGTTTCATAGTTTCATAGATGTTAGAGTCGGAAGAGACCTCAATAGATCATCAATTCCGACCCCCTGCATAAGCAGGAAAGAGTGCTGGGTCTAGATGACCCCAGCTAGATACTCATCTAACCTCCTCTTGAAGACCCCCAGGGTAGGGGAGAGCACCACCTCCCTTGGGAGCCCGTTCCAGACCTTGGCCACTCGAACTGTGAAGAAGTTCTTCCTAATGTCCAGTCTAAATCTGCTCTCTGCTAGCTTGTGGCCATTGTTTCTTGTAACCCCCGGGGGCGCCCTGGTGAATAAATACTCACCAATTCCCTTCTGTGCCCCCGTGATGAACTTAAAGGCAGCCACAAGGTCGTCTCTCAACCTTCTCTTGCGGAGGCTGAAAACATCCAGTTTCTCTAGTCTCTCCTCGTAGGGCTTGGTCTGCAGGCCCTTAACCATACGAGTTGCCCTTCTCTGGACCCTCTCCAGGTTATCTGCATCCTTCTTCAAGTGTGGTGCCCAGAATTGCATGCAGTACTCCATCTGCGGTCTGACCAGCGCCCTATAGAGGGGAAGTATCACCTCCCTGGACCTATTCGTTATGCATCTGCTGATGCACGATAAAGTGCCATTGGCTTTTCTGATGACTTTGTCACACTGCCGGCTCATGTTCATCTTGGAGTCCACTAGGACTCCAAGATCCCTTTCCACCTCTGTGCCACCCAGCAGGTCATTCCCTAGGCTGTAGGTGTGCTGGACATTTTTCCTCCCTAGGTGCAGCACTTTGCATTTCTCCTTGTTGAACTGCATCCTGTTGTTTTCTGCCCACTTGTCCAACCTGTCCAGGTCTGCCTGCAGCTGTTCCCTGCCCTCTGGCGTGTCCACTTCTCCCCATAGCTTTGTGTCATCTGCAAACTTGGACAGAGTACATTTGACTCCCTCGTCCAAGTCGCTGATGAAGACATTAAAGAGTATCGGTCCAAGGACCGAGCCCTGCGGGACCCCACTGCCCACACCCTTCCAGGTCGAGACCAACCCATCTACCACGACTCTTTGGGTGCGACTCTCTAGCCAATTTGCCACCCACCGGACCGTGCAGTCATCCACATCACAGCCTCTTAACTTGTTCACCAGTATGGGGTGGGATACCGTATCGAAGGCCTTCCTGAAGTCTAAGTATACGACATCCACCCCTCCTCCTGTGTCCAGGCGTTTCGTAACCTGGTCATAGAAAGAGACTAGATTGGTCAGGCACGATCTGCCCGCCACAAACCCGTGCTGGTTTCCCCTCAGCATAATTTGCCCTGCCGGGCTCTCACAAATGTGAGCCTTGATAATTTTTTCAAAGACTTTACCAAGGATGGAGGTGAGACTGACCGGCCTATAGTTGCCCGGGTCCTCCTTCCTCCCCTTTTTGAAAATGGGGACCACGTTAGCCCTTTTCCAGTCTTCTGGGATTTGGCCCGTGCGCCATGAGCGTTCGAATATTCCCGCCAGTGGCTCTGCAATGATGTCGGCCAGTGCCTTCAGCACCCTCGGATGGAGCCCATCCGGGCCTGCTGACTTAAAGGCATCCAGTTCTTTCAAGTGACTCTGCACCACCTCAGGATCTACGCATGGAAGTCTGGTGCCTTGCTGCTGCCTCTCTACAACCCCAGTGAGAGACTTGTCGTGTCCCTCGCTTAGGAACACTGAGGCAAAGAACTCATTGAGGAGTTCAGCCTTGTCCCCCCTGTCTGTCACCAATTGTTTCTGCCCATTTATCAGCGGTCCTATTCCTCCCTGGGCCTTCCTTTTACTCCCAATATATCTAAAAAACAATTTCTTGTTGTCCTTTACTTGGGTTGCCATCCTCAGCTCCATGGTAACCTTGGCCCGCCTAACTGCCTCTCTACAAGCATGAGCAGAGGAGGTATATTCATCTTTAGTGATCTCACCCTGTTTCCACTTTTTATGTGCTCCCCTTTTGGCCCTTAGGCTGCTCTGGATTTCTCTGGTCAGCCATGGAAGCCTCCTGGCCCCTTTCCCTCTTTTGCCTCGCTCAGGGATCGTCATGCTTTGTGCCCGAAGGATCGTTTCCTTTAGGCACAGCCACCCTTCTTGGGCTCCCATCCCATCAAAACTCCTACTCCGCAGTGCTTCCTTGACTAATCGCCTGAGTGCATTGAGTGCATTTAGCAGCAATATGATACTAAAGGACAGTCTGCCATTGGTGTAGTGAATTAGCTTGAAATACCAGATGAAACTCTAGTGCCCCAACAAGATAACACAAAAAACATCTTAACAGATGAAGAAATGATCCCAAAACACCTAGTTTAGATATTACAAAGTATTCTGGGTTGGATTTGTAGAAATTCTTTCGATGCAGTAGCATTTTTTTAGGTAGCTAGAAACCTATTTCTAAATCACTGCAACAATTCCCATAATTAACTAACCAAGCCTTCTTGAGGCCCAACAACATGTTGTCTGGTGTAGATTATAGGCTCCTGTGGCATATAACTATACAAACCCATTCAGTTCAGTAAGAAGAAAAAAAAAAAAATTCAATGAGCTGAACTGTCAACTGACACTTGTCCTTTGAGCTCTGGGTTTTATAATCTACTTTTTGATGCTATTTGTTTAGGCAGAACTTAAAGAGTTTTCTATGTTGTTCCATGTTTTTAAAAGAATGAACAGGGAAGCATACACTGCCAAGAGACCAGGACTACAACCACTTCTGACTGCTTTCTCACAGCAGCTGAGCAAAATGTTTATCAGAGAACTTCAAAACATGCAAAGCAAAGGAACATAAAAAGCAGATCAGTTTATGCTTTGATGAATTATTTAGCCCATTTTTTTCCTCCAGTAAATGCTGAAATTTCTTTGAAAGAACACTTATGTAGTCATTTATAAGTGCATATACTGTAACCAGGGCTTTGTTATATGCTGTGAATAATTGCATTCCATGTATTTTTCGGTGCTATTTTACTTTCATATCTACTGCTAGGAATGCTAGACTTGTGTGAGGTTGAGATTCTTCATCAGAATCTTCTGGCAGCACTTCTCTTCCTTGACACCCATTATGAGCTTAGCATCCTCAGATTTTGCACACAAGAGTTGTTTTCATCTGGTATCAGTAAGTAAAATTCAAAATAGATCCATGCTGTGGCCCAGCTGTTGGAATTTCCCTTGTGACCCTTCTTCACCAGGCAGGACATTATCATCAGTTTAAAATTGCCTGAATTTATTCATGCGATTGTTAGCAATGAATCTGATTTCCACACTTCATAATAGTTCTTCTACACTTTTTGAGTGTATAAACAAATGAAAAGCTTTGCCAGTTGTTATGATGGAAAGAAAAAAAACCACCCATTTTTTAAACTGTAATTTCTAGGAACTCTCAAAAAATGCATATTTATCTCTAGGAAGATGACTGGAAAAATTATTCAGGTGGAATCTGAATGGTACTGGGTGTACATGAAATCATTCTCTTTTGATATAGCATGATTTTGTTTTCTCTGCTTCCCGTTTCATTTAAGTAGTTAATCTACTTAACAATAGGACTGCAAACGTAATTCTTGGAAAAATTTAGACTGTAATTCAAGCTTGTTGGATAGCAGAGGAGGTTAAAGTGAAATATTATATACTTTCAGATACTGATGAGTTTAAGATCTGAATTTGGAAGAGAACTTTTTAGCTTGCTTCAGAGTTTTCCCTTCAATATCAAGCTTGCGATGTGCAAGTGGGAACAAATTCTTTAGCTCACTTAAATAATAAAGAAAACAGAACACGCGGCAGGGAATCAGACAAATGGTCCATCAAGTCTACTCTTCTATCCTTTACATTAACCAGAACCAGAAGAGTTAATTGTGAGAATAAGAAAAAAAAAAATCTTTGGATAGATAAAATTAACAGTATCAAAAAACCCCCAAACCAAAATACAGTTCTTATCAGATGGGTAGTTCTTGGAGTCCAAGATGAGTTGAGCCCTCTACATCTTAAATATGAAGATGACTTGTGCGTAATCAGAAACAAGGTCAGAAAACAATGACAAACTGAGTAATGTAGTAGAGATGTAAATTTGCCTTTTCTCTCACCATCAGGAAGCTGCTTATTAGATACTATTGTTTTGTGTTATATTTGATGGATGTTTTTTCCCCTCATAGTTGTAATTCTCAATTTCTTGAAAAGAAATGCTCTGAGATTGCAAAGATTTCAGCAATAATTTGTTCCTACATGTCAAATCCCAAAACTGTTATATTTTACCATAAATAAATAACTTCATTGTTTGTTAATGAAAATACTTTGTTGAAGCTAGGATCCTCCTTTTATTGTGCGTTAGCCTGATTAAATTATCTACATTAAATTCTTTACCTAGACATCTATAATATTATGTTCCAGTACAGATAGTTTATTGTTTTTGTTTCAGTTGGAAACTGTTGACTATTTTACTTCGTCTGGTGCTGTAGAATAAATATATCTACTTTTCTTCTACTCTGAATTTCCCATAATCAATTCACTCTTTCATAAAATCCCATTATTGAAGTTGTGCATCTTAGCCATGTGTCTGTTATATGTCTCCTTCTTGCAAAATAGGTTTCTGTTTACGATAGCGTGGAGGTATTTGTAAAGTCTGAGTGAGAGCATTTCTAAAATGCTTGTGTACTCCTACACAATTAAGGTGCATCAGTGGAATTCAATATTCAATATAACTCATGAAAGCCAGAGAACTCAGATTTTCTCTGTATTTCCAAACATTACAATTCATCCCCCTCCCAGTTTTCATATGTCCAGGAAAAATATGAATAGAGTAACTACAAGGCCATCAGATATGAGCTATTTTGGAATAAGGGGTGGAAACAAACTGCATATTGGTGGGAGCCAGAGAAAGTACCACAAAAGCATTTCCTTCTTGTACATACCAGAGGAGCCACATCTTGGGTATAGTGCCGATCACTCTTGTGGTAAAAGAGAAGAGGAGAGATCCCTTTGGTAAAAGGCTTAAGATACATATTAGACTTTTAAAGTATAAATCTTAAGTATAAACCCTCTACACACAACTCCCACTACAGCTAATAAAAGCTTGGTGTATGTAGATTAGGGCAGAATTGTTCCTGCATATTCTGGAAACTTATTGTTAACTATGGGTCATATTCTGTCACCTTTATTCTGCAAGTTAATGGTGGGGTAAGATTTGGCCTTAAATGACAAACTTCTGTGGTTCTTTCCATGATACAAATCCAAGATGAAGGTGTATCTTATGTATAAGACATGGTATGTCACCTCTGACTCAACAGTAAACATAACATGCAGTTATAGACTGATAGGATTTTATGCTTTCAGCTACATTAGTATATGTTGAGGCTTTCTAAACTCTATGAAAAGTATGCCCATCATAGCTAAGCTCATAAATGGGTCTTTGTATATAAAATGCTACATGGTTCATTTTAGATTGTTGTTGTAATTGTAAGTAAAATTTAAATGACAAATGAAATGAGTTTAAGGGGAGCATCAAAGAAAGAGAATAAAGTACATTTATTTTAGAGTTTAAATTAAGTTGTCAATGGACAAATTCTGGTCCTATTGAAGCAGATAGCAAAACTGACATTAAATTCATTGCCACCATGAATAAGCAAGCGAAAAACTAATAACACTGTCCATAGCTGGGTGTAACAAGGTAGTCTGCAACATCACTGTTGCAATAACTGGAGCCTCATTTTTAAACCAGTAGGAAAAAAAAGTTGGGAAATTGTAGAGTGGCTTTGGGATGTGCAAAGACTAGCAAGAGATAATAACAAGAATTATCACTTGTGTGATTGAATCTGGTGTCCTGATTCTTTCAACGGGGTGATCTCTACTTAGTGCAAGGAAGTGGCTTTACATTGGTTGTTACACTCTGGTTTGGCTTCCATTTTAGATACAGCAGTCTCTACTGCCCATCTACCCATTGCTCCAAGAAATCATTCCAGCAGTTGGGAATAATCAGGTTTAGGCAGATTCCCATGTGGTTGGATCTACTTACTTTTTGGCCCCTCAACAATACCAGAGTGGCATAAAGGGCTCTAATAGAACAAGAACATCTAGTCCAAGATTTCATTTCTGTAAGTGTGAGAGAGAAATGCATGAAGCCACAGCACTAAGTTTCCTGAGGTAGTGGGACATGAATTGGGGAAGGAGAAGAAAGTGTTGTAGACATTTGTCTACTGGGCAGTTCATTGTAAGCAGTGATAAGTTTCTTTTTAATAATTATTTTGGTTATTTTTAAGTCCTGTTTCACTTAAACACTAGTATATCATAGTATATTCCTTTTTTCTATATGGTAAGTCAATAATTGGAGTCCTATGCTAGGTAGAGACAGTCAAAAAGCCTGAGGCTGACCTGATTCAGTCTTTGCACATTAGTCTAAACTGCAGAGATTAAATTGAAACTGAAGTGAACAGACATTTACCTTTGATTCAGAAAATGCAGCCACATGCCTGCAGAGGCTCAGGCCAGAAGCCGGCAGGGAGCGGGGGTGCTAAAGCACTGCTCTCTGGCTGTGTGTTCACTTCCTCTTCCTGCTGCCCCCAAAGTCTCTGGGATTTGCACTCCAAAATTACAGCAGCAGGACTCTGCAGGGTTGCTCATCACTTCCTCTTCCTGCTTCCAGGTCCCTCTGGGATTTGTAGTCCACAGTTGCAGCCAGCAGTAAGTTTGAACTGGGGAAGGGGTGTTAATTCCCATTCCTAGCCCCAGACCCCAGATGGGGTTTGCCTGGGTGGGGAGCATTCCCCCCCCCCCCCATAGATTGGGCTGCATCTCCAGCCAGGCTTTCCCCCTGCATACCCCCGCATACCCCTTTGTCAGCCAGCCCCCACTGCTCCAGCTAGGGAGCAGAGGGGTGGGGCCAGCCCTGCTCTCTGGAGCAGACATCCCAGCCCAGCCCAGGGCTGGAAAGCATGTTGGAAGACTTATTTTAACGTGAACAGGAAGGGGTCTGGGACAGAAGTTTCATAAACCAGTTTGACCCAAATCAGTTAAGTCTCATACTACACTCAACCAGGTTTATCTTAAGCCAGTTTAAGCTATTTTGAAACTGATTTATGTGCACTGAACTTCTGTTCTGTTACAGGGTTTAAACCAGTTTCTGATGACTTAAATTGGTTTATGTGTAACTTCTGTCCCTAGCCCTTGAGGTTGTTTCTATGAAGAGGCAAGATTGACAACATGGTCAGGTGTTTCTTTCTTGAGGTCATGTTTATTTATGAAGAATGTACATATTTACCATCCCTATTTCCCAGTATGGTGCAGCAGTTTCTTTACTCACAATACCAAGGCTTTTTCCACCTAGTACACTGTCCAAAAACAATATTTGTGTTTTTTCTCAGGACTAGCTTTCCAGTGTTGCTTTGGCGGTCTCTCAGGCCTTCTGCTTCTCTACTGCTTACCTCACGCACAGCTCAATCTGACAATACTTAGCTACTTTTCTGTTTCACATCCACAGTCTAGTACAATTCTTCTGCTCTTATAGATTTAATTCCTACATGAAGGTTGTTTTGGGACTCTTGTTTCTGCTACCTAATTGCATGAACAAACAAAATTGCTTCCTACTTTTCTCCTGAATTAAGACTGACTTGTTACCTCCAGGATTCCAGAAGATTTAACTCAAACTTCACCATAACAATATAAAGAAAAATCCTGCTCTAGACCACATACATTAATGTTATAATATTTGTAAGCAGTCCGCTTGCAGTTTAGGCATTTCACTAAAAACAGTGCCCAACATAACTGCATATGGTATACTGAAGAGCTAAGGGAACCTGCCATATTACACAGGAGTCATTTATTATCCAAGTCACGATATTCTCTTATTGGCATCAAATGCAAAAGAAAGAGGGGGAGTGGGAGGGAAAGCAATTTGTTTGTCCCACTGTTTTAATATATTACCTGCTATGTGCTATTTAAACAACTGCATACAACATATTTCTTCCTATCAAAGGGTCTGTGGCTCAGTTCAAGTGACCTGAACAAGAATGATAGCCCTATTATTTCATCCTCATTTGGTGAAACCAGGGAAGTTAATGCAAGAAGTGAAGTTTCTACCAAGGAAGGATTGACAGGTGAAATAACCAGAAAATTCCTAATACTGCAGTCCTTCCTCAGATGTGAAGTTTTATTGTTTAAAGTAACTTATTTTTTTAGTAGAAGCAGGTTGTGGTATCAGGCCAAAATTGGGATTTCATTTGTCAAATGCATGTCTCGATCCACTGAGTGTCACAGTTGTTTATATCACAGTGTTACAAAATCCCCATGCCAGCAAGTGTGGTATATTATAGCTAAATGGTTAACGATATGGGGTTTGTTCCTATTTGGCATTTAGCAGCTCTTTTGAAGTGTTGGAAATCTACAGGTCCTATTCATCTCTATAGGAACTGAAAGCATAGCATTTCACAGTATCAAGCTTATATGGTGACAGCTAGCTAATTGTTTGTATTAAAAGCTTTGCCGATTAGTTCCCCTAGTCCTGTAATAAAACACCTCTGGTAATCAATCAGTGTTTATGAAACAGGTTAGTTTCTGATCTTGAGTTAATTTCTTCCTGCAAGCAGCCCCTAAAATTGCTGACAGAGGCAATTCAACTTGGTAGTCCCATTATAGTGCAAAGCAAGGTCTCTGGATACCTATCCCTGTTTTGGAGATATCATAAAAAAATCTTAGCAGGTTTCATAAGTCACTTTTCCAGGTTGCTCAAGGAAAGAAGACTGTCCTTGCAATAGGTTTGCAAGATGTTGCATACAAACTCTCTCATCAACCAACATGGATGGAGAAAATTCTAAATCAGCGGGGGCCAAACTTTTTGGTAGGCATGCCACAAACTAAGTCCTGTACCCTGTTGGGTACCACTCCAATTGCTGCTCTGCTCCATCTGCTGCTGTGCTGCCTGCCTCCTCTCCACTTGTTCCAGTGCCACTGACAAACACTATCCATGTCACTTGTGGTATGCACGCTGCAGGTTGATCACCGTAGTGGGGTGTCCCTCTGTTAGCCTGACCCAGGAGCCAACTTCCTCATAAAGGCAAGGCAGCACTTAAATTCTGTTTGTGGTCTGTTTATTTTTACATGAGAAAAGCTTCTCCCCACAACAAACACAGCAAGCTAAGATAAACACATGTACAAGTAACAAACAAAAGTAAAACCTTAGGTCTTTCCTCCAGCTTGGTGCCCTCAGCATATCTGGAAGATTTTAACTTCCCCTGGGGCCAGCCAATCATTCCTGTCAGCTGGCCCAGGGCTCCTAGGTAGGCAGGCTATCACCTGCTAACCCCCTGCAGCTGAGCTCTAGCCCCTGAGCCATACAACCTGTTATAGCTATCTTCTAAATAGCTGAAACAGAAGAGATTATATTTTAATTTTTAAAAAGCCAAATTCATTTTTGTTTTTTTTCTGAACTATAATGTTAGTCACAATGGGATGACAGCTAAGGATCTCATGAGCCTAGGTCAGACAGTAGCCAAGTGAAAGCCATGTATTAATTACATCCTAGAGAAGATAAGCTTCTCTGGTGCAGTATTTCTTTATGCTGTTTATGACCATCTTTTGAATTTCCATGGGATTTGAGTGCCAGCCTAAGTCTATTTATATTCAGATATACACAAATAAATGCACAAAGTTTAAAATATTAACCTGCACTATCATATATAAATAAGTGACCCATTTCTGGATTCCCATATTTTCCTTCAATGGGAGTAATTACTATGGCATAAACATGGAAGAACAGACAGCATCTGCCTGAATGCCAAATGAATTTGCTGTGATTACTAGATTTACGAAGGACAGCCTATGAATTCCGAATGCTGGAAAGCTATCTGTCATGTTATTCTGAACTACTGTGCAAAGTCTAGGACAGAGTAGCATGCTTTCAACACACCTTTTGAAGTGAGGATGGGATTTTCTGAACTATGTAGATATTGCCATTTCTCATGAGATTTCTTTGAAGCTACTGAACTGACAAAAGGTAAGCAGCTTTTAATTGATTTGTGAACATTCAATTAATCATAGCAGAATACTAATTAAATAATTAATCTGGGATCCTTAAAACTGGAAGACATTAAATAATTAAGCACAATCCTTCACTGACTAATACCCGTTAGCAGCTGTGATTTTTCTGCAGTCCAGTGGTACAGAAAACAAACAAACAAAAGGATGCAAAAACATATCTTTCTAAATCTGTGTAGGCATCCTGCATGAAAAATATCAATGGATTAATGTGTATGTTTTTCAAAGCTAATTAAATGACATGCTTCTATTTCTCATGATGAGTGGCTAATTACAGAACAACAGAGTTGGGTAGATAAGAAATACTCAATGCTGTAAGAGCAATCAATACAACTGAAACAATTCCAGTAGTGGCCCTGGATTGTAAAATACACTTAAATAAATAATAAGATCCTTGGGAGGAAAACATAAATCACTGCCACTAAATTCAAATTTGTATTCACTTAAGGCTGTATAGCACTCAGAGTGCCAACACCATCTAATGTAGGTATCTCTGGGTGCGTGTGCATGCCTGGCCAGCTTTTGACTTTTAATATTTTTAGATCTGATAAATATTTCAGCAATGACAGTTTGCTCTTCAAAAGGCCAAGATGTTACTATTCTTTAGAAAAGAAGCCTTTTCTTGTGTGCAAAGAGATGGCTGAATATCTGATATCTGTTTCACAATAAAAAGGCACAGCTGCAGCACTTCTGTAGTATGTACTTCAAATGGGATGTGTAAGAGAGCATACAGTAATAAATGGGACCTGATGGTGGTAAAATCATTTTAGAATAGTCAAAGTACATTCTTAAACCAAATCCTAGAGTTCTTAGGTATTTGTCCTGAGCAGTGAAGTTTCATGGGAATTTTAGCACCCAGAAGTACACCAAGGTCAGGCCTCACAATAAAAGCTTATTTTGCAGACTAAGCCATTGCTGATTGTTTGCTGTTCATGTATCAAAGCTTCACACAAAATCTATGATTGTTACATGACTCCTGAGTGCTTCCAACACTGATTAAACTGAACTTGTTGATTTGCTGACACCAACTCAATTGCTGGGAAAAGAAACCTGTCTATGACACCAATTTTCTGGCAAACAGAATGAGGATCAGAAACTAATGTTACTGTAGCACCCAGAGATTGAGATTTACAGCAGAGGTTAATAGTCCATGCATCTATAACAGGTCAGTGAGGGCTTAATGTCTCATTACGCATTTATTTAGGTGAGAAAAATAAATGGCAATTCCAAAAGCTTTGGCTGAGACCCTGTTTTATGGAGGCTGGTTGGATTGTGGTCACCCTCCCCTGTATTTCCAAACCTACTAAGTCTAAGCAGAGTCCAGAATCCTGTCTCTAAATCCAGCCTCTTTTGCACAATCTCAGGGTACAAATAATTTAATATACCACTTTGGAATATGTATTAGATGTGCATATACTATCATAACTTATCTGTGCCTCCTTTTATTCTCTTGTTTAAAGAGGTACAGATAGTTAAGTGATTTGCTGAAGTTGCATGGAAAAATGGTAGCAGAATCCAAGATCTTAATTATTCCCTTCACATGATGAAGGAAAGATATCCAGGTAAATAAGGGCAAACAAGGAAATAGGAGACCCAGGTTTGGTTCCTTACTCTGTCATTGGATGCTTCATTTTGTGTTGAAGCAGTTCCTCTGTGCTGGATAGAAGAATGAAAGATTCACTGGATCAAAGTGAGTATGACAGAGGAAGCATACGGCTAGGGCACTGGTTCTAACCCTTGGTCCAGTGATGCCTATGGACTTCCTCTAGCTGTTTTGGGTAAAATAGCTATACATTTTTGGAATGGGGACTGAAACCCAAGATTTCCTGCCTATGTATGAGTGCCTCTAATCATAGCCGGACTCACTCTTACATCTATTCTTTTTCTGTTAACTGGAATGGTTTCCATAGGAGGGGAGAGGATTGCAGCCAACCTAGAATACCCCCTAGCCTGGTGATTAGGGTCTACTCATGAGAGGTGGGCACTATGAGGATTTGAACCCAAGTCTCCTGTATAATAGATTAGTGCTTTGAACATTAGGGTCTTCTCTTTCTGCTTAGCTTTTTAGAGGGGAGGGGTTGAAAAGAGTGGCTATTACTGCATTTTTATGCTAACCTGACCTATTTCCAAAACACCTTAACCAGATTGAGCCCCTTTGTAGGAAAAGAAAGCCACGAATTGACAACACAACTGCTCCTCTCCTGAGGATCCTCAGCCCCTAAGGATTAATGTCCTCTAGGCATTGAGCTACAACCTGCCCTCACCCAAAAGCACAATAAACCAAAATTAACTCAGTCACCAGTCAGGTTAAAAAACTTATATGAAGAAAAAGACTAAAGAACAGCTTGCAACGAAATAATATTAAGAACAGTGTCAAACAAACAGGAACCAGTAAGAATATGCATATACAAAACCGCAGCAACCTCAGCTCACCGTAACTTGGTGAGTTGTCCCATCACAGATCTCTTCCCTGCAGGGATGATATAGAGCTGGTGAGGATTAATATGTTACCAAATCCTCAGTAGTAGGATGGGTGGATGGTCACTCAGGATCACCACTTCCTAAGGCAAGTCTCCTCGATAGCTGAATCCATACACCACTCACTCCACAGTAATGATAATCCATCACTTCCTCAGACCCACGACATACTCCAGTCAATACAGGACAGACAGTTCCACACAAATCATGCTCTCTCGCTCAGATGCACAATCTCACTCGAAGTCTCCTCACTCCAAAAGTCTCAAGGAAACCACCTCATGAGGACTCTCTGTACCTGTCACTCAACACACAAACCAGCCACAATGCTGTGCATGCATCTCATTCACCTCTGCCCTCATTCATCACTCCCACTCCTCACACTTCTGAGATTTGTTAGTTGGTCTAATAAAAGGTATCATCTCTGAACCAAGAGCTCTAGAGTTTTGCATTCACTCTGCACATGGCACTTGATCCACCAAGCAGCACTTTACTTCAGACAGTTTTCTCACCAAGAATGATATGCAGTGCATATGTCCCATGGTGCACATGTCACATGACATGTGCACATCACAGGTATAGGTAGGTCAGAAGCATCATCGAGGTGGAAAGTTTGGCTGTTCTGGAGTCCTGACACTTCTAGTCAAAGCGTGCATGCTCGGGAGGGAGTTAAGGTGTTGGAGATGGATACCTGGCCTTCAGAGAGGAAGGTATTCAATTTGTTAACCTTGAGTGGGATGAAACACTATGGCATGAGCTACGCACTATGCTGCTTAGTCCTATCAAGACTGAGGTACTCTTTGGCCTGCAAAAAATAGCACTTCAGGTTCTTGTCAGGCTTTATGGTTGAATGCAGTGGCAACACATAGGGGGCACATGTGCACCCCCTGAAAGCACTGGTGGATCCCCTGACAGGCTGCACTCCCTGCTTAGGTGATGGGCAGGGGGGGCAAGTGGGAATGCTGGTGCCCAGCCTGCAAGCACCAGCAGGGAGTGGGAGCGCTGGATGAAGTGTCACAGCTGCTTCCGGGAGCACTGTGACTGGTTCCCAGTTGGCACAATCGGCCGTGGTGGGACACCCCTCCCATTGGTGAGATTGGCCATGGGGGCTCTCCCCCAGGTTGCTGACAGGTCACTGTGGGGGCATGTGCCCTCCCTAAGGTGGCACCAGGAGCTCATGGTTGAATGCTAAGGTATTCATGGAATTTAGATTTTGCTAGAGTTACACAGCATCTGAGAGGGTTTTTCAGAGGCGGAATTAATGGGCACCTATACATGGGGACCTCTGCTGTGACGTACGCTAACTAGCATGTGCCGGAGCAGACTCTTTTAATAGAGTCTGCAACGAGTCTACTGGAGTATGCTAATAAGTACAGTTCAGCAGCCTCCATGTCACATGTATTCAGTGTCCCCACATTTCAAAATGCCAGTGGGGGGATGCTGTAACTAAAGCTCATTCAACAAACTTTAGTTAAAGCACCCCTGCTATCATTTTGAAGCACAGGATGCTGAATACATGTGATGCTGCAGGAGCTTTAATTAGAGCAGTTCTTTGAGATGCTCTAATTAAAGCACCCCTCCATCCCCCTCCATTCTGGAGCACATATATGGACACCCAATGTGCTTAAGTCCAAAATTGCAACAAAGTTCCACTTCAGATGCCTAAATCTTGTTGTTCTGGCTCTGAATCTCTCTCATTTCTTTGTCTGTAAAATGGAGATAATAATACTTTCACCATTCAAAGGGCATTGTGAATGTAATATATTAAGGATTTTGAGATGCTCAGGACTACACTAAAGGGCACCATCTAGCTATCTAAGATATCCAGTGATACTCTGTTCAAAGAACACAATACTGCTTAAATATACTTTCAATGATATGCTTTTATTATCTGGTACATGGCATTTAAAAGAATCATAGAATGTGTCATATAACAGCTGTGGGCATCTGCTACCATCATAGTTTTAGGTACATTTATTGCATATAGCTTTCAAATGTGTGCCTATTACACATTAAGGTGTATATTCTCCTCTAATAATACATGCCCTGTCAAGTTTTATAATTTTTTTCTTTGTCTTTCTTATTAAATGATCAGCACATTTAACCTGAAATAGTGTGAAAAGGCCTTGAGAGTTTCTCACAATTCCTGTACAGCCAGGCACCGTTATATATATTCTGCTGTTTGATATTTCTAGTAGAATTAGAATGGACCAAATAGTAATTTAGAAACAAATCATCTCTTAAAACTAAAGTTTAAAGATCTCAAGAGAGAAAAAATATTTTGTTACCCATGTTGTTTCTGGGCATTGTTTCTTGTATCATTCCTATTTAACAGCCACGAAAACAGTACTTTATTAATAGTATTGCACAATTGTAGGACTGAGGTTGGGGTCCCATTGTGTAAGACACCCTAAAAATACATAATTAGAGCCTCTCCAAAATAGCTTATAATTTAAGGGTACAATTACAATTCAAAGGGTAGGGGAAGCACAAAGCCATCTTTTTCCAGGGTTAAACAAAGCTGGTAGGGAGGGAAGGAGGGAAGGGGAAGAAAAAACAGTGAATTAATTAACCCCCCCACCAAAACTGATATATGTCATGAAAGAAGTTGATATTTTTAAATAATAACAATCCAGAAGTATATATGGACCTCCCAAAGTGAATCATGAAGGGTTCTAGTATCTTTTTACTAAATTGAAAATGTGAAATGAACTAAAATAACAGTAGGAATAAAATAAATATTGTGAAAGGAGAGCTGCCAGCTGTCTGTCAGTTCAACTGAATTTCCAAAACAAATCTTGTGCTATGGCAAGCTTGGAGTTGGAGGGAGCAAGACAGCAAATGTTCTGAGACTCCTTAAAGGGCTTGGTGTATGAAACCACTGCTGTTCTTTGCAGCCATAATTTATCTGTAGCTCCTACCCCTTAGATTAGAAATGAGAACCAGGGGTAGTTGTAAACAATGAAATACATTAGGTTATGGCCACTGAATCAATTATTCTATTTTATGAAACTTGGCAGAGACCTAAATAGTATATGGAAGGCAGGCACACTACACCGATGCCTTAAAATCTTTAGTTTTGGCCAATAGATTAGCCACAGACCATGGCTCCAGCTCTTTTTATTTCATGTGTAATTTTACCTTTGCCCAAGAGGTCATATCAGATACTGCATAAATGTAATATGGTCCTTTTTCTGATTCCAGCATCCTCCTCTTTGTGCGAAGAATTGTTGTCCAAATTCTATCAGATACAATTAAAGAAGTAGTTAGGAAAATAGGTATTTTTCACATTTCCTAATGTAATATTATTGAAGAAAAATAAAAAAGATACATGGGCCTAAATCCTCAAAGGTATTGAAAACATGATGTGTTGGGCACCTAATACTCTTAAGAATCTAGGCCACAGTGTCTTTTCTAGAGAGCTTGTAGTCTAGGTGTCAGAGAAGATATGACAGGTGAGAAAAAGAGATGAGTGAGAATAGGAGGGTGAATGAGATTTGGACACGTTTCATACTTCTCAGAGAATCTGTCTCCTTTCTTATTTGTGTCTAGAGGTAGAAGGGATATTTATTTATTTACTTACATAATCATAGTCATCTAGTCCAGCACCCTGTCTGAGGGAAGATCATCCCTACCCAAACCATCCTATGCCAGTGGTGACGCATAGGGATTGCATGGGGGTGCATGTGCACCCCCTGCAAGCGCCGGTGCACCCCTTGACTGGCCATGCTCACCACTTAGACAATGGACGAGGGGGCAGGCAGGAGCGCTGATGCCCCCCCTGCGAGCACCATTATTATTACATTAATAATGTAATAATTACATTATTAAAGTAAAAGAAGGCAATCCAATCTGAATTCTATCCCCTTACATCATAGTGTTTCTGCCTACTCTCTTATGCATTTTGGATATACATACCTTTCCCCCATAAGTCGCTTCTTCAACAAGCAGAGGTACTTAAGCATTTTTATTTTACCTAGTCCCTGAAGAAATTATTTAATTATTCCATGCCTTGAGCATGTATCCATAAATACAGTGCTAGGTCTTTTAAGTTGCAAGGCACTTTCAGTGAAACATTGTTTCAAACTCATATAGAGGTCAGGGCTCCTCTTTCTCAGGGGTGAGGTGGTGGCAGGGCAATGGCCACTTATCACTACAACTACCAGTGGGGTGGACAGAGTCATGTTGGGCCTTGTGACCTGGAATATATCTAGAGCTCCAGCCTGCCTTAGCAGCTAGGAGCACCTAGTATATTGCAAGAGGTCATCAGTCCTTTGAAAAAAAAATATTTGGGCTTATTTTTTTCAAGTGCAAAGTCATTTAAGGCCTCTTACCAAAATATATCTTTTTAATGTCAAGAAGAGTAAAATGCTGTCAGCTTTAGTTCTTCACATGGCCATCCTAGGAAACAAGATAAAAAATATGTGATTTATACTTTGGAATTTAAAACAGCTTGCTTATGGATTGGCTCTATCTAATTAGGATGCAGAATAATTATTCCTTACTGTAAAGTCCCATTATAATCAGATTTAAGTTCAAAGTCTAGTTTTATCATATTGTTCATTTTGTCAGTCTTCATTAAATCCTGCTATTTGTAAGGCATTAATTTTCAATGAATTTTCTGTTATTGAAATACAGGAAGGATTTAGTTATTAAGTTACGATTGTATATTGTCCAGAGCCAGCATTCATCTTTGTACTCTTAGCAGCATTGAAGGCTGTAACAGTGCTCTATCTTTGATGTCTCAGAAGCATATTAAATTGTTAATGACCTTTTGTTTCACACAATACCTAAGTTTTTGTCCTGTTTCTTTTCTGGACAGTTCACCACAAAGATTAATGATAAACTTTTGATTTGCCTAACAATTTCCAGCTGAAAATACTACTTGTTTTTGAATACAGTCTCATGATAGAGAATTTACCAAATGAAAATAAAGACAAAAAAGTTAGAGATCCCAGAACAACTATTACTCATTGTTTCCTGGGTGTATATGTAGTACTACTTTTTATACTGCAGTAGTTACTTTCAAATATGATGCCCTAATATATATGTGCAATGTAGCCAAATTACTGTTATTTTGGGAAGCAGCAGCTTGAATTGCTTGAAGTTTGTGCATTTAAGTTTTCAGCCATGAGGGTAGTTATAAAAGCTGTTGATGCAAAATCCTTATTTTAAGAGAGAGTAAAAGGAATAAAGAAATAACACTGAGCAATTGCATCTAGACTGATGCACTGAGGCTGTTTATTTCAATGGATACACCATTTCATAGTGGAAATGAAAGGAGATAATAGCAAAAGCACTGAGCAATGCAAAATGGAAAAGCTGAATAGAGAGACAGAAAAGTGGAGGAAAAAAATAGCAGGACTTGTGTAGGTCTATACGGCACAACTCTGTCATAATATCATAGTATCATAGTACTTAGGGTTGGAAGGGACCTAAACAGGTTATCAGGTCCGACCCCCTGCCCTGAGCAGGAACAGGTGCTGGGGTAGTATCACCCCAGCCAAATATCTGTTCAGCCAAATATCTGTCCTCTTGAAGACCCCCAAGGTAGGAGAGAGTACCACCTCACTTGGGAGCCCATTCCAGAGCCTGGCAGCCCTAACTGTAAAGTAAAAATGGGCTGAATGACTTAGCTTGGTACTGAAAACAATATACTTCTGCCTCAGCTAACCTAAGCAAATTATTATGGCCATGCTTCTAGCTTTCTGGTATCCATATTCTTCCCTGCTCATTTTGGTTCTCCACAATTTTTGTGCCATTATTTCAATCATTCTCTATATGAAATGGTGCAGTTAGGATACAATGATTCGATAATTTTTTTATGCCGTTTATTCTTTCTTAAATTAAAGAGTGCATGATCAGCTTTTACAACCATCATCTTAGATGAGAATTTAAATGCAGTATGCTGTGTAGACGTACTGTAAGACAGTGACTCTCAACCAGGTGTGAGGAGCTAAGCAGATAAGCACAGCCTCAGACTTGTCCGTGTCTGGCCAATTAGTTTTTGAAATTGGGTACCACCCAATTCACAAAAGTTATGGAGGGGTGCCTTGAGTCTAGCGAGGTTGAGAACCACTGCTGTAAGATATTATAGCCTGTTTCCAGCCTCATGTGGACAGGTCTGAATCTTCACAGCCTCAAGTGCTACTGCCTCAATCCTGTCCTTCCTCTACTATAGAAGCTGCATCTCTTAGCATATATCTTCTGCCAGGCTTGTGAGACAGTCTTCAGAAAACAGACAGTATCTGTCTTGGTTTTTCCAGCAAAGGAATTTCCAGGGATGGTCCAGGGATTGGATGGTTCTTTTCAGTTGGGACTTTTTACCAAATAAAAAATAAATATTTGCCTTCTCAGTTATAAGCTGTCTGGGAACTGTCACCCTTTTTACTTGCTAGTGTGTAGTGTGTTTTAGAATGGAAACTTTGATTGGGATTCATAATGAAAATAATCAACAGTAATGAAGGGCCAAGAATTTCAGAGTATAAATTCTTCTGTCTGTTTTAGGTACCATGTCTCAGGCTGCTTGCAGATGTTAAAAAACAAAATACGCTGCTTTACTTTAAATTTGGCGCATTTCCATGCCGAGTCCCACACGTGTCCAGGAAAGGCAGCGCCTCAGTTGGACCCAGCTCTCCCAATGTCTGTAAAGATTAGGTGCTTTAGTGGAGCTTTTTTGGTGCTTTTGTCTAATAGCTGATTGAATCAGCTTTAGCTAAAAGCACCAAAAAGCCCTGCTGAAGCATCCAATCTACGTAGGAGCTGCTGAGCTGGGTCAAAGTAACGCACTACTTCTTCTGGTAAAGTGCAGTTTTGTTTCAGTTTTTTAAATCTCTGCAAGCAGCCTCAGTGTGTTTTATTCTGAGTGGACGGCTTGAGAGATGAAGGAAAGACTCGGGAGAGCTCTCCAGAGCAAGTGGTCAGGGGCACCAACTCTCTGTAACAGACAGTTCATTTAAAAAAAAAAAAAAAAAAAAGGCTAAAAATACCTGTCTTTAAAGACTGTAAAAAAAAAAAATTGAACCATCCGTTAAAAAGCAACCAGCAGCTTGATTGAAGATCCTTCTTATATAGAAGCTAGGGGTTAGGCTACCTTACCATTGGGGTATGCTGGTGAACAAAGGGACAGGTGAGGGCAGGCAGCATGATGTAAAATCATTGCTGCAATCAAGCAGGGCTGTCAACCCAAGAACACTTTTTTCTTTTTTATCTTTACTGATAATCTACAAACTTTTTACTAACAACTGAACTTTTTTACCATGCTTAATGTTAAATCCCTAAATTTAAACCTAGCCCTTGTTGAGGGCCTGGCAGAGAGATTAAAATAACATTAT
Organism: Alligator mississippiensis; assembly: GCF_030867095.1. NCBI lineage: Eukaryota > Metazoa > Chordata > Crocodylia > Alligatoridae > Alligator > Alligator mississippiensis. Next base: position 207,254,954 of record NC_081826.1, read on the forward strand.
GTAAAACATATGTCAGTAAAATAAAATGTCGCTGTCATTAAAAAATGCAAACTTGGGTCCCAAAGGAATACTTGTGTGTACACAATCTTTGCATAACTCTAAAGGCTGCTTTAGATGAGCTCTACTACAACACCAATTCACGTGTCTAAGGTAGCTTTTTTTCTGAGTCACTTGAAATGCAAGGTATTGATGCAGGTCTTACAGCCTTGAAGTTCAAATCAGATTATCAGCAAATATTAGAACATGCACAAGTGAGGCAGCCTTTACAAGTTTTAAAATCAAAGAGTCACTATAATAATTCAGAATAATTATCTTTCAATCTAGGATAAGGAATATGAAAAGTTTAGATCTGCAAGTAAACTTTAGAACTCCTTTTGCAAACAAGCCATTTTACCCAAAGTTATTATGCAATAGAAAAAAGTTATTATCTACATGCATGTGATAGTTTTCATTTTCTGGGACACAACTGCATCCGCATTTCTCCAATGATTTCTGCTACTCTGTCTTGTATAATTCCACCCCATTTCATTTCATTCCATCTCCCTCCTTCCCAGGATTAAAGTGTAGGATCACTGTATTTTATCTCGATGCTTCATATACAACTTTGTCATACGAAGGTGATGGGTGTGCTAATCTCAATCCAACAAAGCACTACACCACACATTTAAATGTATGTTGTCGCGGGGCACCTCGGTGCTCCTGCTCCTAGAGAGAAGAAACTGCCAGGGAGAGAGAGCGAGCCCCGGCATGACATAATGAGCCCAGCTGAGGGTTGCCAGGATAACGAGCACAGCTGCAGGTTGCCGGGGCAACTAAGGAGAGCCAGCTGCCTGCAGGAGGCAGGGCCTGGCCCTTATAAAGCCCAGGGCTGAGGCCAGGCTGGTAGTTCCCTGCCAGCAGCCAGAGGGGTAGGAGCTCTGGCAGTTAGGATGCGAGGTGAAGCCTAACAGCAAGTATAGCTCGCGAGAGCTCCAGAGGCTGGAGCAATGGTATTCGGTTACAGCCAGGAGGCTTATGTTGTTATGGCCCAGGGCCTTTGTTTGAGTTATAGCCAGGAGGCTCGAGTTTATGTTCAGGCTTAGATATTACACCTGTGGTTTGGGTGAGGCTGTAGGGGTTGGAGGAGGCCTCATAGGGGAGCTCACGGTAAAGTGGGGCCCCCGGCACCAGTGAGGGTGCACTAGGCCCTGTGAGTTGCAGGGCAGAGTTGTGGGGTCAGTTAAGCTCAGAGAGGAGTGGCTGAACCTCATAGGGACCCACAGGGGGTGGGACCCTAGCGCCAGTAAGGGCTCAACTTATGTGGTGCGTAGACCCCAGCCCCGGAGAGGGGTGTTTTGAGAAGCCCCAGCACGGGCACGATGAGCCCCAGGAGGGGGCACTACCAGGAAGCCCGAGCATGGGTGTGGCAAGCCCCAGGAAGGGGGAGCGCATTTTAGAGAAGCACAGCGAGCCCCGAAGAGGGGGAGCGCCTTATTGAGAAGCCCGGGATGGGCGTAGTGAGCCCAGTCATAGGCTAGTACGGCAATAGACCTCAGGAAGAGGCAAGGTGCTGTGGTTGTCCCTGAGGAGAGGGGATAGCAGTGCGGTGAGCCTGGATCAGAGAGGGTAGCCGTGCGGTTGGCCTAAAGGACCAGAGACCCGCTAGAGGGTCCCTGAGTGGGACAGCACTTTTAGAGAAGGCCCAGAGTGGGCTCGACGAGAGTCCGTGAGGGGCTGTGTATTAGAGAGAGCCCAGGAGTGGGCTAGACTACAGGGGAGGCCCAGGAGTGGGCTAGACTACAGAGGAGGCCCGGGAGAACGGGCGTGTATCGTGACAGACCAACGTCCAGCACATCTGCGAGGCTTGGGGCGTGGTATTAGGGGTTGGTAGGAGCCACACGTGGCCCTAAGGCTAGGGTGCCTGGGGAGCACCCATCGTACTGGGAGACCCCCGGGGGGGAGGGGGTCCAGGAGAACACGGAGACCACGGGGATGGAGGTCCCGATTAGCCGTGCCCAAGGAGGTGTAAGGCAGCCTCCCGAACTTACTGAACATCAAAGACATGGTGGGTGAGAATAAGAGGGTGCCCTTGGGCTGGACTTGACACGGTGAGAGGGACCTCAGGGAGATCATGGCCCTCCTGCGGGACCCTGCCATGACATATGTGCATTAATAGTTGCATTATATGAGATTACTTAGCTTTAATGAGAAGTACACATTTAAGTGGCTGGATCAAGACTGCAAGCTTAATCACTTTACAGGATTGAGCCAATATTGACCATCTTTATTGTTCAGTATGAAAGCATAAGGAGTAAACATATACCAGTCTGCTTCCAAGATGCATGGTTTCTTATGAATTGGGTCCATCAGAACTTGAAGTATGCACATTAATCTTCCATGGGTTTATGCTCCCATCTGTAACATTTTCTTCATATACAAGAGGTAGGGTGACCACATATCCTGGATTGGCTGGGATAGGCCCAGACTTCAGAGGCCAGTCCCGGCCAGCCATAGGAAAATTTAAATTGAGCATCCCGGGTGCAGGGCATGTGGCAGAGAGGCAGAGCAAGAGGATCTGTGAAACAGGAAGCCCTAGCAGACAGCAAAAATGACCTAAAACTGGTTAGCTTAATAAGTGGAATGGCCATTAACACTAATTGTTACTTCACAGGTGTTAACAATGGATCCTTAATGGGCCATTGATGGTGCAGCTTCGGGTATTGAGGGCAGTGTCCTGGATTTCACACTATCCCATGTGGTCACCCTAACAAAAGGAAGCACCTATTAATTATTCTAATGTTCCTTATTGACTTTTTTCCTGTTAGATGTCCAGCTGTTATCTTTTTTGCCAGCTTTCCTCAGGCAGTGTTAAGTCTACCTTAGGCCGTATAAGAAAAGAATAGCATTATGATTTAGCACTTCTATCACACTTTACCTCTGAGGATCTCAAAATGCTTTTCGAACTTTTAAGTGAGGCAAGTGACATTATTTCAGTTTCACAGATGGCAAAAAACCAGGAGCACTGAGAGGTTAAATGATTTCCTCAGTGTTGCACAGGAAGTCAATGAAAGACAAGAACGTGGAACTCCTGTTTGCTAATCTTTTGACTAACCACTGGGAAACTTTCCCTACTTCTTATATTTATTTCCTTTGTGTTTCCCCAATCTTACAGCACATTTCTATCCATCTAATGAAGATGTTAAGCCACATCCTCAGATGATGTAGAGTCACAGCAATATAATTTAGTTGAGGCCTTAGCTTGCTTGCTTTCTTTATTTTATTGTTATCTGTTCTAACCTTTCAGGGCACATACCATTCACATGCATTCTTCTAATGTTAATTACTTAAAACCTTTTTATTTTAAATTGTAATAAAACTTGTACAACTTGCTTAAACAAATTTGTCCCTGGTTCTCCGGCCATATGAAGCAGTTTAACACTAGTGCAATTACTTTGACTGCAGTAGTATTACACCTGTTATATCCTGGTGTTAGAAAGGCAGATCCCTAATTTCGCATTCCCATATTTCAAATATGCTTGGCCTGTGAAAAAATTTGGAATGATAATTTTTAGTTGTATTGGTGTTTGCAGACATTGCCAAGAAAAAAAAACTATAAGTGGGAACTGATGTTCTGATAGCTATCCAAAGCATGCAGAATTGATTAATGAATTAAACACATCACTGAGACAAAATTACTCTTTGTGGAAAAAATAATTGGATAGAAAAAATATCAGTGGTGATAAAGATAGTTGAGGCATTTGATATCTTAGTATTAGATTGGAAACATGCAGTTTGAAATACTTCTGGAAATTGAAGTTAGTGAAGCTGGTTTCAATGGAGTATAGTACTATACCTTTATGGAGGCAGCTGAAAGATGAGAGTAATCACCAAGTCCCCAGATTCAATCAATAGAGGTTTACATTTCCATTTGCTTGGTGTTTTGCTTCAAATATTGCAGGCCAAATTCAGGGGACTTTAACTCCAACTAAAGCCCAGCCTTTTACATCAATGGAAATTATGCTTGATTAAAGACAAAATAATTTGGTGTTATAGTCTTTTTTTTTTCTGCCACACTCTCTCATTTTAAGCAAGTAAGTTTAGGAAAGTACAGTATTTAGATATTTTTCACTTCTTCTAATGTAATAGAGCTAGTGCAGACAAATAGGAGAGCTACAATAATGTGACAAGCCAGCTGTGGTGCAGAGTGTTTGGCACTACAGTTTTTGGAATTGCTGATCAATTGTCACAAGAAAGTCCTAGAGGCATTTGAATAGTCAGACTTAGAGTTGCTGACTGGCCCAGATCTCTGTAACAACTGTTTAATTAGAAGATATTCCTGGATGTATTTCCAGTAATAATAGTCTTCTAGAAGACTTATCAGTATCATTATCCTCTTCCATTGATCCCTACATCTTCCCTTTACAGTAGTTTCTAGAGCATAAAAGTGGAATGCACTAGTTATACCAATGCATATACAGCCATTTCATGCTGTCTCCTCTTTTATTATCTCTGCGAATAGTAGCAAAACAAATTATAGCCTTTGTAAAATTATCATTATTTTTTCCAAAACTTTCAATCAAACATCGTTGTGTGTGGTTTGGTATAAAATTACTCACACCATTGATATTGCACTTTTGGAGCTGAATATATAATGTTCTGTTCATATTCATTCCATGTCAAAAATCCATTTGGGTCTGTTTAAAAAAATACTTACAAGCCTATATACAGTGCCATAGCAAGGGGTGGGGACAAAAGGGGCAACCAACAGCTGCTGCCAAGCCGGTGCAGGGTGCAGGACGGAGTTGAGAGTGGCTCATTTAGGGAGTGCGGGATGAGGGGTGGCTCCCACCACTGCCTGCATTCCCGGATAAACGGGGTGGGGGGCTGTGCCCCATGGATCTGTGTGTGGGGCAAGGGCAGGTTGCCACTGTGGGCTTTGACCCACGCACAAAACTTCCTTGCCACACCACTGCCTATATAATTGGTACCTGGCTGTTTGTTTAGAAATCAGATTACTCCCACATCTGAGCGCAGAAGAGATTCTCCATGGGCAGTCTTCCTTTCCCCACAGAGACTTAGTAGCCTTACATTTCCTTTTGCCTTCCCTAACCTTAGATTATAAAAAAGCCTTTTTCTGTTCCATAGGCCCAGTGTACGTGAAAGGAGTAGAGACTGTTTGGATTGAAGGCAGAAGGGTTCCAAATTGTACCTACTGACACCCTATGGGCTGCATTATCTTTTTGGTACCTTTTTAATCTGGGTTCCAAGGAAAGCTAAACTCTGGGGGAATCCCTGGTGGCATAGCTCCAAGTACTTACATTACTAGGTGCCCAGCATAGAGGCTGTTAAAAGAAGTTCTGCAGGTAGCTATTAAAGCCTCTAGGGCAGAGGTTCACACGTTTTTTCTTATTGTATATTACCTTCCAGATTTACCAGCTGCCTGCATACCCCTGCCAGCATACATTTTATATTTTAACCCCTTAAGTGTCAGTTATTATAATGAAAATTAAATCTGCCATTACACAATTTCTCCCACGTATCCCCAGAGATGTCTTGCGTAACCCCAGGGTTACGTGTACCACAGTTTGGGAATGCCTGCTCTAGGATAACCCCGATTGTTAAGGGGCCCATGATGTGGAATGGGACCTGCTGTGCAAGAAATACTTATTTTCTAAGGGAAACTGTGGACAGCCAAGCTGTAAGCATGAGATTTTGGGTGGTCTGTCCTAGTAAACCACTGGGAAAGGGTAAGAGCGAAACCACAGCTCAAGTCAGGGGGTCAGGAATCAGAGACAAAATTTAGAAGATCCAAATGGAAATCTGGGGACTAAGCCTAAATTTTAAGGCTGAGCTAAGGTTCAGGAGTCAGAAGCCAATGGCAGAAAGCCAGGAGTCCGAGCTGAAGACAGGGTATACCAGCAACCAGAACTGGGAGCCAGAGTCAAGTCAGACTATACCAAAGTTTAGAGCCAGAGCCAGAAACAAAGTTAGAATTGGGGTGAGCCAAGAATCAGAGACTAAGGACACCTATAAATATGACAGACCTCTGCTCCAACACATACTAATTAGCATTGGAGCAAACTTGATTGGAGTCTGCTGGATCATGTTATTTAGTGTGCTCTAGCAGCCTCTGCATTATGTGTATTCAACATCCCTGTGTTTCAAAATGGTGGGGACACTTTAACTAAAGCTTGTCAAATGAGCTTTAGTTAAAGTGCCCCCACCATCATTTTGAAACACAGGGATACTGAATACAAGTGATGCTGTGGGCGCTTTAATTAGAGTGGCTCTCAGAGCTGCTTTAATTAAAGCGCTTCCCCCTCCATGCTGGAGCACATGTGTAGACACCCCAAGTGACCAGATCCAAGGGGAATATCCAAAAACCCAGAGTCCGGGAATAGATTAGAAGTCTTAAACATGATTAGGAGTCTGAGAACCAAGAGTATAGGATTAGAGCAGACATTCAGAAGAACTTCTCTCTGCTGCCATGGGGGTAACTAAATGGGAACAGCAGCCAATAAGGAGGTCCAGACATTGACCATCTGTTGTATTGGCTGGGGAAAGGCTTCCAGTCAGAGCCTCTAGGCCAGGAGCAGGCAAAATGCAGCCCATGGGCTGAATCTGGGCCACCAGGAGATTTCATTTGGCCCATGGATGGGTACCCACAAATTAATTGTATACAGCCTGGCCTGTGGCTGCCCCTGCTGCACTCCACATGGGGCTGAGCCCCTCCCACTTTTGCTGGGGCACCATGCTGTGCTACCACCCTCACCTGCAGGATGGCCACAGCCCCAGCCTTGAGCAGCATGCATAACTCCTGGGCAGGACTGCTGCCACTGCCTGGGGAATGGCTAGGCTTCCTCAGACTCCATTAACTCCTCCTCCTGTCCCTGCTGCAGCACCCAGGACAGCAGGTAAGGAAATGGTGGTGGGTGGGGGAAAGCTGCAGCTGAGCAGGAATGAAGGGCCAGTGTTGGGATCAGTGGGAGTGTGGTGCTAGAGCAGCTCAGGGCAGCAGGACTCAGCTGGGAGATGCATATGGTGGAGCCGGTGCCTTGGCCTCAATCCCTGCCATCACATGTAGAGCCCATGAGCAGCAGGGAGCCCTGTATGATGGAACTGGGCTGGCTCAGCGCCTAGCTCTGCCACCACGGCCAAGTCCTGGAAGCTGCACATAGTGGCAGGGCGTGGGGCAAGACTGCCAGCTCCATTGTGCAGGGTTGCCCCTACCTCTCCCCCAGTGGTACACAACTCCAACCAAGTCCCAGGAGCTACATGTGAACTTCAGGGAGCCCTGCGCAATATAGATGGGTTGGTCTGGTCCCATTCCCTGCCACCAAATGCAGCTCCTGGGACTTGGCTGGAGCCACATGCTGCTGGGGAGCACTACCTTCTGCAGGCCATGAGTGCCCAGAGGGCCTACTGGCTGCTGCTGATGCTGCCACTGACCATGGGGGCTGTGCACCATGGGGGTCATATAGGGCATGGCCCCCACATGCACACCCTAAGACCCCACTATACCCAGCCTGCCAAACCCTCCCACAGAACCACCCTGCCAAAAGCCCCACACCCCACACACCCCCAGTCACACCCCACACACTTTCCCCCACCACAGAACACAAGAATAAGCTTTTATTTTGAGCTATTATGCAATTGCTAGGGCTGCATGAAGCTTCGGTAGCTGATTCTATTTGGAGGAGATTCGGCCTAATTCAGCAGACAAATCTCTGAATCCAAATTGAATCGGGAGACCCATTAATCTCTCAGAATTGAATTGGAAGGCTCTGAATCAATTTGAAGAGATTTGGAGAGATTTGGCCATAGACTGTACAGGTAGGCACTAGGCAGTGCCAGCAGGAGCAGCAGCCAGATAAGCCGCAGCTTGAACTGGTAGCCCTGGGAGAAGCCGCAGCTCATCTGACTGCTCCCAAAGCTGCCCGCCCCCCCCACCAGGTGAGGCGGGCAGTACTATCAGCCCCAGGAGAAGCCACAGGGGCTGGGGGGGAATGATCAGGAGCTGGGGAGAATGTTTGGGGAGTTCAGGAATCCTTTAGCTCCTGGTTTGATTCCCCCAGCTCCCTGATCATTCCCCCCAGTCCCTGCAGCTTCTCCCGGGGATGCCGACTCAAGCTGTGTCTCGTTCAGGTGCTCCTCCAGCTGCCTTTTCATGGAGGTGAGGCAGGCAGTTCTGGCAGTCCTGGGAGAAGCCGGGGGGGGGGGGGGGGCTGGGGGGAATGATTGGGAGTTGGGGAATTAAACCTGGAGCTGGGGATTTGAACCAGGAACTGGGGAATTCCCTAGCTCCCAATTTGATTCCCCAGTACCAAGTTCGATCCTTCAGCTCCCCAATCATTCTCCCTAGCCCCTGCAGCTTCTCCAGGGCTGCCAGCACTGCCTGCCTAGCTCTGGCTGGAAGCAACTGGATGAGCCACGGCTTCTCCGGGGGCTGCCGGCTTAAGCTAGGGCTCGTCTGGCTGCTTCTCCAGCTGCTGCTGCCGGCATTGCCTGCCTGTATAGTCTATGGCCAAATGAGATTTGGGGCCGAATATCTTTGAATTCAGATTCAGCTGAATCAAATCGGGACAGCGATTCAAATCATTGAATCGAATCACTGTCCCTCCAAATTGCTGAATTTGAAGCAAATACTTTTCGCTTCACACAGGCCTAGCAATCACTTCTATATACACTAGACAAATGCACACAAATCAGGACAAAAATATTTTTGTAATAAAATTAAAATACTTTACATAGATGTATGATTTTTAGTATATGACTTTTTTTTTTTTCAGTTTCAAGATGGCAGACCCTGCTCCCAAAAAGAGTACTTCCAGGAGCAAGGAGGGAGGGGAGGGACTTCTGGTTGCAAAGGTCAGGGGTTAGGGGTGGGACTTCTGGTCCCAAGATGGCAACTAGGAAGAGGGGTACCTATCAAGAGGTGGGGCTATCCTTGTAGCCTGCAACAGCTCACCAAAACTCGTTAAGCATCCTTCCAGCCAGAATAATTGCCTACCCCTGCTCTAGGCAGATGTGGCCAAATGATCAATTTATCCAGGCTGGGCTGCCTGTTAGGGCCCCTGACAGTTGCATTCAACCTGCAAATGGTTAATTCATGGCCTGCAGGCTGCTGTTGCCTTTACTTGTGCTCCCTATGCTTCCTCCCATAGGTCTGGGTGCTTCTCCCTACCTCCTCTTCCCCACATGTCATTGCTACCCTCCATTGTCTATCTCTGCTGCTACTGCTATCATTGCCTCTCTGAAGCTGCAAAAGTTTCCAGGCTCCTCCTTCCTCCTCCAGCTCCCATTCACTGCCTGCACTTGCTCAGAAATTGGATAATGCTGAGTAAAATCAATACATGCAACAGACCTCTGCTCCAACGTGTGTTAAGTAGCACATGTCAGACCAGATTTAATTAATTGAGGTTGCTCCGAGTCTGCTGAAGCATGATAATTCATTCCAGCAGTCTCCACATCACATATATTTAGCATCCCCATGTTTCAAAATGGCTGCGGGGGTGCTTTAATTAAAGTATATTGAATAAGCTTTAGTTAAAGCACCCCTGCTGCTATTTTGAAACACGGGATGCTGAATACACATGATGCTGCTCTCATTAAAGCATCCCTACTTGAGAGCACATGTATAGATGCCTCAACTATATTTCTGTGAAGAATTATTTAGACATGGGCTAAACTCTAGTAATCTAAATCCAGATTTCGAACCCTTAATACCAAAGAACCGGGTGATTGGCTCAACATAGGAATCTGTGCCAAATGTGAAATTCAGATTTTAGAAAACCCCATAATTAAAATAAAATCTGGACTTTGAAGCCAGTGTTTTGATCCAGAATTTATGTAGGAATAATATCTGTTTCAAAAGGGGGTTATAAAAGCACTGGTAGGTGGAGATTCGTGTTTAAAGATCATTATTTATATATTTGAATAGAAGAAGCTGCCTAGTCTGGCATGCTTTTAGAAAAGCTGTGGTCCAATCGCTCTTTTCCTGTCCAGGAGATTTGCAGCTCAGATTTTGCTCATACAAAGTTTTAAGTTTTGCATCTTTTGCTGATCCTTTTTTCCCTCTTTTTTTAAATGACTATAATCTGGTGCCATGACTCAGAACTGAGCCCACAAGTCAATTCTTTCAAAAATAAAACCCTAGTTGTTATCTATGTTTACAAAGTGCATACAAATAAGAATGAGAGTAGCAAGAAATCTGAGAGAAATGAAGTGAAATGATAAGTGGAAGAGAAGTGAGTTAGCTTCGCTTAAGTAGAATAAATTCTACAGTATGACATTTTTTATGTGATACTTTTATATTTGTTTTCTAATTCCACCTGGATTTCTAGTCTGCTGAGATAATAACATGTTGAAGTATTGTGTAATATTTTTGGTGAATTTTATTATGAATCAAATATCCTGTCATATATGATTGACCAGAGTTTTGTTGCCAGATAACTGAATTGTAAGCAGAAATGAAAGGAAACATTGTAAAGGCCCGGGGAGATTAATTATATTCTTGCCAAAGATTATGCCAGCAGTCAGCTACGTCATATTTGTATGGCTCAGTTTTGGAAGTAATAAGGTAAAGATACATATCAAATATGTATGCCTTTCCTTTTTATTACTACAAAAAAGAGGGAAGCATAACTGCTGACAGTCAGGGTAAATTGGAATAAACTTTAGTCACATCTGGTCAGTTTCATATTTGTAGACATTTTAGATTTTCAACCAAAAGCTACCAAAACTATCTTGGAGCTAATTAATTAGAAATAGGTGCAAGGGATCAACCTAGTAAGATACTGGAGTGAAGGCCAGGTAAGCATAGGTATTGTAACTATATAGTTTGTACTACAGTGTTGAAGTTGTGTGGTTCACACTATATATGGTTGGGATGACTACATGTACTCATCAGGTTATGCTTTAGAGAGGAAAGATAGTTTAGTGTTCAAGTTGCTACCTTGAGATAGCTGGGTTCAGTTCCCTACCTGGTCTGCCATAGACTTGCTGTGTGACCAGAGGATGCCTCGGTTACCTTCAGGGTGATCCCCAAACTTATCTGCCATGACTTTGAATGTTGCTTCAGTGGAGGGGGGTCCCCCTTAAGGATGCCTCCAGAGCTGTCGCACATCACAGCGGTCGTTCACGGGGCTCCAACCTCCCCTACACCCCGACCATGTGCCAACCTTTGAGATGGGCCTCCAGCTCTTTAGTGGAAATCCCCAGTCGATATCTTCCCTGGTCCCTGTGATTTCTCCTGCTGATGAGTACCCTGGACCCTGGCTGGACCTGGAGGGCCTGGTGACTCTCCGCTTTTGGGCTTGTCTTCTTCGATGACCTGAGCTGTCTGAGTCTGAAGCCATTGAAGTCCTGGCTACCCTGGCCTGGTACTAAGAGCTCCTACTAAACTGCTCTCTCCAGAGAGCTAAAGTAGACAAATCCTAAAAAAGGGGAACACAATCAACACTCTCACCACAAACCCCTCACCCTAAGGTGAACAAACATGAAACAAAATAAGGAAACTAACAATGTGGCTGCCAGGGGAGTGTGACAAAAAGGGGGAAGAAACCGGAAGGGGAGCGCCCACGGGGACAGTCCTATATCCTACTGGTTCCTAATGCCCTTGACGCCCCTAGGTTAGTGTGCCCTCTGGGTCGGGGTCCGTGTCTTCACCCCAGCCAGGGTTTCTCTCCCCTTCCGTCCAGGATCCGCCTCCACCCTGGAGCAGCAACGTCCATTACCTTTGAAATGGGCTTCCACACCGGCTATCTCTGCGGTCGCTGCTGACTTCTCCCACCTGGGATCCTTCGCAGCTCCTGCCGCATCAGCCTCTGCCGGCCTCCCTGCTGGCTCTCTCGGTCCCCGTTTGTCTTCTCTGGCTCTGGGATCGCCCACGGCTCCGGCTGCTGCCGCTGCTGCCAGTCTCCCTGCTGGCTCTTCTGATCCCCGCCAGGCTTCTGATCCCTGCTGGGATTCTCCGGCTCGGGGATCCTCCACAGCTCTGATCACTGCTGCTGCTGCCACCACCACTGATGGTCGCAGCGGCTGGATGCTGTCTGCCTCGCGGTCTCCCGCAGCTCCTCTGCTCCTTGGCATCCCTCTTCCCGCGCTTTCCCAGCTGCCTTTCATCTCCGCTGGGTGGCGTCTCATCATGACATCACCCTGCCCCAGCTGGATATAGGCGCTGCTCACAAACCATGTGAGCAGTTTCCCGCCGTACATTTCCTCGTTCCTCGTAGCCCCTGCAACAGGTATGTTGTTTTCTTTTCTTTTTACTTTGGTTTGGAGTTTGCCTCTGAACAAGGCTTCCCCCTTTTCTGGTCCTGTGCCCCTGGGACATGATGGTTATGGCATTTGGCAGCAGAGGGGGAAAGGAAGCACTGACCTGCGCTATCCAGGTCCCAGACCCCTACTGCGTCCCCTAGACTTGCTGCTGCTGCTGCTAACCCCCAGACCTGCCACAGCTGCTGCTGACCCTGCAGATCTGGCCTGGGAAGAGACCTGCAGTCTGGATCTGGCCTGAGACCTGGGGTGAGTGTGATATACTTGTTCTAATGAAATGATGGTGGAGTCTCCATCCTTAGAAGTTTTAAAGACCTGGTTAGAAAAAGTCTTGGCTGGGATGATATAGTTGGGGATGGTCCTGCTTTGCGCAGGGTGTTGGACTAGATGACCTCCTGATGTCCCTTCCAATCCTAATTTTCCATGGTTCTATGAATGCCTACCTTGTGCCTCCAGCATTCCCAGGGATGGCTGTTTTTGAGTGTGCTTTGGCCACCTGCTTGTATTCACATTCCCCAGATCAGGAAACACAGTGTGAATACACTAGTGGGTGCCCCATGCAGTGTCTCTAGAGCAGATGCAGGAGTGCACCCAGGATAGCTACACAACTGTATTATTTGGTGTGGCAGGAGATGGACAGCTGGGGAAAACTTGAGACTGGTTCTCTCCAAGGACATTGAGGATTCAGTGTAGACTTACCCAACATTTTGAAGATCTTTAGCACCTAAAAATACCTTGTAGAATGATCAAAAGTACTTACACATCTATGGATATAGATATACAAATTTCAGAGTTAAAAGAGAATGAGTGAATGAGAGTTAAGCCAGACCGTTATAGTAGATCAGCTAATGCACAGCAAGTCCTTGCTCCCTGTCAGTGGGTACATCTGATAGGTTCCTGTCCACTTCAGTCCTGGTCCCTGTCCCTGTCCTCCTCTTTACTTACCTGCCACACCTTGGTGTTGAAGAAAAATAAACAAGAATGGGGAGGTCAGTGGTCCATAGTCCATACTGAGATGCATGTTTGGTGAGGCTTCTTCCACGGGGCTCCACCTCCCCTACATCCTGCCCTCACCACATCTGGCCAACTGGTGTTAACATCTCTTGTGTGAACACATCTGGTTCCTTTGTTTTCTTTGCTCACTAACTCAACTTTGTCCAGTCCTGCATACTGTACAGTCAGCAATGCCCTCCGCGTTCAGTTCAATTTCATAGGTATATTCCTCCCACAGAGGAATCATAGATTGTCAGTCAGTTCTTATATGAATCACTCCACCTTTGGAGGAATTATCTGCCTTCAATCAGTCCTTTATATAAATCTGTGTGCGGGGCAGGCCCACTCTCAATTAATTAACTCCTCCTCACAAGCCTTTGCAAATTGGGTTTTCTTCAACCACTTATTCTTGGCTCATGTAAATCTGATACACCAGCTCCTCCTTACTCAATTGACTCCCCTTTCTTTTTTCCCTTCTCTGATCCCTTAACAGGTGATCAATCCCTTGCTTCAGGCAATTGTCTCTCTAGCAGAGTTCCTTACCTGATCTCTGCTTCCATTATCCAGGCCTCAACTCCTAATCCAGCCACTCAGAGCTGGCCCACCACCTGGACTCACTGCACCAGCTCTCCTAATGGCTTCCTTTGGTCTGGGCTCTTGTGGCTCCCAGCTCTGCCCTGGCTCTGCTCCAGCTCTGCTCAGCACAGACAAAACTGGTGGCTGGGCTGGGCTGGGCATACACAACGGGGTGGACCATGGCTGCTAGGTACCAGAGAGGGCATGGGGTATGACCATGCCAGAGCCCTGGGAGCAACTGGAGCCAGCGGTGGCAGGGAACAGAGCTGGGCATGATGTGTGGCTGGGACCAGCTGGTGGTGGGGTGGCCCCAGTACAGCCAGGTCCTGGCTCAGTCTGGCCATGATCCTGCATGATGGCTGGGCACTGCTGCAATTGGACTAAGCTGTGGTTGGGCAAGGGGCCACCCCCAGAACTCGGTCCACACCACACACACCCAGCAGGCAGTGGCTCTGCACTCCTTGCACTGCCCAGCAGCAGAACAATGTGTGGGGTCTTGTGTGACCAGCCCCAGGCTCCAGCTCCAGTGCAGATCTGTGGGCTGAGGTGTCTGTGGCTCCTGACTTGGGTCAGGGTGGTGGGCTGGGTGGTCAGCACATCCCACTTTGGTGGCTGCTCCCACTGTGCCAGCCAGGGTCAGAGCCCAAGGGTGCAGGGCAGGGCGTGGGTCAGGGTTGGGGCCTGGGCTATGGGGGTGGAAGAAGCCTGGGCTCAGGGCCCAAATGAATCTTAATCCACCTCTGCTGCTCCAGCTCTGTTCTGGGCCTCTGCAGAGACTGTGCTGCAGCCTGTGCCTGTCTGC